>NC_080408.1:2465357-3694285 GCF_030265065.1 Corythoichthys intestinalis | reverse complement strand
CAGACGCCATGACTTTAACGAAATATTATCGTGTACTTACCTTGCTTCGATCCAAAATCTTCATATAGCATGTATCACTGAGTGTCAAGACACAGCTGGGAATGGCCGCAGCTGGATTTTATGGGTAAAACATGGTAACGTAACAAGGG
This sequence comes from Corythoichthys intestinalis, assembly GCF_030265065.1. Classification (NCBI taxonomy): domain Eukaryota; kingdom Metazoa; phylum Chordata; class Actinopteri; order Syngnathiformes; family Syngnathidae; genus Corythoichthys; species Corythoichthys intestinalis. The sequence continues at coordinate 3,694,136 of NC_080408.1, read as the reverse complement.
TCGCGATGCAGAAATCCGGACATCAAGGAGTGGTCGAGATTTTATTTTTCATATTTAAACGTGGCGGCACGGTGGCTGAGTGGTTAGCATGTCTGCCTCACAGTTCCGATTTTTCTTTGTTTGGATTGATTATTTATCATCTAACATATCGGAGAAAATGCGACCTTAACAAAAAAAAACAAATACAATTAAGCGATAGTTATGAGGTAGATATCTGTGACTTTTTTACAGACACCCAATTTTTCCATTATAACGTAATTTGTTTAAAAGTTTGAAACATGCAAGTCAATAATTTTTTAAAGTTTTTTTTTTTTTTTAAAACGAAATATTAAACATCAATTAATGATTCTAAGCTAAAAATGACAACTTTTTTTTGTTTGTTTGTTTGGATCGATTATTTATCATCTAACATATCAGGGAAATGTGACAGTTACAAAAAATATAAAACTAAGCAATAGTTATGCGGTAGCTATCCGTGACTTTTTTACAGACGCCAAATTTTTTATTGTGACGTAATTTGTTTAAAAGTTTAAAATATGCGAGTGAATAATTTTTTTAAAGTCTTTTTTTTTTTTTTTTTTTAAACTAAATATTAGACATCAATTAATGATTCTAAGCTAAAAATGACAGACATTTTGAATAATAAATATAATTACTTGCCTTCTTTTTATGGCTGGTATGAAACTAAAGCGGTTGCGCGACCTCTGTAAACAGGGGTTTTCAGGGTAAAACGGACAAATAAAAAAAAATTGGGGGGCTTATTGCACCATTAATCTGCTATGGCAGCATATAGACATATTGTTCTATCAAACACAATAGTTGTTTTGGCTTAAAATACAGCAGTTTATTTTAAAGAGGGGTGCAAGAGCAGAAACTGCTTTTTCAGTCTTGTCTGTGATTTCCGCTATATATTAAAATTATACTTTGGGGGAAAAGTGAAAAAACATGTATTATATGTATCTCTTTCCAATGCTAAATCTGAATAAATATATTGAACACACACACACACACACACAAAAAATACTTTGAGGTTTTTCACTTTTCGTGGCAGGTTGTGGTCCCCATTAACGGCCCCCAACATTAACAGGAAGTGACCCGTAAATGCCCCGACATCAACAGAAAGTGACCCGAAAATCAACAGGACATGAAGTGAAAAGGCCCGAAATGACCTCATTACCCGGCATTTGCTGCCATTGACAGCCATGGTATTTAATTAGCTGCCATACATCCCACTTCAAACGGATTGGTCATGCTTGTTTTTCTGTTTTTTTCTTTTGTATAATGGTTTACTGACCCATGTATCGATAATTGTTGTATCACAAATCGTATCGTGAGGTACCCAGAGGTTCCCACGCCAAATGCTAATGCCCTGCTGGGTAGTTTTAGGTTGCAGCGCTACTTGATACGGTTCAGTTTAATGTCATTTCAAAAATATAGCGAGTAAGGAAACCGCTTTCAAAATTGTTGTCATATTTTTTAGCAAATAAATAGAAGTGTATTCCATCGTGGCATATCGATAACGTGCTATAAAATGGCCCAGATCGTCATAGGAGATCCCCCCCCCCCCCCCCCCCCATGTCGCACGGCACGAGTACACAGAGGGCTGGTGTGGTGTTTTAATCATCCTAATGGGTTGCAATTATTGCAACGCGTTGGCAAATGATGGCTTTGCGTAGTACTGCGGCTTCACCTGCAGTGTACCGAAGGGAAACACTGCAAGGTCAGAGAGGGAGTGGGCGAGCGAGGGCCACGCGCTTGAAAAACGCAGACAGAAAAGGAAAGAGAGAGACATCAATGTCCAGCTGACAGGCCGAACGCCGCGTGGTCTCCTGCAAGATGGACTGGGAGAGCAACGAGTCGGGTACATACACACTTCTTTGCTTTCGCGTGTGCTTCTTAGTGTGAATGGACAGTAGCTGTCCATTCGCGTTCTGCTTTTGAGCGTCCAATCAGATCCCAGCTGCCACAAATCTCTGTTTTGATGGTTAACTAATCACGATTTTTTTCTTGTTAACTCACCAATTCATGTAGCTCACTTTATTTGCTGTTATATTAGGTGAATGTTCACTGTTACGGTTTCCATAGATGAAAAAAAAAATTTAAACATCACATTCGTTACGTAGGTCATCCGTCTGCTTTCATTGAAGATTATTTCCTGTTTTTTTTTTACTTTAGTTCAGCAAAAATATAACATTTGAGAAATACTGTATTGCAATAATAATATTAAATACATTTTCATATTTAATCATCTGCTTTCATGAAGGAATTAGGAAATTTAATATTTAGTGCTTTTTTAAAATTTTTCCTAAAATGTAGATATTTCTTTTCCAGTTCAATAATTTAATAAATATATTTCAACTCGTAATAGATGATACATAATCCAGTTTAAATTGAAATGTAATAAACAATTTATATAAATGTCAATATTTTATTTTATAATTACATTTTCAAATCAACCCTTTTAAATTTTCGTTTTCTAATTAAAAAATACTATAATATGCTGTATATTATATAATAATGTATGATAATAATAATATAGTTTGAGGAATTAGGAAATTTAATTTTTCCTAAAAAATATATAAAATTCTCTATCATAATTTAATAAATATTTTTAAATTCACAATAAATCATTATTAATAGTTTAATTTGAAGTATAATAAAAAATATTAAATGTAAATATTTTCATTATTAAAATTTTCAAACAATAACTGATAAAAATGTAATATTTTAATTTAATTTTTTCCTAAATTAAAAATAATATATTTATATAATTATATGTAATGTTTGAGAATATAGGAAATTTAATATTTACTGTTTTCTCATTTTTCCTCAAATATATATATATAATTTTCTATAATTTAATATTCTCGTTATAAATGATACATCATAAAGTTTTAATTTAAATATAATAATCAAACAATTTATATAATATAAATGTTAACATTTTCTTTTAATTTTTCAAAAAATAACAAAGAAATGTAATATTTAACTTCCATAAATCAGGTATTTACTTCATGAACTCCTAAAAACAATTTTTTTTATATATATAAACTTTCTATATATATATATATTTTTTTTGTGTGTGTGTGGTATTTTTAATGTAATTTTGTACATTTTTCTTTCATGATTACTATTTGTATCTACTTATTTATTCCCCCAATGCTTTGTGACGTACATACTGTATGTACGATGTAAATTCAGGCATCAAGAGGTTAAAGTTTCACTGCCACTGACGCCGCTGGACGTCCAAAGGATAGATTGGACGTCTAGCGGCGTCAGTGGCAGCCGGGACTTCGATATTTATATAAGTTGGCAGACATAGTAGCCCTCTGATATATAGTCGTGACAGCGTTTGTGTGTTAGCTACTGTGTTGATGCCGCAGGCTAGCAGATGTTTGATTGGCAGGAAGCCTCGAGCGTCGGAGGACATTGAGCTCGGCTTTTATGCATCATTGAGTCCCGCCCACTGCCGTGCAGCTTCTCAGTCTTTTGACGTCAATGCAGCCGATAAGTTAACATCTTTCCATCCAGTCTGTCTTTTCATCCTTTTCTTAAAATCTTCTAAAAATTCTTAAAATCTACTTTACCGTTTCCACCCCTATCGTGGCTGATCATTGAAAGCAAATATTTCGACGCCAAAATTTGACAAAAAACTTTAATACAGTGGTATGAAAAAGTCTCTGAACCTTTTGGAATTTCTCACATTTCTGCATAAAATCACCATCAAATGTGATCTGATCTTTGTCAAAATCACACAGATGAAAAAACAGTGTCAGCTTAAACTAACACCACCCAAACATTTATAGGTTTTCATATTTTAAGGAGGATAGTATGCAAACAATGACATAAGGGGGAAAATAAGTACGTGAACCATCACATCTAATATTTTGTGGCCCACCCTTTGGCAACAATAACTTTAACCAGATACTTCCCCTAGCTGGAGATTAGTCTGGCACATCGATCAGGATTAATCTTGGCCCATTCTTTTGTACAAAACTGCTGTAGTTAAGTCAGATTCCTGGGATTTCTGGCATGAATCGCTGTCTTTAGGTCATGCCACATTATCTCATTGAGATTCAAGTCTGAACTTTGACTTGGCCACTCCAGAACGTCTATTTTGTTCTTCTGAAACCATCCTGAAGTTGATTTACTTCTCCGTTTTGGATCATTGTCTTGTTGCAGCATCCATCCTCTTTTTAGCTTCAACTGTCTGACAGATAGCCTCAGATTTTCCTGCAAAACTTTTGAATTCATTCTTCCATTAATGATTGCAAGTTGTCCAGGCCCCGAGGTAGCAAAACAGCCCCAAATCATGACGCTCCCTCCACCATGCTTCACGGTGGGGATGAGGTGTTGATGTTGGTGGGCTGTTCCATTTTTCCTCCACACATGACACTGTGTGTTACTCCCAAGCAATTCAACTTTGGTTTCATCAGTCCGCAAAATATTTTGCCAAAACTTCTGTGGAGTGTCCAAGTGCTTTTTTGCGAACATTAAACGAGCAACAATGTTTTTTTTAGACAGCAGTGGCTTCTGCCGTCGAGTCCTCACATGAACACCATTCTTGGCCATAGTTTTACATATAGTTGATGTGTGCATCGAGATATTGAACTGGGCCAATGATTTCTGTACGTCTTTAGCAGACACTCTAGGTTTCTTTGAGTATTCTGCGCTGAACTCTTGGCATCACCTTTGGTGGACAGCCACTCCTTGGAAGAGAAACAACAGTGCCAAACTCTCCATTTGTAGACAACTTCTCTGGCTGTCGATTGATGACCATCCAGACTTTTAGAGATGGTTTTGTATCCTTTCCCAGCTTTATATGAATCAACAATCCTTGATCGCAGGTCTTCAAACAGCTCTTTTGACCGAGCCATGATTTACATCAGACAGTGCTTCTTTCTGAAACAAGAAACAATTCTTACCAGGTGTGTGTTTTATGATGTGCAGGGCAGCTTTAAACCACTCATCAGTGATTGGGCACACACCTGGCTTAGTAAAAACAGGTTTCAATTAGAGATGTTGATGCCGATCGATCGGGTCCGATCAAGTCATTTTCAAAGTATCGGAATCGGCAAAAAAATATCGGCCATGCCTTTTTTATATATATATATATATATATATATATATATATTTTTTTTTTAATTAAATCGTTTTCTAATTGTATTTAACGTTACAAACATGTTACACTCATCCAGAGTCTTTAGTTTAAGCTTAAGGTAGGGTTATCAAATTTATCCCGATAACGGCGGTAATTAATTTTTTAAAAAATGTATCATGTTAAAATATTTAATGCAATTAATGCATGCGCTGCATGATCCACTCTCGCATTGTCGCACTCAATCTGTAATGACGCCGTTTCACCCATATGGAGAGATAACAGGAAGCGTATAACGAGTAGGGTGAATTTTGGCAGCCTTTGGAGCCTTTTTTTTAATTGGCTAAAGCCTTAAAATCCCTCTCCCTACGATTAGAAATATCATGGGAAGCAATGTGGGGAAGCAAGGTAGCACTTGATCTTTGTCTTAACACCTTAAGTTGGTCCCCAACGCAGAGAAGATATATCCATTGGTAGCACTATGCACAGTCATGTGTGCACTTCCCATCATGCATTTGGGCATGGCTACAGTATCATTTACTGAAAGCTCAACAAATACACTAGATGGCAATATTTAGTCACAATATACAAAGTCACATCTGGCCTTTAAGAATTACAAGTCTTTCTATTCGTGGATCCCTCTCACAGAAAGAATGTTAATAATGTAAATGCCATCTTGAGGATTTATTGTCATAATAAACAAATACAGTACTTATGTACTGTATGTTGAATGTATATATTTGTCCGAGTTTTTTTCATATTTTTCTTAATGCATTGCCAAAATGTATATGATCGGGAAAAATTATCGGGAATGATTGGAATTGAATCAGGAGCAAAAAAAAAAAAAAAAAAAGCAATCAGATCGGGAAATATCGGGATCGGCAGATACTCAAACTAAAACGATCGGGATCGGATCGGGAGAAAAAAAACGTGATCGGAACAACCCTAGTTTCAATTACTCTTTAAGTCTCCTTAGGCAGAGGGTTAACTTACTTATTTTTCCCCCTTCTGTCATTGTTTTCATGCTATCGTCATTAAAATATGAAAACCTATCAATGTTTGGGTGGTTTTAGTTAAAGCAGACACTGTATTTTCATCTGTGTGATTTTGACAAAGATCAGATCACATTTGATGGGGATTTTATGCAGAAATGAGAAATTCCAAAAGGTTCAGATACTTTTTCATACCACTGTGGCTCGTGAGCACGAGCGTCATCTTACCTGTGCGTAAGCAACCTGAGACGGGGCGTCACCCTGAAAGATGAGCCGCGTCGAACCGCAGGTGACGTCTGTCGCCGCCGCACCGCCGTCGTTCATGCAGCAAGGCGTCATCTTAGACGAGACTGGTAATGACCATGTCGTCTCTGTGTGTGCGATGGCACCGCGGCGTGTTGAGAGTGTACGGGCGGGTTCCCGGCGGTGAGGCGGACGCTTCCTTGACATACGTGCGCTCCAGCGACCCAGTGTCGCTGAGCTCTGGTAAGTAGTGTTGCACCGATACTAGTTTTTGCAATTGCTACCGGACGGCACTAAATGACGCTGATGGTATCGGGGAGTACGACGAAATAACGTGCCGCTGCTGTGCGATATGTACCGTATTTTCCACACAATAAGGTGTATTGGAGTTTAAGGCGAACCTTCAATGAATCGCCTATCTGGGTGAATTTACGATACAAGTTTCACGATATGGCGATACAACAATTATCGATACATGGGTCGCGAATACATTCTACAAAACAACTGATAAATAGAAAAACAAGCTCTTTTCATCCTTCTACTGTGAATTGGAATGTATTTATCACTAGTGGATGTCCAATACTTTTGAAGTGGGAGGGTGGCAGCGAATGAAATTTATTAACCCTCCCACTTCAAACGGATTGGACGTCTATGGCTGTCAGTGGCAGCTGATGAGAGGCAATGAATTTTTTGGGGGGCACAACATTTTCTGATTTTCGGTCACTTTCTGTTCATTTTGGGGCATTGGTCACTTCAAGTTGATTTTTGGGGCATTTCATGTAATTTCCTGTTGATTTTCTGTTATTTTTCCTTTTGGGGCATTTCCAGGGGTGAAAGTGGTTAGAATTTCTTGCCGGAACTGCCAAACGTGATGGTCGCCACGGAGCCAGAAATTTTATTTATTTATTTATTTTGGGGGGGGGGGGGGGGGGCAAACCTCCTAAAACTACTGAAATGCAAAGAAAACTGTTTAGGTCAGTTATTTCTATAACACACACAAAAACTGATTTTCATTCAAAATTGTATTTTTTCAATGATTTGCAAAATAAAAGTTAACAAAAACAGCTATAACCCCAACCTCCATCTCCTAATTTTTATTTTCCCTAACTTCCTCACATACTAAATGCCATATCTCAATTTTAAGTACCTAAGAACATAGGATGTATATTAAAATTGAAAATTTACTTTGTGTGTTTTTTTTGTTTTTTAAGTAAGATATAAGTAACATACGGTCAGAAAAATAAGTACAAATGACCTATACTATGTAGAGTGAAATGGAAAATATTTTGAAGATGGCGCAAACATTGACTTTTTTTTTAAATCATAATGAATAAGTAGCCTAACATAAATGAACAAATGTAAGTCCAAAGTGCACATTGACAGCTAAGATGTTCTGAACCTCCCCATCAGAGCACATAAAACTAAATATGATAAGGCTCCTCAACTCTTTCATTGCTTTTAAAGATTTGATCCATTTTCTGTTGCATTGCCCTTTTTTTCATTGATTAATTCCATTTTTTTCATTGACGTGACTCATCATCGTCAGACTCAGATCACTGCAACAGCTGGGGAAACCTCCATGCCGCCCGTGGAATAAAATAAATAATAAATATCGGTGGAAACGGATTACGCTACACAAGCACTTTATTTTGCTTGCTGTTAACACTTGTGTATGTAAATCTGATGTCAGTAGATTATTTTCTTCTTGGAGATGAAATGCATGTGTGGCAGCTTTGTATTTTTAAAAAATTTTATTTATTTATTTTTTTTACATAGCGTTTTGACAGTTGCCGTCATATTTTCGGAATCAAAGCAACGTATACCAGAGCTGCGTTCCAGCCTTGAATCTTATACCGGAACTACGTTCCTGACCGTTCCCGCCCACTTTCACACCTGGACATTTCCAGTTCACTTCCTGTTCATTCCCAATAGTTCAATCCGTCCAGTCGTCCTTCTGCTGTGAATTGAGATGAGTTTGACTTGTATAGGGCTGCAGCTATCGAATATTTTAGTAGTCGATTAATCGATGGACTAGTTAGTTCGAATAATCGAGTAATCGGATAAGGTGCATGAAAAATTAAAATACCTCAAACGGTATAATTAAACAAAACAAAAAAAAGAGCATTTATGTACAACAAAAGAACAATTGGCTAACTTAGATAGAAAAAGTCCGCTAGCTTAAATGCTATAAAATGCTGAAACATTTTTTACAATGCTCTTAACAAATGTTTCGGATACATATTCCCACAAAAAACGGCTAAATATAACTATAAACTAAATTATGAATGCATTAAAAAACATTAGCTCAAACAAAAACTTGGTCGTACGTTGGTCTTCATAGGGAGCAGTTGGATGCAGCCATGTGAAAAGAGGCAGACTAGAGGGCAGTGTATCCACCCTAATCAATAAAACTAAATGCACACACCTTCAAAATAAACCATTACAACACCACTTTAATTAAACGAATACTCGAAGCAACAAAATTTAATTCGAATATTTGTTTATAATCGAATACTCGAGTTAATCGATTAATTGTTGCAGCTCTAGACTTGTAGATGTCCAATCCATTTGAGGGTCGACAGCAAATGAACATGTTTTCAAATAAACAATTTTGAAAATTAAAAAAGCTGGCACGGTGGCTGAGTGGTTAGCACATCTGCCTCACAGTTCTGAGCTCAAGGGTTCAATCCCGGGCTTCGGCCTTCCTGTGTGGAGTTTGCATGTTCTCCCCGTGCCTGCGTGGGTTTCCTCCGGGAACTCCGGTCAGGGTGTCCCCTGCCTACTGCCCGTTGTTAGGTGGGATAGGCTCCAGCACCTCCGCGACCCTCGTGAGGAATAAGCGGCATGGAAAATGAATGAATGAATGAATGAATAAAAAAGCTGTTTACATTATTTTTGTATTTGTACTAATAACAAAAAAAAAATTGTACAAAATATTTACTGTTTTTCCCTGTCTTGCACCCTACTTTTAAAAACTTTAAATACCTGCGTTTTCCTTTTAATAAAAATTACATTTTTATTTTGTATTTGTACTCATAAATTTAAAAAAAAACAAGAGAATATTTTTTATCCTTGATTATGAATTAAACGTCAAATAAAGATGAATAAGATAAAAAAAATAAAAAAAAAAAAGCAAATATTCTTTGTTTTTGATTTTATATTTTCAATAATTACAGTGGTATGAAAAAGTCTCTGAACCTTTTGGAATTTCCTCACATTTCTGTATAGCATCACCATCAAATGTGATCAGATCTTTGTCAAAATCACACAGATGAAAAAAGTCTGTTTTAACTAAAACCACCCAAACATTTATAGGTTTTCATTTTTTAATGACGGTATGCAGTGACAGAAGGGGGGGGGGGAATAAGTAAGTAAACCATCACATTTAATATTTTGTAGCCCCCCTTTGGCAGCAATAACTTCAACCAGATGCTTCCTGTTGCTGCAGATCAGTCTGGAACATCGATCAGGACTAATCATGGCCCATTCCTCTCTACAAAACTGCTGTAGTTCAGTCAGATTCCTGGGATGTCTGGCATGAATCGCTGTCTTTAGGTCATGCCACAGCATCTCAATGGGGGTTCAAGTCTGGACTTTAACTTGGCCACTCCAGAATGTATATTTTGTTCTTCTGAAACCATTCTGAAGTATATTTACTTCTATGTTTTGGATCATTGTCCTGTTGCTGAATCCATCCTCTTTTTAGCTTCAACTGTCTGACAGACGGCCTCAGGTTTTCCTGCAAAACATCCTGATAAATTTTGAATTCATGCTTCCATTAAGGATTGTAAGTTGTCCAGGCCCTTAGGCAGCAAAACAGCCCCAAATCATGATGCTCTCTCCACCATGCTTCACGGTGGGGATGAGGTGTTGATGTTAGTGAGCTGTTCCATTTTTTTTTTCCACACATGACATTGTGTGTTACTCCCAAACAATTCAACTTTGGTTTCATCAGTCCACAAAATGTTTTGCCAAAACGTCTGTGGAGTGTCCAAGTGCCTTTTTGCGAACATTAAAGAGCATATGACACGAGAAAAAAAGTCTTAAATGGCATTATTATGTGAATTAGAATCATATTTTGAGACGATTCGACTATATACAACAATTTAGCAAAGCACAGATGACGAGAAATTAGCCTTTTAATCTGCCGGTTAGCCACGCCTACCATTATAGGGCTTGAGCGTCCCCAACGGGAGGATGACGTCAGCGGGAGACTGGGCTCATCGGTTTTACTATTCAGCCCATTGAGGGGGAATTATTCAGAACGAGGAAAACGCGACAAAGAGAGCCGCAAAATGTCATTGTTTCAGTCTCTCTACTCCAATATTTTTACAGGATATTCTTTTTATCCAAGTATTTTTCCCCAATAACTATATAAATGGCTTGAGAAGGACCAGTCAGCCCGTCAAGCGGGAACTATTCACAACGAGGAAAACGCGACGAAGAGCGGCAAAATGTCAGTGTTTCTGTCTCTTTACTTCAATATTTTTACAGGATTTTTTTTTTTATCCAAGTATTTTCCCCAGTTGCTAAATAAATGGCATAGTCATGACAAATAAGTCTTGTGCTGAATGGAATATGAAATAATAAAAATGCATTTATTCAGGACGACATGGCAAAATTACTCCATAATGGTCAAAACTGTCGACTTCACCTTTACTGTCGCACCTCCCGAACGATATTTTATGACACCTAAATCGGACATATGTCATTTCCCTTCCCCGGCTTTGGAGAATGTAAACAAACCAGAAGGCGTGACAGCTAGCCGACATGCTAACCCGGACCGAGTCTTCGAAGCGGAAAATCACACATAACTAGCCTGGATTATTTGACATGACGACCCGGTTGTCGATTGTCTTTGCGGATCGGCAAACCGCCCGGCGGAGAGCAATTTACAGTTCGTTCCCGGAGGAGGGTGGCTGGAGTTGTTGTGCAGCTAACATGCTGCTGCTAATGAGCATTAGGAGAGCTTTTTACATGCCTATCAATGATCAAACGTAAGTAATCCTTCATTTAAAGGAAGTTTGTAGTGTTTACTTTGTAATCGCTGTATTCGTATTTGACATAATACAAAACAAGATGTTTACTCACTTCCTCGTAAGTCCAATGGTCCCACAGTAAATATCCACGATGAATGGGAACCTTTTGAAACTCCAAAAAGGCGCATACGCCTCTCCCTCATACAGAATGATTTTTCTGCAGCTGTTTGGCTGGCGTGATGCGAAAAATAAACGTATTAATCCGCAAAATCAGCTGAATGCTTCGTCCTCATACACAACAGTACACTGTAGCGTGAAGAGGACGTCTTCTGCCGTACACGTCACAGCGCCCTCCTCCTCAATGCAAGACCGAAGCCGGAAGTCACTCATTTTCATGGCGCGGGATTAAAAAAACTAAATAAAAATAGCGATTGCTTCCACACACATCCAAGCGGTCCATATCATTCAGGGGCATAAAATACCACGTATATTATGAAATAAACATGCTTTTTCGTGTCACAGGCACTTTAAAGGAGCAACAATATGTTTTTTTAGACAGCAGTCTGTGGCTTCCTCCGTGGAGTCCTCCCATGAAGACCATTCTTGGCCATAGTTTTACATATAGTTGATGTGTGCACAGAGATATTGGACTGCGCTAGTGATTTCTGTAAATCTTTAGCAGACACTCTAGGGTTCTTTTTTGCCTCTCTGAGTATTCTGGGCTGAACACTTGGCGTCATCTTTTGTGGACGGCCATTCCTTGGGAGAGAAGCAACAGTGCCAAACTCTCTCAATTCGTAGACAACCCCTCTGACTGTTGATTGATGAACATCTAGACTTTAGAGATGGTTTTGTATCCTTTATATGTATCAACAATCCATACTTGCAGGTCTTCAGACAGCTCTTTTGACCGAGCCATGATTTACATCAGACAATTCTTCTAATCAAGAGAATTCTTACCAGGTGTGTGTTTTATAATGGCAGCTTCAAACCACTCATCAGTGATTGGGCACACACCTGGCTTGGTAAAAATTGGTTTCAATTGCTCTTTAATTCTCCTTAGGCAGAGGGTTCACTTATTTTTCCCCTTCTGTCATTGTTTGCATGCTATCATCATTAAAATATGAAAACCTATAAATGTTTGGGTGGTTTTAGTTGAGGCAGACACTGTATTTTCATCTGTGTGATTTTGACAAAGATCAGATGACATTTGATGGTTATTTTATGCAGAAATGTGAGAAATTCGAAAAGTTTGATACTTTTTTGTACCAACATCTTTGTTGTATGACACTAAGGGCCTGTTTTTTTGGGGGGGTTTTTTGTATGTTTTTGCGGTAGATGCTTATTAAGATATTTGTCAGAATAAAATTGCAATTACTGACGAACCTCTAGATTGAATTGTCATTTTTGCTCAACAGGAGTTTGCGGCTGCTGCGGGCCGTTGAGGCCTCGTTACAAACGTCTAGTGGATAACATCTTCCCTGAGGACCCAAAGGTAAGTCTAGCGTCGCTTTTCTCAAACGTTGGAAGCTCTTCAATCTTCCCGTTCGACGGTCCTAGGATGGTCTGAGTAAGTCGGACATGGAGAAGCTGACCTTCTACGCCGTGTCTGCTCCGGAAAAGCTGGACCGCATCGGGGCGTACCTGGCGGAGCGACTCAGCCGCGACGTGGTGCGACACCGCTACGGGTGAGCCGAAGGGAACTGCTAGCGTTTAGGGCTGGGCGATATGGCCTTAAGTTCTTATCACGGTAAATGGAGCAGATTTACCTCGATGATGATAAATTCGCCCAAGCAGACTGTTACATAATTTAAAAGTCTGAATCAATGCATGAAATACAAATGAAGCATTTCTCGTTGATTTATTCACCAGCTTTCAATTTAACATATTTAACAAATGTACATGCAGTGTAAAGTAAGTGTTAAGTATACAGTGGGGCAAATAAGTATTTAGTCAACCACCAATTGTGCAAGTTCTCCTAATTGAAAAGATTAGAGAGGCCTGTAATTGTCAAAATGGGTAAACCTCAACCATGAGAGACAGATTGTGGGGAAAAAAATCACATGGTTTGATTTTTAAAGAATTTATTTCCAAATTAGAGTGGAAAATAAGTATTTGGTCACCTACAAACAAGCAAGATTTCTGGCTGTCAAAGAGGTCTAACTTCTTCTAACGAGGCTCCACTCGTTCCCTATATTAATGGCACCTGTTTTAACTCATTATCGGTATAAAAGACACCTGTCCACAAGCTCAGTCAGTCAGTCACACTCCAAACTCCACTATGGCCAAAGACCAAAGAGCTGTCGAAGGACACCAGAGACAAAATTGTAGACCTGCACCAGGCTGGGAAGACCGAATCTGCAACAGGTAAAACACTTGATGTAAAGAAATCAACTGTGGGAGCAATTATTTGAAAATGGAAGACATACAAGACCACTGATAATCTCCCTCGATCTGGGGCTCCATGCAAGATCTCACCCAGTGGCGTCAAAATGATAACAAGAACGGTGAGCAAAAATCCGGGAACCACACAGGGGGACCGAGTGAATGACCTACAGACAGCTTGGCCACAGTAACACAGGCTACTATCAGTAGCAAAATGCGCCGCCAGGGACTCAAATCCTGCACTGCCAGACGTAACCCCTGCTGAAGCCAGTACACGTCCAGGCCCGTCTGCGGTTCGGCATTTGGATGATCCAGAAGAGGACCGGGAGAATATGTTATGGTCAGATGAAACCAAAATAGAACTTTTTGGTAGAAACACAGGTTCTCGTGTTTGGAGGAGAAAGAATACTGAATTGCATCTGAAGAACACCATACCCACTGTGAAGCATGGGGGTGGAAACATCCTGCTTTGGGGCTGTTTTTCTGCAAAGGGACCAGGACGACTGATCTTTGTAAAGGAAAGAATGAATGGGGCCATGTATCGAGAGATTTTGAGTGAAAATCTCCTTCCGTCAGCAAGGGCATTGAAGATGAGACGTGGCTGGGTCTTTCAGCATGACAATGATCCCAAACACACTGCCAGGGCAACAAAGGAGTGGCTTCGTAAGAAGCATTTTAAGGTCCTGGAGTGGCCTAGCCAGTCTCCAGATCTCAAGCCCATAGAAAATCTGTGGAGGGAGTTGAAAGTCCGTGTTGCTCAACGACAGCTCCAAAACATCACTGCTCTAGAGGAGATCTGCATGGAGGAATGGGCCAAAATACCAGCAACAGTGTGTGAAAAGCTTGTGAAGAGTTACAGAAAACGTTTGGCCTCCGTTATTGCCAACAAAAGGTACATAACGAAGTATTGAGATGAACTTTTGGTATTGACCAAATACTTATTTTCCACTCTAATTTAGAAATATTTTTTTTTAAAATCAAACAATGTGATTTTCAGGTTTTTTTCCCACATTCTGTCTCTCATGGTTGAGTTGTACCCATGTTGACAATTACAGGCCTCTCTAATATTTTCAAGTGGGAGAACTTACACAATTAGTGGTTGACTAAATACTTTTTTGCCCCACTGTATATAAATGTCTTGTTAACAATAAGCATTCAAGTATGAGCCAGTGTTGTTTTTGGCAGCCCTTTTAATTTTCCTCTTAGTCTTTTGGATGAAAATAATGATTAGTCGTAGTCATATTTCAGTTATTTCAATATGCGTTCGTCTTCGTCTTGTTTTAGTCAACGAAAACTCAAATTTCGTCTAGTTTCAGTCGACAATCCTCAAAATGTTTTTGTCGATAAACTTCAAAAGTTGTAGTTTATGAATAAATAAATATATAAGTGTTTGACCAATTCGAATGAACATTGACAGAAGAGCGCGTAAATGTCCACAAGGACATCAACATCTTATACTACGTTTACACTAGGACAGATGATTTTCTCCAGGGTATTTTGCTGACTATTTTTATACCTGTGGGGTGGCGTGGCTCAGTGGTAGAGTAGTTGTCCCCCAACCCAGAGGTTGTGGGTTCGATTCTTCGCCCTGATGAACTCGCCTAAGTATCCTTGAGCAAGATACTGAACCCCACGTTGCTCCTGGTGCTGTGTCACCAGTAGGTGAATGGCGAGATAGTGTAAAGCGCTTTGAGCGCCTTGAAAGGTGGAAAAGCGCTATATAAGTATAACACCATTTACCATTACCATTTACCTGTCCACACTTACGTTTAAGGTGCGTTTAAGTCCCCCCCCTCGCTTCTGCAAGGTACGCCTGCATTTGCGCTAACTACGCATGCCTAGAAAGGAGCAAGCTCATACACTGCTGGCCAAAAGTATCGGCACCCCTGCAATTCTGTCAGACAATGCTCAATTTCTCCCAGAAAATGATTGCAAGTACAAATGCTTCGGTAGTAATATCTTCATTTATTTTGCTTTCAATGAAAAAACACAAAAGAGAAGGGGAAAAAAAATCACTATCATTTTACACAAAACTCCAAAAAATAGGCCGGACAAAAGTATTGGCACCCTTTGAAAAATCGTGATACTTCTCTAATTTGTGTAATTAACAGCACCTGTTACTTATCTGTGGCACATAACACGTGGTCGCAATAACTAAATACACTTGCAGCGAGTTAAAATGGATTAAAGTTGACTCAACCTCTGTCCTGTGTCCATTTGTGTACCACATTGAGCATGGAGAAAATAATGAAGACTTAAGAACTGTTTGAGGACTTGAGGAGCAAAATTGTGAGGAAGCATGGGCAATGTCAAAGCTACAAGTCCATCTCCAAAGACCTGAATGTTCCTGTGTCTACCGTGCGCAGTGTCATCAATAAGTGTAAAGCCCACGGCATTGTGGCTGACCTACCTAGATGTGGACGGAAAAGAAAAATTAACGAGAGATTTCAACTGTGCGGATAGTGAATCAAGAACCTCGACTAACATCCAAACAAGTTCAAGCTGTCCCGCGGTCCGAGGGGACAACAGTGTCAACCCGTATTATCCGTCTGTGTCTGAATGAAAAGGGACTCTAGGTTAGGATACCCAGGAAGACCCCATTTCTAACCCAGAGACATAAAAAATCCAGGCTGGAGTTTGCCACAACTTACCTGAGAAAGCCAAAAACATTTTGGAAGAATGTTTTTTGGTCAGATCAGACAAAAGTTGAGCTTTTTGGGAAAAGGCATTAACATAGAGTTTACAGGGGAAAAAATGAGGCCTTCAAAGAAAAGAACACGGTCCCCACGGTCAAACATGGCGGAGATTCCCTGATGTTTTGGGGTTGCTTTGCTGCCTCTTGCACTGGACTGCTTGACTGTGTGCATGGCATTATAAAGTCTGAAGACTACCAACAAATTTTCCAGCATATTGTAGGGCCCAGTGTGAGAAAGCTGGGTCTCCCTTAGAGGTCACGGGACTTCCAGAAGGACAATGACCCAAAACACACTTCAAAAAGCACTAGAGAATGGTTTGAGAGAAAGCACTGAAGACTTCCGGCAATGACTCCAGACCTGAATCCCATAGAACACCTGTGGAGAGATCTGAAAATGGCACCCTTCAAATCTCAGAGACCTGGAGCAGTTGACCAAAGAAGAAAAGTCTAAAATTCTAGCAGAGCATTGTTTGAAACTCATTGATTCATTCCGGAAGAGGTTGTTTGCAGTTATTTTGTCTAAAGGTTGTTCTACCAAGTATTAGGCTGAGGGTGCCAATTCTTTTGTCTGTCCCATTTTTTGAGTTTTGTGTAAATGATAATGATTTCATTTTTTTTCATTCTCTTTTGTGTTTTTTCATTGCAAGCAAAATAAATATAGATATTACTTCCATAGCATTTTTGTAATTGCAATCATTTTCTGGGAGAAATTGAGCATTATCTGACAGAATTGCAGGGGTGCCAATACTTTTGGCCAGCACTGTACAAAATAAGGGAACGCAAGGGAAAGCTTAGCATTGCTACAATTAGGCTAATGGAAAAAAAGACAATATAATAACTCCTTTAGGATGCTATAAAACATTGGCAGTCTTCTCTAAAACGCAAAATTGCGTTGATGAGTGTGGGTTTATCATTAGTAGATGAACTCGGAGAGAATGAAATTCAAACAGCCCCCTCCCACTTCTATGGCCGTCAGTGGGGGGCATTTTAAGTAAAGATCTGGCCCGAATTGGTGGCATCGGTATCGACGAGTACCAACATTTAGGGCGCCGATACCATCTACTTGCATCACTCGAACGCAAATGTACTGTCCTCCCCACGTGAGCTAACTTCCCAAATCCCGATGCATGACATCTGTATGTCTTTCTCTCGAAATTACCAAACGATATTAACACCTTCGTCTTCAATATTAAGGATGTACACTACTACGCATATCCGCGATGTTACGCTGCTCGTCTAACATGGCATTCACAAACAATTAGCATGCATAAGCTAACGCCTGCTGTTGTAGCGCCGATGGGATCAGAAAGGTTAAGACCGTGGGAGACTAAGCAAACTCATGGTTTCATGATGAACAATGAGTGGCAAATTAAGAGCGCCGTACTTCAAACTCGTCCTGTTTATGAAAGTCGATTGTCATATGCTGGTGTTGTGCAGTAATGAGCAGAAGTGACTTCTGTGGCCAGAAAACACTCAAGCAGCGCAGCGGCGCGCACACTAGATATCTTTAAATAGCAACAATGATGTCCTATGTTAGATCCCATGCAACTCTCTCGCGCACACACTAGATATCATCAAATAGCAACCTAGATGTGCTACATTAGCTGCGTCAGCCCAGAGCGACGCGTAGTCCATACACTACATTGATGAATTACAAACCGCCATGACTGAATGGAAGTTAAGCAGGCCAAATCAATCCATACCAGTGACTATAGATAATGCTGCAAAGACTGTTAATTCAGTACATGTTACAGATGGACTTGGACGACAAATAGGATGTTTTGCTTATATGGTAAATATAGCTGCTAAGAGAGCTGCAGCAATCAACAGTGTGCCCCACTTTACAAACAGTAAAGATTGTTCTCAGCACTTATATACAAAATTTCTTCACATCAGTAAGAAGTAAGCACATAAATATTATGCACTAAAATGCTTGTTTATATGATGGCACTGTTATTTTTGGGTTAGGGTTTAGGGTTTAAATATATAATAACAATTATAACCGTTGTATTTTCTGTTTCAGAGCATTACATGTATTGAATTGTAATATGTATATACATAATATATACTGTATATATATGTATATATATATATATATACTTTTTTTTTTTTTTTTTTTTTTTGGTGGCAAACAGAGAGGTATCGGCATGGTATCGGTATCGGCCGATACTGCACAGCAAGGTATCGTATCGGGCACAAAAAATGGAATCGGTGCAACACTAATTTTAAGGTCACTTCTTGTTGATATCGGATAATGATTTATTTCAATGTTTAAGTGACTAGCTACTTCTAGTGTTGAAGCTGAGAAGTGCAACAGAATGTAGGCTGAATTGAAGCTTCTTGTGCAGGCCGTATTCAATAATATTTAGGGCTGTCAAACGATTAAAATTTTTAATCGAGTTAATTACAGCTTAAAAATTAATAATCGTAATTAATCGCAATTAATCGCAATTCAAACCATCTATAAAATATGCCATATTTTTCTGTAAATTATATATACTGTAAAATAAATTGTTGGAATGGAAAGATAAGACACAAGATGGATATATACATTCAACATACGGTACATGGACTGTAGTGGGCATTTCACTCTACTGTCATTTAAATCTGTCTATGCTGTCCTCACTCCGAAGCGTCTACTTTTTCCAAAGCTAGACAGCTAGTGAACGACGCCTTAATAATTAGACTTCTTCCTTTTTCATCTGATTTATTAATAAAATGGCCTCAAACCATTGTCCTCTTTAGACCGTCGTAAAACTACAAAATAAAAGTACACAAGCATTGCATTAGCAACAACGTTAGCTTAGCACGCTATACAGATTCACTAAACAAACAAAAAGCGTCTCATACAAAAAATATAACATTTCGCTTCTAACATAATATGTACATTCTTTACAACAACCATACTTACGGACAAATCTTGTCCAAGGATCATATAAGGACAACATTATCAGCCCGAGAAGTCGTGCAGCCATAATGAAGAAAAGAAGTAAATAATAAACCATGTCGCAAAGCGACCACAAGAGTTCGCTGTTGGACAACGCAAAAAGCCTAGCTGTAAAACTTACCAAAAGGCAGAATACTTTCTGAGCGGGACATGTGCGTTAATTGCGTCAAATATTTTAACGTGATTAATTTCAAAAATTAATTACCGCGCGTTAACGCGATAATTTTGACAGCCCTAATAATATTTTCTTAATCTGTAGCCGTCCGCAGTTTGGTATACTGTCTTGGTGGCATCCTAACATTGTGCCACAGCTAGTGCCCTGGTGGAGTTTTATGTAAACAAGGTGCATGGCTCTTTGTGCTCAGGAATGTGGTGATTGCTATGGAGGCCCTGGACCAGCTTCTCATGGCGTGCCACTCGCAGAGCATCAAACCCTTTGTGGAGAGCTTCCTGCACATGGTGGCCAAGCTGCTGGAGTCCCGAGAACCGGACCTGCAGGTTCTGGGGACCAACTCGGTAACTGCCAGGCATCATTGTTTTTCAGCACTGCAGCTTATTTAATGTAACACCGCCACAGAAAACTGCTTGTATCAAAGGGCATGGCTATTGATTATTATGATGAGCCTACGCCGACAAAATGGAAGTCTAGGCTTCACCTTAACACGCAAGAAGTGGGTAAATTTGGGTAAGCTGGGAAAATTGGAACAAGCGCTAATGTTGTCATCAACCCCGTGACGACCTTCCACTTAACGGACAACACAATCAAATGCGTATTTCTTGACACCAAAGGAAACTTATGAACCGCTTAGTTGCCATGTTATTACAAAAATACCCATTTCGAAACCTAGCTTTTAGGTTTTTTTTTTTTTTTTTTTTTTTTAAAGTGGTATCCGTACAGTATTAGCATTGGCCGATACAACCGTTAAAAAAAAAAAAACTAAATGATGTTATACTCGTATAGCACCCCGCCATCCCGATCGATCGGGTCTGATCACGTCATTTTCAAAGTATCGGAATCGGCAAAAAAATATCGGCCATGCCTTTTTTTAATATATATATATATATATATATATATATATATATATTTTTTTTTTGTGTGTGTGTGTAAATTAAATCGTTTTCTAATTATTGTATTTAACGTTAATATGTGTCACTCTTCCAGAGTCTTTCGTTTAGGTTTAAGGTAGGGTTATTACATTTATCCTAATAGCGGCGGTAATTAATTTTTTAAAAAATGTATCACGTTAAAATATTTAACGCAATTAATGCATGCGCTGCACGACCCACTCACACATTGTCGCGCTCAATCTGTAATGGCGCCGTTTTATCTATATAGAGAGATAAAAGGCAGCGTAAAATGAGTAGAGTGAATTTTGGCAGCCTTTGAAGGCTTTTTTTAATTGGCTAAAACCTTACAATCCCTCTCCCTACGATTAGAAATATCGTGGGAAGCAATGTGGGGAAGAAAGGTAGTAATTCATCTTTTTCATAACACCCTGTTATTTCCCAACGCAGAGAAGATATATCAATTGGTACCACTACGCACAGTCATGGTTGCACTTCCCATCATGCATTTGGGCAGAACAGTTAAATGGCTACAGTATCATTTACTGAAAGCTCAACAAATACACTAGATGGCAATATTTAGTCACAATATACAAAGTCACATTTATCCTTTAAGAATTACAAGTCTTTCTATCCGTGGATCCCTCTCACAGAAAGAATGTTAATAATGTAATTGCCATCTTGAGGATTTATTGTCATAATAAACAAATACAGTACCTATGTACTGTATGTTGAATGTATATATTCGTCCGAGTTTTATTCATTTTTTTCTTAATGCATTGCCAAAATGTATATGATCGGGAATAATTATCGGGAATGATTGGAATTGAATCGGGAGCAAAAAAAAAAAAAATCGGATCGGGAAATATCGGGATCGGGAGATACTCAAACTAAAACGATCGGCATCGGGAGCAAAAAAAACATGATCGGAACAACCCTAGTTTTTTATTTTTATTATTATTTTTTTATTTATTTTTTTTAAAGTGGTATCCGTACAGCATTAGCATTGGCCGATACAGCCGTTAAAAAAAAACAACTAAAATAATAATCTTCATACTTATTTACTATGTACTCACCTAAATGTAAAGTAATTGCTATCATGGCTTTATTGTCATATGCTGCTTACCTCATTATATGCCATTGATGGCACTAGACGTCCAATCCATTTGAAGTGGGAGGGTCTGGCTGCCATTGACAGCCCCAGGGGCGCAACTACCCATTCATGTGAGGGTATGTGAAATGAAAAATTTATTCATCTGTGATATTTAGACGCTGATGGCTCGGAGGCACGTTGGGTTAATGACATTTTCCTGACAATGCCACCACGTGCACATGTGGGCTTGCCCAGGCGTCAAAAGAGGCTCATTGGACACAAAGCCGGAGCAATAATATAAATGCCGCACTGCGTACATTTCAAAAGAATTAAAAAAAAAGTTTTTTTTTTTTTTTTTTTAAATCATCATTTTTTGCAATTGTGCGAGTCCAAATTTAGTTTTGTGCTTGTGGTGTAGTACCATAGTTTTGCCACAACATGCTAGTTGGCAGCAATGAACTCTCAATTTTTCAGAAAATTTGTTCCAGGACCCTGTTTGTAAGTCGAAATGATCGTATGTCGAGCAGGATTTTCCCGTAAGAATACATTATAATAATTCAATTAATTCGTTCCACAGTCTGAAAACCTACACTAAATTCTCAATAAATACTGATGTTACTACTGCAAATAGCAATTACAGAGAGCAAAACAAATTATGAATAAAAATTGTAATAATAATAATATCCATAATAATAATAATAATAATAATGATAATACCTGTAATAATGTAACAAACCAGGCTCTAATGAGGTGAATGTGTTTGGGTAGTGTACCTGAACGCATCTCGCGGCTGACTTGATAGTGAGGCTTCCTTTCGCTTTTACGTTGTTTACTTGCTGCTGGGGACACTATGCACAAGTTGATGGAATGAATGATTAGAAACCTGACAAAGCTGGCGATTTCTTTGGCGATGTTTATACCTGTCAACCTAAGGCCGTTGGCAATCTTACAAATAGTGACGTATGCCCTTACAAATTGGTGACTAATCTTACGTTTTATATAGCGTTAGCGTTATAGTGTATATATTAGGGCTGTCAAATGACTTAAATTTTTAATCGAGTTAATCACAGCTTAAAAATTAATTAATTGTAATTGATCGCAATTCAAACCATCTCTAAAATATGCCATATTTTTCTGTAAATTATTGTTGGAATGGAAAGATAAGATGAATATATACATTCAACATACAGTACATAAGTACTGTATTTCTTTATTATGACAATAAATCCACAAGATGGCATTTACATTATTAACATTCTTTCTGTGAGAGGGATCCATCGATAGAAAGACTTGTAATTCTTAAAGGATAAATGTGACTTTGTATATTGTGACTAAATATTGCCATCTAGTGTATTTGTTGAGCTTTCAGTAAATGATACTGTAGCAATTTAACTGTTCTGCCCAAATGCATGATGGGAAGTGCAACCATGACTGTGCGTGATGGCACCAATGGATATATCTTCTCTGCGTTGGGTGCAACACTGGGTGTTAAAAAAAAGATAGACTACTATCATTCTTCCCAGTGTCGCGTCCCTCAATATTTCTAGTTATCGTGAGAGGGATGTTAAGGCTTTAGCCAATTAAAAACAGTTCCAAAAGACTGCTAGTATCTACTCCATTCATTTGACCCTGCCTTTTAGCTCTGTATATAAGTAAAACGGTGCCATTATAGGTTGAATGCGACAGTGCGTGAGTGGGTCGTACCGTGCATGCGTTAATTGCGTTAAATATTTTAACGTGATTAATTTAAAAAATTAATTACCGCCCGTTAACGCGATAAATTTGACAGCCCTAGTATATATATATATATATTATATTGCAATATGAAACAAAAATAAAACTCAATTTCTAAAATAATATGAATTATTGGTAATATTTTCACATATAACTTGTGCAATCAAAGACCTATCAATATCTTCAGCTACATCATGATTACTAAAATTTAACTGACTTGAGTGTGGGTTTCCTTCATTATAAGGCTTAAAGGGTATGAAAACGCAAAGGGGGTGTGAGACATCAATAGAACCGTTATGTGCCAAGATAACAAATATTGATAAAGTTAGCTAAAAAATCAATCACATTAATGAGCAATTATCGAAAATAGATCGAAAATGACGAACATTTCCAAAAGTGTTCCGGAAACAGCCGAATGGGGCGGAGACGTCATAACAAGGAAACAAAAGGTCGAGGCAGGTGCCATCGTTGTTTATCGACGAAAGAGTTGCGTTCGTGTTTTATCAAAAAATCGCTAAAATGGTTCAAATCTGTCATGCTATGTGGTTTACAAATAGCCATTTGTCGCAATGTAGTACCCATGAGTTCCCGAACGCAAGAAAAAGAGCTGGACTACGCAGACAATGAGTGAAGTTCGTCAGTGCTAAGAGGGCTAATTTTTAAATTTTATAGGGAAACGGGAACCTGACGAGCCAGAAGATGTGCCTACAACCTCAAAGAAAACAAAATTTATGCTACTTCCCAATCACTAAAGACCCAAAAACTGCGAAGGAGTGAATTCGTGACCCGTATGTGAATAAATCGAGTGATTCGAGCATGTCTGTGGAACAGGAATATCAGCTTGTAGAGATCGCAAATCACGGCGACTTAAACGTACATTTGAGACAACAACTCTACTTAAGTTCTGGATTAAAGTCATTTCGGAATATCCCGACATCGCTAGGAGCGAGCTGAAAACTGTGCTACAATTTCCAACATTGTGTATTTGTGATGCTAGCTCCCCTCACTCTCCCATCTCGTCTCAACGAAACAAACTCAGCCCTCCCACTGATTCAGCGGGTGAGTTGTATTTTTTTCCCTGCACTTAACACGACGGGGCTAAAAACAAATGCTATTTTATATTTGCTGTATTTTTCTGCCGCACATTGCCGGTGTTCTGACAAAGTTGGCATGCGCGTAATGTTAAAAAGGACCGCGAATGCAGCGATTCCTAAGTACACACTACAAACTTTCTTTAAAGAAAGGAATATTAACTTACGTTTGCCATGTTTGGCGCACACAACAACTGCACGTAGCCCTCTCACTTAACGACTTCGCCCTGTCGTTAAGCGTTAATTTACGCCATTTCCGTGTTGCACATGTATGTTTGTGATGTAAATAGTTTTTTAGCACCATTGGATAACATTGAGAGTCCAACTGAATATAAAAGTGGGACGCCGGTCCGTGAAAAAAAAAGACCCAAATCACACCAGTCCGTGGTGCAAAAAAGGTTGGGGACCCCTGCTCTAATCCCATCCATATTTGTGTCGGTTGGCAGAGCGAAACCGAAGATAGCATATTAAATGATACTTATTCCATACATTACTTTATTTTGCGGTCACGGTGTATCAGCTTCACAAAAAGAAATGCAAAACATACCATTTGGTGTTTCCCACACAAACTGTTGTCGGGGTTTCATCAGTGTGATTGCTCCCCTCAATGATCCTTTCATTAGGCTGCATTGGCTTTCGTTTGGGCTCAAATTGATAACCCAAAACACCAAAGAAAGGTTCATAACTCTTCTCGTCACCATTAGAAGAATGTTCGTTTCGTCGGATTCGTCGCTGCAACTAGAAAACAAAATTGTCCGCCATCATCGCCGCCATTCAGTACTAAGCACTGAGCCGGCTGTTTCCCGAAAGTGACGTCACTCACACAATATGCTAGCTTTCCGGCATCTCGGGGGCGGGTCCTTTTAGCTTGACAATCGACCTAATTTCTATCATTTTCTTGGTGTTGCGATGTGTGTAATTACATGAAGTGGCATGATATGAATTCAAAAGGCATGCGTTGATGGATAAATGATGGAATATTAGCATTTCCCCAGGTGTTGTCATACCCTTTAAATAAAGTTCTTAATTTTTTACGGCTCCAGACATATTTGTTTTTTGTCTTTTTTGGTCCAATATGGCTCTTTCAACATTTTGGGTTGCCGACCCCTGCCTTAGCCCTAGCTAAAACCTAAATGGTCTCTTCCATCCCTCCCAGTTCAATA
Organism: Corythoichthys intestinalis; assembly: GCF_030265065.1. Classification (NCBI taxonomy): domain Eukaryota; kingdom Metazoa; phylum Chordata; class Actinopteri; order Syngnathiformes; family Syngnathidae; genus Corythoichthys; species Corythoichthys intestinalis. Next base: position 3,668,651 of record NC_080408.1, on the reverse strand, counting down.
GTTGTTTTTGTTGTTGTTTTTTTGTGCAGTTTGTTAAATTTGCCAACATCGAGGAGGACACTCCGTCTTACCACCGCCGCTACGACTTCTTCGTGTCTCAGTTCAGTGCCATGTGTCACTCCACCCACGAGGACCCAGACACCAGGAGCAGGTGGGCAGATGCGCAAGCGCCATCTTCTCGATGTACCTTTCCTTCACGTTGCTTGTCGTGCGTCAGGATCCGCGTGGCGGGAATTAAAGGCTTGCAGGGGGTGGTCCGAAAGACTGTCAACGACGAGCTCCAGGCCATCATCTGGGAGCCGCAGCACATGGACAAACTGATCCCGTCCATGCTATTTAACATGCAGGACGCTGACGACCTTGACAGGTATTGCAACGACAACTCTTGTGCAAATAGGAGCTACATTTCGAGAACATTCACATTAAAACAAAAAAAAAAACAGTTGAGAAATGCTGGTTATGACTTCGTTTTAATGTCAATGCATTGACTTGAATGAGAATGTCGCCCCTACCAACATGGCCGCCCTGAGGCCATTTTGGTAGCAGCGATGAAAGGTCTCATAATGCTTCTGCTGTGACTTGAAATGAGTTTACCACTGGGAAAAATCATAAAAGCGGAGCTGCAAAAATTCTTCCTCAAATGGTTTCCATGTCAACAAAAATCTATTTTTAGAGCCGGTCAGACGTTTATCTTCTTTTGCCAGCTTTTCCACAGCTAAGGATCGCCGCTCTGATTATTTCGCTCTTCTGACCCGAGGACCTCCGTGAGTTGCCTGCGTCCAATTATCCAGATGCGATTGGCTGGCACCGCCATCTTTAATGGCAGCCGAGCCTAACGACCTCACAGGCTTGCTTTTCATGGGAAAACCTGAGAAACTAGTTTCACTCGTTCACCGCCACTGACCGTGATGGACGTCCAATTCATTTGGACTGTCTCAAATGTGAAATGAACTCCAACTAAAAATTACTCTGGGGCTTTGCTGTGTGGAGATACAGATCTTAGCCCCGCTCAGGTTGGTTTGGGGACATGTCTGGGACAATACCAGGTCACTTCCTTTTGATGTGTGGGCATATCAGGTCATTTGGGGACATTTGTCCTGGTCATATAAGGTCATTTGGGGGCGTGTCCTGGTCATTTCCAGTCATTTGGTGGGCGTGTCCTGGTCATATTAGGTAATTTGGAGACATTTGGGGGGCGTGTACTGGTAATATTAGGTCATTTGGGGGGTGTCCTGGTCATATCAGGTCATTTGGGGACATTTGAGGGGCGTGTCCTAGCGATATCAGGTCAATTGGGGACATTTGGGGGGTGTCCTGGTCATATCAGGTCATTTGGGGACATTTGGGGGGAGTGTCCTGGTCATATCAGGGCATTTGGGGACATTTGAGGGGCGTGTCCTAGCGATATCAGGTCAGTTGGGGACATTTGGAGGAGTGTCCTGGTCATATCAGGTCATTTGGGGGGGGGGGGCGTGTCCTTGTCATATCAGGTCATTTGGGGACATTTGAGGGGCGTGTCCTAGCGATATCAGGTCAGTTGGGGACATTTGGGGGGTGTCCTGGTCATATCAGGTCATTTGGGGACATTTGGGGGGCGTGTCCTTGTCATATCAGGTCATTTGGGGACATTTGAGGGGCGTGTCCTAGCGATATCAGGTCTGTTGGGGACATTTGGGGGGGTGTCCTGGTCATATCAAGTCATTTGGGGACATTTGGGGGGCGTGTCCTTGTCATATGAGGTCATTTGGGGGACATGTCCTATAGACCAGGGGTTTTCAACCCAGTCCTCAAGGCACACTGTGGGTCCTGGTTTTTGTTCCAGCCGATCCAGCAGAGACAGTTGAACCAATGAGGCTTCTGCTAAAACAAGCCACACCTGACTGCAATCAACTGATTGCACTTGTAAAACACCAGATTGGGGAAAAAGTGTTGTCATCTTGTTTGGTAAGAATGAAATCCTGCACCCACAGTGTGCCTTAGTGGAATAGGTTGGGGACCCCTGCTATAGACCCTACTCACGTGACGTCGCAGCCACGCCCCCGTGCCATGTTGTCCGGATACTAGTCATGTTAATGCATTAGCGCTTCGTAAATTCCTCCTATTATGGCGTGTTTTTCTGCTCGTTAACATTAATAATCAAAACGGTGAAGTCGTGTGTGGCGGTCGGTTGCAAAAACAGAGAAGATAGACGGAGAGACTTGAATTTTTACCGTATTCCGAGAGACCCGAAGAGGAGACCGCGATTGACTGCTGCAATTCGACGAGAAAACTGGGCTCCAAACGACTACCACAGATTATGTAGTAGTCATTTTATATCTGGTAAGATGCATTTAATATATATTTAGAGGGTTTTGGGCTGACAACCACAATTAAGATCATTGCTAGGCTAATGGCCGACAACATACACGTATGTATGTAGTGAGTGCTATCGCTAAACCATATAAACATTAAAAGCCCTAGCTCCATTGACAAATGACATGAAATACATTAGACTTGACAGTGGATGTTAGCAAGAACAAAAGATTTTGAATTGAAAATTTCGTAACTCACCTTCCGAGCACAAGATTCCTGCCGAATTTTCGTGTACGAGGACCTGTTTCACCCAACCAGCAACGTAGCATTTATAAGCCTCCAAGCTCTTAAAGTTTTTCAAACTTTCGTGAGAATAGGCTGATTTTGTGTGGACAAGATAGTTGTAAATATCTGGATATCAGATGACAGGCGAAGCCAGCGGGTCGAAAAACATCGATTTAGGCATCAAATACGGATCTGGCGAATGGATAAACTGAAGCTTTTTCACGTAACGCCTTTTATGCAACGGATCCAATGAGTTTACAGCGTCAGATAACACCGGGGCTTCCATGAATTGCTCTATAACTTGCTCGACTAATTGAAAACAATGAGAATAGGTCTGAAAAAGAGGTACAATATGGCGGCCGGAAACAGCGACACGCCCATTTTGTGACGTAGGTGAGTAGGGTCTATTGATATCTGGTTATTTCCTGTTGACTTGGGGACATTGTTTTTTTTGGCATTGAAAATAAATGGTGACCTTGGACGTCCATGGCAATCAATGGCATCGACTTACATATGCCTCAATGGAATCCAAGTACATTGGCATCAATAGAATCGACCTACATGGCCATCAATGGCATTAACCAAAGTAAATGCCATTGGGAATAATTGGGAAATTTGAACGTCCATGGCCGTCAATGGGCATCAACATCCATATGAGTCAATGGAATCAGGGACATTTGAGGGACACGTCCTATTGATATCTGGTCATTTCCTGTTGATTTTGGGACATTGTTTTTTTTTTTTTTTTGTCATTGAAAATAAATGGGAAATTTGGACGTCCATGGCCGTCAATGGCATTGACTTACATATGCATCAATGGAATCGGGGACATTTGGGGGACACGTCTTATTGATATCTGGTCTTTCTGTTGATTTGGGAACATTTTTTATTTATTTATTTTTTTTGGCATTGAAAATAAATGGGAAATTTGGACGTCCATGGCCGTCAATGGCATCGATTTACATATGCGTCAATTGAGTCCAAGTACATTGGCATCAATAGAATTGAATCGACATACATGGCCGTCGATGGCATAAATGCAATGTAAATTCCATTGGAAGTTAATGGGAAACTTGGACGTTGCATCCCATAAAAAATGAATGGGAAATTTTTTGGCAAATTTTCCTCATTAAACCCCTGCTAAAGATAAAAGCCTTGTCAAAAATTTTGAATTTCCGCTTTAAGTCAGGAAGCTGTAATAAAGTATTATTTTTGAAGGAAATAGTCATCCATTTTGTCTTCATTGTTACTTGCCTTAAATAACTTCAAGTTAAATTGTAAAGGTAATTGAAAAAAGTGACATTTATCCGATTAGTCAACCGATTATTCGCCCTGCTGGTATTCATCAACGGTCCAAATTGGTATGTTATCAAAAGGGCCCCATGCTTAAAGAAACAGTCTCAACTTTATTATAGCGTTTTATTGTTTCGGTACTTTTAAACGTTAATACCAGTTATTCAATGTTACTTACCTTCATGGCCCTCCAACGGAGGTACGATTTACCCGTGAACCCAATAACCATGAAATTTTGTGTTTTACAGTTATATCACCACCAAATGAGAGTCTGATGGTTTTGTTGTTTGTGCGTGCCTGCCAGGAATGGGGCGGGGCACCCCAGCACGCCATGCGTGTCCGTTCAGGACGGCGAGGAGAACCCGTCCACGTTAGCGGAGAGCTGCTTCCGGGAACTGCTGGGACGCGCAGCCTACGGCAACATGAACAACGCTGTGAGACCTGTGCTGGTGTGAGTACTAACTACTACATCACACACACAAAGGGAATTATTGCACTTGTGTAGACTACACACTGACTTATATAAGCCGCACTCTACATCAAATTAGTGTGCATGGCTGTCACCCCAGGAGGAAGCCTCTTCTGAAGACGGTACACAAGAAAGCCCGCCCGTCTCATCAGACCATAGGACATGGTTCCAGTAATTCATGTGCTTTGTTGACTTGTCTTCAGCAAACTGTTTGCGGCCTTTCTTGTGTACCGTCTCTAGAAGGGGCTTCCTCCTGGGGTGACAGCCATGCACACCAATTTGATGTATGGTCTGAGCACTAACAGGCTGACCCCCCACCTCTTCGATCTCTGCAGCAATGCTGACAGCACTCCTGTAACGAGTCACACGACATTTTGGAGGGAAAATGACAAGCAGTACTCAATTTGGACATTTAGGGATGTATGTTTTATCAAAGGGGTGTACTCACTTTTGTTGCCAGGGATTTAGATATTAATAGCTATATTTTGAGTTATTTTGAGGGGAAAATAAATGAACTCTATTATATAATCTGCACAGAGACTACTTTTCACTGTGTCATAGTATCATTTTGTCAGTGTTGTCCCATGAAAAGATATACTTAAAAATCTGCGAAAACGCGAGGGGTGTACTCACTTTTGTGATACACTGTACCATAACTAACAATTAATGAAACAATTGGAACAGTAACTGAAGAAACACTTAGCACAGAAAATGATACATTTTCACGGTACAAGAAAGTCGTTTCCGTGTCCATCGATTGGTAAGAAAAAGCTGTTTGTACGAGTGATGTATGGGCGCTCCCGTTAGGGGGGACGTTTCACGCGGAGTGGCTTTTTTTTCGGCACAACACCGGCGCGCCAACTTCGACAACAAGGGGCAGGTGTACTTTATCTGTGCTGTTTCGGCTGACGGATATACGCAATTACAGTTGACGAAACTTTGATAAATGCGCTTTTTTTTCTAAGTTTCGCGAGCTCTGGGACACTCAAAAAAGGACTCTCATGCCTCTCCTTGAAAAGTTAATGGTACCTCGATGTGCCTTTGTGTGGAAATTTAGTTCACGAACAACGAAAAAAAACTATTCACCTTCTCACCGAATCTAGTAAAAAAATGTTTTTTTTTTTTTTTGAAAATGGAAAAAGATGGGAGAGGAAAATATATTTTTTGTTTTAATAGGATTTCTAGGAGGACAAACATGACACAAACATTCTTTCAATTCATTAATATTGTAATGAAGTTAAACTTGTAGTGGCATCTGTTGAAATTCGCCTCCACAGTCAAGCCGCACGGAAACAGCGACAGCCAAAACAAGTGCCGCTTGGCCGATGCTGCCTCGCGTGCGCCAACTGGGAAGGCGGAACTTTGCGCGTTCTCTTCTTATTTTAACCCTTTGTACTGACTCCAGGTTAATGGTCAAAAACAAGGCAAAAAAAGACGACAGAGGGAACAATGCTGAATCCAAAGCAAGGCTACATAGCCAATGTTTCCGAGCAGCAAAATCGGTCTTATCTCAGTGTCCTGTGTTTTTTAAGTCCGTGGGCCGGCCGAATGTGTCTCCGGGCGTTGCTTTGGGATCATCCCTGTCTGGCCGGTTTTGGGCTGTTTAGGTTCGTGCGTGGATGGGATGTGGTTGCACAGCGACGGACGCTGGTCTTGACGTCACAAGCGCCCGCCATCAACTTTGTTATCCGGGCTGGCTCTACTTGTTTTCGGACAAAGAGCGCTTTTTCCTTGCAGAACTGATTTGCAAGTTTTGGTGCGTCAATCTTGCTCGCGACGCATATGTTAGGCTTCTATGATAAGATGTCGTTGTGTATCTATGCTGCTTTTCATTAAACTATGGTGTGCTATTTATTTTATATTAGTTGCAATCCTACAGTAAATATGAGAAATGATACTGTTCCCTGGTTAATTATATTACGTGTGTTCGAGTAATGCGAACAGTTAGACTGTGCCTACGAGAAATGGTACCATTTTTCCTTTTTCCCCTCAGGAGCCCCGATAAGGTGATTAACTTTATTGTGTCAAGGGCACAGAGTAAAGTCTGCCTAAACTATAGTTAGATGAATGTGTTAGACTAATGCAAACAATAATATGGTGTGTGCGAGAACGGTACCTTTTCCCTTCACATCGTACAACATAGTAGTCACGTGGTGCGTCATTCTCTATAGGATCTACTGCAGGGAAAATAAACATTTAATCATGAAGGCTAATTATGTATTTCTAGCCAATTTAGTCATTTCGATAGCAGGCTAATATAGCTAGATTCAATACATACAGCCAGTCTTGCTATCATTATAAGGCTTATACAAGGCTTTTCAGTTTTTGCGGCTCCAGACATACAGTATCAGTTTTTTATTTATTGGTCAAATATGGCTCTTTCAACATTTTGGGTTGCCGACCCCTGAGTCACTAAGAGATGTAAGTTGTACTATTGCTACGAGAAAAAAAGTTGTATTATTTTGTGGGTTAACGTAGCTGTAATCGGCTACGCATTTTACGTACATGTACCGTAGCTGAGAGCTACGACGTTAGCCTAGCTAATAAAATATTTCAAATCTATCTTTGTTATGGTTCTTATTGGGGGGAAAAAAATAATGGAACAAACAAAACAAAAAAAATCGCCGTGGCACGACATGTTGAGGCAGTCCGACTCCGATGCAGCCCACCACCGCAGCTTCAAAAAATCCTTGGGGAAACACTGTAAAGTAGAGATGTCCCGATCAATCGGCGTCCCAATCGATCAGGTCCGATCACGACATTTTCAAAGTATCCGAATCGGCAAAAAAATATCGGCCATGCCTTTTTTTATATATATATATATATATATATATATATATATATATATATTTTTTTTTTTTTTTAATTAAATCGTTTTCTAATTGTATTTAACTTTACAGACAAAATATGTTACACTCATCCAGAGTCTTTTGTTTAGGCTTAAGATATGGTTATCAAATTTATCCCAATAACGGCGGTAGTTAATTTTTTAAAAAATGCATCACGTTAAAATATTTAATGCAATTAATGCATGCGCTGCACAACCCACTCACACATTGTCGCGCTCAATCTGTAATGGCGCCGTTTTACCGATATAGAGAGGTAAAAGGCAGCGTAAAATGAGTAGAGTGAATTTTGGCAGCCTTTGGAGCCTTTTTTTTAATTAGCTAAAGCCTTACAATCCCTCTCCCTATGATTAAAAATAATGTGGGAAGCAATGTGGTGAAGCAAGGTAATATGATCTTTTTCTTAACACCTTATGTTATTTCCCAACGCAGAGAAGATATATCAATTGGTAGCACTACGCACAGTCATGGTTCCACTTCCCATCATGCATTTGGGCATGCCTACAGTATCATTTACTGAAAGCTCAACAAATACACTAGATGGCAATATTTAGTCACAATATACAAAGTCACATTTATCCTTTAAGAATTACAAGTCTTTCTATCCGTGGATCCCTCTCACAGAAAGAATGTTAATAATGTAAATGCCATCTTGAGGATTTATTGTCATAATAAACAGATACAGTACTTATGTACTATATGTTAATATCGGGATCGGCAGATACTCAAACTAAAACGATCGGGATCGGATCGGGAGCAAAAAAACATGATCGGAACAACCCTACTGTAAAGTGTTACCAGTTCATATCTTTTGGTGTACATATCTCATAATTCAGTGGGGACAGCTGCGGCTTACATTCCAGTGCATCTTATCTATGAACAAATGTCGTTTTTATGTCAAATTTGGTAGGTGGTGGCTTATAGTCAGGTGCGCCCTGTAGTCCGAAAATTCCGGTACTTGATCCACCACTGGACACTAGTTTTCCGACCAAAGATTTTAATGGCCATTAGATGTCCATTAGATCAGGGGTCCCCATCTGCCGGGCTGCGGACCGGTACCGGTCCGTGACGCATTTGCTACCGGGCTGCATAAAAATAATGATTTAATAACGACCGCATTCTGGCTGAATTAACCCTGTGCCCCTGCTTAACACACCAATATCCCTGTCTACTCTAGATATAATACTACGGGATAGATTAGAATGTCGTCATTGAAATCCGTTGATTGGACAGCTAGTAGTACATCTTGTTTGTGTATATAATATATCATTGTGCGCTTGTCCTTGATAATAACGTATTGCTAGGCCGCGGGCATAGCACATTTGTTCCCAGAAATAATTAGCCCCCACACGAGCTAAGATGACTGGAAAACATACTTTTTTGGAGATATTTTTACGGCGAAAAGGGCACCTGACGGGCTACAACCTCGAAGACCCACGAACGGCGAAGGAGTGGATTCGTGACTCGTTTGTGAATAAACCGAGTGATTCGAGCATGTCTGTGCAAAAGGAAGATCAACTTGTAGAGATCGCAAATGACGGCGAGCTTATTAAACGTACATTTGAGACAACTCTACCGAGGTTCTGGATTAAAGTCATTGTGGAATATCCTGACATCGCTACAAGAGCATTGAAAACCTTGCTACAATTTCCAACATTGTATCTTTGTGAAGCGGGCTTCTTAATTAATGTTTAACAACAATGCGAAGTCGTTAATGGTGAGAGCAGTGTGCAGTTGTTGTGTGCAGCTTACATGGAAGGATGTATCTGAGGAGACCTTTTCTACAAGTCCTTCCATGATCAAACGAAGTTAATATTCCTTTCTTTCAAGAAAGTTTGTTGTGTTTACTTTGGAATCGCTGCATTTGCGCATTTTGCGGCTATATTTAACGTAACGCGCATGTGCAGAACCGCATCGTTGCAATTTTTGATGGGTTGCAAAATTTGTCAGAACACCGGTCCGTGAAAAAAAAGACCCACATAACACCGGTCCGTGGTGCAAAAACGGTTGGGGACCCCTGCATTAGATGACATCATCAAGGAAAGATTGTCTCATTTCTATAAACCTATGGCTATGATCCACCTCCTGCCTAGCTCCTCTGTCAATATCACTGTCTCGTTGAAGGAATTTCTGGTGGGAGGGGCTAGTATGGAAAAGAGGAGCGAGGAAGTCTCAATTAGAGCCATGAGATGAACTCACTGAGTCTCAAGGTCAACTCCCCAGGAGGCGGGGGGTTCCGAGGGGGTCTCTTGCTCTCCGGCGGTCAACCTAATGAAGCGTGGGAGGCGCGGGCGGCCCCGCGGTGACATTGGCAATGTTGAGCGCCTTTGAGGTTTTTTTTAATGACTGCGCAGCATCTCTCTTGTTTCTCTTTTCTGGTGTCACTGGCCAGGCTTCATGTGTTCCCTCGGGAGGAGGGATTGTCGCTATATATAGAAGCGCTGGGGTTCATCTTGGGGAGAGGAGAAGAGATTGGAGGGGGGTTCACATTGACGTCACGTTAAACTGCAGCTTGACTGAAGATCCTCTTTCCCTTCCTAAAATGGAGGCTGCGCTTTCCCCCCCCCCCTCCAGGCTCTAAAAGTTGATGCAGTGGAGCTGTCCGTGTGTACTATGTATGTAAGACTTCCAGTGTTGCTTCACAGATGGAGACTTTTTGTGGGCTAAGATGTCTATCAAATATCACACTGCACAAACGATTGACACCTAATATCTCAAAAACAATAGCAGCACAACAATTTTTTTCCCTGGACAAACGAATTACGTTCGGGGGGCAAACTTAGCAGAGGTTATCGAATTGTGTTGTCTGTGTTCTGTATGCATTATATGTGTTGCTAATTTCAATTGCCTTGCTTGCATTTCTCACGTACTGTTGGCCTATTAGCTAACTATTGATTAACGATAGGGACAAATTGAGGCCGATTGGTGGTACTAGTATTGCAGATAGAATCCCTTTAATCAACGCAAATTTGGCGCCATCTGTTGGCTGTAATATGCATTGAAGGAACAGGTCTATTTATGGCAATAATGATGATGGACATGTAAAATTTCCATAGAACGTTTGATTTCGTTTTGCCGCTATATATAGGGCTTTTGAAAAGAAAGCTCATTTCTCATTTAGCAGCTGGTTGTGAATATAGGGGTGCGTGTCCGCCCTTCCGGATGATTGACAGGTAACGACCGCCGCATAACACCAGCAGGCCGTGGGGAGCGGAAGGCGTCGAGGCAGCTGCCGTCTGGGCCGAGGAGGCGCTCGCTTTTCCGGTCGGGATGCGAGCGGCAGCTGCGCTCGGCAGACGCGCCGGCCTACGGCGGGGACGGGGTCGCCGTGCGGATCTGTCCTCTTCCATCTGTCGCCCGTGACCTCGCGCGCTGCTTCAAGGAGCTCGTCCGTTTAGGCCACTCGCCAACGTTCCCTTTGTGTCCCCAGGCACCTGGACAACCATCACTTGTGGGAGCCCAATGAATTTGCAGTCTCCTGCTTCAGGATCATCATGTACTCAATCCAGGTTAGCTTCACCTGCAAACACCAACAAACTTAGGCGTTGACGGCCCACACTGTTAACTCATTGCCTGCCAGTGACACAGGGGGTGCTAGTGGGTAGTAATGTATGAGGGAGTTGCAGCTGTGAGAGATTGTCACGTTTTTTTTTTTTTTTTTTTAACGTCTTCGGGCGGGGTTGCAATATGAAGGAAAGATTAGGTAGAAATTTCTCGGTCGTGTGCAGATGAGCGAGGTATTGCTCATATGACATGACAAAAACTGCTCGGATTTTTAGCCATCAGCCACCTTGCTGTCCACGACAACGTGGACCCCAGCACGTCTTCTGTACATCATTTCATTAGACTCGTCAAGTGTCGTTATACACAAAAGTATCCATTTTATCCATATGAGCTGACCGTTAGTCGTCCCCCTGTGTTTTATTCCAACACATTGTCGAGGACAGCAAGGTGGCTGATGGCTAGAAATCCGAGCAGTTCTTGAACGCGACACGAGCAGCTATCCAACTGCGCCATGGTGCCAAGCAAGCTTAAACGTCACATCCAAACGAAAGACCCCGTTGCTTCAAACTATGGACTATTTTGTTCGCCTTAGTGAAAACAGAGAAACGGGCAGCTTTTTTTTTTTTTTTTTTTTTAGAAAAACTACAAAGGTAAATGAGAAAGCCCTGAAAACCAGTTAGCTTGTTGCTGAACTTTTTTTGCTGAATCCAAAAAGTCCCACATTATGGTAGGGACATTTATACTGCCTATCTGCAAAGCTATTGTCAGCGAGCTGCTCAGTCCTGATGCGGTTAAAGACGTTGCTAAAGTCTCCTTGTCTGATAACTCTGAGCTTTTCAAGCCTAACTGCTACAAAAAAATAAAATAAAAGCAGAGAAAGCCTGAGAGCTGTTGAAGAACATTCCTGCTAGGATATCAGCTTTGTGTTCATCTAAACAGGCTCAGGTTTCACAAAAAATTAAATAAACTGTATAGAAAGTAATTTTGAACATTTTTGGTTTGTGGTTTGAGATTTTTTCCAATGCAAAAATGTACCGTGAATCAGAAAAGGTTTGCAGGCCTAAAGGGTGTGGTTGGGTGAGGGAAGAGTCAAACACAAAGGTAAGAAGATGAGCAGAAGATAGTGTTTAAGTGTTAAATGATCTCAAATCCCACCCTGCAGGACCTGCAGGAAATTTTCCACTCTCACTGCCCCTGCCCCACAAATTGGACAATCGTCTCGGAGGGCCTGCGAAAACGTGGAGGGCCCCGCGAGTACTGTAATTTTCAGACTATAAGCCGCTGCTTTTTCCCTAATTTTGAATCTGGCGTCTTATAGTCCAGTGCGGCTTATTTGTTGATTTATTTGGGTTAATAGGTTGCACTTTATTTAACAGTGTCGTCGTAAGACTGTCATAATTATGATATTACACCATCATGGGCCTTAATGAATGCTTATAGCAAAGGTTATTAAGTATCATCCGGCAAATTATGTAACTAAATTTATGTCCAACACGGATCTTTTATATCCATTCAAAAGTGAGATAATTTACCGAATAACACTAAATGACATCTGTGATAAGCATTCATTAATGCTCATGACAGTGTCATGTCATAATTATGATTGTCTAATGACAGTTTTATGGTGCCACTATCAAATAAAGTGTTACCAAATTCCATAACTAGCAATTAATGAAACAACTGGAACAGTAACTGAAGAAATAATTAGCACAGAACGTAATTTTGATTGATTTTTTACATCTGTAGTGCTGCAATGCGTGCTAGGAGGCATGTTGGATAAGAACAGTGTTGACAGCAGTTGGCAGCAGAGGTTGACTTTCTCCCAAAGGGAGCAGTAATGGTCAAATGAAGCTTCTTGAAGCAGTAAAGCTTTGCGGCCAATTGGCTGCGAAGCTTCATGGTGGTCCAGACAACTTCTTTTACATCCATTCAAAAGTGACATAATTTGCCAAATGACACTTAATGACATTCGTCATAAGCATTCATTAATGCTCATGACAGCGTCATATCATAATTATGATTGCGTTCCTTACTAGTCTTACTTAGAAATGTCACTCAAGTCAGTCAGTGTCCTGCCGGATGACGTTTTCCTTGTGGCGTGATTGTTTTAGGCGCAGCACTCTCACCACGTCATCCAGCAGGTCCTGGGCCACCTTGATACCCACAACAAAAACACCCCCAGGGTGCGCGCTGGCATTGTGCAGGTGCTACTGGAGACTGTGGCCATCGCTGCCAAAGGCTCCGTGGGTAAGTGCTTGTTGTCGTAGCATTCGACCAATACCGTCGCCGGGGGGAAAAAAAATCTTGTTGCGATATCCGGCATTATTTTTGATTGCCTGAGGTGGCAAATCCATTTGAAGTGGGAGGGTTGACGGCGAATGAACTCACTGCCAAAAGTCTACTAGGGATTTACTTATTGGTGGGAGGGTGCATCTAGTGATAAACTCTGAGTTTATTATGAGTCATATGAGGTTATCACCAGTAAACGTCCAATCCTTTTGAAGTGGGAGGGTGGCAACGAATGTTCATTCATTCGGTGCCACCCTCCCACTTCAAAAGGATTGGACGTTTACTATGGATCTATTCATTGGTTAGTGAGTGCATTTTGTCATAAACTCGGAGTTTATTACGTGTCATATGAGTTTATCACCAGTAAATGTCCAATCTATTTGAAGTGGGAGGGTGGCAACGAATGAATGTTTGTTCATTCGCTGCCACCCTCCCACTCCAAAAGGAGTGGACGTTTACTATGGATCTGTTCATTGGTTAGTGGGTGCATTTTGTCATAAACTCGGAGTTTATTATGAGTCATATGAGTTTATTACGAGTCATATGAGTTTAGCACCAGTAAACGTCCAATTCTTCATTCTCCAATTCTGAAGTGGGACCACTTCTGATGGACATCTACAAGGGATTTACTCAATGGTTGGTTGGTGCATTTTGCTATAAACTCTTGAGTTTATTACGAGTCATATGAGTTTATCGCCAGTAAACGTCCAATCCATCTGAAGTGGGAGAGTGGCAGCGAATGAACGAATGTTCATTCGCTGCCACCCTCCCACTTCAAAAGGATTGGATGTTTACTATGGATCTGTTCATTGGTTAGTGGGTGCATTTTGTCATAAACTCGGAGTTTATTATGAGTCATATGAGTTTATTATGAGTCATACGAGTTTCACCAGTAAATGTCCAATCCTTCTGAAGTGGGAGGGTGGCAGAGAATGAACGAATGGTCATTCGCTGCCACCCTCCTACTTCTGATGAACCTCTACTAGGGATCTACACAATGGTTGGTTGGTGCATTTTGTGATAAACTCGGAGTTTATTACGAGTCATATGGGTTTATTACCCATTGGACATCTATTAGTGATAAACTCACAGGAGAAGGATGATAAATAGCTTGTTCTTCTGTTTATTACTTATATCGTAGAATATCATATCATAGGTTTCCTTACACATGTATTGATAATGGTTGCATCTAGGCCTGTTGCGATAACAAATTTTTAGTGGGCGATAAATTCTCTCATAAATTATTGCAATATGCGATATTATTGTGCCCCCCCCCCCCCCCCATTTTTTCTTTTTTTTAACCAATTTACAATAACACAGTAAGAATACAGTATAAATAATAATAAGTAATATTAAGTACACCCATTTAAACGCAATAAACGTTTACTCTTTAAGAAATCCCAACTAAAAACAATAGACCATGCCTCTTTTAAGTAAAAGACAACAATATCAATACCGCACAGAAACGCAGAATAAATAAAATGTCTTTTTCAAGGAAAGATAAAATTGCATTTCAATAACTTAAGTATTTGGGCACAGAGGTATAAAATTGTAGTAACACAAACAACTGCACTTCAACCACAACAGAGAAAAATAGATTAATTAAGTAGCAGTAACAAAAATTCTAGGTTCATACTGCAGGTCTTAATGCACAAATCCGATTTTTTTGTCATGTCTGTTTTTTGGGCGTGCTTGTTCAGACTGCCTTTGTCCATGGAGCCTGTTCAAGTATCACGCATACGCACTAATTCGCAGTCCAAGATGCGCTCAGCAAAGTGACTGCATGCGCAGAAGCATCAAAACAAATTACACATGCTAGCAGTATGTCATTCCAGGGTGATCATATTTTGATTTCCAAAATGATGACACCAATAACAGACATTAATAATCCCCGTTGACTCCTTTATTCAAGGTTTATATGGACTGATAGAACGCATATATGCACGCACATAAGCCGTGACTTGTGTGCGTGACATGACGTGGGTGTGTCAATTTGCCCCGTCTCGGACATGTAAGCAATACTGAAAAATGGCTCATTCGGCGCATAGAGTTAAAATCGAAAATTGGCAGGCTTATCCTTTTCTTCATTTATTTTATTTTTTTATGACCGTGTTCAAGCCCGCTTCGTGCATAAAAGCGGAGTTCAAGCTAGAAGCTAATGCACAGGTACGTCTCTCCTGTAAAACCTGCCGCTTTCGCTTTGCTGATGTCATTGCTGCATGAATTCCGATTCGGGAGACTTGAAAGTTCAGTCCGCCAGCCACATTCTGGAAAAATGTGGCCCAGATCGGATTTAGACCACATATGAAAGTGACCTAGATCGGATTTGAAAATGTCCAGTTCTTAGCGACTTGTCACATTCAGACCGTCAAGTTAATCCCCCACTCGAGTCGGAACAACACGTAAAAATCGGATTTATGCATTAAGACCTGTAGTATGAACGTAGCCTTAGGCGAGGTTCAAATGTGTAAAACGAACATACCCAGAAGTCAATAAAATCCTCATCACGGCATATTGCGCTGTTGATAACAAGGAAGCCGAACTTTTAACAGCACGTCCGCCGCGCATCTGCTGCGCGCACGCACGCACGTGTGAGGCGATAAATAGCAGCCGGAAAATTAGAGCTGAAACGAATACTCGAGCAACTCGAGTAACTCGAGTTTAAAAACTGATCCGAGTAATTTTATTCACCTCGAGTAATCGTTTATTTTGACAGCTGTAAGCATCACGTTTTGCTCGGACTACTTTTAATGCGGGACAACGCGCTGATGTCACGTGCGTAGAGGAAGAAGCAAAAAAAAAAAAAAACTTACCGCAGCCGACAACCGCTACAAACGACGCCGACGTTGCTAAATACTAGCCCGCACATGCTACGTTAGTTGCAGCTAGGGTCTGAGGAGTCTCATAGAGATCACATGTATGTTGAACTAGATGCAAAATGACAGACTAGGCCGCGTCTGGGCAGCGTTAGCAAACAGCCGCCATCTTAAAGCAGTAGAGCGCCAAGCGCTAATAAAGAGCGCTAAGCGCTAATATATAAGATTAACATTACTGTCACTACTAGCTCATCTTACGTTAGCCCTGCGGAGGGCTAGGTTTCAATTAATTAAGACCACTTTCGATGCGTGGCTAACGTGTCTTACATAAATGCTTTAACATAACATAGCGTTGTAGAGTGATGAGGGTGTCAAATAAAAACTCAATAATGCTAACTATCAATTTTAGCTCAGTAGTCATTGCTGGATAAAACACCAAGTAGCACTAGTCCCTAATGTGCTCCAATACAGCCTGTATCATACATTTATTTTGAACAGTGCAAAAACTCAAAATCCTATAAGGACTTAGTTTAGACTAACTTAAAACTTAACTAGAACTTAAAAATGGCTTGACACAAATAGAAATTCAATTGAAACACGTGGGGAAAAATCCTAACTTTTAAGTGATGTGTGTTATCAAGCGTAAAGGCATTTTTAGGTGTGTGTGTGTATATATATATATATATATATATATATATATATATATATATATATATATTAATCTAAAGGTTTTTTGAGTGAAAGCAGTGAATTTGTCTTTTTTTTTAAATTTTTTTAATTCTAGTTACATTTGAGATGCAATTGTTGGCTGTTCTAAACAATATACATCAAAAATAAAGACATTGATTGACTGAAAATGATAAAATGTTTTGTTTTCTCATGTATATCTATAATTGCTCTTCACCTAAAAATATATTTGTTTTATCCGATTACTCGATTAATCGATGGAATTTTCAGTCGATTACTCGATTACTAAAATATTCGATAGCTGCAGCCCTACGGAAAATTACCGCCTTCATTTTCATTTACCGTGCGATAAATGGAATGATTGCATATTGCGACAGGCTTAGTTGCATTGCTATCTCGCGAGATCGTTCGCCTTGTATCGCATAACGTATCATGAGGTACCTGAAGGTTCCCACCCCTACTCGCGACACCACTTCCCAGCATGCCATGGTCTTGCGTGTGTGTGTGTATGTTTCAATGACTGCATATTTGGGAAACCAGGAACCATTCAAGAGTGCAAACCAGGTGACGCAGTGGACAGCGAACCAGCCACGCCTCCCAACATGTGGCTGGGTACGGTATCCAACATGAGCTGGATTTAGAGTAGATGAACAGGGATGGGCAAAGAATGGCTTGCTAGTCAATTCAAGTTTCGATGGCATCAATATGGCTGCCGTTGACGGCGATACATGTCCAAATCTGTTTGAAGCACCTCCTCCCAGTTCTGATGAATTGGATTATTGTTGTTTTCGTTGAGGGTATTGAAAACATTTCGTTGACGAGCATAATTTTCGTGATGACGAAGCGCTAAAAACGTGTCTTAACAGGGAGCAGTTGGATTCAGCGATGTGAAACATGGGATGGCATTTTCACTGTTCCCATTAGAGGGCAGTGTATCCACCCAAATTAATCAAACTAAATGCAACACTTTCAAAACGACTAAAACGTCACTAATCACACAAATCCTCCAAGCAGCAAAATTTGATTCGAAGCTTTTTTTCTAATGTAATTACTCGACTTAATCCATTAATCGTTGCAGCACTACAGTTCACCTGTTGTTTTTTATGATACTAGTTGAGACAAAGCTGCTACTGATTCAGTGCTGGTATGAACCTGGTTTTGATTTTAAAAGTTCACATTAGGGCTGTCAAACGATTAAATTTTTTAATTGGGTTAATTACAACTTTAAAATTAATCGTAATTAATCGCAATTCAAACCATCTATAAAATATGCCATATTTTTCTGTAAATTATTGTTGGAATGGAAAGATACAAGACACAAGATGGATGTATACATTCAACATACGGTACATAAGTACTGTATTTGTTTATTGTAACAATAAATGAACAAGATGGCACTAACATTATTAACATTCTGTTAAAGCGATCCATGGATAGAAAGACTTGTAGTTCCTAAAAGATAAATGTTAGTACAAGTTATAGAAATTTTATATTAAAACCCCTCTTCATGTTTTCGTTTTAATAAAATTTGTAAAATTTTCAATCAAAAAATGAATTTGTAGCCCGCCATTGTTGATGTCAATGATAACACAATGCTCATGGGTGCTTAAGCCCATAAAATCAGTCGCACCCAAGCGCCAGCAGAGGGCGACAAAACTCCAAAAAACACAAGTAACAAGTTGGCATTGCACTGTGCTGTCATTTTAATCTGTTTGAGCGGGGCATGTGCGTTAATTGCGTCAAATATTTTAACGTGATTAATCAAAAAAAAAAAAAATTACCACCCGTTAACGCGATAATTTTGACAGCCCTAGTTCTCATACATTTTTCAAAACGTGCTGTGTAATATTACTTATGAACAATGTTGTTCATTCGAAATTGTTGATTTTTTTTTTTCTTTAAAAGACTAAAACTTCTTGACTTTTTGTAGACTAAAACTAGACGAAAGACTAACCCATTTTAAAATGACTAAAATACGACTAAGACTAGGCGGAAAACACTCAGGTGACTTAAAGTTCCGCTCTGAGGCCCACAATTTTGCCAAATTTCAAAATTGTCCGATATGCATGTGTGATACATCATTGGAAAGCTTAAAATCTCAATTTTCTGGGGTAAGAAAAATTTTGAACAGGTGGGCATTTAAAAAATAAAATAAAAATGTTCAAACAGCAAAACCCTATCTGGAGGTGAGAGCATGCGAGAGCAGAATTACAGACGCTGTGACGTTAACGAATTATTATCGCATACTTACCTTGTTTCGATCCAAAAACTCCATGTAGCATGTATCACTGAGTGTCAAGACACAACTGTGAATGGCCACAGCTGGATTTTTGGGGAATTTTATGGGTGAAACATGGTAATATAACAAGGGTCGCGATGCAGAAATCGCAGACATCAAGGAGTGATCAAGATGTTCTTTTTCATATATTTCCCTTTCAAAAGTTAAAAAAAAAAAAAAATTCTTTGTTTGGATCGATTATTTATCATATAACATATCGAGGAAAATGCGAAAGTAAGAAAAAAATACAATTAGGCGATAGTTATGAGGCAAATATACGTGACTTTTTTACAGACACCAGTTTTTTCATTCTGACATAATTTGAAAGTTTAAAATATGCGAGTGAAGAATTTTTTTAAGTCTTTTTTTTTTTTTTTTTTTTTTAGTGAAATATTGGACATCAAATAATGATTGTAAGCCATGAATGACAGACATTTTGAATAATAAAAATAATTAATTACCTTCTTTTTATGGCTGGGTTGAAACAAAAGCGGTTGCGCGATGTCTGTAAACGGGGGTTTTCAGGGTAAAAGGGACAAATTAAAGATACTTCGGAGGCTTAATGGGCCATGAATCTGCTATGGCAGCATATAAACATATTGTTCTATCAAACACAACAGTTCTTTTGGTGTAAAATACAGCAGTTTATTTTATAGAGGGTTGCAAGAGCAGAAACTGCTTTTTCAGTCTTGTCTGTGTTTTCCGCCACTAATAAGTATTGGAATATTAAAATGGCTGCCAAAAACACTGGATTGGACATCTATCGCTGTTCGGGCCAATTTTTCGGAAGACTTTGCTTTTTTGTTGTTTGTAAAGAATGAGCTGGTGATTCGTGACAATTCTGCCCAGCCCTGACTCAGCCTGTCCTGGTGTAGTTGGGTGGCGTGATGTGTAGTGTTGCACTGATACCCGTTTTTTTTTTGCCTCCCAGTAATAATTCCAACACCTAGCCGTGTGGTATGCAATGTTGTTAATAACGGCGTTACAGTTTAACAGTTTTTTTGTCAGTGGTCAGCAATCAAATTAATTACTATAAACGGCGTTATTAACAACACTGCCTATCAGTACCGATATTAGTAACGTGCAACACTGGTGAAGTGGTAGCCTAACGACACGACGCCGACCCGGCACGTCTGACCCATTTCGCCTTCTCCCTCTAGGTCCCACGGTGCTGGAGGTGTTCGACACGCTGCTCAAGCACTTGAGGATGAGCGTGGACCTAGAACTGGGCGAGAGTTCGCGCAGGAACTCGGCCTGCAGCGCTTCATCGGGCCGCGCCAAGGAGAGCGACGAGCGCATCGTGCAAAACGCCATCATTCGGACCGTTGGTACGCACGCTGCCGGGCTCCATTCCAGTTTGTGTTGAGCGTTAATAAAGAGCATACGACAGGAGAAAAAAAAGTCTTAAATAGCATTATTATGTGAATTAGAATCATATTTTGAGACGATTCGACTATATGCAACAATTTAGCAAAGCGCAGATGACGAGAAATTAGTCTTTTAATCTGCCGGTTAGCCACGCCTACCATTATAGGGCTCTAGCGTCCCCAACAGGTGGATGACGTCAGCGGAGACTGGGCTCATCGGTTTTACTATTCAGCCCATTGAGGGGGAATGATTCAGAACGAGGAAAACGCGACGAAGAGAGCCGCAAAATGTCATTGTTTCAGTCTCTCCAATATTTTTACAGGGTATTCTTTTTATCCAAGTATTTTTCCCCAATAGCTCAATAAATGGCTTGAAAAGGACCAGTCAGCCCGTCGAGGGGGAACTATTCACAACGAGGAAAATGAGACGAAGAGAGCTGCAAAATATCATTGTTTCTGTCTCTTCAATATTTTTACAGGATATTCTTTTTATCCAACTATTTTCCCCAATTGCTAAATAAATGGCATGGTCATGACAAATAAGTCTTGTGCTAAATGGAATATGAAATCATAAAAATGCACTTATTCAGGACGACATGGCAAAATTACTCCATAATGGTCAAAACTGTCGACTTCACCTTTACTGTCGCACCTCACGAACGATATTTTATGACACCTAAATCGGACATATGTCATTTCCCTTTCCCGACTTCGGAGAATGTAAACAAACCAAGAGGCGTGACAGCTAGCCGACATGCTAACCCGAACCGAGTGATGTTTCAAAGTCTTCGAAGCGGAAAATCACACATAACTAGCCCGGATTATTTGACAAGACGACTGGGGTGGCGATTGTCTTTGCGGATCGGCAAACCGCCCGGCGGAGAGCAATGTACAGCTCGTTCCCCGGAGGAGAGCGGCTGCAGTTGTTGCAGCTGCTGCTAACATGCAGCTAATGTGCATGAGGAGAGCTTTTTACATGCCTATCAGTGATCAAACGTAAGTAGTCCTTTATTTAAAGAAAGTTTGTAGAGTTTACTTTGTAATCGCTGTATTCGTATTTGACATAATACAAAACAAGATGTTTACTCACTTCCTCGTAAGTCCAACGGTCCCACTGTAGTCGGGCTTGTTTTGGCTAATATCCACGGTGAATGGGAACCTTTTGAAAATCCCAAAAGGCGCACACGCCTGTCCCTCATACAGTAAGATTTTTGTGCAGCTGTCTGGCTGGCGTGATGCGAAAAATAAACGTATTAATCCGCAAAATCAGCTGAATCCTTAGTCCTCATACACAACAGTACGGCTGTATAGTGAAGAGGACGCCTTCGTCCGTACACGTCTCACCGCCCTCCTCCTCAATGCAAGACCGAAGCCGGAAGTCACTCATTTTCATGGCTCGGGATTCAAAAAACTAAATAAATATAGCGATCGCTTCCACACACATCCAAGCGGTCCATATCATTCAGGAGCATAAAATACTACGTGTATAATGAAATAAACATGCTTTTTCGTGTCACATGCACATTAATATGTTTCTATTTGCGCCAGGATTCTTTGGGGGAAACCTGCCTGACTACCAGAGAGCTGAGGTGATGATGTTTATCATGGGCAAGGTGCCAGTCTACGGGACCCCCTGCCACGCGTTGGACACCGTCAAGATTGGGTGAGGGGCTCCGGATTAAAAGTCTTTGAATGGGTTTAGCACTTGTATACGTCCAATCCGCTGGAAGTGGGAGGTTGTCTCCCTCCCACTTCCAACGGATTAGACATCTATGGCTGTCAGTGGCAGCCAATGCCTGGCAACATTCGTTTACGAGCACACGCTCCCCGTTCACCCTGATCAAAGGGAGGGAACTATTCCAACCACTGTGCTCACTGCTAATCTTCCCTACACAACAAGATGAGCCCTTCCCAAAGCGCCAAACGCACGCACGCACACACGCCAATCACAAACATTGATGTTAGTCATTTGGCACGACAGCTGCTGATGTTGTTGTTTTGTGTCTCTCGCTTCCTGGAACCTGTGGGCTTGACGGCCTCAGGCATCAGGGAACCAAAAGGATCCAGACCATGCTGCTCAGCTCCCTCATTATGGTGAGTAGAAACTAGGGGTGTTGAAAAAAATCGATCCTGAGATATATTGCTATATTACGTCACGCAATTCTTGTATCGATTAAAAATCAGTCTGTATCGATCCTTACATGTGTGTTTTTGTGAGAAAAAAAAAACAAAAAAACAATTCAGTGGCTGCACTTCTACTCCCTTCCAGTAGTTGGCAGCACGCAGCAGAATTGCTTTGCCGTCTGCTGAAGTAACAACAACATAAGACTAATCTAAGTAGAGATTTGTGTATGTCACCCTCTAGTGGTTGCATGGATTAGTCATTTTATAAGTCTGAAATTTGGGCTCATTTTGGCTTTGACTGCAAAAACAGAGGTGAATCCACTATATAGAATCCTGCATTTAAGCAGGTTTGTAAGGTGCCTTGAAAGGGACATCGACAGAAATAACATACATTTAAACCATCTAGTGCGCACCAGATAGTATGTGGTGCTCACTAGAAACTACCAGTAGTCCCCGGGTTACGACGAACCCGATTTGCGCGATTTCGACTTTACGGCGCCTGCGTCTCGTATATTTTATTTTATTTTAATTTTTTTAATGTTGACTTTTGTTTTTGTGGTGTATGCTTTTATTTTGGGCCAGGAAGCAAAGAGCAAGGTTGTACTTTCGCACGCGAGCGCATTTACACACCCGCCCACCCCACACAAGGCACACGCACACATGAGAAAGCAACCGAGTGAAGAGGTGACAGCCTGCGCGCACATTTGTTGCTTGTGAAGCATCCAGAGGCTACGGCTGTTTATAACCCCAGGGTTTCCCCTACATATAAAAGATTGTGGCGCACCGCCACACCAAAATAAAAGCCGCCACATCTTGCAAATGAGATTTTTTTTTTTTTAAGGCCGTTTCAAACTAGCGGCAGCCTAGTGTGAAGGGTTTACACACCCGCCCACCCCGCACAAGGCACACATGAGGAAGCAGCCGAGTGAAGGGGTGACAGCCTGCGTTCACATTTGTTGCTTTTGAAGCATCCAGAGGCTACAGCTGTTTATAACCCCAGGGTTTCACCTACACATAAAAGATTGTGGCGCACCGCCACACCAAAATAAAGCCGCCACATCTTGCAAATGATTTATTATTTTTTTTTTTTAAGGACGCTTTAAACCAGCGGCAGCCTAGTGTGAAGGGTTCAGCGGCAACCTATTCATTGCGTATTGTAATGTCCGTATCTAAGCGCGGCCCCCTTTAGAGACGCAGCTCGAACGTCTTGGCGAGGACAGTACAATGACGTATCATGTTTTTTAATTTTTTATTTAGAGGGTGTTTTGAGGTAAGGGTTAATTCCGACTCACGCAGAAATCCGGGTTACATCGCCAGCGCAGAAACGGAGGTCGTTCGTAAACCGGGGACTAGCTGTTTATAAAAATTTGTAGGTAAAAATTAAACCACGAAAGTGAACTGTGTTGTACCCCAAGTCACACAGGCAGGCAATCGATTTCACTTTCATTACTTTTTCGCCTCTCAAATTGTCGCCACTTGAGGCTCCACCTGTTTCGCTCACTGTGATGCACATGTCCATCTGGTTCTCTCTGGTTGTAGTTTCAACTACTGTTTAAGTGACTAGCTCCATCTAGTGCTGAAGCTGAAAACAACGCAAAACAACGTAGGCTTGTGCTGGCTGTATTCGATGATGTCTTCAATAAAAAAACTGGGCAGGCCTTAGTT
The DNA here is from genome assembly GCF_030265065.1 of Corythoichthys intestinalis. Classification (NCBI taxonomy): domain Eukaryota; kingdom Metazoa; phylum Chordata; class Actinopteri; order Syngnathiformes; family Syngnathidae; genus Corythoichthys; species Corythoichthys intestinalis. The sequence goes on along the minus strand of NC_080408.1, from coordinate 3,644,736 downwards.
TGTTCTAGTGGGCATTGGTTTGCGTGACACAAGTTGGCGTTTGTCGCCGGCAGGTGACATCGGGTTTCAAGTCCAAGTCGATGACGGGCGCGCTGCCGTCCCCCTTCCTTGACCCGCTTTTGTCCATCTCGCTGATGGAGGACGGCGAGCTGCGGCAACTGGTGCTGGAGATCTTGCACAACATCATCGACAGACACGACAACCGCGCCAAGCTCCGAGGCATCAGGTGACCGCCGCGCTTGCATTTCGTTGCACGACGCTGCTCGATAATAACGTGACTCGTCCCGAAGGATCATCCCCAACGTGGGCGCTCTGAAGATCAAACGAGAAAAGATCTCCAAGCAGGATGTGGCCTTCATGAAGAAGGTGAGTTGACAGTTTGGTTCGGTCTGGAGCGATATCGAGCGTTCCTCTTGGCCGCAGCACGGCCAGCAGCTGTACCGCCACATCTACCTGGGCTGCAAGGAGGACGACAACGCGCACAAGAACTTCGAGCTGCTCTTCACCACGCTCGCCGTCCTCACCATCGAGCTGGCCAACGAGGACGTCGTCATTGAGCTCGTGCGACTGGCCGTCGCGCTCCAGGTCGGACCCGCTTGTTGTTCAGGTTTTAAATTAGGCTTTCGGGCTACACTTCAGGTTTGAAGATGGGCTTTCACAGGAATTTTTCAAACCAGATTTGGATTTTAAATAAGGGTTACTGTTTATTGTTGACGTAAATATTTTCCAAATCCTCTCTTAAGGCCCAAGTACACTGCATGCGTGATCGTTGCGTTTCCGGTCCGACTCCGGTAAAACATAGCGCCGGAGCCAATCCGTTCCCATTATATCCTATTGTTCAACGTATACCGGCCGCGTCAGTGCTCCAGCTTGACTGCGAACCACCTCCGGCGTGCCGCATGCCCGCCGGATGGTATAGGCTATTTTCTATTTTTGCCGGACACGCATCCGGCAAAATGGGCGGAGCTGGGCCTGGACGTAACAACCCAGGTGCCTAATCACGGTTTAAACACGAGCGAAGATGGATGATGAGCGCTTCATCATGGAGGTGGAAACCCACAATATCATTTATGATGCAGCAGATCCTTTCTATAAGGACAATATAAAAAAGGAAGCTGCAAGGTGTCCTATTATGTGTGTTTTTCTGTCCTGATCTCATCATGATGCAGTCATGTCTGTCTCTTAATTCCAGATTAACTAAAATATCAATATGCAAAGAAAATATGTGCTCTCTCTCTGCTTCTCTGATGAGTATAGACTCCGTGTGTTTTTCGTTGTTTTAAATGGCACATTATCGCGCGCGATCACGCGAGAGCTCACTGGGGGGACGAGGTTGGCGGACCGCAGCCGTGCAGCAGCCGGTAGGATTTGCCTGTTTTTGACGGACTGCGTGGCACGCAGGCAACACTGAACCGGACCGGAACTGCAACGATCACGCATGCAGTGTACTTGGGCCTTTAGGTTGTTCTTTTTTTTTTAAATACATTAAAAAAAAAAAAAAAAAAAAAGTTAAGTCAAGTTCTCCCATTTGAAAATATTAGAGAGGCCTGTAATTGTCAACATGGGTAAACCTCAACCATGAGAGACAGAATGTGGGAAAAAAAACAGAAAATCACATTGTTTGATTTTTAAAGAATTTATTTGCAAATCATGGCGAAAATAAGTATTTGGTCAATACCAAAAGTTAATCTCAATACTGTTATGTACCCTTTGTTGGCAATAACGGAGGCCAAACGTTTTCTGTAACTCGTCACAAGTTTTTACACACTGTTGCTGGTATTTTGGCCCATTCCTCCATGCAGATCTTCGCTAGAGCAGTAATGTTTTGGGGCTGTCGTTGTGCAAAACGGACTTTCAACTCCCTCCACAGATTTTCTATGGGGTTGAGATCTGGAGACTGGCTAGGCCACTCCAGCACTGTGAAATGCTTCTTACGAAGCCACTCCTTTGTTGCCCTGGCTGTGTGTTTGGGATCATTGTCATGCTGAAAGACCCAGCCACATCTCATCTTCAATGCCCTTGCTGATGGAAGGAGATTTTCACTCAAAATCTCTCGATACATGGCCCCATTCATTCTTTCCTTTACACAGATCAGTCGTCCTGGTCCCTTTAGAGAAAAACAGCCCCAAAGCATGATGTTTCGACCCCCATGCTTCACAGTGGGTATGGTGTTCTTCGGATGCAATTTAGTATTCTTTCCCCTCCAAACAGAAGAACCTGTGTTTCTACCAAAAAGTTCTTTTTTGGTTTCATCTGACCATAACACATTCTCCCAGTCCTCTTCTGGATCATCCAAATGCTCTCGAGCAAACCGCTTTTGGTTTCATCTGACCATAACACATTCTCCCAGTCCTCCTCTGGATCATCCAAATGCTCTCGAGCAAACCGCAGATGGGCCTGGACGTGTGCTTTCTTCAGCAAGGGGACACGTCTAGCAGTGCAAGATTTGAGACCCTGGCGGCGCATTGTGTTACTGATAGTAGCCTTTGTTACTGTGGTCCCAGCTCTCTGTAGGTCATTCACTAGGTCCCCCCGTGTTGTTCTGGGATTTTTGCTCACCGTTCTTGTTATCATTTTGACGCCACGGGGTGAGATCTTGCATGGAGCCCCAGATCGAGGGAGATTATCAGTGGTCTTGTATGTCTTCCATTTTCTAATAATTACTCCCACAGTTGATTTCTTTGCACCAAGTGTTTTACCTATTGCAGATTCAGTCTTCCCAGCCTGGTGCAGGTCTACAATTTTGTCTCTGGTCTCCTTCGACAGCTCTTTGGTCTTGTAGTGGAGTTTGGAGTGTGACTGACTGAGGTTGTGGACATGTGTCTTTTTACCGATGAGTTAAAACAGGTGCCATTAATACAGGTAACGCGTGGAGCCTCGTTAGACCTCGTTAGAAGAAGTTAGACCTCTCTGACAGCCAGAAATCTTGCTTGTTTGTAGGTGACCAAATACTTATTTTCCACTCTAATTTGTAAATAAATTCTTTAAAAAGCAAACAATGTGATTTTCTGTTTTTTTTTTCCACATTCTGACCTCAAGGTTGAGGTTTACCCATGTTGACAATTACAGGCCTCTCTAATCTTTTCAAATAGGAGAACTTGCACAATTGGTGGTTGACTAAATACTTATTTGCCCCACTGTATCTGTCAATCAACTGTCGCCCTCCCACTTCAAATTGATTGGACATTTACTAATAATAAATTCACGAGAACGTACAGGGTCGGCCTTTCAAGTTACCTTTTTTGCCAGGTTTTTAAGCGTCATTGTGTGTGTATGTGTGTGCAGGACATGGCCTTGTCCACGGAGGAGAATTTGTCCATGTGGCTGCGCTGCAGCGTCTTGGCCTTAGTGGCGGCGTACCTCAACTTCCTCGGCCAGATGATCGCGAACACCGCCTTCTGCCAGCACGTCAGCAAGGTCCCACACAACTACTACATCTATGCACGTACGCTATTTAGAACGCAGCGTTCACTCTTTCAGTGCCGTTGACGGTCAGTATGGATTGGATGTCTAGCACAGTCAATGGCAGCCACTGAGTTAACAGAGACACTGTTCTAGTGGAAGGTTTCTTTAGCAACTTTATTTTTTTCAGTCTATTCATTTATTTAAACTATGACAACTTTTAAAACGACATCGATTCTTGGCAAGAACATATCACTAACCTTTCGGTATACAGAGTACAAGTAGTCCCTGGGTTACGACGGCCTCGACTTGCGCGATTTCGACTTTACGACGCAGGAGTCTCGTCCGCCATTTTGTCTACAGTCGTTTATTATTATTATTTTTTTAAATAATAATAAACAGTACCTTGTTGTACCTCACAGTGTCTTATTTTTACTTTATAAATACGATGTGTTCTGTCTTCACTAAACATTAAGTTATTAAGCTTTACATACGGAAAGCTAACGAGTGACATGCTGGAATTTCGGCAACGGGCCCAGTGACGTCACGCACTGCGACGTAACAAGAATGGCGACCTATGACTTAAAATAATTTTACAAACTTTATTAAAACAAAAACATTAAGAGGGGTTTTAATTAGAGATGTCCCGATCGATCGGCATGATTTTCCAAGTATCGGAATGGGCAAAAAATTATCGGCCATGCCTTTTTTTTAAAATATACTGTATATATATATATATATATTTTAATGAAATCGTTTTCTAATTGTATTTAACGTTACAGACATAATATATTTCATTCTTCCAGAGTCTTTAGTTTAGTAGGGTAGGGTTATCAAATTTATCCTAATAACGGCGGTAATTAATTAAAAAAAAAAAAGTATCACATTAAAATATTTAACGCAATTAACGCATGCGCTGCATGACCCACTCACGCATTGTCGCGCTCAATCTGTAATGGCGCCGTTTTACCTATATAGAGAGATAAAAAGCAGCATAAAATGTGTAGAGTGAATTTTGGCAGCCTTTGGAGCCTTTTTTTAATTGGCTAAAACCTTACAATCTCTCTCCCTATGATTAGAAATATCATGGGAAGCAATGTGGGGAAGCAAGGCAGCAATTGATCTTTATCTTAACACCTTGGGTTATTTGCCAACGAAGAGAAGATATATCAATTAATAGCAATACACACAGTCATGGTTCCACTTCCCATCATGCATTTGGGCATGACTACAGTATCATTTACTGAAAGCTCAACAAATACACTAGATGGCAATATTTAGTCACAATATACAAAGTCACAAGTCTTTCTATCCGTGGATCCCTCTCACAGAAAGAATGTTAATACTGTAAATGCCATCTTGAGGATTTATTGTCATAGTAAACAAATACAGTACTTATGTACTGTATGTTGAATGTATATATTCGTCTGAGTTTTATTCATTTTTTTCTTAATGCATTGCCAAAATGTATATGATCGGGAAAAATTATCGGGAATGATTGGAATTGAATCGGGAGCAAAAAAAAAAAAAAGCAATCCGATCGGGAAATATAGGGATCAGCAGATACTCAAACCGAAACGATCGGGAGCAAAAAACATGATCGGAAAAACCCTAGTTTTAATATTAAATTATTATAACTCATACTAACATTTATCTTTTAAGAATTGTCTTAAAAATAGAGGATCCCGTTCAGGCAACCATCTTTGTAAATCTCCTTGGAATGGCACCAAACAAAAGTTCCAGCATCATCACCTTGTCAAGAGTCAAGAATCTGCATTGGACAAGGTGTCAAGAATCAAGAATCTGCATTGGACAAGGTGATGATGCTGGAACTTTTGTTTGGTGCTGTTCCAGTGAGACCTTAATTGGCCCAAAATTACCTAATTGCCTGGCATTGACTGACACTGACAGCCATAGACGTTCATTCGCTGCCATCCCTCCCACTTCAAATGGATTGGACGTCTACTAGTGATAAACTAATTCCAATTCACACTAGAAGCTTGTTTTGCTGTTAATTAGTTGTTTGTAGAATATCCTAAAATGATTTCCTGACCAATGTATTGATAATCATTGTATTGCCATATCGTCAGATCGTTTTCGTGAGCTTTGTATCGTATATCGTATCGTGAGGTACCAAGAGGTTCCCACTCCTATTTTGACATATTGTCACACCCTGGCTATCAAAAGTACTGATACATGTTCTACTCTCCTAACGCTTGACAGCGAATCGAACTGGCAACTTTTTGATGTTCATTGAGTAAGCTGGTTGCTTTCAGGTCATTGAGCTGAGGAACATGGATGCTCCCTACCTTCTCCCGGAACACGTCTTCAGGGACAAGTGCTCGTACGTCCGCCTGCTTCTACTTCTTCTTTGGTCTCGGTGTTTTCTCTCCGCGGTGACACTGACGTCGTTCTCAGGCTTCCCGAACGCTTGGACAAGGACGATGCGGCGCTCTTCTTTCAGAGCGCCGATATGGCCGACAGTCTGGCGGGGGCGGGCTATAACGCAGACAGACTCAACGTTCCTTACGTGCCGCAGGTCACAGGTAATGACTTGATCTTTCTTGCTTCTTGTCGAGACGTGGGTTCCTTACTTTTGCTTCCTGTTCCACATCTTTTTCTTTTATTCGCTTCTTTCGTCCAGTTTTTTTCCCATTTTTTTCCCCTTTTTTTAAAATCAATCTTGTCAAATCAGAGTTGTAACGACGAATGTTGTAATGAATCTGTGCCACCGAAGTTTCAGTTTGAATTTTTAATAGGGTTGCAACTACTATTTTTATAATTATTTGTTTCATTCATCGTCCCATTAATCGGATACATGTCACCTTTTTCAATTACCTTCCTAATTTACCTTGAAGTTGTTTTTCTCATATTATAAGTAACAATGAAAACATAATGGAGGACTATTTCCTTCCAAAAATATTTGATGACAGCTTCCTGACTTAACTGTAGTCTACAACTGTACTTTTTAAAAGTACATCAAACGTCTTAAAGGGAACCAAGGATAAAAAGACATGACGTTCTTAAAGATAAATGTTAGTCCGAGAAATAATAATTTGATATTAAAAGTAGGGCTGTCAAAATTATCACGTTAACGGGCGGTAATTAATTTTTTAAATTAATCAGTTAAAATATTTGACGCAATTAAAGCACATGCCACGCTCAAACAGATTAAAATGACAGCAGTGTAATGTCCGCTTGTTACTTGTTTTTTGTTGTTTGGCGCCCTCTGCTGGCGCTTGGGTCCAAATGATTTTATGGGTTTGGGGAGTGAGCATGGTGTAATTATTGACATCAACAATGGCGAGCTACTAGTTTATTTTTTGATTGAAAATTTTACAAATTTTAATAAAACGAAAACATTAAGAGGGGTTTTAATATAAAATTTCTTTAACTTGTACTAACATTTATCTTTTAAGAACACAAGTTTTTCTATCCATGGATCGCTTTAAGAGAATGTTAATGTTAATGCCATCTTGTTGATTTATTGTTATAATAAACAAATACAGTACTTATGTACCGTATGTTGAATGTATATATCCGTCTTGTGTCTTATCTTTCCATTCCAACAATAATTTACAGAAAAATATGGCATATTTTATAGATGGTTCGAATTGTGATTAATTACAATTAATTTTTAAGCTGTAATTAACTCGATTAAAATTTTTAATCATTTGACAGCCCTAATTAAAACCCCTCTTAATGTTTTCGTTTTAATAAGTTTTGTAAAATTTTAGATAAAAAAATAAGCGAGTAGCTCGCCATTGTTGTTGACGTCGCAGGGCCACGCTGCCGTACTTCTGTCACTCTATCTAAGGAAGTGATTTAAATACACCACAAGGTGTCAATGGTGAGTTTTACATTAATAAGATATCAAGTCGTAGCTCCCTTTTTTTTTTTTTTTAGTCTGGGTCTATTGTGATTCACCTTCATTTGAGTGTTGTCTTTACAAGACTCCTGAAAATGGCTCCCAGCATCATAGTTTGTGTATTGTGACTAAATATTGCTATCCGCTGTATTTTTTTTTGAGCTAAAGGAGTTGCTGAAATGTTAAATACAGTTCGACCAAAGTCTGAGTAAGTTTTATGTGTATTGTACGCATCTATTTTGATTGTGAATGCCGGTTCTCTTTGCATTGTTGTGTTAACTGTGTGAGAATAGGGCCGCAGTAATTCAGATTGAAGCACTTTTCTTCATGGTGACATTTTAGAGAGATATGAGTATGTTTTGTAGTATTATCACTATATGATACTTATGTGTGTTGTGAAAGAGTTAATGAAGCTTATGCCAATAAACGGCGCAGTCCGAGCAACGAATCTAAATACCTGAGTCCACTCTCCTTTCTCTCTCCCACTGTGGATTAAAGAAACTACAGAGTCAGTCACAGTCAAGGGGAAAAAACACAGTTATTGGTTTGATCCCTAATTAACGTAAAACTCGCCATTGACACCTTGTGGTGTATTTAAATTACTACCTTACATAATTAAAGAGTGACACGGTTTTTTTTGTATTTGAGACAGATGAAATTCTGGCAGCGTGGCCCTGTGACGTCACCACCCTGCGACATCAACAACAATGGCGACCTACTAGATAAAACAATTTTACAAATTGTATAAAAATGAAAATATCAAGAGGGGTTTCAATATCAAATTATAATAACTTTTACTAACATTTCTTTTAAGAACTACAAGTCTTTGTATCCATGAATCCCTTTAAAGTTTTTAATAAAGGTTCTGAGTAAAAAACATAAAAATACTTTCTCAGTACACAAATCAGACAAAAGTTCTTTTCATTCGAAGCAAAACAAGTGCACTGATTGACATATTTTTCCGTATCCTGTCAATGTCTTATTTTCTGGGGAAAAAAAACAAAAAAACTAAACAACAAAATTGAATGAGGAGGAGGCAGACTGTAATGAATCAGTTTTCTTTCTCAAACAGATGTTCATAAACTTCACGCCCGCAGTCCAGCGCAGATTTTTTTTCTTTCAATTAAAAAAAAAAAAAATCTCAATGAAGCATTCAATATTTTTTTTTTTTTTTATGGATTGGGCGTCTACTTTTTTTCTTTTTGAAAAGTAATTCTGACTGAATTTTTTGCAACTTAATTTTTGTTGTTAAAAATCTCAATTCAATCGCAAAAAAAAAAAAAAAAATCACTCGACTGAAATTCAGTGGCAAAAAATTCCCTCGTAAAAATTTCAATAAAATATTTCCTGACTAAATTTTTGGGCAACTGAAATTTTTGCTATTGAATGAAAAAAAAATTGAATACTGAAAATACAAAAAATTCTGTTGCAAAAGATTCACCCATATAAAAATCAGTCACAAAAGATTCAGTAGCGATAATTCATTTGCAAAAAAACGGATAATTTTTTTTTTTTTCTTTTGTAAATGATTTTTGTCATTTTTTTTCTGTTGTGACTGAACTTTTTGAAATTTTTTGCAGTAGAAAATTCAATCGCAAAAAAAAAAAATTTACTCAAATGAAATTCAGTGGCAAAAAATTCCCTCGTAAAAATCAGTCGCAAATTTCAATAAAATATTTCCCAACTGAATTTTTGAAGTTTTTGCGAGTGAAAATACAAAAATTTCCGGCGCAAAATATTCACCCATATAAAAATCTGTCGCAAAAGATTCAGTGGTGATAATTCATTTGCAAAAAAATTATTATTTTTTTTTTGTTGCAAATGATTTTTATGTGAATTTTTTCTGTTGTGACTGAACTTTTTGAAATTTTTTGCAGTAGAAAATTCAATCGCAAAAAAAAAAAAATTTACTCAAATGAAATTCAGTAGCAAAAAATTCCCTCGTAAAAATCAGTCGCAAATTTCAATAAAATATTTCCCGACTGAATTTTTGAAGTTTTTGTGAGTGAAAATACAGAATTTTCCGGCGCAAAATATTCACCCATATAAAAATCTGTCGCAAAAGATTCAGTGGTGATAAGTCATTTGCAAAAAAAAAATTTTTTTTTTTTGTTGCAAATGATTTTTATGTGAATTTTTTTCTGTTGTGACTGAACTTTTTGAAACTGAAATTTTGAGGTTAAAAAAATTCAAACACAAAACAAACAAAAAAAAACCACTCGAATGAAATTCAGTTGCAAAAAATTCCCCCTAAAAAAAAAAAATCAATCGCAAAATTTCAATGAAATATTTCCCGACCGAAATTTTTGGCAACTGAAATTTTTGCTTCTGATTTTTTTTTAAAACTCGAGTGTTCGCTACTGAAAATATAAACATTTCCGTCGCAAAATTTCACCCATTTATAAATCTGTCGCAAAAGATTCAGTGATGATAATTCAGTTGCGAAAAATCAGGGAAAAAAGTTTTTTTTTTTTTTTTGCAAATTAATTTTATGTGATTTTTTTTTTTTATGTTGTGATTAAATTTTTTGAACAAGTTTTCGCAATTCTGTCGTAAAATGTTGACTCGCATAAAAGTTTGTCACAAAAATATTATCAAGAATTGAATATTTTCCCGCTGAATTTTTTTGTGACACGAATTTTCACTCCGGAATTTTTTTCAATATTTCTGACAGATTCCTTTGATTCTGAATGGTGATGCTGACAAAAAAAAATTGAGTGTTAGTAATTGAAATTCAAGCACAGATTTACTTCTATATACGGTCATTTAAACATCCACGTCGTGGGCTCCGAGATGCTTGTGACCTTTGGTCTTTTTCCACTCCTTTCCTTCCATTCTGTCAGTGCTTTACACGGTGGGAAAAATCCTGCACAGGTGCAAACAGACATCCAGAGGTAACCGTAGCAACGATAGCAGCCATAGCAACAGATCTCCTATGTGACCTTTAGACGAGCGCTTCTCAAACGTTTGGGGTCAAGGGAGACATTCTTACGAAGGCACCCACACTCCATCGTATTCTCAACGGCAGTTGGCGGGGAATGAACGAACCCACCTACTTCGTTTTGATTGGACGTCTAGTGCTGTCAATGGCAGCCTAATAGTTATCAAATATACATATAAAGCATTGGATAGTAGTTGCACTTACATTGCAATGTTTATGTGGCAACTGGGACCCTTGAGTTTGAGAAGCACTGTGGTTTTAGTAACTTCCTGTTTGCGGCGCTAACCCCACCACTTCTTTGTGCTCGCGTCTTCCTCGGACACGGTAAGTTTTTGACTTCCTGTTTCACGTGGTGGTAGGAGGAAGTCTGTTAGCTTGTGTTTGTTAGTATTACGGTCGTGGCTAAATTGTAGCTTGGCTAGCCAGCCTGACTTGTAACATGGTTTTAAAAAATGTATTTTTATAAGTACCGTAATTTCTGGACTATAAGCCGCCAGCCACCAAATTTGACATGAAAACGGCATTTGTTCATAGATAAGACGCACTGGACTATAAGCCGCAGTTGTCCTCATTGTATTATGGGATATTTACACCAAAAGATATTAACTGGTAACACTTCATTTGACAAAGGCATTATAAGACTGTCATGATACCAAATGAACCACTATGAAGCTTTGAACCAATTGGCTGCAAAGCCTTATTGTTTCAAAAATTGTCATTTGGCCACCACTGCTTCCTTGGGGGAGACAGTCAACCTCTGCTGCCACCTGTTGTCAACACTGTTCTCATCCAACATTCCTCCTAGCACGCATTGCGGCACTACAGATGTAAATAACAATCAAAATTCATGTTCTCTGCTAATTATTTCTTCAGTTACTGTTCCAGTTTCATTAATTGCTAGCTATTATATTTCATAACATTTTCTTGGATAGTGCTGCCATAATACTGTCATAATTATTACATGACACTGTCATAAGCATTATTGAATGCTTATAATAGATGTCGGTTAGTGTCATCCAGCAAATTATCTCACTTTTGAATGGACGTAAAAGATCTGAGCTGGACATAAATGGACTTAGTGACATAATATGCCACATGACACATATTGACATCTGTCATAAGCATTCAGTAATGCCCATGATAGTGTCATGTCATAATTATGACATTCTTATGATGCCGCTGTCAAATAAAGTTTTACCTATTAACCCACATAAATCATCAAATAAGCCACATTGGACTATACGCCGCAGGATTCAAAATGAGGGAAAAAAGTAGCGGCTTATAGTCCGAAAATTAGGGTATATACTTGTATTTATGCAGTAAGGAGCAGACTGAAATTTCAATCAAAGATGCATTTCTACTCATGGACACATAATCTGATTTTTTTTTTTAAATTGATAATTTTTTAAAAATATATTACTAGTAATATAATAATAATAGCTGTAAACGTAATTACAAATGCATACGCAAACATATATTAGCTGAAACAACTTACAGCCTTATGTGAGCCAAACCAGAGCACAGCTGTACTTTATCCATGTTAGACATCTGAGTCTGCTTCTCAGTCATCCAAGGCGACAGTCCAGCCAGACCCAACGCTTCCACCAGAGGGCAGTGTATCCTCCATCATTTAACAAAATACAATACTTTGGGACTTTTGGATAGTTGTTTTGAGATTTAGGGTTACCTCAACGAATAATTCCCATTTACGCAGAAATTCGGGCTGCGTCGCCAGCGTACGGAACTCGTTCGTAACCCAGGGACTACCTGTTTTTTTATTTTAAATATTGTAAAATTTTAGCATTGCTACAATTGAAGCTAATGGAAAAAAGCAATGTGCCAACCACTTTAGCCTGTTATAAAACATAACATACAAAAGTGAGAGTTTAAGAGGATGCTCGTCATGCTAAAGCTAATGCTAAAACGGATGCTATGCTAATGCTGCAAGTTAAATTAAGAGTGTCAGGATCACTCAGTAAACCCCTTCAAAGGCTAAAGCAACATTGCATATTCTGTCATGCAAGATTAAAAAAAAATCTTACAATATTTACAAAACAGACAAGCTTAAAGCTTCCTGTAGCAGCCAGCTTTCAAGCTGCTGCAGGGTCCTTCCGGGGTTCTAAAGTCAGTGATCGCCGGCCACAGTTGCCCACACAGACGCCTGATCAAAATCATTTTTTTATCGGCCTATTTGTCATGTTCATTGGCCAATTTTGGGGAAAAAAGTGCATATATCGTCACGATATTAAACTACATATACATATATATTTGGCGGAAAACACAGACAAGACTGAAAAAGCAGTTTCTGCTCTTGCACTCCTCTTTAAAAGAAACTGATGTATTTTAAGCCAAAACAACTGTTGTGTTTGATTGAACAATATGTCTATATGCTGCCATAGCAGATTCATGGCGCATCAAGCCCCGGAACTATTTTTAATTTGTCCGTTTTACCCTGAAAACCCCCGTTTACAGACGTCGCACAACCGCTTTTGTTTCAACCCGGCCACAAAACGAAGGTAATAAATTATATTTATTATTGAAAAGGTCTGTCGTTTTTAGCTTGGAATCATTAATTGATGACTCATAGTTAGCTTAAAAAAAAAAAAAAAAAAAAACGACTTTAAAAAATTATTCACCCACATATTTGAAACTTTTAAACAAATTATGTCACAATGAAAAAAATGGCATCTGTAAAAAAAGTCACGCATACCTACCTCATAACTATCGCTTAATTGTATTTTTTTGTTTCCGTTGCATTTTCTCCGATATGTTAGATGATAAATAATTGATCCAAACAAAGAAAAATTGAAAAAAAAACGTTTAAAATGGTAAATATATGAAAAAGAACATCACAACCACTCCTTGATGTCTGCGATTTCTGCATCGCGACCCTTGTTATATTACCATGTTTCATCCATAAAATCCCCCCAAAATCCAGCTTTGGCCATTCACAGCTGTATCTTGACACTCAATGATACATGCTACATGGAGTTTTTGGATCGAAATAACGTAAGTACATTATAATGTCTCGTTAAAGTCATGGCGTCTGTAATTCTGCTCTCGCGTGCTCTCGCCTCCAGATAGGGTTTTGCTGTTTAAAAAACATTAAAAAATAAAAATAAAGTCCTCCTGTTCAAAAATTTTCTTCCCCCTGAAAATTGAGATTTTAAACATTCCAATGATGTATCACACATGCATATCGGACAATTTTGAAAGTTGGCTAAATTGGGAGTCTCAGAGCGGAACTTCAAGTCACCCGAGTGTTTTCTGCCATATATATATATGTCTTAAAATGTTGAAATGTGACCCTTGAAACATGACAACTTGCTGGTTTACAGCATTTGCAAACAATGCAGAGAAAAAAAAAAGAGAAAACATCTATTACTGAGACCATATGCATGACGAAAATAGGAGACAGGTGCACTTTTATTTTAACTGAATTTAAAGCTTACGTTTAGTGGCTTAGCGCAGGTATGTCCGGTGCACATTTCAAAATAAAAGCACGTCATGTTCAACAAGTGAATAAAGATTTCTGGAGTTAATTCCACATACTTTACATTCTTCACCAAGAAAAGCTTTAAAATTACACCCATTATGAAAAATCTAATTGGCAATGAATAATTTGCCTTCGAATTTGCTAATATGCATACTTTGTAGGACAAGCTGACAGTCATTTTTGATCAAATAAACACTTTTGATGGGCTCCAATTGGCACAGAACATAAATGGCCCATTTCATATTCTGCACTTAGCTAGCTTTCAAATGACTTCTTATGCATTGTGTGTGTTTTTTAAAAAATATTATTTTCAATATAATTTATGTTCTATTTAAGAACAACAATTTATTGCAATTGAATGGGTAATTTATTAGAATGTATTACGACTGCATTAGTGGTGATTTTTTTTTATTTTTTTAATTAACAATAATATCGGATATATGCAATAATTTGAGACAATATATCGCCAACTAAAATTTGTTATCGCAACACACAGCATATATGTATACTAGTATTTTATATAAGTATTAACTCATTGGCTGCCCTTGACATCGATAAATAGCAAGCGATGGCTGCCGAACTTAGCTGGTCTTTTAGCACTCCGTGTTTGCTATGATCTTGAGTAGTCATGTGATAACGTCTGGACAACGCGCCAAACAAACTAGTTACATTTAAGTGCCACTTGAGAGCGACAAAGCATTGCGAATAAAGACTGGATATCAGAGGACATGACGGTAGATTTAATGTCGAGCTTTCAACGAATTAGGCGATTTACATGTGAAACTCGATTTTTCGTACGACAAAAAAAAAAAAAAAAAGATTCAAAAGCCACTCCGGAACGAATTCATTTCGTATCTTGAGGTACCACTATACATATATTTTAAAAAATTTCCAGAAGTAAGAGAATGTTCAGCGATAGCAAAAAGAAGTCTCAGTGTTGCTCAATTTATTTTTTATGGAGAGGCATTGTTTACGATACTAGTTCCATCTAGTGTTGAACCTGAGAGGTGAAACAGAATGTAGGCTGAATTCAAGCTTCCTGTTTCGCAGATGAAGATCGTCTGACCAGGAGGAAGAGCTTGGTGGACACCGTCTCGCTGCAGGTGGACATCTTGGCCAGCAGCCTGCCCGACAAGGTGCTTGAATTCTTTTCAATTATTTTCTTCAATGTCCCATTTTAATGACTCTTCCCCAACAATACACAAAAAATCAAGTAGATCATTAAAAAAAAAAAAAAAGCCTAGATATTTGGTCACTTGCTATTATTTTTGGGTCACTGTGCATTTTGGGACATTCCAAAGTCACTTCATGCACCATTATAAATAAATGTTTTTCATTGTGCATATATACTCGCTGTCAAAAGAGAGACTTCAACATTGAGAAAGTGTCTCAAAACTTTTGAGAGCTGACAGTTTTTTTTTTTTTTTTTTTTCCCCCCAACACCGAGGTCTGTTGAGTCAATTGCATCGGTTACGGAAAGAGTTCTTGTACAATAATCAAGTAATGTTGTTTGTTTTTGTGTTTGTTCAGTCGCAACTTGCCGAGGAGATCACCTTCGAGACCCTGAAGAAAGCTATTGGTACGGTCAAGATAGGTCTAATAAATAAAAAAAAATAAATAAAAAAAAACACCCTTTTGAATCCCAATAATTGAGTTACAAAAAAATGGAATATCATAAGTCATGCATTGTTGTATTTCCAAATCATCCATTTCCATCAACTTTTACATTAAATCTATTTAGATCATGATATTTTTAATGATTAACATTTATTTCCAACTTTTATTTCCATTTATTTTCAAATATTTTTTTTTCGAAATGCTAATTGTCCAAGTTATTACTGAAATACGACAGTAGTATGAAAAAGTAACTGAAGATTTTGGAATTTCTCACATTTCTGCATAAAATCACCATCAAATGTGATCTGATTTTTGTCAAAATCACACGGATGAAAGTACAGTGACTGCTTTCACTAAAACCACCCAAACATTTATAGGTTTTCATATTTTAATGAGGATAGCACGCAAACAATGACAGAAGGAGAGAAAATAAGTAAGTAAACCCTCTCCCTAAGGAGAGTTAAAGAGGAATTGAAACCAATTTTTATTGAACATTTTAATTCAGGTGTGTGCCCAATCACTGATGAGTGGTTTAAAGTTGCCCTGCCCACTATAAAACGCACACTAAGTAAGAAATGTTTTGAGGAGAAGTCAAAAGAGCTGTCTGAAGACCTTCAATCATGGATTTTTGATTTGAATAAAGCTGGGAAACGATACAAAACAATCTCTAAAAGTCTGGATGTTCATCAATCGACAGTCAGAGAAGTTGTCTACAAATGGAGAGAGATTGGCACTGTTGCTTCTCTCCCAAGGAGTGTCCGTCCACCAAAGAAGATGCCAAGAGTTTAGCGCAGAATACTCAGGTTAAAAAAAAAAAAAAAAAAAAAGAACCCTAGAGTGTCTGCTAAAGACTTACAGAAATCACTTGCACAGTCCAATATCTCTGCGCACACATCAACTATATGTAAAACTATGGCCAAGAATGGTGTTCAAGGGAGGACTCATGTAGAAAGCCACTGCTGTCTAAAAAAAAAAATCATTGCTCGTTTAATGTTCGCAAAAAGGCACTTAGACACTCCACAAACGTTTTGGCAAAATATTTTGTGGACTGATGAAACCCAAGTTGAATTGTTTTGGAATAACACACAACGTCATGTGTGGAGAAAAATGGAACAGCTCACCAACATCAACACCTCATCCCCACCGTAAAGCATAGTGGAGGAAGCATCATGATTTGGGGCAGTTTTGCTGCCTCAGGGCCTGGACAACTTGTAATCATTAATGGAAGAATGAATTCAAAAGTTTTGCAGGAAAACCTGAGGCTGTCTGTCAGACAGTTGAAGCTAAAAAGAGGATGGATGCTGCAACAGGACAATGATCCAAAACATAGAAGTAAATATACTTCAGACTGGTTTCAGAAGAACAAAATATACATTCTGGAGTGGCCAAGTTAAAGTCCAGACTTGAACCCCCATTGAGATGCTGTGGCATGACCCAAAGACAGTGATTCATGCCAGACATCCCAGGAAGTTATTAATTAGAATTAGTCCTGATGGATGTGCCTGACTGATCTGCAGCTACAGGAAGCGTCCGGTCGAAGTTATTGCTGACAAAATATTAAATTTAATGGTTCACTTCACTTACCTATTTCCCCCCTTCTGTCATTGTTTGCATACAATCCTCATTAAAATATGAAAAGCTATAAACGTCTGGGTGGTTTTAGTTAAAGCAGACTGTTTTTTTCATCTGTGTGATTTTGACAAAGATCCGATCACAGTTGATTATGATTTTATGCAGAAATGTGAGGAATTCCTAAATGTTCAGATACTTTCTCATACCACTGTATATTTAAAAAGAATCCATAGAAATATAAGAAGAAGGGTTGGAGGAATAATTAAGTTCAGAAAAAAATAAATTACAAAAATACTTAACATATATATATATATATATTTTTTTTAAATCCTAAAATAAGACATCAAAATCAATATATAGAAAATTAGGAAACTACATATGTTGAAAATAATAACTTTCAAAAGTAAAAAGATAATAAATTCCTCCAATTATTGTTGTCAAATTATTTTCATGTTTTTCATTTTAACGTTTATATTTTTCCTAATTTTTCCATTTTAAATTTGTTTTTCCCTATTTTAGTTGTATTTTTCATTTTAATTTTCTATATTTTATTTATAATGATTATTTTCAGCACTTGTGTATTCTCCACATACTTTTGGATGTATGTTTGTTTAATATAAATTCAGGCATCATGTTGTTAATTTGAAATTTCAAAGAATATTATAAAAAGTTTATTTTGAATGGTTATAAATGAATCAATATTTACATTTCCTATTTTTTCCTCAACTTTTTATTTCTTCCCTACAAAGAACTTTTCAACTTTTTTTTGAGTGGTATAATCTCTTAATATGTGCATAACGGGTGCGTCTGTGTGTCAGACACGAGCGTCCTGGAGGATCAAGAACGCGAGCGTCGTCGTCAGGTGATGGAGAAATTCCAGAAAGCGCCGTTTGAAGAGATCGCCGCGCACTGCGAGTCCAAGGTAGGAAAGAAACACGGCCGCCGACATGCTCGCCGACTGACTAATCCGCGTTCGCTTTCAGGCCAACATGCTGCACGAGCGTCTGACGCACATCTTCGAACTCACTATCAGGTAAGGACCCGACGACAACTTCGGCCCGCCCTCGCTAACGCCGCGATCCGTCTTCGCCCCTCGCAGACCTCCCCCGAGTCCGTCCGGCGTGGTGTCCGTATCTTCGGGCCACGCCCAGCACCAGTCCGTGCCCGTCTATGAAATGAAATTTCCTGACTTGTGCGTCTACTAAGCGCACATGCGAGCCTCATCATCACGCCGGGAAAAAAACACACCGATGAAGGGCGCCGAGCCACAAGGGGGCGCCAGCACTTGCTAAAAACTTTTAAGCTTCATCACATCAAGGTATATCCAAAAATAGAGTTGTACTTAGTGCAATTGACTTAACTCAGGGGTGTCTAAACTGTTTTTTTTCTCTGAGAGCTGCTATTTGTTACCGTATTTTCGGGACTATAGGTCACACCGGAATTTAAGTGGGAATTTTTGAAGGGGAACGTACTGTATTTTGTCCGCCATTTGTCGCCAAGTAGCTCAAATGCAGGAGCTTGTATAACTTAAGCAGCAAAAGAGCTGTTCAAAAGAAATGAATAGTTGCCAAAACCACAGCATTAACAGTTACGAATAACTGTGCATGCTAACAGAAGCGCCCTTTAGCTTAGCGAGTGACTACGTTGCCGCACTTCAGCTCGACAATGGCACGACTTTGGTTGTGTGCACCAATCATACTTGCAGATTGGGTTAATACTCAGCTCGCCAATAGTTCCCTTAGCTTAGCTTAGCTTAGCCTAGCCATAGACTTCATAATGCAGGGGTCTCAAACCGGTCCTCAAAGGGCCGCAGTGGGTACTGGATTTCATTCCAACCAAACGAGAACAATCCCTTTTCACCAATCTGGTGTCTAACAAGTGTAATCAGTTAATTGCAGTCAGGTGCTGCTTACTTTAGCAGAAACCTCATTGGTTGAACTGTCTGTTTTGGATCTGTTGGAACAAAGACCAGGACCCACTGCGGCCCTTTGTGGAATCGGTTTGAGACCCCTGCCATAATGTATTGACGGGACACGGGGCGCAGGGCCGATAAATAGGGGGCCTGCATTGTTGGCGAGGCCGTCAAAGCTAACCGAGTGGAATCACAGACAAAGAGCGTTTTTCATTGAAAATTCTTGTATATAAATGCTTAAATCCTTGAATTCTTTATAGATATGGACGTAAAACGGTCTCAATTCTTGGTTAAAAGTAGGGCTGTCAAACGATTAAAATTTTTAATCGAGTTAATCACAGCTTAAAAATTGATTAATCGCAATTCATACCATCTATAAAATATGCCTTATTTTTCTGTAAATTATTGTTGGAATGGAAAGATAAGACACAAGACGGATACATATATATTCAACATACTGTACATAAGTACTGTATTTGTTTATTGTAACAATAAATCAACAAGATGGCATCAACATTAACATTCTGTTAAAGCGATCCATGGATAGAAAGACTTGTAGTTCTTAAAAGATAAATTGTAGTACAAATTAAAACATAAAAACTAAAAAACAAACAAAAAACAAAAAATAAACTAGTAGCTCGCCATTGTTGATGTCAATAATTACACAATGCTCATGGTGCATAAAATCAGTCGCAGCCAAGCGCCAGCAGAGGGAGACAAAAAAACACAAGTAACAAGTGGACATGACACACTGCTGTCATTTTAATCTGTTTGAGCGGGGCATGTGCGTTAATTGCGTCAAATATTTTAACGTGATTAATGAAAAAAATGAATTACCGCCCGTTAACGCGATAATTTTGACAGCCCTAGTTAAAAGCAAAAAAAAACATGCAGTTAGCATTTATTTTACGTAAATATGTCGAAGTACGATGCTAGTCTGTTAGTCAATGTAGCGGCCGCCATATGTAAACAGCTTTTCCGGTGAAAATTCTTGTGAATAAATGCTTAAATCCCTGAATTCTTTAAGTTAATATGTTAAAGTACAATCGAGTCTGTTAGTAAATGTAGTTAGCGGCTGCCTGATGTAAACAGAATCTAAACAAATCCCTGAATTCTTTATCGATATGGACATAAAACAGTCTTGATTTTTGGTTAAAAGCAACAAAAAAAAGTGCAGTTTGCCTTTATTTTACGTAAATATGTCTAAGTAAAATGCTAGTCTGTTAGTGAACGTAGCTAGCGGCCGTCTGATGTAAACAGAGCTTTTCCGGTGAAAATTCTTGTGAGTAAATGCTTAAATTCCCGAATTCTTTATAGATATGGACGTAAACAGTCTCGATTCTTGGTTAAAAGCATCAACAAAAAAAACCTCCTGTCAGCGTTTATTTTACGTAAATATGTCGAAGTACAATGCTAGTCTGTTAGTCAATGTAGCTAGCGGCCACCTGTTGTAAACAGAGCCTTTCCCGTGAAAATTCTTATGAATAAATGCTTAAATCCCCGAATTCTTCATATAAATGGATGTAAAACAGTATCGATTCTTGGTTAAAAGCAAAAAAAACAAAAACGTGCAGGTAGCATTTATTTTGCGTAAATATTGCAAGCAATGAGGCTAGTCAGTTCAGAAACCATGCCAGGCCACGTCATGTGTAAACAAAGAAGATTCTTGTGAAAAAGGCTTAAGTCACTGAATTCTTTATAGATGTAAAACAGTCTCGAATCTTGGTTTAAAGCAAAAAAAAAAAAAAAAAAAAAAAACGGACAGTTGGCAGTTATTTTAAGTAAATATTGCGAAGTATAATTCCAATGTTGTAGCGGCTAATTTCTCCCATTGATTTTTTTTTCGCAACGTTTCAAAATGCATGCATGGTATGAAAAATATAATAATTACCTTGTATCCTCAAACAAATCACTCCTTAGAGAATCCTTTCTGTTTGTATGCGCTACAGCTTCCGTACTTTTTCAACAGTCCAAGCTTTTTATTATTATTATTATCCATATTCATTTTGACTTTTCTTTTTACTAGGGCTGTCAAAATTATCGCGTTAACGGGCGGTAATTATTTTTCAAAATTAATCACGTTAAAATATTTGACGCAATTAACGCAAATGCCCCGCTCAAACAGATTAAAATGACAGCACAGTGCAATGCCAACTTGTTACTTGTGTTTTTGGGAGTTTTGTCACCCTCTGCTGGCACTTGGGTGCGACTGATTTTATGGGCTTAAGCACCCATGAGCATTGTGTAATTATTGACATCAACAACGGCGGGCTACTCATTTATTTTTTGATTGTAAATTTTACAAATTTTATTAAAACGAAAACATTAAGAGGTGTTTTAATATAAAATTTCTATAACTTGTACAAACATTTATCTTTTAAGAACTACAAGTCTTTCTATCCATGGATCGCTTTAACAGAATGTTAATAATGTTAATACCATCTTGTTGATTTATTGTTATAATAAACAAATACCGTATGTTGAATGTATATATCCATCTTGTGTCTTATCTTTCCATTCCAACAATAATTTACAGAAAAAGATGGCATATTTTAGAGATGGTTTGAATTGTGATTACTTACGATTAATTAATTTTTAAGATGTAATTAACGCGATTAAAAATTGTATTCGTTTGACAGTCCTACTTTTTACAAATTTGAAAAAAAAGGTTTCATTAGGACCTTATTTTTCAAATTTTGGGATTCTCTGAGAATTGCTTCATGTTCAGGTATTTAAGGGTTAAATCCGGCTTATGCTTGCAGCGTCTTCTGTCTTCTACTGACAATTACTAAATGAAGCGGACTTTGGCACAGCCCCCTACGGCAAGGCGTGAAGCAAAGAATGATGAAATGTCAGATCAATAGGTTTTGAAGTCTATGGCTTGACATACGACCATATCGACTTATGGACGAGCTGCTGGAACGAATTAACTTCGTATGTAGAGGTACCACTGTACAGTAGAGTCAATACTGGCATCTTCTTAATCACAAGCCAAGAGCGCCCTCTGGCGGCTGGTTCATGGTCGGCAAGTTTTACATATGTCAAATTCTATACTTTTAACATCAAGTCGCACCTGAGTATAAATCACAGGCTCAGCCAAAGTATTAAAAACAAGTGTGACTTATAGTCTGGTAAATACAGTATGTACCGTATCACATGAAATGAACCTACGTGAAATTGGTTTCCAGTCAGATTCAAATTTGTACAGAAATGATGTCAATTGTGCCGCTATCGTTTTTTAGATACAGTGATCCCTTGTTTTTTGCGGTTAAGTTTCTTTCATCATTAGCTTCGGGCTAATAAAAGCGAAGTTTAGACGCCCCTGACTTAACTAATTGGCTGCCACTGACAGCGCTAGACGTCCAATCCATATTCATGGTTGTTCTTTTGCCCCACCTAGTAAAACGGATTGGACGTCTTGCGCTGTCGACGGCACCGACATGTAAAATGTCCAAACTCAATCGATGTCTAGCGCTGTCGGCGACAGTGTTTTAGACAGTTTTAATGTGTCGATGGCGCGCCGCACGCCTGACAACACATGTAGATTTTGATGAAGCGCGGTAGAAAATGTAGACTTGATTTTTGTAAAGAGTTGTCTTAGTTTGTGAATGTATCATTTTAACACGAGATCATCTATTTTTCTAGCATTGCCTGCTGTTTGTCACTCGATCTGACGTCTGCGCTCGCTCACGCAAACAAAGTCGATGCAACAAAAATATCACTAACCAATCAATCACAATCGCAGTCTTTCCTGGTAAATGTGAGCTGCAAATTTCTGCACGCACACCTCCGTATTTTTCCATTTTGCGTCACGAAAGCCTCACGGGGCCATCGCCGGCTGTCGTTCAAAGAATGTCAATAAAAGTCTTTCAATTTGCTTCTTGGCTATTGGGTTTTCTTCATTTTTTCTCTTTATACTTTTGAATTCTATCAAAACACTCATAGCTTCATTTGTTCTTCTGTAGCGGCACCAAGCACTAAACGGGTCATTCATTGTGCTCGATGGAAAGGCTAGCTAGCTAACCTAATAAAAATTTTAAAATGGCTAACTGTGTGTTTAGCGCTAGCGTAGCACCTTCGTTGACGCAATTGTGGACTTATATTTGCCTCTAAGTTTGGAGTTAGCCAGTAAAGTTTGTAAAAATTCATAGATTAACTGACTGGTTATTCACCCCTTCATGCCTGAATTTACATTTAACATTTGACTGCCATTGACGGCAATAGACATCGAATCCATTTTAACTGGGAGGGCCCCTCAGAGTTGAAATGGATTGGACGTCTATTGCCATCAACAGTGTTGTCACAGATTACTTAAAAAAGTAATTTAATTATCGATTACTGATTACGCCTCAAAAAAGTAATCTAGTTACTTTACCGATTACTTATCAAAGTAACTAAGGTTACGTTCATACTACAGGTCTTAATGCTCGAAACCGATTTTTTTCGTGTTTTTCCGACACGAGTGAGTAGGGTTGGGCGATATGGGAAAAAATATATATCACGGTATTCCCAAGACACTATCACGGTTTCGATATTATCATGATGTTTTTAAAACACTTAAAATAAAACATTGAGTAAGATATTTGAAAGATATTAATTAAAAACTCAATACTATGAATATGGGTGAATAACACAATGCAAGAAAACTAGTAAACTTTTAAATGTGCTTTTGCCAACCAACGCAGCCAATCTGAGTTTGATTCAGTGCAAATACAAAAAAATATAGCAGCTGTATAGTAGTAAACATTAAATTACTCAAAAAAGATAGTATTTTCAACAAACCGGAAATGCACTGTGCAAAATTACAATATAAACAAATATCAATAGTAACACTCATGACATCATCAAATACTTAAGGTCAATAAAAAAAGAAACTAGTATACTTTTAAAGTTTCTATAGTAAGTTAATAAAACGCGGTATAACGATGTCCTAAAAAATATGTACCTTCAGCACTTAAGATCGTGAGACGGTTTTATATCGTCATATCGCCCATGTATACGAGTGAGGCATTAACTTGACGGTCTGAACGGGACAAGTCGCATAGAACTGGACCATTTCAAATCCGATCTGGGTCACTTTCGTATGTGGTTCAAATCCGATCTGGGCCACATTTTTTCAGACTGTCGCGGCGGTCTGTACTGTCCACTCTCCCAAATCGGATTTCATGCAGCAATTACGTCATCAAATAGCGAGAGAGACGCTATGGTCGCGTTGCAGCTGTGCGTTATTAGCGCCTAGCTTGCAGTAAACACGGCTTTTGGGGAAGGGCTGAGCTTGACAACAGTCCTAAAAAATAAAAATGGGTTGAGGATAAGCCTGAGAATGCTCAGTTTTCTCTCTGCTCCAAGTGAGCAATATTTCAACATTGCCTACACGGCCGAGACTCGGGGCAAACTAACCGTATGTGTGTGTGACATGCACAGACAGTGCGTGCATGCTATCGATCCATATAAACTTTGAATATAAGCCTAAACGGGGATTATTTATGTCTGTTATTTGTGTCCTCCTTTTGAAAAGCAAAATATGATATCCCTGGAATGACGGATGACGTGTGTCATTTGTTTTGATGCTTCTGCGCATGCGGGTCTTCTTGCTCAACGCGTGTCGGACTGCGTATTAGTGCGCATGCGTAATACTTGAACGGTCTCAATGGACAAAGGCAGTCTGAACGGGCACGCCAAAAAAACGGATATGACAAAAAATCGGATTCGTGCATTAAGAAAGTAGCCTAAGTTACTTTAAAAGTAACTTATCAGTTCCTTTTTACCATTTTTTTCTCCTTTTGCTGCCTCAACATAAAAATGACAACAAAAAAATGTCATCGCATGTAATTGAATTTTTCACATAAGGCTTATGAGTTAGCGGGGGTTTAA
Source organism: Corythoichthys intestinalis (assembly GCF_030265065.1). Taxonomy (NCBI): domain Eukaryota; kingdom Metazoa; phylum Chordata; class Actinopteri; order Syngnathiformes; family Syngnathidae; genus Corythoichthys; species Corythoichthys intestinalis. The sequence continues at coordinate 3,620,054 of NC_080408.1, read as the reverse complement.
TTAGTTGATGGAGTTGATTTCAACCACCATTGACTCGCGCTAGCTTAGCCACCCCGGAGCCCTGAAACTAACAAATAACTGACAAAACTGCACGGAATTTGTTCAAATCAACTCCAACGACTAAATAAACCCCCGCTAACTCCAAGATAAAGCCTAATGTCAAAAATTCTGAACTTCCCCTTTAAAATAAAGACCTACCTGTTAAAGTATTGACTATAAAAGTCGTAAAGCAATAAAAAAAATTTAAAAAAAATTAATGAAATGAACAGGAAACCTACAACGTATTTCATAATGGGTCAAAATCATTTTTCGAGCAGATCATGTGACTAGCACCTAAGACACTAGCTTTTGCTTTGCTAAGCCAAAACTACATCAGTGGAGGCAAGATGGATAAACCTAAGCTTTCAAACGCAACTAACATCAACTGAGCTTGAACAGTTTTTATATATATTTTAGGGCTGTCAAAATTATCGCGTTAACGCGCGGTAATTAATTTTTTTAATTAATCACGTTAAAATATTTGACGCAATTAACGCACATGTCCCGCTCAGAAAGTATTCTGCCTTTTGGTAAGTTTTACAGCAAGACTTTTTGTGCTGTCCGACAGCGAACTCTTGTGGTCGCTTTGCGACATGGTTTATTGTTTTCTTTCCAGTTCATTATGGCTGCACGACGTCTCGGGCTGATAATGTTGTGCTTATATGATCCTTGGACAAGATTTGTCCGTAAGTATGGTTGTTGTAAAGAATGTACATATTATGTTAGTAAGCGAAATGTTATATTTTTTGTATGAGACGCTTTTTGTTTATGTTTAGTGAATCTGTATAGCGTGCTAAGCTAACGTTTTTGCTAATGCAATGCTTGTGTACTTTTTTTTTTGTAGTTTTACGACAATCTAAAGAGGACAGTGGTTTGAGGCCATTTCATTAATCAGGTGAAAAAGGAAGAAGTCTAATTATTAAGGTGTCGTTCACTAGCTGTCTAGCTTTGGAAAAAGTAGACGCTTCGGAGTGAGGACAGCATAGACAGATTTAAATGACAGTAGAGTGAAATGCCCACTACAGTCCTTTTGTACTCTATGTTGAATGTATATATCCATCTTGTCTTGTCTTTCCATTCCAACAATTTATTTTACAGAATATATATATAATTTACAGAAAAATATGGCATATTTTATAGATGGTTTGAATTGCGATTAATTAATTTTAAAGCTGTAATTAACTCGATTAAAAATTTTAATCGTTTGACAGCCCTAATATATTTATATATACAGTATTAGCCAAAAGTTTGGCAACACCTCAAAGGTGGATACTTTGAAGAATGTAGAATATAAAACCTGTTTTCAGTTATTTCACTTATTTTTGCCATTCCACATGTTCTTTCATAGTTTTGATGTATTCAGAGAGGATTTACAATAGTAGTGAAAATATATAAAACGTAAAAATGTTTAGGTGTGTCCAAACTTTTGACTTTTGTTTCAGTCATCATCATGCTTTACCCCCAGCCCCACAAAAGTAAAACTCCGCCTATGGTGACAAACACTGACAATAAAATGTGCATAAAGGCTGGTTACAAACTGTAGAAGTGCTGGCTGTCTTGTCACCTGTAGGCTTTGTTTCGAGTTTTGTCGCGTTGTGCTGTAATTCCAAGTGCTTCCTTGTTGAATTGGATGTCGAGTTTTTAGCGGCCGACAGTCTTTTTCAGCCAGTGCAAAGTTTGCAATGTACGGGGATATTTTTGTCATCTTTACTGGACAGAAATGTGAAGTAATGGCTGTATTTCCAGTGAGCAAAGACATCCATTTGCGGTATATATCCTGCCTTTCACTGTTCGCCTCGCTGCCTCGTCAGAATGCTATTTTGTTGACCGCCGTGGCAGACAGCCTCAAACAGCATCGTAATACACGTGACCCGTTTTTTTTTTCCCCCCCAATGAGAAATGCTCTTCATACATGACTACAGTATTCTTCATTCTACATACATTATGAGGCAAAAATAAAATAGTAACGCGCAGGCACTAGGGAAACTAACTTTAATCGGATTACTGGCTTGGAAAAATGAACGCGTTAGATTACTCGTTACTGAAGAAAGTAATCAGATTACAGTAAGTAACGCGTTACTGACAAAACTGGCCATCAATTGGTGTTTTCAATGTCAATTTGCCTCTTTTACTAAATAGCACAACACATAGTCTGACCTGGTCTGGTGGTCAGTGAGTTAAATAGTGTACAAAAAGATTTGGGAATACATAAGTACATGAAAATAATCATAATTTATATGAACTATATGGCAGAAAACACTCAGGTGATTTGAAGTATCGCTCTGAGACCCCAAATTTGGCCAAATTTTAAAATTGTCCTATATGTATGTGTGATACAGCATTGGAAAGCTTAAAATCTCAGTTTTCTGGAGGAATACACATTTTGAACAGGAGGGCATTTAAAAAAATGTTTTTAAACTCCTAAACCCTAACTTGAGGTGAGAGCATGAGAGTGCACAATTAAAGACACCGTGATTTTAACGAGATAGTATCGCGTACTTACCTTGCTTCGATCCAAAAACTTTTATTTAATTTTATTTTTAATTATTTACCCTTATAAACTTTTTTTTTTTTTTTTATCGAATATTTATCATTTAAATATTGGGGAAATTGCAACAGTAAGAAAAAAAAATACATTTAAGCGATAGTTACGCGGTAGATATCCGTGACCGAATTACAGACAGTATTTTTACATTGTGACGTAATTTGTTTAAATGTTTAAAATATGCGATTTTTAGATTTATTATTATTATTTTTTTTTTTTTTTAACTAAATTTTACACATACGTTATTGATTCTAAGCTGAAAATGACAGACATTTCAAATAATAATTACCTTTTTTTGGCTGGGTTGAAACAAAAGCGGTTGCGCGGTGTCTGTAAACGGGGGTCTCCAGGGTAAAACGGACAAATTAAAAATTGTTTGTGGGCTTAATGCACCATGAAACTGCTATGGCAGCATATAGACATATTTTCTATCAAAACATAACAGTTCCTTTGGCTTAAAATACAGCAGTTTATTTTAAAGAGGGGTGCAAGAGCAGAAACTGCTTTTTAAGACTTGTCTGTTTTCTGCCATATATACAAAGTACATGTGTATAATTAACCCTTTCAGGAAGATTGGTCACTGCAGTGGAAAACCTTTTTTTTGTTTGTTTCTTTTGATTATGAATCATTATTCTTAAAAATAATATTATAATTCAATTAAAAATAGCCAATGAGTTCCCTGTAAGGGTGAAAAATTAATTCATTCGTACATGCAAGGTTAACTTGAAAAATACAACTGATTATTGGAAAATTTTACTTTCAAAATGTTTTTGCCAATCTAATAAAGAAGGAAAATATAGAAAATCGAAAAAAAGGATGATATATACTGTATTTGATGTATATTTGAAAATGTAGGAAATAGAGCAATTTTTACAATCCTCCATTTTTGTTTTTGAAATGTATTTTTTACTTTAAAAAAATATATTTTTTAATCAATTCTTAGCTTTTATTTCTTTTTTTCCCATCTTTTTAATGATTATTTTAGGATATTCAAAATTTTGACCAGCATTTTTAAATGTAATATATTGTGTTTTTTTTTTTTTATTGATACTACTTTTATGTATTTATGTACTCCCCTCGTGCTTTATGTATATTTGTTCAACGTAAATTCAGCCATTAATGGGTTAAAGCTGCAGTAGTTTGAGTAAAAAAAAAAAAAAGTTCTGTGTCAGTGAAAGTGTGCGTGCATACTTAAAGAAGACACTTGCTTTCTGTCACTTGTGTTTTATTATTATTAAGTGTCGCACTTGAGAAGAGTTCATAAAAAAAACAAGTGATTGTAATCATAACAATAATGACGATCATTTGCATATTAGCATATCATGAGAAGACAAACATGAGCGAGGACACGTGAAGGTCACTTGCGGACGTGGAAACCAAAAGCGCCGCCGAGTTGCTGGCGCGCTCGCTAACGCCGACGCTAGCTAGCAAAGGCGTCGGCGTCTTGTTTGGCACAAAATTCCCTCGTATTAAATAGTATCGGAGTAGATATGAAGATATATACGGGTTACATACGTGTGAGTTAACATGTTCTTACGTGTTTGGTTTCGCGACGTCGCGACTCGGCGGCTGACAACAAAGATGAAAATGAGCGTGTAAAAGGCCAAGGCACAAATCATTGGTAGCAATCAAGAGGTCCAAAAAAAAAAAGTAAAAACTATCGTGACGGAACCACTTGAATAGTTTATGGCTTTGTGTGAAAAAAGACCATTTTGTTGTCCAAATAAATGACAGAAAGTGTCAGCGGGGACTATTGGGGGTAATTGACATGACGTCATACCCTCTTTCAGGTTTGCCAATAGGAGTGTATCCCTCTGTAAAGCTCCATTGAGTTTATATGGACTACAAGGAAAAAACATTCCATTTTGAAAGGTATAATGAAGATTAATATTATTGACGACAAGGCAATATGTTGTCTTGCTAAATGTATACATATTTCGAATAATGAACATTTCTAGATTATGTGGGAATGGAAGCTAAGCAACCTACCTGCGTGTAAAGCCTCACTTCGTTATGTATTTCCTTTAGAATTGGAGTTGTCCGATAATTTCGGCCACCCGATAAATATTGGAAAATATCGATTGGATTTGCGCTATTATGAATGCTGGGTTTTAAATTAATGTAGAAGCCTGCAGCGGCTATGCTTAGAGTGACCTTTAGAGGTCTCTAAATCAAGATGCTTGGGATTTGTTAGCTGAGAGAATGAGCCTAATCACTCATGTTCAGTGTTGTTAATAACGGCGTTACAATATAACGGCGTTACTAACGGCGTTATTTTTTTCAGTATTGAGTAATCTAATTAATTACTTTCCTCATCTTGGCAACGCCGTTACCGTTACTGAGGCGGGAAAGGCGTGCGTTACTATGCGTTGGTTGAATAAAAAAAGTCAGAGAGATGGACTCACGGAGATGAGAGAGCAGAGCAGGAGTGGGGAAGACGCCGTTGCAAACGTGATGCTAGGTGGCTCCAATAATACCTGACTGTAGCCTACAAACTACGCCCACATGATACGGTAGATATCGCATATTATAGAACTAGATGCAAATGATAGACACGGCTGCATTGGCAACATGTTTTAAGGACTACATGCGTTAGTAAACAGCCGCCATCTTAAAGCAGTAGACCTCTCAGAAAGGCTCTGTTGTAGAGATCCTTCCTAGCGAACCTACTTTAAAAAAAAAATAAAAATGATCTAAAATGGTCCTAAATTGGCAAAATCTTGACTTAAATCTATCTTTAAATGATGAAACAGTTTTAAAACTTACACATGTTGAAAGTAGACAGAAGGGAACTAATGCAATAGCGGGCGCAATTTTAACAACTTTAACGGTGTTTTCAGAACATTAAATGACTTCCACACATAGCAAAGGTTACTATCTAGTTATCGCAATATCCTTGTGTCTAGTTAAGTGGAGAGTAAAGAATTGGGCTAGGGCCAATTGTCCCAAAAACCCTTTAAACCTTTTTTGAAAACATGAAAATTATCACTAGTTACTTTGCCAAGTAACTAATTACTCTTAAATTCAGGTAACTGAGTTACTAACGCAATTACTTTTTGGTAGAAGTAATTTGTAACTGTAATTAATTACTTTTTTAAAGTAAAATTAACAACACTGCTCATGTTGTATAAATAAAATGACCAATAAATGAAAAATAATGAATGATAAACTCATTTCATATAAATACAGCCTTACCAGAAAGAAAGTCACTGAGAAAACTAGGAAAGTAATGAAATTCAAAAATCTATGCAATAGCCCAGCAAAATGAATCTTGGGAATTTGCATTGCATTGGTATGTCCTATGATTGCCTGTCTGTATTTGTAATACTTTGGTCGCCCCCTAGTGGCGCTTTAGGGTAACAAGTCTTTTAATTGTGAATGATTCCTTTTATTTAATGATGGACATTTGAGCAAATTCTATTTTTTTTATATGGGACATTATTTTGGCATTTTTAAAAATAACTTCAGGTTATGTTGATCTCTTTTTTTCACATTTTTTTTTTGTTTGGAAAACCTTGAAGTTGTTACATTTACCATTATTAAAGCAACCAGTGGGGCATTACAGTTCAATTAGCAATAATATGTTAAGTCAACGACCGCATATTTTGGTTTCGGTTTGATATCTGTATTGGATTTTTTGATTTGAGAACATCGGGATATTGGTCAAAAAGTCATTATCAGACAACTCTAGAAAAAAAAAAAAAAGTATGAATGTTAACGTGCATCTTTTGAATTTAAATGACTTTTGTTGGATTATGGAGCAGTGCACATAATCACCATTAAAGAAATGCTGCAGATACACTCCTATCGCTAACCCGGGAGTTAAGTGACATCACTGTGACCAGGGTATATTTCATTGACTGGGAAGGAGGGGCGAAGGAACAAACCTAGTGGAAACTGATTAGACGTCTAGCGCCATCAATGGCGCTGAAACCTGATCGTTTTCTTGCCAGCAGTTCAAATGGATTGGTCGCTTTGTGGAAAATAGGCTTTGTTACGTGTGCTCTATATGTGTCGCTATTTTTAATTGTCTTGCATGCATTACAGTACTGGTAGTCCCCGGGTTACGAACGAGTTCCGTCCAAATGCTGGTGACGTAAACCTAATTTGCACGTAAATCGGAATTAACCATTTAAGTACCCGTAATAACTGTTTAAAAAGTCCAAAGTATTTTATTTTGTTTAATGATGGCGATATACTGCCCTCTGGTGGCAGCGTTGGGCCTGGCTGGACTGTCGCCTTGTATGACTGAGAAGCAGACTGACACGGATAAAGGATGGGTGCGTTGTGGTTTGGCCCACATAAGGCTGTACGTCGTTTCAGCTAATGTATGTTTGTGTATGCATTTGTAATTAAGTTTGCAGCTACAGTTTGTGGAATTACGTGTGAGCCATTTGCTATGAGAATTGGAAATACGTTAGCATTGGTAGCGTTTAAGCTAGCAGACTTTTGTTAGGCAAATTAGGCTACTAAATTTACATATTGATCAGACTAGATGGACGTTTGAACACCAGTTTTGTGTCGTGTTTTTTTTTTGTTAAAATGTGTGTCGTTTTGAACAGACGTGTACACACATATGTGTGTTACAGCTTTACAAATTGTCAAAAGCTTCAAAAAGCACAATTGCCTTGTTTGCTGTCTGTCAAGTTGAATAACTTCACGTTTAGTGAGGACAGAACACGTCATATTACTAAAGTAAATTAAAAAATAAGATGCTGTGTGGTAGAATAAGGTACTGTTTATGCAACTTAAAAAAAACAAAAATAACAACTGGTGACAAAATGGCAGACGAGACTCCAACCCGGGGACTACCATTGGCTATCTATTGAGTGGCGATAGTGACATCTTGAGGCCTATTGGTGGTACTGCAATGGCATGAAATTTAGTGCAAATTGGGCGTCATCTGCTGGGTAAAATGTACATTGCAACAACAGGTTTAAGGTGATAATGACATGTCAAACGGCTTTATATTTTGCGTTACATTCATGCAATGTTGATTCATTTTAATCACGATTAATCACGTGGGAATAACTGATTAATCAAATTCTGTGTGGTAATAAATTGAAAAGTAGGATTTGAAAGGCTTTGACGAATATATAAGTGTAAGCAAAATGAACTCTATACAACAACTAAGATCATTTATGTTAATTCATTGGCTACCATTAACGGCGACGGACGACCAATCTATTTGAACTGGGAATGATTGTGTAGGAATAAACTCTCACCGCAGAAACGTTCACTGTGAGTTTCAATGAGTTTATCACTAGTAGCCGTCCAATCCATTCAAAGTGGGTGGCTGGCAGCGGTTGAATAAACTCTCACCTTAGAAACTTTAGCGGTGAATTTTAATGAGTGTATCACCAGTAGTAGACTGTCGTAGTTTAACTCTAGTCGACGTCCAATCCGCTTGAACTGGACTGAAAGGAGATCCATTTCAAACGGATTGGACGTCTAGTGCTGTCAATGGCAGCATGTCTTAATATGTGGAAAGCTTGTTTCTATACTCAAGTAGAAAAAGAGTAATTGTAATTGCGTACATGAGAGTCATTCATAAATATAGGAAGACTCTGTAGGCTTCACCCATTGGCTGCCATTGACTGGCATAGATGTCCAATCGCTGCTAGCCCTCCCGCTTCAAATTGGACTTCTATAGCCGTCAATGTCAGCGAACCAGTCAAAAAAGAAACGTTACGAGTGATCGGCTACCGAGCGAGGACCCGCCTCTGACTTCCCTTCGACGCGTTTGGCGCGTCAAACTCGCCGCTAGGAGCCAATGAGAAAGCGCGCAGCGGGTCACGTGACAGCAAGACGACAGACTAGAAAGGCTCAAAAGTCTGCTAGAAAAAACTTTGGATACATTAGAAAATCTCCACAAAATATCGAATTTATTTCACCGATTTTCCAAAATTGTCGAAGATGGCTTGTCGTCACGGATACGTTGTTAAAATTCCAAAAGAAAGAAAGCGCGGGCGATTTGGCACGTTGGACGTCACACTGCGAGAGTCATGTGACGATGAAGCGCCGCCTACTTGTTAGCGTGACGGACACACGGCAAAACCGTTTGGTTGAGTATGGCCACTAGATGGCGTCCTTGCATGCATTCATGCAAAATATAAATGGACAAAATGTGTCGTGTACATGCATGTCGCGGACGTGCGCCTGGTGGTGAACACGCGGTGCTTCCGGAAAGATTTGTCACGTTGCCGGAAATGTCTGAATAGGAGCTGACGTTTTACGTGATCGCTTTACGTTTCAGTGCATTACTTCATAAATGGGAACATTAATTATTATACTTTTGTGTTGTTTTATGATATTATATATCATATCAGTGGCGGAACAAATGTGACGGGTGGGTGGTGGGGAAAGTGGAATTGTTTTTGCGCCCATCCAAAGAACCGGCTAAGTGGCTGGTAGAGATATTTTAACATTTAAAGCAACACGAGGTAACTTTTCAACCTTTATAAAACATTTTCATAAGATTTGTCGACTGACAACTAGTTGAATGACACCATTTTTATATTTTGAGGGGGTCTGTATCACTTTCACCGGCACTAACTTTAAGGAGGGCGGCAGGAACCCTGCCACACAAACTACAAATGTGCAGACTGCTTTACGGCATACCTCACTTCCCTCATTCACTATAAAGACGGAAGTCGACGCTAACGCTTTTGTGCGAATTCTGCAGAGATGGCAGAGCAACAGAGACAAAAAAGTTTTGTCTGAGGAGGAAAAAGAAAGGCCGGCTATCAGGATATACAGAATAAACATTGGCCGGGCACTTTGAGTGTCCTAAAAAGCGCTCTATGAGACCGAGGCGTTATACTTTTATTAAATATGCTATTGTTCCAAGTCCAACTGTCCCCCTTACTTGCACACGCTCGAAGAGCCCCATGTTGCTTGTTGCCTGGGGCCCCCGGGGACCCTTGCTAGGCCTCTGGTGGTACCCCCAGTCAAAGAAGCGCGCGATCAGTTTTTTTCGTGACATTTCTGCCTGTCAAAACTGTCGTCACTTCCAGGATCGCCACTGTTACGCACAAGCACTCCTGGTTGTGGCTTCCGGGAAATATACGCAGCGCCAAAACATATGCTTCTAGTTGTTATTTTCCATGTCGTGAGAGCGCAACTGAGCATCGATTGTAACATCCCAAGTAACGATGTCACGCTTATTTCAATCACAACTTGGCGACTGCTCGTAAAAGCCAAATGTGCTCTCCCTTCCCTCTTGCTCCTGTGTGATGCGTTCAATTGCGTTTACGAAAAAAAACAGCGATCACAAAATAATGACACTCTAAAAGGTGTAGTAATTTCAAAATTTGCCGCCAATCAGTAATGAGTTTCCGGTTCAGAGCTAAACTGCACGGCCAATGACCTAACATGAGGCTGCTCCTTTTTACGCATGAGTAGTTTGCGCAAATGCGTACCTTGCAGAAGTGGATGGGTGGGAGGGGGACCTTAAACGCACCTTAAAGTAAGTGTGGATAGGTATAAAAATAGTCGGCAAAATACCCTGGAGAAATTTATCCGTCCTAGTGTAGACATAGCCTAAGTGACACTGTTGCTAACCATCATATGCTATTCTTTAGCCGCAACTTGATTCATTACCTCATTACTTTTCAATCCTTTACACAGCTACTGGAAACAGAATTGTTGTTTAATCCATCTGCAGGTGACCGTCATGATTTTACGACACTATGTAGGTGTACGCTGGTCCTGATAGGAAACGCAGTCTTTCTCACGGCAAAACATTACCACTTTTGTCCACTGGCGTCGCTAAAATCGACTAAAACTGAAAAGTTACAAAGTGTTGCTTTAAACACTATATTACATCCAGTGCATTATCTTAACTTTCTGTTGACCCTCTCCTTGCCCAACCACACCCACTTTACGCCCGCAAACTGGGGCCCTTAGAGGCCCACGTGCGCACCCCCCAGACCTCCCTAAGTACCGCCCCTGTATTACTGTCTATGTAATATAGAGTATATATAATATATAGGGCTGTCAAAATTATCGCGTTAACGGGCGGTAATCAATTTTTTAAAATTAATCACGTTAAAATATTTTACGCAATTAACACACATGCCCCGCTCAAACAGATTAAAATGACAGCAGTGTAATCTCCACTTGTTACTTCTGTTTTTTGGAGTTTTGTCACCCTCTGCTGGCACTTGGGTGCGACCCATGAGCATTGTGTAATTATTGACATCAACAATGGCGGGCTACTAGTTTATTTTTTGATTGAAAATCTTACAAATTTTATTAAAACGAAAACATTAAGAGGGGTTTTAATATAAAATTTCTATAACTTGTAGTAACATTTATCTTTTAAGAGCTACAAGTCTTTCTATCCATGGATCGCTTTTACAGAATGTTAATAATGTTAATGCCATCTTGTTGATTTATTGTTATAATAAACAAATACAGTACTTATGTACTGTATGTTGAATGTATATATCCTTCTTGTCTTATCTTTCCCTTCCAACAAAAATTTACAGAAAAATATGGCATATTTTATAGATGGTTTGGATTGCGTTTAATTGCGATTAATTTTTAAGCTGTAATTAACTCGATTAAAAATGTTAATCGTTTGACAGCCCTAATAATATTATATAATTGTTGTTAAAACTTGAATTTAATTTCATAAACTTTTTCATGTTTAAAGTTGATAATGTGATATATTTCAAAGATATATTTAATATTTTGTGCCATAAAGTTTTACGCTTGACTGAGCGACTGTTTCACGGTGTACGTTTATAACGCAATATATAGCGTGTTTTGTCTCAGTTTTACTTTTTAACGTGCTCATTTATAATGTGATCAATTTCATATTTCAATGTGATAAATTGGACATTTGGCAAGATGGAATTTATGTGTTAAATTTGACGTTTGAATGAGATTTTTTTTTTTTCCATTTTCACGTAACTTCAGGTTTTAATGTTAAGTTTTAGTTTATTAATGTGATCAATTTTACGTGCTAACTTTTTTTTCTTGTAATCGTGTGAGATTAACTGCGATATGTCTATAGCTTTATGATAATGAATGAAAAAAATAACGCTTAGCGCACTTTTATTTTAAAGTTACTGCTATATGTATGTATGTTCATTTACTGCCAACCCTTCCAGTTCAAATGGATTGGGCATCTATCTCCGTCAATGCAAGATAATGAGTCAATATACAGTTCAAATAATTGAGATTAATTGCTTTCTGTATTGAAAATTGTGATTCTTTACATTATGTAAGATAAGGGATTAGGGCTGTCAAACGATTAACATTTTTAATCGCGTTAATTGCAGTTTTAAAATTAATTAATTGTAATTAATCGCAATTAATCGCAATTCAAACCATTTATAAAATATGCCATATTTTTCTGTAAATTATTGTTGGAATGGAAAGATAAGACACAAGATAGATATATACATTCAACATACGGTACATAAGTACTGTATTTGTTTATTATAACAATAAATCAACAAGATGGCATTAACATTCTGTTAAAGCCATCCATGGATAGAAAGTCTTGTAGTTCCTAAAGATAAATGTTAGTACCTCTTCATGTTTTCGTTTCAATAAAATTTGTAAAATTTTCAATCAAAAGATAAACTAGTAGCCCGCCATTGTTGTTGTCAATAATTACTTACACAATGCTCATGGGTGCTTAAGCCCATAAAATCAGTCGCACCCAAGTGCCAGCAGAGGGCGACAAAACTCCCCCCCAAAAAAACACAAGTAGGCATTGCACTGTGCTGTCATTTTAATCTGTTTGAGCGGGGCATGTGCGTTAATTGCGTCAAATATTTAACGTGATTAATTTTAAAAATTAATTACCGCCCGTTAACGCGATAAATTTGACAGCCCTATGATGAATTCAAAAGTCCTATTTAGCACACCTATTATTCTATGAATATATTGGCTGCCTAATGGCGATAGATGCCCGATCTATTCGAACTGGGAGGGTTGACAGTAAATGTACATATGTAGGAATTAACTCTGACCTCAGAAACTTTTACTGTGAATTTCAATGAGTTTATGACCACTATACGTCAATGTGTTAATACAAATGATGAACTGTGAGATTATTGCGATTAACTGTATTCTGTAAGTAATAAATGTAGTATTTAGCACACTTTTTATTTGAAATGTGAATCTATATTTACTCAAAATGAGTTAATGCGTAGTTTAAAGAATTATTCGTGTTAACGAATGAGTTAACTCTGAGTTAACTCGCCCAGCCTTAATAATAATAACTTTAGCGCGTGATATAGTTATCTTATTTCAACGTGATAAATGTAACATTTCGGGTGTTTCATTTGACGTTTTAGAAACGTTTCATTTGAACGCGATGTGTTTGACGGCTGCACCGTTCCGTACGTGCGGTGTACACGCGTGAGATGCGTGATTCAAAGGTTTAACAAAATGGCATAGCAGGCGCGAGTGTCGTCCGGCCGGCGTTTACTCTAGTGAGCATGCGTCACATGCAGCGGCGTAAAGCTTCCTTCTCGGTGGCGCCGCTGGGATGAAGGGTCCGGAGATGAGCGCCCCCCCGCTCAGGGCGGCGTACTCCAGGCAGGCCCCGCCGCTAGCGGGGGCGCCGGCCCGCCACCGGGAGTGAAGGGGTCTGTGTCCGTGTCCGTCTCGCCCTCCGCCAGGTAGACGGGCGCGGACGGGGTCCGGCCAGGGTCCCGGGCGGCCGCCGAGCACCCGTCGGCCGCCGCCGCCCCTTCGCCGGAGAAGCTGAAACCGCTGGGCGAGCGCTCCAGCTCCTCGTGGTTGACCGACAGTAGCGACAGCGGCGAGTCGCCCCCCGCGCGCCCCCACGCGGTCCTGCCACTCCCCCCGGACAAGTCCTGCAGGGAGCTGATGGGCAGCACGGTGGGGCGCGCCACGTGCGGTCGGCCCTCGGCGGGCGGTCGGTACGATGTCGGCGGATGGCCCTCGCCGTAGTTGAGGAAGACCCTGCGGGTGTCTCCGACACCGCCTCCTGGTAGGAGGCGGAGCTGCGACGTCATGTGGGCGGTGCCCGTCGAATCTACCTGTAGGTGCTCGCTGTGCTGAATGTGCATGTCCACAAGGAAGTCCAACTTCTTCTCCATGTCTTCCACCTGAAGAAAAATTATGATTAACCATCACGTTCATATCATCTCGCTCCTTATGATTAATTTGAACAATTTGAATTCGGCACGCCGTCAATTTCACACTGTGACGCGATCCATTTGAGATTACGTCGACATCATATTCATGTTTTGACATAAATTTCAATATCATTTTCACATTATATCAAATAAATTTAACCCTTTCAGGGTCAGTGGTCCCGACAGATAACAGCTATTCAAAAGTTGACACTTAAAGTGCATGTGACACGAAAAAGCATGTTTATTTCGTAATACACGCGGTATTTTATGCTCCTGAATGATATGGACCGCTTGGATGTGTGCCGACGCGATCGCTATATTTATTTAGTTTTTGGAATCCCGCGCCATGAAAATGAGTGACTTCTGGCTTCGGTCTTGCATTGAGGAGGAGGGCGCTGTGACGTGTACGGGTGAAGGCGTCCTCATCACTAAACAGCAGTACTGTTGTGTATGAGGACTAAGGATTCAGCTGATTTTGCGGATTAATACGTTTATTTTTCGCATCACGCCAGCCAAATGGCTGCAGAAAAATCTTGCTTTATGAGAGAGAGGCGTGTGCGCCTTTTTGGAGTTTCAAAAGGTTCCCATTCACCGTGGATATTGGCCAAGCCCTACTACTGTGGGACCATTGGACTTACGAGGAAGTGAGTAAACATCTTGTTTTGTATTATGTCAAATACGAATACAGCGATTACAAAGTAAACACAACAAACTTTCTTTAAATAAAGAACTACTTACATTTGATCATTGATAGGCATGTAAAAAGCTCTCCTCGTGCACATTAGCTGCACAACAACTGCAGCCGCCCTCCTCCGGGGAACGAGCTGTAAATTGCTCTCCGGCAAAGACAATCGACAACCCAGTCGTCATGTCAAATAATCCGGGCTAGTTATGTGTGATTTTCCGCTTCGAAGACTTTGAAACATCACTCGGTTCCAGGGGTCGCATTAACCGAATATTTTCCGTCGTTGACCGGTTTTTTAAAGCGGTGACGGAAAAAACTGAAGTCCGTCCGTCATTTTGACAGGTTGCAATTCACATCCCAGACCACAGGGTCGCGAGTGAGCATATTAATTAGCTATTGTCGCTCTTAATGCATGACGTCGTTGGCTATTCTGTCAGAATATTGTAGCGTCACCGGGGTCTGGCGGCGGCACCGTGATTGTTTCAAATCTTTTTTAATGGTTTTTCCATAACAAAGCAACATATAATAAACAATATAGAACAACATAGAATAAACAAAAACAGACCATTAATGCTATCCAAAAACTGACACTGAAGCAGCAATCAGTGCACACACTCAAACAACATAGACTAACCATACACAAGTACATAGTCTGGGATACCAGATACGGCTACTTAATTTGATGATTCCACTCCAAAGATTCAGGGGGAGCACAGGCTCTATGGGTAGGTAGGAAGAACTGGGCAGCACCCAAGAGTATTTCATGAGGGGCACATAAGTTCAGCATTATTTTCAAAACAATATATGGGAATCTGAATACCTTGGAATATAAAGCCGAGAACTCATTATAGAATGAGTAAATAAATAAATAAAGGGGAAGCAAGGTTGTTACACATTGGGTGGTCGCTAAAGCTAGGTTTTAAATTCAGTCTGAAAAAAGGTTATAAATGGATGCCATGTTTTTTCATAGGTCTGGAGAGAGCCATTAGAAACATGTCTCAAGTGTTCCAATTTTAGGTTGGCCATGACGTCTTCAATCAAGCTCTTAAAATATTGAGGCTCCGTTTTTTTCCAATTAAATAAAATCATGCGCCTAGCGAGTAAAGTAATAAAAGCTATTGCACTGGCCTGGTGAAATGAAACTAACATATTTGATGGGACAATCCCAAACAATGCTGTTGTGCAGTTTGGCGCAATATCCTTGTTGCATAAGGAGGACAGTGCATTGAAAATCTCTCTCCAGAATGCATAAAGCTTGGGACACAACCAAAACATATGGCTCAAATTAGCTGGGGTAAGGCCACATCTTGGACATGCTGGATCGGCACCTGTATGCAGTTTTGAAATTTTACTTGGTGGCCAGTGTAACCTATGAAGAATCTTGAACTGGATTAAACCATGTCTTATACATATAGATGATGAATGGATTGAACTAATAGCAGCTTGCCAGGTGTTATCAGTAAGCTGCTCGCCCAACTCTTCCTCCCATTTGAGTTTCAAATGATTTAATGATGGAGATGCCGCACTCTGAATCCTGTCGTAAAGAGCTGAGACGACACCTTTAATGGAGGGGTCCAATTCTAAACAGAATTGGCGGCACCGTGATTGACACATCAACGCGAGGTTCTTATTGGTGCACCCGGTGTGCCAGCGCGTCATCCAATTGGTGGACTAGATTGCCGCCTGTGTATAGACCCCAATCACATGACGTCACAACTCCGCCCCCCTGACTGGAGCCGCCATATTGTGTGTCAGCTTGTCGTGTTTACACATTACCGCCACTACATGCCTCCTATTACGGCGTGTTTTTCTGCTCGTTAACATTTATAATCAAAATGGTGAAGGCGTGTGTGGCGGTTGGTTGCAGTAACAGAGAAGATAGACGGAGAGACTTGAAGTTCTACCGTATTCTGAGAGACCCAAAGAGGAGAGCGAGATGGACTGCTGTAATTTGACAAGAAATCTGGGCACCAAACGATCACCACAGACTATGTAGTAGTCATTTTATATCTGGTAAGATGCATTTAATATATATTTAGAAGATTTTGGGCCGACAACCACAATTAAGATCATTGTGTGACGTTGGTGATTGGGGTCTATATAGTTGCCTCTTTTTCTTTGGGGGCGGAGTTGTTGTTTTGTTGGTGGGAGGGGAGAAAAATACCACGACTTCCGTGTCTATTACAATATTAATTAAAAATGAATGAAAACTAAATACTATTGAATATGTCATCATTATCATTTTAAAAGTTTAAGTGACGGGTAAAAATAGATTATGACCGAAATTTTTATGACCCTGTCAGTCAAAATGACAGACAACGAAAATGTCTAGCGCAACCTCTGCTCAGTTCGAGAGTAGAGGTGTAGAGTAGAGTCGACAGTTTTGACCAATATGGAGTAATTTTGCCACGTCGTCCTGAATAAGTGCATTTTTATTATTTCATATTCCATTAAGCACAAGACTGTTATTTGTCATGACCATGTCATTTGATTAGCAATTGGGGAAAATACTTGGATCAAAAGAATATCCTGTAAAAATATTGAAGATTCAGAAATAATGACATTTTGCGGCTCTCTTCATCGCGTTTTCCTCGTTCTGAATAATTCCCCCTCAATGGGCGGAATAGTAAAACCGATGAGCCCAGTCTACTGCTGACGTCATCCACCTGTTGGGGACGCTAGAGCCCTATAATGGCAGGCGTGGCTAACCGACAGATTAAAAGACTAATTTCTCGTCATCTGCGCTTTGCTAAATTGTTGTATATAGTCGAATCGTCTCAAAATATGATTCTAATTCACAAAATAATGCTATTTAAGACTTTTTTTTCCTCATGTCGTATGCTCTTTAATACCTTGAAGTGACCAATTTTTTTTGTCATTAAAAATGAATATAAAACAATAATCATTACTTTTTCATAATTATCAATAAATGTAAATGAAATTGAATAAAAACAGGGCCGTACCCAGTGTTTATTTCTAAGTAAGACACTAAAGTTAATCGCATGCCATCATTTTTTTTTTTATTGCGCAGCACTGACACTTTATTTTTTTCAATTTATTTCTAATATAAATATTTTATTCTTAATTAATCTTCTACATTTATTTTTTAAAGAATTTATATTTTTTTCTAGGATTTTCATTTTTAGCTTAATTTTTCTAAATGCTATTTTTACTTACAAAATATATCTAACACACAAACACCCACATATATATATAAGTAGAGAGAAATATAGAAAATAACTGTAAAATATGCATTTAAAAAAAACTTTTCATCTTTTAATGTGAGGATTTTCACATTTTAGCCATGTTTTTCCTATTAAATTTTCAATAGATTAAAAAAAAAAAAAAAAAAAACTAATATTTTTATGTACTTACAACCAGTGATGTAACGATTAATCGATTTGCTCGAGTAATTCAATTAGAAAAAAAGCTTTAAATCAATTTGTGCCGCTTCGAGGATTCGTTAATTTAGAGTGACGTTGTAATGGTTTGTTTTGAAAGTGTTTGCATTTATTTGTATTGATTTGGGTGGATACACTGCCCTCTAGTGGCAACAGTGAAATGACATATTTAACGTGGCTGAATCCAGCTGCTCCCTGTTAAAACCAACATGAGGTAAATTTTTGTTTGAGGTATTAGGAGCATTGTAATAAAAACGTTAACATTTTATAGTATTTAAGCTAGTGCAATGAAATTGTGGAGCATCTCCCTTTACAGTGCTGGATAAGAGGCCAAGCTCAGGTATTTTAATTTAGCTTCAAAGACATTTATTGCTTTTGTGAAATAAAAGTGCAAGAAGAAACACTCAGGAGTTTAATTTTGTATGCGCATTTAATGCTCTTTAGAAATTGCAATGTTAGCAAGCCAAAATACATGTTGTTGCAAGCATAATCACTCGTTTCTTTGTTTTACATCTCCTAAAAGCTATTCTACAACACATTAAAGGTTTGTAATCCGATTACTCGAATAATCGATAGATTAATCGATTATCTAAATAATCAATCACTGCAGCGCTACTTAAAACATAACTAATACAATACACACAGATATATATGTAGGGAAAAAATGTAAAAAGTAAACTATATAATTTTTCTAAATATTCAAAAAAAAAAATTTTTTTAATCCTTTTAATTTTAGGAGTTTCACATTTTATATCTATTTGTCTGTTTCATTTTTCATCGTATTTCTGCAAAAAAATTGTTCTATGAACGCTTTTAATGCTTTATGTATACAGTCGTGTAAATTCATTAATGTGATCCATTTCATGTAATCAACATCAGCTTCTCTAGACTAATCAATATTAATGGACGTTGTCATGCTCGCTCACCTGTCGTTCCACACGCACAAATTTTCCCATCATGCTTTGGTCCTCGGCTTCGGCCGCCGACTGGGGTTTGGACAGGAAGGACTCGAGCCTGAAACGAGCGCGCGGTCAGAGTCTGTGATCATACGGCGCTCAAAGTTGGAGCCGGGGCTGACCTTGGCGACTGGCCGCTGGGGCAATTAAAGGGCGGCTTTACAGCTTTCTTCTGTTTAGGGGTGAGGGGGGCTCCTGGTGCCAAGATCATGTCGATCCTGAAAGGAGAGCAAACAAGCCAATGAAGTGACAACTTTGACCTCAGCTAATTAGCTGCCACCCTCCCACTTCGAATGAATTGGACGTCTACACGTGATAAACTCATTGAAAGTCGCAGTGAAAGTTTCTAAGGTTAGAGTTTACTATCGTTATCAATGGCGATTAGTAATTAAATTGATGGCAAGCTAGCTAGTAGTAAGCGGCAGTGTTGTGCATGAACATGTTCAATGAACGATCGTTCATGAACACGTTCATATTTTGGGCAAATGTGAACTGAACGCATCATATTTTTGTCTCATGAATGATACTGTGAACGGGCTCATTCTAGCGGTTGTGAGCGGCGTTCATTACCTTGTTCTACACAATACACCAAAGTATATCAGTAGTCGTGTCCTAAAGTCTTTCTGATAGTTCTCCCCTGACCTTTTTACTGCAATAATATAATGAAAACCTGAAATTATGGCTTTTAGTCTTGGCCACCCCAAGATTTTAAGTGGCCCCATCTGGCCACCCCTATGAAAAATTTCTGGAGGCGCCAATGAAAGTGAGATAATTTGACATCACTCATAAGCATTCATTAATGCTCATGGCAGTGTCATGTCATAATTATGATGGTCTTATGACAGACTTATAGCGCCACAGTCAAAGTAACTAAGTAGCAATTAATGAAACAATGGGAATAGTAACTGAAGAAATTATTAGCACAGAACATGAATTTTGAATGTTATTTACATCTGTAGAGCTGCAATGCATGCTAGGAGGCATGTTGGATGACAAGTGTTGACAGCAGGTGGCAGCAGAGGTTCACTGTCTCCCCCATGCGGGAAGTGATGGCAAAATGATGCTTCTTGAATTAATGGAGCTTTGCAGCCAATTGGTTCAAAGCTTCATAATGATTCATTTGGTTTTATGACAGTCTTATGATGCCGCTGTCAAAAAAAGTGTTTCCGGTTAATATCTTTTGATGTAAATATCCCATAATACAGTGAGCACAGCTGTGGCTTATAGTCCAGTGCAGCTTATCTATGAACAAATGCCTTTTTTGTGTGGGTGGCGGCTTATAGTCAGGTGCACCTTATAGTCCAGAAATTAGGGTAATATACAAAATATGGACGTATGGGTTGGATTGCATGTATGGGTTTCACAGTACACTGTGACGAAATGGTGGGCTAAAAATATTGGGCCCTTTGCATTATTTTGCGTAGGGCCCCCAAATGGCCTGGGCCGGCCCTGGCCACAGGCAAAAAACAGTATTAAAAAAACAAAACAAAAAAAACAATCCTTAATAGCGGACAATAGGAAAGTCATTTACATGCAATGACATTTGTCGGCTACCGGAGGGCACTGCCTCAATCTCCGACTATATGTCTCACCTGGTCTGGAGGTACTTAATCCTGCAGAGCATGTCCAGATGTCCGGCAGAGTACTGCTCGATCACGTCTTTGACATCGTAAGGCCTCAGCGTCTCCTTGAAGCGCTTCTTGTTGAGCAGGAAGGTCATGATCCTGATGCACAAAGATCTACAACGGCTTTTCGGGAACCCGGACGAGACAGCCCGAGCACTGACCTCACGGCCCTGATGGCCAGCTTCAGCGTGGGGATGGTTTCCTCCAGAAGGATGTCGGCCGGGAAGCCGCGTTCCTCGGGGACCGCTTCGGGGACAGTCGCTCCGTCTGCAGGGACACTTCATTTAAATGAAACGCCTGCTTACGATTGCTCTTTAAGTATGAACAGGACATCGTCTGCATTAACTCCTCGACTGGACACCACAGGATTTGACGTCTGCAACGTACCTTCAGAGCTTTGTCGCAACGTGGCCGCCCGCATGCGGAAGGCGGTGCGAAAGCGCTCGCGGTTGCTGAACCCGGCCGGCTTGGACGGACTGTCCTCCGTCACTTCGGCGTTGGCCGCCATCTTCTTGCTGGCCGCCACCACCGCTGCCGCCATCGTCGGACGCGCGTTCGGAAGGCGCACGCGCTCCAACAGCGTCATCTTCTGGCTGCTTGTTGTCACGGTTACAAACAAGAGCATTCAAATAAAAAACCATGTACTCACTCCTCTGTTTCGAGTGTTAGCTCCCCCTATCTGTAGCTTCCTGCAAATACATTTGAGCAACACTCTCCTTTGGAATGGATTCAAAACTCGGATTGGGCTGGATCGGGTAATAATCTGATTCATTTTACAGTGGTATAAAAAAGTATCTGAACGTTTTGGAATTTTTCACATTTCTGCATAAAATAACCATCAAATGTGTCTGATCTTTGTCAAAATCACACAAATGAAAAAACAGTGTCTGCTTGAACTAAAACCACCCAAACATTTAAAGGCTTTCATATATCATTGAGGATAGTATGCAAACAATGACAGAAGGGGGAAAAATAAGTAGGTGAGCCAGCACATTTAATATTTTGTGCCCCCCACTCCCTCTTTGGCAGCAATAAATTCAACCAGACGCTTCCTGTAGCTGCAAATCAGCCTGGCACATTGATCAGGGCAAATCTTGGCCCATTCCTCTCTACAAAACTGCTGTATTTCAGTCAGATTCCTGGGATGTCTGGTATGAATCGCTGTCTTTAGATCATGCCAGAGCATCTCAATGGGGTTCAAGTCTGGACTTTGACTTGGCCATTCAAGAACGTGTATTTTGTTCTTCTGAAACCATTCTGAAGTTTATTTACTTCTGTTTTGGATCATTGTCTTGTTGCAGCATCCATCCTCTTTTTTGCTTCAACTGTGTGACAGGGGGCCTCAGGCTTTCCTGCAAACATCCTGATAAACTTTTGAATTCATTCTTCCATTAATGATTGCAAGTTGTCCAGGCCCTGAGGGAGCAAAACAGCCCCAAAACACGATGCTCCCTCCACCATGCTTCACGGTGGGGACGAGGTGTTGATGTTGGTGAGCTGTTCCATTTTTTCCTCCACACATGACGTTGAGTGTTACTCCCAAAACAATTTCACTTTGGTTTCATCAGTCCACAAAAAAACTTCTGTGGAGTGTCCAAGTGCCTTTTTGCGAACATTAAACGAGCAACAATGTTTTGTTTTAGACAGCAGTGGCTTCCTCCGTGGAATCCTCCCATGAACACTATTCTTGGCCATAGTTTTACATTGGGTTGTTCCGATCATGTTTTTTTGCTCCCGATCAGATCCCGATCGTTTTAGTTTTAGTATCTGCCGATCCTGATATTTCCCGATCCGATTGCTTTTTTTTTTTTTTTTTGCTCCCGATTCAATTCCAAACATTCCCGATAATTTTTCCCGCTCATATACATTTTGGCAATGTATTAAGAAAAAAATGAATACAACTCGGACGAATATATACATTCAACATACAGTACATAAGTACTGTATTTGTTTATTATGACAATAAATCCTCAAGATGGCATTTACGTTATTAACATTCTTTCTGTGAGAGGGATCCACGGATAGAAAGACTTGTAATTCTTAAAGTATAAATGTGACTTTGTATATTGTGACTAAATATTGCCATCCAGTGTATTTGTTGAGCTTTCAGTAAATGATACTGCAGCCATTTAACTTCTGCCCAAATGCATGATGGGAAGTGCAACCACGACTGTGCGTAGTGGCACCAATTGATATATCTTCTCTGCGTTGGGAAAGAACATAGGGTGTTAAGAAAATGACTACTACTACCTTTCTTCCCCACATTGCCTCCTACGTTATTTTTCATTGCTGAGAGAGGTATTGTAAGACTTTAGCCACATAAAAAATGGCTCCAAAGGCTGTCAAAATTCTCTCTACTCATTATATGCTGCCTTTTAGCGCTATCTATAGGTAAAATGGCGTCTTTATAGATTGAACGCGACAATGCGTGAGTGGGTTGTGCAGCGCTTGTGTTAATTATTTAACGTGATTAATTTAAAAAAATTAATTGCCGCCGTTAACGCAAAAAAATTGATAGCCCTACTTTAAGCCAAAACTACTCTGGATGAGTGTTACTCATTTTGTCTGTAACGTTAAATACAATTAGAAAACAATTTAATTAAAAAATATATATATATATATATATATATACAGGACAGGACTGTCTCAGATAATTAGAATATTGTGATAAAGTTCTTTACTTTCTGTAATGCAATTAAAAAAACAAAAATGTCCTACATTCTGGATTCATTACACATCAACTGAACTATTTCAAGCCTTTTATTATTTTAATATTGCTGAATTTGGCTTACAGCTTAAGAAAACTCAAAAATCCTATCTCAAAATATTAGAATATCATGAAAAAGTATACAAGTAGGCTATTCAACTAATCACCTGAATCATCTAATTAACTCGAAACACCTGCGAGGGTTTCCTGAGCCTTAAAAACACTCAGCTTGGTTCAGTAAATTAAATCACAAGTATGGGGAAGACTGCTGATCTGACTGCTGTCCAGAGGACCATCATTGATACCCTCCATCAGGAGGGTAAGACACAAAAAGAAATTTCTCAAAGAGCAGGCTGTTCACAGAGTGCAGTTTCAAAGCATATCCACAAAAAGTCTGTTGGAAGGGAAAAATGTGGCCGGAAACGCTGCACAACCAAGAGAGATGACCGCAGCCTTAACAAAATTGTGAAGAAGAGCCGCTTCCAGAATTTGGGGGAGCTTCAAAGACAGTGGGCTGAAGCTGGAGTCCAGGTATCAAAAGCCACAGTTCACAGACGTGTCCGGGAAATGGGCTACAATAGCCGTATTCCCATGGTCAAGCCACTTCTGAACTCAAGACAACGGAAGAAGCGTCTGACTTGGGCTATGGAGAAGAAGCACTGGACAGTTGCAGAGTGGTCCAAAGTCCTCTTTTCAGACGAAAGCAAGTTTTGCATTTCATTTGGAAGTCAAGGCGCCAGAGTCTGGAGAAAGGCTGGAGAGGAGCAAAATCCAAGTTGCTTGAAATCCAGTGTGAAGTTCCCACAGTCAGGAATGGTTTGGGGAGCCATGTCAGCTGCTGGTGTTGGTCCACTGTGTTTCATCAAGTCCAGAGTAAATGCAACTGTGTACCAAGAGATTTTAGAGCACTACATGCTTCCATCTGCTGAAAAGCTCTATGGAGATGAGGATTTCATTTTCCAGCATGATCTGGCACCTGCCCACAGTGCCAAAACCACCAGTAACTGGTGCACTGACCATGGCATCACTGTCCTTGATTGGCCTGCTAATTCCCCTGACCTGAACCCCATCGAGAATTTGTGGGGTATAGTTAAGAAGAAGATGAAAGACACCAGACCTACAAATGCAAATGAGCTGAAGGCCGCTATCGAAGCATCTTGGGCATCAATAACACCTCAGCAATGCCACAGGCTGATTGCCTCCATGCCACGCCGGATTGATGCAGTAATCCGTGCAAAAGGATTCCCAACCAAGTACTGAGTGCATCAATGGACATTTTCAAATGTTTGATTTAGTTTTGCTGTTATAAAATTATTTTTTTACTTGGTCTGAGGAAGTATTCTAATTTTTTGATATAGGATTTTTGAGGTTTCTTAAGCTGTAAGCCAAAATCAGCAATATTCAAATAATAAAAGGCTTGAAATAGTTCAGTTGATGTGTAATGAATCCAGAATGTATGACATTTTTGTTTTTTTAATTGCATTACAGAGAGTAAAGAACTTCATCACAATATTCTAATTTCCTGAGACAGTCTGTATATATATATAAAAAAAAAGGCATGTCCGATATTTTTTTTGCCGATTCCGATACTTTGAAAATGACGTCATCTTTAGTTTTACATATAGTTGATGTGTACACAGAGATACTGGACTGTGCCAGTGGTTTCTGTAAGTCTTTAGCAGACACTCTAGGGCTCTTTTTTACCTCTCTAAGTATTCTGCGCTGAACTCTTGGCATCATCTTTGGTGGACTCCTTGGGAGATAGGCAACAGTGCCAAACTCTCTCCATTTGTAGACAACTTCTCTGACTGTCGATTGATGAACACCCAGACTTTTAGAGATGGTTTTGTATCCTTTATACAAATCAACAATCCTTAACCGCAGATCTTCAGACAGCTGTTTTGACTGAGCCATGAAGCACACTAGAAAGTGCTCCTCATCGAGACATTTCTTACCAGGTGTGTGTTTTATAGTGGACAGGGCAATTTTAAACCACTCATCAGTGATTGGGCACACACCTGACTTAAAATGTTTGGTAAAAAATTGGTTTCAATTGCTCTTTAAGTCTCCTTAGGCAGAGGGATCACTTACTTGTTTTCCCCGCTTCTGTCATTGTTTGCATGTTATCCTCATTAAAATATGAAAACCTATAAGTGGTTGGGTGGTTTGAGTTAAAACAGTTTTTTCATCTGTGTGATTTTGACAAAGATCAGATCACATTTGATGGTGATTTTATGCAGAAATGTGAGAAATTCCAAAAGTTTCAGATACTTTTACATACCACTGTAACTAGAGCTATCTCCAGTTTAATTTCAAACGACATTTGTCCTACCTGGCCATAACATCCAGATGGTCCTTCCTGTCAGGCCACAATGGAGACAAAGAGAAACATGTGATGATGGCGTGCATAAATGACTTGCGTGCACGCGTGAGACTCACCTGAAGCACGGGAGTGAGATGATGGTTTCGTAGAACCTCCACGTGGCGATGAGGTCTTCCCTGATTGGATTGGTGGAATAATAGCGCCACGCCGACTGTTGACGCACATACGCACCTTGTTTTGAATAGTTCGATGGGATTGATGACATAATTACAGTATCATTATGCTTATTAAATATTTACTCAAATCAATGATCGCTTACAATAGGGATATGCGTTGGTGATTGCTTACAATAAGAATATACAAATATGCTTAACTCTCAATTAGGGTTGTTCCGATCATGTTTTTTTTGCTCCCGATCCGATCCCGATCGTTTTAGTTTGAGTATCTGCCGATCCCGATATTTCCCGATTCGATTGCTTTTTTGCTCCAGATTCAATTCCAATCATTCCCAATAATTTTTCTCCATCATATACATTTTGGCAATGCATTAAGAAAAAAATGAATAAAACTCGGACGAATATATACATTCAACATACAGTACATAAGTACTGTATTTGTTTATTATGACAATAAATTCCCAAGATGGCATTTACATTATTAACACGTTCTGTGAGAGGGATCCTTGGATAGAAACCTTGTGACTTTGTATATTGTGACTAAATATTGCCATCTAGTGTATTTGTTGAGCTTTCAGTAAATGATACTGTAGCCATACCCAAATGTATGATGGGAAGTGGAACCATGACTGGGCGTAGTGCTACCAATTGATATATCTTCTCTGCGTTGGGAACTGACATAAGGTGTTAAGAAAAAGATCAATTGCTACCTTGCTTCCCCACATTGCTTCCCATGATATTTCTAATCGTAGGGAGAGGGATTGTAAGGCTTTCGCCAATTAAAAAAAGGCTCCAAAGGCTGCCAAAATTCACTCTACTCATTTTACGCTGCCTTTAACTCTCTAATAAAGGTAAAACGGCAATATTACAGATTGAGTGCGACAATGCGTGAGTGGGTCGTGCAGTGCATGCATTAATTGCGTTAAATATTTTAACGTGATATTTTTTTTTTTTTAATTAATTACCGCCGTTATCGGGATAAATTTGATAACCCTACCTTAAGCCTAAACTAAAGACTCTGGATGAGTGTAACATATTATGTCTGTAACGTTAAATACAATTAGAAAATGATTTAATAAAAAAAAAAAAAATATATATATATATATATATATATATATATATATTAAAAAAAGGCATGGCCGATATTTTTTTGCCGATTCCGATACTTTGAAAATTACGTGATCGGACCCGATCGATCGGGACATCTCTACTCTCAATAAAACTGCCTTGTCATGACACCAGTTCATTCCACAGGTCAGCCTTGAGACAAGCTACAAACATTAAGATATGAAACTGCCACATTCAATCCGTTGCTAAATGCGTATTGCTGAATAAAGATGTTTTGTCACACATGAACTATTTTCACCTACTACATGCATACACATAGCAAAACAAGTTTAATGGGTGTCTCGAGCAATATCTTTTTAGGGCAAGACACCTATCTGTTGCTAGGGCCATAAAAAGACAGTAGACGGAAGGCTTAGGTTACAACGATGTTCAGGGACTGTCTGCGTAGTCTAGTATTGCATTGTATAGCTCTTTTACGTTCTCCTAGAAAGTTTCCAAAAAAGCTGAGTACCTTCTCTCCTTATTTTGGGTGATTTCATAAATGGCACTCGAACGATTTATATTTAAACTTGACATTTAAATGGTCCTTCGAGCCGGATTGCGAAATATGAGCGTCGACATCCAGTCAAGTCCATGCATGGCCTTTGTTTGCGAGGTACTGGCCTCCTCTCAACATCTGGGGACCGAGGGTTGAAGCAACGCCAAAAGACTCCTCAAAGTAGGAAATTCACTCACCCAATAATTAATAAATTAATTAATAAAAACGGAGTGCCTTCTCTCCTAAATTTTGGGTAATTTCATTCATGTCACCTAAAAGATTTACATTTGAACTTGACAGGAATGGCAGGGAGTGGTAGGCGGGGACTCGGCTCACCTGTATAAGGCCGGCGGCCGGATGGCGCCTCTTCTCAAAGTGTTTCTGGCGGTGCTGCTCTTGAACCTTCAGAGCCAGACCCGAACCCAGGATACCCTGCGTGGGAAATGCTGATATAAATATGGCTGCCACTGACGGCGCTTAGATGTCCAATCCATTTGAAGTGTGAGGCTAGCAGCGAGTGAATGATCATTCGCTACCACCCTCCCACTTCAAACGGATGGACATCTACTCGTGATACATTCATCGGTGGGATGGTGTATATGATAAACTCGGAGTTTATTTCTAGTCATGTGAGTTTATCACTAGTTTTTCTTTTTACTCTTTGGTTAATTAATGTTTGTTTATTCGCTGCCAACCCTCCTTCGTCAACTGGATGGACATCTACTAGTGATACTCTCATTGGTGGGACGGTGCATCTTATGATAAACTCTGGGTTTATTCCAAGTTGTATGAGTTTATTACCAGTTTTTTTTTGTTGTTGTAAATTAATGTTTGTTTATTCGCTGCCAAAACTCCCGCTTCAAATGGATTGGAAGTCTACTATTGATACACTCATTGGTGGCTGGGTGCATCCTGTCATAAACTCAGAGTTTATTACGAGTCATGTGAGTTATTTCTAGTAAACGCCCAATCCATTTGAAGAGGGAGGGTGGCAGCGAATGTTTTTTTTTTTAATTCTTTATTTAATTAATGTTTGTTTATTCACTGCCAACCCTCCTTCGTCAAATGGATGGACATCTACCAATGGTACACTCATTGGTGGGAAGGTGCATCTTATGATAAACTCAGGGTTTATTACTAGTCCTGTATGTTTATCACCATTTTTTTTTTTTTAATCTTTAGCGAATGGATGTTCGTTATGCGCTGCCAACACTCCCACTTCAAATGGACTGGACGTCTACTAGTGATATACTCATTGGTGGCTGGGTGCATCCTGTCATAAACTCAGAGTTTATTACGAGTCATGTGAGTTATTTCTAGTAAACGCCCAATCCATTTGAAGAGGGAGGGTGGCAGCGAATGTTTTTTTTTTTATTCTTTATTTAATTAATGTTTGTTTATTCACTGCCAACCCTCCTTCGTCAAATGGATGGACATCTACCAATGGTACACTCATTGGTGGGAAGGTGCATCTTATGATAAACTCAGGGTTTATTACTAGTCCTGTATGTTTATCACCATTTTTTTTTTTTTAATCTTTAGCGAATGGATGTTCGTTATGCGCTGCCAACACTCCCACTTCAAATGGACTGGACGTCTACTAGTGATATACTCATTGGTGGCTGGGTGCATCTCGTCATAAACTCAGAGTTTATTTTAAGTCATATGAGTTATCACCAGTTCTTTTTATTCTTTGGTGAATTAATGTTCGTTTATTTGCTGCCAACCCTCCTGAGTCAAATGATTGGATGTCTACTAGTGATATACTCATCGGTGGGATAATGCATTTTATGATAAACTCTGAGTTTATTACTAGTCATACGAGTTTATCACCAGTTCTTTTTCACTCTTTGGCTGCCAGTGATGGGAAGAGACGTCCAATCCATTTGTGAAAGTAGGAGGGTTGACAGTGAATAAAGAAATGTTATGGACGTTTACGTACTGCGGGCAGAGCGAAGAAGGAGACGCCAATCAGTGCAAAGGTTCCGGCCAGAAGTCTCCCCGCCCACGTCTTTGGCGTCTTGTCACCATAGCCGATAGTAGTTAGCGTGATCTGCGGGAAAAAAAAAAAAAGCCGTGAGATCTTGCTGCCAGCCTCCATGCCAGCGGCGGCGCCACTTACCAGCCCCCACCACAGCGCGTCAGCGTAAGTGTCAAAGTCCTGAGCGTTGGGCTGAGCGCCGAGGTGGTCCCGGTCGGACGTGTCTGCTGTGACGTCGTCCTTTTCCACCAGGTAGACCAGGAAGGACGCCAGGATCAGCGACAGGAAGCCTATGTACCAGGCCGTGATCAGCTCCTGCGTGCGACAGGGAGCGAAGTGAGAAGGGTCTGGAAAGGGGGCGTGTCTAGAAATGAGGGCGTAGATAATACGTTACTGCCACGTGGTCTATAGCCAGTGTTGTCACAGATTACTTAAAAAAGTAATTTAATTACTGATTACTGATTACACCTCAAAAACTAATCTAGTTACTTTACCGATTACTTTATTATCAAAGAAACTAAGTTACTTTAAAAGTAACTTATCAGTTACTTTTTACCAATTTTTCTCCTTTTGCTACCTCAACATAAAAATGACAACAAAAAATGTCATCACATGTAATTGAATTTTTCACATAAGGCTTAGCGGGGGTTTAATTAGTCGATGGAGTTGATTTCAACCACCATTGACTTGCGCTAGCTTAGCCACCCCGGAGCCCTGAAACTAACAAATAACTGACAAACTGTACGGAATTTGTTCAAATCAACTCCAACGACTAAATAAACCCCTGCTAACTCCAAGATAAAGCCTAATGTCAAAAATTCTGAACTTTCCCTTTAAAATAAAGACCTAGCTTTTAAAATATTGTCTATAAAAGTTGTAAAGCAATAAAACAAACAACAAAAATGAATGAAATGAACAAGAATCCTACAACGTATTTCATAATGGGTCAAAATCATTTTTCGAGCAGATCATATGACTACCACCTAAGAGACTATCTTTTGCTTTGCTAGGCCAAAACTACACCTGTGGAGGCAGGATGGATATTTAGAATTTCTGTAAACCTAAGCTTTTAAACGCAACCAACAACAACTGAGCTTGAACAGTTTTACATATATACATTGCCTTGCAAAAGTATTCGGCCCCCTTGAATCTTGCAATCTTTCGCCACATTTCAGGCTTCAAACATAAAGATATGAAATTTAATTTTTTTGTCAAGAATCAACAACAAGTGGGACCCAATCGTGAAGTGGAACAACATTTATTGGATAATTTAAACTTTTTTAACAAATAAAAAACTGAAAAGTGGGGCGTGCAATATTATTCGGCCCCTTTACTTTCAGTGCATCAAACTCACTCCAGAAGTTCAGTGAGGATTTCTGAATGATCCAATGTTGTCCTAAATGACCGATGATGATAAATAGAATCCACCTGTGTGTAATCAAGTCTCCGTATAAATGCACCTGCTCTGTGATAGTCTCAGGGTTCTGTTTAAAGTGAAGAGAGCATTATGAAAACCAAGGAACACACCAGGCAGGTCCGAGATACTGTTGTGGAGAAGTTTAAAGCCGGATTTGGATTTCCCAAGCTTTAAACATCTCAAGGAGCACTGTGCAAGCCATCATATTGAAATGGAAGGAGCATCAGACCACTGCAAATCTACCAAGACGCGGCCGTCCTTCCAAACTTTCTTCTCAAACAAGGAGAAAACTGATCAGAGATGCGGCCAAGAGGCCCATGATCACTCTGGATGAACTGCAGAGATCTACAGCTGAGGTGGGAGAGTCTGTCCATAGGACAACAATCAGTCGTACACTGCACAAATCTGGCCTTTATGGAAGAGTGGCAAGAAGAAAGCCATTTCTCAAAGATATCCATAAAAGGTCTCGTTTAAAGTTTGCCACAAGCCACCTGGGAGACACACCAAACATGTGGAAGAAAGTGCTCTGATCAGATGAAACCAAAATTGAACTTTTTGGCCACAATGCAAAACGATATGTTTGGCGTAAAAGCAACACAGCTCATCACCCTGAACACACCATCCCCACTGTCAAACATGGTGGTGGCAGCATCATGGTTCGGGCCTGCTTTTCTTCAGCAGGGACAGGGAAGATGGTTAAAATTGACGGGAAGATGGATGCAGCCAAATACAGGAACATTCTGGAAGAAAACCTGTTGGTATCTGCACAAGACCTGAGACTGGGACGGAGATTTATCTTCCAACAGGACAATGATCCAAAACATAAAGCCAAATCTACAATGGAATGGTTAAAAAATAAACGTATCCAGGTGTTAGAATGGCCAAGTCAAAGTCCAGACCTGAATCCAATGGAGAATCTGTGGAAAGAGCTGAAGACTGCTGTTCACAAACACTCTCCATCCAACCTCACTGAGCTCGAGCTGTTTTGCAAGGAAGAATGGGCAAGAATGTCAGTCTCTCGATGTGCAAAACTGATAGAAACATACCCCAAGCGACTTGCAGCTGTAATTGGAGCAAAAGGTGGCGCTACAAAGTATTAACGCAAGGGGGCCGAATAATATTGCACGCCCCACTTTTCAGTTTTTTATTTGTTAAAAAAGTTTAAATTATCCAATAAATTTGGTTCCACTTCACGATTGTGTCCCACTTGTTGTTGATTCTTGACAAAAAATTAAAATGTTATATCTTTTTGTTTGAAGCCTGAAATGTGGCGAAAGGTTGCAAGGTTCAAGGGGGCCGAATACTTTTGCAAGGCACTGTACATTATGAGGCAAAAACAAAATAGTAACACACAGGCACTAGGGAAACTAACTTTAATCGGATTACTGGCTTGGAAAAATGAACGCGTTAGATTACTTGTTACTGAAGAAAGTAATCAGATTACAGTAACGCGTTACTGACAACACTGTCTATAGCAGACATGTCCAAAGTCCGGTCCGGGGGCCAAATGCGGCCTGTGGTCAAATTTCATCTGGCCCCCAGCCTCTGTCCTAAAATCAATAACGTCTGGCCCACACAAAGACTTAATAAATTGGTCAGCAGTGCTGCTACCAGCATATGAAGTCGCTTACACACTAAATGCTGCTCCCACTAAAGGCAGCAGCACTCTAAGCAACATTACCCCATGTGACCCTTTACTCCCAATTTTCTAAAATGACGACAATCAACAACAACAAAAAAAGTTGACTATGACAGCCAACGCTTCAAGGATAGGTGGAAATTTGACTATTTCTTCACTAAAATACGCAACAACTGTGTCTGCCTCACTTGCAAAGAGACAGTCACTGTTTTTAAAGAGTTCAATGTGAGGCGATATTACCAAACAAGACACGCTGGCATGTACGACAAGATTACAGGGAAGATACGTTGTGAGAAATTGAAGCAACTTGAAGCTAGTTTATTTCACAGTAGTATTTCGCAAGAGCCCGAGAGTCGAAAGAGAACGGCACAAAGGCTAGTTGTGAGATTGTTGAAATTATTAATTAAAAAATTAAAAAATAAGGCAAATATGACGCACAGAATGGCTTGCGAAAATTTGCTGAAATATATTGATCGACGTAAAGGACGTCAGCCAACGTCGGCCCCCCAAATTTTTACGACACCAAATCTGGCCCCCTTTGCAAAAAATTTGGACACCCCTGGTCTATAGCTAACCCTATTCGTAAGCCTCACTTCACCCAACACTGCCACCAGAAGGTTGTGTATCCTCCATCATTAAACAAAATATCCTATACTTTTGAACTTTTTGGATAGTTATTTTGGGGTAAATCCCGACTTTTGAAGAAATTCTGTTTATGTCGCCAGTGTAGGAATGGAACTTGTTCGTAACCCGAGGACTACCTGTCCTCAGTTTCCTACAGTCCGAAAGTGGCTTTTGTTACTACGCCCCCATTTTCAGACCCTCCATTTAGCAAGCTGGAGACAGATACAATTGAGTGAAATCGGGCTCGGCTATTTGGGGAATCCCCTCCTACCTTGCTGTGTGCGTAGATGGCGGAGCCCAGGAGCTTCCAGGTTCCTCCTCGCCGGTCCATGCGCAACATGCGCAGAATCTGCAGGAAGCGCAGGCTGCGCAGGGACGTGGCCAGCACATTGCCTTGGTTGCGGACCGCCACCACCGGCACCGACGCGATCAGAACAAAAATGTCTGACCGCCACAATAATAGCACAAACATTAGACGAATGGATTGGACATCTAGCACTACCAATGGTAGCCAATGAGTTAAAAATCAGCATTTGACTTAACCAACACGAAGTAACTTTTTAGTTTTGGTCGATTTTAGCGACGCCGGTGGACAAAATCCTTAAGGAAGACTGTGTTTCCCATAAGGACCAGTGCGGGCCCACACAGTGTTGTAAAATCATAATTTCCTGGTAGCCTGCAGATGGATTAAACGACATTTCTGTTTCCAGCAGTTGTGTGGAGGATGAATAGCAATAACGTAATGAATCCAGTTGTGGCTAAAATATAGCATATGATGCTTAGCAACCGTATGGCTGAGTGTGGCTAAGCCCCCCCCACTCCACCTGATCTCGTCAGTGCTGACGAGTTTGGTTGAGGGCGGGGTTGGGGTGTCACACCTGCGACCACTGTTTATTCTTGAGTATCCTTTTATCCCTGATAGCCTCCCTTTTTTTCCCCAAAACTTTTTGTCTCTTTTGTTGCTCTGCCATCTTTGCAGAATTTCGCATAGACTTCCGTCTTTATGAAGAACGGGGGAAGTGAAACAGTCAGCAAATTTGTAGTTTTTTTGTGTGGCAGGGTTCCTGCCACCCTCCTTAAAGTTAATTTGTGCTGCTGAACGTGATACAGACCCCCTCAAGATATGAAAGAGTTGTCATTCAACTAGTTGTGAGTTGACATATCATCACAAATGTTATGAAAATATTTTCTAAAGATTGAAAAGGTTCCTAGTGTTGCTTTAATGAGTTAATTTGAATCTAAATGCCTTGACTTTGTTGGGAACATCGCCCCTACCAAAATGGCCGCCCTGAGGTCATTTTGGTAGGGGCAATGAAAGGTGTTTGCATGCTTCTGCCATTATTTTAACACTAGCAGCTATGCTAGCCCTCCCACTTCAAATAGATTGGATGTCTCGTGCCGTCAGTGGCAGCTAATGAGTAAACAAATATACATATAATAATAATTATATATAATAATTAAATTAAAAATACAGCTAAAAATCCTTAAAGAAAAAATATCATATCATAATAATAATATATTAAAAACATATATATATATATATATATATATCATAAAAATGAAGTAAATATAGGACATTTATTTAGAATACAAAATATATACATTTACTTTTTTTTTTAAACTAAAAATGACATCATAATTAAAAGGCGGTATTCATTAATAATTTTACTTGTTTTTTTTATCAATATTTATTCATGTTTTATTATTTTTGTTTCAATGTAATTATTTTTAACCTTCATTCGCTGCCACCCTATCACACATCTACTAGTGATAAAAAAGTGAAACTTTCTGAGGTGAATGTTTATTCATACACTGCCCCCTTCCCATTTTAAATGGATTGGACATCAACTAGTGATAACTCATTAAAATTCACAGTGAAACTTTCTGAGGTGGAAGTTTATTCATACACTGCCACCAACCCAGTCTAGCGCCAGCAGTGGCAGAAAATTAGTTAAGCAGTGTCTGACCAAGACACGATAGCATTTACTTTACATTAAATTGAGTCTACGGCCATTTAGTACTAAAAAACGTAGTATTGCTACAGTATCAACCCGGACAGATATGGCACAGGTGTTGGAATTGGTATCGGAAGCTCCCCCCAATATGTAACACTTGTTCTTACCCAGCATGCAAAGCGGTTTGCGAGCAAACTTGAGCCTCCCTCGCCATCCTTTGTATCGACAGCAGCATCCCGCGGCCCAAATGCGCAAGGCAAACTCGGCCCCGAAGATGAAAATGGCAAAAGTTTCCTGAGAAATGGAAGAAAATCAGCATCAGTTACGCGTGTGTGTGGCCCACCAATGTTCATGCGTGCATCAATATCTCACCAAAACCACCAGCCAATGAGCTGACGTCTTCTCGTGCTCCTTGAAGGTGGTCAACACTGCCAATATTAAACATCCCAGGACAATCAGAAACCTACACACAAACACAGACACACGCAAACATAACTACAGACAAATACACAAAGTAGGATCAGAATGTGAGCACTAGAGGACGCCAAACTTCCACTTCAGCGATTCCTGGAAACTTGAAGTGGCTCAGCAAAAACTTGAGTTTTTTTTCTTTTTTTGCTGACTCAGCAGAACAAATGACACACTTTGACATTTAGAGGAGTGTAAAAAAATGCAACAAAATGTATTTACTGCGAAGTTAATGGAATGCGAAATGTATTAGTAATGACATCTTGTGAGCGTCGGAAGCCTTTAATACCGATGCGTAGAATTCAAAACTTAACCCTTTCATTCACAGTGCCAACCCTCCCATTTCATATGGATTGGATGTCTAACTCAATCAATGTCAGCCAAAGAGTAAAAAACTGGTGACAAACTCAAACGACTAGTAAGAAACTCAGAGTTTATCACTATATGCACCCAACCACCAATGAGTTTATCATTAGTAGACGTCCAATCCATTTGAAGTGGGAGGGTTCGCAGTGAATTAACAAACGTTCATTCACTGCCACCCTTCCACTACTAATGGATTTAACGTTTACTGGCAATAAACTTCGACGACTCTTAATTAACTCAGACTTTATCACATGATGCACCCAACGACCAGTGAGTATATCACGAGTAGACGTCCAATCCATTTGATGTGCCGGAGCTCCCACTTCAAATGGATTGGAGGTCCATCTCCATCAATGTTAGCCAAAGAGTAAAAAAAAAGAGTGATAAACTCATACGACTAATAATAAACTCAGAGTTTATCACAAGATGCACCCACTCACCAATTAGTATACACTAGTAGACTAGTAGACGCAGCGTATAAGCGTTTGGTAATCTGCTGCCAACCCTCCCACATCAAATGGCTTGGACGTCCATCTCCATCAATGTTACCCAAAGAGTGAAAAAACTGTGATAAACTCATACGACTAGCAATAAACTCAGAGTTTATCACAAGATGCACCCAGCCACCAATTAGTATATCACTAGTAAATGTGGCGTATGAGCGTTTGCTAGTTTATCACTGGGTTTATCACAAGATGCATCCACCCACCAATTAATATATAACTAGTAAACTAGAAGACGCTGCGTATGAGCATTTTCTAATCCGCTGCCAACCCTCCCACATCAAATGGATTGGACGTCCATCTCCATCAATGTTACCAAAGGAGTAAAAAAAACGGTGATAAACTCATACGACTAGCAATAAAGTCAGAGTTTATCAGAGTTTATCACAAGATGCACCCACCCACCAAGGAGTATATAACTAGTAGACTAGTAGACGCAGCGTATGAGCGTTTGCTAATCCGCTGCCAACCCTCCCACTTCAAATGGATTGGACGTTACTGGTGATAAACTCATATGACTCCTAATAAACTCCGAATTTATCACAAGATGCACCCTCCCACCAATGAGTTTATCTTCAGTAGACATCCAATTCTTTTGAAGTGGGAAGGTTGATTAACACATGTACTCTTGCTGCCAGCCCTCCCACTTCAAATGGATTGGACGTCCATCTCCCTCAATATCAGCCAAATAGTAAAATAAATGATGATAAACTCAAACAACTAGTAATAAACTCAGAGTTTATCGCATGATGCACCCACCAACCAATGAGTATATCACTAGTAAACTAGCAGACGCATCATATGAGCTTTTGGTAATTCACTGCCAAACCACCCACTTCAAAATGGATAGGATATTACTGGTGATAAACTCATACGACTAGTAATAAACTCAGAGTTTATCATAAGATGCACCCTCCCACCAATGAATTTATCATTAGTAGACATCCAATTCTTTTGAAGTGGGAAGGTGGATGATTTGTTCATTCGCTGCCAACCCTTCTACTTCAAATGGATTGGACGTTTACAGCTCTCAATGGAAACGAATGTGTTAAGAAGTTTGTTTAGAATTTGAAGGTGACATAAAGGTCACGCGTTTTTCGCTGCTTCAGCGCCGTCTCTCCGATGTTTTCCGAAGGTCGCGGCGCTCACAAAGAAAAAATCAAGAAAGTTCTTTGCGTTGCTGCCATTAATCCGCGGGGGCCCGGCGGGAGGCGCCCCCGAGGATTCCTCGCGAGCAATTTACTGACAAGATCCACTAAGCAGATTTGCTGACGCGGCGAGTCTCACGCGGCCTTCGTGTGGGAAAGCGCACGACCAGCGGAAACTTCGCTAACGTCTCGGTCGACAACTTTGTCAGAGCGCTGTCACACAAAATACTTTGACAAGAACATCTTTTAAAAAGTACAGAAACGTGTTTCTGTCACCCCCCAAAAAAAATCCAATATCGCATTTTTACATGATAGGTATTACAGTATGTTTTTACATGATCGTTATCAAGCTTTTACATGATAATTATCACATTTTTACTTGATAGTATTAGGTTTTTACATGATAACATGCTTTTTTACATGATTGCATCACATTTTTGCATGATAGTTATCACGTTTTTAGATGATAGGTATCAGGTTTTTACTTGATAATTATCAAATTTTTACCTAATCATCCAATTTTTTTTTATAATAGTTATCACATTTTGACATGATAATTATCAGGTTTTTACTTGATAGTCATCGAGTTCTTACATGATAGTTATATTTTTACAAGATAGTATCACATTTTTTTAGATAATTGCATCATGTTTTTACATGATAGTTATCACGCTTTCACATGATAATTATCAAATTTTTTGATGATAGCTATTGTGCTTTTTTACATGATTCCATCACATTTTTACATAATAGTTATGTTTTTAGATGATGGGTATCACATTTTTTTACATGATAATTATCACTTTTTCACATGATAATTATCACATTTTTGGATGACAGTTATCACATTTTAACATGATAATTATCACGTTTTTAGTTGAAAGTATTAGGTTTATACATGATAGTTATATTGTTCTTACATGATATTTATCCCGTTTTCACACGATAGTATCACTTATTTACATGGTAATTATCACGTTTTTACATGATAGTTATCACATTTTTAGATGATAGTTATCACGCTTTTACATGAAAGTTATCACGTTTTTACATGATAGTACCATGCTTTTTACATGATAGCATCATGTTTTTACATGAAAATTATCACGTTTTTACACCACAGTATCACGCTTTTTTTTTTTTACATGATAGTATCACGTTTTTACGTAATTATCATGTTTTTACAACTTTTTACTTGACATTTTTTTACTTGATTTTACATGATAAATTCATGTTTTTACATGATAGTTATCACATCTTTATATGATATTTATCATGTTTTTACATGATAGTATCATGTTTTTACATAATTATAACATTTTTACATGATAATAATCACGTCTTTACATGATAGTGTCATGTTTTTCCATGATAGTTTTCTTTTTTTTCTTTACATGATACTACCATATAAAAACGTGGTATCATTGGAAAAACATGATAATTTTTTGGATGATAGTATCACATTTTTACATGATAATTATCACGTTTTTACACAATAGTTATCACATTTTTAGATGATAGTTATCATGCTTTTACATGATAGTTATCACGTTTTTACATGATAGTACTATGCTTTTTTTACATGATCGCATCATGTTTTTACATTAATTATCACGTTTTTACATGATAGTTATGGTTTTACACGATACTCTCATGCTTTTTTTACATGATAGCATCACGTTTTTACATGATGTTATCACATTTTTCGATGATAGCATCACGCTTTTACACGACAGTATCATTTTTTTACATGATAGTATCACGTTTTTACGTAATTATCATGTTTTTACATCTTTTTACTTGATATCTTTTACTTGATTTTACATGATAAATTCATGTTTTTACATGTTATCACACTTTTATATGATATTTATCATGTTTTTACATGATAGTATCATGTTTTTACATAATTAGAACATTTTTACATGATAATAATCACATCTTTACTTGATAGTGTCACGTTTTTCCATGATAGTTATCATTTTTTAAATATGATACTACCGTGTAAAAACGTGGTATCATTGAAAAACCATGATAATTTTTTGGATGATAGTATCACATTTTACATGATGATTATCACGTTTTTACACAATAGTTATCACATTTTTAGATGATAGTTATGCTTTTACATGATAGCTATCACATCTTTACATGATAGTACTATGCTTTTTTACATGATCGCATCATGTTTTTACATGAAAATTATCACGTTTTTACATGATAGTTATCACGCTTTTACATGATAGTTATGTTTTTTTTTACATGATAGCATCACGTTTTTACATGATAATTATCACATTTTACATGATAATAATCACATTTTTACTTGACAGTATTACATTTTTACATGATATCATGTTTTTACATGATAGTTATCACACTTTTTTATGACAGCTATCACGTGTTTATATGATAGTATCGTGTTTTTACATAATTATAACGTTTTTACATGATAGTAATCACATTTTTACTTGATAATGTCACGTTTTGCCATAGTTATCACATTTGTACATAATTGTAACACGTTTTAATATATTTGTCATATATTATAATAATATATAATAATATTTTCATGATAATTATTGCATTTTTACATGATAGTATCATGCTTATACATGACAGTTATCATGTTTTTACATGATACTACCATGTAAAAACGTGGTAAGTATCATTGGAAAACCATGATAATTATCATGTAAAAACGTGATAACTCTCGCTGGACCTTTTTTTTTTTCCAATTCAATTTTCGATTCATTATACGAAAAAAATCATGATACGAAAGCCACTCTGGAGCGAATATATTATGTATCTATGAGAGAATAATAAACTGCCTTTAAAAAAATATATATATATATTTTGGATTCTTTTTTTCACTCATTTCATTTCCGCAGTTCTCATTTCTTTTTAAAATAAATAATGACAAAATGTGACTGTAACACGATCGTTAAAGTGCGCGTTTGAGTGTGCTGACGTGGACTTTATCCGGCACATCTTCTTCTTTTGCTGACAGGTGGAAAGTTCCCGCGATGAAGATTAGCAACAGCGGCGGAATTCTGACGGGAGCGCTTCCCGCTTTTGCCGCCCGACTGATGTCAAACAAACGAGCCCGATTAGCGGCGCTAATTGGATCCATTAGTGCACGTTAGGGAGCCGGCAGTTAATCGGGCCCGGCGGCAGATAATGAGTTTCCTCGCGAGGTCGCCCCGTCGTCCCCGGAGACCAGACGATCGATCGGGGAAATTTCGGATTCGTTTCGTCGTCGCCAGAAATTTAAGGTG
Source organism: Corythoichthys intestinalis (assembly GCF_030265065.1). Taxonomy (NCBI): domain Eukaryota; kingdom Metazoa; phylum Chordata; class Actinopteri; order Syngnathiformes; family Syngnathidae; genus Corythoichthys; species Corythoichthys intestinalis. The sequence goes on along the minus strand of NC_080408.1, from coordinate 3,579,486 downwards.
GAACCAATGATATCGAAATGGATTGGACATCTATTGCCGTCAATCAATATCAATTTCCCGCTTTTACTAATACAACACATGAGCTGGAAGTGAATGAGTTAAGCTAATGAAAATATATCCACTGTTGTTTAAATCTCATTTCCAATGTTATTTAAATGTGTTGAATGTTAGGGAGGGTAGCAATTTCGGACGGTGCCGAGCGAGAGCTCCGGTTTGCCTCCGCTGACTCGGCAGTTTCACGACACCCCAGCGTGACCTCATCTCCGGGAAGGCCCCGCTTGAATTAGATTAGATTTATAGCACGCTTAATTAGCCGGCGGAGGAAACCGGACAGAGGAGTAGAAACGCCTGCCGCGTCACGCCGTCAATCAAAAAGGAGAAACGGACACCGATTCACCCATGTTTACGAAGGTCGTCCGCCAATCATTTGTCAAATAGTGATGGATGATCGCTGGATGAAACCCAAGTGGCCCGCTTTCATCGACATCTCGTCGGTACACAAACGACATTAGCGCTCAGTAGCTTGTGATTGTTAACCGTAACCTGTTTTTTTTTCTATCAATATAAATATATTTATATACATATACTATGTGACTTCCACTTTTGACAATTTGTAAAGCTGTAACACACATCTGAACACTTATGTTCAAAACACACATTTTAACAATAAAACACTTGACACAAAATAATTGGTGTTTAAACGTCCATCTAGTCTCATCAATATGTAAATTTAGTACATTAAATTAACCCAATTTGCCTAACAAAAGTCCACTAGCTTAAATGCTACAAATGCTAACATATGAAGGGAATAGTATCTTTTCTCGTATTTACCGATCAACTGTTTGTATTACTCGAACACACCCAATATAAAATAAATAGCACTTATACCATAGTTTAATGAAAACAAGCAGAATATAGGGCATATGAGATACATGACGCCTTCTTATCACGGAAGCCTAACGTGTGCGTCATGCAACTAACTGAGCAAGCCCACGTCTGCACCATCAAGTCTCGCAATCAATTCTCCCGGACAGTCCACAACAAATCTGTCTTCTCTGTCGAACTGAATAAATAGTGAACTTGTTTTCGATGAGCCTTCTTTAAACCTTTCAAGATGGAGTCAGTACAAAGGGTTAAGGCTAAGGTAAACGAGCAGAGTTTGGCCTTCTGGCTGGATTGCCAGGATCCTGCCAGCCCGGCTCGTTGGATCTGTGCCAGCGTGGATCTGGCGTTTTAGCTGGCGTGATTCCGGCGGTCTGGCTAGAACAGGAGTGCCCAAGTCCGGTCCTCGAGAGCCCCTATCCAGCTTGTTTTCCATGTCTCCCCCCTTTAACACACCGGAGTCAAATTATTAGCTCATCAGCAAGCTCTTCAGGAGCCGGATATCAATCCTGATTATTTGATTCAGCTGTGTTGGATGAGGGAGACATGGAAAACAAGCTGGATAGAGGCTCTCGAGGACTGGACTTGGGCACCCCTGGGCTAGAAGGTCAGATTCCTTTAATACGGTATAATTTTTTTTACAGTACCCGCTCTATACCGAGATTCTGGTGATATATCGTGATCATGCCAAGAATGAAAAATATCATTTTAAAAAGGTGCCAATGAACCAATAAGTCGCTACCAAAATCTTCCACCATAATAGTGTCTCAGTGAACTCTATGGCTGCCATTAACACTTTCTGGGACTCCTACTAGCCCAAACAATGGCAAATATGGCCTCTCCCCGGAAAACCCAGAGGTGGCAAAAATGACACAAGTGCTTTTGAATTAGCAAGTCGTTGTCGGACAGACAACAGCCGTTCATATGGAAATGCAACCAATAGACATACATTAACTTCAGACACAATGACCACAATCCATACTCCATGCCCCTGATTCAGTCCTTCTAAACTATAAACACAATTCCTGCTTTAGACTCAAATGTCAGTTCGAAAACGCTTTTTTTTCTTCTTCAAGAAATGTACACATTTAGGCCATTCTTTCCGTCGTTATGTGTGGAGTATCGGAGAAGTGAAAAATGTGTAAAAAGTGTCAAACTTCATAAATAAATGTAATTAAATAAATGTAGCTTGACTTGAACTGACACAAACTATCACAAGAGTCACGGAGGAGAGTCTAAATCGGCCATTGCTAGGGAATATTAAGAGTGCTTGTCTTGGGAAAGTCCAAGTCGGCCTCTGCTGAGTTTTCTAGTGTTAACAGCGCTCGACGCCCAATCCATTAAGACCGGTAGGGGGGAATATTCGAAACCAGAGCATTCACGCTCTTTCCGATTTTTGGGCCATTTGCAAGTCACTTTCTGTTTATTTTAGGGCATTTACAGGTTAACGCCTGTTGAGTTTCAGTCACTTTCTATTCATTTGGGGACATTTTCCAGTCACTTCCTGTTCTATAGCCCAAAATCCAAAGGAGGTGAACCATAAAAAGCCCCCAAAATCAACAGGAAGTAACTGAAAATCAACAGGTAATGAGCTGAAATGGCCCCAAATTACCTCGTTGCCTGGCATTGGCAGCCACTGACTGCCATAGAAGTGGGAGGGTCTTGTTTGAAGTGAGAGGGGTTCATTCGCTGTAACCCTCCCAGTTCAAATGTGTTGGATGTTAGTTCATCTGAAAAATCTTCCTTTTGCCACTTTCCCAGCATCCATCCTTTTGACAGGATGTGGGCCTTGGCAAATGCCACACTTTTTTTTTTAAATTTTCTGCATCCTGAGAGATAAATAGTCATAAATATCAACAAACTTAGCTGCCTCTTACATTCCTAACCATAAAAAGGGACAGATTCTGCTGCAGGACGGTGCTACATCGCATACTTCAATCTCTACCTCAAAGTTCCTCAAGGCAAAGAAGGTCAAGATCCTCCAGGACTCGCCAGCCCCATCACCCGACATGAACAGGATGAAAGAGGAAGCATGGAAGACGAAACCCAAGAATGTAAATGAACTCTGGGAGGCATGCAAGACTGCTTTCTTTGATGTTTTTGTATGAATAAATTGTATGAATCCTTGCCGAAGCCCATGGAAGTCATACAAAATATGAAATTCGGATCTCACAGCACCACTACTTAATTCGCTTTTGTTATGTTACATATTTTTGTATTTGAAGTACATTTTTTGTTCAATTTTTACACTACTTTCTGTAGGCGACAAAACTTTTGTCTTGCCAAAATTTGACCTTTATGTCTTCATTAAATGATAAATCTTTCTTCATTGAAACAAATATATTTTTGTACATTCAACATCATTTGGGAGGGTCTTAGCTTTCACATGAGCCGTTTCTGAAACCAACTGAATAATTAAAAGTCGGATTATTAGCAATTCTTTCTACAAAATGGATAAGCGACAAGACTTTTGTCAGGGACTGTATATCGATCATTGTTTATATTGCCATATCATGAGATCATCGTTATCCTGAGCTTTGTATCGCAAATTGTATCTTATCGTGAGGTACCAAGGAGTTCCCACCCCTAGTCATTTGTCTGTAAGACTCTCGTGAGTACAGTAAGATTGTCGGCAAAATTCATCACATTTTATCTGGAAAAAAACCCTCAAAACATTTCAAACTCATTGGCTGCCATTGCAACCCTAGACGTCCAATCCAATTTGACTGGGAAGCAGCGAATGAGCGTTCCCACACAAAATGGATTGGACATCTAACACTGTCAATGGCATTGAAAGACGAAGTGACCCAAAGTGACCAGGAAGTCACCTGGTGTTGAAGCTAAATCAAAGGGAGTAGTCTGAAATAATCAGGAAGTGACCTAGGAATGACCAATATCAATAGTAAGTGACCTGTAAATACTCTGAAATTCACAGTGAGCAACCCAATCCACAGAAAATGACCTGTAAATGCCTCAAAGTTAAAAGGAAGTGACCCAAAATCAACAACAAATGACCTAGAGGAGTTTGAATAAGTCATTGGCTGCCATTGACACTGCCAGACTTTCAATCCATTTGAAGTGGGAGGGCACAAACTTGCTGCCAACCTCCCAGTTCAAGAGGATTGGACATCTACTAGTGTTAAACTCATTAAAATTCACAGTGAAAGTCTCTGAGGTGAGAGTTTATTCATAAATTGACTATTGATCATAAATGAACGTTCATTAGCTGTAAGTCTCCCAGTTCAAATTGGATTGGACATCTATTGCCGTCCATGGCAGCCAATGAGTTGGTTTAAGTGTTTACTGTCACATCAAGGTGACGGGCCTCTTTTTGAAGTCATTCAAATGCGGCATGCTGGCGGCAGACACGTTTGTTTGTTTACTCTGCGCCAGCGCGGCCGTCCAATGGTGGCGCGCCGTGCGGCGTCGCCGTGGAAACCGGCTCAGACGAAGCGCGAGCGGTAAACCCCCGTCGGGAGGGAAGCGAGAGCGTGTCGCCGTGGCGACCGAGGGATCTTCCGAGGGAGAGGCTGTTGCCACGGAAACGGGATGCGTGTCAGCCAATGTCGTTACGGGTACCGGATAGGTCGCCGTTCCACTCAGACGACCGTTCGCATTCAGATGGAAGCAGCGCGACCAGTGGCGCCTCCAGAAACTTTTCATAGGGGTGGCCAGATGGGGCCACTTAAAATCTTGGGGTGGCCAAAACTAAAAGCCAAAATTTTAGGTTTTCATTATATTATTGCAGTAAAAAGGTCATGGGAAAACTATCAGAAAGACTTAAGGACACGGCTACTGATATACTTTGGTGTATTGTGTAATATTTGATGTGACTAATGATTTAATATGCATAGTCCATAACTGTCCAGTCAACATTTTGAGTTCCACAACAATTCTGTTTTATTGTGTTATGCATATTTTAGGCATAAGGTGTACATTTAACTAGGGCTGTCAAACGATTAAAATTTTTAATCGAGTTAATCACAGCTTAAAAATTAATTAATCGCAATTAATCGCAATTCAAACCATCTCTAAAATATGCCATATTTTTCTGTAAATTTTTGTTGGACTGGAAAGATAAGACAAGACAGATATATACATTCAACATACTGTACATAAGTACTGTATTTGTTTATTATAACAATAAATCCACAAGATGGCATTAACTTTATTAACATTATTTTAGTGAAAGGGATACACGGATAGAAAGACTTGTAATTCTTAAAGGATAAATGTGAGTTTGTATATTGTGACTAAATATTGCCATCTAGTGTATTTGTTGAGCTTTCAGTAAATGATACTGTAGCGACTTAACTGTGTACACTGTATTAGTGTACTGGGTACACTACAGGGTGTTAAGAAAAAGATCAACTCCTGTCATTCTTCACCACGTCGCTTCCCACAATATTTATGGTTGCTGTGGGAGAGATGACAAAGCTTTTGCCAATTAACAGCACGGCCCCAATGAATGCTTGTATGTACTCCACTCTGCCTCTTATCTCTGTATAAGTAAAACGGCGCCATTGTAGGCTGTTTGCGGCAATGTGTGAATGAGTCTTACAGCGAATGCATTAATTGCGATAAATATTTTCACGTGCTTCATTTTAAAAAATTAATTACCGTCCGTTAAAGTGATCAATTTGACCGCCCTACATTTAACAAAACAAAATAAATACATTCATTTCGGATGAAATGCATAACTGACGATATACTGGCAAGCAGGGTGGCCAGTGGGGTGGCCGTCCAAATTATAGGGGTGGCCGTGGCCACGCCTGGCCACCCCCTGGTGGCGCCACTGAGCGCGATGCCGTCAAGGTGCCGGTTTTTAATTGACACGGTTTTCCATGGGGTTTTAACCAGGGCCGTGCGAAGACCGATCAAAAGGGGCACATGAACAAGAATTTATTACACCTTACAACAACATAACTTCCAGTTTAACCAGCTTTACAGTATAATTGGCTGTGACTTTAACAGACTCTAATTGGGAGGGGGTAATAGATAAATAGAAATCAACACTGTCATCAACACTTTCTGGCTGTGACTCAGTCAGTCTTGGCCTTTTTTCTTCCTTCAACCTCAATATCAAAACTTTCTTACTCAACTTGATGTTCCTCTGAGAACAAACAAAATTAGATGTTCACTGAGCCACCATCAGCACAGTTTAAAAAAAAAAATTCATTATTAGAGAATTTAAAGATGTGTACCTTTCTAGATAATGTTGTGAAGAGAATGGACAAATATGGTTGCCGATAGAGAATAGAGACCCATGGATCGAAATAGCCATGGGGCGGGGGTAAGGGTTTCAAATGGCACGGAAACATAATCATTGACAACCAAGGGTGCAAATAACGATTATTTTTTATAATCGATTAATAGGATGATGATTTAAACGATTAATCAATTAATCAGATAAATGTTACTTTTTTCATATATGCAGGACTGTTGATTTTCAATCACTTCCTATTGATTCAGGGGCATTTTATGGGTCACTTCCTGTTGATTTTTGGTTACAGAATAGGAAGTAAATGTCCTGGTCAGGACTCCGTATCGGCAGATTCTCAAAATAAGGTGACTTAGACTCGGACTTGGGTAAAAAAACTGCGATCGGGACATCCGTAGTACTCATATAATAAAAATTCAGACTGAGCGGCTTTATCTGTGAATGATGAAGATTGGTGTACTGTATACAGTGGGGCAAAGAAGTATTTAGTCAACCACCAATTGTGCAAGTTCTCCTACTTGAAAAGATTAGAGAGGCCTGTATTTGTCAACATGGGAAAACGTCAACCATGAGAGACAGAATATGGGGGAAAAAAACAACTGAAAATCACATGAAGAATTTATTTCCAAATTAGAGTGGAAAATAAGTATTTGGTCACCTACAAACAAGCAACATTTCTGGCCGTCAAAGAAGTCTAACTTCTTCTAACGAGGTCTAACGAGGGTCCACTCGTTACCTGTATTAATGGCACCTGTTTTAACTCATTATCGGTATAAAAGACACCTGTCCACAACATCAGTCAGTCACACTCCAAACTCCACTATGGCCAAGACCAAAGAGCTGTCGAAGGACACCAGAGACAAAATTGTAGACCTGCACCAGGCTGGGAAGACTGAATCTGCAATAGGTAAAACGCTTGGTGTAAAGAAATCCACTGTGGGAGCAATTAAGACATACAAGACCACTGATAATCGCCCTCGATCTGGGGCTCCATGCAAGATCTCACCCCGTGGCGTCAAACTGATAACAAGAATGGTGAGCAAAAATCCCAGAACCACACGGGGGGACCTAGTGAATGACCTACAGAGAGCTGGGACCACAGTAACAAAGGCTACTATCAGTAACACAATGCGCCACCAGAGACTTAAATCCTGCACTGCCGGACGTGTCCCCCTGCTGAAGAAAGTACACGTCCAGGCCCGTCTGCGGTTCGCTAGAGAGCATTTGGATGATCCAGAAGAGGACTGGGAGAATGTGTTATGGTCAGATGAAACCAAAATAGAACTTTTTGGTTCGTCTTTGGAGGAGAAAGAATACTCAATTGCATCCGAAGAACACCATACCCACTGTGAAGCATGGGGGTGGAAACATCATGCTTTGGGGCTGTTTTTCTGAAAAGGGACCAGGAGGACTGATCTGTGTAAAGGAAAGAATGAACGGGGCCATGTATCGAGAGCTTTTGAGTGAAAATCTCCTTCCGTCAGCAAGGGCATTGAAGATGAGACGTGGCTGGGTCTTTCAGCATGACAATGATCCCAAACACACAGCCAGGGCAACAAAAGGAGTGACTTCGTAAGAAGCATTTCAAGGCCCTGGAGTGGCCTAGCCAGTCTCCAGATCTCCAGCCCATAGAAAATCTGTGGAGGGAGTTGAAAGTCCGTGTTGCCCAACGACAGCCCCCCAAAAAATCACTGCTCTAGAGGAGATCTGAATGGAGGAATGTGCCAAAATACCAACAACAGTGTGTGAAAAGCTTGTGAAGAGTTACAAAAAACGTTTGGCCTCTGTTATTGCCAACAAAGGGTACATAACAAAGTACTGAGATGAACTTTTGGTATTGACCAAATACTTATTTTCTACCATGATTTGCAAATAAATTCTTTAAAAATCAAACAGTGTGATTTTCTGCTGTTTTTTTCCGCATTCTGTCTCTCATGGTTGTGGTTTACCTATTTGGACAATTACAGGCCTCTCTAATATTTTCAAGTGGGAGAACTTGCACAATTAGTGGTTGACTAAATACTTATTTGCCCCACTGTATATAGGGGGTCCAGGAAGTCATGTCTCTGCACAATTGCTGCGTTTATGAAGAAAAACAAACATTTACATAAGAATTTTAAAAAACAACAACAATTGCACGTCCTACGATGGGACACATGCTCGCATGCACACATTGCGATGGCGATGTTCAAACGATACATTGTGCAGGCCTAATCTCAACACTTGGTAATATTGGTTCAGCAAACCAACCTGAATGTAGCAATGAACTCTCTCTCTCTTGTGCTCTAATCACTCTCACATAAACTCACACAAAAACAAGGACCCAAACAGGCCTGTTCATAGCTGCCAGCAAAAACTGAATATCAATTTAGTTGGCTACTAATTTATTAATCGATGTCAATCGGTTTAATCGATTAGCTGTCGCAGCGTTATTGACAACCATTAAGAGATTGGACATTTATCACTGTCAATGGCCAAGTTCTGAACACAAGCACCGAAATTTGCTTCTATAAAAACTTTGAAAATGGAGGAAAGTAGATTATACAAGTACAGGCAAGATGAAGAAGTATTGTCTTGATTTTTTTCAGTATGTCAGGATAGTACTTTGCTTCCCACGAGAGCGGCAAGATATATCAACTGTAATGTACATAATGTATTTAAAATTAGATGTAAATAAGACTGCGCCGAGACATCCCGACTCAAGATTTATGTCCCTGCATTTTATTTCCCGGGAGAAACACGATGAGCAAGGAAGAGCAGGAAGAGAAAGAAGGAGGTGAGGAGAACAACCTATCAGCTTCTTAGAAAACTGAAAGATAATACAATAAAAAGAAACAAAAGTACAAACTAATAAATAAGGTATGAGAAAAAAACGTGAACCACTTCTCTAATGCTAATGCTATGTCAGTTATTTTTAGGATGTCACAGGAACTACAAGTCCTCTACTGGCAAATTACTAACCTACAGAAGGCTGCCCTCTACTGGCTAATAATTCCGCAATGACTTAATCATTCAAAAATCGGAATCCGAAGATTAATAGCAACAACCAAGTTTCAAGACAACAACAATAACCTGATTGACATCATCCTGTAAACAGCCCAACTGACAAAGAAAAAACTACAAATCCCATGATGCATTTCAACTGAATCCAACGCAACTAGTGAATTTTCACAAATACGAATGAGCGAACAAAAAACAGCTAAATGGATATTTCAGTGCCATTGATGCCCGTCCTATTCTAAATAAATTGGACGTCTAGCGCCGTCAATGGCCAATAAGTTAATTCATGAAAAATGTTAAATTTTGTTAGACGTGTAGAAATAGGAACAAGCAAGCGCAGGACGATTTGAACACAGAAACAAACTGCGACCCAAGAAGTGCGAGGCAGACGAGCTAACTGCTAATCCGCCGCCCCGCCCTGGCGTCTTTGCGGAAAAGTTGCGGAGTTGAAGGACAGCCTAATTAAGCAGGGTCTAATTAGTCCGTTGGCCAAACGCGTCCGTGACCGCGTCGAGGTCGAGAGAGAGAAAAGGGTAGCTTCAATGCCATTTACTTTTTAGTTTGACGTCAGAAAAAGGCCTAGAGTGGAGAAAAATTTTAATCCGCTGCCACTCTAGGCAAGCCCCACCCTAATCGTGTTTGTCTTCATTCACACACGTGATGAGACTGATGAAGATGAGGATGAAAAATTATGATTATATGAGGAAGAGCCTCATAATGAAGGTGAGGAAGATGAAGATTATTATGACCAAAAAGATGATGATGTGGATACTCATGATAACGATGACAAGAATGAAGCTCATGGTGATGATGATGATGATGATAATGGTGGTTATCCTTATGACGTTGAGGAGGCGAATCCTCATGATGATGATGAAGATGACAAGAATGAACCTCATGATGATGAGTATGATTACCACCAAAAAGATGATTATGAAGATGAAGATGATGGTAGTAATTTTGACAACAACAAAAAAAAATACAATTGTGTGACGCTGAGGAGGCGGGTCTTCATGATAATGATAAAGATGAGGATTATTATGACCAAAAAGATGATGATTACGTAGTGATGAAGATGATAATGATGGAAATTATAACCCAAAAATAATGATTATGTGACAATGAGAAGGTGGATTCTCATGATGATCATGATGAAGATGACAAGAATGAGCCTCATGATGATGATGATGAAGATGAGGGTGATTATGACCAAACAAATGATTATGTGGAGATGAAGATGAGGATGGTAATTATGACCAAAAAAATTATGGCTATGCGACGCTGAGAAGGCGGATCCCCGTGATGACGATGACAAGAATGAGCTTCATGATGATGATGAAGATGGTGATTATGACCAAAAAGATTATGATTATGTGGTGATGAAGATGATGATGGCGATTTTGATCCCAAAAAATGACGGCTATGCGACACTGAGGAGGTGGATCCTCATAATGACGATGACAAGAATGAGCCTCATGAAGAGAAGGATTATGACCCACCCAAAAAATATAATTTTATACTGCTGAGGAGCCGGATCTTCATGCTGATGATGAAGATGAGAATGATTATGACCAAAATGATGATGATTATGTGACGATGAGGAGCGAGAGGAGGAACTTCAAGATGTTGATGACGATAAGAACGAAGACCATGATGACGATGTTGATGAAGAAGATGAGGATGTGATTATGACCAAAAAAATTATGGCTATGAGACACTGAGGAGGCAGATCCTCATGATGACAATGACAAGTATGAAGGTCGTGGGGGTGATGATAATGGTGGGTATCCTTATGATGAAGATGACAAGAATAAACCTCGTAATGAAGATAACAATAAGAATAAAGACCATGATAACGATGTTGATGAAAATGATGTGATCCGGACGCAAAAAATTATGACTATGTGACTGAGGAGGCGGATCCTTATGATAACGATGACAGTTATGAAGCTCATGGTAGTGATGATGATGATGATAATGATGGTTATCCTTTTGATGATGATAATGAAGATGACAAGAATAAACTTCATGATGATGAAGATGAGGGTGATTCTAACCAAAAAGATGATGATTATATGAGGAGGAGGGGGATCCTCAAGATGACGACGACAAGTATGAAGCTCATGTTGATGACGATGACTATGAGAAAATGAATGATATAACATTAAAATGAGCAAAATCCACATGATTAAGATGATGAAGAATGAAGACCAAGATGATGATGATGACAGCAATGACAATAACAAAGGCGATATAGAGAAAAAAAAACTGATGATGCTGTTAATATGAAAATGAGGTGAATGGTCCTCTTAACTCATAGGCTGCCATTGACGGCAACAGACGTCCAATCTAATTTGACCGGAGGGAGGTCGGCAGCGATCGAATGAGTTCATTAGAACGATTAAGATGGGAAGAATGATGACTATGAAGATGGCGATGCTGATAGTGGTGCAGATGATGCTGCTGCTTGCATCTTTTTTTTTTGTCGTTATTGGGCAATTTTAGAAGTGGTTGCCAGGCAACTGAGACTCTTTGTTGAACACCACTGTGTCATCCTGCCTGCTGTGAACACGCACACAGACACAAAATTGATGTTAACATGTATCCGGTATTAGTGTGTCACATGAGCTCAAGCATGTATGAGCTCATACGTACATGTACAGTAGCGTGTGTAGCATGTGTGCGTGTTTGCGGAGATCCAAAGAGGGAGCAGATCAACCACCCCACTTGGCACTCCCGGACGGTTACCATGACAACGAGTCTCCCGGTCGCTATGGGAACCGTGTGACATCGGGGCGCTCTTCAGGTGCAAAGTGGCTGTCAAAGTGTAATTGAGCGAGCCGGTTGGCATGTGCTGTACTTCCTCTTATTTGAAATGAATAGGATGTGACTCAGAAATGACATCAAATCAATGCAAAAAAAAAAAAATCTGTGAAAAACATCAAAAAAGCTGCAAAAAGTCAGAAATGTGAACATAGTGAACATAAACCAGAAGAATCGCAAAACTGCTAAAACTGCGGAGGGTGGGGATGGGGGTGGGGGTGTATTGCAGAACCGCAAAAAAAAAAAAAAAACACATAGAAGAAAACATGAAAATAATGAAAATAACACAAAAACCGCAGGTGGGGCGGAAATACAGAACCGCAAAAAAAGGTCAAAAAACAAAAAAATGCAGAAAACCCCTGAAAAAACACACCAAAAAAACAAAACACAAAAGGCCACAAAAAAGTAAAAAAAACTATGGAAAACATGAAAATAGTGAATATAACACAAAAACTGCAGAAACTACCAGCGGGGAATAAATGATGAATGTTGTTGAACTGAAGAATGCAAAAACGCTTTTAAAAAAAATGCAAAAACCACCCCAAAAAATAAAACGCAAAACCTGAAAAAAAACAAAAAAAAACTATGGAACACATGAAAACAATGAAAATAACACCAAAAAAGTAAAGTATGATTGTTGTTGAACTGAAGAAAAAACTCCAAAAATGTTTAAAAAAAAACCAAACAAAAAAACAGCAAAAACCACACAAAAAATAAAACCCAAAACCTGAAAAAAAAAAGACAAAAAAAAAAAAAAAAAAAAAAAAAACGATGGAAAACATGAAAATAATGAAATTAACACAAAAACCACAGGGTAGGGCAGAAATGCAGAAATGCAAAACAAGGTCAAAAAACACAAAAAAATGCAGACATACCATGAAAAACCACAAAAAAACAAACACAAAAGGCCACAAAAAAGTTAAAAAAAATTTTTAAAAAATATGGAAAACATGAAACTAATGAAAATAACACAAAAACCACAGGGTGGGGCGGAAATGCAGAACCGCAAAAAAATGTAAAAGAAAAAAAAACACAAAAAAAATAAAACACAAAAGGTATAAAAAAAAAGTCGCAAAACTATGGAAAACATGAAAACAAAGAAAACAACACAAAAACTGCATCGGGAGTGGGGGTGGATTGCAGAACTGCAAAAAAAAAAAAAAAAAACTATGGAAAACATGCAAATAGTGAATATAACACAAAAACTGCAGAAACTGCAGTATGATTGTTGTTGAACTGAAGAACTGCAAAAATGTTTTAAAAAATGCAAAAACCACACCAAACAATAAAACGCAAAACCTGAAAAAAAAAAAACACCAAAAAGTAAAAAAAAACTGAAAATAATGAAATTAACACAAAAACCGCAGGGTGAAAAACCACACCAAAAAAAACCCACAAAAGGCCACAAAAAAGTTAAAAAAAAAAAAAAAAAAAAACTATAGAAAACATGAAACTAATGAAAATAACACAAAAACCGCAGGGTGGGGCGGAAATGCAGAACCGCAAAAAAATGTCAAAACACACAAAAAATGCGGAAAAACCATGAAAAACCACACACACAAAAATAAGACACAAAAGGCAAAAAAAAAAGGCGAAAAACTGGAAAACGTGAAAACAACACAAAAACTGCATGGGAGTGGGGGTGGATTGCAGAACTGCAAAAAAAAAAAAACAACAAAAAAAAACAATGGACAACATGAAAATAGTGAACGGGGGGGTAAAGTATGATTGTTGTTGAAATGCAGAACCGCAAAACAAGGTAAAAAAAACACACACAAAAATGCGGACAAACCATGAAAAACCACACCAAAGAAAATAAAACACAAAAGGCCACAAAAAAAAAAAAAAAAAAAAAAAAAAAAAAAACTATGGAAACATGAAACTAATGAAAATAACACAAAAAACGCAGGGTGGGGCGGAAATGCAGAACCGCAAAGAAATGTCAAAAAACACAAGAACTGCGGGAAAACCATGAAAAAGTAAAACAAAAAAACCCCAAAAAAACACAAAAGGCCACAAAAAAGTTAAAAAACAATGATAAACGTGAAAACAGAGAAAACAACACAAAAACCTCATGGTGAGGGGGGTGGATTGCAGAACTGCAAAAACAAAAATAAAGACAACACAAAAAATATTGTGAAAAAAAAAATTAAAACCACACACACACACACACACACACACACAAAACACAACCCTCCCCTCCAAAAGATTAAAAAAAAAAAAAAATCGAAAAACCATGGAAAACCTTTTATGGTAATTTTTTTAGTGCTTACCACCAGTTGACATCCAATCCATTTGAAGTGCTTCTGTTAGTGCATGTTTTACATGCGTTCTCTATGTATGTGTGCGCGTGTGTGTGTGTGTCTGTAATGTGTCAAACCTACAGTATTTTAATTTTCTTTATGTGTTCTGTATTTATGTACGTGTGTGTCAAATCTATAAACAGTATGTTGTGTATGTGTTCTGTATGTACTGTATGTAGTATGTGGGTGAGGTCAGCTTATAGGGGAAGGCTGACCCAGAAAAAAATCCTGAGTCCTGATTGGATGCCACAGCTGAAAAGTGTGAGTCAGAGGGGCCCAGCGCGTGGCCGCCACGCTGCCTGTAACTTTTCCACCTAACGCAAAGATTTAATAGAGTGCGGTGAGTGAAGTTGATGAGGTGACTAATTAAGAGCTAATCGCTTTGCTTCGAGGGGACGAAGCGCCAGTCCGTTTGCTCATCGCTCGTCACCAAACAAACTTTGGAAAGGAAATATGTGGAAATGGCTATGACTCATTGGCAGGCATCGACAGCAACTAGTTTCTCTTAAAAACTGGAAAATGACATTTTTGTGTTTCAGTTTGACGCCTGATTTGAGGTCTTCGACAAACTAAACGTGCCAACAAGCGGCACTCTAAAAACGCCAACGAGCCTTCACGGCGTTGTTTAGTGTCGCGTCGGGGCTGAAACAACGGCAGAGCGAAGCCACGCTCTCTGCTCCCTAGATGTAATTATCCTTCAAATGAGAGCGCCATCCATCATCCGGGCTGGGAGAAGGCCAGCTCGCTAACATCTCGGAACTATTGGAAATATTTCTTGAATGTAACGCCGCTCGCGCCGCCTTCATGTTGACCTTGTTCAGACGCCGTTTGTCTCTTTAAATCAGGTAAAATTCCATTTACAACAAGAGGGGTTGGGAGTTATCGCGCATCCATGAATCTCGGCCTCCTTCACTTGCTTCACTTACTTGAAAAATTGGCAGCTTACAAACAAAACGGTTGATCTTTTTCAACATGGTTTTTGTGCGCCTGCTCATGGCAGACTTGCGTAGCAAATAGGAAAAAAAAAAAACTTATTGCAATTTTGTATCACAATATCGACATGCCGTGATGTAATACATAATACAAAACATCTTTTTTATTCATGAAGGTGAAAACAGACCTGAGGAACCGTCTGCAGGGAGACTATCTGGCAGCATGCCTCACATTGTCTATAAAAGGACCACCTATTGCTAATTTCGCTTATGAAAGAGCCCTAAAATTGTTTTTTTAAAAATCCAGGAAGGATGCAAACTTTGCAAATAGGTCTTTGTTATGGATCTTCTTGGAAAAAAATAAATGATGTTAAATAAAAAATTCTCATTTGTCATGATATGAAACAGTTTCGCTGCAGCACACTGTCCAACTCGATGAAGCCCACAACAGCTTCAAAAATTCCTACAGGAAACCCTACCCTACCCTACCCTACCCTACCCACCCACCCACCTACCCTACCCTTACCTACCTATCCTACCCTGCCTTTACCTACACACCCTACCATTACCTACCTAATTACCTACCTACCTACCTTACCCTACCCTACCCACCTACCTACCCTCCCACCCTTACCAACCTACCCTACCCTAGCCCACCCTACCTACCTTGCCCTTACCAAACCTACCTACCTACCTACCTACATACCTACATACCTACCTACCCTCCCATCCTGTACCTTACCCTTACCTACCTACCTACACCTTACCTACATACCTACCTACCTATTTTGAGATTTAGGGTTCATTCGCACTTACGCAAAAATTTGGGTTACATCACCAGAGTAGCAACGGAACTCGTTCGTAACCCAGGGACTGCATGTAATACGAAATATGTTTTCTCCTCAAGAGGGCACTCATGCTCTTTGGACAAATGATGCTTAATTTCTGTATTTTTTTTTCTCTCGCTAGAATTAAATAATCCCCCCCCCTCTTTGGCTTAATGTGGTTATACTGTAATAGGTTGTAGTCTTCTTCATAGTATAATCATAACAGTTCATATAGATAAAAAGAAAATACCATTGTTAAAAAACAATCATTATAAGCAAGTTACTCACAATGTTACTCATTACTTGAGTATTCTTTTCACCAAATACTTTTTTACCTGTACTTGTGTACATTTTCTGGATAGCTACTTTTACTTGAATAATATTATTTGTGAAGTAATGCTACTCCTACTTGAGTAAAATTTTTGGCTACTCTACCCATCTCCGACTACACTACACTACACTATACTATACTAATAACAAATTAAAAAATAAATTAAAAAATGAATGCCTTTTCACTGGACCAATAATAAATATATACAGTATATATTATATATATATATTATATATATATATTATATATATATATATATATATATATATATATACAGTGCCTTGCAAAAGTATTCGGCCCCCTTGAACCTAGCAACCTTTCGCCACATTTCAGGCTTCAAACATAAAGATATAAAATTTTAATTTTTTGTCAAGAATCAACAACAAGTGGGACACAATCGTGAAGTGGAACAAAATTTATTGGATAATTTAAACTTTTTTAACAAATAAAAAACTGAAAAGTGGGGCGTGCAATATTATTCGGCCCCCTTGCGTTAATACTTTGTAGCGCCACCTTTTGCTCCAATTACAGCTGCAAGTCGCTTGGGGTATGTTTCTATCAGTTTTGCACATCGAGAGACTGACATTCTTGCCCATTCTTCCTTGCAAAACAGCTCGAGCTCAGTGAGGTTGGATGGAGAGTGTTTGTGAGCAGGAGTCTTCAGCTCTTTCCACAGATTCTCGATTGGATTCAGGTCTGGACTTTGACTTGGCCATTCCAACACCTGGATACGTTTATTTTTGAACCATTCCATTGTAGATTTGGCTTTATGTTTTGGATCATTGTCCTGTTGGAAGATAAATCTCCGTCCCAGTCTCAGGTCTTGTGCAGATACCAACAGGTTTTCTTCCAGAATGTTCCTGTATTTGGCTGCATCCATCTTCCCGTCAATTTTAACCATCTTCCCTGTCCCTGCTGAAGAAAAGCAGGCCCAAACCATGATGCTGCCACCACCATGTTTGACAGTGGGGATGGTGTGTTCAGGGTGATGAGCTGTGTTGCTTTTACGCTAAACATATCATTTTGCATTGTGGCCAAAAAGTTCAATTTTGGTTTCATCTGACCAGAGCACCTTCTTCCACATGTTTGGTGTGTCTCCCAGGTGGCTTATGGCAAACTTTAAACGAGACTTTTTATGGATATCTTTGAGAAATGGCTTTCTTCTTGCCACTCTTCCATAAAGGCCAGATTTGTGCAGTGTACGACTGATTGTTGTCCTATGGACAGACTCTCCCACCTCAGCTGTAGATCTCTGCAGTTCATCCAGAGTGATCATGGGCCTCTTGGCTGCATCTCTGATCAGTTTTCTCCTTGTTTGAGAAGAAAGTTTGGAAGGACGGCCGGGTCTTGGTAGATTTGCAGTGGTCTGATGCTCCTTCCATTTCAATATGATGGCTTGCACAGTGCTCCTTGAGATGTTTAAAGCTTGGGAAATCTTTTTGTATCCAAATCCAGCTTTAAACTTCTCCACAACAGTATCTCGGACCTGCCTGGTGTGTTCCTTGGTTTTCATAATGCTCTCTGCACTTTAAACAGAACCCTGAGACTATCACAGAGCAGGTGCATTTATACGGAGACTTGATTACACACAGTTGAATTCTATTTATCATCATCGGTCATTTAGGACAACAATGGATCATTCAGAGATCCTCACTGAACTTCTGGAGTGAGTTTGCTGCACTGAAAGTAAAGGGGCCGAATAATATTGCACGCCCCACTTTTCAGTTTTTTATTTGTTAAAAAAGTTTAAATTATCCAATAAATGTTGTTCCACTTCACGATTGTGTCCCACTTGTTGTTGATTCTTGACAAAAAAATTGAATTTCATATCTTTATGTTTGAAGCCTGAAATGTGACGAAAGGTTGCAAGATTCAAGGGGGCCGAATACTTTTGCAAGGCACTGTGTATATATATAGTGTTTTTAAATGACATATCCGCTGATGATTCGCAAATGCAGAAACAAAAATATTAGCTCAAACAAAAACATTCAGCCTTATATTGGCCTTAACAGGGAGCAGCTGGATTCAGATATTGTGGACGAGTTATATCATATTCACTGTTGCCACTAGAGGGCAGTGTATACCCCAAATAAATAAAACTAAACGCAACACTTTCAAAACAAACCATTACAATGCCACTGTAATTCAATGAATCATCGAAGCAGAATTTGAAGCTTTTTTTTCGAATCGAATAACTCGATTTAATCGATTAATGGTTGCAGCACTCATCATATTATTGCACGTAAAAACAACAACAACAACAACAACTGAACACATCGGGTGCCATGGACCGCAGCGCGACGTGATCTTCCGCTGCCGGGTGGCAAAATCGGCAGTTTTCATTTTTTTATTTAACACAGCGGTAAGTTTTTAAGGCCAAACGGAAGCGAGCGTTGTCATTTGAAGGGCGACAGAGGACGCGTTCGGCAGGGGGTAGCACGGGAGATCGCTGACGCTACAACTTGGATTTATTTGCAAAGGCCCCAATGTTCCCCTTTTTGACAGAACAAGCATTTTATTTCTGTGCCTCAGTGACTGTGCAATGCAATGACAATGTCACTTGCACTTCAAGTTCCTGTCAAATTCCTTGGCTTCCCTATTATTATAAATCCATTAAATGTTCATAAAAACAAAATGAATCAAAACATAAATATACTCTAGTTATATGTGGTCCCCAACAGGTGACTCGTGTGGCTCTTAAAAACTAAATTAAAACTCTCGAAAGGAGTTAATCACTAGTAGACACCCAATCCATTTGAAGTTTGGTGCTTCTCCCTCCAAGTAAGCTAGTCGAAAGCGATCTTCCTCTGGCAGCCAATTGGGAGCTCGCCGGCATCCAGGAAACAGGAAGCGGAGACCAGGCTCCATTAGGAAGGGAATTTTTTTTTCTGTATTTATTTGGAAGGGAGGCTGACTGAGGTGAGGCGAGGAGATGAATAAATGATGAGTGTTGTTGACGCGGGAGTGCACAGTCAGCGGCCGGCCACTGGGAAATTTGATGCTCATCACGTTTGCCCAAGACCTTTAAAAGCCAAACTCGGCCTGCGGCCGTGTCCTCTAGCGCAGGGGCATCAAACGTACGGCCGGCGGCCCGCTAGAAGGTCCAGTCCGGCCCGTGGGGTTGTTCTGCCTGACGGGCAAATTGTACATGCTCTTATTTTGAGATCGGCGCCATATAAGCAGAAATTTGTCATTTGTTTGCTCGATTGCTCACTTTTCACGGCAAAATGAAAATTGAAATGAAAAAACGGCACAAAGCAAGAAAATGCCACTTGGCAAAATCGATTTTGCCATGTGCCATTTTTTTTTTTTGCCTTGTGTCAAAATTGATTTTGCCAAGTGGCATTTTTTTGCCATGTGGCAAAATGGATTTTCCACATGTGGCATTTTTTTGCCATTTGGCAAAATGGATTTTGGTTTGTCGAATTTCTGTTTTTTGGGGTTATGTGGCATTTTTGGGGGTGTATAAAGCAGCCACACATGTTTTTCAGCCACATAATATGAATGGAAAATTTGGACCTGCATAGCCGTCAATGGCAGAGCGGGTGCCAGTTGAATGTCACTGCGCTCTAATGTAAAGTCTACAGTTAAAAATCACAGTCACACATGTTTTTCTGCCATTTAAAATCAATGGAAAATTTGGACGTGCATAACCTTCAATGGCATGGACGTGCATGGCCTGCAAAACTGCCATTTTTTCCCCAAAAATGTCACATACCCACTCAAAAAATGCCACAAACCAAAATAAAAAAAATGCCACATGTCATAATCGATTTTGCTCATTGGCAAAAAAATGCCACATGGCTAAATCAATTTTGCCACATGGCAAAAAAAAAAAAAAGCCACATGGCAAATACCACTTTTGGTTCTCGTTGTCTCTCATGACAGGAAATCAACAGGAAGTGACTGATGGATAGGTGGCTGCCTGGAAATATCCCCCCAAAAAATCAATGGGAAATTATCCAAAATTTACAGGAAGGGACTCGTACGTACCCGAAAATTTCAAGGAAGTGACCCAAAAATGCCCCAAAATCAACAGGAATTGACCAATGAATACGAAGCTGCCCGGAAATGTACAAAAAATATAAATAAGAAATGATCTGAAGTTTACAGGAAGTGACCCGTATGCACCCTACAATTATACAGAAGTGACCCATAAATGCCCCAAAATCAAAGGAAGTGACAGGAAATCAACAGGAAGCTACCTAGAAATGCCCCTAAATCAACAAGAAGCAACCAATGAACAGGACGTTGACTGGAAATGCAGAAAAGCTTCAAAGGAAATCATCCAAAATTTACAAAAAGTGACCCCTATGTACTCCAAAATTTCAATGAAGTGACCCAAAATGCTGCAAAACCAACAGGAAGTGACAGGAAATTAACAGGAAGTAGCTGGGAGATGCCCCCAAATCAACAGGAAGGGACCAATGAACGGGTAGCTGTCCATAAACGTCCTAAAACATCAATAGGAAATGATAAAAAATGTATAAGAAGTGACCCGTATGTACTCTAAAATTACGAGGAAGAGACCCAAAAATGCCGCAAAACCAACAGAAAATGACAGGAAATCAACAGGAAGTCACTTGGAATACCCCAAAATCAACAGGAAGTGACCAGGTGGCTGACTGGAAATGCAGAAAAAAAAAATCAATAGGAAATGTTCCAAAATGGACTGGACATTTACTGGTGATAAACTCATCTGACTTGAGATAAACTCAGAGTTTATCACAACATGCACCCACCTGCCAATGAGTATATCACTAGTAGACGTCCAATCCAATGAGTCCATCTATCCCGCTTCAAATGGATTGGATGTCTACTAGTGAACACGTCACTCATATGACTCTAACTATTGATAATTTAAGTTTAACAAAAACTGCAATTTCTGGAGAAATTACTATGGGACTTTGCTGTGGAACATACAGATCTTAGACCCGCCCAGGTTGATTTGTCGACATTTCGGGGGACACGTCCTATTGATATCTAGTAATTTCCTGTTGATTTGAGGACACAGGTTTTATTGCCATTAAAATGAATAGGAAATTTGGACGTAGATGGCCGTCAATGGCAATGACTTACATTTGCTTCAATGGAATCCAAGTTCATTGTCATCAATAGAAGCGACATGCATTGCTGTCAATAGCATCTGTGTACATGGGCGTCAGTGCAATGTAAATGTCATTGGAAATGAATGAGAAATTTGGACGTCCATGGCTGTCTATGACATCGACTTACGTATGCGTCAATGGAATCCAAGTACATTGGCATCAGTAGAATCGACATGGCTGTCAATAGCATGGACGCGCATAGCCCTCATTGGCATCTGTGAACAAGGGCGTCAATGCAATGTAAATGCCATTGGAAATGAATGGGAAATTTGGACGTACATGGCCATCAATATCATGGATGTGCATGGCTGTCCATGTCTTAGACTGACTTGAGCGCTAGTTGAATGTCGATGGGCTGTCATGGTAAATGGTCAAGGTTGCGAGGCAAAGCCCCATATAATACCTATCAAATAAATGGTCCAATGGAACGATTGCGACCAGACCAAATGAATCCGCCGTAAGCGTATTAAATGAGCGCACACTGCCGAGATTTTCGGGGGTGAGATCTCCTTTCTGCAGACATGTAAGATCATCCTCCTCAGGGTCCGAGCTCCCCCGCAACACCCATTGATCGTCTTCCTCGCGCGTGCACACACGTGAGTATCAAATTGTCCACCACCACGCTCATGTTGATGTGCACTATAATGTACATGTATGGACACATGATTCCATTATCATGGAAAAAAACAATATCCTTCTACTACTACATCCGTACTACTACTGGTTGTAACAATGAATTGATCTGGACTGATTTATCATTTCGCTAATGCCGTATTATAAATGTCTATTTTTTTCCTTTTTATTATTGATGGTAGCTTTGCATGTAACCCTAAAATGTCTGGCTAAAATCAACAGGAAGTGACCTGAATCAGCAGAACGTGTCCCCAAGGGGTTAAGCCGTAAAAGCAGAGCTGCCATCGCAATTTCTCCAGAGATGGCTTTTTCTAGCTATTATTTCATGAAGTAACTAAATAGCTGCCATCTACTGTACATGGATGGATGGATGGATGGATAGATGGATTCAGGGTAGGTAAGTAGGTAGGTAGGTAGGTAGGTCGGTAGGGTAGGGTAGGGTAGGGTAGGGTAGGGTAGGGTAGGGTAGGGTAGGGTAGGGTAGGGTAGGGTAGGGTGGGCAGGGTAAGGCAAGGCAGGGCAGGTCAGGGTTGGGTAGGGTCTGTCGGTAGGGTAGGATAGCGTAGGTAGGTTGGTAGGTAGGAAGGTGTAGGACTGGGTAGGGTAGGGTAGGGCAGGGCAGGGCAAAACAGGGCAGGGCAGGGTAGGGTAGGGTATGACGGTAGGGTAGGGTAGGGTAGCGTTGGTAGGTAGGTAGGTAGGTAGGTAGGAAGGTATAGGGTAGGGTAGGACTGGGTAGGGCAGGGCAAGGCAGGGTAGGGTCGGTCGGTCGGTTAGTCGGTAGGGTAGGTAGGTAGTTAGGGTAGGGTAGGGTAGGTAGGTAGGTAGTTAGGGTAGGGTAAGCTAAGGTAGGTAGGTAGGTACAGTGGGGAGAACAAGTATTTGATACACTGCCAATGGGTTTTCCCATTGACAGTGTCTGTCGGTAGGGTAGGTTAGCGTAGGTAGGTTGGTAGGTATAGGGTAGGGTAGGACTGGGTAGGGTAGGGCAGGGCAGGGCAGGTCAGGGTTGGTCGGTAGGGTAGTATAGTGTAGGTAGGTTGGTAGGTAGGAAGGTATAGGGTAGGGTAGGACTGGGTAGGGTAGGGCAGGGCAGGGCAGGTTGGTAGGGTAGGATAGCGTAGGTAGGTTGGTAGGTAGGAAGGTGTAGGACTGGGTAGGGTAGGGTAGGGCAGGGCAGGGCAAAACAGGGCAGGGTAGGGTAGGGTATGACGGTAGGGTAGGGTAGGGTAGCGTAGGTAGGTAGGTAGGTTGGTAGGTAGGAAGGTATAGGGTAGGGTAGGACTGGGTAGGGCAGGGCAAGGCAGGGTAGGGTCGGTCGGTCGGTTAGTCGGTAGGGTAGGTAGGTAGGTAGTTAGGGTAGGGTAGGTAGGTAGTTAGGGTAGGGTAGGGTAAGTAGGTTGGTAGGTATAGGGTAGGGTAGGACTGGGTAGGGTAGGGCAGGGCAGGGCAGGTCAGGATCGGTCGGTAGGGTAGTATAGCGTAGGTAGGTTGGTAGGTAGGAAGGTATAGGGTAGGGTAGGACTGGGTAGGGTAGGGCAGGGCAGGTCAGAGTAGGGTCGGTCGGTAGGGTAGCGTAGGTAGGTAGGAAGGTATAGGGTAGGGCAGGTCAGAGTAGGGTCGGTCGGTAGGGTAGCGTAGGTAGGTAGGGTAGGGTAGGGAAAGCTAAGGTAATGTAGGGTAGGGTAGGTAGATTAGCTCAGAGGGACCTCTACTGTATGTGTATGTGTCCTCATCATTTGCCCCTTGTGTTCCAACAGCTTTGCATGAGTGTATAAACTTTTTATTCTTTTCTCTATTCTTAGTTTTTTACATGATAAACCAACTCTGATTTGATGTTTATTGTGCAATAACCTAATTGTAACATGTATGTGTCAAATGTTTTGATGCATTTTTCTGAATTAAAAAAGATTTATGTCTGAATTTTTGATGATTAGGGCAATTACATGGAAAAAGCATCTCTGATTACAGAATTTTCAAGTTATGAAGCTAATTCCAGAACCAATTAATTTTGTAAGTGGATAAACCACTGTAGATTGATGGATATTTAAACACTAGACTACAGCTCCACGAATCATCTCACTTTTTTGTTTGACTCTCCCCTTGAGGCCTGGGCCCAGTGACTGCACCCCCAGCACCCTCCTAAAAATCCCATGTACTCCCTTTAATCAGCAGAAATATTTAATTTTTAGGTTGAACTGGATTGACAGTACTGCACTGTATATGATGATACACAGACAGCGTGGTGTCATTCGCGATGTGGTTTAGCCCAGGAGTCAAAGGCGAGCGAGGAACGCCGGCGCGATGACACCCGGTGAGTCAAGCGTCAGTCGTCGGCGCGCGTCTGGCATCCGATCCTTCCAATATGTGTAGCTGTCACCCAACGTGTGACATCATCGCCATCGGAGCGGCGCCGCGACAGCTGACGCAGGGAAAACACCAACATTGGCGTCCGCCCCTGGTTCGCCAAAGTAGCAGCTGACCTCCCGGAGACACTTCCCGCGTGACCACGAAGGCTTTTTACGGCCTTGAAAACGAGTCCCGACGGAAAGGTAAAAACATCAAATACGTAGAAGGCGGCTAATCGGCTCCATCGATCGGAAAGTGTCAAACTGGACGGAGGTGAGTCGGCGGTCGTGACGCTATTTCATCCGGATGTGGGCCTAACGATCGGCCCCGTGGAAACCAGCGCCGCCGCAAAGCGACCACTAACGACGCTCTTAAACGCTTCTCCGCACCTTCGCATTGATTATGCCACCTTAAGTACATGTGGTTAGGGCGCTTTTAACTCGGTAAAAGACCAATCGCAGGAAATGAACGTTCGTTCATAGTCGATAGCCGAAATGTATTAATGTGTGGATGAGTAAACTCTTACCTCAGAAACTTTCACGGTGAATTTCAATGAGTTTACCATTAGTTGCCGGGACGGTCATTCAATACCAACCTTCCCACTTAAAATGGATTGGACATCTAGCCCCATCAATGGCAGCCAATTATTTTAAAAATTAAAACCCCTGTAGATCATTTCCTGTTGATTCCGGGTCACTTCCTTTTAAATTCAGGGTATTTACAGGTCAATTGCTGTTGATTGGGTCACTTCATTTGGATTTAGGAGTATTTACTAGTCACTTCCTGTTGATTGGTTCACTTTCTGTTAATTTAGGGGTGTTTACAGTCACTTCCTGTTGATTTTTGAGGTATTTAGCGTACTCCACAATTCTGTGTTGGTCTGTCAATGTTCATTCAAAATTGTTGGAAGCCTTTTAGTTTTTCCATTTATTCGTGGACTAAAACTTTTACAAAAAAAGTTTACATACAAAAACATCTGTATGTACTAGGGCTGTCAAACGATTAAAAATTTTAATCGAGTTAATTACAGCTTAAAAATTAATTAATCGTAATTAATTGCAATTCAAACCATCTATAAAATATGCCATATTTTTCAGTAAATTATTGTTGGAATGGAAAGATAAGACAAGACGGATATATACATTCAACATACGGTACATAAGTACTGTATTAGTTTATTATAACAATAAATCAACAAGATGGCATTAACATAATTAACATTCTCTTAAAGCGATCCATGGATAGAAAGACTTGTAGTTCTTAAAACATTAATGTTTGCACAATAGTTATAGAAATTTTATATTTATATTATATTATATATATTTTATAAGATAAATGTTAGTACAAGTTATAGACATTTTATTTTAAAACCCCTCTTAATGTTTTCGTTTTAATAAAATTTGTAAAATTAAAAAAAAAAAAAAAAAAACTAATAGCTCGCCATTGTTGATGTCAATAATTACACCATGCTCACTGATGGTGCTGAAAGCCATAAAATCAGTTGGACCCAAGCGCCAGCAGAGGGCGCCAAACAAGCGGACATTACACTCTGCTGTCATTTTAATCTGTTTGAGCGGGACGTGTGCATTAATTGCGTCAAATATTGTAACGTGATTAATTTAAGAAATTAATTACCGCCCGTTAACGCGATAATTTTGACAGCCCTAGTATGTACATATACAGTGGTATGAAAAAGTATCTGAACCTTTTGAAATTTCTCACATTTCTGCATAAAACAAATGTGATTGGATTTTGCCAAAATCACACAGATGAAAAAATGGTGTCTGTTTGAACTAAAACCACCCAAACATGTATAGGTTTTCATATTTTAATGAGGATAGTATACAAACAATAACAGAAGGGGGAAAAATAAGTAAATGAACCATCACATTTAATATTTTGAGGCCCCCCTTTGGCAGCAATAACTACAACCAGACCC
Source organism: Corythoichthys intestinalis (assembly GCF_030265065.1). NCBI lineage: Eukaryota > Metazoa > Chordata > Actinopteri > Syngnathiformes > Syngnathidae > Corythoichthys > Corythoichthys intestinalis. Next base: position 3,553,138 of record NC_080408.1, on the reverse strand, counting down.
TGCCTGTAGCTGCAAATCAGTCTGGCACATCGATCGGGACTAATCTTGGCCCATTCTTCTCTACAAAACTGCTGTAATTCAGTCAGATTCCTGGGGTGTCTGGCATGAATCGCTGTCTTTAGGTCATTCCACAGCATCTCAATGGGGTTCAAGTCTGGACTTGACTTCGCCACTCCAGAAGGTGTATTTTGTTCTTCTGAAACCATTCAAAAGTTAATTTACTTCTGTGTTTTGGATCATTGTCTTGTTGCAGCATCCATTCTCTTTTTAGCTTCAACTGTCTGACAGACCGCCTCAGGTTTTCCTACAAAACATCCTGATAATCTTACATTAATGATTGCAAGTTGTCCAGGCCCTGAGGTAGCGAAACACCCCCAAATCATGATGCTCCCTCCACCATGCTTTACAGTGGGATGAGGTGTTGATGTTGGTGAACTGTTCCATTTTTACTCCACACATGACGTTGTGTGTTACTCCCAGACAATTCAACTTTGGTTTCATCAGTCCACAAAACATTTTGCCAAATCATCTGTGGAGCGTCCAAGTGCCTATATGAGAACATTAAACAAGCAGCAATGTTTTTTTGGGGGGGGACAGCAGTGGCTTCGTCCGTGGAGTCCCCCCCATGAACATCATTCTTGGCCATAGTTTTACATATAGTTGATCTGTGCACAGAGATATTGGACTGTCCCAGTGATTTCTGTAAGTCTTTAGCAGACACTTTAGGGTTCTTTTTTACCTGTCTGAGTATTCTGCGCTGAACTATTGGCATCATCTTTGGTGGACGGCCACTCCTTGGGATAGAAGCAACAGTGCCCAACTCTCTCCATTTGTAGACAACTTCTCTGTCTTTCGACTGATGAACATCCAGACTTTAAGAGATGGTTTTTTTATCCTTTCCATGCTTTATACAAATCAACAATCCTTGATCGCAGGTCTTCAGAAAGCTCCATTGACCGAGCCATGATGCACAACGGACAATGCATCAGACAATCAAAATGATTCTTACCAGGTGTGTATTTTATAGTGGGCAGGGCAGCTTTAAACACTCATCAGTGATAGGGCACACACCTGATTTAAATTGTTTGGTAATAATTGGTTTCAATTGCTCTTCAAGTCTCCTTAGGCAGATGGTTCACTTCCTCATTTTTCCCCTTTACGTCATTATTTGCATGCTTTCCTCATTAAAATATGAAAACCAATAAATGTTTGGGTGGTTTTAGTTATAGCTGACACTGTTTTTACATCTGTGTGATTTTGACAAAGCTCAGCTCACATTTGATTGTGATTTTATGCAGAAATGTGAGAAATTTAAATAGGGTCAGATACGGTTTCTTATTACTGTACATAAAAACATAATCATAGAAATAATACAATACTCATACAAGTATTTCGATTAGAAAAAAAAGATTTGAATTAAATTTTGCTACTTTGAGTATTCGTTTAATTAAAGTGGCGTTGTAACGTTTTTTTTTTTTAAGTGTTTGCATTTAGTTTTACTGATTTGGGTGGATACACTGCCCTCTAGTGGCAACAGTGAATATGATATAACGAATTTTACATGGCTGAATTCATCTGCTCCCTGTTAAGACCAACATAAGTTAAGTTTTTGTTTGAGCTATTGTTTTCTTAATGCATTTGTAATTTATAGGTATATTTAGCCGTGTGTGGTTTTAGTTAAAGCAGACATTGTTCTTTCATCTGTGTGATTTTGACAAAGATCAGATCATATTTGATGAAGATTTTATGCAGAAATGTGAGAAATTCCGAAAGGTTCGGATACTTTTTCATACCACTGTAGGCATTATATATATGTATACAGTATATCTACTGTATTTGTGTATATTAATACTTACAATATATCGATTTTTGGTGGGAGCATATCGATCACCTTTTGTGCTACAAATTATTGCGATATATCACCTTTTCAATATATTGTCACACCCCCCATAATATATATATATATGTGTGTGTAAATGATGATGATGATGATGATTTAGCATTGGCTGCCATTGACTGTAGTTAACGTCAAATCCACCTGGCGCAGGCAATGAATGATGACGTTTCAGAGCCATTGACGCCAAATGATTGATTGGATGTTTATCGTCGTCAATGGCAGCCAGTGGCTTTACAGCTCCAAATTGTAGTATTTGGCCAATTTTTTGGTGGAAAAAATTAACTGTCAATCAAAATTAATTTGACAGACAAAAATATGCGCAAACTATTTCCCGGTTAGGTATGATGCCAACAAAGATCAACCTCATACAACGGGAAGTCCAGAAAGACAGATAAGAGTACTCACACAAAGGCGTGGTAGAGCAGCGCCCACCCTCGGGGTCTCTCCAGTGCATCGTAGACCAGGTTCTGAATCCTTCTCCGCCGGGCGTTATTCCTCTTGGCGGGCCGGCTGTAGTTGAGAGGGGTCTTGGCCAGCAACCCGAAGGCCGTGCCTTGCCGGGACCCCCGTTTGCAGTCCTCATCCCTGTCACCCCCCTCGCCGCACTGCTCCGGGGGTTCCGTCTTGCGCTGGTCCGGGCCGCTAGCGGCGCTCCTGGACCGCAGTCCCATGGTCAGTGCTGCTAGCCCGGGCCGGGCCGAATGCCATGGTCAGCCTGGGGTCGTTTAAGGATTCCGGGACAGGAGGTGTCGAGACGCGGGGCTGCCAAAACAAAACAAAAGTGTCATCAAGTCAGACAGGAGGGGGACGATACATGCATCTCTTATTTCAGTTTATGTCCAAACTTTTTTCCCTGATGGCCACTTTCGAAAAAAATCAAAGGACACACAAGGATTTTTTTTTAAACGCGTTTCTCTATTTTTTTATTTTCAAGCATGAACTCATGGGCTGCCATTAACAGCGATAGACGTCCAATCCATTTTGACTCCAGTCAAATTGGAATGGACGTTTATCACTGTCAATGGCAGAGAAACGTGATCACTTGATGTCAGACTTACGAGTTGAAAAGGATTTGATGCCTTTACTATCAACGTGCAGGGGTGCCCAATTCCGGTCCTCGAGAGCCCCTATCCAGTTTTTATCTCATGTCTCCCTCCGTTAACACACCTGAATCAAACGATTAGCTCATCAGGAAGCTCAGCTGGAGCCTGATAACAATCCTGATTATTTCATTCAGGTGTGTTGGAGGAGGGAGACATAGAAAACAAGCTGGATAGGGGCTCTCGAGGACCGAACTTGGGCACCCCTGATATAGTGTGTATATTGAAGGAGATAGTACCTTTTCTCATAGGCACCGTCTAAGTGTTTGCATTATTCTAACACACTTAATATCAATCAATCAGGGAATAGTATCGTTTCTCGTATTTACTGTTTGACTGTTTGTATTACTCTAACAGCACTTATACCATAGTTGAAGGAAAAAAAGCAAAATGTATTTGACATAGGGCATAAGAGATACATGACGCCTTCTTATTACAGAAGCCCAACGTGTGCGTCATGCAACTCAGTTCTCCTGGACAGTCCAGAAAAAATGGCGGGATGCTCTGTCCCAACACAAGGAACACCGGAGAACGCCTGATATCCAACTGATAAGACGACTGACAAGAATCCAAAAGCCCCTTTGATGCTGAGGTGGCGAAATCCACAACACTCGTGGCCCGGACGATACTAGTCTAATGAAAACAAGCAGAATATAGGGCATATGAGATACATGACGCTTTCTTATCACAGAAGCCCAGCGCATGCGTCATACAAATAACTGAGCAGGATTGACGCTAACAAGCCCACGTCTGCACTACCGAGTCTCGCAATCAGTTCTCCTGGACAGTCCACAACAAATGGCGGGACGGTCTGTCCTAACATGAGGAACACAGGAGAACGCCCGATATCGAACTGATAAGACTCCAAGAGCCCCTTTGACCCTGATATGGCAAAATTCACGACCATCCTTGCAGGAAAACAGTAACTCCCGAATCCTCCTGTCCAATCCACAAACAGACAATAATCCCAAACACACCCTTCTTCCTGCCCACGGCCCGCCACAGAAGAGCCTTCAAAAGACTGAATGTTTAACTAATCGTGGTCATTTTTCTCGCGAACCTTTCGTTGACGTGTGATACGGTGACCTTGCCTCCCCGCCTGAGTGTTTCTGTTTCGCCTTGCCGTTTTGATCGCTGTCGACCTGAATAAATTGTCAACTTGTTTTCGGTGAGCCTTCTTTAAACCTTTCAAAATGGAGTCAGTACAAATGGTTAAGACTAAAGTGAACGCGCGGAGTTTGGCCTTCTGGTCAGATTGCCGGATTCTCGCGGCCTGGACCGTTGGATCTGCGCCAGCGCGGGTCCGGCAGTTCGGCGATCTGGCTGAAAGGCCAGATTCCTTCAATATAAACTGTACATATACATAGAGAGAGTAAGATAATATATGCAGTATATTTACAGTTTTTATGACGACAGCAAAATAAGTCAAGAAAATCACAACCAAGATATGAGGTTTTGTGTATTGTGTGCTCTTATATGTAAATATATATACATAGTCATATGAAAGAAATTAAGACACCCTATGGAAGCTTGTGGGTTTTCTAACATATTTGGTCATAAGGATATTCTACATCAATTTTAACAATCTTGAGAGATTCAAGTAATAGAACCAAACAATTAAAAGCTCCTAAAAGCTTTGAATAGCTTCTTTGGAGTGTCCTATTCGCCCATCTTAACATGTGAACTGCTAGCGGATGATCATGTACCGTATTTTGATGTGCGAATAAACTGAAACTGAACTGAAAAACAGAAATATATATATATATACACAGTGGTACCTCTACATATGATCGCTTCGACACACGAACTTTTCGACATCCGACGTAAAATTTGACTCGCCATTTGTTTCTACATCCGACGACATGCTCGAAATACGACGACAATGGCAGCACCGCAGACGAATGCACGGCGGATTTTCTTGTGTGACAAATCAACACTGGTTTCAGAAAAGGTTGGTACAGGTGGTGAAACAAGGAAAAAGTTGACTAAATGAAGATGCAAATGACAGAAAAATATGAGCATAGGGTGGGCATCCGTGAAATGGCTCAACAATACATCTCCACGGTCCTCCTCCGACCATCGTTCGCCAGTCTTTATAAATTAAGATGACAATTCTTATTGTGGTAACATCTCCAGAAAAATCGCCAACTTCGCCACGTTTTTATCATTTATTTCACAACTTATTCAAAACAAAAACACCTTCTGTCTGCCGCAATTGACGGTGTTCTCAAGAAAACATTCAAAGTGAAAGTGAAACTCAAGCTCACCGGTCTGTCTCTGGCACGTCAGCCCCGCGGTGCGTTCAGGGTCAGCAAAAAACGTCCGCCACATTAGAACCCGATTCGTTACATTAATACAGGAATTATTATTATTATTATTATTCCGATTTTGATTTATAATTTATTTGTTTTGCTATGTGTAATTGCCATTTGTAATAGTACCAGCAGTATTTTTTTAAGGATTTAGTGAAGGTTTTTGGGCTGTGGAACGAATTAATGGAATTATAATGTATTCCTATGGGAAAATCCTGCTCGACATACGACCATTTCGATTTACAAACAAGGTCCTGGAACGGATTAACTTCGTATGTAGAGGTACCACTGTATATATATATTAGGGCTGTCAAAATTATCGCGTTAACGGGCGGTAATTAATTTTTTAAATTAATCACGTTAAAATATTTGATGCAATTAACGCACAAATGCCCCGCTCAAACAGATTAAAATGACAGCACAGTGAAATGTGTACTTGTGTACATGTGTAAATGTGTACCTCTGTTCTTTGTCCTTGTGTGTACCACATAAGCATGGAGAAAAGAGAAGACCAAGGAACTGGTTGAGGACTTAAGAAGCAAAATGGTGAGGAAGCATGGGTAATCTCAAGGCTACAAGTCTATCTCCAAAGACCTGAATGTTCCTGTGTCTACTGTGCACAGTGTCATCAATAAGTGTAAAGCCCACTGTGGCTAACCTCCCTAGATGTGGACGGAAAAGAAAAATTGACGAGAGATTTCAACCAAAGATTGTGCAGATGGTGGATAAAGAACCTCGACCAAACACGTTCAAGCTGTCCCGCAGTCCGAGGGTACAACAGTGTCAACCCGTACTATCTGTCGACATCTGAATGAAAAGGGACTCTATGGTAGGATACTCAGGAAGATCCCACTTCTGACCCAGAGACATGAAAAAGCCAGGCTGGAGTTTGCCAAAACTTACCTGAGAAAGCCAAAAACGTTTTGGAAGAATGTTCTCTGGTCAGATGAGACAAAAGTAGAGCTTTTTAGGAAAAGGCATCAACATAGAGTTTACTGGAGAAAAAAAACCGAGGCCTTCAAAGAAAAGAAAACGGTCCCCGCAGTCAAACATGGTGGAGGTTCCGTAATGTTTTGGGGTTGCTTTGCTGCCTCTGGCACTGGTATGCATGGCATTATGAAGTCTTAAGACTGCCAACAAACTTTGCAGCATAATGTAGGGCCCAGTGTGAGAAAGCTGGGTCTCCCTGAGGGGTCATGGGTCTTCCAGAAGGACAATGACCCAAAACACACTTCAAAAAGCACTAGAAAATGGTTTGAGAAAAAGTACTGGAGACTTCCAAAGTGGCCAGCAATAAGTCCAGACCTGAATCCCACAGAACACCTGTTGAGAGATCTGAAAATGGCACCCTTCAAATCTCGGAGACCTGGAGCAGTTGGCCAAAGAAGAATGGTCTAAAATTCCAGCAGAGCATTGTAAGAAACTCATTGATGGATACCAAGTACTATTATGTGCTACCAAGTATTAGGCTGAGGGTGCCAACATTATTGTCAAGCCAATTTTTGCAGTTTTGTGTAAAATGATAATGATTTCATTTTTTTCCCATTCTCTTTTGTGTTTTTTCATTGCAAGCAAAATAAATGAAGACTTAACTACCAAAGCATTTCTAATCGCAATCATTTTCTGCATGGGAGAAATTAAGCATTATCTGACAGAACTGCAGGGGTGCCAATACTTTTGGCCAGCAGTGTATACAGAAATTCCCCGGGTTACGAACGAGTTCCGTTCCTACACTGGTGACGTAATTTCCGCTTAAATCTGAAAGAATGCTTTAAAAACCCCTAAATGCACCCTAAATCTCAAAATAACTATCCAAAAACACATATTACATGTCATTGTACTGTCCTCGCAGAGAGCGAGCTATACTCTCACTTCTTCTTGGGAGCAAATGCCCTCTTCCTCGAGTGCGGAGGCACTACCTGCTCAAAGCTTCCTGCGCCAAAATAAAAGCATGCATCCCAGAACAAAAGTCAACATTTTAATCCAATATGCATTTCGCCAAAGGGCAGAAGAGTCATAATTAGAGATGTCCTGATCAATCGGCATCCCGATCGATCAGGTCACGTCATTTTCAAAATATCGGAATCGGCAAAAATATATCGGCCATGCCTTTTTTTAATTATATATATGAATATTCAATTAAATCGTTTTCTAATTGTATTTAACGTTACAGACATAATATGTTACACTCATCCAAAGTCTTTAGTTTAGGCTTAAGGTAGCGTTATCAAACTTATCCCGATAACGGCGGTAATTAATTTTTTAAAAAATGCATCACGTTAAAATATTTAACGCAATTAATGCATGCGCTGCACGACCCACTCACGCATTGTTGCACTCAATCTGTAATGGCGCCGTTTTACCTATATCGAGAGATAAAAGGCAGCGTAAAATGAGTAGAGTGAATTTTGGCAGCCTTTGGAGCCTTTTCTTTAATTGGCTAAAGCCTTACAATCCCTCTCCCTACGATCAGCAACATCATGGGAAGCAATGTGGGGAAGCAAGGTAGCAATTGATCTTTTTCTTAACACCTTATGTTATTTCCCAACGCAGAGAAGATATATCAATTGGTAGCACTACGCACAGTCATGGTTCCACTTCCCATCATGCATTTGGGCATGGCTACAGTATCATTTACTGAAAGCTCAACAAATACACTAGATGGCAATATTTAATCACAATATACAAAGTCAAAAGTCTTTCTATCCATGGATCCCCCACACAGAAAGAATGTTAATAATGTAAATGCCATCTTGAGGATTTATTGTCATAAAAAACAAATACAGTAGTTATGTACTGTATGTTGAATGTATATATTCGTCCGAGTTTTATTCATTTTTTTCTTAATGCATTGCCAAAGTGTATATGATCGGGGAAAATTATCGGGAATGATTGGAATTGAATCGGGAGCAAAAAAAGCAATTGGATCGGGAAATATCGGGATCGGCAGATACTCAAACTAAAACGATCGGGATTGGACCGGGAGCCAAAAAAATACAATACAATACAATAAAAAATAAAATATTGAGAGGTACAATAAAGTACTGTTTACGTGACCCAAAAAAATGACTGGCAGACAAAATTTAGGCGTTGCAAAGTCGAGAATTTTTTTAGAAAATTCCTTCACCTGCAACTGCCGGCAAGGTTAAAGTCATCACGGTAATGGCAAAAACACACACAAAAAAACAAAGTGGTTACCGGTAGCTTACTGTAAATTTCACAGTATTAATGTATGCCAACTGTGGTTTCCAGTAGTTTACCATAAAATTCACAGTGTAAATGTCATTACGGTTCTGGAAAAAAATCTGTATAATTTACGGTAAACTACTGGCAGCTGTGGTTACGACAATTAGCCCGCTGGCTGTATTTTGGACACCTATAGATGATTTGTTTTCATTCCTGTTTTTTTTCCAAGAGGCGCTAGATAATAAAAAATAACACGTTTGGTTCTGGTGATGACTACAAGCAAAAACGCACAGCAGACAAAGACCTGGAGGCGCGCGCGCGCACAAGCTCGCACGCGTCAAATCATAAAAATCTGTATTTTGAGGGGGGGGGGGGGGGGCAAAGAAAACAAAGCGAGTGTCTCACCGGCGTGCATGGCTCGGGTCTCGCTGGCTTCCTGCTTCCATGCCGCCGCGCCGCAGCGATGATGGCTCACAAACAACAAAAAGGAGAAGAGGAGGAGAGGAGAAGAAGATGGAAAAGGAGCAGGGTGGAGACGGACAGGACGGACGCCGGAGAGCGGAGCGGAGATGCTGGAAAAGGAGGAGCGGGAGGAAGGAGCTCGAAAGTGGAAGTGAAGCTGATGAGAGAGAGACGAGCAGCGTGGACGCGGCGTGCGCGTGCACGTCGCGCAGCAGGAGCAGGTATACCTTGTTCGCCCGGGGGGGCAGGCGCGCGATCACGCGGATGCAACCAAATTAATTGGGTTATAAGAATCAATACTTGAAAATTTCGGGGACTTCACCTCAGAGAGACCTGGCGTGTTGCCTAAAAAATGTGGAATTTAAAAGAAAAAAAAAATCAATATTCATTCATTAATTCATTTTCCGAGCCGCTTATCTTCACTAGGGTCACGGGGGTGCTGGAGCCAATCCCAGTTAACTATGGACAGTAGCAATATTGTGTTTTATTTTTTAAATATTTTTTTACGAATGAATAATATCATAAATAAATTAAATGCTAACTGATTGACTCCCATTTCAAATGGATTGGACCATGAGCGGAGTTTAAGGGGGAGCCATGGGGCCAGGCCCCCGTGGTGGCCGAAAAGTGTCATTGCATGTATCGTATTGGCCCGAATAAGACGGCCCTGATTATAAGACGACTCCCTCTTTTTCAAGACTCAAGTTTGAAAAAATACTTTTTTGAACACCAAATTAATTTTTATACATAAAAATATTACAGTACATCCGAAACAAATGATTATAACAATATATTTGAGAGAAAAAGCATGTTATTTTGCCTCATTCAAATCTTAAAATCTGAACATTTAAATATGTAAACTAAAGTGCAATCACATTCGTAAATGAATGGCTTCTGGTTTTTGAAATGTAAATAAACCAAACAACAAAATTGCAATAACTGCATTAACCATCAAAGTGAAGTCTAACTGTAACTGTAGTCTTGAAATAAATCTGAATACGGAAAAACATTTCAATCAAACAATGCAAACTGGTTAAACTTGAGAGTAGCTGAGATCTGTCATGACAGAACATCGCTTCAATGATATCTGGCGCCATCTAGCATCGTGAATGGGTACAATGTCTAGACCGCGAATATAAGACGACCCCCTCTTTTTCAGTTTTATTTCAATGCAAAATACACCGTCTTATATTCGGGCCAATGCAGTAATTGACTTTCCTATATATGATTTTAAAATTAAGAGTTTTCTGGTAAATTATTGTCTACAAAAGTTGAAAAGCAATAAAACAACAAAAATGAATGAATTGACCAAAAAAAAAAAAAAAAAAGAGATTTCTTAAATGGGTCAAAATCTAGGGCGTAGGTTTAATCTCAACATTGGTAGGGATGATGTTACAGTAATGCACATACTGCAAACAAGGATTAATTAATTAAGGGACGTAGCTTGACTTTGTTGTTCCTTGTGGAGGCTGGCCTGACCGCAGTGGTTTTGCAGGTTAGCAAATCTAATGTTATGCTAACTCTGATGCAGGTCGGACTTTCAGTAGCAAAATTTGTGGTGTTTCCCCCCCACTTCCACAACATTGACGTCTTTTTACATGACTTACAGTGGCTGCTGCTGACCGAAAAAAAAACAACTTTTAATATCCCTCCTCTCCAAAGTGGTCAGAGGAGGCGGCATGTTGTCGACATTAATCTGTTGGGGCTGTGTGAGTATGTGTGTGTGTCTTTGAGGCGGGATTGGGGGGAATCAACTGCAAATGGACCGGCACATTCAGCAAGTGAAAAGGGATAAATGTAAGTCTCAATATAATGAAACTAAATTACTTGATAATAGTAAGGTCTATTCTATCATTACAACATATGGGAAGACAATCTAAATTACCGATATATATAACTGAACTCTGTATATAATGCAAATAAGGTTGCTTAAAAACTGGTGGCAACAATTTGAGCATGCTGAAAAGCTGGTAGTGTTATGTCCCTACCTGTTAGGTTTTGTTTGTTTTCTCCTAGTGTGACTTGTCCCTGTGATTGCCCATTGATTTCACCTGTTGTGCCTCCTCCTAGTGTATCCTCCAATCTGCATCCTCCTGTGCTCACCTGTTCCTCGTTGTCTCGTTACCAGGGATGAAAGTGGCTAAAATTTCTTGCTGGAACTCTCCGACGTGAAGGTCGCCACGGAGCCAGAAATTTCATTTATTAATTAATTAATTTATTTTTATTTCTTTTTTTGGGGGGGTCAAACTTCTTAAACCAGTGAAATACAAAGATTACTGTTTTGGCACAGTTATTTTTACAACACATACAAAAACTGATTTTCATTCAAAATTGTATTTTTTCAATGATTTGCAAAATAAAATGCAACAAAAACAGTAATAACCCCAACCTCCATCTCCTAATTTCCCTCATTTCCTCACATACTAAATGTCAAATTTCAATTTTAACTACTTAAGAACATAGGATGTATATTAAAATTGAAGTTAATATAAACATATTTTTAAAAATAATAAAGATATAAGTAACATACATTCCGAAAAATAAGCACAAATCACTTATAATATGCAGAGTGAAATGAAATATACTACTGTTTTGAATATCGCGCAAACATTAACTTTTTTTTAAATCATAAGGAAATGGATAAGTAGCCTAACATAAATGAACAAATATAAGTCCGAAGTTCACATTGACACCTAAAATGTTCTGAACCTCCCCATCAGAGCAAATAAAACTAAATACGATAACTAAGCCTCCCAACTCTTTCATTGCTCTTAAATATTTGATCCATTTTACGTTGCATCAATTCAACCTTTTTTTTTTTTTTGAACCAATCAGAGCTAACTATCTCTGCTGATCACATGTCAGTATGTCAGCCAATTCAACAGATAAATGAGTCCAGGAGTTTTGCTTTGCTGCGTGCAGTCGCACATTGACGTCACTCATCATCGTCAGACTCAGATAACTGCAGCAGCTGGGGAAACCTCCATGCCGTCCATGGAATAAAATAAATAATAAATATTGGTGGAAACAGGTTACGCTACACAAGCACTTTATTATGCTTGTTGTTAACATTTGTGTATGTAAATCTGATGTTGGTAGATTGTTTTCTTGTTGGAGATGAAATGCATGTGAGGCAGCCTAGCGTTTTTTTTTTTTTTTTTACATAGCGTTTTGACAGTTGCCGTCATATTTTCGGAATCAAAGCACCGTGTATCGGAACAGCATTCCGGCCCTCAATCTTATACCGGAACTGCGTTCCTGACCGTCCTGGCCAACGTTCACCCCTGCTCGTTACCCCTTGTCTGCGCATGTGTGTATATTAGCTCCCATTTTCTTTTCACTCCTTGTTGCGTCATCGTCAATGTCTATGTCAAAGTCGATGTCTATCCAAGCCCTCGTGTTCCAAGTAAGTTTTTTGAAAAACAGTCTTTTGTTAGTGACAATATTGTTTGCCTCTGTGCTTTCTTGGGATACCATCAGCCTTTGTTTTGTACCTTGTTTTTTGTTGGCTTTAATTAAATCATTTTTACACTATTCATCTGCCTCGCTTCCCTTTCCCTGCATTTGGGTCCACCTGCCTGCCCGCGAACCCTGACACTACCGTCCCTATGCAAACCTACGCCCTTGGTCAAAATTATTTTTCGAAGAGATCATGTGACTAGCACTTTAGACGGTCATTTTCTTTTGCTTAGCCAAAACCATCCGAGAACCGAAGAGGCAAGACGGATATTAGTAATTTTTTCAAACCTAAGCTTTCAAAAAGGGACAATTACTGAGCAAGAACCAAGGATTGAAAATGTGGACCATGAAACGCTGGATACCACCGTTAAAATGATGAGCTGAGTTTCAATTTGCCCCACTAAAGACGCTAATTGTACAACAGAGCCACCACCGGTGTCTTGCCAATGTAGTTACCCCCGTCAAAAATTGTATCCCCTGACCGCAAGAGCGCACACACACATTAGTTATGAGTTATGTCGACTTAAACAATGAATGAAAGCCAGAAAAATCGACGTTTATTAAACTTGAGAAACTCCATCCAGGACTTGAATTACAACTAGAAACTGCAATTTCGGGAGAAATTACTTCTGGTCTTTGCCATGTGGAGATACAGATCTTAGCCCCAGCCTAGGGTGGTTTGGGGACAATTCAGGGACAATATCAGGTCACTTCCTGTCTATTTGGGGACATTTATGGGGCCTGGGATAATGATATCAGCTTTCTGGCTGTCAAAGAGGTCTCACGAGGCTCCACTCGTTACCTGTATTAAGGGCACCTATTTTAACTCATTATCGGTATAAAAGACACCTGTCCACAATCTCAGTCAGTCGCACTCCAAGCTCCACTATGGCCAAGACCAAAGAGCTGTCGAAGGACACCAGAGACAAAATTGTAGACCTGCACCAGGATGGGAAGACTGAATCTGCTATAGGTAAAACGCTTGGTGTAAAGAAATCAACTGTGGGAGCAATTATTAGAAAATGGAAGACATACAAGACCACTGATAATCTCCCTCGATCTGGGGCTCCATGCAAGATCTCACCCCGTGGCGTCAAAATGATAACAAAATCGGTGAGCAAAAATCCCAGAACCACACGGGGGGACCTAATGAATGACCTACAGAGAGCTGGGACCACAGTAACAAAGGCTACTATCAGTAACACAATGTGCCGCCAGGGACTCAAATCCTGCACTGCCAGACGGTGGGATACCCAGAAAGACCCCACTTCTGACCCAGTAAATAGATAAAAAAGCCAGGCTGGAGTTTGCCTAAACTTACCTGAGAAAGCCAAAAACGTTTTGGAAGAATGTTCTCTGGTCAGATGAGACAAAAGCAGAGCTTTTGGGGAAAAGGCATCAACATAGGGTTTAGAAGGAAAAAAATTAGGTCTTCAAAGAAAAGAACACGGTCCCCACAGTCAAACATAGTGGAGGTTCCCTGATATTTTGGGGTTGCTTTGCTACCTCTGGCAATGGATTGCTTGACCGTGTGCATGGCATTATGAAGTCTGCAGACTACCAACACATTTTGCAGCATAATGTAGGGCCCAGTGTGAGAAAGCTGGGTCTCGCTCAGAGGTCATGGGTCTTCCAGTAGCACAATGACCCAAAACACACTTCAAAAAGCACTAGAAAATGCTTTGAGAGAAAGCACTGGAGACTTATAAAGTGGCCAGCAATGAGTACAGACCTGAATCCCATAGAACACCTGTGGAGAGATCTGAAAATAGCACTGGTCAAATCTCAGAGACCTAAAGCTGTTGCCCAAAGAAGAATGGTCTAAAATTCCAGCAGAGCATTGTAAGAATGTCATTAATGGATACCGGTAGCTGTTGTTCGCAGTTATTTTTTCTAAACGTTGTGCTACCAAGCATTTGGCTGAGGGTGCCAATACTTTTGTCCGGTGTTGTATAAGATGATAATGATTGTATTTTCATTGCAAGCAAAATGTATGAAGATATTACTACCAAAGCATTTGTATTTGCAATCATTTTTTGGGAGAAATTGAGCACTATCTGACAGAATTTCGGGGGTTCCAATATTTTTGGCCAGCACTTACATGCAGGTTATAGTAGGGTGACCATATTTTGATTTCCAAAAAAGAGGACACTCAGCCCTGCCTCAAGATACTTGAATTTTACTCTAAATTCACTCAAAGATGCCTATATCACTTTAATATATTTAAAGTGTGCCCCCTCACTCTGGATGGAAAAATGCATTTTGAAAAAAAAAAAAAAAAAAAAAGACTTATATACTGTATATAAATATACAGTATATATATATATATGAAATGCAGACCCATGGAAATGTAGTCCAGTCAAAAAAAACATACACACAGTAGGCTATGTGCCAACTAAACATTTTATAAATTACTATAGTGACAATTGTCCTTGACAAATTATTCCCATTCAATTGATATTCTCATTCGATGTTCTAGATTGCACACAAACAATAACCGAAAAAAACTGCCAAACTATTCAACCAGTATGTTTCCAAACGTAGCAGTTCAAAACTACGTTTCCCATCATGCCTAGCGTGGTTTAGCTTACTGATAGTTAGCTGAGGCAAAAATCAAACTTTGCTACAAAAGTTTGCAATCATCGGCAGCGCAACAATGCGACACCAAACGGGGTTTTACAGTCAAAGCTCCGACAGAAGTCAACAGTTGCCATTATATACGTATTTATCGTGAAAAACTTAACAACTGGGCATGCGTTGTGGCCAAATCGTCAACCCAGTAGATGGCGGTAATGCCTCATGATAGGGGTCAACTGCCAACAAAAACAAGAAGAACTACTCATTCCCTCCCTTCTAGTAGGAGCCATGTCAACTGCTGCCACCCAGCGGCCGGAGGGATTCTCTTCAAATTGGTCCCGTGAAAAATCCTAAAACCCGGACATTTTTATGAATTCATAAAACCCGCCCGGATGACGAGGATACTACGTGAAAGTAGGACTTGTCCGGGCAAAAGAGGACGTTTGGTCACCCTAGAACCGTTATAGTATTATAGTCCCAACCAATGTTGATACTAAACCTACGCCCTTGACGTCGCCCCTACCAACATGGCCATCTTGAGGCCATTTTGGTTTTGTCTATTGCCAGTTAAAAGCATACTAAAGAATTTTAAAAATGAAATAGAATTTTATGGTCTCGTCGAGTTCTCGCCTGCTGTGACTCATTTCTTTTCTGGCCATGCCACTGGGAATGATTGCGTCCTTCCCGTGGCCGCTCCTTCCTTCCTTCCCTCCGTCCTAACCTTCCCCTCATGTTTTTGGATGAATAATTGAAGGCCTGAGAGAGGATCCCCCTGGCAGCCCCGCCTATTTTCCTCCCGACCTCAGCTCGCTCCGGGCCGAGGACGGGAGCTTCTGCGGTCGACGCCTTTGATTCCTCCGGCGGCAAATAAAAGGGCCAAGGTCCGGAGACCCCTGGAGTAGAGTCGGCCCACGGGGAGCCGCTTGTTGCGTAACAGGAAGAAGAAGACGGCGAGCTCAGCGCTTCTTTTTCTGGTGCAGGCGCACCTCCTACTCTTCATCTTTATCCTACTCGTCTTCGTGCTGTACTGTCTTCTGTTCATCGTGATGTCTTCACATAAAAATATGGGCCGGCCGATTTCACTAGGAATGAATTAACAGTTATTTTAATGGCATTAGGGCTGCAGCTATCGATTATTTAGGTAATTGATCAATTAGTTAGTTCTAGTGCTGCAACGATTAATCGATTAACTCGAGTATTCGATTAGAAAAAAAAAATTCCAATTGAATTTTGCTGCATCGGGTATTCGTTTAATTAAAGTGGTGTTCTAATGGTTTGTTTTGAAAGTGTTTGCATTTAGTTTAATTCAGGGGTGTCCAAACTTTTTGCAAAGAGGGCCAGATTTGGTATGGTAAAAATGTGGGGGGCCGACCTTGGCTGACATCCTTTATGTAGAACAATATATTTAAGCAAATTTTAGCAAGCCATTCTGTGTGTCACATTTGCTTCATTATTTTTTTTAAATGAATAATTTGAACAATCTTGCAACTAACCTTTGTGGCTAACCTTTCGAGTCTCGGGCTCTTGCGAAATACTGCTGCTGTGAAATTAAACTAGCTTCAAGTTGCTTGAATTTCTAGCTATGTATCTTCCCTGTAATCTTGTTGTACATGTCAGCGTGTCTTGTTTGGTAATATCGCCTCACATTGACCTCTTTAAAAACAGCGACTGTATATTTGCATAAGAGGCAGACACTGTTGTTGCGTATTTTAGTGAAGAAATAGTCCAATTTCCGGCCGTCGCAGTCAACTTTTTGTACAGTACTGCTGACCAATTTATTAAGTCTGTGTGCGGGCCAGACGTTATTGATTTTATAACAGAGGCTGGGGGCCGGATGAAATTTGACCACGGGCCGCATTTGGCCCCCTGGCCGGACTTTGGACATGTCTGGTTTAATTGATTTGGGTAGATACACTGCCCTCTAGTCTGCCTCATTTCACGTGACTAAATCCAGCTGCTCCTTGTTAAGACCAACATAAGCTAAGTTTTTGTTTGAGCTAATGTTTTTTAATGCATTCGTAAAGTAGTTTATAGGTATATTTAGCCGTTTTTTTGTGGGAATATGTGTCTGAACCATTTGTTAACCCCTTTATTGCCACACATAGTGTATCACATTTGATACACCTAAAATTTCATGATTTTGAGACAAATTCAGAATTTTGACATTTCTTTTTGAAAAAAAAAAATGATGGATGCAAGTCAGCACATGCATCTGCAGGTTCCATGAGAAAAAGAAACAGGATTTAGCGAGGGCTATAGATATTAGAGCGCTTATTACATATATTCATTTTGACTTTTCTTTTTACAAATTTGAAATAAAAAGGTTTCATTAAGACCTTATTTTTCAAATTTTGTTTTGTGATTCTCTAACAATTGCTTCATATTGCAGGCATTAAAGGGTTTTAAGAGCAAAAAAAACAAAAAAACATTAGTGTTTTATAGCATTTAAGCTAGCAGACTTTTCCTATGTATGTTCTTTTGTTGTACATAGATCCTCTTTTTTTTTTTTTTTTTTTTAATACCGTTTGAGGCTCAGCTTAGGTATTCTAATTTTTTATGTTCCTTATCCGATTACTCGGTTAATCGAACTGACTAGCTCTTCGATTAGTCGACTACTAAAATAATCGATAGCTGCAGCCCTAGTTAGTTCGAATAATAAAGTACTGTAATCGGACTACGGATGTTTAATTCGATGCAGAATAAACTTTAGGATATGTAAAAAATGTTTCTGCTTGCAATGATATTTATTTTGGCTTGCTAAGAGAGCATTGAATGCAAATACAAAATCAAATTCCTGAGTGCTTCTTCAAACTGCAGATTTGCACTTTCATTTCACAAAAACAATAAAACAAAATTAAAACAACTGATCTTATCCACAAACGAATAATAAATAAATAAATAAATGAGTATCTAAGTACAACAAAAGAACAATCGGCTAACTTGCACTGCAAAAGTCAGTTAGTTTAAATGCGATAAGATGCTAGTTTTTTTTTTTTTTTACAATGTTCTTTACAAATCGTTCAAATACATACTCCCACAAAAAAAAACTGCTAAGTATACTGCTATACTAAATAACGAATTCATAATCAAACACACAAGCTCAAACAAAAACATACCTTATATTGGTCTCAACAAGGAGCAGCTGGATTCAGCCATGTTTGATGAGTTATTCACTGTTGCCACTAGAGAAATGCAACACTTTCAAAACAAACCATTACAAAGTCACTCTAGTTAAACGAAACACCGAAGCATCTAAATTTGATTCAAAGCTTTTGTCTTATCGAATCACTCGAGTTTATTGATTAATCATTGCAGCACTAAACAGCATATTAACTCATTTTAAGGTAATATACAGTAGATTTGTATTTTATCAATCTGACAGTACAGTGGTAACTCAAGGTACGAAATAAATACGCCCCAGATTGGTTTCGTATAATTTATTTCGTAAAATAAATCATGGTATTGCAATTAGTACTTGCGATATTACTTCATAGCAATTAATTCATGAGAAGATCTAACTAGTTTTAAAAAATTAATATATTTTAACTTGCATTGACGGTGCTCGACGTCCAATCCTTTTTGAGTCGGAAGGTTCATCCGCTGCCACCCTCCCACTTCGAATGGATTGGCTATCTACGACTGAAAAACGTCTATCATCGTCAATGGCAGATGTGAGCCAAGATGCTGCAGCATGCTGATTGATTTTTTGTTAAAAATTAAGGCATGGGTGACTTGATCCATGTCTTATTTAGACAGGATAAGAAAAGCGCCAGGATGAAGACATTTTTGTCTGATTTTTGGAGGGGGATTTTTATTCCCAAATTCCTCTTGTGTGATGTTCATCATAATCATCCGGATCTCCTTTCCTGTCTCCAAATCCACACTGGGGCCTTAGACAAGAGGCGGTACGTCCGGGTCGTCCATAAATCCGTCTGAGGGCACGTGACGGTGAGGCGCGTCGGGATTTAGGCGAGCAGCTTCCAGCGGGCCTTCTGCGGCGCGCCGGCGAGTCACGATGTTGGCGATGTCTACCCTGCCGCTGGGGTCAACTTCTAGCCTCTCCGGTACACCACGCTCTCTAGGAAGTAGAACATTTGACGTCGCGTGAATGTTGGGAGGTAAAGGTAAAGGGAGGTAATGAGTAGATGGCTAGCTGCTAAGCGCAAAAAAGTACTCAATTATTGTAATGCAAAAATAACCCAACTTGAAATGCAGTTTTGAACTCATTGGCTTTCATATCTGCATATCCTAACCTGTTAATACACAGCATACAGTGGGGCAAATAAGAATTTAGTCAACCACCAATTGTGCAAGTTCTCCTACTTGAAAAGATTAGAGAGGCCTGTAATTGTCAACATGGGTAAACCTCAACCATGAGAGACAGAATGTGGAAAAAAATACAGAAAACCACGTTGTTTGATTTTTGAAGAATTTATTTCCAAATTAAAGTGGAAAATAAGTATTAGGTCAGCTACAAACAAGCAAGATTTCTGGCTGTCAAAGAGGTCTAACTTCTTCCAACGAGGTCTAACGAGCCTCCACTCGTTACTGCATTAATGGCGCCTGTTTTAACTCATTATCCGTACAAAAGACACCTGTCCACAATCTCAGTCAGTCACACTCCAAACTCCACTTTGGGCAAGACCAAAGAGCTGCCGAAGGATACCAAAGACAAAATTGTAGACCTGCACCAGGCTGGGAAGACTGAATCTGCAATAGGTAAAACGCTTGGTGTACAGAAATCAACTGTAGGAGCAATTATTGGAAAATGGAAGACATACAAGACAACTGATAATCTCCCTCGATCTGGGGCTCCATGCAAGATCTCACCTTGTGGCGTCAGAATGATAACAAGAGCGGTGAGCAAAAATCCCAGAACCACACAGGGGGACCTAGTGAATGACCTACAGAGACCTGGGACCACAGTAACAAAGTCTACTATCAGTAACACAATGCGCCGCCAGGGACTCAAATCCTGCACTGCCAGACGTGTCCCCCTGCTGAAGCCAGTACACGTCTGCGGTTCGCTAGAGAGCATTTGGATGATCCAGAAGAGGACTGGGAGAATGTGTTATGGTCAGATGAAACCAAAATAGAACTTTTTGGTAGAAACACAGGTTCTCGTGTTTGGAGGAGAAAGAATACTGAATTGCATGCGAAGAACACCATACCCACTGTGAAGCATGGGAGTGGAAACATCATGCTTTGGGGCTGTTTTTCTGCAAAGGGACCAGGACGACTGATCTGTGTAAAGGAAAGAATGAATGGGGCCATGTATCGAGAGATTTTGAGTGAAAATCTCCTTCCATCAGCAAGGGCATTGAAGATGAGACGTGGCTGGGTCTTTCAGCGTTACAATGATCCCAAACACACAGCCAGGCCAACAAAGGAGTGGCTTCGTGAGAAGCATTTCAAGGTCCTGGAGTGACCTAGCCAGTTTCCAGGTCTCAACCCCATTGAAAATCTGCGGAGGGAGTTGAATGTCCGTGTTGCCCAACGACAGCCCCAAAACATCACTGCTCTAGAGGAGATCTGCATGGAGGAATCGGCCAAAATACCAGCAGCAGTGTGTGAAAAGGTCGTGAAGAGTTATAGAAAACGTTTGGCCTCCGTTATTGCCAACAAAGGGTACATAACAAAGTATTGAGATGAACTTTTGGTATTGACCAAATACTTATTTTCCACCATGATTTGCAAATAAATTATTTAAATATCAAAAAATGTGATTTTCTGTTTTTTTTTTTTTTTTTTTTTTTTTCAAATTCTGTCTCCCATGGTTGAGGTTTAACCATGTTGACAATTACAGGTCTCTCTAATATTTTCAAGTGGGAGAACTTGCACGGTTAGTGGTTGAATAAATACTTGTTTGCCCCACTGTATGTACGATTATGAGGAAAAGTTATATAGGTGAAACCTGTTAACAAGTTCTGTTGTGATACAGAAGCTAACCTAAGCTTAAAGCTTGTAGCACAAGTGAAGTGTAATATCTGTAATATTCATGTACCAAAGCACTTTGTATGATTTATTGAATATACACATGTTTCTTTGTTGTTACAGTTTCACAAGTAAAATGAATGACTTCATATAAAAACAACAAAATACGCAAAAAACTGCAAAACAAAAACTGATCATCCTGAAAGTCCATAAAAAAAACTTTTTTTTGCTTGGTGGTCTACTGCTAGATTATTATATTGTTGCAAAAAATATTGAAGGGAAGGCCTAATCCATTAGTCATGATTTTCTGCCTGCCTGTTATTAATCACTACATTAACCAGTGTATATGAAAGATGCTAGCCATCAGCAATTTACGCCCCCTGTTGCCCGGTGCCTTTGATAGAAAAAAAAAGCTGACGGCTGATGGAATTCACGAGGACACCATTATGGCGACCTTTACGTGTGATCCCGTGACATCGTAATGACATCATGACCGGCGGCGAATGCTCCGGAAGTTCAAAAGTTCAGAGTTGGCGTGAAAAAGCTGATGTTTA
Source organism: Corythoichthys intestinalis (assembly GCF_030265065.1). Classification (NCBI taxonomy): domain Eukaryota; kingdom Metazoa; phylum Chordata; class Actinopteri; order Syngnathiformes; family Syngnathidae; genus Corythoichthys; species Corythoichthys intestinalis. Next base: position 3,531,657 of record NC_080408.1, on the reverse strand, counting down.
TACTTTCGGGAGAAGCGGCCGAAAGTCAATTTGGTTTGATAAAGAATGAAAAGAATGAGCTGCTTCTGAGCAGCGGTTATTCGTTGCCATCCCTTCCACTTAAAATAGATTGGACGTTGATCACTGTCAATGGCAGAACATGAAGTACTAAAAAGTAGGGTTGTTCCGATCATGTTTTTTTGCTCCTGATCCGATCCCGATCGTTTTAGTTTGAGTATCTGCCAATCCCGATATTTCCCGATCCGATTGCTTTTTTTTTTCTGCTCCCGATTCAATTCCTATCATTCCCGATAATTTTTCCTGATCATATACATTTTGGCAATGCATTAAGAAAAAAATGAATAAAACTCAGACGAATATATACATTCAACATAGAGTACATAAGTACTGTATTTGTTTATCATGACAATAAATCCTCAAGATGGTATTTACATTATTAACATTCTTTCTGTGAGAGGGATCCACGGATAGAAAGACTTGTAATTCTTAAAGGATGAATGTGACTTTGTATATTGTGACTAAATATTGCCATCAAGTGGATTTGTTGAGCTTTCAGTAAATGATACTTTAGCTATTTAACTTTTCTGCCCAAATGCATGATGGGAAGTGCAACCATGACAGTGCGTAGTGGCACCAATTGATATATCTTCTCTGCGTTTGGAAATAACATAGGATGTTAAGAAAACGACCAACTACTACCTTTCTTTCCCACATTGCTTCCCACGATATTTCTAATTGCTGAAAGAGGGATTGTAAGGCTTTAGCCAATTAAAAAAAAGGCTCCAAAGGCTGCCAAAATTCTCTCTACTCAATTTACGTTGCCTTTTAGTTCTATATATTGGTTAAACGGTGCCATTATAGATTGAACGCGACAATGCGTGAGTGAGTCGTTCAGCGCATGCGTTAATTGCGCTAGATATTTTAACGTGATTAATTTTTAAAAAATTAATTACCGCCATTAACGCGATAAATTTGATAGCCCTACTTTAAGCCAAAACTAAAGACTCTGGATGAGTGTAAGACATTTCGTCTGTAACGTTAAATACAATTAGAAAACGATTTAATTAAAAAAAAATATATATATATTAAAAAAAAAGGCATGTCCGATATTTTTTTGCCGATTCCGATACGTTGAAAATGACGTGATCGGACCCGATCGATCGACATCTTTAACCATAACGAAACTATTTCGCCAACGAAGACTTTTTTCATGACGATGACGGGGCGATAACGAGCGGGCAAGAAGTTAATAGCTATTCAAGTGAGTATTCAGTAATTTATTTTTTAAAGAAAAATAAAAAATAAAATAAAAAAGTATTGATACAGTGTGGGCATTGGCTGAAATCCTTAAGCCGGGTGTTGGGATCGGAAGCCAAAAAACGCTATCGATGCATCTCTACTTTTTTTAGCTTTTTAGCAGATCAGGTGCTCTGGCGATGTCGAGCTTAGCTTAGCCGCAGGGCGTGCAGAAGATGACATCCGTCTCTTATCTGCACGCAGGCAGATGGGCTTAAGATGGGACCCGTGACACAGACACGGTCCCCTGATGTTAAGCAGAAGTCACCCAAGCAGTCACGCCCAACTCAATTAGAGAGCCATCAGCGAGGGCCGGCGGCGGGAAACTTTCTTGAAGGTCACTTAAACGCCGCCTCGCAATGTCCGCACAAGAAGATCTCACAAATGAACGCTAATGCTAATTGTGGTCATCTGGCTATTTCTGGATGGACTGACTAGGTGTAGGATATATCACGTGACACGACCCACGCGCCGCTATGATGCAGGCTGACTCATGACACATGAAGAAGAAAAAAGTTGATTTTCTCTTTTCATAGGTTCTTTAACTCACTAACCAACCAAGAGTTAATTGACTATTAAAATAATGGTTGTGATTAGAGTTGTCCCGATCCGATATTTGGATCGGATCGGAGGCCGATATGGGCAAAAAAATGCGCATCGGTATCGCATCGGCCGACACAGAAAAATTCCGATCCAGACTTCCGATCCAGTTTTTTTAAAAGATCGGTCCGGGTTTTCCAGCGCACAGATTTACATAATCCATTCCAGTTTTTGCTTCGGTTTCCCTAAAATCTGGTCCACATTTTACAGCACACCTTCAACACACTACATTACCGTCTCCCAATTTACCAAGAGACTTTATCGGTATAAATGTCAGCTGTGTGGGATCATTTCACCTTAAAGGACGACAAAGACGCAGAGGCAGAGTGCAACATATGCCACTATAAAGTCAAGCGTAGTGGTAAAGCTGTAAGAAGTTTTAATACAACCAACCTAATCAACCATTTAGCGAAATACCACCACAAACAATATAAGGAGTTTGTTAAGAAAACCGAAAACAAAAAGAAAAGTCCTACGGAACTAACACTGGCAGAAACTTTTGCTATGCGTGACAAATTGGCACTCGACAGTCCCAAAGCCCAGGGAATAACAAGAGTCATTGCCGAAGAATTCATTCTGGATGACGAGCCATTATCTCTCGTGAGTAAAGATGCACCATCCAACACTTAGAACCACGGTATAACATGCCCAGCCGTCATTACATCCTTGAGCGATTCAGCCGTGGAAGATTCGAGAACAATTCACAAACATCCAAATTCCGATGATAGAAATATGTCGAGTAAAGTGGAACTAATACACAGCGCGGTCTTCGGGACGCAATAAGAAACGGACCGCATTGCGTCCCGAGAGTAAACATCATGCTTGTCGTAGACCCGGGTAATGCCAATGCTCAACTCACGGCTTTAGCTCAACTCATGCCGCTGGATAAAAAACACAAGAATACATGACTGCTGCTGACAGCCGCTACAAACTACATCAACATCGTTTAACTGTAGATAATAGATATCATATGTATATAGAACTAGAATGCAAAATGACAGACTCGACTGCGTCAGCAACATTGAAGGATGGAAAACTAGATGCGTTAGTAAACGGCCGCCATCTTAAAGCAGGAGACTTCCCTAGTAGGCTGTTGTGAACCTTCCGAGCGAACCTAATTAACTTTTTATCTAAAATACTCCTAAATCGGCAAAATCATGACTTGAATCTATCTTCAAAACAGTTTTAAAACTTGTCGAAAGTAGACAGAAGGGAAATTATGGAATAACGGGAGCAATTTTAACAACTTTAGCAGTGGATTCGCAAAATTAAATGAATTGAATGTAGTTTAAAGCTGCTGATACAGAATGGGGACTTGAGTATTTTATTTACTGTTTTAAAATGTTAACTTGATACTGAAATAGTCGTTTATTTAAACCTGAGAGGCTTTTTATACAATTATTGTAACTAATGCACGAAACATTAAAAGCGTCTAATAGCTTGGGGGGGTTGTGGGATTTTCCACTGAGATTGTTAGTGTGTTTTGCTTTTTTAAGACAGTTTACAATATTATTTGCACGTTTTACTGACTGACTATGCCATTTCTGTTTGTTATTTTTAATGTTTTGTGTTTGTCACTGAATAAACAGGTCAGTTTCTTGTTACCAACTGTTGTGTGTTATTCAAACTCACCTAATTCAGCTGGCTAGTTTTTATCAAGAGTACTAAAACTCTTTTCAACATGAGTCTGGCAACTAAGTAAGGAGGCTAAATAACTTTACACTTTAACACATGCTCAGATAGGTCGGTATCGACCAGTATCGGTATCGGATCGGAAGTGCAAAACAATATCGGTATCGGATAGGAAGTGCAAAAACCTGGATCGGGACATCCCTAGTTGTGATGGCCCTGGCCATTTAATTATTGTTTTTTTGAGACTCTTTCAGTCAGCTGATCGTCCCCTCCGCTAGCTGGCTGCTTCCCCTCCCACTGTGACGTAAGATGATCGGTGCCGGACGGACCGACAACGTCGCCGCCGCTGTCTGGCCTCGAAAAAGGGCGCCAAGCTTAAAAAACCAGCCGCGGTCCTCGTCGCCAGCTGTTTGCTCGTCATTCACTCCCGTGTGTATTTGATCGCTACTTTGATACACTCCCGCTTTTTCGATGAGGTCTTTTGTGTTATGCCATTATTGGATCGTTTTTGTTCACCACTGTAAATAAGAGCACTGAAGCAGTAGGGGTAAGCCGCCATTTCTGTTCAACAAGTTTTCTCCTGTTTTGTTTAGAGTAGGAAGCTAGGGTAGTGGCTGTCGTTTTGTTCTTTCCTTTTTATGATCAGGGTTTAGTTAGCGGGTGGGGTTGAAGTGTAGATTCCTTTTGTTTGTTGTTTTGGCCTGGGCTTACCCTGAAGCCGCGCTTATTCCACATTTTGTATATAATGTTCATTGCGAGTTTGACTGCTTACCGTAAATACATTAGTGCCACTTGTAAACTTGTGTGGCTCGTTTTATGTTACACCCTTAGGGAGCCGTCCGTGAGACATAACAATGGTGTATTAGTGTATTTTGGGCTAACTACATGTGTGGATTTACCTCTTGGGATGGTCATACGAGTTGTGCTGGCGGGGGGCAGCATCTTTGGATGGACGTGGAGCAGCTTTAGTCGCCTTGATTTCACCTTGAGCCTTCAAAAATCAGTAGAGTTCGGTGGGAATAAACAAAAAGGGAAAAGTTGATTTAATTCCTTCATAAATGAAATTGTGGCGGAACAAATGTAAATACGGCCTGGGGGCGATGAGTATGAACGGGCCCCCCGAGGTGAACGTCAAGCACGTATCCTAGTGGATAATGATTTGCGGGCCCCTCAACCCTTTCGCAGGCCGTTCAAGACGATCGTCCGATGTGTGGGACGGGGACGGTGCAAGTGGTCAATTTTCTGCAGGCCCCTCCAGACAACTAGCCGAGCGGGGGGAGGATTAGAGATATTTTAACACTTAAAAACTATATTCCAGGTCCATATTTACCTTTCTGTTTGCCCCTCCCCTTGCCTAACCACGCATGATTGGCAGGGGTATGTATATATATTTTAACACTTAAACACTATATAACAGCTCCGCGCATCATCTTACCCTTCTTTTTGACTCCACGTGCCCTTTACACCTGCAAACTGGGCCCCCTAGATGCCCGGGTGCCGCCGCACCCCCAGCAACCCCCTAAACTCCGCCCCTGCCTTCCAGTCAAAATTTTTTTTTTTTTTTTTTTTAATTTTTTTTTTTTTTTTAAATAAAATATATTCCAGTCAAAATTGATTGGATGTCTAGAGCTGACAATGGCATCCAATGTAATTAAGTTTTGGGGAAAAAAAATCAATACATTTAAAGGGATTCACGGATAGAAAAACATGTACCGTAATTTTCGGACTATAAGCCGCTACTTTTTTCCTTCATTAGTCACCTGCCACTCAAACATGCCGGAAATAGCGTTGAAGTTGAATCTTTGTGTCAAAATGATTCAATCGAGAAAAAGTGCCTTCTAAACTTTTTCCACTTCAAAAAAAAAAAAAGTGCGTTCAAAACTTTTTCCACTTTAAAAAAAAAAAAAAAAAGAGTTTAAAACTTTTTGCTTTAAAAAAAAAAAGTGACACGTCAATAAAAAATATATATATTTCAAATAAAAAATATATTTTCAAAAAAGATATATTTTTGCAAACGATTTTTTTCTTTGATTAAAAATTGGTTTTTGATTAAAGCAACTTTTATTGCGATTGAATGATTTAGACACAAATGTTCTACCCCTAATATGGCTCAAACACAAAAAGGATTGCTTCAATCAAAGAAAACAGTTTGAATGAAAAATAAAGTGTCCAAAGGCGAATTTCTGAGTCTCAAATATTTTTTCACATTCAAAACTTTTTTTCTACCATTGAATTTTTTAAATTTTTGATTGAAGTGATATATTTGTTTTGAAAAGATTTTTTTTTTTTTTTTAGGGCTGTCAAACGATTAAAATTTTTAATCGAGTTAATTACAGCTTAAAAATTAATTAATCGTAATTAATCGCAATTAATCACAATTCAGGCCATATTTTTTCTGTAAATTATATATATATGCTGTAAAATAAATTGTTGGAATGGAAAGATAAGACACAAGATGAATATATACATTCAACATACGGTACTAAAGGACTGTAGTGGGCATTTCACTCTACTGTCATTTAAATCTGTCTATGCTGTCCTCACTCCGAAGCGTCTACTTTTTCCAAAGCTAGACAGCAAGTGAATGACGCTTTAATAATCAGACTTCTTCCTTTTTCATCTGATTTATTAATAAAATGGCCTCAAACCATTGTCCTCTTTAGACCGTCGAAAAACTACAAAAAAATAGTACACAAGCATTGCATTAGCAACAACGTTAGCTGAGCACGCTATACAGATTCACTAAACATAAACAAAAAGCGTCTCATACAAAAAATATAACATTTCGCTTACTAACATAATATGTACATTCTTTACAACAACCATACTTACGGACAAATCTTGTCCAAGGATCATATAAGCACAACATTATCAGCCCGAGACGTTGTGCAGCCATAATGAACTGGCAAGAAAACAATAAACCATGTCGCAAGCGACCACAAGAGTTCGCTGTTGGACAGCACAAAAAGCCTTGCTGTAAAACTTACCAAAAGGCAGAATACTTTCTGAGCGGGACATGTGCGTTAATTGCGTCAAATATTTTAACGTGATTAATTCAAAAAAATAATTACCGCGCGTTAACGCGATAATTTTGACAGCCCTAATTTTTTTGTTTGAAGCAACTTATTTTTTGATTGAATAATAAAGACACAAATGTCCTAGCCAAAATGTGGTCCAAATGCAAAATTACATGACTTCAATCAAAAATGTTGTTTCGATAAAAAAAAACAAAAAAAAAAAACAACTTGACTTAAATCCCCCCCCAAAAAATTTCAATCGAAGAAAAATAGTTTTCAAATATATTTTTTTGAATTTCAAATTTATTTTTGCATTCAGACACATTTTTTTTGATTGAAGTGACTTTTTCTTCGATTGAAAATATATATTTTGATTGAAGCAACTTTTTATTTGATTGAAACAACTTTTTTTTTATGATTGGAAAAAACACAAATCTACCTCCATAGCAACTAGATTATTTTTTTATTTAAAATTTTACCAATTTTATTATAACAAAAACATTAAGAGGGGCTTTAATATCAGATTATCGTAACTCGTACTAACGTTTATCTTTTAAGAACTACATGTCTTTCTATCCAAGGTACCCTTTAAATCAGGGGTGCCCAAGTCCGGTCCTCGAGAGCCCCTATCCAGCTTGTTTTTCATGTCTCCCTCCTTTAACACACCTGAATTAAATGATCAGCTAATCAGCAAGCGCTGCAGGAGCCTGATAACGATCCTGATTACTTGATTCAGGTGTGTTGGAGGAGGGAGACATGGAAAACAAGCTGGATAGGGGCTCTTGAGGACCGGACTTGGGCACTGCTGCTTTAAATCTTTATTACCTGATCCTCTGAAAAGGTGATTGGATTACGGACATCCCTAGTCAAGATGAGTTGTGGTGCATGACGCGTACCCTGGGCATGTGTAGCAGCAGGTGTCCCGTGGTCTGCGACCTCAGCGCGGTGGAGCTGTCGGGCTTGACCTCAGCCGGCAGAACCATCTGAAATGTCTGAAAATAGATTGCAAGCGCTTTGATTTGTATTCTTTACTATTACAGGGTGTTTTTTTGTTCAGGATCTCATATCTGCTGAACTATGAATGGTCGTAAAATGAAACTAGTACAATTTTTAAGTGAATTTATTAGGGCTGTCAAAATTATCGCGTTAACGGGCGTTTTTTTTTTTTTTTAAATTAATCACGTTAAACTATTTGACGCAATTAACGCACATGCCCCGCTCATACAGATTAAAATGACAGCACAGTGCAATGCCAACTTGTTATTTGTGTTTTTTGGAGTTTTGTCGCCCTCTGCTGGCACTTGGGTGCGACTGATTTTATGGGCTTAAGCACCCATGAGCATTGTGTAATTATTGACATCAACAATGGCGGGCTACTAGTTTATTTTTTGATTGAAAATTTTACAAATTTTATTAAAACGAAAACATTAAGAGGGGTTTTAATATAAAATTTCTATAACTTGTACTAACATTTATCTTTTAAGAACAAGTCTTTCTATCCATGGATCGCTTTAACAGAATGTTAATAATGTTAATGCCATCTTGTTGATTTATTGTTATAGTAAACAAAAACAGTACTTTTATGTACCGTATGTTGAATGTATATATCTGTCTTGTGTCTTATCGTTCCATTCCAACAATAATTTACAGAAAAATATGGCATATTTTATAGGTGGCTTGAATTGCGATTAATTATGATTAATTAATTTTTAAGCTGTAATTAACTCGATTAAAAATTTTAATCATTTGACAGCCCTAAAATTTAAGTTTTACATACTCCGAATGATTTAAAAAAAAAAATTTTTTTTAAATCATATTTAGTTAGTGTTCACTCACTCAACTGTATTTTGTCCTTGAATTTGAAAAACTAAATCATAGGCATTTCTTCCAATAAAAATGTCCATTCAGCACATTCGGACCTGATCCAGTCCATTCCGGTCAAGATTCTATATTAGGGCTGTCAAACGATGAAAATTTTTAAATCGAGTTAATCACAGCTTAAAAATTAATTAATCGTAATTAATCGCAATTCAAACGATCTATAAAATATGCCATATTTTTCTGTAAATTATTGTGGAATGAAAAAATAAGACACAAGACGGATATATACATTCAACATACTGTACATAAGTACTGTATTTGTTTATTATAACAATAAATCAACAAGATGACATTAACATTATTAACATTGTGTTAAAGCGATCCATGGATAGAAAGACTTGTAGTTCTTAAAAGATAAATGTTAGTACAAGTTATAGAAATTTTATATTAAAACCCCTCTTAATGTTTTCGTTTTAATAAAGTCTGTAAAATTTTCAATCAAAAAAATAAACTAGTAGCTCGCCATTGTTGATGTCAATAATTACACAATGCTCATGGTGCTGAAACCCATAAACTCAGTCGCACCCAAGCGCCAGCAGAGGGCGACAAAACACCAAAAAACACAAGTATCAATTAGGGCTGTCAAAATTATCGCGTTAACGGGCGGTAATTAATTTTTTAAATTAATCACGTTAAAATATTTGACGCAATTAACCCACATGCCCCGCTCAAACAGACTAAAATGACAGTACAGTGTAATGTCCGCTTGTTACTTGTTTTTTGGTGTTTGGCCCCCTTGTTGGCGTTTTGGGTCCAACTAATTTTATGGGTTAGTACCATGCGTGAGAATGGTGTAATTATTGACATCAACAATGGCGAGCTACTAGTTTATTTTTTGATTGAAAATTTTACAAATTTTAATAAAAACGAAAACATTAAGAGGGGTTTTAATATAAAATTTCTATAACTATTGTGCAAACATTAATGTTTTAAGAACTACAAGTCTTTCTATCCATGGATCGCTTTAACACAATGTTAATAATGTTAATGCCATCTATTTGATTTATTGTTATAATATACAAATACAGTACTTATGTACCGTATGTTGAATGTATATATCCGTCTTGTGTCTTACCTTTCCATTCCAACAATAATTTACAGAAAAATATGGCATATTTTATAGATGGTTTGAATTGCGATTATTTACGATTCATTATTTTTTAAGCTGCAATTCACTCGATTAAAAATTCGTTTGCTCGCCGCCGCCCATTCCACTCAAAACAGATCAGACGTCTATCGCCATCAACGACGTACCAATGCGACTTTGCGAGAACAGGTTCAAGGGAACAGCCCTGCCTGGCCGACATCTGCCATCAAACAAACGTCCCTCCGGCGTGGACTTTTAATTTGCCCGTCGGCGATAAAAGACGACGACGAATGACTCCGCCGCGGTTTACGATCGACGCCGGGGTCGGGCCGGAAGGTCGTCGCGCGGGGCGACCTCCCGCGGGACCCCTCCGTCAATGCGCTCCGCTTTGCTGAGCCAGCAAAAAAAAAGGTACTGTGCTGACTCCGTCTTTGCAGAGGCGCCGGGAGCCATTCTGCACCATCACGCTTTCTACTGTCAATCCCCTGTGTGACACTAACAATCGCATCTCCGTCGCTGTGGCAACGGCGATACAACCGCGCCAACTCGCTCAACGTGACAGCCATCGCGATACCGCCAAGGCACCAACTGTATTGTTCTGACCAAGTTGCTACACTACAAATCTGAATTAACCCTTTAACACCGAACGTGTCGGCAGCGACGCGTTTACGCATATCGTCTTTGAAGCTTCGTCACGCTGTAATTACATCACCCGCGTGCTGCTGGTTGGTCTCGTTTGAAAGTGCGGAAGTTGATGTCCACACCAGTTTTTATTTGAAGTCAATCGGCTAAGAAAAACGGGAGATAATGTCATTTGAATTTTATAGTTTTATTGCACTCATAAATATACATTAAAACGCTGCATGGACCATGTATCCATCTCCACATTGTCATCATTTCTTGTCCTTTTTCAAAAGCGAAAGCTGCACAAAATACTACTTATCCCAAGAGTCGTTGTGATGTCAGGAAGGACGAACCGAATGTGATCATTTTTAATAAATTTCCGAGCGAGGCGCCAACTATTGAAAGGGAGGCATGCGAAGCAAGCAGCGGCCGGTGACGTGCCGAAAAATGCACAACACCGGTTGGTTTGAGCGAGCGACTTTGAAACGTGCAGAATGAATCTAAAACTACATTTAGCACAAGCTAATGCATTATTTCATTAACTGAAGGAAGAAGATGAGACGTATTTGTCGTTGTTTTCCTCTGATGAATCGGCGTCTCGGCGAGGAGAAGTGACAGCAGCGCGCTAAAGAGTAGGCTGTGTGACGTTGTGTGTGACGCAGCTCCGTGACCTGTTCAAGAAGAAGCTTTATTGAGTGCGCCAAAACAAAAAAAACAAAAAAAAAAAACTTCATTGGGTCGCATGCCTGAAAAATCCAAGAAATTGAACTACAGTACTTGTCAATATTTTTTAAAATACTTTTTTTCAATGTTATATATATTTTTTCTTCACTATAATCTTTTCAATTTTTATGTAGATGTGTGTGCGTGCGAGAAGCTTGATTGCATGTACCTATATACTTTTGATAAGGTGACGGGTGCAACACCTAACTTCACAGATATCCTCCAAAACATTTTTGTTAGAGGATATACTGTATATAATTTTTTTTCTCACTATTTTGCACACTATATAGCCTGTTTTGACCATAGTATGTGTAAAGGCCAAAAACGCCTATGACCATACCTGCTGTTTGTGTTGAACTGTCAAACATAAAACTATTCAATCTTATTTTTTTCTATTGAATGTTTATCCTAACAAGTTGAATAAATATTATCAAGCTTCAAAACGGTTGGTCGAGCATGTTTGGTTGTCAATGGGACGCCAACTTTACAAATTTTGAAAAAAGATTTTGGGATTTTTTTGTCTTTTTGGGTCCAAAATGTGGATTATAATTGGTCAGTGAAGAAAACAACAGTTTAGACATGAAGTTCAAGGTGTCCTGAAAAAAGGGACCCAATTTGGCCATTGTAAACAATTTTTTCTTTGAAATATAAAGGCAACATCAAATGCATGCAAATTCGGCCAAAATAGGCTTAGGTGTTAAAGGGTTAAACAAGCTACTGTTAAACTATAAGACATCCGGACCTTCTGCTGTGAATTAAAAAGTTTGTTTTTCAAATGGCACCTCAAATGGATTTGACGTCTAGCGCCATCAATGGCAGGTTAGCAAATTTACATAAAACATTGCAGGAATACATACGTACATTATATTAGAAATAAAACAATACTCATTCATTCATTAATTCTAGTGTGGCAACGATTAATCGATTACCTCAAGTAAGGGTTAGCCGATTAGAAAAAAAAGATCAAAATTAATTTTTTTCTGCTTCGAGTATTCGTTTAATTAAAGCGGCGTTGAAAGGGTTTGTTTTGAAAGTATTTGCATTTAGTTTTATTGATTTGGGTGGATACACTGCCTTCTAGTGGCAACAGTGAGTATAACTAATTTCTCCCTGCTCCCTGTTAAGACCAGCATAAGCTAAGATTTTGTTTGGGCTAATGTTTTTTGATAAAGTCAAAATTTCTAGGTATATTTAGCCGTTTTTTGTTAGAATATGTGTTTGACTAATTTATTCAGAACATTTTTTAAAAAAATTAGCATTTTATAGCATTCAAGCTAGCGGACTGTTGTACTCAGACCCTCATTTTTTTTTTATACCGTTTAAGGCTCAGCTCAGGTATTTTAATTTATGTTGCTTATCCGATTACTCGATTATTCGAACTAATGAGTTCATTGATTAATCGACAACTAAAATAATCGATACAGTGGTAATAAAAAGTATCGGAACCTTTTGGAATTTCTGCATGAAATCACTTTCAAATGTGATCTAAGCTTTGTCAAAGTCAAATAGATAAAACAAAAAACAGTGCCTTAACTAAAACCACCTAAACATTTATAGGTTTTTGTATTTTAATGAGGATAGCATGCAAACTATGACAGAAGGGGGAAAAAATAATTAAGGAAACCCTCTGCCTAAGGAAACTTAGAGAGCAATTGAAACCAATTTTTACCAAACATTTTAAGTCTGGTGTGTGCCCAATCACTGATGAGTGGTTTAAAGCTACCCTGCCAATTATAAAACACGCCTGTGTAAAGATTAATCTTGATGAGAAGCATTGTCTTATATGCGTCATGGCTCGGTCAAAAGAGTTGTCTAAAGACCTGCGATCAAGGATTGTTGATTTTTATAAAGCTGGGAAAGGATAAGGACAAAACCATCTCTAAAAATCTGAATGTTCATCGATCGACAGTCAGAGAAGTTGTCTAAAAATGGAGAGAGTTTGGCATTGTTGCTTCTCTCCCAAGGAGTGGCCGTCCACCAAAGATGATGTCAAGAGCTCAGCGCAGAATACTCAGAGAGGTAAATAAGAACCCTAGAGTGTCTGCTAAAGACTTACAGAAATCACTGGCACAGTCCAATATATCAGTGCACACATCAACTATATGTAAGACCAAGGCCAAGAATGGTGTTCATGGGAGGACTCCACAGAGGAAGCCACTGCTTGTTTAATGTTCGCAAAATGGCACTTGGACACTACAGAAGTTTTGGCAAAATATTTTGTGGACTGATGCAACCAAAGTTGAATTTTTTGGGAGTAACACACAACATCATGTGTGGAGGAAAAATGGAACAGCTCACCAACATCAACAACCTCATCCCAACCATGGTGGAGGGAGCAGCATGATTTGGGGCTGTTTTGCTACCTCAGGGCCTGGACAACTTGCAATCAATAATGGAAGAATGAAATTTTGCAGGAAAACCTGAAGCCGTCTGCCAGACAGTTGAAGCTAAAAGGAGGATGGATGCTGCAACAAGACAATGATCCAAAACCCAGAAGTAAATCATCTTCAGAATGGTTTCAGAAGAACAAAATACACTTTCTGGAGCGGCAAATTCAAAGTCCAGACTTAAACCCCATTGGGATGCTGTGACATGACCTAAAGACAGCGATTCAAGCCAGACATCCCAGGAATCAGACTGAACTACAGCAGTTTTGTAGAGAAGAATGGGCCAAGATTAGTCCTGATCTATGTGTCAGACTGATCTGCAGCTCTGGTTGAAGTTATTGCTGCCAAAGGGGTGGTACAAAATATAAAATGTGATGGTTAACTTACTTATTTTTCCCCCTTCTGTCATTGTTTGCATACTATCCTCATCAAAATATGAAAACCTATAAATATTTGGATGGTTTTAGTTAAAGCAGACACTGTTTTTTCATCTGTGTGATTTTGACAAAGATCAGCTCACATTTGATGGTGATTTTATGCAGAAATGTGAGAAATTCCAAAAGGTTCAGATACTTTTTCATACCACTGTCGCTACAGCCCTAATTCATTCATTCATTTCATCCAGGGAGTGCTGGAGCCAATCCCAGCTAACTATGGGCAGTATGCGGGGTGCACCCTGATTATCGAAACTGTATTGAAAAGTAGCACTAAAATAAAAAAAGATTCAAATATAAAAGCATAGAAAAACATGGTACATATAACTTAAAAAAATTAGAGTTAAAAAAGAAAAAAAAAAAAAAAAAAAATCCATTAATCCATCATCTACCGCTTAATCCGGGGTCAGGTCGCGGGGGCAACAGCTTTAACAGGGAAGCTCAGACTTCCCTCTCCCCAGCCAATTTAATGTCACTTTTTTTCAATTACAGTGGGGCAAATAAGTATTTAGTCAACCACTAATTGTGTAAGTTCTCCCACTTGTAAATATTTGAGAGGCCTGTAATTGTCAACATGGTTAAACCTCAACCACGAGAGACAGAATGTGGGGAAAATGGTGGAAAATAAGTATTTGGTCGATACCAAAAGTTCATCTCAATACTTTGTTATGTACCCTTTGTTGGCAATAACGGAGGCCAAACGTTTTCTGTAACACTTCACAAGCTTTTCACACACTGTTGCTGGTATTTTGGCCCATTCCTCCATGAAGATCTCCTCTAGAGCAATGATGTTTTGGGGCTGTTGTTGGGCAACACGGACTTTCAACTCCGTCCTCACCCCGTGGCGTCAAAATGATAACAAGAACGGGGAGCAAAAATCCCAGAACCACACGGGGAGACCTAGTGAATGATCTACAGAGAGCTGGGACCACAGTAACAAAGGCTACTATCAGTAACACAATGCGCCGCCAGGGACTCACATCCTGCACTGCCAGACGTGTCCCTCTGCTGAAGAAAGTACACGTCCAGGCCCGTCTGCGGTTGCGCTAGAGAGCATTTGGATGATCCAGAAGAGGACTGGGAGAATGTGTTATGGTCAGATGAAATCAAAATAGAACTTTTTGGTAGAAACACAGGTTCTCTTGTTTGGAGGAAAAAGAATACTGAATTGCACCATACCCACTGTGAAGCATGGGGGTGGAAACATCATGCTTTGGGGCTGTTTTTCTGCAAAGGGACCAGGACGACTGATCTGTGTAAAGGAAAATGGGGCCATGTATCGAGAGATTTCGAGTGAAAATCTCCTTCCATCAGCAAGGGCATTGAAGATGAGACGTGGCTGGGTCTTTCAGCATGACAATGATCCCAAACACACAGCCAGGGCAACAAATGAGTGGCTTCGTCAGAAGCATTTCAAGGTCCTGGAGTGGCCTAGCCAGTCTCCAGGTCACAACCCCATAGAAAATCTGCGGAGGGAGTTGAAAGTCCGTGTTGTCCAACGATAGCCCCAAAACATCACTGCTCAAGAGGAGATCTGCATGGAGGAATGGGCCAAAATACCAGCAACAGTGTGTGAAAAGCTTGTGAAGAGTTACAGAAAACGTCTGGCCTCCGTTTTTGCCAACAAAGGGTACATAACAAAGTATTGAGGTGAACTTTTGGTATTGACCAAGTACTTAATTTCCACCATGATTTGCAAATAAATTCTTTAAAAATCAAACAATGTGATTTTCTGGTGTTTTTTTCCCCACATTCTTTCTCTCATGGTTGAGGTTTAACCATGTTGACAATAACAGGCCTCTCTAATATTTTCAAGTGGGAGAACTTGCACAATTAGTGGTTGACTAAATACTTTTTTGCCCCACTGTACCTTCACATTTCACATGATATTGTCACATTCTGCCACTGGTTTGAGTGTTTTGTTCCAGAGATGTGGGATGAGTTCCCAACATCGTACCTCCATCCAATTCCAGCTCATCAGCAGTGTCTTTAAACCGATCCTAGGCGGCTTGCCGAGATATTGACTTGCTACCATTTGACAGTTTGTATATCCCTTTGTTGTTGGTTTTTTTTGTTTGTTTGTTTGCCTCTTACTGCGTTTTTCCCTCTTTATTTATTTATTTATTTATTATTTTCTTTTTTTTTCTTCTTTTTTAAAATTTTATTACTGTCACGGACTCTTTTTGTGTCTCCCTTTCCGCAATCCCTATGTTACTGTTGTCTGCTGCAGCGCTGCCCAGTGACGTTACCACCCAGAGTGCACTGCATCGCCAACAACAATGGCGACCTACTAGTTTTTAGTCTGTATTTCTCTTCAAGTACCGGTATATGAAATTTGCACGGGGTGTTTGCAGTCCGGTGTATTTTTTCTTAAATTAGGGTGGTGCGGCTAATAGCCAGGCGTGGAGTAAAGTAGCTCCTACTAACATGTCGGCGACATACTTTTCCTTTGATGGAGACTCTGACGTAAGTTGGCTGAACGTCCACGTCCATCAGAGAGGTATCCATGTGCCTGAGGGAGGGGGTCGCAGGGAGTCATCGATTGGCTCCCACTTCAAATGGATCGGACGCCTATCACCGTCAATGACAGGCATTGAGTTAAATGCTGACTCCGTCTGTGTACCTGTACACTGCCAAGTCCAAGACAATCCTGTTGTTGTCATCGTCTTCTGTCAGGGAGAAGTCCAATCTGCCAAGGCAGTGGAGTTCATCAATCAACATCAGACGTCACATGATACAGTGTGTCTTTCCTTGCGTGTGTGTGTCATACTTGGGTTCATTGACATTCAAGACCCGTCCATCAGCAGTTATCAGAGTCCTTGGGGGCTTCACTTTCTTCTGGGCGTCTCTGCAGGGACACACGACACCATCAATTGAGTGGTCCTTCACCCCTGGAATCGTGTCAGATTAGTACAGCGCAGTCATCTGTAAAATGCCAACATGCCAGCTGATGAACCCTGAGGAGCAGGTGAAGGGTCGCATGTCGGTGAAGGGCCGCGGCCGGTGACTCGTCACTGTCGTGAGCTGAAGCGGAGCTGAGATGAACCAATCTGTTTTCAATTTCAAATCATGAAATCTGCCAGAAAAGGTTAGCTTGTTCTGTTTCATTAACGGTAATAGACAACCCAGACTTGCTCACTAGGAAATGCAATTTCTGGAGAAATTGGGGAGCTTTGCTGGGCTGGTCAATAAACTTGTAATACAAGTGAACACATGTACTTACATAACAAATACACGCAAGTAAAAATATTTTCAACACATGTTCACACAGTACACGTACTTGTTCTACACGTACATGCAAGCATACCTGCTTGTAGGTAAGGTACACATACTTGTAGTACACGCAATTGTATTACAGGAAAACACACTTGTAGAACAGGTACACACACTTGTAGTACCAGACCGCGCACTTGTAGTACAAGTACACATACTTGAAGTACAAACACACACAAGTATACATACTCGTAGTACAAACACAAGCAAGTACACGCACATGTATAACAAAAAAGCACAATTACTCGTACTTGTATAACAAAAATACTAGGGCTGTCAAAATTATCGCATTAACGGGCGGTAATTAATTTTTTAAATTAATCACATTAAAATATTTGACGCAATTAACGCACATGCCCCGCTCAAACAGATTAAAATGACAGTACAGTGTAATGTCCGCTTGTTACTTGTTTTTTGGTGTTTGGCGCCCTCTGCTGGCACTTGGGTCCAGCTGATTTTATGGGTTAGTACCATGAGTGAGCATGGTGTAATTGTTGACATCAACAATGGCGAGCTACTAGTTTATTTTTTGATTGAAAATTTTACAAATTTTATTCAAACAAAAACATTAAGAGGGGTTTTAATATAAAATTTCTATAACTTGTACTAACATTTATCTTTTAAGAACTACAAGTCTTTCTATCCATGGATCGCTTTAACAGAATGTTAATGTTAATGCCATCTTGTTGATTTATTGTTAAAATAAACAAATACAGTACTTATGTACCGTATGTTGAATGTATATATCCGTCTTGTGTCTTTCCATTACAACAATAATTTACAGAAAAATATGGCATATTTTATTGATGGTTCGAATTGCGATTAATTACGATTAATTAATTTTTAAGCTGTGATTAACTCGATTAAAAATTTTAATGGTTTGACAGCCCTAAAAAATACACAAGTACACGTACTGGTCGTACATGGACACACGAGTATACTGTACGTACCTGTAGCAAAAGGACAAGTTAGAAGTGGTACTTGTAGAAAAAGTACATGCAAGTACACATATTTTTAATACAAGTACACGCAAGTACATGTACTGTATTTGTGGCACAAGTTCACAAAATACACACAACTGTAGTGCATACAGGTAAACGCACTTGTACAGGTACACACACTTTTGGAACAAGTACATGTATTTGTATTGCAAGCACACACAAGTACATGTACTTGGATCACATTTCATGCAATACACCCAATTGTAGTACAGGTAGACGCACTTGTAGTACATGTACACGAATTTGTAGTACAGGTAAACGCACTTGTAGTACAGGTAAACACACTTGTAGTACAGGTATACGCAATTGCAGTACAAGTACATGTACTTGTAGTACAAACATACGGAAGTACATGTACTTGTATCGCAGGTTCACGCAATACACGCAATTGTAGTACAGGTACACGCACTTGTAGTACAGGTATACATACTTGTAGTACAAAGAATTTTTAGAAGAGGCACTTATAGAAAAACTACAAGCAAGTACACATATTTTTAATCCGAGTATACGTAAGTACATGTACTTGTAGTAGAAGTAAACGCAATACATGCACTTGTAGTAGAAGTAAACGCAATACATGCACTTCTAGTACGAGTACACGCACTTGTAGTACAAGTACATGTACTTGTAGCACAAACACACATAAGTATTTATACATACTTGTAGTATAAACAAAGCAAGTACACGCACATCGATAGCAAAAATACACAAGTACACATACTTTTCGTATATGGACACACGAGTATACGTACTTGTAGCAAAAGGACAAGTTAGAAGTAGAAAAAGTACAGGCAAGTACACATATTTTTAATACAAGTACACGCAAGTACATGTATTTGTAGCACAAGATCACAAAATACACACAACTGTGGTACGTACAAGTAAACGCACTTGTAGTGCAGGTACAAACACTTTTAGTACAAGTACATGTACTTGGATCACATTTCATGCAATACATGCAATTCTAGTACAGGTAAATGCACTTGTAGTACAGTTACACACACTTGTAGTACAGGTAAACGCACTTGTAGTACAGGTAAACGCACTTGTAGTACAGGTAAACGCACTTGCAGTACAGGTACACGCACTTGCAGTACAAGTCCATGTACTTGTAGTACAAATATACGTAAGTACATGTACTTTTATCGCAGGTTCACGCAATACACGCAATTGTAGTACAGGTAAACGCACTTGTATTACAGGTACACGCACTTGTAGTACAGGTATACGTACTTGTAGTACAAAGACATGTTAGAAGAGGCACTTATAGAAAAACTACAAGAAAGTACACATATTTTTTATCCGAGTATACGCAAGTACATGTACTTGTAGCACAAGTTCACGCAATACATGCACTTGTAGTAGAAGTAAACGCAATACATGCACTTCTAGTACCAGTACACGCACTTGTAGTACAAGTACATGTACTTGTAGCACAAACACACGCAAGTATTTATACATACCTGTAGTATAAACAAAGCAAGTACACGCACATGGATAACAAAAACACGTAAGTACACATTCTTGTCATACATGGACACACGAATATACGTACCTGTAGTACAGGGACAAGTTAGAAGAGGTACTTGTAGAAAAAGTACAGGCAAGTACACGTATTTTTAATACAAGTGCACACAAGTACATGTACTTGTAGCACAAGTTCGTACAATACACGTATTTGTTCTACACGTACACGAAAGGACACCTACTTGTAGTACAAGTACGCAAATACACCTACTTGTAGTGTAAGTACTCATAGTACAACTTCACATAACACAGACACTTGTTAGTAAAAAAAAAAAAAAAAAAAAAAAATACACATCCTTCTGGTACAATTTCACTTAAGTACACGTTATTGTAATAGACGTATATGCAAGTACACGTATTTTTAATACAAGTGCACACAAGTACATGTACTTGTAGCACAAGTTCGTACAATACACGTATTTGTTCTACACGTACACGAAAGGACACCTACTTGTAGTACAAGTACGCAAGTACACCTACTTGTAGTGTAAGTACTCATAGTACAACTTCACATAACAGACACTTGTTAAAAAAAAAAAAAAACATACCCAAATCACGTCCTTCTGGTACAATTTCACTTAAGTACACGTTATTGTAATACACGTATATGCAAGTACACCTACTTTTAGTACAAGTACACATAAATAACTTCGGCATATTGTATTCTGTATATGTGAAGGATGCACCGAGATGGAGTGATGCTGCTGTGGCGACACCAAGCGGCGAAATGTGAAATATCATCAGAACTCAAAATTGAACTCACTTTTCCTTGGCCGTCTTCTTCTTCTCCAGGTGGCGGTGCGCCTCTATACGAGATTCGGGGGTGAAGGGGCACGGAGTGTTCCAGAACTCCTTCTCCCGTCGCTCCTCGTCCGACTCGGTCCCATCCTCCTGCTTTCCCTCGGAGTCAGGAGGACTGCAGGATGGAAACAGGCTTATCATCAAAGTTGGCTTCTCTCATTGTTTGCCATTGAGGGTGCTAAATGTCCAATCCGTTCGAAGCGAGAGGTTCGCAGCCAAACCTCCAACTTTAAATGGATTGGACATCTACTTGGGATAAACACATTGAAATTTACAGCAGATTGGATTGATTGGATGTCATATGAATTGGTATCTATCATTATTTTGGTATTGTGTGAGCCATCTTGGGTGGGTCGACCAGTTATAGGAAACTAGTAGTACTGCAACGATTAACTCGAGTATTCGTTAAGAAAAGAATATTCGAATTCAATTTTCTTGCTTTGAATATTCATTTAATTAAAGTGGCGTTCTATTGGTTTATTTTGAAAGTGTTTGCATTTCATTTTATTGATTTAGGTGGATACACTGCCCTCTGGTCTTTGCAAATGCAAATAATTGCAATATTGCAATAAAATAATGTAAACTGGTTAAACTTGAGAATAGCTGAGATCTGTCATGACAGAACATTACTCCTCAAGTTAAGCATTCACTTCAGTGATATCTGGCGCCATCTAGTGTCATGAATGGGTATAATGTCTAGACCCCGAATATAAGATGACTCCCACTTTTTCAGTCTTATTTCAATGCAAAAAATACCGTCTTATATTCGTGCCAATACGGTACATATCGTGCAACTAGGGCTGTCAAAATGATCACGTTAACAGGCAGTAATTAATTTTTCTAATTAATCACGTTAAAATATTTGACGGATTTAACGCACATGCCACGTTCAAACAAATTAAAATGACAGCAAAGTGTCATTTCCACTTGTTACTTGTGTTTTTTTGGTGTTTTTCCGCCCTCTGCTGGCGCTTGGGTGCGACTGATTTTATGGGTTTCACAGCACCATAATTATTATTGACATCAACAATGGCGAGCTACTAGTTTATTTTTTGATTGAAAATTTTACAGACTTTATTAAAACGAAAACATTAAGAGGGGTTTTCATATAAAATTTCTATAACTTGTACAAACATTTATCTTTTAAGAACTACAAGTCTTTCTATCCATGGATCGCTTTAACAGAATGTTAATTATGTTAATGCCATCTTGTTGATTTATTGTTACAATAAACAAATACAGTAGTTATGTACAGTATGTTGAATGTATATATCCGTCTTGTGTCTTATCTTTTCATTCCAACAATAATTTACAGAAAAATATGGCATATTTTATAGATGGTTTGAATTGTGATTAATTACGATTAATTAATTTTTAAGCTGTGATTAACTCGATTAAAAAATTTTATCGTTTGACAGCCCTACGTGTAACATATTTTTTAGTACCCCTGACATCATTTTAGTGCCATATCGGTACCAATATTATTATTACTATTGCTGAAATTGGGCTCGTACCCGTCTGTTACCGCTTCTTGTCGGCTTCCCGTCCGGTCAGTGCTCCCCTCTTCCTTCTCTGAAGTGTTCCCCCTCAAGTATTGGTCCTCCTGCTCCAGGACCTGCCTGGTCAGCTCCTCCAGGCCCTGATTGGCCGCGATGCGCTCAGAGCGCGTCACCGCTGTGCCGTCCAGACACTGAAGGAAGGAAGCTTGAAAGTAACTTGAACGAGATGAGCCCACTTTGGTTTTGGCCTGACCTGGAGTTGAGGTAGTGTGGCGATGACGTATTCCCGGTAGCCTTGGAAGACCGCGCAAGGGTTTCCCACCAGGAAGAGTTGGCCCAGGTGCAGGTTTTCTTTCAGGGCGGCCACACTGCTCAAACGCCCCACGAAGTTGAGCGTCAGGTCCAACTTTTGCAGACTCTCACAGCCTACGTCGACACGAAAAGCCGCAACTTCATTTCTGACAATCGCCAACCCTCCTTGTCCAAATGGCTTGGACATCTATCGCTGTCAATAGCAGTGAGTACCACATATGCACCTTCCAGGTTTTCAATGACTTGGATGTTATTCAAGGCCAAGTTCAAGTACTCCAGCTTCTTCAGGCGACCTACGTTCTCTATGAAGAGAAGAAGGAAAAATCTTCGCAACCAAGCGAAAAAGTGGTCACGATGGCGACGGTGCCCCACCGATGCGAGGTATGAGGTTGTTCTGCAGGTAGAGGATCTTGAGATCCCTGCACCATCGCTCGATGTGCTCGATCCTCTCGATGTCCTGCTGATGCAGCGAGACCTCCTCCAAGGAGAAGATCTCACACTCGTTGTGCTCGGCCCGGCGACGGATCAGATCTTCCGTGACTGCACGTGAATCGTTACATTTCAGTGGCACTGACGCCGAGAGATTTTCACTTCGACAAATGGACCGGATGTCAGTGAAGCCGATGAGTTACAGTGGTATGAAAAAGTATCTGAACCTTTTGGAATTTGGAATGCTTGAACTAAAACCACCCAAATATGTATAGGTTTTCATATTTTAATGAGGATAGCATGCAAACAAGGACAGGAGGGGGAAAAATAAGTATGTGAACCCTCTGCCTCAGAAGACTTAAACAACAATTGAAACCAATTTTTACCAAACATTTTAAGTCAGGTGTGTGCCCAATCACTGATGAGTGGTTTAAAGCTGCCCGGCCCACTATAAAAAACACACCTGGTAAGAAATGTCTTGATGAGGAGCATTGGCTGATGTGCATCATGGCTCGGTCAAAAGAGCTGTCTGAAGACCTGCGATCAAGGATTGTTGGTTTGTTTAAAGCTGGGAAAGGATACAAAACCATCTCTAAAAGTCTGGATGTTCATCAATCGACAGTCAGAGAAGTTGTCTACAAAAGGCGAGAGTTTGGCACTTTTGTTTCTCTCCCAAGGAGTGGCGGTCCACCAAAGATGACACCAAGAGTTCAGCGCAGAATACTCAGGGAGGTAAAAAAAGAACCCTAGAGTGTCTGCTAAAGACTTAAAGAAATCACTGGCACAGTCCAATATCGCTGTGCACACATCAACTATATGTAAAACTATGGCCAAGAATGGTGCTCATGGGAGGACTCCACGGAAGAAGCCACTGCTGTCTAAAAAAAAAAACATTGTTGCTCGTTTAATGTTCGCAAAAAGGCACTTGGACACTCCACAGAAGTTTTGGGAAAATATTTTGTGGGCAGACTAAACCAAAGTTCAATTGTTTGGGAGTAACACACAACGTAATGTGTGGAGGAAAAATGGAGCAGCTCACCAACATCAACACCTCATCCCCACCGTGAAGCATGGTGGAGGGAGCATCATGATTTGGGGCTGTTTTGCTGGATCAGGGCCTGAACAACTTGCAAATATTAATGGAAGAATGAATTCATAAGTTTATCAGGATGTTTTGCAGGAAAACCTGAGGCTGTTTGTCAGACAGTTGAAGCTAAAAAGAGCATGGATGCTGCAACAAGACGATGATTCAAAACACAGAAGTAAATCAACTTCAGAATGGTGTCAGAAGAACAAAATACACGTTCTGGAATGGCCAAGTCAAAGTTCAGACTTGAACCCCATTGAGATGCTGTGGCATGACAGCGATTCATGCCAGACATCCGTGGAATCTGACTGAATTACAGCTGTTTTGTAGTGAAGAATGGGCCAAGATTAGTCCTGATTGATGTGCCAGACTGATCTGCAGCTACAGGGAGCGTCTGGTTGAAATTATTGCTGCCAAACGGGGGCCACAAAATATTCAATGTGATGGTTCACTTACTTATTTTCCCCCTTCTGTCATTGTCAGCATACTATCCTTCATTAAAATTTAAAAACCCAAAAATGTTTGGGTGGTTTTAGGTAAAGCAGACGCTGTTCTCTCATCTGTGTGATTTTGACAAAGATCAGATCACATTTGATGGTGATTTTATGCAAAAATATCAGAAATTCCAAAAGGTTCAGATACTTTTTCAAGTGATATTGGGCGGGAAAAAGACGCAAATTCTTTGGAATCTCTGAAATACCTTCATGAAAATCACAACAAGTTTGATCTTATCTAGTTGCTAATACCAACTTTACTCCCTGATGCTTGAATTTACATTTAACAAATATACAACATAAAGCATTGGGGGAAACAGAAGTACATAATTAATAATAACAAAAATAACTACTCATAAAAATGTGAAACTCTTAAATTAAAACCGAAAAAAAAAAGATTAAAAAAACTAGAAGAACATAAAGAAATTCAATAATAACACTTTTAAAATTAAAGAAAATATTATTTGGGGAAATGTTTTTTAAAAAAGGAAAGTATTAATAAACTTAAAAAAAATATCAAAAAATATTTTATTCTATTTTTAAATATATTATTCAAATAAGATTTTTACTTCTTCCGAGTATTTTTTTTCTTTTCACGATATTCACATTCTCATTTTTGAATGTATTCTCCTTTTTATTTTTACTATGAACAGCTACATCAGCAATGGGTATTATTTTGTTAATTTTTTTCACAAAGTGTTTTAAATGTCTTTGTTTGTTTGTATATATAATTCCTTGTTAATTAAAAAAAAAAAAAAAAAAAAAAAAAAAAAAAAAAAAAAAAGAGCTAACATATTGCCCTCTCATTACGACACCAAAACACTTTACGACTCCTTTACGCCAGTCTCCCTCGCGAAAGCCGTCTTCTTTACTAGCTGGTCAACTAGTGAGTGACACACTAAGAATGCTAGTTAATCACTCGACGAGAATGTCAGTCATTTGTTTAGTAGAATCGCCATACATAAAGCTAGTTAACAATTCAAATAAAAGACAACACAGTTGGTTAGCTTCCTACACTCGGTACGACACTTTACGACTCCTTGTAACCAGTCTTCATACGGACGCCTGTAAGGCTCAAGAAGTATATTTTTTCAAACCGGTCATCTTCAATCGGTTGGTTAGTGATACACAGAGCAAAACAATTTATTAACGGAACATTCATTTCGCTGTTAAGCTAATTAGCAATAGCAACACCTCTAAATCGGTACACAACGTCCGAGATTGACAATTGCTCACTGACTAAACTTGTTCACAGTTTGTCATTTAACGCCACAGTATTCACACGGCCGCCGATTCGCTTCCTAAATTCGTCCGTTGCGGGTGAATTTGGTTAATTTAGTGAGTTAATGAAGCTAGGAAAATAAACTCACTGTAAACCATCGTCGCGCTCCCTTGTCGTTTAGGACGTTACCGTGGAAACCCATAGACGCCGCCGGTGCTGCGTTCAAGAAAACACGGAAAACAATATAAGTAAAATTTGTATAATAGGATACCATTATATTCATTTTAATAGTTAACTAATAAATAATTTAGGCAAATAATAATAATTTAAAAAATAAAAATAAAAACCTTTCCACTTTCATATTCTAGCCTAATTGCTGACCCAAAATAAAAGCCTTTTATTCACCACATTTATTATCATGATGATTATGAAGTGCATTTTCTGTTTGGTCCTGCTCAAACAAACTTTGCTAACTGAAAATTTCCATAGCAGAATCTCTCCGTTTCCATGGTGACGCTGAGGAGAAATGCAGTTCGTCTCAGTTTCACTAGAGGGCGCTGAACTACCATCTCTCATCCATCCCTCATCTGTCGCGCTTCTCATTAGAGTGATTCCTGGATGAATACACAGTACTGAGTAATTGTGGTCGATTTTTTTTTTTTTTTTTTAGCTCATTAGCTGCCATTGACGGTGATGGAAGTCAAACGGACATCCGTCAACGTCAAAGGCAGCCATGGACTTTTCCACAACTGCCTCAATGAATGATGTGATTAAGAAATAGCAAAAACACCTTTATAGGAAGAAAGAGAATAAGGAATAAAAGACAGTTGCCATAGCGACCGTCAGTACACGGTGTAATGTGTGCGCGTTTAACTTGTCGTAAAATGTCGGTCAACAGTTTCCATATGAAGAGTTCCGTCGAGAGCACCTCGAAGAGAACGACGGCGACGTTCTCGACGTTTTCTGTCGTCATGGCAACCGTGAGTGTGAATATGTCGGCTCCTCCCCCTACGAGTTATGAGTGGAGTTGAGGAGCAATAAATGAGGAATGCTCAAAAGAGGAGAAGGAAAGTGTGAAGAAGGAGAGAAGGATGGACGACAAGAAAGGAAAGAAGAACAAAATGGAAGGGTAGCTAGGTGGGATAAGGAATGGAATGAGGGAATAAGGACCGAAGGAAAAAAATAAGAGGGAGAAGGACAGCAAGAAAGAAAAGGATTTCGGGGTCACTTCCTGTTGTTTTTGAGGCAGTCCAGGTCATTCCTGTAGGTAACGGGTCAAACCCCCCCCCCCCCCCCACCCACTCCCCCACCCCTTAAATGAGGAACATTTCAGGGTCACCTGTTCATATTAAGTCACTTCCTGTTGATTTAGGAGCATTTCGGGTCACTTAGTTTGACAATCAATTGGAGTGAATGGAGATTTTTGTACAATTAAAATGAATGGGAAATTTGGGCCATCAGAAATGAATGGGTTTGTTTTTGGCTAATTTTAGCCGAATTGTACGTTTTCAGCAAAAACTGTATTGAACCTTTGTCCCGCTTAGCCTTGCTAAGAATGCAACTCGACTGACTGGTGGCTTGTTGCACACCGCTCTCTGTACCAGAGGTTGCGCTAGACTTTTTCGTTGTCTGTCATTTTGACTGACAGGGTCATAAAAATCCGCTCATAAGCTATTTTTACCCGTCACTTAAATTTTTAAAATGACTATATCTTGATGCAGTCACTATATGTATATACACAATAATACAATAATACTTCATAATATAAAGTAACTAACATTAGTGCAGTCATGGATTACAGTAAGCAGGCCAGTGCTGTGTTTCCATATATATATATATATATATTTGTTTGTTTGTTTTTTCCCCCAAGTGGGACCATGATCCTAATACATTTAATAATAATAAAATATTATATAATTTCATTATATATATATACTGTATATATATTTTTTGTTTATTATTATTATTATTATTAATATATAAAAACGCACGTTGATACGACGCACATAAAGGCATCTTCTTTTTTTAAAAAATCGTTAGAAAGTTGTATGGACTTACAATCCGCTAGCTTGTTGTTTCCTGTTGTCTTCCGAAATACACCTGGGTGACGGCGCGTCAAGTGTTCGTTCATAGCCGACGTGCTCCCGTGGTATGCGAGCTTAGCTTAGCAAAAAGAGTAGACACAGTGGTGGCACCTTCCATATTTTCCTTAAAATAATTTCAGGCTCTGGCTAGTCTGGTCTGCTTTTTTGGCTTTATGCCGCTTTCACCGTGTTACCAATTCTGCCCTTCCTGGTAATTGGCGGCGTTTTCAACTGCTCGCCGCAATGAGGAGTGAACCGGCGATTCATTCGTTGTCATCTTTCATCCTCTAATGCATCAGTCCCTCTTTTTTCACCTCTTTTATCCACACCATCAGCGTTTTAGGGCTTTTGGAAAAAACTTCGGACACTCAGTTGCCTTGACATTTTTCCGAGTAAGGCCAACGACGTCACGC
This sequence comes from Corythoichthys intestinalis, assembly GCF_030265065.1. NCBI lineage: Eukaryota > Metazoa > Chordata > Actinopteri > Syngnathiformes > Syngnathidae > Corythoichthys > Corythoichthys intestinalis. The sequence continues at coordinate 3,503,834 of NC_080408.1, read as the reverse complement.
ATCAAGAGAGACAATAGCCAATTAATATGCTCACTCGCCACCCTGTGGTCTGGGGTGTGAATTGCAACCTGTCAAAATGACAGATGGACTTCAGTTTTTTCCGTCACCGTTTTAAAAAAAAAACGTTCAACGACGGAAAATATTCGGTTAACGCGACCCCTGCTCTGTACTCATCTTATTGCCCTCTTCGTGTGCCCGGTGTTCTGTCAAATTTTCAACCCCATCAGAGTACAGCGATTAAAAAGTAAACACTACAAACTTCCTTTGAATAAAGGACTATTTACGTACGTTTGATAATTGAGGAAAATGTAGAAAAGTTCTCCTCAGACACATCCTGCCATGTTAGCTGCACAACAACTGCACGCCACTCTCTGTTTATGTCTTCGATGTGTAATAAAGCATTATTTTATGCCATATTCGTGTTGACCATGTGGCATCTATGTTGCCTGGCACGGCCGGACTGTTCTCCCTGTATTTTTCAAACACTGTGAGAATAGTCTGGGACCCACCTCCTTAACGCTCTCTCGAGCCAGTACGAAATCATTCGTCCAATCAGATTTGTTTATTTGCGTGACGTGTTCTTAACAAGCAACGTCACTCTTCCTCGTCGGAAGTCGTCTCCACAACAACACCGATGGCGAACGGGAGAGCCGAGAATATGTTCCAATCCACGGTAAAATCAGTTTTAAATGACCAAAAACACATTGACACAAGTCATTGACAGCAGTTTGTCTCGCGCTAGACATGTTAAATAAACTTTGTTCTCCGTTCGCGCCGCGCGGGAGTTGTCGCTTTACCAACGTCACGTCTGCCCGTCACTGATTGGTCCACTCAGCTGTCTGTTTGCTGTGGCTTGCTCCGCCCTGGAAATTTGATCAACTCATTGGTCGCCAGACTCTATGGCCTGGTGTACCAAGCTAGCATCTACATGCTCCTCCGACGTCAGCCGGTTTGTCTGGCGGTACTCTCCAGCTGCTTCCCCGGCGAGCTCTCCTGTCCGTCGCAGGAGAACGAGCTGTAACTTGCTCGCCACCAGGCGGGTTGCCGATCGGCGAAGACAATCGGCAACCCCGTCGCCATGTGAAATGATCCGGGCTAGTTTTGTGTGATTTTTCGCTTCATGAAGCGAAAATAAGGCGGAATATGGAGTAATTTTGTAATGTCGTACTGAATAAATGCATTTTTATTATTTCATAGTCCATTTAGCACAAGACTGTTATTTGTCATGACCATACAATTTGTTTAGCAATTGGGGAAAAATACTTGGATAAAAAGAATATCCTGTAAAAATATTGGAGTAGAGAGATTGAAACAATGACATTTTGCGTCTCCCTGCGTCGCATTTTCCTCGTTCTAAATAATTCCCTCTCAATGGGCTGAATTCTAAATCAGATGAAACCATGACCCTGCTGATGTCATCGTCCTGGGGATGCTAGAGCCCTATAATGGTAGGCGTGGCTAAACGGCAGGTTAAAAGACTAATTTCTTGTCATCTGCGCTTTGCCAAATTGTTGTATATAGTCGAATCGTCTGAAAATATGATTCTAATTCACATAATAATGATATTTAACACTTTTTTTATCCTGTCGTATGCACTTTAAAGGGTATTACAACACCTGGGGAAATGCTAATATTCAAAGATGTCCCGACCGATCGAGATGCCGATTGATCGGGTCCGATCACGTCATTTTCAAAGTATCGGAATCAGCAAAAAAATATCGGACATGCCTTTTTTTTAATATGTATATATTTTTTAATTAAATCGTTTTCTAATTGTATTTAACGTTACAGACAAAATGTCTTACATTCATCCAGAGTCTTTAGTTTTGGCTTAAAGTAGGGCTATCAAATTTATCGCGTAAACGGCGGTAATTTTTTTTTTTTTTAAATTAATCACGTTAATATATTTAATGCAATTAACGCATGCGCTGCACGACCCACTCACGCATTGTCGCGTTCAATCTATAATGGCGCCGTTTTATCTATATATAGAGCTAACAGGCATTGTAAAATGAGTAGGGAGAATTTTGGCAGTCTTTGGAGTCTCTTTTTAATTGGCTAAAGCCTTAAAATCCCTCTCTCAACAATTAGAAAATCGTGAGAAGCAATGTTGGGAAGAACGGTAGTGGTTGATCTTTTTCTTAATACTCTATGTTACTTCCCAACGCAGAGAAGATATATCAATTGGTGCCACTACGCACAGTCATGGTTGCACTTCCCATCATGCATTTGGGCAGAAGTTAAATGGCTACTTTATCATTTACTGAAAGCTCAACAAATACACTAGATGGCAATATTTAGTCACAATATACAAAGTCACATTTATCCTTTAAGAATTACAAGTCTTTCTATCTGTGGATCCCTCTCACAGAAAGAATGTTAATAATGTAAATGCCATCTTGAGGATTTATTGTCAAAATAAACAAATACAGTACTCATGTACTGTATGTTGAATGTATATATTCGTCCAAGTTTTATTCATATTTTTCTTAATGCATTGCTAAAATGTATATGATCGGGAAAAATTATCGGGAATGATTGGAATTTAACAGGAGCAAAAAAAAAAAAGCAATCCGATCGGGAAATATCGGGATCGGCAGATACTCAAACTAAAACGATCGGATCGGGAGCAAAAAAACATGATCGGAACAACCCTAATTTTTTTTGTTAACTTTATTAATATTTGTTATCTTGCCACATAACGGTTCTATTGATATCTCACAGCCCCTTAGTACTGTATTATAATACCCTTTAAACAGCGCTCATGTTTTAGCCCAGTCAATAGCAGCCAGTTATTTCAGTAAGGGTTTAAAAATAATCATAATTCATGCATGAAAGGGTTAAGATGACACGCGTGTGTTCGCTAGCACACATATGGCATCCCATCTTTTCCCTCCATTCCTCCACATGCCATCTTGTCCTCCCCCTCCCTTCTTTCTTTCCATACTTCCTTCCCGTCAGCGCCTGTTGCTAGGCGAGAGTGGGTACCGACGTTACCATAGCAACCAATCCTCGTCTCGATGCAGGAAGCTGCGTGGCGGGCCATTCACGCCATCAAGGAGGGGCGGCGACTCCACAAACGCACGCACTTCTACCATTGACGACGACCGATGTCCGAAACGGATCGGAAGGGTTCACGGAAACACCAGGATTCATTGCCACAAGTCAATTGGTAATTTTTTATTTTTCCTTTTTTTTAAATTTTTTTATTTCGACGGTTGCACCATTTCGACAAGTAAACACACAATTTTGAAACGTCAATCTCTCATTCTTGTTGGTGGTCTTCTTGTTTTCCTGTTTTGGGGAAACCGGAGCGACCGCGAAACACACGCCGGCTTCCCCGCCGAGAGCGAAGGAGGGAGTTTAGAACATGGCGCCGCACGGCACGTCTGGATTGACGCGCGGGGGTCGTACCAGGTGAAAGATGAGGACGGTTGTCATAGAAACGAGCTGCCGCCAGTCTCTTCTTTGTGCAACAAAACAAGACTACAAGACCAGAACCAGACTAGAAGCAGATCAGAACTTATTTAGAACCAGACTTGTCACAACCAACAACAGAGTAGTACCAGTCCGGGACCAATTTGGAACCAGACTTCTTTCCCACTAGTCTCACGCAGGATCCACTTGAGATTGAAAATAAACCAGTGCCAGATCAGAATCTATTTAGAACCACAAATCCAGACTAGAACCAGATTAAAACCAGACTCAAATTAGACCAGAACCAGACTTGTACCCTGCCGACCAGAACTAAACCACAATCAAACTAGAGTAGTACCAGACCGGGGCCAATTTGGAACCAGACTTCTTTCCAACTAGTCTCACGCAGGATCCAATTGAGATTGAAAATAAACCAGTGCCAGATCAGAATCACTTTAGAACCACAAATCCAGATCAGAACCAGATTAAAACCAGACTGAAATTAGACCAGAACCAGACTTGTCCCCCTGCCGACCAGAACTAGACCACAACCAAACTAGAGTATTACCAGACCGGGACCAATTTGGAACCAGACTTCTTTCCTACTAGTCTCATGCAGACAAGAATGTGATCCAATTGAGATTGAAAATAAACCAGTGCCAGATCAGAATCACTTTAGAACCACAAATCCAGACCAAAACCAGATTAAAACCAAAGTCAAATTAGACCAGAACCATACCTGTACCTTGCTGACCAGAACTAGACCACAACCAAACTAGAGTAGTACCCGACCGGGACCAATTTGGAACCAGACTTCTTTCCTACTAGAGTCATGCAGACAAGAATGTGATCCAATTGAGATTGAAAATAAACCAGTGCCAGATCAGAATCTATTTAGAACCACAAATATAGAACAGGACCAGATTATAACAAGACTCCAATTACACCAGTACCATCCTGGACCCAAATCAGAACAAATGTTTAAAGAAAGGCCAAATTTGAAACCAAACTCAAATTGGACCAAAACCATTTTAAAAACTAGACTAGTATCATACCAGACCTAGGCCTGCACCAGAGTAGAACCTGATCACAACCTATTTAAAATTTGACAATTCCTGGACTACCTAAATTTAGGACAACCCTAGTCCCAGACTAGGACCAGTCCAAAACCAAATTAGAATCAAACAGGTACTGGACTCATAATAGGCTATAACCAGTCCAGGATCCAGAAAAGATTGGAAATCAACCAGTGCCAGATCAGAATATATTTAGAACCACAAATCCAGACCAGAACCAGATTATAACAAGACTCCAATTACACCAGTACCATCCTGGACCCAAATCAGAACAACTGTTTAAAGAAAGGCCAAATTTGAAACCAAGCTCAAATTGGACCAAAACCATTTTAAAAACTAGACTCGTTTCATACTAGACCTAGGCCTGCACCAGACTAGAACCTGATCACAACCAATTTAAAATTTGACAAGTCCTGGGCTACCTCAATTTAGAACCACACTAGTCCCAGACTAGGACCAGTCGAAAGCCAAATTAGAACCAAGCAGGTACTGGACTCATAATAGGCTATAACCAGTCCAGGATCAAAAAAAGATTGGAAATCAACCAGTGCCAGATCAGAATATATTTAGAACCACAAATCCAGACCAGAACCAGATTATAACAAGACTCAAATTACACCAGAACCATGCTGGACCCAAATCAGAACAAATGTTGAAACTGTACCAGTCCTAGGAATGGACCAATTTGAACCAAACTCAAATTGGACTAAAACCATTTCAAAAACTAGACTAGTTTCATTCTAGACCTAGAGCAGCACCAGACTAGAGCCTGGGCACAACCGATTTAAAATTTGACAAGTCCTAGACTATCTTAATTTTGGATCATACTAGGACCAGTCTAAAGCCAAATTAGAACCAAACGGGTATCGGACTCATCATACACTATAACCAGACCAAAATCAGATGGGAAAAAGATCAGAAGTCAGAATCAGATTAGTCTCATGCTGACCAGATTCGAGCCAAACAACAGTTGCACCAAATCAGACCCCCAATTAGAACCAGATCAGAAACAATTTAGAACCAGACTGGAACTAGGTTAGAAACGGACTAATCCCCAAATTAGAAGCAATTTACACCATTGCTAGGTCAGAATTAATCTAAGACCAGAACAGAAATAGGCTGGAAACAGACTGCTACCAAATTGGAACCAAAGCAGACTAGTGCCCAGATCGGAACAGGACCAGAACTAGCCTGGAACCAGAAGATTACCATACTAGTCCCAGACCAGAACCGGTCTGATTGCAAACTAGAATCAGAGCATAGTCAGATGAAACTAGAGCACAACCAGATTAGAATCAGACCAGAATCAGATTGTAAGAAGATCAGAGTTGCGTATTAAAGCTTCGGTTTTCCAAACTAGCGTAGAAATGTTACTTTTTTTTTTTTTTGTACAAAATCTACTTTAGGAAATCTTTTGAGTCTTTCGGGATTTTTGGAAGTCAGTTAGTGCGAGGGGGTGTGGCCTAGGGGATCATGTGATCAAGAAGGACAGACATCATTGCAATAATTTTCATTGGGATCATAATTTTGTATAGTGTGTGGGCGGGGCAAGAATGGAGGTCGCTCCAGTGGGTTTGTGGTTCTTGATTCTTGTTGTTATTGTCCAAAGTGGGCGTGGCTTTCCCGTGGGCGTCCACCAATCATTCTTGAGCAACGACGCTTTGATCTTTGCTTTGATCCTTATTTGGGGCCTCGCTGGCGTCTTTAGGTGGGGCCTCGGGGGCCGCCGTCGGTTTGGGGGGCTCCGCCTCAGCTTTGGGGGCCTCAGTCTTTTTGGCATCGGCCTCATCTTTGACGGCGGGGGCCTCCTTGGGGGGGGCGGCGGCCGCCGGGGTCTCCTTGGCCTCGCCGTCCGTCTTGGGCTCGGCGTCGGCCTCCTTTTCCGGCTCTTTGGCGCCGGCGGGCGCCACGTCGTTAGACTCGGCGGGGACGGCGGCGGGGCCGTCTTTGCCGTCCTTGGTGGCCTGGTCGTCGTCAGGCGCCGTCCCTTCGGCCGCCTTGGCGTCCTGCTCTTTGGCCTTGTCGTCGTTGACGTTGTAGCCCTTCTTCTTCTTGCTCAGTTTGCCTCCCATGGCGGAACTCGGGCGTCTGAGCGCACAAACGACAAACGCTGGGTGTGAGAAGACAAACGTGACATTGTGAGAGAATTTTATTCATCCTTAAAACACAACCATTATACATTATGTTTGTTATGCTTGCATGAGAACATTGTAGCATAGAGCATCATTGTTATATTAATCTGTTTGAGTGTGCCTCCGCATAGCCTTGACTATTGTAGACTGTATCACAATATGCCCAAATATAGACTGTTATGTTCCTGTGTTTTCCAATATGCCCTGAATGACTGTGGCTTAACAGGCTGAGCTTGTCATTGTTCTAGCCAGAGCCGGTGTTCAAGGTCATAACATGAGGTGGTTTTCCCCTAATAGAGGATGTTTTTCTGTAACTTGAAATGTTTTTGTATGGAAAAATACCCAGGTTTGTGAGATGATGAGTTTCGTTTCTTAGTAAATTTTGTTTCACGGTGGGCTTCGGCACCGCCCTTTCAACAGTATAAATGTCCAGCCTCTATTGTACTTCTTTGTACTTCTGGGTGATCACAGCTCCTAGCTGAATCACATCATTTTGTACCCGAGAGCTCTTGTTCATAAAGCCTTCGAAGCAAAGCAATCCATGGTTGGGGTCTGATTCATTTCTCTAATTGAGCTATCGAAGTAACACTTGTCTTGGAGTTCAAATTTGAGCTTCCCTAACAGACATGTCAATGGAACAGTGGTGAAAATCACATGCATTTAACTTCTAATCTAGAATCACAATTCATTTAACTCATTTACTCCTAGCCATTTTCACCGGTGCAACCCCCTTCCCTCTCGGACGTTTTACGGGATTTTGACTTATTTTGCAAGGCCCACAGAAAATTCTGTTCTATTGCTACATAAACATGGAACCAACCAAAAGAAAGATTAGACTCTCTTCTTTCAGCAGGAAAAAAAGTTAGTTCATATCTTTTTCCATTCAGCATTCATACATCAGCATTAGAAAATAGCTCAGTTTGAGCAATTTTCCAATTTCTTATGAAAAAACAGAGAAATTGAGCTTTTTGTGAAAGCATACATTTCAAACAGAAATTTGACTTTAACACAGCTATTTTTTGCTTTAGTTACATCCCAAACACCTGAATAATGTTTTCCTTTCACAAAATAACATAAACAACAAGACAAATAGAGCTTTTGATAGCAAAGTAACAATTTATTTACACATAACTAACTGAGATGACGCTGTTGTGGCCGCGACAGCCGGGTAAATTTTTCCCTCATCGCCGCCTGTCTCATAAAGATGGATTTTTTTGAGTCTCTGCGGGGTCTGCTCGGCGAGCAGCACGAACTCAACAACATCGTCCGCTGCACTGGTGGTCCCAGTCGTTCTGCTCGGTCGTCCAGCACCTGGCATCCCGAGCGTCCTCTCGGTTGTTCTGCTCAGTCGTCCGCCGCCTGGCATCCTTCCGCCGGCGCTCCGAACGTGCCGTTCGTTGCCATTGAATCGGGTTGCGGGTAGAGATGTCCGATCACGTCATTTTCAAAGTATCGGAATCGGCAAAAAAATATTGGACATGCCTTTTTTATATATATATTTTTTAATTAAATTGTTTTCTAATTGTATTTAACGTTACAGACATAATATGTTACACTCATCCAGAGTCTTTAGTTTTGGCTTAAGGTAGGGTTATCAAATTTATCCTGATAATGGCGGTAATTAATTTTTTAAAAAATGTATCACGTTAAAATATTTAACGCAATTAATGCATGCGCTGCACGACCCACTCACGCGTTGTCGTGCTCAATTTGTAATGGCGCCGCTTTACCTATATAGAGAGCTAAAAGGCAGCGTAAATGAATAGAGTGAATTTTGGAAGCCTTTGGAGCCATTCTTTAATTGGCTAAAGCCTTACAATCCCTTTCCATACGATTAGAAATACCGTGGGAAGCAATGTGGGGAAGCAAGGTAGTAATTAATCTTTTTCTTAACACCGTATATTATTTCCCAACGCAGAGAAGATATATCAATTGGTAGCACTACGCACAGTCATGGTTCCACTTCCCATCATGCATTTGGGCATGGCTACAGTATCATTTGCTGAAAGCTCAACAAATACACTAGATGGCAATATTTAGTCACAATATACAAAGTCACATTTGTCCTTTAAGAATTACAAGTCTTTCTATCCGTGGATCCCTCTCACAGAAAGAATGTTAATAATGTAAATGCCATCTTGAGGATTTATTGTCATAATAAACAAACGCAGTACTTATGTACTGTATGTTGAATGTATATATTCGTCCGAGTTTTATTCATTTTTTCCTTAATGCATTGCCAAAATGTATATGATCGGGAAAAATTATCAGGAATGATTGGAATTGAGTCGGGAGCAAAAAAAAGCAATCGGATCGGGAAATATCAGGATCGGCAGATACTCAAACTAAAACAATCGGGAGCAAAAAAACATGATCGGAACAACCCTAGTTGCGGGTCTTACCAAATGCGCTACTGCCCTCCAGTGGCCAGTTTTATTGCTTTAAAATGGATTTTCAGCTTTGTGCTTTGGAGCTCAGTTGAATCAGAACCCAGAGATGTTTCTTATGAAAAAAAATGTAAAAGACGTATAAATACATCTTTGGGACACTGAAACAATTAAAAATAGAAGGTATTTATACGTTTTTGGGAGCAAATGAGTTAAAAATGAACTGTTTTTGCATTGACCACGCAGTAATGTTGGCATATTATCACTTGGAGGAAATGGTCTCCGCGCAGGCCGTACTGGTCCCCATCCCACACAATGCTTGCCTATGTTTGTGAGCTGACAACACAATGTTGTCATTCGGGCTCACAAATGCAACAGATTAATGCAGGGGTGTCCAAACAATGGCCCACAGCCCAGTTCTTTACGGAGGACCAATTGGGACAGAATGAAATACAGTGAATTAGATAAGTATTTGAACACCCTGCGATTTTGCCAGTTTTCCCACTTAGAAGTGGTGGGCGGGTTTGAAATTTTCATGGTAAATGCTTGTCCACTGTGAGAGACAATCTAAAGAAAAAAAAACTAGGGCTGTCAAAATTATTGCGTTAACGGGCGTTAATTAATTTTTTAAATGAATCACGTTAACATATTTGACGCAATTAACGCATACACTGAATGACCTGCTCGCATATTGCCTCAAACAGATTACACTGAGGCCGTTTATGGACATTAAGAGTGAAGAGAATGCCACCGGCCGCTTGGGGGCAGCGCCGTTCCATACCCATGTTATTTCTTCTAAACGTGGGAGAATTAGTAGTTGTGAGACGTTTATGCTGTATTCACAATGTAATGCAAATTGCTATTTGTGCTCCACACATATTTCGGTAAGTTTTCTTTCATTTAGTGGCAATTATGTGTCTCTTGTTGTATTTTGGGTAAGATATGTACAGATATATGTTATACAGTAAAGGCCAGTGGACACAGGCGTTCTTTGGACCGTGCCGTTTATTGGCATAAGCTTCGGCAACTCCTTCACAACAAACATAAGTATTGTTTAGTGAAAGCACAACAAACATAATATTCCTATCTCTCCAAAAAAAAAATAATGTTCACAAAAAGAAAAGCACTTCAGTCTATAGTAATGAGGCCCTATTCTGACACACAGTTAAACAACAATGCAAAATGAACTGGCATTCCATATCAAAATAGCTATGCAAAATACACGTAAAACTTAGACTTTGGTCACTCTATTTTTATTATTGTTATTTTTATTCTTATTATTATTATATTAATTCTACTTTTGATTGAAAATTTTACAAATTTTATTAAAACGAAAACATGAATAGGGGTTTTAATATAAAATTACTATAACTTGTAAGTATAACATTTATCGTTTAAGAACCACAAGTCTTTCTATCCGTGGATCACTTTAACAGAGAGAATGTTAATAATGCCATTTGTGGATTTATTGTTACAATAAACAAATACAGTACTTATGTACAGTATGTTGTACGTAAATCCGTCGTGTGTCTTATCTTTCCATTCCAACAATAATTTACCGAAAAATATGGCATATTTTAGAGATGGTTTGAATTGCGATTAATTGCGATTAATTACGATGAATTAATTTTTAAGCTGTAATTAACTCGATTCAAAATTGTAATCGTTTGACAGCCCTAAAAAAACAAATCCAGAAATTACAGTGTAAGTTTTCATATGACTGTAATTGCTTCTGCATTGAGTTTTGACATTTTGGATGAGTCTAATTCCTGCAATTTTAATTTGGTGTAATTTTTAGGAACAGTCCAAATCCTGACAGAGGGGAATTTTTACCATTTAATATGACTGTAATGTATTCTGCATGGAGTTTTGACATTTTGGATGAGTCTAATTCCTGCAGTGGTACTTTGTTGTAATTTTCAGGAAAGTCTAATTCCTGATGGAGTGATGGAGTGGATTTACAATTCATTATGACTGTAATTTATTTTTCATTGAAGATTTACATTTTGGATGAGGCTAATTCTTGCAGTGTAATTATCAGTAACTGTCTAATTCCTGATAGAGTGGAGTTTTCACAATTTAATATGACTGCAATTGCTTCTGCATTGAGTTTTGACATTTTGGATGAGTCTAATACCTGCAGCGCTACTTTGTTGTGATTTTCAGAAACGATCTAATTCCTGATGAAGCATTGTATATATACAAACTCACATTTATCCTTTAAAAATTACAAGTCTTTCTATCCGTGGATCCCTTTCACAGGAAGAATGTTTATAATGTTAATGCCATCTTGTGGATTTGTTGTTATAATAAAAAAATACAGTACTTATGTACAGCATGTTGAATGTATCTCCCCGTCTTATGTTTCCATTTCAACAATAATTTACAGAAAAATATGGCATATTTTAGAGATGGTTTGAATTGCGATTAATTACGATTAATTAATTTTTAAGCTGTGATTAACTCGATTAAAAATTTTAATTGTTTGACAGCCTTAGTTAAATTTACACCTTATGCCTAATATATGGCGGAAAACACTCAGGTGACTGTAAGTTCCGCTCTGAGACCCCCAATTTAGCCAACTTTCAAAATTGTCCCATATGCACGTGTGACACATCATTGGAAAGCTTAAAATCTCAATTTTCTGGGGGAAGAAAAATTTTGAGCAGGAGGACATTTAAAAAATATATATATATTTTTTTTTAAACAGCAAAACCCTATCTGGAGGCGAGAGCACGCGAGAACAGTATTACAGACGCCATGACTTTAACGAGATACTATCGCGTGTTTACTTTGTTTCGATCCAAATACTCCACGTAGCATGTATCACTGAGTGTCAAAATACAGCTGTGAATGGCCACAGCTGGATTGTTTTGGGATTTTATGGGTAAAACATGGTAATATAACAAGGGTCGCGATGCAGAAATCGCAGACATTAAGGAATGGTCGAGATTTTCTTTTCGATATATTTACCCTTTAAAATGTTTTTTTTTTTTTTTTTCGGATTAATTATTTATCATCTAACATATCAGAGAAAATGTAACTGACAAAAAAATACAATTAAGCGATAGCTATGAGGTAGATATCCGTGACTTTTTTACAGACAGCATTTTTTTCATTGTGACATAATTTGTTTAAAAGTTTAAAATATGTGAGTGAATAATTTTTTTAAGTGTTTTTTTTTTTTTTTTTTTACACGAAATATGAGACATCCATGAATGGTTCTAAGCTAAAAATGAGAGATTTTGAATGATGAATATAATTAATTACCTTCAATTTATGGCCGGGTTGAAACAAAAGCGGTTGCGCGACGTCTGTAAACGGGGGTTTTCAGGGTAAGACGGACAAATTAAAAATAGTTCGGGGGCTTCATGTGCCATGAATCTGCTATGGCAGCATATAGACATATTGTTCTATTAAACACAACAGTTGTTTTGCCTTAAAATACAGTAGTTTCTTTTAAAGAGTAGTGCAAGAGCAGAAACTGCTTTTTCGGCCTTGTCTGTGTTTTCCGCCATATACATAACACAATAAAACTGAATTGTTGTGGAACTCAAAATGTTGACTGGACAGTTATTAATCATTAGTAACATCAAATATTACACAAGACACCAAAGTATATCAGTAGCCATGTCCTTAAGTCTTTCTGATAGTTTTCCCCTGACCTTTTTACTGCAATAATATAATGAAAACCTGGAATTATGGCTTTTAGTTTTGGCCACCCCAAGATTTGAAGTGGCCCCATCCGGCCACCCCTATGAAAAATTTCTGGAGGCGCCACTGTAGACAGCGGAGTTTTAGTAATGATCTTCAATGCAATTGCCGCGCCAAACTATCATCCCGCCCCCCGCCTCACCCTGGTTACCACGGCAACACATACGAGATGCTTCAAGTGGCGTCAAGAAGTCTTTGAGGACGTTCAAAGGAATCTCTTCTCTATCTTTTCGCAGCAGAATTTTAATGAGAAAGCACGCGATCCCCTGCCTGGCAACACTGTGCCAGCGGATCTCATATCTTATCAAAGATTTCATCATTTCAATTGCACGTACATAGATTGCTAATAACTATGCTAATTTGTCAAGTCAAAGAAACGCCGACCAAATAAAGTATACTATCGTCTAGTACAATAGAACAACTGAATGTAATCAAGACCCCACACGTCAATGGTTAGCGTGCAACATGAAAACAAAAAAGCGTGTCATCGACGTACCGGTCGTTAGCAGGTTTGCATTGTTAGCATTGATCAGCAAGGTATTTGTGTTGGCAGCTGTGTTTGCTTCTGACAATGCTATCAGTATCAGGCTTTATTTGTTATTTGATTGTATTTACACGCTGACAACAAGCGTTAGAGACGAGAAAATCGTGTCGTACGTTCAAAACGTATTTTTCCCCGATTTTTAATTAAAAAGCAACAAAATCATTCATAAGCTGACGCGAATTTTTTGAGACAAATGGAGACCGTCTAATACCTGCATCAGTCTTACGCAATGATGGAATGTAACGGACTAATTCCCGCTGTTGGGACACTGAACAAGATGGGATTAGGCTTTTCTCTACGCCAATGTTCTGTTTTTTTTGTAGCAAACAGGATCGGTCCAATTCTTGCTTATGTTTTTTAAACACTAAAATGTCATTCAGACAGACGGCCTCGGCTTAGAAGAGGAAGGACAGCAGGAGCTCCAACATGATTTCACCATCACCTCTCACTTTACACAAAATTTAAGGTAAGTAAATGCTGTCATAAACGTTTCGCACCACCTACGAGTTCATTCCAGCATGTTTAGTGTGTCTAGCGAAGATAAAACAAACACTTTAACGTAAGCTTGTTAACGAGGCAGATAACGTAGCTAGTTAGCATGCCGAGACGGCTAAGTAGTTTCCTCTACAATTAGCCTAATTTTGTAGTCTTCCGCCGTTGTAAACATCTGTTCAAAATAACATTTTCATAACAGAGCCTGTGGTGTTTTTTCTCTCTGGTGACTTTCTGTGTTGAGAGAGGGTGTGTGTGTGTGTGTTTAATGTGTAAATAATGATACGAGTCATACACACGTGCTCTGTTTCTTGCGCTCGCTCTCCGTTAATATTCAACTAATTAACAGTAGTAGTGGTATGTGCTTTACATAAAATCAATTTGATCATATATTTGTTCAAGTCCAGTTCTTTTTTTTTTGTTCTCGTTCGAATGTTGAGCAACTTGAGCTATGGCTGTGGGTTTAGTCGCAAAGTTCTATTTATTTCAATTTTATTTAAAATATTTCAGTTATTTTATTTTAACATTATATTCATGTTGATGTTCCAATTTGCAAAATAAAAAGATCCTGCTCAATGGAATTTTCTTTTAACCCATATACGGTGCTTGCAATGAAAAATAAAATTCATTATAATTTTACACAAAACTCCCAAAAATGGGCCTGACAAAAGTATTGGCACTAGTGCTGCAACGATTAATCGATTAACTCGAGTATTTGATTAGAAAAAAATATTCGAATTAAATTTTGTTGCTTCGAGTATTCGTTAAATAAAGTGGCGTTGTAATGGTTTATTTTGAAAGTGTTTGCATTTAGTTTTATTGATTAGGGAGGATACACTGCCCTCTGGTCTGCCTCTTTTCACTTAGCTGAATCCAACTGCTTCCTGTTAAGACCAATGTAAGCAAAGTTTTTGTTTGAGCTAATGTTTTTCAATGCATTCATAATTTAGTTCATAGGTATATTTAGCCGTTTTTTGTGGGAATATGTGTCTGAACCATTTGTTATGAGTATTGTAAAAAAAAAAAAAAAAGTTTTAGCATTTTATAGCATTTAAGCTAGCGGACTTTTTCTATGTAAGTTAGCCAATTGTTCTTTTGTTGTACATAGAACCTCATTTAAAAAAAATATATATATATATACCGTTTGAGGCTCAGCTCAGGTATTGTAATTTTTCATGTTCCTTATCTGATTACTCGATTATTCAAACAAACTAGTCTATCGATTAATTGAATACTAAAATATTCGATAGCTGCAGCCCTAATTGGCACCCTTTGAAAAATCATGTGATGCTTCACTAATTTGTGTAATTATTATTATTATTGTGTAATCTGTGGCACATAACAGGTGGTGCCAATAACTAAATCACACTTGCAGCCAGTTAAAATGGATTAAAGTTGACTCAACCTCTGTCCTGTGTTCTTGTGTGTACCACATTGAGCATGGAGAAAAGAAAGAAGACCAAACAACTGTCTGAGGACTTGAGAAGCAAAATTTTGAGGGAGCATGGGCCAACTCAAGGCTACAAGTCTATATCCAATGACCCGAATGTTCCTGTGTCTACCTTGTGCAGTGTCATCAATAAGTGTAAAGCGGAAAAGAAAAATTGACTAGAGATTTCAACGAAAGATTGTGCGTATGTTGGATAAAGAACCTCGACTAACATCCAAACAAGTTCAAGCTGTCTTGCAGTCTGAGGGTACAACAGTGTCCCCACAGTCAAACATGGCGGATGTTCCCTAATGTTTTGGGGTTGCTTTGCTGCCTCTGGCACCGGACTGCTTGACAGTGTGCAGGGTATAATGAAGTCTAAAGACTACCAACAAATTTTGCAGCATAATGTAGGGCCCAGTGTGAGAAAGCTGGGTGTCCCTCAGATGTCATGAGTCTTCCAGCAGGACAATGACCCAAAAGGAATAGAAAATGGTTTGAGAGAAAGCACTGGAGAAATGTAAAGTGGTCAGCAATGAGTCCAGACCTGAATCCCATAGAAGACTTGTGGAGAGATCTGAAAATGGCAGTTTGGAGAAGGCACCCTTCAAATTTCAGAGACCTGGAGCAGTTGGCTAAAGAAGAATGGTCTAAAATTCCAGCAGAGCATTGTAAGAAACTCATTGATAGATACCGGAAGCGGTTGTTTCACAGTTATTGTATTTTGTCTAAAGGTTGTGCTACCTAGTATTAGGCTGAGGGTGCCAATACTTTTGTTCGGCCCATTTTTGGAGTTTTGTGTAAAATGATTTTTTTTTTTTCATTCACTTTTGTGTTTTTTCATTGCAAGCAAAATAAATGAAATCATTACTACCAAAGCATTTGTAATTGCAATCATTTTCTGGGAGAAATTGAGCATCATCTGACAGATTTGCAGGGGTGCCAATACTTTTGGCCAGTGCTGTGGACCTCAAAATAACACATTTTAGAGATACTAATTGCAATACCGTGAAACCACGGTATTGTTGCTGAAAGTGCCTGTGACAACATTAAAAAATCTTAAATAGCATGATTATTGGAAGGAAAATCAGATTTTGAGTCGATTCGACTATAGGCAATACAATAATTTGGCAAAGCGCAGATGACAAGAAAAGAGTCTTTTAATCTGCCATTTAGCCCTGTCTGTCAGTATCGTGCTCTGGCGCATCAACCAGGGTGATGACTAGGCATGTGCCAGTATGAGATTTTGACGGTACGATAATCGTGGGCAAAAATGCCGCGGTTGCACGGTATCACGGTATTGCAATTATAGCTCCAAAATGTGTTATTTTGAGATGTATGGGTTAAAAAAAAAACATTTTTTCCATTGAACAGGATTTTTAAAAAAATTTCAGAACATAGTTGCAAATTGGAACATGCATATATTGTTAAAATAAATTATCAATAAAAAAAATATATATATACAGTGATACCTCAGCTCACGAACATAATTGGTTCCCAGAAAGTGTGCGTGAGGCGAAAAGTTCGTCTTCCGAACATTTATTTCCCATAAGAAACCATTAAAATGAGAATAATCCGTTCCCAGGTCCCCATAAAACATAATTTTCTACTAAATAAGCCTTAAAACTACACAAAAATATACCTTATTTTATGTATAATAAGTGTGCTATTGTATTATAATTAAAGAAATAAACTGTACTGTATAATAAAGTTGTTTTATTTACCTTTGCGATGGTATGGGAGTGGGAGGAGTGGGAGGAGGAGGGAGGGAGTTACTGTTTGGAAGGAGAGTGTTACCGGCAAAGTGCGCAGTTAGCGTAGACTCCACTGCTGTGCCCCCCACATGCTTTTGGTTGTTAATAAAAGTGCCCACAAAAAGCCATCCGACGCCTCTGGGTGTTTGTATGCACGCCGCCTCCTTTCTGGAGAGGAAATCGGGCGAACCGAAGACAACGTGACTCGCCGGTCCACTTCTCACGACGGTGGGAAGCTGAAAGCACCGCCAATTACCAGTCGAGGGCGAATTGGTAACACGAGTCACCTTCCATAAGGACTGTATGTAACTCTTTTTCGGTCCCATAATAGCAAAAGTACACTCAATATGGTCCAAAATGTCTATCAAACACAAATCACGTCCGCACTCAACGAAAGGGAGGGGACGAACTGGGACGCCGTGAGCGTGCGTCAGCTTCTCGTGGCGCTGTCCGACCGCGTGGCTTGGTTCGTCCGCCGAAAACTAGTTCGCCAGCAGAGACTATATGCTCGCGAATTTAATGTTCTTGAGGCGAAAAGTTTGTGAGCTTAAGCGTTCGTGAGCCGAGGTATCACTGTATATATATATATATATATATATATATATATATATATATATATATATATATATATTTTAAATAAAATTAAAATGAATATAACTTATAGACTATACCCACAGCCATAGCTCAAGTTGCTCAAGATTAGAGCAAGAGCAAAATAATTTCCATAAAAAAGTAAAAACACTTCTGAATAAAAAATTTTTTTAAATTCTACTGCATGACTTTTTTTTGAGGGTGGAAAAGCTCGAGTGAATTTTCGCCATTTTCAGCCACTGTGTCAGCTCTAGTCTACATGATGTCATGCCTATGTGTTAAAAAACATAAAGATTTCATAAGTTAATAAGTTAGTTAAAAATGTATAAGTTTGTTTAAAGTGTAAATATTGTTGTGGAAAGGTTTAATCTAAACAAACAAACAAAAAAACAATTGGAGCCAGACCTCTCCTTGATCCAGCGAACGTGGATTTGTGCTTAGGGCAAGAGCATCATTCGCAATTAGCGATCTTTGATGCTATCCCCTTTTCCCCTTCGTTCAAGCGAATCAAGCTTGTTTTCTCACTCTGCGGCTGTAACACTCGACGAAGTTGCTCTCCCAGCTAGGCCTAGGCTAACATTCGTCTTTGTAACCTTTTAGTTAGTTTGTATATTGCATTTGAAAGGAAAATGTGTGTTTTGTTTTTGGCGAACTTTTCATGGTGCTATTCTGTTGAAGCTACTCACACATGGAAAAATACAATTGTACAACGTTTTTAATGTATTCATTTTGTATATTCCACTTACCACGATTTGAGAGCTCAATAAATTGAAGAAAAGTACGCCTTATGTTTGGAGTATTTGTTTTTGGGTTCACTGGCTGTCTAGCCGGTAGCGTCACTTTCACACACAGCAACAAACGGGAGGGGGTGAGCGCTGCCGCGCCAAGCCACTTCTGGCTGCATTTTTGACACATGAAAAATAGCGAATACCGTACTACGGTCTGACGGAAAATTTTAGTGGTTTTGAAACCGCGACATTTTCACACCACGGTAAACCATGAAACCGGTAACCGGCACATGCCTAGTGATTTTATTTACAGGTTATTATTTGGCTCTAAGTATTTTTCCCCGATTGCTGAATACATTGAATGGTCATGACAAATAACAGTCTCGTGCTAAATGGAACATGAAATATTAAAAACGCATTTATTCAGTACGACAGGGCTAAATTACCACATAAGGGTAAAAAATACCGACTTCTTAAACCTCCCAAACGGTATTTTATTCCACCGGAGTTAGTGCGGCTCTTGTCATTTCCCTCCCGGCGTCTCGGAGACGGAGGAACAAGCGTAAACAAAAGAGGAAGAATGAGAGCTAGGCGACATGCTAACCAGAACCAAGCGTCTCTTCCAAGTCTTTTCCTCGCCTTTTGAAAACAAAAAATCACACAAAACTCCCCTGACTCGTGTCACACACGGCGGCAGGGTTTGATTGTCTTTACCGATCGGCCAGCCCCCGTCGGCGAGCAAGTTTTGACTCATTGTTCTGCTGCGGCCTCGGCAGGCAAGCAGTGCTCGTCGCAGGGAACGCAGAGGGGAATGAATGCCAAAAATGGCACATTCTCGGTTGACAAACCGGCTGAAGTCGGAGCGCGTGGCTGCCCAAGCCGAGTATAGCGCTCTATAGGTGGGCACACGAAGAGGACCGAGGGGGGTGGAAGTCTAGACACAATCAAGAATCGGAGACAAAAGTGACAGATTATTTGCGGTGAACGGGATCTTTTGGAAATCAAAAAAGGCTCACACTACTCTCCCTGGTGTAGTAACAAAAGCCCGTAGCATATTGGCGTGATGCGAAAAATAATTGAATTAATCTGCAAAATCAGCTAAATCCGCAGTCCTTCTGCATACTGCAGTGATGGCTGTATTGTGAAAATGATTAGTCCGCTGATGTCACATTCGCATTCTTCCTCAATCCGGAAGTCAGTTTTCATGGCGCGGGATTTAAAAAAAAAAAAATATTAGGGCCATCAAAATTATCGCGTTAACGCGCGGTAATTAATTTTTTAAATTAATCACATTAAAATATTTGACGCAATTAACGCACATGTCCCGCTCAGACAGTATTCTGCCTTTTGGTAAGTTTTACAGCAAGGCTTTTTGTGCTGTCTAACAGCGAACTCTTGTGGTCGCTTTGCGACATGGTTTATTGTTATCTTGCCAGTTCAATATGGCTGCACGACGTCTCGGGCTGACGCCTACGTTGTAATGTTGTGCTTACATGATCCTTGGACAAAATTTGTCCGTAAGTATGGTTGTTGTAAAGAATGTACATATTATGTTAGTAAGCGAAATGTTATATTTTTTGTATGAGACACTTTTGTTTATGTTTAGTGAACCTGTATAGCGTGCTAAGCTAACGTTGTTGCTAATGCAATGCTTGTGTACTTTTTTTTTTGTAGTTTTATGACGGTCTAAAGAGGACAATGGTTTGAGGCTATTTTATTAATAAATCAGATGAAAAAGGAAGAAGTCTGATTATTAAGGCGTCGTTCACTAGCCGTCTAGCTTTGGAAAAAGTAGACGCTTCGGAGTGAGGACAGCATTGACAGATTTAAATGACAGGAGAGTGAAATGCCCACTACAGTCCTTATGTACCGTATGTTGAATGTATATATCCATCTTGTGCCTTATCTTTCCATTCAAACAATTTATTTTACAGAATATATATATAATTTACAGAAAAATATGGCATATTTTATAGATGGTTTGAATTGCAATTAATTATGATTAATTAATTTTTGAGTTGTAATTAACTCGATTAAAAATTTGAATCGTTTGACAGCCCTAAAATATATTGATCGCTTACACACACATCCAAGCGGTCCATTTCATCCAGGAGCATAAAATATCACGTGTAACATGAAATAAAATGCATTTTTGTGTCACAGGTACTTTAAAGTTATTATACCGTCAAAATCTCACACTGGCACATGCCTAGTTCCTACCCACCCCTGGGGATCAGTCTATTTTTCAATACAATATGTCTACGTACTGTATGTCCGTATGCACACACATTGGCCTCATTGTTATGTGTTCAGGGTCTGTCTAATTTATGCGCCATTGTTGTCTTGTAGCTACCAGGCTCTAGCTAATTCCTGGTCAACAACTGTTTTGTATCAATAGATAAATAAGTTGTATTCCTGTTCCTGTGTTTTTATGGTACATGTAGGATGAGTGTGATTCCGCTTTGCTATTTTTCTTGCGACGACCAGAATCCATCTAATTCCTGCTGTGGTGTTCCGTTCTACTTCAATGTTACAAATCTCAATCGATCACAATGACAGAAGATCCGCCCCGACCGTTCTTCTCCTACCGCCGTCTCGTTTCCGAGAGATCCGTCACGCGGATCGATGAATCCGGCGACTTCTCTAACGTCCCCCCCGCCATCCCGGGCGCCACCCTTCACCTGACGCCATCAATCGATGTGCCAGCTTTGATTAAAATGAGACTTCAGGTGCGGAATGCCGAATATAAATGTGTCACTTGTTGACATGTTGAAAAATGTCCAAAGATGATTATTGATTGACTGAAGACAATCAGCCCAATGCGTCGATAGGGACGATATAACAACATAACCTGCATGTACACTTTTTGTTGGGCACAAGATATTAATAAGACTAAACAGATTATTGAACAGGGGTCAGGGCTACATTTCTCATTAATATGAACCTAATTAGTTGATAGGCTAAATTATCAATGCAAAATAAATCTGTATTGACTTATACTAATTTTCATATGTATTGGTTCAGGTGATACACCGTTCGATTCAAGCCTTTGTTTAAAAAAAAAAAAAACTACTAAAGAAACATTTTGACAACTTCCAGAATAAATGTCTGGATTTTATCAGCGAATTTAAATAGCAATATTTCAACATAATTTCAATTACTGTAATTTTAAGGCGTACCTGAAAAGCTGCCACCCACCAAATTTGACACAAAAACGGCATTTGTTCACAGAAAACCCACACTGGACTATAAGCCGCAGCTGTCCTCACTGTGTTATGGGATATTTTCCTCCAAAAGGTATTAACTGGAAACACTTTATTTGACAGCAGTATCATTAGACTGTCAAATGAACCACCATGAAGCTTTGAACCAATTGGCTGCAAAGCTTCATTGCTTCAAGAAGCTTCATTTGGCCATCACTACTTCCTTGGGTGCGACATTCAACCTCTGCTGCCATTCGCTGTCAACACTGTTGTTATCCAACATGCCTCCTAGCATGCTTCGCAGTGCTACAGATGAAAATGACAGTCAAAATTGATGTTCTGTGCTAATTATTTCTTCAGTTACTGTTCCAGTTGTTTCATTAATTGCGAGTTATGGTATATTGGAAAAACTTGACAGTGGTGCCATAAGACTGTCTGAGACAATCATAATTATGTCATGACACTGTCATGAGCATTAATGAATGCTTAAAACAGATGCCTTTTCTGAGCTGGACAGAAATGGAGTTAGTGACATAATTTAACGGATCACACAATGTCATCTGTCATAAGCATTCAGTAATGCTCATGGTAGTGTCATATTTTTGATGGTCTTGTGACAGTCTTATGAGACGTTACCTATTAACCTAAATAAATCAACAAATAAACTCCTCTGGACTATAGGCCACAGGATTGAAGATGAGGGAAAAAAGTAGCGGTTTATAGTCCAAAAATTACGGTGTATAACAAACAAAATAAATACAAACTTGTTAATAATCTCTTAATCTTAACTATCCAGAAATAAAAAAAATTTAAAAAATCAACATTTGCCGCTTAACATTGTCAGTCTAAATAAAGAAATTAAATATAACTGAAAAACATCTTAGTCGGGGACTAACGAAAATAAACAAAAACAGAGCCTTCCTTCAGGTAAAACACAAGCACAGCCAAACTCAACAAAAAAAAAAAGAAAGCTCCTTTAGGATGCTTTAAGACCACATAAATGAAATAAAAATGGAAATTGGGGAGAAGGGGTTAAACCTTGGTTCACTACATTTCTCACAGTTTAATTAACGTTAACAGTATCCATCCATCCATCCATTATCTTCCGCTTAGTCCGGGGTCGGGTGGTTGGGGCAGCAGCTTTAGCAGGGAAGCCCAGACTTCCCTCTCCCCAGCCACTTCAGCCAGCTCCTCCGGCGGGATTCTAAGGCGTTCCCAGGCCAGCCGAGCGACATAGTCTCTCCAGCGTGTCCTGGGTCGACCCCGGGGCCTCCCGCCGGTGGGACATGCCCGGAACACCTCTCCAGGGAGGCGTCCAGGAGGCATTCGAACCAGATGCCCGAGCCACCTCAACTGGCTCCTCTCAACGCGGAGGAGTAGCGGCTCGACACCAAGCCCCTCCCGGATGACCGAGCTTCTCACCCTATCTCTAAGGGAGAGCCCGGACACACTGCGGAGGAAATTCATTTCGGCCGTTTGTATCCGGGATCTTGTTCTTTCGGTCACGACCCACAGCTCGTGACCATAGGTGAGGGTAGGAACGTAGATCGACCGGTAAATCGAGAGCTTCGCCTTTTGGCTCAGCTCCTTCTTCACCACAACGGACCGGTGCAGAGTCCGCATCACTGCAGACGCTGCACCGATCCGCCTGTCAATCTCCCGCTCCCTCCTACCCTCACTCGTGAACAAGACCCCAAGATACTTGAACTCCTGCACTTGGGGCAGGATCTCCTCCCCGACCCGGAGAGGGCATGCCACCCTTTTCCGGCTGAGGACCATGGTCTCGGATTTGGAGGTGCTGATCTTCAGCCCAACCGCTTCACACTCGGCTGCGAACCGCCCCAATGAGAGTTGGAGGTCACGGCTTGATGAAGCCAACAGCACCACATCATCTGCAAAAAGCAGAGATGAAATGCTGAGGCCACCAAACCGGACACCCTCAACGCTTCGGCTGTGCCTAGAAATTCTGTCCATAAAAATTATGAACAGAATCGTTAAGAGTAGAAAACACATAAAGGAGGACACTTCTCTCTAAGCAGCTTCCTACTCGAGTTTTGCAGATTAGCAAATTCACACAGTTTAATGTTATGCTAACTCTGATGCAGTGTTGTTTTCATCAACGACAACTATAACGAAAATATTTTGTCGACGAACAATTTTTTTCATGACGATGACGAGACGACAACAAGCTAAAAACGTTTATTGGGAGACTAAAACATAACACGAATGCCAGTTTTCGTCTGACGAGAACGAGAAGAAAATGTGCCATAGTTTTTGTCACATGTTCACAATGTGTGTCTGGTTGTGTCACTCATGTGACATGCTGCCCCCCCCCAATTCACCCGCTAGTGTCCTCTCCGGTCTTCCCTTTACCTGTTTTGAGATACACACGCTAAGTTTTGTCTTCTTTTCTTGGCAAGAAGAGAGAATATGCAATTTTGCTTTAGCTTTTAAACTTCTGTCCTGAGTGGTCATCACACACTAAATGTAACTCGTAGCATTAGCACAGCATTCACGTTCGCGTTTGCATCAGGCTATTGCTAACGGCGAGCGTCTTCTTAAACTCTTTGTGGTGAGTGGTCATCACACACGAAATGTAACTCGTCGTGTTAGCATAGCATTCATGTTCGCGTTAGCATCAGGCTATTGCTAATGGCAACCTTAACCTTTTAAATTTTCGTCTTAGTCCTAGTCTTTTTGGACGATGATACTCATTAGTCCTAGTCATAATTTATTCATTTCAAAATGTGTTTGTCTTTCGTCTAGTTTTACTCAACAAAAAGTTGTCTCCCAAATTTCGTCTAGTTTTTGTCAGCAATTACTCAAAATATTTTCGACAATAAACTTCAAAAGTTTTAGTCCATGAAAAAATAAATAAATAAAGCTTTCCAACTATTCCTAATATTGTAGCGTCTACAAAGATAATGTCAACTTGGTGATGATACAGAATCAGGTGGAAAACAGAAATTAATTATACCCACCCGGAGAGTTTATGAGGACACTCGCCGTTTGAGTTAGCCTAATGCTAACGCGGACGTCCTCTTAAACTCTTTGTGGTGAGTGGTCATCACACACGAAATGTAACTTGTAGTGTTAGCATAGCATTCATGTTCGCGTTAGCATCAGGCTATTGCTAATGGCAACCCTAACCCTTTAAATTTTAATTTTTCGTCTTAGTCCTAGTCTTTTTGGACGATAATACTCATTAGTCTTAGTCATATTTTAGTCATTTCAAAATGTGTTTGTCTTTCGTGGTTTTACTCAACAAAAACTCGTCTCCCAAATTTCGTCTAGTTTTTGTCGGCAATTACTCAAAATATTTTCGACAGTAAACTTCAAAAGTTTTAGTCCATGAATAAATAAATAAGTAAAGCTCGCCGACTATTCCTAATATTGTAGCGTCTATAAAGATAATGTCAACTTGGTGATGATACAGAATCAGGTGGAAAACAGAAATTAATTATACCCACCCGGAGACTTTATGAGGACACTCGCCGTTTGAGTTAGCCTAATGCTAACGCGGACGTGAATGCTATGCTAACGCTACGAGTTAAATGTAAATGAATGATGCAAATAGATGTAAATAAAACCGTCAATTGTTTCTGATGTACTTCATATAGTATTTATGACAAGCTACTAATCACTTAATAAATAAAATATATGCAATAAAGAATGACTCCATTTAAAATAGTATGTTAAACGTGGTTCAAAGCACAAGACGGTGACGGGGCTGAACTCCAAATAACCCCAAAATGAAGAAGAGGAGAAGGAGGAGGGGGTGACACACTTCCTGAGGTGCGACGACGACCTACTGACAACCTCAACATTTTTTTTTTCCCCTTTTCACGTACGATGAAATCAGCCATTCATCAGTTTTCCATGGTGAGCTGTGGTTTATATCGGCAGGCGTCGTGCCGGGCTGCTCGCTCTTAACTGCTTTTGACGACAACGGACGTCCAATCCATTTCGACTGAGGAGGGGCTAGTATGTTACTGGTTAACATCTTTTGGTATAAACATCCTATAATACATACAGTGAGGACAGCTGCAGCTTATAGTCCGGTGTGACTTACAGTGGTATGAAAAAGTATCTGAACCTTTTGGAATTTCTCACATTTCTGCATAAAATCACCATCAAATGTGATCTGATCTTTGTCAAAATCACACAGATTAAAATACAGCGTCTGCTTTAACTAAAACATTTATAGGTGTTCATATTTTAATGAGGATAGCATGCAAACAATGACAGAAGGGGAAAAAATAAGTAAGGAGACTTAAAGAGCAATCGAAACCAATTCTTACCAAACAATTTAAGCCAAGTGTGTGCGCAATCACTGATGAGTGGTTTAAAGATGCCCTGCCCACTATAAAAAACACACCTGGTAACAATTGTCTTGATGAGAAGCATTGTCTGATGTGCATCATGGCTCGGTCAAAAGAGCTGTCTAAAGACCTGCGATCAAGCTGGGAAAGGATGCAAAACCATCTCTAAAAGTTTGGATGTTCATCAATCAACAGTCAGAGAAGTTGTCTACAAATGGAGAGAGTTTACTACTGTTGCTTCTCTCCCAAGGAGTGACCGTCCACCAAAGGTGACACCAAGAGTTCAGTGCAGAATACTCAGAGAGGTAAAAAAAGAACCCTGGAGTGTCTGCTAAAGACTTACAGAAATCACTGGAACAGTCCAATATCTCTGTGCACACATCAACTCTGTCAAACCATGGACAAGAATGGTGTTCATGGGAGGACTCCACAGAGGAAGCCACTGATGTAAAAAAAAAAAAAAACCAAAAAAACATTGTTGTTCATATAATGTTCGCAAAAAATGCACTTGGAAACGCCACAGAAGTTTTGGCAAAATATTTTGTGGACTGATGAAACCAAAGCTGAAATATTTGGGAGTAGCACACAACATGTGCGTGAAGGAAAAATGGAACAGCTCACCAACATCAACACCTCATCCCCACCGTGAAGCATGGTCAAGGGAGCATCTTGATTTGGGGCTGTTTTGCTGCCTCACGGCCTGGACAACATGCAATCACTAATGGAAGAATGAATTCAAAAGTTTATCAAGATGATTTGCAGGAAAACCTGTGGCTGATTGTCAGACAGTTGAAGCTTTAAAGAGGATGGATGCTGCAACAAGTCTATGATCCAAAACACAGAAGTAAATCAACTTCAGAATGGTTTTAGAAGAGCAAAGTACACGTTCTGGAGTGGCCAAGTCAAAGTCCAGACTTGAACCCCATTGAGATGTTGTGGCTTGACCTAAAGACAGCGATTCATGCCAGAAACCTGACTGAACTACAGCAGTTTTGTAGAGAGGATTGGGCCAAGATTAGTCCTGATCGATGTGCCAGACTGATCTGCACCTACAGGAAGCGTTTGGTTGAAGTTATTGCTGCCAAAGTGAGGACCACAAAATATTAAATGTGATGTTTCACTTGCTTATTTTTCCCCCTTATGTCATTGTGTGCATAGTATCCTCATCAAAATATGAAAACCTATAAACGTTTGGGTAGTTTTAGTCAAAGCAGACACCGTTTTTTTCATCTGTGTGATTTTGACAAAGCTCACATCACATTTGATGGTGATTTTATGCAGAAATGTGAGAAATTCAAAAAGGTTCAGATGCTTTTTCATACCACTGTATATCCACACACACATGCATACCCCATGCAGTTGCCAGCCAACGACAGGAATCATATACGTAAATACCAATATGGACTAGCTAACAATGTCCGCCGATCATTCAAAGTTAATCATTGATGAGTGCGAGCGGCACGCAGAAATGTTATCGCTAAAGTTCAGCGAGATGTTGACTTTCACATCTACCATTTTCTGTTCAAGTTTTCTCAGTCTCCGTCCTGCTTTCTCTCCCAGCATTTTTTTAGCACAAGTGATATGTCATGTGACCAGCAGGCGGACAAAGAAGTCTGAAACGCGACGCCCGTGAACGACACAGGAAGTTGTTCCTTTCGCTAACGTCGTGGATAAAAATAAAGTCTGAAGAGTTTATCAGCGTGTCGCATGTGCACGTTTTATCTTGGTCACACAACTTGTTCAAACAGCAGCCCGTCCGCCATCAAATCCGCTTCCTCTTTCAAAGGCTCGGTTTCCCACTTCCCTTCTGTCAACTCGTGGAAATACCAATACTTCATACTTTCTAAGTCAAGCTTTGAGCGCAATACATATTCATATCATTTCACAACAGTAACCTTCAGAACCAATCATTTGAAGTAACACTTTATTTGACAGGAGGTTTTTAAGATTGTCGTAGTGATGACATGACACCAGGGGCGGACTGGTAATCTGTGGGTTCTGGAGGATCACAGAACAGCCGGTGCCCTGGACGGCCGGCGGCCGCCATTTTTTTTATACATCACTGTTTTTATCCCCCTCTGTCCTCTGATTATCTGCAGTTCGCATCCAATCCGACAGGTGGCAGCGACGAGTGTTAATGCACAATATGGACGGTGGTGGCAAAAAAAGAAAAGAGAAGGGTGGCGCGGAGAAGGTTAGGGAGAAAAAAATTAAAGAAACTGGAGAGCGAAGCATTAAAATGTCATAAGTTGACAAATATTTTCGCAAGCAGCAGTCTGGCTGCAACGGCCACGTCGGGTAACAACTGCCCAGCCCTTGTCGATGGTGAGAGTGGCAGCTGCAGACGCTCTGACGTGCAGCCGGTGCAGGGAGAGAGAAAAGAAGAGCGAGGGGGTAATGATAAGCTGGTGGAAGTTCCCCAGACAAGCGCAGGGCAATTAAGTAGGGATGAAGGTATACTGCTCGGTATACTGGCAATTGTTATCCACCAGGTAGCTACATTTTAAATGAAATAAATGACAATTAAAGGGTTAGTGCCAGCTAGTCGATGTACCCGTTTGCAATCGTGTCAAGTTACAGTGTGTGCTAGTCCTACTATCACTCTCCTAAGGAAAAAAAAAAAAAAAATAGCTGTAAAACAACCTATGCACACGCAACAGCAATATTAATTCGGAAGAAATACAACAAAATATTGATAAAATGAATGGTTTTACTTTAAAGTTTAGGGAGTTAAATTGATATGATATATATTTTTCATCATTTATATATCGTTTTGTGTTCTGGTTAATACTTTCCAATGAAGGTTATGTATCCAGGATTTGTCTTGAAATGTTTATTGTATTTTCATTGAAATTTATTATTTGTATGGCAAGATTAATTATGGCAGGGGTCTCCAAACCGGTCCTCAAGGGCCGCCGTGGGGCCTGGTTTTTGTTTCAACCAATCGAATACAGACAGTTTAACCAATGAAGTTTCTGCTAAAACAAGCAGCACCTGATTGCAGTCAACTGATTACACTCGTAAGACACCAGATTGGTGTTGTCTTGTTTTGTTGGAATGAAATTCTGCGCCCGCTGTGGCCCTATGTGGAATAGTTTGGAGACCACTGAATTATGGCATAAACAATGAATTCATTTTATAGACAGAGATATATAGAGATATAATCAATTGGATACATAAAACTTGCTTTGAAAAATAAATTATTTCATTTGTTTATTCAGGTTGATCATAAAGCTAGTACAGAAAATGAATCCAACTCCAGTTCAGCCTTGCAGTACTTTGAGCGCCCCAAGTCAGACAGTCACAGTCTAGACACATTTTCTTCATTTTTCTCTCAAAGTGCACGAAATTGATGCATTTTACAATAAAATGTAAAAATAATAATAATAATAATAATTCTCCCCGGGGGGGGGCATGCCCCCGGACCCCCCCTGGGGGGGTGTTTCCCTTCGTATAGCGATTCTTGTGGGCTGGGCTGAGTCAAAGTCCAGGGCTTCTTTTTAGTCCCAGTCCGCCCCTGCATGACACTGTCACGAGCATTCAAAAGTGACATCATTTGCCGGATAGCACTTAATGACATCTGTCATGTCATCATTATGACGGTCTTATGACCAGTGTTGGGCATGTTACTTTAAAAAGTAATTAGTTATAGTTACTCACGTCTTCCAAAAAGTAACTGAGTTAGTAACTGAATTACTCTATAGTGAAAGTAACTAGTTACCAGGGAAAGTAACCATTTCCGTTACTTTAAAAAGAAGTTGTTGTATGTCAAAGAATTTGAAATTTTCTGAGCAGTATTCGAGTCAGTTGAATAGAGAAGAACAGACAGGTAGTTGTGTTATAGAACCTTGTAATATTTATTGCACCTCACCAGCAACAGATTTATCCTACACTTGAAGTGCAACAAAAATAAACAGATTTGAATTGCTTACCACAGATGTCGACAAAAGCTTTGACCCGGGACATAAATTACATTTTACATGCAGGTTCTTTCCTTTAATTTCGACCAACTTGAAATAGTGTTTATTTCTCCACCTCGTAAAGGACAAATTTTCCTCTGAATGCTCTGCCATCATATCCCTCTGCATCTGTTTTGCGTGTGTGTTTGCCAATGATGTTCATGTCTGGTGACTGGGCTGGCCAGTCTTGGAGGATCTTGATCTTCTTTGCCTTGAGGAACTTTGAGGTAGAGATTGAAGTATGCGATGAAGCACCATGCTGCTGCAGAATTTGTCCCTTTTTATGGTTAGGAATGTAAGAGGCAGCTAAGATTTGTTGATATTTCAGACTATTTATTTCTCAGGGTGCAGACAATTAAAAAACCTTGTGGCATTTGCCAAGGCCCACAGCCTGTCAAAAGGATGGAGGCTGGAAAAGTGGCCAAAGGTGGATTTTTCAGATGAATCTTCCATTGAATTACACCACAGTCGCCACAAATATTGCAGGAGACCTACTGGAGCCCGCATGGATCCGAGATTCACTCAGAAAACAGTGAAGTTTGCTGGTGGCAAAATTATGGTCTGGGGTTACATCCAGTATGGGGGTGGGCGGAGTTCTGCAGGGTTGAAGGTAACATAAATAGTCTGAAATATCAATAAATCTTAGCTCCCTCTTACATTCCTAACCATAAAAAAGGGACAAATTCTGCAGCAGGATGGTGCTCCATCACATACTTCAATCTCTACCTCAAAGTTCCTCAAGGCAAAGAAGATCAAGATCCTCCAGGACTGGCCAGCCCAGTCACCAGACATCAACATCATTGAGCATGTCTGGGAATGATGAGATGAAGGAGGAAGCATGGAAGACGAAACCCAAGAATGTTGATGAACTATGGGAGGCATGCAAGACTGCTTTCTTTGATGTTCCTGATGACTTCATCAATAAATTGTAAGAATCCTTGCCGAAGCCCATGGAAGTCATACAAAATATTCAATTTGGATCTAAAGCACCACTACTTAATTCGCTTATGTTATGTAACATATTTTTGTAATTGAAGTAAATTTTTTGTTTAATTTTCACACTACTTTCTGTAGGCGACAAAGCTTTTGTCTTGCCAAAATTTGACCTTTATGTCTTCATTAAATGATCAATCTTTTTTCAGTGAAAAAAATATATTTTTGTACATTCATCATCATTTGGCAGGGTCTTAGCTTTCATATGAGCCATTGAATAATTAAAAGTCAGGTTATTAGCAATTTTTTCAACAAAATGGATAAGCGACAAGACTTTTGTCAGGGACTGTGCATTCAGTTGGACTTTATTTAGCATCTTTGGAGAATAATTAAACAAGGTTCATCATAAACATAGTTTGGAAACATGAAAACAGCGTAAATAAAAGCTCAACAGCACAGGGAACTTTCCTTCATGTGCGTCCGTGACTAAACATAAGTACTGTACATAGTTCCGTTATTTATAGAAAGTGTTTACTTTGGAAGAACTGCATTTGCGGGCGTTTGTAACGTTACGCGCATGCGCAGAACCGCAAAGTTGTAATTTCTGATGGGGTACAAAATCTGACAGGACACCGGCCCAGTATACCAACATTTCAGTGAGTTTTACAAAGATTTGAAATTCAATATGAAGATTTGGAATGTTCATTCAGCCTACCGTGCGTGTTTTTGGAAAGTGGGAGGAGTTACAATGTTAACTTAATATACAGCCAAGTATTGGTACAAGATAATTAGATATCTTTGTATTTGAGCAAAAATATATAGGCCTACGCTACTGTGCTGCTTCTGCTGTTAATTCAAAAATAGCTTTTATATACTGCAATTTTTTTATCAAATCATTAAAAATGTATTATTTGATGGCATATCCATACCATTATATAAAATGGCTTTATTTCGTCAGACGCGTTCAAAGAACATTTGGCAGCCATGTTCCTGCTCTCAGCCCCAACCCCTCCTATACTTCAAAATCACCATGGCGACGGCAGCACTGCGGTCACGTGACCACTGGCGCTTGTTCATTCATCCCGCTGTGATACCGTGTGGCCATCTATGAACACGGCCAACGCTGTCATTGACTTATTCTGTGCCATTGACGGCGATGGATGTCTAATCCGTGTGGACTGCGGAGGGTGACAGTTACTTTTTATTTTTTGTGTAAATTAAAATGAATTTAAAAATTTTTTTGATGCCATACATATACAGTGATCGACATCCATTTAAATATATAAAGAAAAAAATCTCCCTCATTAAGCAGCAGGGTCGAGAACGAAAACTGTTATTTGCTATGTGGCAAAATGGAATTTGGTATGTGGAAAAGATGGATTTTGGTATGTGGCCTTTTTATTTGGTATGTGGCATTTTTTAGGGGTATGTGGCAAAATTGATTTTGGTCTGTAGCATTTTTTGGCATGTGGCAAAATGGATTATGGTATGTGGCATTTTTCTACCAAAAAAAATAAAAAGCCACATACCAAAATGCATTTTGCCACATCCCGAAAAAATGCCACATACCAAATCCATTTTGCCACATACCAAATAAAAATGCCACATACCAAAATCAATTTTACTGCATACCAAAAAAAATTCCACATACCAAAAAATTCCACCGACCAAAATCCATTTTGCTACACACCAAAAAAACGCCACATACCAAAATCAATTTTGCCACATACCAAAAAAATACCACCTACCAAAAAATGCCACCTACCAAAATCCATTTTGAACACATATGAAAAAAATGGCACCTACCAAAATCCATTTTGCCCACATACCAAAATCCATTTTGATACACACACAAAAATTGCAACACTCCAAAATCCATTTTGCCACATACGAAAAAAATGCTACATACCAAAATCGTTTTGTCTACATACCATAATCCATTTTGATACACACACACACAAAAATGCCACATACCAAAATCCATTTTGCCACTTGCCAAAAAAAAATGCCACATACTAAATAAAAATGCTGCATACCAAAATCCATTTTGCAACATCCCGAAAAAATGCCACACACCAAAAAAAATGCCACATACCAAAACACATTTTGCTACACGACAAAATAATGCCACATACCAAAATCCATTTTCCCACATACCAAAAAAATGCCACCTACCAAAATCCATTTTGCCCACATATGAAAAAATGCCACCTACCAAAATCCATTTTGCCCACATACTGAAATCCATTTTGCTACACACCAAACAAAAATGCCACATACAAAAAAAATGCCACATACCAAAATCCATTTTGCCCACATATGAAAAAATGCCACCTACCAAAATCCATTTTGCCCACATACTAAAATCCATTTTGCTACACACCAAACAAAAATGCCACATACCAAAAAAAATAAATAAAAAATGCCACATACCAAAATCCATTTTGCCCCATACAAAAAAAATGCCAAATACTAAATAAAAATGCAACATCCCGAAAAAAATGCCACATACCAAAAAAGATGCCACATACCAAAACACATTTCGCTACAAGCCAATAAAATGCCACATACCAAAAATCAATTTTCCCCACATACCAAAAAAAAAAAGCCATCTACCAAAATCCATTTTGCCCATATCCGAAAAAAAAAGCCACCCACCAAAATCCATTTTGCCCACATACTAAAATCCATTTTGCTACACACCAAAAAAAAAAAGCCACATACCAAAAAAAAAAAAAAGCCACATACCAAAATCCATTTTGCAACATCCCGAAAAAATTCCACATCCCAAAATCCATTTTGCCACATACCAAAAAAAAGCCACATAAAAATGCCAAATAACAAAATCTATTTTGCCATATACCAAAATCCATTTAGCCTCATACCAAAAAATGCCACATACCAAAATCCATTTTGCCACATACCAAAAAAAAAAAAAAATGCCACATACCAAAATGCATTTTGCCACATAAAAAAAAAAAAGCCACCAAAAACAAATGCCACATACCAAAATCCATTTTGCAACATACCCCCACATACCGAAAAAAAAAATGCCACATACCAAAATTTATTTTGCCCACATACGGAAAAAATGCAACATACCAAAATTCATTTTGCCACATACCAAATACCACTTTTCTTTCTGTCTCTCTTAAAAAAAAATAAATGCAATTAACAACAATAGACTGGCTTGCAGTGATCTTTTTTCTTGTGTGTTAAAGAAATATTAAATTATTTTTTCAATTTAACAAAAAATGTTTCAGTTGAAATGGATTGGACGTTTAGCGCCGTCAAAGGCAACCAATAAGTGACACACTTCTGATCACAACCAATCAGAATCTCACACACATACACGCACATTAACAAAAGGTTATTTCTCCCGCTCCGCCCCGCCCCCTCCTGACAGGCAAGGTGGCATCGCTCCCATGCATCCCCACCCTGTTCACATTGCGCATGCGCACCGCGGCAAACAAAGGACCGCTATCCACAGAGCAATCAAGTTGGCGCGTGCGTGCTCGTGCGCGTGGCTTCATTCGACTCCCCGACGGCGGACACGCACGAAGATGTCATAAATCATGCCAAAATATATTGGAAGAAAAAAATGAATTCGTGATTGCGCGCGCAATTTTTCTGTCATTCCAGACTCCCGAACCCTAAAAAAAAAGATTCTATAGTACATTAAATATTAATCATATAAATAGCGTGTATGATTGTGACATATTTACCACGCGCGTGCCCGTGGCTCCGCCAGCACGCGGCACACGCCCCTTTTTTCACGCTCGTGCACGTTCTCTCGCCTCGGTGAGAAAAATGACAATAAAGGAAGACCAAATAATTGCGCGCGTTGGTTGAGTGCATGAAACGGCGGGTTCTTTTTGCGTTGGACGCCGCGCGTCTTTTGTCTACTGTGCACGCGGCGCGTGGGACTATAAAAAAAAAAAAAAAAAAAAAAGACCAAACCCGTGAGATTCTTTTTTTTCTTCCCTAAGGAAGGAAAATGAAAAATAATAAGATGTAAGTGAAAAGCCTGAAAAAGACGTGATGTGCTCACCTTATTGACGGACGGAACTTGTGAGTGGGCTGCTTCTTCAGTCTGCTGCGTGCGTGCCTGTGCGTGACGCGCTCGCGCTCGATCCTCTGGCTGCGCGCACACACGCGAACCCCGCGTGCGCGCGCTGACGCCCGACGTAGACGTGTTGAATTGGAGATGAAGGAAAATGGAGATAGGGGAAAAACAATATCGTTATTATTCATATCATATCTATAATGCAAAAGGTGGTTTATTATGATTCAAGTTAGTTTATTAATTCGAACCCTTTCAGGGACAGTGGACGGATATTCAAAAGTTGACACTTATAACCGAAGGTGGGTAGAGTAGCGCATACGCGGAGTTTATGGCCGAAAAGTGTCATTGCATGTAATTGACTTTCCTATATCTGATTTTTAAAATTAAAGAGTTTTCCGGTAAAATGTTGTCTATAAAAGTTGTAAAGCAATAAAACAAGCAAAAATGAATGAAATGAACAAAAAAAAATATTTTTATAATGGGTCAAAAATGATTTTTCGAACAGATCATGTGACTAGCACCTTAGACGGTCAGTTGCTTTGCTTAGCCAAAACCACCCAAGGACCGAAGAGGCAAGATAAATACGTAATTTTTTTCAGACCTAAGCTTTTAAAAGCAACAACAACTCCTGAGCAAGGACCAAAGATTGAAAATTTGGCCCATGAAACGCCAGAGAGCACCGCCAAAATAGTGAGCGGAGTTTCAATTTGACCCACTAAAGATTAAAGGAATCTGACCCCGGCGCAGCCCCAACGACTAGGGCCGGCGAGACTCCGGCAACCCAGCCAAAAGGCCAAACCCGGCGCGTTCACCTCACACGTAACCCCTTGTACTGACTCAATTCTGAAACCTGGAAAAAAGCTTCGAAACACAAGTTGAAAATTTATTCTGAGTCGACAGCAATCATACAGCACAGAGGGACCCAGGCGAGGATCCACGGTCACCATATCACAAGTCAACAAAAGGTTCCTGAGAAAAGTGACAATGCTTAGTTAGACATTCAGTCTTTTGAAGGCTCTCCCGGGGTGGGCTGTGGGCAGAAAGAAGGGTGTGTTTAGGCGTTGTTTAGGATTATTGTCTGTCTGTGGATTGGACAGGAGGATTCGGGAGTTACTGTTGTCAGGGCAACGAAGGTTGTAGATTTTGCCACCTCAGCATCAAAAGGGCTCTTGGAGTCTTGTCAGTCGTGTTATCAGTTGGATATCGGGCGTTCTCCGGTGTTCCTTGTGTTGGGACAGGGCGTCCCGCCATTTTTTCTGGACTGTCCGGGAGAAAATGATTGCGAGAGTTGGTGCAGACGTGGGCTTGTAGATGTCAGCGTCAATCTTGGTCAGTCAGTTGCACGACGCACACATTTGGCTTCCGTGATAAGGAGGGGTCATGTATCTCTTATGGCCCTACATTCTGCTTTGTTTTCCTTAAACTATGGTATAAATGCTGTTTATTTTATATTGGGTGTGTTACACTACTATAAACAGTTAAACAGTAAATACGAGAAACGATACTATTCCCTGATTGATTATATTAGGTGTGTTAGAATAATGCAAACAGTTAGATGGTGCCTACGAGAAAAGGTACTATCTCCTTCAATAATGAAGGAGACAGTATCTAGACGCTAATTGTACAACAGAGCCACCACCGGTGTCTTGCCAATGTAGGAACTCCTGCCAAAAATTGTAACTCCTGGCCGCGGGAGCGCACACACACACACACTAGTTATGAGTTGTGTCGACTTAAACAATTATTTGAAGCCTGAAAAGAACCACAGTTATATTTTTTGGACATCGACGTTTAAACTCCATACAGGACTTGGATTACCGTGATAACAGTTATAGGTCATCCTAGGAGTAAAACAGTAAAACATAGCCTTTTTTATGTTGAGTACGTAAAAAATGCCACATAGCAAAATCCATTTCGCCACGTACCAAAAAAATGCCACATAGCAAAATCCATTTTGCCACATACCAAAAAATGCCACATACCAATTAAAAATGCCACATACCAAAATCCATTTTGCCACATACCAAATAAATGCCATATACCAAAATCAATTTTTAACACACCAAAAAATGCCACATACCAAAATCCATTTCACCACATACCAAAAAATGCCTCATACCAAAATCCATTTTGCCACATGCCAAAAGAAAATGCCACATACCAAAATCCATTTTTTCAACATACCAAAAAATGCCACATACCAAAATCCATTTTGCCACATACCCCCCCCCCCAAAAAAGCCACATACCAAATTCCATACCAAAATCAATTTTGCCACATACCAAAAAAATGCCACATACTAAAATCCATTTTGCCACATACAAATAAAAAAACGCCACATACCAAAATCCATTTGGCCACATAACAAAAAAGAAATGCTTCATACCAAAAAAAAAAAGCCACATGCCAAAGTCCATTTTGCCACATACCAAAAAATGCCTCATACCAAAATCAATTTTGCCACATACCAAAAGAAAATGCCACATACCGAAATCCGTTTTTTCAACATACAAAAAAATGCCACATACCAAAATCAATTTTGCCATATACCAAAAAAAAAAAAAAAATGCCAGATACCAAAATCCATTCCAAAATCAATTCTGCCACATACAAAAAAAAATGCCACATACCAAAAAACGCCACATGCCAAAATCCATTTGGCCACATAACAAAAAAGAAATGCTTATACCAAAAAAAAAAATGCCACATGCCAAAGTCCATTTTGCCACATACCAAAAAATGCTTCATACCAAAATCAATTTTGCCACATACCAAAAGAAAATGCCATATACCGAAATCCGTTTTTTCAACATACGAAAAAATGCCACATACCAAAATCCATTTTGCCACATACCAAAAAAAAAAAAAAACCCGCCACATACCAAAATCCATTTTGCCACATACCAAAAAAGAAATGCCTCATACCAAAAAAAAAAAAAAAAAAAAAAAAAAACACCATGCCAGAATCCATTTTGCCACATACCAATTGGGTTGGGCTCGAGCTGACGGCTGGAGCTGGCCCGACGAGTGGTGGCCATGAATATTGCTTCTTCTTCGTTGGTGTAGCCACTTGTCACTCAAACATCTAAACAATAGCGAAGTGCAACATTTGTTTCAAAATGATTTAATCGAAAAAAGGTAGTTCAAAGCATTTTTCACTTCAATCAATCAAAAAAAATAAATAAATAAATAAAAAAATCAAACAAAAATAATATTTTCAAAAAAGAATTAAATATTTTTTTAGGGTAGGGCAATTTTATTCTTACAAATGATTTTTTTCTTTGATTGAAGATATTTATTTTAATGGAAACAACTTTTGGGGGGATT
This sequence comes from Corythoichthys intestinalis, assembly GCF_030265065.1. Classification (NCBI taxonomy): domain Eukaryota; kingdom Metazoa; phylum Chordata; class Actinopteri; order Syngnathiformes; family Syngnathidae; genus Corythoichthys; species Corythoichthys intestinalis. The sequence continues at coordinate 3,465,760 of NC_080408.1, read as the reverse complement.
GAATGATTTAGACACAAATGTCCTACTCATGGCGGCACGGTGGCTGAGTGGTTAGCACGTCTGCCTCACAGTTCTAAGATCAAGGGTTCAATTCCGGGCTTCGGCCTTCCTGTGTGGAGTTTGCATGTTCTCCCCGTGCCTGCGTGGTTTCCTCCCACATCCCAAAAACATGCATGGTAGGCTGATTGAACACTCTAAATTGTCCGTAGGTATGAGTGTGCGCGTGAATGGTTGTATGTCTCCTTGTGCCCTGCAATTGGCTGGCAACCAGTTCAGGGTGTCCCCTGCCTACTGCCCCGAGTTAGCTGGGATAGGCTCCAGCACCTCCGTGACCCTTGTGAGGAAAAGCGGCATGGAAAATGAATGAATGAATGAATGTCCTACTCATTATATGGCCTAAACACAAAAAGGATTGCTTCAAACAAAGAAAACATTTTCAATGAAATATTAAGTGTTCAAATGCACATTTTTGAGTCTCAGACATTTTTTCTTCTATGATGAAAAAAAAAATTTTTTTTAATTAAAGTGATTTTTCTTTTGAAAATATTATTTTTTTGTTTGAATAATAAAGACACAAATGTCCTAGCCAAACTGGGGCCCAAACGCAAAACAAAATTACTTCAATCAAAAAAAGTTGTTTCAATAAAAATAAAAATAAAAAACACACTTAAATCAAAAAAATAATAATTCAATCAAAGAAAAATAGTTTTCACATGCTATTTTTTTATATCAAATTTATTTTTGCTTTCAAACACATTTTTTTAATTGAAGTTACTTTTTTTATTGAAAATATATATTTTGATTGAAGCAACTTTTCTGGGGGATTGAATAATAAATACACACATCTACCTCCATAAGGAACGACCTGCTTCAAGTACCCGTTTTAGTTGCACTAGCGCGCCTCCTTTTGTTCATTTTTCGCACACACGGATATGTCAGAATAAAGGAGTTTGACCGGATGTTAACAGGTGGAATTTACCATAATTACGACATCACATGAAGGCAGCATCTATATATTCGCTCTGTTTTTTTTTTTCCTTTTTAAAAAAAATATTATTATTTTATGTATTTATAAGCCGAAAGGAAAAGAAGGATTACGTATGATCAAATATCGATTTCGGAATTTGCATGAATCTACATTTTTAAAAAATCTAATTTTAATACGTTGACTTTTCGCGCTGAAGACATCACGTGACTTGGCTTCGTCCGATTAGATGCTAGTTTATTCGCGCTGTTTTTTTGTTTTGTTTTTTTAATCATTATTTTATTTATCTATAAGCCGAAAGGAAAATAAGGATAACCTATGATCAAATATTGATATTGAATTTGCATGAATCTACATTTTTAAAAACCCAATTTTATAACGTGACTTTTCGCGCTGAACACATCACGTGACTTGGCTTCGTCCGATTAGATATGTGGGGCAATTTAACTGTAATTCGCGAGCGTCACAAGTTGTTGACAGCAGGAGGCGTCCGAGGGGCGCGTGGCCGTGACAGGAGGAAGATAAGTAGGAGGAGAAATGAGGAAGATGGGCGGGACTCGACGCTCATTGTCCGCCGGCTCGACTTGAAGCCAGAAGTCCAAAGTTTGGCAAAGTTGGCAGCGGGCGGCGTACTCTCGCGGCGACTGTGGGTGCCGCCGGTGTGCCGGGACGAAGCGCGTGCACCGTGGCCGAAGCAGCGGGCGCGCGGTGCGGGCGCTGCACGGCTCGAGCGCCCACACGTTGGGAGCAAATTTTGGAAGAAGAATCACACAAAAGACTGGCGGATTTTACTTTCATGTGCGTAACGAGCGGTGCCACGCATGAGCGGGACTGAGCGCGCGACCTGTCCCCGGGGATTTAGACAAACGGCAGGAGACGGACATGGAGACCTTCTTTAAAGAGGTAACTTCATCCAATTTCCTTGTCAGTTCAACCATTTTCACCACAAAGCACCTGGGACTGGTCGCCTGGACATTCGCTTCCAGCTCCTCCCACTTCAATGGATTGGACGTAAATAGTCGTCTTCAGTAGGAATTTTCTTCTTTAACAACTTTAAAGTTGTACCCTGGCAGTGAATGAGTTCACTGCAAAGCTATCCATTAGCGTTCAATACTGTAGAAATTAGGGTTGGCAACCTTTGGGTACAATACGATTTGTGATAACGATATGGCGATACAAAAATTATCGTTGCAAAGGGCAAGAAATCAGTTAACGATATTGTACGATACAACAATTAAACAGTAAAACAAGCTATTTCTAAATGGATTTTTAAAATCAAACTATGTGACATTCTTCAACTAATTTCTTAAAACATTGCCTGCCATTGACAATGACAGATGTCCAATTCATTTCACTGGGAGGACTTGACTTTGAATGCTCATGTTCATGCTGCAACGATTAATCCATTAACTCGAGTAATGCGATTAGAAAAAAGATTCAAATTAAATTTTGCTGCTTCAAGTTTTCGTTTAATTAAAGTGGTATTCAGTTTTATTGATTTGGGTGGGTACCCTGCCCTCCAACGGCAACAGTGAATATGCCATAACTATATATCTAACATTGCTGAATCCTGCTGCTCCCTGTTACGACCAACATAAGTTATCTTTTTGTGTGAGCTAATATATCTATGAATTTGTTATTTAGAAGTATGTTTGTGTGTTTGAATGATTTGTTAAGAGCATCATAAAAAAAACATTTTCGCATTAGCCAATTTAGCATTTTATAGCATTTAAGCTAGCGGAGTTTTGCTGTGCAAATTAGCCAATTGTTCTTTTGTTGTACTTAGATCCTCACTTTTTTATATCATATGAGGCGTTTGTTGTTGTTTGTGTTTCTTCTTTTCTTCTCTTTTCTTCTCTTTTTTCTTTCTTTTCTTTTCTTCTCCTTGTGTTTCTTTTCTTCTGTTCCCCCATAACCTCTTCCTGTTCGCTGTTTTGTCATTATAAATGAGGTATGTTGAATGATCACAAAGGGAGTATGTCAGACTCTCAATGTGAAACATTAAAACTGTTCAGACTATCCGGGCACTTAGACTTCCATTCTCCATGTCAAACAGCTGAACAGGACAGGTTAAAAAAAAAAAAAAAAAAATGAAGTACGAGGGTGCCACCCTCCAAGTTCAAATGAATTGGACATCTACTAGTGATAATCTCAATTCAATATCCTAGAATGATTTCATGACCCGTCTGTGTATAATTGTTGTATCATCGTTATCGTAAGGTGGGCTACCCACAGGTTCCTACACCCAGAAAAGGTTGCTTGTTGAGCCAAATCTGGAAATCGGTGAGGTTCTAAAGTCAGATTAATGACCAGGAACTAGATCGTAGAGCAGTGGTTCTCAAAGTGTGGTACCTATAGAGGTCGGAAATGGGAAATCCCACGGCGGTTTGCCGTCTGCCGCTTTTATTTTCATTTCCTGTTAAGGGAATTTGTTCCCAAAACAGCCTTTTTTCATTCCCGGAGCTCGACATTGAAGGTCTTGTGATGACCTCGGCGGCAAATGTTTTGACCTCCGGCGTGAAGGCGACAAAACAGGCGAAGTGATTCGACACTAGTTTGTCGCACGACTCGATAAAATTTTGCTGTCAGTTGCCACGTTTACATGGAGCCAAATATTCCAATTTCAATCGGAATATTTGTTCAAACCGAATAAATGTGTTCCATACAAACACCTCATTCGGAATGAACAGGCCCAAACCGAATGGAATTTCATTCCGATTCACAGGGGTGGAATATTCCTTTTCCCAAACCGATTAGAAGTAAAATTATATCATGTAAACAGGGAAGCGGGATGGTGTCTGGTTGCGTTCTTTCTGCACATGCTCCGTACTGACGTGGTGACGTCACTTGGTGACGTAAGTAACGTCACTTGCAACATGGCTTCCAAGCACACGCACAGCGCACCCACACAACTTTTTAAATGAACGGCGTGTCATTCTGAAGTTTTGTGTCCACTCGAAAAGTTAAAACAGCAGCTGATCTGACGATTGATCTCCATGTTTTGCAACGTGACGCTTTGTTTTGATTCATCTGCGCATGTCAGACGGCAGTTGTCAAACGTCCTTTCGAAATAAAGGCAGACACATGTAAACGCTGGATCGGAATAGATGAAGTGACATGTAAACAGCTGAAGTGAAATTTCCATTCGGAATGATTTGAATCGGTATGAATAAAAGTCAGCATGTAAACGTGGCTAGTGTCTGTGCGTGTCTTTGTGAATATGCGAGTGTGTGTTTGTAGATGCCTTAAGGGGCCTGGCGAGCGACCGATCAGATCGGACGTCAGCCCGATAGCCCCTTCCTGGAAGACGATTCAAAACAACCACAGAACCCAAAGTAAACAAATGTCCATTAGCGCTAATTAGCCGCTTGAGCACAGGGTTTTGCCTTTGCCATTGTATCTAAAGTCGTTGACTAAAAAGCCATTGATTTGGGGGGGGGGGGGGGGGCTTTTTTTGCCAGGAGCCAAAACAGAACAGTGCACCATTGTCCTGGTTATTGAAATCAATTGTATATCAAACACATGATCACAATTTCTAGGAAAAATAATACATTACATTGATGAATTTTGAGAAAGTTGGAAAACTTTTCCTGGCTTCCTTAGTCGTTGGCTCAGAAAACTAACTCAAAAAACTGAAATTACCAAAAACAACAACAACAAAAAAAAAACAATTCAAGAAGGACACACAAATTTTCTGCCTTGGAACAGAATGTATTTTGGTAATTTTGCAGTCTTATGGTTGCTTATTCAAAATGACATATATTTTTGAGTTTTCCTCCTTTAGTCTTTGTCAAATAACCCAACGTATGAACACTAGTAGCAATACCACAGTAAAACTAATGATTTCGAGTAGGGATGCCCCCTTTTTTTTTTTCTCGCAATCGGATCGGGACTCAGTATTGGCAGATTCTCAAAATCAGGTGACTCAGACTCTGATTCGGGTGCAAAAAATATGTGATCGGAACATCCCCACTCTGTACTTTTGCCGTGACTTCCCTAGTAGTAAGTTTTTTCCCGTAATGTTAGTTTAGGCGCATTATCTCTACCACCTCCTGGAGTGTAGGAGGACTAACTACGACATGGATTAAAAAATTGTATTATTTTTTTTTTCAGTCAAACGTATTTGCCATCTAACTGCATGCACTGAACTGTGATGCCCATACCGTCACGAGGCGGGACGAATACAAATACCGTTACACTCTTAACATACAGTATATACAGTGGTACCTCTACTTACAAATGTCTCTACATACAGAATTTTCGGTTTAAGACACACCTTAACGGGAAAATATTGCCTCTTGTTACGAAAGAAATCGGGATAAGAAAGGCAAAAATAAAGCATACCAAAGTTTACTGAACTTAACATTAGCTGCTCTGCTATTAGGTATTGCCTAGCATCTTACTGGCATCTAATTGGCTAGGAGGCACCTCTACTGTATGTGTATATCCCAGCGTCGTCTTCAGTCGCCTCTTGTGTTCCGACAGCTTTACATGAGTGTATCAACTTTGATTCGTTACTCTAGTCTTGGGTTTTTACATTACGCACATCTCTGATTTTATGTTTATTGTGAAATAATCTAATTGTAACATGTATTTGTTAAATGATTTGATGCATTTTTATGCATTATAAAAAGATTTATGTCTGAATCTCGGCTGATTAGAGCATTTACTGTACATGGAAAACTCGTTTCTACTAGAGCTGCACGATAATTATCGGTCCGATAATAGGAATTATGACGGCATCCCAATAAATCCGATAACATAACATATTATCGGCCCTATTAAAAATATTTTTGGCACGTGTCGGATTGGGGTTTGTGCGTTTGTTTCCACTCCTGTTTTTCTAGAATGCAAAGTTTTGTTACTGTCTTTGTTTTGTTCATTGTAATAATGTTCATGTCATCATGAAAATTCTGGTTCGGTCAAAGGCAAATCTAAGCTGAATCAACCACTAGTATTTTTGAGCTACAGGTGTTCAAAAACTCAGGTGAATATACATTGAAAAATTATATATATATTATCGGTTATCGTATCGGCATCGGCCTTGAGGAGCAGGAAGTTATCGATATCGGTTTCAAAAAATGGATATCGTGCAACCCTAGTTTCTACCTGTAGTATTTTCAAGTTACGAAACTACTTCCACAACCAGTTCGTAAGTAGAGGTACCATTGTATATGTATATTGCATAATTAGCATTATTAATATGATTGTTATTAATGTTTTTCTTCTCTTTGTTATATATATTGCTTAATTAGCATCATTACGATTGTTATGAATGTTTTTCTTCTCTTTGTTGTTGTGTTTCTTTTATAACGAGGGTTGTTCTGATCATGTTTTTTGCTCCCGATCCGATCCCGATCGTTTTAGTTTGTGTATCTGCCGATCCCGATATTTCCCGATCCGATTGCTTTTTTTTTTTTTCTCCCGATTCAATTCCAATCATTCCCGATAATTTTTCCCGATCATGTACATTTTGGCATTGCATTAAGAAAAAAATTAATAAAACGATTGTTATGAATGTTTTTCTTCTCTTTGTTGTTGTGTTTCTTTTATAACGAGGGTTGTTCTGATCATGTTTTTTGCTCCCGATCCGATCCCGATCGTTTTAGTTTGTGTATCTGCCGATCCCGATATTTCCCGATCCGATTGCTTTTTTTTTTTTTCTCCCGATTCAATTCCAATCATTCCCGATAATTTTTCCCGATCATGTACATTTTGGCAATGCATTAAGAAAAAAATTAATAAAACTCGGACGAATATATACACTCAACATACTGTACATAAGTACTGTATTTGTTTATTATGACAATAAATCCTCAAGATGGCATTTACATTATTAACATTCTTTCTGTGAGAGGGATCCACGGATAGAAAGACTTGTAATTCTTAAAGGATAAATGTGACTTTGTATATTGTGACTAAATATTGCCATCTGGTGTATTTGTTGAGCTTTCAGTAAATGACACTGCAGCCATTTACCTTCTGCCCAAATGCATGATGGAAAGTGCAACCATGACTGTGCGTAGTGGTACCAATTGATATATCTTCTCTGCGTCGGGAAATAACATAAGGTGTTAAGAAAAAAGATCAACCACTACCTTTCTTCCCCACATTGCTTCCCACGATTATTCTAATTGTTGGGAGAGGGATTGTGAGGCTTTAGCCATTTAATAAAAGGTTCCAAAGGCTGCCAAAATTCACTCTACTCATATTATGCTGCCTTTTAGCTCTATATACTGTATGAGTAAAACGGCGCCATTATAGATTGAACGCGACAATGCGTGAGTGGGTCGTGCAGCGCATGTGTTAATTGCGTTAAATATTGTAACGTGATAAATGTGAAAAATATTAATTCTCGCCGTTAACGCGATAAATTTGATAACCCTACCTTAAGCTTAAACTAAAGACTCTGGAAGAGTGTAACACATTATGTCTGTAACGTTAAATGCAATTAGAAAACGATTTAATTAAAAAATATATAAATATTTAAAAAAAAGGCATGTCCGATATTTTTTTGCTGATTCCGATACTTTGAAAAAGACGTGATCTTGACATCTCTATTTATAACTGCTCGAAATGAAAATCAATTTCAAGAAAAGCAGAAAGTCATAAAAACTAGTCCAGCTAATGAACAATAACTGAATCGGACGGGGAAAAAAACTTTTCCAGTCGTGTCTTTGTCATTGTAGCGGCGGTCATTGTTAAAGTGAAGAAAGTCGAGTTGCTTCCTGACTCAGACACACGAGTAAAAAAAAGCTTTCTTTCTATTTATAACTCAAGTCAATTGCTTCCTCTCGGAGGAGGGAAGGAAATACCACGATTCCAAGCGGGATGCCGTCCAGGCACTTTGACCGACCGCTTGACACGCAAAAACTGCTCTGCCCCAAATGCTTGTACACAAAAGCATACTTGCTGACATCATCATTTGCTGCCAGTCGTATCAAATCAGTCCACGACTATTTTCAGAATCCATTCATAGTATAAATAGACAATTCCATTTTCTTTTTCAATTTAATTTCAAATCTCTTACTCCAGCTTCTCAACTAATTGGCACAGCCACAGCTCAAGTTGCTCAACATTAGAACAAGAACAAAAAAAAAGAAACTGGACTACAACAATATATAATCAAATTGATTTGATGTAAAACGCATACCTCTACTACTCTTACCGTAATATTAATTAGTTAAATATTAATGTAGCGCGAGAGTGCGTCTGAATGACTCGTATCATTATTTACACATTATCCACACACCCTCTTTCAACACAGATAGTCGCAGAGAGAAAAAACACCACAGGCTGTATTATGAAAATGTTATTTTGAACAGTGGCGGAAGACTTCACAAAAGTAGGCTTTTAGTAGAGAGGAAATTAGTTAGCCCTCTTGGCATGCAAACTAGCCACGTTATCTGCCTCGTTAACAAGCTTATGTTATAGTATTTGTTTTACCATCGCTAGACACACTAAACACGCTGGAGTGAACTCTCATAGCTGGTGGGAAAAGATCTACTCGACTAGATTTACTTAATTTTTTTGTAAAGTGACGGATGATGGTCACGTAAATGCAGTGTTGTTAATCTTACTGAAAAAAAGTAATTAATTATAGTTACAAATTACTTCTCCCAAAGAGTAATTGCGTTAGTAACTCAATTACCTGAATGTAAGTGTAATTAGTTACTTGGCAAAGTTTTGGTGATAATTACTTTAAAAAAAAAAAAAAAAAAACATTGGCCACACTATGTGAAGTTTTTTGTGAAGATTTTTGGTACAATTGGCCCGAGCCCAATTCTTTACCCTAATTTACCCTGTACCCTTAATCAACTGTTAAAAGTTGTTAAAATTGCTCCCATTATTGCATTAGTTCCCTTCTCTCTACTTTCGACATATGAAAGTTTTAAAACTGTTTCATCATTTAAAGATAGATTCAAGTCAAGATCTTGCCGATTCAGAAGTATTTTAGATAAAAAGTTACTTAGGTTCGCTAGGAAGGTTCTCTGCAACAGAGCCGTCCTAAAAAGTCTACTGCTTTAAGATGGCGGCTGTCTACTAACGCATTTAGTGCCATGTCTGTCATTTTGCATCTAGTTATATCTACAGTGCTGCTCAAAAGTTTGTGAACCCCCTCAACATTTTGGAATTTTCTATTATTTCAACCTGATTTCCTAATCAATCAATTCAGTAGTTTTTTTTTTTTGTTTTTTTAACAGTTGTGTTGTCGAGACTAAATTAAAAAGAGTTTTCATCAACTGATGTTGGTGCAAAATTGAACTGTTTGGTCACAACCAAAACCGCCATGTCTGGCGAAAAGTCAACACTGCATACCACCAAAAGAACCTTCTCCCAACAGTGAAGCATGGAGGTGGGAATGTCAAGATCTGGGCTTGCTTTTCATCCTCAGGACCTGGACAACTCCACATAGTCCAGGGAATCATGAATTCTGAGGAATATTGTCAAATCCTAGAACATAACCTGACGCCATCTGTTTTGAAGTTAAAGCTTGGCACAAGGTGGATCATGCAACATGATAATGATCCAAAGCATTCCAGCAATACAACCAAGGAATGGCTGAAAAAGAAGAAGATTCGTGTTCTGGACTGGCCCAGTCAAAGTCCTGACCTAAATCCCATTGAAATGCTGTGGCGGGACCTGAAGCGAGCAGTTCATGCCAGACGCCCATCAAACCTCTCTCAACTGACTGCGTTCTGCAAGGAAGAATGGGCAAAAATCCCCCAAAGTAGATGTGAGAGGCTGATTAGTCACTACAGAAACCGTTTGGTTGAGGTAATCTCTGCAAAAGGAGGCGCAATATCCTATTAACTGAAGGGGTTCACATACTTTTGCACACATGATATCTGAGTTTTTCTTAAATCAACCACTTTTGTTAAATAAAGAATGACAATATAACTATTTCTTTTGTTTCAGTCCATTATTTGGAATGTCAGTATTGTGGATTTGGGTATAACTTAACATTTAATAAGGTTATTTTAGTTTTTTTTACAAAAAATCTGACCATCGCAGTGGGGTTCACAAACTTTCAAGCAGCACTGTATATACAGTACATGTGATATCTACCATGTCTACCATATCTACCATAACATGCACGCGTAGTTTGTAGGCTATCGACTACAACATGTATTATTGGAGCTCCCTAGCATCGCGTTTGCTCCTCGTCACAATTTTCTTGCCTCCTCCCCACTCCTGCTCTGCTCTGTCGTCTCGGTGAGTCCGTCTCCCTCAGACTTTTCGACCAATATAGTAACGCATTGTAACGCATGCCTTTCCGTCCTCAGTAACGGTAACGGCGTTGCCAAGATGAGAAAAATAATTAATTAGATTACCCACTACTGAAAAAAATAACGCTGTTAGTAACGCTGTTATATTGTAACGCCGTTATTAACAACACTGCGTAAATGTGAAATCATGTCGGAGGTCCTGCTGTCCTTCCTCACCTAAGCCGCGGCCGTCTGTTTCTTTTCAGTAGCCGAAGTACTCCCACGCTAGCGACTTTGTCTATTTTTGGGGGGGGGGGGGGCTCAGATGTAGTTTCAATACCTTCAGCCATTGTGTCTATTCTACAGCACAGCGACAGACACAGGACAGAGCAACGATAGGACGGGAAGGGGTGAGCACTGCTGCTCCAAACCACGGATTTCTGCATTTTTGGGACATGAAAAATAGCTAATACTGTACTATGGTATGACGGAAAATTTTTGTGGTTTTGAAACCGTGACATTTGAATACCACGGTAAACCTCGAAGCCAGCACATGCCTATCTAAGGCTCCAGTTATCGATTATTTAGGTAATCAATTAATCTTTCGATTAGATTGTTTGAATTATCGAGTCAACAAGTGTTAAACCCTGCGAAAACATTTATTTCGGCGAGCTAAGATTGCACTTTCACAAGAGCAATAAATGCCTTTAAAACTCAGTTGAAATACCTGAGCTTCGCCTCAAATGATATAAAACAAAAAAATACGGATATAAGTACAACACAAGAACAATTGGCTAACTTCATAGCAAAGTTTTTTTTTTTAAACAATGCTCTTAAAGGGATCTTCTATTTTTAAGACAAGTAATTCTTAAAAGATAAATGTTAGTATGAGTTATAATAATTCGATATTAAAACCCCTCTTAATGTTTTTGTTTTAATAAAGTTTGTAAAATTATTTTAAGTGATAGGTCGCCATTCTTGTTACGTCGCAGTGCGTTACGCCACCGGTCCTGTTGCCGAAATTCCAGCGTGTCACTCGTTAGCTTTCCCAACATGTCGTCAGTTCTACCCTTCCTATTTGAACCAGATCTGAAAAGTGAAGAGCAGGACAGCACTGTCGGTCGTTCACAGGACGAGCCTCAGGGAAAAATGCGTGCAGCAAATACCTGATAAGACAAAAGTTGGGCAAAACTGGTGATGTGAGAGTGTATGCTGTTTGGAACTCCGGTTGGAAGCGAGAGTGTATGCTGTTTGGAACGCCGGTTTTATTAGCAGATATTAAAGGTAAGCATATTGCGTTTTCAAACTTATCCCAATATAATTATGTAGATTGTTAGCATCTAGAGCTGCCGTGTGCTTTACATACAGTACAGGCCAAAGAGCACACCTTGTGTAATCCAGGTCTTGTACATTGTAACGCGTGGTAGCTAGGATACGTGTATAAAAGTACCAAAAAGGTGAGAAGCTTCCACTTATGCACATTTATTCACAAAAAATATTTCCACCTTGACCACTCTTCACTTGGGAACCCAGCAGTACGCAAACACGCGTTCCCTGATGAAATCCAACATTGTTGTAAGGTCCACATCAGAGTCACTGTCGTCACTTGGTATGATTTGGGGAAAACTCCCACGAAGAATAGTCAACATAAAAGATAGCGATAGTAATCCAAATCCGCGTTTTTTACTCACTCGAAAATCCAGGAATTAGACCGATCACATGGCAATGTCGCAGCCGCCGATTCCACAAAATAGACTGATCCGAAAAGCCGCTGTGGGACCGACGAATCAAAAAAATGGACAGATCCGAAACCAATATTTCAGACGCAGTGGGACCGTCGGATCCAGAAAATAGATGGATCCCTTACTTGACTGAGGATCCAGCAAAAATGTTCGGGCGCCAGTTGTAACGCGTGGTGGGTAGGATACGTGCATACAGGGACCAGAAAGGGGGAGAAGCTTCCACCTATGCACATTTATTCACTAAAAATAATAATTCCACCTTGACCACTCACTTCACTCCCCTTGTTTCCATTTGACTGGAAATTGCACCCAAAAGCAGCACATCGTGGCATTTTACTTGCGAGTTCAGGCAGCAATAAGCAATTGTTGAACACGCTACACATTTGGAAAGATCCCAATGACGTCATCACTGCGAGCCCGCAAACCATGGTGCCAACTAACGGTCAAAATATGGACTAAATATTATAAAATATTGCCATTGATTTAACATTTTATGTGTTTCTAACAACATATTTTAGTACAAGAGAACAATTGTGGTTTATTAGAGCCTACATGTATTTAAGTTAGAGGATCACTTTAACAAATCGTTCAAACACATTTCTACAAAACACTGCTAAATATACTTCTAAACTAAATAACAAATGCATAAACAAACATAATAGATCACACAAAAACATAACTTATGTTGGTCATAACAGGAAGCAGCAGGATTCAGCCAAGTTAGACATACAGTTATGGCATATTAACTGTTGCCATTAGAGGGCAGTGTTTTACCCAATTCAAAACTTAATGCAACACTTCCAAAAAACATCTAATTAAACGAATCCTCGAAACAGCAAAATTTGATTGGAAGCTTTTTTTTCTTATCGAATTTCTTGCGTTAATCAATTACCGTATTGGCCCAAATTTAAGACGGTGTTTTTTGCATTGAAATAAGACTGAAAAAGAGGGGGTAGTCTTATATTTGCGGTCTAGACATTATACCCTTTCACGACACTAGATGGCGCCAGATATCATTGAAGCGATGTTCTGTCATGACAGATCTCAGCTACTCTTTTTAGTTTAACCAGTTTGCATTATTTTATTGCAATGTTTTTCCTTATTCAGATTTGCTTCAAGACTACAGTTACAGGTAGACTTCACTTTGATGGTTAATGCAGTTATTGCAATTTTGTTGTTTTATCACAATAGATTGGGTTATTTAGATTTCAAAAATCAGAAGCCATTCATTTACGAATGTGATTGCACTTTAGTTTACATATTTAAATGTTCAGGTATTAAGATTTGAATGAGGCAAAAAAACATGCTTTTCTCTCAAATATATTGTTATAATCATTTTTTTCGGATGTACTGTAATTATTTTCTATATAAAATTTAATTGAGTGTTCCAAAAGTCTTTCTTTTAAACTTGAATCTTGAAAAAGAGGGGGTCGTCATATAATCAGGGCCGTCTTATATTCGGGCCAATACGGTAATCCTTGCAGCACTAGTCCTGGTACCGCAACACTAATGTGATGTGACAAAGAGCAAAACCTGGGCAAGACACCAGGAGCTGACGGGTAGACAGTCAAAGAGCCAACTGCCAAACAGACAAAAGAGGAACAAGAAACACGGGAAAACTGGTCAGGAATAAAACAAAAACAAACAAAACCGTCATAAAGTATTGGAAACCAGTCAGATATTGAATCTGTGCCACTCTGGAATACTCGCCATCTCTTCCTGAACACCTTCAAGCAATTACCGATGACTTTAGCTACCCGCGAACACGCATTTTCAAACAATCGACGACCCCGACCTGACCCGAGCGGACTCCGTCAACTTTGCGGCGCTAACGAGCCTTTAAACCAACCGCTGACCTACTTTCTCCCTCCGCCGCGCTTTTTAACTCTGTTTACACAAGTGTGCGGCCGCGTGCGCGTGCGTGTCGAGGCCTGGCGGTCGGGCCGGTTCCGCCATGTGCCGTCCAGCTGTGTCTTTCTCAGAATGGGGGAGAAAGGATATTAGATCCGTATCCCGATCATTCGCCGCAGGAGCGACACACGCGAGAACATTGTCGAACAGCGTTGGCGGGCTGGGAACAACGCGGACGCGTGCAACCACAAAGCATTCAAGTTGAGCCTTAGTGGGGGTCAAGTTTGGAAAGAAGAGATCGTTTTGTACTGTTTTTACAAAATAAGTGCTGTGAAATCAAACTGCTTTCAGTAAAACTACTCGGAGTATATTAAAGGAATCCTCGACCTTAAAGAGCATACGACACGAGAAAAAAAGTCTTAAATGGCATTATTATGTGAATTAGAATCATATTTTGAGACGATTCGACTATATACAACAATTTAGCAAAGCACAGATGACGAGAAATTAGCCTTTTAATCTGCCAGTTAGCCACGCCTACCATTATAGGGCTTTAGCGTCCCCAACAGGTGGATGACGTCAGCGGTAGACTGGGCTCATCGATTTTACTATTCAGCCCATTGAGGGGGAATTATTCAGAATGAGGAAAACGCGACGAAGAAAGCCGCCAAATGTCATTGTTTCAGTCTCTCTACTCCAATATTTTTACATGATATTCTTTTTATCCAAGTATTTTTCCCCAATAGCAATATAAATGGCTTGAGAAGGACCAGTCAGCCCGTCGAGGGGGAACTATTCACAATGAGGAAAACGCGACGAAGAGAGCGGCAAAATGTCATTGTTTCTGTCTCTTTACTTCAATATTTTTACAGGATATTCTTTTTATCCAAGTATTTTCCCCAATTGCTAAATAAATGGCATGGTCATGACAAATAACAGTCTTGTGCTGAATGGAATATGAAATAATAAAAATGCATTTATTCAGGACGACATGGCAAAATTACTCCATAATGGTCAAAACTGTCGACTTCACCTTTACTGTCGCACCTCCCGAACTATATTTTATGACACCTAAATCGGACATATGTCATTTCCCTTCCCCGGCTTCGGAGAATGTAAACAAACCAGAAGGCGTGACAGCTAGCCGACATGCTAACCCGAACCGAGTGATGTTTCAAAGTCTTCAAAGCGGAAAATCACACATAACTATCCTGGATTATTTGACATGACGACCCGGTTGTCTATTGATGTCGCGGATCGGCAAACCGCCCAGCGGAGAGCAATTTACAGTTCGTTCCCTGGAGGAGGGTGGCTGGAGTTGTTGTGCAGCTAACGGGCTGCTGCTAATGACCATTAGGACAGCTTTTTACATGCCTATCAATGATCAAACGTAAGTAGTCCTTCATTTAAAGGAAGTTTGTAGTGTTTACTTTGTAATCGCTGTATTCGTATTTGACATTATACAAAACAAGATGTTTACTCACTTCCTCGTAAGTCCAATGGTCCCACAGTAAATATCCACGGTGAATAGGAACCTTTTGAAACTCCAAAAAGGCGCATACGCCTCTCCCTCATACAGAATGATTTTTCTGCAGCCGTTTGGCTGGCGTGATGCGAAAAATAAACGTATTAATCCGCAAAATCAGCTGAATCATTCGTCCCCATACACAACAGTACGCTGTATAGTGAAGAGGACGTCTTCTACCATACACGTCACAGCGCCCTCCTCCTCAATGCAAGACCGAAGCCGGAAGTCACTCATTTTCCTGGCGCGGGATTCAAAAAACTAAATAAATATAGCGATCGCTTCCACACACATCCAAGCGGTCCATATCATTCAGGAGCATAAAATACCGCGTATATTATGAAATAAACATGCTTTTTCGTGTCACAGGCACTTTAAATACATGTAGGCTCTAATAAACCACAATTGTTCTCTTGTACTAAAATATGTTGTTAGAAACACATAAAATGTTAAATCAATAGCATTTATAATATTTAGTACTAGAAGTGTGCGAAATTTCCGATTCTTAGATTATTCGCGATTCGGCCGTGGAAGATTCGAGAACGATTCAGAAAGATCCAAATTCCGATTATTGAAATATGTCAAGTAAAGCGGAAGTAAAACACACTCAGCGCACCGCGCGGTCTTCGGGACGCAATGAGGAACGGAGCGAGAGTAGCTAAACATCATGCTTGTCATTACCCGGTCCCTCGGGTAATGCCAATGCTCAACTCACGCCGCGAGATTAAAAAAAAACAAACAAAAAAACATACCTGACTGCTGCCGAAAGCTGCTACAAAGTCCGTCCACAATACATAATGTTAAGGTAGATATCATATTTATATAGGACTAGATGTAGAATAGACTCGGTGGCGATAGCAGCACATGTAGAGAAAGCTAGATACGAGCGTTAGTAAACGGCCGCCATCTTAAAGCAGTAGACTTCCCTGCAAGGCTGTTGTAGAGAACCTTCCAAGCGAACCTAATTAACTTTTTATCTAAAATACTCCTAAATCGGTAAAATATTGACTTGAATCTGTCTTTAAAATAGTTGTAAAGCTTTCCCATGTCGAAAGTAGACAAAAGGGAAATAATGGAATAACGGGAGCAATTTTAACAACGTTAACGGTTGATTCACAACATTAAATTAATTGAATGTAGTTTAAAGGTGCTGACACACAATGGGGATTTGAGTATATTATTTATTGTTTTTAACTGTTAACTTGATACTGAAAATGTCGTTTATTTAAGCCTGCGAGGCTTTTTTATTTATTTTTTTTTTTTACAGTATTTGTAACTAATGTACAAAACATTAGCAGCTAATAGCAGGGGGGGTTCATCAATAATCGATTTATAAACGAATCGTAGCCTCTGAATCGTAATCGAATCGTTAGGTGCCCAAAGATTCCCACCTTTATTTAGTGCAAATTTTGACCAATAGTTGGCGCCATGTTTTGCGGGCTCGGAGTGATGACGTAAATTGGATGTTTCCTAATATGTAAATAAACGCTAACTGCATGGTTTCTTTGCTTTTAACCAAGAATCGAGACTGTTTTACGTCCATATCTATGAAGAATTCGGGGATTTAAGCATTTATTCACAAGAATTTTCGCCAGAAAAGCTCTGTTTCATCAGGCGGCAGCTAGCCTCATTCGCTAACAGCTATATAGCTATATAGTGCATAATGATTATAAAGGGCTATTCTATTCTATAGTAAGTTGTGATTGTATGTAGAATTTATTAATAATCTATTTACATATCATTTCTAATTGATTCTGCATGTTTTCAACTATTAAGTTCCCGATGTTAAATTGAGTGATTTATTAGCTGTTGAAAACTTGCAGTTAAAAAAAAATATTAGGGCTGTCAAACGATTAAAATTTTTAATCGAGTTAATTACAGCTTTAAAATGAATTAATCGTAATTAATCGCAATTAATCGCAATTCAAACCATCTCTAAAATATCCCATATTTTTCTGTAACTTATTGTTGGAATGGAAAGATAAGACACAAGACGGATATATACAGTGGGGAGAACAAGTATTTGATACACTGTCAGTGGGAAAACCCATTGGCAGTGTATCAAATACTTGTTCTCCCCACTGTACATACAACATACTGTACATAAGTGCTGTTTTTGTTTATTATAACAATAAATCCACAAATGGCATTAACATTCTTTCTGTTTAAGTGATCCACAGATAGTAAGACTTGTAGTTCATAAAAGATAAATGTTATAGTTACAAGTTATAGTAATTTTATATTAAAACCCCTCTTCATATTTTCATTTTAATAAAATTTGTACAATTTTCAATCAAAAGTAGAGTTAATATAATAATAAGGATAAAAATAACAATCATAACAATTGAGTGACCAAACTCTGAGTAATGTCAGTTCACTTTGCATTGTTGTTTAGCTGTGTGAGAATAGGGCCTCATTACTACAGACTGAAGCGCTTTTCTTTTTGTGAACATTATTTTTTTTTGAGAGATAGCAATATTATTTTTGTTGTGCTTTCACTAAATGATGCTTCTGTTTGTTGTGAAGGAGTTGCAGAAGCTTATGCCAATAAACGGCGCAGCCCAAAGAACGCCTGTGTCCACTCGCCTTTATAACAGATATATATATCTGTGCATATCTTACCCAAAATACAACGAGAGACACATAATTGCCACTAAAAGAAAGCAAACTTACCGAAATATGTGTGGAGCACAAAGCAACAGCATAAATGTCTCACAACTACTAATTCTCCCACTATTAGAAGGAATAACATTAATATGGAACGGCGCTGCGCTGCCCCGAAGCGGCCGGTGGCATTCTCTTCACTCTTAATGTCCATAAACGGCCTCATTGAAATCTGTTTGAGGCAATGCGAGAGCGGCTCATTCAGTGCATGCGTTAATTGCGTCAAATATTTTAACGTGATTAATTTAAAAAATTAATTAGCGCCCGTTAACGCGATCATTTTGACAGCCCTAAAAAATATATACAGTATTTATAATGTATTATATAATATATTATTAAAATATAGGTGATTGTCTCTGCATTTGGTGATTTTTGTGCATCTAGTGTAAATTCTGAGACTATTATAGGCTATAGCCACTTTAACCCTTTAACACTTAAGCCTATTTTGGCCGAATTTGCATGCCTTTGATGTTGCCTTTATATTTCAAAGAAAAAACTTCACAATGACCAAGTTGGATA
The DNA here is from genome assembly GCF_030265065.1 of Corythoichthys intestinalis. NCBI lineage: Eukaryota > Metazoa > Chordata > Actinopteri > Syngnathiformes > Syngnathidae > Corythoichthys > Corythoichthys intestinalis. Next base: position 3,447,265 of record NC_080408.1, on the reverse strand, counting down.
CCTTTTTTCAGGAAACCTTGAACTTCATGTTCAAACTGTTGTTTTCTTCACTGACCAACTTTAATCCACATTTATGACCCAAAAAGACAAAAAAAATCCGAAAATCTTTTTTCAAAATTTGTAATGGTGAAGTCCCACTGACAACCAAACATGCTTGACCAAACGTTTTGAAGCTTGATAATATTTATTTAACTTGCTAGGATAAACATTCAATAGAAAAAAATAAGATTGAATAGTTTTATGTTTGACAATTCAATACAAACAGCAGCTATGGTCATAGGCGTTTTTGGCCTATATACAGTGCAAAATCGTGAGGAAAAAAAAAAATATTATCCAACACAAAAAGGGTTTGGAGGATATCTCTTTGTGAAGTTAGGTATTGTACCCATCACCTTATCAAAGGTATATATGTACATGCAATCAAGCTTCTCGAACACACATCTATATAAAAATTGAAAAGATTCATAGTGAAGAAAAAATAATAAACATTGAAAAATTCATTCAATTCATTCATTCTGCACGTTTCAAAGTCGCTCGCTCAATCCAACCGGCCGTTGCTCACTTCGCGTTTCACCTTTCCCTTAGTTGGCGCCTTGCTCGTCAAATTATGAAAAATGTTCACATTAGGTTCGTCCTTCTTGACATCACAACGGCTCTTGGGATATGTAGTCTTTTGTGCTGCTTTCGGTTTTGAAAAAAGGACAAGAAATGATGGAAATATGGAGATAGACACATGGTCCATGCAGCGTTTTAATGCATATTTATGAGTGCAATAAAACTATAAAACTCAAGTGACATTATCTCCCGTTTTACTTGGTCGATTGACTTCAAATAAAAACTGGTGTGGACATCAACTTCCGTACTTTCAAACGAGAGCAACCAGGGGCACGTGGGTGACATAATTACAGCGTTACGAGGCTTCAAAGATGATATGCGTAATCCGTGTTAAAGGGTTAAGTTGTCTTATACCACAATGGCCCGAATATAAGACAGTGTTTTTTTGCATTGAAATAAGACTGAAAAAGTGGGGGTCGTCTTATATTCGCGGTCTAGACGTTATACCCATTCACGACGCCAGATGGCGCCAGATATCATTGAAGCGATGTTCTGTCATGATAGAGCTCAGCTACTCTCAAGTTTAACCAGTTTGCATTATTTTATTGCAATGTTTTTCCTTATTCAGATTTATTTCAAGACTACAGTTACGGTTAGACTTCACTTTGATGGTTAATGCAGTTATTGCAATTTTGTTGTTTTACCACAATAGATTGGCTTCTGGTTTTTGAAATGTAAATAAACCATTCATTTACGAATGTGATTGCACTTTAGTTTACATTAGTGCCGCAACGATAATCGCTTAACTCGAGTATTCGATTAGAAAAAAATTATTCGAATTAAATTTTGTTGCTTCGAGTATTCGTTTAATTAAAGTGGCAATGTAATGGTTTATTTTGAAAGTCTTTGCATTTAGTTTTATTGATAAGGGTGGATACACTGCCCTCTGGTCTGCCTCATTTCACATGGCTGAATCCAACCGCTCCCTGTTAAGACCAACGTAAGCTAAGTTTTTGTTTGACCTAATGTTTTTTAATGCATTCGTGAGTTAGTTTATAATAATAATAATAATGCATTTTATTTATAACGCACTTTACATTTGAAAAACAAATCTCAAAGTGCACATTGGCCAAAAAAGAAAATAATAATGAATAAAATTAAGAAGAATAAGAATAAAAGAGTAAAAGCAAAACAGGCACAAGCACAGATAAAATCAGATACCAATCATATGTAAGTTAGCCAATTGTTCTTTTGTTGTATAGAGATCGTCATTTATTTATTTTCATTTTTTGTACCATTTGAGGTTCAGCTCAAGTATTTTGATTTTCCATGTTCCTTATCCGATTACTCGATTATTCGAACTAACTAGTTCGATTAATCGACTATTAAAATAATCGATAGCTGCAGCCCTCGTTTACATATTTAAATGTTCAGATATTAAGATTTGAATGAGGCAAAATACCATGCTTTTCCTCTCAAATATATTGTTATAATCATTTGTTTCAGTTGTACTGTGATTATTTTCTGTATAAAAATTCATCTGGTGTTCAAAAAGTCTTTTTTCAAACTTGAGTTTTGAAAAAGAGGGGGTCGTCTTGTAATCAGGGCCGTCTTATATTCGGGCCGATACGGTACTTTGCAAGATGTAGTTTCTAGGGCTGCAGCTAACGATTATTTTAGTAGTTGATTAATCTATGAACTAGGGCTGCAGCTATCGAATGTTTTAGTAATCGAGTAATCGACTGAAAATTCTATCGATTAATCGAGTAATCATATAAAACATTTGAATCCAATATTGAACCATTTTCAGTCAATCAATGTTTTTATTTTCTATGTACATTGTTGAAAACAGCCAACAATTGCATCTCAAATGTGACTAGAAAAAAAAATTCGCTGCTTTCACTCAAAAAACCTCTAGATCTTATTAAAAAAAACAACAACAACATTTCTTACTTAAAAATGTAATTACGCTTGACAACACGCATCACTTGAAAGCTATTTGTTTTTCCCATGTGTTTCAATTGAATTTCCATTTGTGTCAAGCTATTTTTAAGTTCTAGTTAAGTTTTAAGTTAGTCTAAACTGTAAGTACTGATTGGATTTTGAGTTTTTGCAGTGTTCAAAATAAATGTATGATACCTGCTGTATTGGAGCACATTAGGGACCAGTGCTACTTGGTGTTTTATTCAGCAATGACTACTGAGCTAAAACTGACAGTTAGCTTTATTGTGTTTTAATTTTTACACCCTCATCACTCTCCAGCGCTGTGTTTTTACAGATTAAATAAAGCCTGTATGTAAGACACGTTAGCCACGTATCGACAGTGGTCATAATCAATAGAAACCTAGCCCTCCGAAGGGCTAACGTTACGTGAGCTAGTGACAGTAACGTTATATTTATTAGCGCTAAGATATCTACTGCTTAAAGATGGCGGCTGTATACTAACGCTGCCCAGTGGCGGCCAAGTCTGTCATTTCGCATCTCGTTCTAAATGCATGCGATATCTATGAGACGCATCGGAGATTACCTGCTACCAAACTAGCATCATGCGGGCGTAGTTTTTAGCTACGTCAGCGTAGTTTGAAGCGGCTGTCGGCTGCAAAAGGTTTTTTTAAAAAAAAAAAAGTATTCCTTCTTCCTCTACGCACGTGACGTCAGTGCGTTGTCCCGCATTAAAAGTAGTCTGGGCAAAACGTGATGCTTAAGAGCTGGCAAAATTAAACGATTCCTCGAGGTGAATAAAATTACTCGGATCAGTTTTTAAACTCTAGTTACTCGAGTTGCTCGAGGATTCGTTTCAGCTCTACTATGAACTAGTTAGTTCAAATAATTGAGTAATCGGATAAGGAACATGAAATATTAAAATACCTGAGCTGAGCCTCAAACGGTATAAAAAAAATAAATGAGGATCTATGTACTAAAAAAAACAAAAAACAATTGGCTAACTTACATAGCAAAAGTCCGCTAGCTTAAATGCTATCATTAAATGCTATAATCATTTGTTTCAGTTGCACTGTGATTATTTTCTGTATAAAAATTAATTTGGTGTTCAAAAAGTCTTTTTTCAAACTTCAGTTTTGAGAAAGAGGGGGTCGTCTTATAATCAGAGCCGTCTTATATTCGGGCCGATACGGTACTTATTAGGGTTGTTCAGATCATGTTTTTTTGCTCCCGATCCCGATCGTTTTAGTTTGAGTATCTGCCGATCCCGATATTTCCCAATCCGATTGCTTTTTTTTGCTCTCGATTCAATTCCAATCATTCCCGATTATTTTTCCCGATCATATACATTTTGGCAATGCGTTAAGAAAAAAATGAATAAAACTCGGACGAATATATACATTTGACATACAGTACATAAGTACTGTATTTGTTTATTATGACAATAAATCCTCAAGATGGCATTTACATTATTAACATTCTTTCTGTGAGAGGGATCCACGGATAAAAACACTTGTGACTTTGTATATTGTGACTAAATATTGCCATCTAGTGTATTTGTTGAGCTTTCAGTAAATGATATTGAAGGCCATGCCCAAATGCATGATGGGAAGTGGAACCATGACTGTGCGTAGTGCTACCAATTGATATATCTTCTCTGCGTTGGGAAATAACATAAGGTGTTAAGAAAAAGATCAATTGCTACCTTGCTTCCCCACATTGCTTCACATGATATTGCTAATCGTAGGGAGAGGGATTGTAAGGCTTTAACCAATTAAAAAAAGGGTCCCAAGGCTGCCAAAAGTCACTCTACTCATTTTACACTGCCTTTTATTTCTTTTTACAGGTAAAATGGCACTATTACAGATTGTGCGCGACAATGCGTGAGTGGGTCGTGCAGCGCATGTGTTAATTGCGTTAAATATTTTAACGTGATACATTTTTCTAAAAATTAATTACTGCCGTTATCGGGATAAATTTGATAACCCTACCTTAAGCCTAAACTAAAGACTCTGGATGAGTGTAACATATTATGTCTGTAACGTTAAATACAATTAGAAAACGATTTAATTAAAAAATATATATATATTAAAAAAAGGCATGGCTGATATTTTTTTACCGATTCTGATACTTTGAAAATGACGTGATCGGACCCGATCGATCGGCTCGGGACATCGCTAGTACTTATATAAAAAATTATCGGAAATTTATAAGGGAACGACTGAATTTTAGGATGCCGCTGTTCATGGAGACTCATACATGGCTAAGGTAGGTTCCTGTTTTGGTTATAGGTCGGTCGCAGCTTTGGTTGTGAAAATATTTGAACTTGAAGTTTTTGAAAATAGGCCCCTACGAATCGACCCCGTTTTCCGTGTCATGTCAATAGGGAATGAAGTCTATGGGTAAACTTTCAGCCTTTTAACCAAAAACCGAAAATGAAATTTTATCTACTTTCATCCTCTGTCAATCACTGACAGGGGGATTGAAACCTGATCATTCAACGCTCAGCTTCAGACAAGCACTTGAAATGTTAAAAAGTGGAACAAGTGTTAATGGTGTTGCATAAATATCAGAATTGGTCTTGTTGCCAAATATTTATTCTGCTCTGCGAGGCTGCGGGCGTGTGACAACGGTGCCGAAGCCATCCGACCGGTTTTTGTCCTGAGGTGTAACGGTTCCGCCGAAGAAAAAAACAAAACAAAAAAGAAAAAACTGGAAAACGTTTCCCACTTCCTGCTCGCTGGCTCTTCCGACGTCACGTGATGGCGACCAGGCGCCGTGCAAACTTTGCTCTCCTTCTTTTTTTTCGCAGGCGTCACGAGAGCTAGCGAGCGGGACTGCAGGGAAAAAAATGTTGTGAGGAAAATGTTCGACTGCGGTCTCAAATATCAGCCGCCTGCTTCGCTAATCGGCGTGGAAACAAAGAGGCCCGGCGGGGAGAGAAGCCAAACTTATGCTAGGAACTGGAACTTTCTGGAGACAAGCGTTTTGCTCAACATTTTTCAATCAAATGAGCGCTGCCAACTCTCCCAGTCAAAATAAATTGGACGTCTATTGCCTTCAATGGCAGCCAAAAAGTGAATATAGATTTATATTTCATTATGATGGCATGAAAGTGTGCTAATTACAATTATAATGTAATATTCAGTGTTATGAAAAAGTCTCTGAACCTTTTGGAATTTCTCACATTTCTGCATAAAATCACCATAAAATGTGATCTGATCTTTGTCAAAATCACACAGATGAAAAAACTGTCTGCTGTTATTAAAACCACCCAAACATTTATAGGTTTTCATATTTTAATGAGGATAGCATGCAAACAGTGACAAGGGATAAAAATAAGTGAACCATCACATTTAATATTTTGTGCCCCCCTTTGGCAGCAATAACATCAGCCAGACTGCAGATCATTCTGGCACAGCGATCAGGCCTAATCTTGGCCCATTCTTCTCTACAAAACTGCTGTAGTTCAGTCAGATGCCTGGGATGTCTGGCATGAATCGCTGTCTTTAAGTAATGCCACAGCATCTCAATGGGGTTCAAGTCTGGACTTTGACTTGGCCAGTCCAGAACGTGCATTTTATTCTTCGGACAGACCTCTGCCTCAGGTTTTCCTGCAAAATATCCTGATGAACTTTTGAATTCATTCTTCCATTAATGATTGCAAGTTGTCCAGGCCCTGAGTGAGCAAAAAAGCCCCAAATCATGATGCTCCTTCCACCATTCTTCACGGTGGGGATCAGGTGCTGATGTTGGTGAGCTGTTCCATTTTTCCTCCGCACATGACGTTGTGGGTTACTCCCAAACAATTCAACGTTGGTTTCATCAGTCCACAAAATATTTTGCCAAAACTTCTGTGGAGTGTCCAAGTGCCTTTTTGCGAACATTAAATGAGCAACAATGTTTTTTTTTTTTTTTAGACATCAGTGGCTTCCTCCGTGGAGTCCTGCCATGAACACCATTCTTGGCCATAGTTTTCATTACAGTTGATGTGTGAACATTGATATTGGACTGTGCAAGTGATTTTTTAGCAGACACTCTTGGGTTCTCTTTTACCTCTTTGAGTATTCTGCGCTGAACTGATCCGTTATAGCCGTCTCTAGCATTGACGGACATAGCTGTTTTTGACATTGACGGTTATTGCCGTCTCTAGGCCTGTCGCGATAACAAATTTTAGTGTGCGATAATTTGTTTCATAAATTATTGCGATTTGCGATATTATTGCACACCCCCAATTTAAAAAAAAAACAAACAAAAAAAAAACAACAACACTGTGAGAATACAGCATATATTAATAGATCATGTACACCCATTTAAACGCAATAAATGTTTACTCTTAAATTCAAAAATACTTTTTAGGAAATCACAACTAAAAACATTTGACCATGCCTCTTTTAAGTAAAAGACAACAATATTAATACTGCACGGAAGCACAGAAGAAATAAAATGTGTTTTTTAAGAAAAATAAAATTCCACTTAATAATTTAAGCATCTAGGCAAATGAAAACATTTCCCCTCATAGCTTCTGCAATGGCGTTCCATGTGTAATACATTGGTACCTCTACATACGGAGTTCTCTCGTTCCAGGAGCTTGTTTGTAAGTCGAAATGGTTGTATGTCGAGCAGGACTTTCCCATAAGAATACATTATAATTCCAATAATTCGTTCCACAGCCCAAAAAACCACACTACATCCTAAATAAATACTGCTGTTACTATTGCAAATAGCAATTACAAAGAGCAAAACAAATAAAATATGAATAAAAATCAGAATAACAATAATATAATAATAGCAATAATAACAATAATACAGTACAGTAACTGTAATAATGTAACGAAGCGGCTTCTAATGTGGCGGACTTTTTTTTGCTGTACCTGAACGCACCGCGGGGCTGACGGTGAGCAGGGGAGCGCTATTTTACTTTCTGTTTCGATCCTGGCGTCAACAGCAGTGGATACTCGGCGAGTTGATGGAATAAATGATTTGAAACCTGACGAAGCTGGCGATTTCTTAGGCGATGTTACCACAATAAGAACTGTCATCTTAACTTATAAAGACTGGCGAACGGAGGGGGCCGCCGGCCGAGACCGGCATTCTACAACCCATTTCATTCAACCTTCATTTCAATGGTAAGCGTCACCGTTTCTTTTTTTCTCCACCTGCACTAAACTTAAACTGCACAAAATTAAAAACAGAACTAAAATGCATTTTGCGTAGTTGGTAACAAGGAATCCGAACTTTTAATAGCATGTCAGCCGCATGCGCGCGCGCAGGTGCACGCGAGGCAATAAATCGCAGCAGAAAAATTGTCGCCTTCATTTTTATTTACCGTGCGATAAATGGAATTATTGCATATTGCGACAGGCTTAGCCGTCTCTAGCATTGATGGACATGGCTGTTTTTGACATTGACGGCTATAGCCGTCTCTAGCGTTGACGGTTATAGCCGTCTCTAGCATTGACGGACATAGCTGTTTTTGACATTGACGGTGTAGCTGTTTTTGACATTGACGGTTATGGCCGTCTCCAGCATTGACGGTTATGGCCGTCTCCAGCATTGCCGGACATAGCCGTTTTTGACATTGACGGCTATGGCTGTCTCCAGCATTGATGGACATAGCTGTTTTTTGACATTGACGGTTATGGCCGTGTCCAGCATTGACGGACATAGCTGTTTTTGACAATGACGGTTATAGCCATGTCCAGCATTGACGGTTATTCCCGTCTCCAGCATTGACGGACATAGCTGTTTTTTGACATGGATGGTTATAGCCATGTCCAACATTGACGGTTATGGCCGTCTCTAGCATTGACAAACATAGCTGTTTTTGACATTGACGGTTATTGCCGTCTCTAGCATTGACGGACATGGCTGTTTTTGACATTGACGGTTATTGCCGTCTCTAGCATTGACGGTTATTGCCGTCTCTAGCATTGACGGATATGGCTGTTTTTGACATTGACGGCTATAGCCGTCTCTAGCGTTGACGGTTATAGCCGTCTCTGGCATACACAGACATAGCTGTTTTGACATTGACGGTTATGGCCGTCTCCAGCATTTACGCTTAAACAGTGAAAAACCAAATATGAGAGGTGGAAATTACACGTTTGTTGCTCAAAAAATATAAATACTCATGTAAAGTACAGATACGTGAATAATCGACTTTATGTGATCGCTCACATCAAGTCAAGTCAAGTAGAAACTGAAAGAAAATGAACATTCCTCAACGATGTTGTTGTCTTTGCTCTCAATGTCGTGTTCAGTAATAAAAAATGTGGTGGAGCTGAAATGGAAAAAGTGCAAATTCCAAAAGGGCTGATGATCCCCTTTCAAACCTACCCACCAACCCCCCCAAGCCCCCGTTTCCCCCCGCACAACATTCCATTGTGCCATTGGCCCACAAAAAGTTTTTGTTGGATGTTGTTGATGTTTGCATGTTGGAATGAAAGGACAACAAGGAAGTTGCCCAGCAAGCAAGTGAAGGATTAAAAAAGATCAACATGTCTTCACACAAATCTCTTTTTTTTTGTGTGTGTTGGATTCAGTTAGGATAGCTTTAGTGTTATTAGTTAATGCGACCTTAAAAGTCCCCATTTTTTTCTCGCGATGCTTATTTCCTTATATATGAAATTTTTTTTTCTGTCCACTTTTTCGGCACAGAGCACTGCTCACACACTTTGAAACGTTCCAAAATCTTTCGATTTTGTAGCTAGCATTCGTGGTTGTGATGGAGCCTGCGTAGGGTTATTAAAATAAACACTCAGACAACGATGTTTTGCCTTCAATGGCTCAAATGAGGTTTGTATTTAACATAAAATTTCCACAAAAATAAGGAAAGCATACCAAAAATATAGAATTAGAATTCTAAATAATGTGCACTATCCCAAAGTTCTTCTTTTCATACAAAGTTGTTCATTTACTGTAATATTCGGTTGTCCGTTTTACACAAACAAAAACCATAAACATATTCATTTATCTCAAAATTCTGTTAGACATGTAATACAGAGTTGCCAAATATGTCAAAGCAGATAAATATAGACATGAACGACCAAACAATGGTTCACATCAGCCGTTAATGACGGCCATTTCAAACATTAACTGGAAAATTAGCTTAGGAAATACAGCGTTGGGTCTGGCTGGACTGGACTGGACTGGACTGAGGAGCAGTCTCAGATGTCTGTCATGGATAAAGGATAGCTTCGCTCTGGTTTGGCCCACATCAGGCTGTAAATCAGTCCGTCCGTCCATCGGACCGTCCATCGGACCATCCATCGGTCCATCCATCGGTCAATCCATCCACCCTCTCTTCTCTGCCTTGGTATCCGCTCTGCGCTCTGTCGCGGGTTGCTGGCTGGACGCCGGTGTATCGGTTGGGTGTCGCCTGCTCCGGCAGGGGACCCTGCCCTTCCCTTGGCTTGGTGGGCCATTGGGGGTCCCGTGGCATGCTGTGCCGGTTGGAGGGCTGCAGCTGTGGTTTGTGGGCCGGATGGGCGGACGGGGGTGGGGTGGGGTTGGTGGTGCGTCCACTCTTCCCATCCCTGAAGGCCGGTTGATGTGGGAGCGGGTGGCTCGGGGGACCACCCTGGATCCCGGGGGGGTGACAATGGCTCCTTTGCTGGGCTGCGGGAGGAGGGATGGGCTGCGCTGCCCCCCCGACCTCCCTCCCTCCCTCCCTCCCCGGGCTGGCTGGGTGAGGGCCGTGGCCTTGGGTTGGCGCCGGCACGGTGATTCCGCTCGTTTGCATGGTTAGGGTTAGGTTGTTTGGTGGGGCTCGCGTGCGCCTAGATCTGATTGGGCTCACTCGGGTGGGGACGGAGTCCCGGATTGGCGATGGGGCGGCGTAGGGTCGGTTGCCAACCGCCTTACACTTGTAAGTGATTCACACAATTACTGGTTTCTAGATCACAGAGCTGATTTATGTACACTCCACTCCTCCCAATCACTTAGCTTATAGACTCCTCCACCCCAAAATTAAAACTGTTCAGACCATCTGGACACTTAGACTTCCATTTTCTGTGTCAGCTGAACAGGACAGGTTTAAAAGAAAAAATAAAATAAAATTAAAAAACAACTGGAGACATAATGGCGGCCGAGGTGTTGTAAAGTCAAAATCGCATAAGTCGAGTTTCCGGGGACTACCTGTATAGGTATATTTAGCCGTTTTTTGTGGGAATATGTGTTTTAACAATTTGTTAAGAGCATTGTAAAAAAACGTTAGCACAGGCATGAAAATCTCTCACCTTTCGGCGAAATTCGCCGTTTTGAAGTCAAAAAGGGCGACCTACGTGAATTGCGTAGATCCGAGAAGAAATTCTTTTTGGGAGGAAGGGGGGGGGGGTCGGGAGGTTTTATTTAATTATTATTATTATTATCATCCTGTGATTAATTTAGTACGTAAACTGAGCACTTAAAGAGCATACGACACCAGAAAAAAAGTCTTAAATGGCATTATTATGTGAATTAGAATCATATTTTGAGACGATTCGACCATATACAACAATTTAGCAAAGCGCAGATGACGAGAAATTAGTCTTTTAATCTGCCGGTTAGCCACGCCTACAATTATAGGGCTTTAGCGTCCCCAACAGGTGGATGACGTCAGCGGTAGACTAGGCTCATCGGTTTTACTATTCAGCCCATTGAGGGGGAATTGTTCAGAACGAGGAAAACGAGACGAAGAGAGCTGCAAAATGTCATTGTTTCAGTCTCTCTACTCCCAATATTTTTACAGGATATTCTTTTTATCCAAGTATTTTCCCGAATAGCTATATAAATGGCTTGAGAAGGACCAGTCAGCCCGTCGAGGGGGAACTATTCACAATAAGGAAAACGCGACGAAGAGAGCGGCAAAATGTCATTGTTTCTGTCTCTTTACTTCAATATTTTTACAGGATATTCTTTTTATCCAAGTATTTTTCCCCAATAGCTATATAAATGGCTTGAGAAGGACCAGTCAGCCCGTCGAGGGGGAACTATTCACAATGAGGAAAGCGCGACGAAGAGAGCGGCAAAATGTCATTGTTTCTGTCTCTTTACTTCAATATTTTTACAGGATATTCTTTTTATCCAAGTATTTTTCCCCAATAGCTATATAAATGGCTTGAGAAGGACCAGTCAGCCCGTCGAGGGGGAACTATTCACAATGAGGAAAGTGCGACGAAGAGAGCGGCAAAATGTCATTGTTTCTGTCTCTTTACTTCAATATTTTTACAGGATATTCTTTTTACCCAAGTACTTTCCCCAATTGCTAAATAAATGGCATGGTCATGACAAATAACTTGTGCTAAATGGAATATAAAATCATAAAAATCCATTTATTCAAGACGACATGGCAAAATTACTCCATAATGGTCAAAACAGTCGACTTTACCTTTACTGTCACACCTGCCGAACGATATTTTATGACACCTAAATCGGACATATGTCATTTCCCTTCCCCGGCTTCGGAGAATGCAAACAGACCAGAAGGAGTGACAGCTAGCCGACATGCTAACCCGAACCGAGGGATGTTTCAAAGTCTTCGAAGTGGAAAATCACACATAACTAGCCTGGATTATTTGACATGACGACCCGGTTGTCGAGTTTCTTTGCGGATCGGCAAACCGCCCGGCGGAGAGCAATTTACAGTTCGTTCCCTGGAGGAGGGTGGCTGGAATTGTTGTGTAGCTAACGTGCTAACAGCTAACTGCTAATGAGCGTGAGGATAGCTTTTTACATGCCTATCAATGATCAAACGTAAGTAGTCCTTTATTTAAAGGAATTTTATAGTGTTTACTTTGTAATCACTGTATTCGTATTTGACATAATACAAAACAAGATGTTTACTCACTTCCTTGTAAGTCCAATGGTCCCACAGTAAATATCCACGGTGAATGGGAACCTTTTGAAACTCCAAAAAGGCGCATACGCCTCTCCCGCATACAGAATGATTTTTCTGCAGCCGTTTGGCTGGCGTGATGCAAAAAATAAAAGTATTAATCCGCAAAATCAGCTGAATCCTTCGTCCTCATACACAACAGTACACTGTAGCGTGAAGAGGACGTCTTCTACCGTACACGTCACAGCGCCCTCCTCCTCAATGCGAGACCGAAGCCGGAAGTCACTCATTTTCCTGGCGCGGGATTCAAAAAACTAAATAAATATAGCGATCGCTTCCACACACATCCAAGCGGTCCATATCATTCAGGAGCATAAAATACCGCGTGTATTATGAAATAAACATGCTTTTTCGTGTCACAAGCACTTTAAGAACACAGTCAGCAAATCCTTCTAGACGCTTCGCTGACGAGAACCAATCATCGGCCCAAGCTGCGTTCCATTATTCCAAACGCGCGCACGCCATACGTGAACATGGAGTGCTCGGAGAGCCTTTGGTTGGATTGCAAAGCTGCGAAAACATAAAGCAGGCCTTACCCACACCGGGGCAGACCAGAGCGCAGCATACACACTTGCCTGTATTTGCCAGCAGATTGAATTTGGTGAGTAATGGTTTCAATCGTTTTCACATTTTGCGATATAAAAAAGTTACTGCCATTCGTTGCAGCTTGCGTTGAACACTGCCAGAGCTAGCCAAATCTCCCATGAAAAAAAATAGCTCCCGTTAAATTGGCGTCAAGCTTGTGTATTTAGCGGTAATATAAATGAAGAAACACACTGTTGAGTCAAATTAAGCGGCTGCTCTCGGATGGAGGGGGGCGCCTCGTATCGCTCCCGTTGTTCGCCTGAGACGCGTTATTTTCGGCTGGGACTTGAGCTGACGGCCGGTGTCGGCACAACACCGGCCCGACGAGTGGTAGGAATGACTCTTGCTTCTTAAAGCTTTTCAGAAATACAGGGATCCCTCGTTTTTCGCGGTTAATGGGGACCAGAACCCGCCGCAATAAGTGAAAACCGCGAAGTAGCGCCCCCCATTTTTTTGTGCGTGTTCAATGTATTTATTCAGATTTTACATTGGAAAAAAGATACATGTATGTAAGACATGTTTTTTCACTTTTTTCCACCAAAGTATCATTTATAAATGGTTTTCAAGCACTTCAAAATGTAAGAATTATGATAAGTTTTAAACATGTTACTGCCCCACCGAATTATTCTTAAACAAGAATAAAGTAGTAAGAAAATGCTTGGCTTATTAAATGCTTCATAGTGAGTCTACTCAAACCCTCTCAGGCTTTGTTAAACGGTGATTGACACATGTGCAAAGTTTTTCTTTGTATATATATATTTTTTGTTTGAAGCAACTTATTTGATTGAATAATAAAGACACAAATGTCCTAGCCAAAATGTGGCCCAAACACAAAACAACATTACTTCAAAGGAAACATTTGTTTCAATCAAGAAAAATAGTTTTCAAATGCTTTTTTGTCTCAAATTTATTTTTGCAATCAAAAACAATTTTTTTATTGAAGTGACTTTTTTGGGATTAAAAGTATATACTGTATTTTGATTGAAGCAACTTTGTTTTTGATAGAAGTAACTTTGTTTTTTGATTGAATAATAAAAACACAAATCTACCTCCATCGTTATTGAAAGAAATTCAGAAAGCTTTAAAACTAAAAGCTTTTTTTTTGTTGTTGTTGTTGTTTTTTTTAAATATTTATATTTCATTACATAGACATGCCTCGTAGGGAAAGGAGATTGAGGGATAAAAAAAGGAGTTGGATGAGGCTGCTAAAGGCAGCGGATACCTCATCAGCTGGGTGAATAGCAGACCTAGTAAGAACAAGTTTGCAAGGATAGTCGGGTATTAAATAAAATTATAAACGCAATTACAATGTTATTTTTCTATAAGATTTTATGTCATTGCTTTATTAATCATTAGGTGCTAGAGTTGTTAAGTATGGATAATAATGAGATAATAGTTTTGAGAAAACTATGCTGTTGGTGGCTCAGTGACCATCTGATGTGGTTTGTTTGTTCTCAGATGAACAAGTTGAGGAAGGAAATTTTGATGCAGAGGTTGAAGGAAGAAAAGAGGCAGACTGACTGAGTCACAGCCAGAAAGTGTTGATGACAGTTATGATTTCTATTCACTGTTGCCCCCTCCCAATTAAAGTATGTCACAGTCGCAGCCAATTATTATCTAAAGCTGGTTAAACTTGAAGTTATGTTGTTTAAGGTGTATTAAATACTTGTTCATGTGCCCCTTTTGATCTACGAGCACCTGCCCCTCCACCGGTCTCTGCACGGCCCTGCTGAAACACAGTGTGGGTTGACAGAGCTCAATATTTTGTTGGGGTGTACAGTGTACTGGAACATATTTCCTCCACACCCTTCTCACCTTTTTAACCCCTGACCCATTTTCATGCCTGGTTAGCATTTTGTAGCATATAAGCTAGCCGGCTTTTGCCATGCAAGTTGGCCAGTTGTTCTTTTGTCGTACTTAGATCCTCATTTATTTTTCATACCGTTTGAGGCTAAGGTCAGGTATTTCATTTTATTTCCAGATGAAAGTGATTCTGCATAGTTTGAAGAAACACTCGGGAATTTTGTATTCGTATTTAATGCTCTTTCGGAAGTGCAATCTTAGCAAGGCTTGGTTTTCGATCTCATAAAATTTATTCTGTATCGTATTAAATGCTCCTAATCAGATTACTTGATTATTCAAACTAACTAGTTGATAGATTAATCGATTACAGAAATAATGGATAGCTGTAGCATTAGGTGTCTCGATTCTTGGCAGGAGCATATCCCTAACCTTTCGGGAGACAAAGTATGATTATGTATTGCCATTTCCATTATTTGTTATTTCTTGTACTCATTTTTAGCAGTAACTATCCCCTCCAGTGGCAATTTTTCCACAGTAGTTTACTCATGAGTCAGATGAATAATGTTTTTTGAATAGGAGTCAGATGCCATTAAGTTACTGACTGGCAGAGTTCCCATCTTGTCCGCCAATTTAGCTTTCAACATCAGCACGGCAGCTGAGCAAACATTCTCTTTCTTCATTTTAGACTTCAGTTACTACCACGATTAATCGGTTATTGTTGATTTTCAGGCATTAACGGATCACTTCCTGTTGATTTTGGATTGCTAAAAAGTAGACATGTACCGATTACCGGTTTCAAGGTATAGGCCTACCGTGGTATGAAAACGTCAGGGTTTCCAAACCGCAAAAATTTTCTGTCAAAACATCCCTAAGCTATTTTTATGTTCCAAAAAGGCATGAAGAAATCCCTCGCTTTTAGCTCTAAGGCTCAAACCTCCACCACCGGTTGTTGCTCAGTGTCAGTGGTGAAACTCATGAACTTTATCCCCCCCCCATCGAAGAAAACGAAATTGCTGGTATGGGAATACTTCGGCTACAGAAAAGTTACAGACGGCCGCGGATTAGAGAAGGAGGACCAACTGACATGTAAAGCATATTTGCGGAGGGTAGCTGCCGAGTAGGCAATACCTCCAATATGATTTGTAATTTATACAAAATTAAAGGTTGGTAAACATTCGTGCTGCAACGATTAATCGAATAACTTCAGTATTCAATTAGAAAAAAATATGCGAATTAAATTTTGTTGCTTCGAGTATTCGTTTAATTAAAGTGGCGTTGTAATGTTTTATTTTGAAAGTGTTTGCATTTAGTTTAATTGATTTGGGGTGGATACACTGCCCTCTGGTCTGCCTCTTTTCACATGACTGAATCCAACTGCTCCCTGTTAAGACCAATGCCGGCTAAGTTTTTGTTTGAGCTGTTTTTTAATGCATTCATATTTTTTTTATTGGTATATTTAGCTGTTTTTTTGGTGGGAATATGTGTCTGAAGCATTTGTTAAGAGCATTGTGAAAAAACTTTAGCATTCTATAGCATTTAAGCTAGCGGACTTTTTTTTAATGGAAGTTAGCCAATTGTTCTGTGGTTGTACATAGATCCTCATTTAAAAAAAAAAGAAAGAAAGAAAAAAAAAAAAAATATATATATATATATATATATATACATATATATTAGGGCTGTCAAAATTATCACGTTAACGGGTGGTAATTAATTTTTTAAAATTAATCACGTTAAAATATTTGACGCAATTAACGCACATGCCCCGCTCAAACAGATTAAAATGACAGCAGAGTGTCATGTGCAGTTGTTACTTGTGTTTTTGTCTCCCTCTGCTTGTGCTTTGGTGCGACTGAATTCATGGGTTTAAGCACAATGTGCATTGTGTAATTATTGACATCATCATATTTGGTGCCATTAGTAGATTTTTTTTTTTTTTTTTTTTTTATAAAGACTTAATTATTATTATTTATCTATTATTTTTGTTTTTTGTTTCATTTTGTTTTTGTTTGGTTTGACAGTTTGTGAAACATATGTGAATGTTGTAAAATAAAGCAATACTGACAAATGTTCAGATATTGTTCATTTCTATCGTTGGGGGGGTGTATGGGGGGCTGGGGGGGGGGGGGGGGGCACCACAAAGCATTTATGCCCTAGGGCACCAAAATAGCTAGCGCCCGCCCTGTATATATCCGTCTTGTGTCTTATCTTTCCATTCCAACAATAATTTACAGAAAAATATGGCATATTTTATAGATGGTTTGAATTGCGATTAATTACGATTAATTAATTTTTAAGCTGTGATTAACTCGATTAAAAATTTTAATCGTTTGACAGCCCTAATATATATATATATATACATATATATATATATACACACCGTTTGAGGCTCAGCTGAGGTATTTTAATTTTTCATGTTCCTTATCCGATTACTCGATTATTCCAACTAACTAGTCCATCGATTAATCGACTACTAAAATATTCGATAGCTGCAGCCTTAGTAAACATTGTCATGAATGTTTTCCACCAGCTGCTAGACTTAACTCCAGCGTGTTTAGTGTGTTTAGCGGTGGTAAAACATCCAGTGTTTATTTCTCTCTGGCAACTGTCTGTGTTGAAAAAGAAACTGTGATATTTTGGCTTGCTGGCCAAAGGTATTGGCACCCCTGCAATTCTGTCAGATGATGCTCAATTTCTCCCAGAATATGATTGCAATTACAAAGGCTTTGGTAGTAATATCTTGATTTATTTTGCCTGCAATGAAAAAACACAAAAGAGAAATGGGAAAAAAAATTAAATCATTATTTCTCTCAAACCAGTCAAGAAGTCCAGTGCCGGAGGAAGCAAAGCAACCCTAAACATCAGGGAACCTCCACCATGTTTGACTGTGGGGACTGTGTTATTTTCTTTGAAGGCCTCTTATTTTTTTCCTGTAAACTCTATGTTGATGCCTTTTCCGAAAAAGCTCTACTTGTCTCATCTGACCAGAGAACACTCTTCCAAAACGTTTTTGGCTTTCTCAGATAAGTTTTGGCAAACTCCAGCCTGGCTTTTTATGTCTCTGGGTCAGAAGTGGGTATCCAGAAAAACAGCCGGGAGCCGTTAGGTTGAGGGGGGTACATTCGGTGTTGGGTGATCTCATCTCTGCTTTTTGCAGATGATGTGCTCCTCTTGGCTTCATCGCAGAGTGACCTCCAGCTCTCGCTGGGCCGTTCTCAGCCAAGTGTGAAGCCGCTGGGATGAGGACCAGCACCTCCAAGTCTGAGGTCATGATTCTCAGCCAGAAAAGGGTGGATTGCCTGCTCCAGGTGGAGGAGCTTAACTCATTCCCTCCCAGCCATTTTCCCTGGTGCAACCCCCTTCACTCCCGGCCGTTTTACTGGATTTTGACTGATTTTGCAAGGCCCACAGAAAATTCTGTTCTATTGCTACGTATATAAACATGGAACCAACCAAAAGAAAGATTAGACTCTCTTCTTTCAGCAGGAAAAAAATTTAGTTCATATCTTTTTCCATTCTTTAGAGATCAGCTCTAGAAAATAGCAATTTTCCAATTTCTGATAAAAAAGAGAAATTGAACTTTTTTCGAAAGCATACATTTCAAACATAACTCTGACTTTAACACAGCTATATTTTGCTTTAGTTACATCCCAGACATCTGAATATTGTTTTCCTTTCACAAAATAACATAAACAACAAGACAAATAGAGCTTTTTTTTACGCAAAGTAACAATTTATTTACACATAACTAACTGAGATGACGCTGTTGTTGCCGCGACAGCCGGGTAAACTTTTCCCTCATTGCCGTCTGTCTCATAAAGATGGATTTTTTTGAGTCTCTGCGGGGTCTGCTCGGTGAGCAGCACAGCCTCAACAACATTGTCCGCTGCACTGGTGGTCCCGGTTGTTCTGCTCGGTCATCCAGCGCCTGGCAACCCGGGCACCCTCTCGGTTGTTCTGCTCGGTCTTCCGCCGCCTGGCATCCTTCCGCCGGCGCTCGGACTGTGCGGCCCGGCCGTTTGTTGCCGTTGAATCGGGTTGCGGGTCTTAGCAAATGTGCTACTGGCCTCTAGTGGCCAGTTTTATTGCTTTAGAATGGATTTTCAGCTTTGTGCTTTAGAGCTCAGTTGAATCAGAACCCAGAGATGTTGCTTATGAAAAAAAAAAAAAACGTAAAAGACGTATGAATACATCTTTGGGACACTGAAACAACTAAAAAAAGAAAATATTTATACGTTTCTGGGAGCAAATGAGTTAAGTATCTCGGGCTGTTGTTCTTGAGTGAGGGTAGGACAGAGGGTCAGATTGGATTGGACGTCTATTCCCGTCAACGGCGGTCACCTTTTTCCACAAGGCTGCTGTACGCGTTCCAAAATGGCACGATGCAAACACCTGCCGGAAAGGTTGCCGGCGCGGTCAGTAATCATGTTGCCAGTTTTTCAGGCGGCAGACAACAAACAACAAGCGTGTGACAAAACGCTTCCTGTTGGCGGCGACGGACAAAAGCCCGTTTGTGAGCCGAGGGAGGGAGAGAGGCGGGAGAACGGCGCAGCTGCTCGTTGGACGGCCCGACCGTGCCGACGTTCCCGCCTGACCTCCTGCGGGGAATGAAAATGAAAATTGCTAAAATTGTATTCATTTCCCCGACAGTCGTGGAAAAGGTTGAACTGTTTTGATAGCCGTTTAGAGACATTGTTAACCTCAGAATTGTCCAAATATTATATCTTTTTTGGAGCTGTCAAACAATTAAAATTTTTAATTGAGTTAATCACAGCTTAAAAATTAATTAATCGTTATTAATCGCAATTCAAACCATCTATTAAATATGCCATATTTTTCAGTAAATTATTGTTGGAATGGAAAGATCAGACACAAGACGGATATAGACATTCAACATACGGTACATAAGTATTTGTTTACTATTACAATAAATCAACAAGATGGCATTAACATTATTAACATTCTGTTAAAGCGATCCATGGGTAAAAAGACTTGTAGTTCTTAAAAGATAAATGTTAGTACAAGTTATAGAAATTTTATATTAAAACCCCTCTTAATGTTTTCTTTTTTTCAATCAAAAACTAGTAGCTCGTCATTGTTGATGTCAATAATAATTATGGTGCTGAACCCCATAAAATCAGTCCCACCCAAGCGCCAGCAGAGGGCGGCAAAACACCAAAAAACGCAAGTAACTGGTGGAAATGACACTTTGCTGTCATTTTAATCTGTTTGAGCAGGGCATGTGCGTTAAATGCGTCAAATATTTTAACGTGATTACCTAAAAAAATTAATTAACGCCGTTAACGTGATAATTTTGACAGCCCTAATCTTTATTGATGGTAGCTTTGCAAGCTACTATCTATAATATTCATTTTCATTTTTTTTCCCAATGGTGTTTCTTCCCAGCCAAAACAATCTGACCAGGGGTGTCATTTTTGTTCGCTGGCCACATTCATGTCAATTTTAGGGATGTGTATTGCCTCATATCTGGCAATACGATTCGCATCACGATTCACAGGACACAAATGCTCAAAGATTAATTGATTAACTGGAGTAATCAAATTAGAAAAAAGCTTTGAATCAAATTTTGTTGCTTTGGGGATTCTTTTGATTAGAGTGGCGTTGAGATGGTTTTTTTTTGATAGTTTTTGCTTTACGTTTTATTGATTTCGGTGGTTACACTGCCCTGTAGTGGCCACAGTGAATATGACATAACTCATTGAACATGGCTGGATCCAGCTGTTCGCTGTTAAGACCAACATAATATTGTAAGTTTTTGTTTGAGCTGTTTATGCATTTGTAATTTAATTTAGAGGTATAATTAACAAACACTAAATGTAACTCATAGCATTAGCGTAGCAGTCACGTTGCGTTAGCGTTGTAATTGTAACTCGTAGGATTAGCATAGCATTCACGTTTGCGTTAGGATTAGGCTAATGCTAACGGCTACATTTATTTTTAGATACAGTTTGTGGTGTCCAGTTGGGTATAAATAATGAAAAATAATGTACTGTTTTCCTGATGAGTGAGTATTATCACCAAGTTGGTGATAGATTTGTACATTTCTACATATGGGCTCATATGTCAGTGGTCTTTTGAAAAAGTTGGCAACCGTTATTTTTGGAGTAAAACTTTTGAATTTTACAGACGAAAACTAGGCCTGTCAAACGATTAAAATTTTCAATCGAGTTAATTACTGCTTAAAAATTAATTAATCGTAATGAATCGCAATTCAAACCATGTATAAAATATGCCATATTTTTCCTGTAAATTATTGTTCGAATGGAAAGATAAGGCACAAGACGAATATATACATTCAACATACAGTACATAAGTGCTGTATTTGTTTATTATAACAATAAATCGACAAGATGGCATTAACATTATTAACGTTAATAATTAATGTATTAACTTTTAAAGCGATCCATGGATAGAAAGACTTGTAGTTCTTAAAAGATAAATGTTAGTACAAGTTATAGAAATTTTATATTAAAACCCCTTTTAATGTTTTCGTTTTATTAAAATTTGTAAAATTTTCAATCAAAAAATAAACTAGTAGCTCGCCATTGTTGATGTCAAAAATCACACCATGATCACTCATTCTGCTCAAACCAATAAAATCCTTTGGACCCAAGCGCCAGCAGAGGGCGCCAAACACCAAAAAACAACAAGCAGACATTACACTGCTGTCATTTTAATCTGTTTGAGCGGGGCATGTGCGTTAATTGTGTCAAATATTTTAACGTGATTAATTTAAAAAATTAGTTACCACCTGTTAACGTGATAATTTTGACAGCCCTAATGAAAACATAAGTACACATTGACTAAAACTAGACAAAATTAGTCTGAGTGGTTGTCAGCAAAAACTAGATGAAGACAAACACATTTTGTAACGCCTAAAATTTGACTAAGTATTCTCGTCCAAAAGACTAAGGCGAAAATTATAAGGGCTGCGCAAAACAACACTGTCAGCAACTCAACCTGAGTGTAGCAGTGAACTCTCTCTCGCTCGCACGCTCTCTCGCTCTCACTCTAATCACTGGCACTTGCACAGCCTCACATTACACACAAACAAGGACCCAAACGGGACTGCTCATAGCCGACAAAAATCCATGATCAAATTCCTTGGCAACTAATTTATTAATCGATTTTAAATGATTAGTTGTTGCAGCCTTACTATTTTTCATAGTTATCCAATTCACTCAAAATGTTTTGATTAGAATTGAATGTTTTCAAATGTCGCAAGAATTTATCATTAAAGGAGCAGCCGCAATATGTTCCTCAAGCATCATTAAGAAGCCCCTCATGAATAATTAATCAGGGTTGGATGTTAAGAAGCTAAACAGCTGTTGGGCTAGTCGATTATTAACAAGACGGGGCTCAAAGTTCAGCCGGTCAACATGCTGTTACCAGGCAAAAAAAAGCATGAAAACACAAACACATGGAGTTTCGCAGGCAACGCGAAGGCCGGCACTTTCCCAAGCCGGACCCCCGTCGACTGCCTGCGGATTGACCTATGAAGAATTGTAAATATCTCAAAAAAAGATAGCAGTACAAACGAAATTTTACGGCACAAATGTAGCACAAGCGATTGACATGATTTTTATATAAATTTGCATCTGATGGGGGGCCAACTTCACATAGGACGTCCATCATAAGGACACGAGACGCTGTTTTCTTCTCGTTTTTGTTCCAAACACACTTATACATAATGTATAAACGCACTACACTTAATGCGTAGGCACGTTAGCTCTCACAAACGCACAATTAAAGCATGCACACGTTCTGACGTACTCACAAACGGTATGGTTAAAGCACATTTTATGCACACACACACACTTTATTTCAGCTAGACAGACAGCAAACAAGGCAAGTGCTCTTTTTGGAGCTTTTTACTTCCTTAACTTTTGACCATTTGTAAAGCTGTAACAAACATGTACATTTACTTATGTTCAAAACTGCACGCATTTTAGCAATAAAACACTTGACACAAAACAATTGGTGTTCAAACGTCCACTGAGTTTGATCAGTATGTAAATTTAGTTGGAAAATTAGCCTAATTTGCCTAACAAAAAATTGCCTACACATAACTCCACAAACCGTAGCTCTAAACTGATTTGCAAATGCATACACAAACATTTATTAGCTGAAACAACTTACGTGGACCAAACCAAAGCGTAGCTATCCTTTATCCATGTGTCAGACATCTATGTCTGCGTCTCAGTCATATACAAGGCAACAGTCCAGCCAGACCCAACGCTGCCACTATAGGGCAGTGTATCCTCCATCATTAAACAAAATACAATGCTTTTGGACTTTTTGGAAAGTTATTTTGAGATTTAGGGGTACTTAAAGGGTTAATTTACGCAGAAATTCGGGTTATGTCACCAGCGTAGGAACGGAACTTGTTTGTCACCCAAGAACTACGTTGGAACTTAATTAAGAATGCATTAAAAAAAAAAAAAAAACGTACCTTATGTTGTTCTTAACGGGGAGCAGTTGGATCCAGCCATGTTAAATGAGTTATGTCATATTCACTGTTGCTACCAGAGGGTAGTGTATCCACCTAAATCAATAAAACTAAGTGCAAACAATTTACAGCCTTGTGTTTGCAGCTGTCGTCATAGCCATGTCAGACAGGTAGTCTGCTCCTCAGTCACTACAAGGCTAGCGTCCAGCCAGACCCAACGCTGCCACCAGAGGGCAGTGTATCCTCCAGCATAAAACAAAACAATACAGTACAGGTAGTCCCCGGTTTATGAACGACTTCCGTACCTGCGCTGGCGATGTAACCCAGATTTCCGCCTAAATTGGAATTAACCATTTAAATACCTCAAAACACCCTCTAAATTAAAAACAACTATCTAAAAACATCTATTATACGTCATTGTACTGTCCTCGCCAAGACGTTGGAGCTAAGCTAGGCAGTGAGCAATGCTAAGAAATGACGATGTCAGACGTCCGTGTGCTTGCTGACTTTATTCACCTGCTCATGACATCAACACTTGCAGAATGAAACTAAATTAAATCAGTCTGATCTTCAATAACTGCAGTTCAAATTTGCGTTTACAAGTAGCTGCTTATACAGCAATAACAAACGAATAACGTGTATCAGTTAGCGTCCGAACATCATCAAACACAATCACATCAACTCGCCCCGAGTACTCGACCACAATTAAAAACGCACAATAAAAAAAGTACAAATGGGGTTATATACAGCCGTCGTCTTTGGATGCTTCACAAGCAACAAATGTTTGTGCAGGCTGTCACCTCTACCACTCGGCTGCTTGCGTGTGTGGGGTGGCCCGTGTGTACATGCGCTCGCTTCCTGTTCTACACTTTCTGCGCCAAAATAAAAGCATGCATCACAAAACAAAAGTCGACATTGAAAAAAAAAAAAAAAACACGAGATGCAGGGGTCGTATAGTCGAAATCGCATAACTCTGGTCCGTCGTAACCTGTGGACTTCCTGTATTTTGTATTGCAGTATCGATATACCAAGGCATTTTTTATGTTATTATTTGGTTAAGAATTTTACAAAAATGATGAAAGCTCGCTCCACTCACTTATTTTGGAATGGACAGTAAACTACAATCCATTTTGCTATAAATGTGGAGCTGCCTAACCTCATCACTCGAAATTAATGGGGGTGTAACGGTACACAAAAATCTCAGTTCGGTACGTACCTCGGTTTTGAGGTCACTGTTCGGTTCGTTTTCGGTACAGTAAGAAAACAAAATGCAAAATATAAATGTGCTAGTTGTTTATTACACACTTATGTGCTTTCAACAATAGGAACATTAGCCTACACAAAGCTAGAATTCTGCTTAAAAATAGAAAATACAATATTCTGAAATGTATTTTGAAAAACAAAATTAAAATAACTTTGGCTAAGACTTTTTCTTTAAAATAAATATCTGATGTGCAAAATTGAACAGTTGCAACACTGAAGTGAAGAGTTGTTCCATCTATATTCTTTTTTTAAATTGAATTCCCCACCCAGAGGGCCAACCATCTTCCATGTTAACATTTAACCGTTACCCACGCTGCTCACTGCACTTCTGAGTGGTGCGACGGCCCTGGCCGTTTAATTGTTATCTTTTTTGAGACTGTCAGTCATCTGATCGCCGCGTCCGCCAGCTGGCTGCCTTCCCTTCCAACGTGGCGTACTCTGATTGACGCCGGACAGGCAGACGACGTCACCGCCGCTGACGGGCCACCCGAACTAGCCGCTGTCTGACATGTATCCATTATGCAGCGCTTTGTTTACATTTGCGGCAATAACGACACTTGCTTTACGGCAGCTAATCCGATACAAGGTAATACAGCTCTGGGTAATACTATTTGGCTGTTGTTTGAGTTTGCATACCCGCGTGTGTGTTGTATTGTGCCTGAGTCTTGTTAACCAAGTAAAGGCAACGTTGACAAAAGTCATCTGACCGCTCGTCATTTTACAGTCAACACTCAGAGTTCGCAACTTCGCATTTGACAGCATACGTCCTCGCCAGCTGTTGGCTCGCCATTCATTCACCTGGCCATTTGATCACGATTTTGTTACACTCCCGCTTTTTCGGTGAGGTATTTTGTGTTCATTCGTTATTTGATCGTTTTTGTTCACCACTGTAAATAAGAGCACCGCAGCAGTAGAGGTAAACTGCCGTTTTCGTTCAACCCGATTTGTTTAGTGTAGAAGCCAGGGTAGTGGCTGTATTGTTTTTTCTTTTTTACGATCAGGGTTTACTTCGCGGGTGGGGTTCAAGTGTTGTTTCATTTTGTTTCTTGTTTTGGCCTGGGTTTACGCTGAAGCCAGCTTCTTCCGCATTTTGTATATTTTGTTCATTGCGAGTTCGACTTGTGTGAATAAATTTCTGTCCACTTGCAACTTGTTACGCCCTTAGCAGCCGTCCGTGGGACGTAACAGTGGGATTATGGGAAGCATAAGCGGGCATTCCGTGCTTGCGTTAAATGTGTCAAATATTTTAACGTGATTCATTCAAAAAAATTAATTACCGCCCGTTAACGCGCTAAATTTGACAGCACTTTACATTATGTCAGAAACTCGTTTGGTACGTCCCCGTACTGAACCGAGGACCACGTACCGAAACGGTTCAATACAAATACATGTACCATTACACACTTAGAAATTAATATCTCAATGTCTCAAAAAACGATAACAGCACAAATGAAACATAAACGATTGACACCGTTTTTTGCCATTTTTGATCAAAATAGGGGGCTGGTTGACCTCAGATTGACTTCTAAAAGAATTATAATATCTAAAAAAAAAAACGAGAGAAGCACCAACAAAACTTATTACAGCACAAACGAGCACAAACGACTGACATTTTTATATAAATTTGTGTCTGATGGGGGGCCAACTTTACAGTGGTACAACCTACTACTATTTTAACTCGGCGGCGAGCACTGACAGTGATAGATGTCAGCCGCCAACCCTCCCACTTCAATGGATTGGACGTCTACTAGTCATAAACCCCAACGATGGCCGCCAAGAACGTCTCTCAAGCTGCTGCTTCTCTGTATTTTTTGCGCTTCTCAATGGAATGACGACACTCTGCGGTGGCATTATATTTAGATTGAACACACAGCGCGCGGCGGAACGGGCCAGAAAAAACGTGCGGTAATTCTTCCAGTGCGGCAAGTTCAAACTAGGTCAGTCTTGCCGTCGGGGAAAAGTGCTGACAAGTTGGAAAACGCAAAGCTGTCACCGTGTGGGAGCTAACTAGAGTTTAGTTTTGCTTTTAGCTTTAGCGTGCTAATGCTAATGACACAGCGTTTGCGCTGCACTTTGGTTAACTTGTTAGTACAAACACCACCAAAAATGATCATTAGCTTAAGCTATGAATAGATTTATATAGCAAAACAGTTTTTAAAAAATTCTAGTGGAAATTACACACCTTTATTAATTACTATTGACATAATTAATTTTATGTGAAATCTATTTTTCAAATCTTACATTTTATTCAGAATTATTCATATATTCTTTTATGGCCCAGGGCAAAATATATGTGGGCAAAGTTAATACTACAATTTTAAGTCAAAAGGGGGGCCGAAAAGTATTGTCCCGTAGGCCGCAATTCTGAGAGGAAGGGGCTTGTAAACACACTTAAGCGTGACCTGGTGTGGATTAAGAAGAAGAAGAGCACAATAAGAAAGTGTGTCGCTGCTGGAGGGGAACTTAGGGGAGGGCACACGCTGCAGACAAAGACGAGG
Source organism: Corythoichthys intestinalis (assembly GCF_030265065.1). Lineage (NCBI taxonomy): Eukaryota > Metazoa > Chordata > Actinopteri > Syngnathiformes > Syngnathidae > Corythoichthys > Corythoichthys intestinalis. The sequence goes on along the minus strand of NC_080408.1, from coordinate 3,420,276 downwards.
ATATGTCCAAAGAAGTGTGCCGGGGGAGGGGGGGGGGGGTCTCTCCTGCTCCATGTGTGCGTTCTCCCACGGAAAGGAAGTATACAAAAGCCACATTTCTAGCACGTTTGGGCACCACGGCTCCCTCTAGTGCAGTGGTTGTCAAGCACGCAAAATACTGACTGAATGAAAGGACAAAATAAGCTTTTTAACCAGTGGTGTTAGTTAGTGCCAGGTGTGGGTGGGCATTAGTCTTACCTGGGGGATGGGGGGGGGGGCAAAAAAAAAAGAAACCTGCAATGCTCAAGTAGGTCGAAATCCAGCGTAGGGCTACTGCACCATAAATCATGTTTTGTGTTCTCCTTGAGATAACTTCTTGTGATTTTGTCCAAACAAAGTTGATTTGATTTGATTTGTCTTAGAAAACATCCATAACTGAACAGTATGGACATGCAGGTGACAATGTTTTTTTAGGTTATCTATTGTGGTTCCTCTGTTTTATTAATATTATTATAGTTATTCTTTGTTCCGTATCCCCTTTGAGTGAAATTTGACCACCTTAGAATGCTTCAAAATGCACAAAATCGGCAGGCAGGTCAAGACGGGTGCAATCTTTGATACCTTGTAAAGACAAATTCCGAATACACTATGTAGCGCCCCCTAGCAGTCATTCTTTGTCCCGCCGACGCTTTAAGCCCTACTTTGACCCCCCTCAGAATGCTTCAAAACTCACCAAACTCAACAGCCAGGTGAACACTGGTGAAATCTTTGATAATGTGTTAAAAAATAAATAAATAAATAAAAAATCATATGTTCGTAAATGTGTGTAGCGCCCCCTAACAACAAAACCAACATTTTATTTCATTTTATTTATTTATTTATTTTATTTATTTGTTATTTTTCATGTGGAAGAGGAGGTAACAACGCAAAGGTTAAAACATTAGAACTAGGGCTGTCAAATGATTAACAATTTTAATCGAGTTAATTACAGCTTAAAAATTAATTAATCATAATTAATCGCAATTCAAACCATCTATAAAGTACTGAATGCCATATTTTTCTGTAAATTATTTTTGGAATGGAAAGATAAGACACAAGATGGATATATACATTCATCATAAAGTACATAAGTACAGTATGTGTTTATTATAACAATAAATCAACAAGATGGCATTAACATTATTAACATTCTGTTAAAGCGATCAATGGATAGAAAGACTTGTAGTTCTTAAAAGATAAATGTTAGTACAAGTTATAGAAATTTTATATTAAAACCCCACTTAATGTTTTCGTTTGAATAAAATTTGTAAAATTTTCAATCAAAAAATAAACTAATAGCCCGCCATTGTTGATGTCAATAATTACACAATGCTCATGGGTGCTTAAGCTCATAAAATCAGTCGCACCCAAGCGCCAGCAGAGGGCGACAAAACTCAAAAAAACACAAGTAACAAGTTGGCATTGCACTGTGCTGTCATTTTAATCTGTTTGAGCGGGGCATGTGCGTTAATTGCGTCAAATATTTTAACGTGATTAATTTAAAAAATTAATTACCGCCCCTTAACGCGATAATTTTGACAGCCCGAATTAGAACACATCAGTACGATATGAATGGGATACCTTATGCAGTGCCCAGTTTTCTTTGGGTGGGCAGAGCGTGTCCGTGGGTGGCTACTGCCCTCCCCTCCCCCCTGGTAACGCCCCTGTTTTTAACCCTTTAACACCGGGGCCTATTTTGTCCGAATTTGCCTGCCTTTGATGTTGCCTTTCAAAATACCGTTTAAAATTCGTCAAAACTTTTATTTGCAAAATGAATAGAAAATATAGTCAAGACATTGACAAGGTTAGAAATAAGGATTTTAATTTGAAATAATAATTTTCTCTTTCAAACTTTGCTTTTATCAAAGAATGCTCCCTTTGTAACAATTACAGCTTTGCAGACCTATGGTGTACTAGCTTTTAATTTGTTGAGGTAATCTGGAGAAACTTCAGATTGTTGGATTGGATTGGCTTGATAGGCACTTCTTGCATACCATACGGTCAAGCTGCTCCCACAACACCTCAAAGGGTTTGAGATCTGTTGACTGTGTTGGCCACTCTATTACAAATAAAATACCAGCTGTCTGCTTCTTTCCTAAATAGTTCTTGCATAATTAGGAGGTGTGCTTTGGGTCATTGTCATGTTGTAGGATGAAATTGACTCCAATCGAGCGTTGTCCACAGGGTATGGCATGGCGTTGCAAAATGGAGTGTTAGCCTTCCTTATTTAAAATCCCGTTTACCTTGTACAAACCTCCCACTTTACCAGCACCGAAGCAACCCCAGACCATCACATTACCTTCACCACGGTTGACAGATGACATCAGGCACTCTTCCAGCACCTTTTCAGTTGTTCTGTATCTCTCTTTGATCCAAACACCTTAAACAATGATTCGTCTGTCCATAACTCTTTTTTCCAATCTTCCTCTGTCCAATGTCTGTGTTCTTTTGTCCATTTTAACCGTTTCCTTTTATTAGCCTGTCTCAGATATGGCTTTTTTTTAACCACGCTGCCCTGAGAGCCGGCATCCCGGAGTCATCTCTTCACTGTAGACATTGACACTAATGAAGCTGCTAGATGAGAACTTGCGAGGCATCTATTTCTCAAACTAGAGACTCTTATGTAGTCGTCTTCGTGCTCTGTTGTGCAGCGGGGCCTCCCGCTTCTTTTTCTGCTCTGGTTAGATCTTGTTTGTGCTGCTCTCTGAAGGGAGTGGTACACAGCGTATAGGAAATCTTCAATATCTTGGCAATTTCTCTTATGGAGTAGCCTTCATTTGTAAGAAGATTGTCAAATTTCATGTGAAAGTTGTCTTTTTCTGGCCATTTTGAGAGTTTAATCAAATCCACAAAGGTGATACCCAACTAGCTCAAAGGAAGATTACCGTAATTTCCCGAATATAAGGCGCACCCGTGTATAATGCGCACCCCAAATTTAATTGTAAAATCTAGGGAAAATTATTGTACCCGTTTATAACGCGCACCCTAATTTTAGCACCAATAAATAGAAGAATACAAGAAAACAGAGCTTGTGTACAGATACAGAGATGTCATTTTACTGACTGGTGAAACACAGCACAAGCATAGCACATTGGTAGTTCAAAACATTACCGTAAACTGACAATATTTACGGTAATAATATGATTTGACAACTTCTCCAACTTACCAGAATCTAGGAGAAAACAAAACAGATGTGACTTTTCTATTAAAGGCTGCTGTATAACTTGCTCTTTTCCTCATGATGAATAAATGTTTCTTCCATGGATTGATACGGTAAAATGAAAGTGAGAACGTAAGTCGGAAATCCGTGAGAGCTCATACCTGTTATTTGGGTTTGAGTTTCCCGAGGGACCGATATAGTTGACGGACACAGGAAGTGTGTGTCCTTACATTTGTTATGGTCCGAATTGCGGAGCTGCAATAAACATTGACTCAAATGAGTTCAAGAAACTAAATTCTGTGCTTTATGAAGAGTGAAAAAAGCAGAATTTAACACAGACGAAATCATTCGGCCGATTAGAGTGAAGTATTACCGAAACAAAACGGTGACGTCACGTACCGTAATGGTCGGCAACGGGTCGCCGCATACGTTTCTTCAACACAACGTGGCCGTGTCAATGAAAAAAAATCGGTTTGTATATATATGTAATACATATATATTTCTGTCTCCATCCATGTACCCGTTTATAATGCGCACCATGAGTTTACAAGTTGATTTTGGGGAAAAAAAGTGCGCGTTATATTCGGGAAATTACGGTAGTTTTATAGATTCTCTAAACACCTAAACTGTTTTGAGCTGTGCCAACATAATTTCACGAGGTTTTCTAATCATCTATTATCCTTCTAAGGCAACTAGCAGGCACAATGTACCATTAGAACACTGGAGTGATGTTTGCTGTAAATGGCCTCTTTACAAAACTACGTAGATATTGCATTAAAACCGGACGTTTCCAGCTAGAATAGTCGTTTACCACATTAATAATGTATATAGTGTTTTTTGATTAGTTTAATGTTATTCCCATTGAAAAAACTGCTTTCAAAAAGGAGGAAATTTCTAGGTGACTCCAAACTTTTGAACGGTAGTGTATATTAACACAAAAAGGGTGTGGAGGATATCTTTTTGTGAGGTTAGGTATTGCACCCATCACCTTATCATGCGTTAAACATACAATCAAGTTTCTGGAACACACATATTTTGTACAAATTGAAAAGATTGATTTGTGGAAAAAATATAACATTGAAAAAAAGTATAAAAAAAAATATTTACATTAAACCAGTTCAGTTCAATTTCTTCAGGCATGCCACTCAGTTTCGTCGTGATACAGGGGTACGTCACACAGCTCACACTTTCAGGGGGCGTCATTTGTTCTTCTGCCCTTTGTGTTCTGCTCTCACTCTTCTCGACTCATCCGTAGAAAACAACAACAAATCTGGCCCATCCTCTTCCTGGAGTTGATGAAATAATGCATTTGCTCACGCTAAATTTAGTTTTTGATTCATCCCGCACGTTTCACCAAGTCGCTCGCTCAACCTCACCTCTCTTTAGATGGCACTTTGCTCGGCAATATATTCAACGTTTTTAGGATGACGTCTTTCCATCGTGAACTCACAATGGCTCCTGGGATGTGTCGTTTTTCGTGGTGCTTTCCGTTTTGAAAAAGGACGAGAAATGATGGAAATATGGCCATAAACCCATGCAGCGTTTTACTGTTTATTTATGAGGGCAATAAAATATAAAACTCATTTGACATTATCTCCCGTTTTACTTGCTCGATTGTAAAAACAACCTCAACTTCCGCACTTTCCAACAAGACCGAACAGTAGCGCGTGGGTGATGTAATTGCATTGTGATAAGGCTTCAAAGACGATATGTGTAAACGTGTCGCCTCCGACACGTCCGATGTAATAGGGTAAAATCTACTACAGCGCATTTGTCAGGCGCAGTTCAGTTGTTTTCCACTTTAATTACAGAAAATGTAATGTTCTTTTCAAATATCTAGGAACAATTTCAAGGCACCATACCAATCTTTAACTCTTTCAATGTGTTCATCGTGAGTAGATGTCATTCCACTTCAAATGGATTGGATGTCGAGCGCTGTCAATGGCAGCCAATGAGATGCGAGACATCACCTTTTCGATATATTGGCACACAACTATTGTACACTGACATGAATTGTTTTTTGTTTTTTGGTTGCACAGGGCGAGCGCGTCTGGCTGCGCCAAGATGATCAGAACCTCCCCGCCACCGTCTCCTCCTGCTCGGAAGGCGTCGTCGTCTTTACCAGCGACTACGGACAGGTTGGCGACTTCTCCTTCTCTTAGTCGTCAAGCTGCTGTGGGCCGGCTATCGCTTTCAATGGCAGACAACGAGTTAAAAAACATGTCTAATTTTTAGGGTATACAGATTAATATAAGGTTAAAAAATATCAATTCTGTAATTGAAAAGAAGGATGTGCTTTTATGTTTTAAAAGATGATTTAAAGGCTAAGATGAGCGTGTTGCCTTCAGGGCCACGTCAGTGCATTAATGACTTCCAATTGTTGACTTTAAATGGGTGACATTCCTAAAGAGATTGGATTTGCGGTGTCGATATCGGAGCCCGAGCAATTCATTGGTGTCGAGGTCAAAGTCGTGTGGGCACAAAACAAAGGAATATCCCGTTTCTTGACATATGGAGGACAGGTGGCCACGCCCCCTCCGCACATACACACACACAAAAACCCAGTAGCATCTGGCAAGTGGAGGAACATTCTTTTTATTTTGACTTCAAACTTGGAAAAAAACCTGATATCTCCTTTCCTCTTGGGGGGGGGGGCATTGAATAATCATTGCCAACACTCCCAGTCAGAATGGATTGGACGTCTAGCAGCGTGAATGGCAGTGAACATAATCAATCAATGCCAGCCAGTTCAAATGGATTTGATGTGTATCACAGTCACTGGTCGTGAATGAGTTAAAAATATAGAGTATAACTAAAGAAATAAAATACTCACTAAAATAAATATAATGAATAAATAAACCTAAATACTTGAACATGATCAAGTGTTGATGGGATGTCTGACATCGTCATTTTGAAGCTTAGCTTGCTGCCTAGCTAGGACTTAGCTCCAACGTCTTAGCGAGGACAGCCCAATGACGTATAATAGAGGTGTGCAAAATTTCCGATTCTTAGATTATTCGCGATTCGGCCGTGGAAGATTCGAGAACGATTCACAAACATCCAAATTCTGATTATTGAAATATGCCAAGTAAAGCGGAAGTAAAACACACTCAGCGAGCCGGGCGCTCTTCGGGACGCAATGAGGAACGCAGCGAGAGTAGCTAAACATCATGCTTCTCATTACCCGGCCCCTCACGTAATGCCAATGCTCAACTCATGGCTCTCGCTCAACTCATGCCACGAGATAAAAAAACAACAACATACCTGACTGCTGCCGAAAAGCTGCTACAAAGTACATCCACATAATGTTACGGTAGATATCATTTATATAGGACTAGATGCAATATAGATTCGGTAGCGTGAGCAGCACATCTACAAAAACCTAGATGCGGGCGTTAGTAAACGGCCGCCATCTTAAAGCAGTACACTTCCCTGTAAGGCTGTTGTAGCGAACCTTCCAAGCGAACCTAATTAACTTTTTATCTAAAATACTCCTAAATTGGTAAAATATTGACTTGAATCTATCTTTAAAATAGTTTTAAAACTTTCACATGTCGATAGTAGACGAAAGGGAAATTATGGAATAACGGGAGATATTTTAACAACTTTAACGGTTGATTCACAACATTAAATTAATTGAATGTAGTTTAAAGCTGCTTATACAGAATTGGGACTGGAGTATTTTATTTACTTTTATTTTTGTATATTTGTTTAATGCTATATGTTAACTTGATACTGAAATAGTAGTTTGTTTTAGCCTGAGAGTATTTTTGAACAATTTTGGAACTAATGTACAAAACATTAAAAAAAAAAAAAAAAAAAAAAAAAAAAAAAGGGAGGGGGGTACATCAATAATCGTTTTATAATCGAATCGGAGCCTCTGAATTGTAATCGTAATCGAATCGTTAGGTGCCCAAAGATTCCCAGTTCTAACGTATAATACATGCTTTTGGATAAAAAAAAAAAAAAAAGTAATAATAATAATTTAGAGGGTATTTAGAGGCATTTGAAACTTCCATATTGGTCGTCCTCATTTTTTTCATAAAAAAGGCGAAGACAGGAAATATTTGACAAATTTCTTTTCTATTTTGTTGTTTTGTCCTAAAAAGAAAAAAAATGTGTTTTTTTTAATTATTACATTTACATTACATTCACTTTTGTATTTATTTTTAAGTAGTTTTTGAATGGGGGAAAAAAAATCAATATTTTTACTTTTACTTTTTTTTTTTTTTTTTTTTTTTTTTTTTCATGAGCAGCCATTGCCACTGCTAGACATTTGCTCCATTTTGACTAGAATGGCTAGCTACATTCAATGAAATGTTTGAACATGATCAGGGCTCTAAAGTAGACACAAGCAAAATATGGAGCCCGAAGCGTTGCCCCTCACTATCCTTCCACTCGCGAAGGCCGGAGAGAACATCAAAACAAAGAATGAACTGAAGATAAATAAGCAAAATAACCTTCAAAATATCCACAAGCTTATCTCAAGTTTGTCTTTTGTCGGGCTACGTTTAGTCTCAGGCACGTTTGGGCTTTCTAGAGGATTTTTGCTTGGGTCACTTCCTGTTGATTTTGCAGCACTTCGTAGTCACTTTCTGTTGATTTGTAGGCACTATTGGGTCACTTCCTCTTGATATCGGATCAATTCCTGATGATTAAAAAAGAACACAACTTACACAGTATATTTATTTTGTTATCTATCATATTTTTTTTTTACTAACTACCACAACGCATAGCACAGTCAAGCATAATTTGCTTTTGATTTTTTAAAGATTGAGCCTACATCTATATTTAACATTGTCAAAGTGTGGCTCCCTCTAGTGTTAGTGAATCTTAAATTCCTGACATTTTGGAACATTAAACCTTCATATTTCCTTTTTTTGGTGTGTTGCAGGTGTACGCGTACAAGCAGAACACGCTGACGCGTCAGAAGGTTCAGGCCATGCACGGCAGCAGCGTGGCGGGCGTGGAGGACATGGCGGCGCTGGAGGACCTTCACGACGGCGCCATCATGTACAACCTTTTCCTTCGGTATCGCCAACGACTCATCTACGTGAGTTTACAAGACATTTGAAAAATATTTCAACGCGTTTCATTCCATTGGTGACAATTTTAGGTGTCAAACTCATAGCCCTGGTGCCAGATTCGGCCCGCCTCTTGATTTTGCGCAACCCATGAAAGCAACACGTGTCAATTGAAAATTCAAATTCAAATGACATTTCTGTATGAATTTAGATGAAAGATTGTGAACTCCAAAAATCAGAGAGCATTTACAGTTTTAAAATCAGGTTTTGAATAAATTTTGAAAAATTTTTAATATAATTAATAAATGCAGTGATTTAGATTTAAGATTATTTAAGATTTAAAAATTATTATTTAAGATTTAAAAATGGGCTATTTACTGTTTTTCCTTTTTTCCCCAGGATTAAAATTAATTAATAAAATACAGCAATAGTAAATGAATAAAAAATGGGTAAATGATTAAAAAAAAAAAAAAAATTAATTAAAATAAATTAAAATTTATTAATTAAAATTTAGTTAAATATTAATTAATTAATATTAATTAATTAATTAATTTAATAATGATTAATGAATACAATTTTTTTATCTTTAAAAAAAGATTTGTTAAAATAAAAATATTAAATGTCTCCCCCCAAATAAAAAAAAATCCTATTTTCTAATTTATTTTATTTTATTTATTACGTCAATAAAATTTTAAAAATCAATAAATATTCTGAGAATATTTCGTTTTTTTCCGTTTATTATTTCATTATTATTTATATATATATATATGATTATTACATTCATTCATTTATGTATTATCATTTCTTTGTTATTTATTGTTATATATTTTATTTATTAAATAACAATATTTACCATCTTCCCCCAAATTACAAAAAATAAAAGAATACTTTCCCGTTTCCTCCATTTTTTAATATATACTTTAATTTACTCATTAAATAAAATTTAAAAAATCAATTATCAGTATTTTGTTTTTTTGTTTATTTTTTATTATTTCTACATATGATTATTAGTTACATAATTTATATATGTATTATTTATGTTCATATATTTTATTTAAATAAAAAATATTTACTTACTATACTTAATAAATAAAATAAGCCTATTTCCTCTTTTCTCCATTTATTTTTTTAAATTCACGACATGAATAAAAATTTTTAAATGAATAAATATTCTGAGAATTTTTTTTCCCGTGTGATTATTAATGAAATATTTTATAAATGTATTATTTCTTTACATATGTTATTTATTATTACATATTTATTATTATTTATTGTTATATATTTTATTTATTATTAAAAAATTCTCTGATTATGAAATCATTGTCCGTCATTGACGACTGCCAAGAGATGTCCATTGATGGCAATAGACGTCCAATCCATTTTAACTGGGAGTCGGTGAGAGTCAAAATTGATTGGACGTATATCGCCGTCAATGCCAGTGAAAGCAAGCCATCTCAGTTGAAATGAATTTGATGTCTATCACTCTCAATGAGTTCATATGTGGATATCTAACTATGAAACTCACAATACATACCTACCCATTCACAACGTATATGTACAGAGTGGAATGACTGGAATGAGGCCCCCCAGTCCTGAGCACAGCTGGCTACAATCACACCAGACACACATATACGCACGTCCGCCTTGCAGCATTGACCCCCGCTAATCAGTTGGCGCTCCAATCATTTCTTCCGACGGGGACCACGACATTCCTCGGTCGTCTTGTCGTTGATTTCTTTGCTGGTAAAAAAACATTGTTGACGACAATCTGTTCTGGTCCGGTTGTCTTCTTTTCCTTGTATTAGTACGCAATGACATTGACGCAACGGCTCCCGTGGGAATTATAAAAATTCTCAAGTTAATGTGGAATACGCACGGGCGACAGATTGCAGACATAAAACTTCTAAGTGGCCTAAAATGGTTAGTGATAACTCATAGGCTGCCATTGACGGCGGTATACTTTCAGTTTGTTTTGAATGAGAGGTTTGAGGGCCCCTCTCAGTTCAAATGGATTGGAAGTCTATTGTTGTCAATGGCGGTAAAAAAAAAACTAGATTTATAGATATACTGGTAGTCCCCAGGTTGCGATGTACTTAAGCGATTTTGACTTTACAACGAAGGAGTCTCGTCCGCCATTTTGTTTCCAGTGGGTTTTTTTTGTTGTTTTTTTTTAAAGTCGCGTTAATAGTACCTTATTGTACCTCACAGTATCTTATTTATTAATATTACATGTTCTGCCTAGGGCTGTCAAAATTATCGCGTTAACGGGCGTGATGAATTTTTTAAATTAATCACGTTAAAATATTTGACGCGATTAACGCACATGCCCCGCTCAAACAGATTAAAATGACAGTACAGTGTAATGTCTGCTTGTTACTTCTTTTTTGGTGTTTGGCGCCCTCTGCTGGCGCTTGGGTCCAACTGCTTTTATGGGTTAGTACCATGAGTGAGCATGGTGTAATTATTGACATCAACAATGGCGAGCTACTAGTTTATTTTTTGATTGAAAATTTTACAAATGTTAATGAAACGAAAACATTAAGAGGGGTTTTAATATAAAATTTCTATAACTTGTGCTAACATTTATCTTTTAAGAACTACAAGTCTTTCTTTCCATGGATCACTTTAAGAGAATGTTAATAATGTTAATGCCATCTTGTTGATTTATTGTTATAAGAAACAAATACAGTACTTATGTACCGTATGTTGAATGTATATATCTGTCTTTCAATACCAACAATAATTTACATAAAAATATGACATATTTTATAGATGGTTTGAATTGCGATTAATCACGATTAATTAATTTTTAAGCTGTAATTAACTCAATTAAAAATTTTAATCGTTTGACAGCCCTAGTTCTGTCCTCACTAAAGGTGAAGTTGTCCAGTTTTACAGACATCAAACAAGACAATTGTGCTATTTGAAGCTTTTTACTATCTTCATTTTTGACAATTTGTCAAGCTGGAACACACATATGTACACTTATGTTTGAAACGTTACGCATTTTAACAATAAAACAGTTGACACAAAACAATTGGTGTTTAAACGTCCATCTAGTCTGATCAATTTGTAAATTTAATAAATTACAATAGGCTAATTTGCCTGACAAAAGTCCACTAGCTTAAATGCTACGAAGGCTAACGTATTTACCATTCTCATAGCAAATCGCTCACACGTAACTCCTCAAACTGTTGCTGTAAAAACTTAATTACTAATGCATACACAAACGTATGTTAGCTGAAACAACTTACAGCCTTATGTGGTCCAAACAAGAGCACACCAATCCTTTATCCATGACGTTTGAGTCTGCTTTTCAGTTCATAAGGCGACAATCCAGGCAGACCCAACGCTGCCACCAGAGGGCTTTGTATCCTCCATTATTAAACAAAATACAATACTTTTGGACTTTTTGGAAAGTCATTTGGAGATTTATTTAATTCCAATTTACATGGAAATTCAGGATTACGTCGCAAGCATAGGAATACAAATCATTCGTAACCCGTGGACTACCTTTACAGTACATTATGATTTAGATTATATATTTTTTATTTCATTTTTTCAATGTTTACACTTTTTTTTAATTTAAAAAAAATAAGCCACCAGTCCTTTTGTTGTGCAATTATGTATTTTAAAAAATATATACTGGATATGTAACATTACGTATATATTTTTTTAAGATGGGTGCTATCCCTCCCAGTTCAAATGCATTTGGGTCAATGGCACTGTATTTTTTGAAAAATCGTCTTTTATTTATTTTTTATTACATATTTTTAACCAATTTATTTTATTCAAGCATATATAATTTTTTTTTTTTTTAAAGATACCACCACCTTTTCATGTTCAAATGGATTAGACATCCTATCGCCATCAATAGCGCCGAAACGTATTTTGAATTTTTACTTTTTTAAAAATTTGTGTTAATGTTTTTTTTGGGGGCCTGCAGTTATCAATTATTTCAGTAATCAATTAATCTATCAATTAGTTAGTTCGAATAATTGTGTAATCGGATTAGGAACATTGGAGAAGTATGCAGAATTGCACTTTCACTTCACAGAAATAATAAATCCATGTAAGAATATATTAATATACCTTAGCTTAGCCTCAAACTGTATAAAGAAAATAATAAATGAGGATCAAAATACAACAAAAGAACAATTGGCTCACTTGCATAGCTAATTCCGCTAGCTTAAATGCTATAAAATGCCAACTTTTTTTTTAACGATGCTTTTAACAAATCCTTTAAACACACATTCCCACAAAAAATTACGAATGCATAAGCAATCATATTAACTCAAACAAAAACTTACAACTTATGTTGGTCTTAACTGGAAGCAGCTGGATCCATGTTATATGACTTATGTCATATTCACTTTAGCCACTAGAGGGCAGTGTATCCACCCAAGGCAATAAAATCAAATGCAAACACATTCAAACAAACCATTACAATTTACTTGAATTAAACGAATCCCCGAAGCAGCAAAATTTAAGTCGAAGCTTTTTTCTAATCTAATTTTTGTCAATGAATTTTTATTATTATTATTTATATTGTTTAACTGATTCAATGTTCAAAACCCACAGTATTTTTTTATTTATCCATGAAATTCTTTTTTTTTTTTTGTAATTAAATAAAAAAATAAATTACACCACCCCTTCAAGTTCAAACAAATTAGACATCTATTGCCGTCCATGGCGCTGAAACATATTCGGAATTTTTACTTATTTTATTTTTTATTTTTTTCTGTCAAATAATTTTTTACGTTTGTTTTATTTGGTTTTAATATTGTTTTTTTTGTTTGTTTGTTTGTTTAAAGAATTGTCTCCAACTCTCCCAATTCAAATAAATTGGACATCTATCGCCGTCAATGGCACTGAAACATATTTTGAATTTTTCCTTTTTTTTTTTTTTTGGTATTCATAAAGCCTTCCAAGAAGGGGGGAAAAAAACGATTACCCCCATTTTGACTGAAAATGGGATCACAAAAGACCATCGTTAGTTAGAGAACGCGAGCCGCCGTCGACGTGTGGCAGTTCAGAGGTCGAAGCCGCCTCAGCGGGTGGCTCAGGTCAAAGTTCAAACGCGGCGCGCTAAGAAAACACCCTTTTGAGTGACGGCGTTTGACATCCTAATTCTGAGGGGCTGCCTTTAATCACGTTAACCAATAGGGGGCCTCGCCGTGACGCTCGCAGCCAATCGGCGCGTAGCCGGTTCTATTGCCGTGGAAACAGTTACCAGGCCGAGGGGGAGGGCGCCACTAATTGAGTCCAAATGCTTGCAGTTTTTCCAACTTCAGTAAAGATCTCCAATTCTTTTTTGTTTTTGTGCCCCAAGACAGCCATAGACGTCCATTCCATTTCAACTGGCAGAGAAGAATCACGCCTCAGTGCCATTGACTGCCACAGACGTCCATTTTTTAAAAATAAAAATTTAATCTAAGGATGCTTTTTTCAACCATAGACTCCTGTTGTTGCTAATTTGCATTTGCATGAAATCATATTTATTATACAGTATATACAGGGCCGGCCCAGCCTATACGCAGACTTTGCAGCTGCTTAGGGCCCCTGACCACTAGGGGGCCCCCAATCTGGCAATTGTTTAATTTTTTAATAATTCTATTTTGTTTACTACAGTTTGCTTTATTTGACTTTTGTGAGTTTTGATACTTGATTACAAGCTTAAAAAAAATAAGTTCTTCCTTAACTTCTTTCTTTCCTCTTTTAGAAAAAGGTTTGGTGCTATCTGCTGTAAGTACTGACAATCATTTGGGGTGAGAAGTTTGAAGTATGCAGTGCAACAAAATCTGATTAATATACAAAATATGGACGTATGGGTTGGATTGCATGTATGGGTTTCACAGTACACTGTGACGAAATGGTGGGCCAAAAATATGGGCCCCTTTGCATTATTTTGCTTAGGGCCCCCAAATGGCCTGGGCCGGCCCTGAGTATATATATATATATATATATATTTTTTACTATTTATTATTTGTTATTAAATTATATATTTTAACTAAGGGTGTAACGGTACATGTAATAGTATTGAACCGTTTCGGTACGTGTTAGTCGGTTCGGAACAGACGTGTACCGAACGAGTTTCTGACGTAATATAACCCTTACTTTTCGAGGCTGTGAGTCGATCGGGTTACAGTTTCTTTGTGTAGATTATATTTACTCAGTCTTCTCTACTATAATGACCAACACGGTAGGACAGTCCAGAAACGTCAACGGCGCGACAACGTAGCCGCTGCGAGAATGCAGTGAAATGCTGGCGTTAGAGTCAATCAGCCAATGCACACCAGTCGCAGTGCGGCCGCGTGTTAGATGCGTCCCAGAAGCGGCTCAACCCAATGCACGCAAAAAGAACAGCAGAGTTTGTTATTTGACGCGAGACGCGGCCCTCCTGCGTCAATACTACTAGCTAGGATCAGGCCGGAAGTCACTCGTGTAATAATACGGTGGATCCGATCGATTTTCAAACTAATATGCAATCGCGACCTACTTTTTGAGTCCATCAGATCTCGAGTGGTAGATCGGGGCACAGTTGACTTGTCTTTGTTGATTTACTGCTGTCTTCTCTGCTATAATAATAACCAACATTGCCCCGTGTTCAATACAAAACCCTCCTACCACAACAAAACAAGTGGAACTAATATTCACATAGGAACTAAAGTTATACAACATAAAATATACAATGTAAATGACTACTACATCACATTTGTAAAATATAAACATATAATAAAATAAACAATAGCCCATTTAAATAAAATAAATTGAAATGAGCTAAAACACCTGTAATCGCCATATCATCAGGTCATCGTGAGCTTTGTATCGCAAATCGTATCGTATCGTGAGGTAACAAGAGGTTCCCACGCCTAGAAAAATGTGACTTTCACATCCAAACATAGGAATGCCGACCCTTTATTTCCTTGAAAATCATGACTTTGTCTGCTGCAGACTTACATCGGGTCCATCCTGGCGGCGGTGAACCCGTACCGGCCGCTGGCTGGCTTGTACGAGCGCGCGGTGGTGGAAGCGTACGCAGGACAGCACCTGGGCCAGATCCCGCCGCACATCTTCGCCGTGGCCAACGAATGCTACCGCGCACTCTGGAGGAGGCCGCGCAACCAGTGCGTGCTTATCAGGTCAGAATGCCACACAAGCAGTCGGACAACTATTTTGAATTATCCATTCATCCTTTCGAGTGGTCGTTCTCAAAAATTCTGGTACGAATACTGTACGATATGACGATATGTATCGACAAAATGATACAAAACGGTCTATCGACATTTTACATGTCTTTCGTCATTTTCGCCATAAATCGACCTGTTGCTGCAGTGCACATTTTGGCTAACAGATGGCGCCCAATTTGACTTGCTGCATTTTTGGAGTCCATATGCCATAGTACAGGGTTCACTAAATCCGGACCTCGGTGCCACTTTTCCTGTCGTGTTTTCCATGTCTTCCTCCTCCAACACACCTGAATCAAAATAATCAGGATCATTATCAGGCCTCTGGAGAGGTTGCTGATGACATAATCATTTGATTCAGGTGTGTTAGGGGAGAGAGACCATGTCTTCCTCCTCCAACACACCTGAATCAAAATAATCAGGATCATTATCAGGCCTCTGGAGAGGTTGCTGATGACATAATCATTTGATTCAGGTGTGTTAGGGGAGAGAGACGTGGAAAAGTGGCACCGAGGTCCGGATTTAGTGAACCCTGCCATAGTAGTACCCCCAATAGGCCTGAAGATGTCCCTGTTGCCACTCAATAGTAGGTGCTTTAGATTCAGGGAATGGTACACTTTATTGGCTGAAGCATTTTTTTCATGACAATAACGAGCTAAAAACGAGACTCATAACGAGACGAATTCCAGTTGTCATCTCCCGAGACAGAAATGCGCAAGGGTTGTCCTGATCCGATATTTGGATCGGATCGACCGCCAATATGCGCAAAAAAATGCGCATCGGTATCGGATCGGCTGAAACGGAAAAATTCTGATCCAGACTCCCGATTTTTTTTTTTTCCATAGACTCCGGTCTGGGTTTTCCGTCGTACCGATTTACATAATCCATTCCAGTTTTTGCTTTGGTTCCCCTAAAATCCGGTCCGCATTTTACGGCACACCCTCATTTTTTTAAAGCCTTGGTACAGTTGTTTAAGAGCAGAGAACTAATGCGGAGTTAAGTTTATTTTCCACGGAGGTTGTGCGTTTTGCTTTTTTATGACAGTTTAAAATATTATTTGCACGTTTTACTGACTGAATATGCCATTTCTGTTTGTTATTTGTAATGTTTTGTGTTTATCACTGAATAAACAGGTCAGTTTCTTGTTACCAACCATTGTGTCATTCACAACTCACCTAATTCAGGCTGCTCGTAAATGTTATCAAGAGTACTAAAACCCTTTTCAACATGAGTCTGACAACTAAGTAAATAGGCTAAATAACTTCAATACATGCTCGGATAGGCCGGTATCGGTATCGGCCAGTATCAGTATCGGATCGGAAGGGCAAAACAATATCGGTATCGGATCGGAAGTGCAAAAACCTGGATCGGGACATCCCTAACACAAGTTTCCGTCACATGTTCACAATGTGTGACATTTTTATGTGTAGTTAGCCTGCATCGTAACAGTATCTGTTTGTGTCACTCATGTGACGTGCTGCACCCCTCCTAGCTTGCCAGGTTCCTCTCCTGTCTCCAAACTTGTTTTGAAACACACGGTAAGATTTGTTTTCTATCTTTGAAAACGAATATGGAATGTTGCTTTAGCCTTAAAAGGTTTAGGCTGAGTGATCATCACACACTAAATGTAACTCATAGCGTGAGCATAGCGTTCACGTTAGTATCAGGCTAATGCTAGTGGCGAGCGTTGTCTTCCATTTGGACTTTTTTAAAAGGGGTTGTGGCACCTAGGTGGGGATAATTAATTGAAAATAATGCAGTTTTCCTGCTGAGTGTGTATTACCACCAAGTAGGCGTTGTCCTCGTAGATGCAACAATGTGCTCGTCTGTCAATGTTCATTTGAAACAGTTGGAAACTTTTATACACTTTTGTAGTTCTGAATTTTACAGATGGAAACATTTTGAGTTAACGGCGACTAAAACAGACGAAATAGTGTACCGCACGTAACACATCACCTTTGCTCATTAATATTCGTGACGTTAGCAACTGTTGCTAGGGGGGAGTCAAACTCGCGTTTGTCCCTCATGCTAGATGCATGCAAATAGTGTACGAACGAGATGTTTACCGAGCTAAACCTACTAATTCTGTCCGAAATAAGTAAAAATATCAAAATGGCTTACCTCTTCGTGGCAGGCAATGGATCTGGATTGTCATCTGTAGGACCATCGCCCCCAACAAAATGCTTACTGCATATGAAGGTGAATGGCTTCACCTAGCTATCGTTAAACTGGTCTATTGGACGTCCGCACAAGTTGATCCATCATTCGCATTTTTTCCCCTTTGAGTTTTTGGCTTCAGGAAACGTATGAAGAAAACATCCTTGGTATGTGGACGATTGTAATGTTTGGAGTCGTTATACAACTTCCATAGCAGCAGTGTTTACTCGGCATGTTCTTTTTTGAAAGATTACCGGCAGAAAACAAGCAGTACTTCCATTGAGTTGTATGCAAGCAAGCTTCTGTTTTTTTTTTTTTTTTTTTACGTGCGCTTCTATGTTGACCCCCTTCCGATTTACAATGGTGACGTCACACAGCCTTGCGGTCTAAAAATAGCATTCGAGCGGTACGATGTTAGTCTGCGATTTTGTCAAGAAAAACTAGCAGAGGACACCATATGGGAGGGAGGCACATAATAATTAAAGGATATGAAGAGGGAAGATAGGTTGGATAGGGGTGTGATAGGTTAAGGTGTGCAAGCAGTGTTAGTAATGTACCTAGTTCTAGGACAAATCAGTATTAATGAGTCGTATCCTTAATTTTTGCAATATGATATTAGAGCTTAAGGATATTGGAAAAACTGACATTGCGACTTTTTGGGGGTTTGTGATATATTGACAATTTACAGTATATATTGATATATTGTTAAAACAAGAAGAAGGGATCCAAGTAAGGGCGTAGGTTCGCATAGGTGACGGTAGGGACATAACACTAGGAACTTTTCAGGATGCTCAAATTGTCCCCACCAACTTTTGAGCAACCTTATTTGCATTATGTAATGATTTCAATTACCGTAATTTTCAGACTATAAGCCGCTACTTTTTTCCTTCATTTTGATACCTGTGGTTTATAGTCCAGTGCGGCTTATATGTTGATTTATTTGAGTTAATAGGTAACCCTTTATGTGACAGCGGCATCATAAGACTGTCATAAGACAGTCATAATTATGACATGATACTATCATGAGCATTACTGAATGTCACTAGCTTCATTTATGTCCAGCTTAAATTTTTACATCCATTCAAAAGTGAAATCTTTTGCCAGATATTACTAAATGACATCTGTTATAAGCATTTATTAATGCTCAGGACAGTGTCATTTCAATAATTATGATTGTCTAATGCCAGTCTTATGTCGCCATTGTCAAATAAAGTGTTAGCAAATACCATAACTAACAATTGATGAAACAACTGGAACAGTAACTGAAGAAATAATTAGCACAGAACATGAATTTTGATTAAAATATATATCTGCACAACGCAATGCATGCTAGGAGGCATGTTGGATGACAACAGTGTTTACAGCAGGTGGCAGCAAAGGTTGCCTGTCTCCACCATGGGAGCAGTGATGACCAAGTGAAGCTTCTTGAAGGACTGAAGCTTTGCAGCCAATTGTTTCAAAGATCCGTGGTGGTTCATTTGGTCTTATGACAGTCGTATGATGCCGCTGTCAAAGTGTGACCGGTTACTATCTTTTGGTGTAAATATCCCATAAAACAGTGAGGATAGCTGCGGCTTATAGTCCAGTGCGGCTTATCTATGAACAAATGCCGTTTTCGGGCCAAATTTGGTGGGCTGCGGCTTTTAGTCAGGTGCGCCTTATAGTGCGAAAATTAGGGTATTTAAGATCGTCTTCCGTTATGTTGTAATAATATAATTGACTTGATTTTCTTAATGTTCGGACTTACATTCACCGCTTTTCATATGCCGAATGTGATGGTCCATTTTTCCCCCTTAAACGCATATTTGATTGGCTGATGAGTTGACTCACGCACATGCCCCAACATGCCGCCGCCTCTGTCCCCTTCGAATAGGAGGGATATAGATTTTTTTTTTTTTTTTTTTTTTTGAGCCAGCAGCAGCCACTGTAAAAAGAAGTCAATGTTGTGGAGGTAGAGAACACACCACCAATTTTGCTACAGAAAGTCCAACCTGCATCAGACTTGGCATAACATTAAACCGTGTGAACTTGCTAACCTGCAAAACTCGCATAGGAAGCTGCTTAAACAGAAGTGTCCTCGTGTATGTATTTTCTACTGTTAACGTTAATTAAACCGTAAGAAATGTAGTGAACTGAGGTTTAACCCCTTCTCCCCAATTTTCATTTTTATTTTGTTTATGTGCTGTTCAAGCAGCTAAATTGAGCTTTCATTTTTTTGTTGAGTTTGGCTGTGTTTGTGGACAAAAGCATTAGTGTTTCCCCTAAAGGAAGGCTCCATTTTTATTTTGTTATTCCCTGGCTAAGATGTTTTTCAGTTATATTTAATTTCTTTGTCTGTTTGGTCGTCTTAATGTCCCGTCCCCGGCAAAAAGTGTACATGCAGGTTATGCTGTCATATCGTCCCTACCATTGTTGAGACCAAACTTATGCACACTTGCTGATTTTATGAAGCAAAACAAATGTTTACATGTTCAAAAAGAAAAAAATATTAACAAAACCAATCATGTATGCACACATGGCGATGTTCAAACGATATATTGTGCTGGCTTATTTGATATTGTATCAGATATCTTGATTGAAAATTGCCCATACGCTGTGGAGTAAGAGATTTTTCCCTGTATTGCACATTACTACAATCCCAGTTTCTTTGGGAAAATGAACCCTTTTTTTTTTTTTTTTTTCTGTGAAGCTCCCGCCGCGGCATGACGTGCTTTTAGCGTCTCGCTTTTGTCGTGGAAATGTCACCGAGCGCTCTGCCGAGGCTTCCCCGGTTGCCATGGCGACCACGCCACACTTTTCCCCTGAGGTGTCGCATCACGTGTGCGCCCTGACCTTTTGCCTCTGGAATTCCTCACAAACGCCAGCTGCTTGGATGGCTTTGCTCTTGTCCTATGTATGCTTGTCTCCATCTGGTGGATGAGAGGAGTACTACCTCACACCGCCTCGTTAATAAGACGATCAGTTTGTTTTTATCAGTGTTGTTTTTGGCAGCCCTTTGAATTTTCGCTTTTCTTTTGGACGATAATAGTTATTAGTCATATTTTAGCCATCTCAAAATGTCTTCGTCTAGTTTTTGTTGACAAAAACTCAAGACCAATTTAGTCTAGTTTTAGTCGACGTTTACTAAAATCTTTTCGTCTGTAAAATTAACATTTTTACTCCAAAATAAATAAAAAAAGGTTTCCAACTATTTCGAAGGAACATTGACGGACGAGAGCATATTGTAGCATCTACAAGAACAACGCCAATTTGGTGATAACTAGAGCTGAAACGAGTACTCGAGCAACTCGAGTAACTCGAGTTTAAAACCTGATCCGAGTAATTGTATTCACCTCGAGTAATCGTTTATTTTGACAGCTCTAAGCATCACATTTTGCTAGGACTACTTTTAATGCGGGACAGCGCACTGTCACGTGCGGAGAGGAAGAGGAAGAAGAAAAAAAAACTTACCGCAGCCGACAGCCGCCACAAACGACGCCGACGTTGCTAAATACTAGCCCGCACAATGCTACATTGGTAACAGGCAGCGTCTGGTGCGTCTCATAGAAATCACATGTATGTTGAACTAGATGCGAAATGACAGACTCGGCCACGTCTGGGCAGCGTTTGTAAACAGCCGCCATCTTAAAGCAGTACAGCGCTAAGCGCTAATAAAGAGCGCTAAGCGCTAATAAATAAGATTAACGTTACTGTCGCTACTAGCTCACGGAACGTTAGCCCTGCGGAGGGCTAGGTTTCAGTTAATTAAGACCACTGTCGATGCGTGGCTAACGTGTCTTACATACAGGCTTTAACATAACATAGCATTGTGGAGTGATGAGGGTGTAAAATAAAAACTTAATCATGCTAACTATCAATTTTAGCTCAGTAGTCATTGCTGGATAAAACACCAAGTAGCACTGGTCCCTAATGTGCTCCAATACAGCCTGTATCATACATTTATTTTGAACACAACAAAAACTCAAAATCCTATCAGGACTTACAGTTTAGACTAACTTAAAACTTAACTAGAACTTAAAAATGGCTTGAAACAAAGAGAAATTCAATTGAAACACATGGGGAAAAAATCCTAACTTTTAAGTGATGTGTGTTATCAAGCGTAATGGCATTTTTAGGTAAGATATATATTAGGGCTGTCAAAATTATCGCGTTAACGGGCGTTAATTAATTTTTTAAATTAATTCCGTTAAAAAATTTGACGCAATTAACGCACTTGGCCCAGCTCAGACAGATTTAAATTACAGAGGAGTGAAAGGCCCACTTGTTAATTGTGTTTTGCGGAGTTTTGCTGCCCTCTGCTGGCGCTTGGGTGCGACTGATTTTATAGTGTAAGTAATTATTGCCATCAACAATGGCGGGCTACAAGTTTATTTTTTGACTGAAAATTTTACAAATTTTATTAAAACGAAAACATTAAGAGGGGTTTTAATATAAAATTTCTATAACTTGTACTAACATTTTTCATAAAGAACTACACGTCTTTCTATCCATGGATCACTTTAACAATGTTAATAACGTTAATACCATCTTGTTGATTTATTGTTATAATAAACAAATACAGTCCTTAAGTACCGCATGCTGAATATATATATATCCATCTTGCGTCTTATCTTTCCATTCCAACAATAATTTACAGAAAAATATGGCATATTATATAGATGGTTTGAATTGCGATTAATTACGATTAATTAATTTTTAAGCTGTAATTAACTCGATTAAATTTTTTAATCGTTTGACAGCCCTAATATATATATATATATTAATAAGATCTAAATGTTTTTTGAGTGAAAGCAGTGAATTAGTCTTTTTTTTAAATTCTAGTTACATCTGAGATGCAATTGTTGGCTGTTTTCAACAATATACATCGAAAATAAAGACATTGATTGACTGAAAATGGTTCAAGATTACATGAAATGTCTTGTTTTCTCATGTATATGTATAATTGCTCTTCACCTAAAAATATATTTGTTTTATCCGATTCCTCGATTAATCGATAGAATTTTCAGTCGATTACTCGATTACTAAAAAATTCGATAGCTGCAGCCCTAGTGATAACACACTCGGCAGGAAAACAGTACTGTACATTATTTTCAATTAATTAAACCCACCTGGACGCTACAAACTGTATGTAAAAAATAGTTGTCGTTGTTGTTGACTCTTGCCATTAGTATTAGCCTAATGCTAATGCTACGAGTTACATTTAGTGTGTAATGATCACCCAGCACACACCGTTAAAGGCTGCAGTATCATTGCATATTTTCTTTGGCCAAGAGGGGAAAAAAATCTTACTGTGTGTGCAAGCCTGGAGACAGGAGAGCAGCTGCACGTCACATGGGTTACACAACCAGAACGCAGAAAATGTCACACATTTTGAACATGTGACGGAAACTAATTCCCTATCTTCTGGATCGAATCAACTGAATAAACTAACCACTGAATTATGAACTAATATACTGGATCTAATCAACATAACGAGCACATTGCCACGATCGACAATGGACTATTGGGAAAATGAACAATCAGAGGGGATGGTTTAAAAAAAAAAAAAAAAAAAAACATAAATGCTGTATGTTTGTTCGGATTTGTCATGCCTGAAAAATAATAAATAAAAAATATATATTGTGCATTTTCATCTCGTAGTCTCGTCAGAAGAAAACTGGCTTTAGTCTTGTTATGTTTTAGTCTCCGAAAACACATTTTTAGCTCGTCATTGTCATGAAAAGTGTTCGTTGTCAAAATACAGTATTTTCGTGATAGTCACCATTGACGAAAACAACACGGCCGTTATGCTAAAGTGCAAATTTGGGCTGAATCGTCAGCTTTTCAATGATCAAAATAACAACTAGTTTGATTGACAATGGATAAAGTATGTTTTTTCCTCCTGCGTTTAGCGGCGAGAGCGGTGCCGGGAAAACGGAAAGCACCAAACTGATTCTGAAATTCTTGTCGGCTATGAGCCAACATTCGCTGGACTTGTCGTCCAAGGAGAGGACGTCGCACGTGGAGGAGGCGCTACTGGAGAGCGGGTCGGTCTTATTATTTATTGCTTATAATTATTGCTTGAATAGATGTAAAACGGTGACTTTGTCTTTTTTTTGTTCTCCCCGCAGTCCCATCATGGAGGCCTTCGGTAACGCTAAGACGGTGTACAACAACAACTCCAGCCGATTTGGGAAGTTTGTCCAGCTGCATTTCAGCCAGAAGGGGAACATCCAGGGTGGACGCATCGTCGACTGTATCCTTATTTTACAAATTTAGAAAGTAGTGCTGCCACTATTAATCCACGACTACTCAAATTAGTTGACAGCTATTGTGATAGCGGTTGAATCATTTAAAGCAGGTGTGTCAAATGTGTGTGTAATGTAACTATAACTAATTACTTTTCAAAGTATCGTATTGGCCCGATTATAAGACGACCCCCTCTTTTTCAAGACTCAAGTTTGAAAAAAGACTTTTTGAACACCAAATTAATTTTTATACAGAAAATAATTACAGTACATCTGAAACAAATGATTATAACAATATATTTGAGGGAAAAAGCATGTTCTTTTGCCTCATTCAAATCTTAATATCTGAACATTTAAATATGTAAAGTCCAATCACATTGGTAAGTGAATGGCTTCTGGTTTTTTTAAATGTAAATAAACCTATCTATTGTGATCAAACAAAAATTCCAATAACTGCATTAACCATCAAAGTGAAGTCTAACTGTAACTGTAGTCTTGAAATAAATCTGAATAAGGAAAAACATTGCAATAAAATAATGCAAACTGGTTAAACTTGAGAGTAGCTGAGATCTGTCATGACAGAACATCGATTCATTGATATCTGGCGCCATCTAGCGTCGTGAATGGGTATGACCCCGAATATAAGACAACCTCCACTTTTTCAGTCTTATTTCAATGCAAAAAACACCGTCTTATATTCGGGCCAATACGGTAAGATTAATGACACTGATCGCCATATTGTGAGATCATTGTTATTGTGAATCGTATGTTGTGGTTCCCACCCCAATCAACACCATTTAAATTCAATTCAACATTGATTCCAAAAGTCCACGTGAAATTTGATGGACCTTGACTGAAACGTTTTTTGCTGTCAGACCTCTTGGAGAAGGTGAGGAAAGTTTGCTCTTCTATTTTTCAATGGCAAAAAAATGTAAGGTGGAGATGTTGGGAATGTATCATCTTCATTGCAGAACCGAGTGGTCGGACAGAATCCGGGCGAGAGGAATTATCACATCTTCTATGCTCTGTTAGCGGGAACCGATGACCAACAGAAGGGTTAGTCAACTCAAACGTTAACACATTAAGAGGGGATTTTATTTATTTATTTATTTTTTAAAATCATTAGTCTGCTACTAAGGGCTGGAGGCCGCCCTCTACTGGCCATGTCCTAAGTCTGCAATTATCTCTGATGCAAAAATATATATATGGCAGAAAACACGGACAACACTGAAATAGCAGTACCTGCTCTTGCACCCCTCCTTAAAATAAACTGCTGTATTTTAAGCCAAAAGAACTGTTGTGTTTGATAGAACAATATGTCTATATACTGCCGTAGCATTTTAATGGCGCATGAAGCCCCCGAACTATTTTTAATTTGTCCGTTTTACCCTGAAGACCCCCGTTTACAGACACCGCGCACCCGCTTTTGTTTCAACCCAGCCATAAAAAGAAGCTAAGTAATTATATTTATTATTCCAAATGTCTGTCATTTTTAGCTTAGGATCATTAATTGATGTCTAATATTGAAAAATAATAAAAAACGACTTAAAAAAATTATTCACTTGCATATTTTAAACTTTTAAACAAATTACGTCACCATGAACAAAATAGTCTGTAAATATGTAACGGTTATCTACCTCGTAACTAGCACTTAATTGTATATTTTTTTTCTACTGTCGCGTTTTCCCCGATATTTTAGGTGATAATTGCTCCAAACAAAGAAAAATTGGAAGAAAAAAAAACTTTAAAAGGGTAAATATTAGGGTTGTTCCGATCATGTTTTTTTGCTCTCGATCGTTTTAGTTTGAGTATCTGCCGATCCGGATATTTCCCGATCCGATTGCTTTTTTTTTTCTCCCGATTCAATTCCAATCATTCCCGATAATTTTTCCCGATCATATACATTTTGGCAATGCATTGAGAAAAAAAACGAATAAAACTCGGACGAATATGTACATTCAACATACAGTACGTCCTCAAGATGGCATCTACATTATTAACATTCTTTCTGTGAGAGGGATCCACGGATAAAAAGACTTGTAATTCTTAAAAAATAAATGTGACTTTGTATATTGTGACTAAATATTGCCATCTAGTGTATTTGTTGAGCTTTCAGTAAATGATACTTGTTGAAATTCGCCCCCCCCCCCCCGGCCCAGACGCACCCGCGGACAGCACCAACCAAAACAAGTGCCGCTTGGCTGACGCTGCCCCGCGTGCGCCCGCCGGGAAGGCCGAATCTCGCGCGTCCTCTTATTTTAACCCTTTGTACTGACTCCGTGTTTCAAAAGCTTGAAGAACACTCACTGAAAACAGGTTGACAATTTATTCATCGACAATGGTAAAAACAAGGCAAAAACAGACGACGGAGGGACTATTCTGGATCCAAAACAAGGCTACATGTTTCTGAGCAGAAAAAATCTGTCTTATCTCAGTGTCCAGTCTTTTTAAAGTCTTTGCTGACGCGGGCCTTGTCGAAGGCGTTTCTGGGCGTTGCTTTTGGGTCATCCCCTCTGTGGCCGGTTTTGGGCGGCTTAGGTTCGTGCGCGGATTGGGACTTTGCTGTCCGGGCTGGTTGTACTTGTTTTAGGACAAAGCGCTTTGTGCTTGGAGTTTGCTGGGAGAGCTGATTGCCAGAGTTGGTGCGTCAGTCTTGTGATAAGACGGCATTGTGTATCTCTTCTATTTCTTCTCATTAAACTATGGTGTTCTATTTATTTTATATTAGTAGTGTAGTCCTACCGTAAATATGAAAATGATATTATTTCCTGATTAATTATATTACGTGTGTTAGAGTAATACAAACAGTTAGACGGTGCCTACGAGAACCTGTACCATATGTATGTGTCAGACTATATATGTGTTAGACTAATGCAAACAATTATATGGTGTGTTCGATGATGATATCCTTTCCCCTTCATACTGTAGCCATTTAACTGTTCTGCCCAAATGCATGATGTGAAGTGCAACCATGACTGTGCGTAGTGGCACCACTTGATATATCTTCTCTGCGTTGGGAAGTCACATAGGGTGTGAAGAAAAAGATCAACAACTACCGTTATTCCCCACATTGCTTCCCACGATATTTCTAATTGTTGAGAGAGGGATTTTAAGGCTTTAGTCAATTAAAAAGAGGCTCCAAAGACTGCCCAAATTCTCTCTACTCACTTTACGCTGCCTGTTAGCTCTGTATATCGGTAAAACGGCGCCATTATAGATTGAACGCGACAATGCGTGAGTGGGTCGTGCAGCGCATGCGTTAATTGCATTAAATATTTTACGTGATAAATTTTTAAAAAGTTAATTACCGCCGTTTACGCAATAAATTTGATAGCCCTACTTTAAGCCAAAACTAAAGACTCTGGATGAATGTAAGACATTTTGTCTGTAACGTTAAATAAAATTAGAAAACGATTGAATTAAAAAAAAAATATATATATATATATGTATATATATATATATATATATATATATATTTAAAAAAGGCATGTCCGATATTTTTTTGCCGATTCCGATACTTTGAAAATGACGTGATTGGACATCTTTAGTAAATATATGAATAAGAAAATCTCAACCACTCCTCGATGTCTGCGATTTTTGCATCGCGACCCTTGTTGTATTACCATGTTTCACCCATAAAATCCCCCAAAAATCCAGCTATGGCGATTCACAGCTATTTCTTGATACTCAGTGATACATGTTACATGGAGTTTTTAGATCGAAACAAGGGAAGTATGCGATAATATCTTGTTAAAATCATGGTGTCTTTAATTAAGCACTCTCATGCAACTTAACCTACATTTAGGGTTTCGCTGTTAAATTGTTTTTTTTTAAATGCCCCTCTTCAAAAATTTTCTTCCACCCCAGAAAATTGAGATTTTAAGCTTTCCAGTGATGTACCACACATGCATATCGGACAATTTTGAAATTTGGCCAAATTGGGGGTCTCAGAGCAGAACTTTAAGTCACCTGACTGAGTGTTTTCCGCCATATATTTTTAAAAATTGCAACCGTTTGTGTCGCATTGCAGATGCTTTGGGTCTGAACCCGACGTGTGCTTTCAACTACCTGACTGGCTCTGGAACATCCCCCGACGAGACCATCAACGACAAAGGCACTTTTCAAGATGTTCTGGTAAGTGTGCAACCACTGTTAGATTTTCACGTTGACATTGAGAAAAATCAACTTTTTCCCCTCCTTTCCATGAAAGGGTTATTTTTCAAGGCCGAAGACCTTTAGTATATTTTTTTTATGGCTACTTTAATGTTTGGTGAAAAAAAAATAGTAAATATGATCATTTTTATCTATTTAAGTTTTTTAAAATAATTCGATTGCTTTCAATCGTCCTATCGCCATCAATGGCGGCCGGTGAGTCGATGAACGTTTTTCTTATTATTCCAGAACGCTATGCGGACGATGCAGTTCACGGAGGCCAACGTGCACGAGATCCTGAGATTGCTGGCGGGAATCTTGCACGCCGGCAACATTCACTTCATGACGGCCGGAGGCGCACAAATCACGTCCAAATCCGGTCAGACTTTTTTTTTTTTGTCACCCATGAGCTGCTTATCATTATGGGGTTTTTACTGAGACCGCTACCGTTTGACGGACAGCTCTTAAGTGGACGGCGGAGCTCTTGGGCCTAGACCCGGATCGGCTGGCCGAGGTTCTGACACACAGGTCCATGATCCTCAGGGGGGAGGAGATCTCCACCCCGCTCACCGTGGAACAGGTCAGTGGGAGAAGATTGGCAGATTTGTGTGTGGCCTTTAAAAGTAAATTATGTGCACTGATTTCACGTTCCTCGGTGAATTAAAATGTCTTTAGGCCTACAGAAATCAGAATATTTATATATGTGGTGAACATTGAGTGGTAGTTTCACTGCCATTGACGGCAATAGACTTTCGATCCAATTTGGCATTGGCTCTCTCAGTCGAAATGAATTGGACTTCTATAGTTGTCAATGGCAGCCATTGACTTAATTAATACAGAATATTTGTGTTCATGTTTTACATTAAAAAATTTGACTGTTTTTACTATGTGGCTAGCATTAAGTGATCATGTGTCACTGCCATTGACGACGACAAAAGTCCAATTTAATTTGACATCAATCCTTCCTGTCAAAATGAATTGCACTTCTATTGTCGTCAATGGCAGCCATTGACGTAATCAAAAGAGATATGTATTTTTGATTAACATTAAAAAAGTAATAAATAAATATTTCTTCAAATCAACCGGAAATAGCCAGATATCAATAGGACGTGTCCCCCAAATGTCCCCGATTCCATTGACGCAAATGCAAGTTGATGCCATTGACGGTCATGAACATCCAAATTTCCCATTTATTTCCCATGCCATTTACTTTGGTTAATGCCATTGACGATTTTATTGATGCCAACGTACTTGGATTCCATTGACGCATATGTAAGTCGATGCCATTGACGGCCATGGTTGTCCAAATTTCCCATTCATTTTCAATGGCAAAACAACCAATGTCCCCAGATCAACAGGAAATGACCAGATATCAATAGGACGTGTCCCTCAAATGTCCCCGATTCAATTGACGCATATGGAAGTCGATGCCATTGACGGCCATGGACGTCCAAATTTCCCATTCATTTTCAATGGTATTTACTTTGTTTAATGCCATTGAATGCCACGTATGTCAATTTGATTAATGCCAATGTACTTGTACTCGATTGACGCATATGTAAGTCGATCCCATTGACGGCCATGGTTGTCCAAATTTCCCATTCATTTTCATTGGCAAAACAACCCATGTCCCCAAATTAACAGGAACTGACCAGGTATCATTAGTATGTGTCCCCAAAATATCCCCGATTCCATTAACGCATATGGGAGTTGAGGCCATTGACGGCCATGGATGTCAAAATTTCCCCTTCATTTCGGATAGCATTTACTTTGGTTTATGCCATTGACGGCCATGCAAGTCAATTGTATTGATGCCAATGTACTTGGATTCCTTTGACGCTTATATAAGTCGATGCCATTGATAGCCATGGATGTCCAAATATCCCATTTATTTTCAATGGCAAAAAAAAAAAAAACAATGTCCCCAAATCAACAAGAAGTGACGTAATATGACCAGGACAAGTCCCCCAAATGTCCCCAAAACAACAGCAAGTGACCTGATATGACCAGGGCATGTCCCCGAAATGTCCCCAAATTAAAAGAAAGTGACCTGATATGACCAGGACGTGTCCCCGAAACATCCCCAAATAACATGAAGTCACCTGATATCAACAAGACGTGTCCCCCAATTGACCCCAAATCAACAGAAAGTGACCTGATATTGTCCCTGAAATGTCCCCAAATGAACCTGGGCGGGGCTAAGATCTTTATCTACCCACAGCAAAGCCCCATACTAATTTCTCCAGTTATTGCTATGTGGCTAGCATTGAGTGATCATGTGTCACTTCCACTGACAGCAACAGACGTCCAATCCACTCAGGCCTCCCAGTCAAAATGAATTGGACTTCTATTGTTGTCAATAGCAACCAATGACATAATAAAAAGTTCATTTTTGTTTTTGACAAGGTAAACAAAATGTAGATATTTGTGTCTATATTTACTATGTAGCTTGCACTGAGTGATCATTTGTCACTGCCATTGACAACGATGGACGTCCAATCTAATTTGACAGCGGTTTCGCAGCGACCCAGTTATAGCTGTCAGCGCTTGCTGTCAAAATGGTTTGGACGTCTATTGGCATCATTAGCAGCCACTGACTTATATTAAGAGATTTTTTTTTTTTAAATTTAAAATAAAAAAATATACATCAATACCGTAATTTTCGGACTATAAGCCTCTACGTTTTTTAACTCATTTTGAATCCCGCGGGTTATAGTCAATATCATGGGTAATAATGAAATAATGAATCATGTGACTAACTCCATTTATGTTCAGCTCGGATCTTAACATCCATTAGAAAGTGAGATAATTTGCCGGGTGACGTACAATGACATCTGTCATAAGCATTCATTAATGCTCATGGCAGTGTCATGTCATAATTATCATGGTCTTATGACAGTGTTATGGCGCCACTGTCAAATAAAGTGTAATTACTAAACTATACTGTAACTAGCAATTAATGAAACAACTAGAACAGTAACTGAAGAAATAATTAGCACAGCACATGAATTTTGATTGTTATTTACATCCGTAACTCTGCAATGCATGTTAGGAGGCATGTTGGACGACAGCAGTGTTGACAGGAGGTGGCTGCAGAGGCTGACTGTCTCCCCCAAAGGAACAGTGATGGTCAAATGAAGCTTCTCGAAGCAATGAAACTTTGCAGCCAATTGTTTCAAAGCTTCATAGTGGTTCATTTGTTCTTATGACGCCGGTGTCAAAGAAAGTGTTACCGGTTCATTTCTTTTGGTGTAAATATCCCATAATACAGTGAGGACAGCTGTGGCTTAAAGTCCAGTGCGGTTTATCTATGTACAAATGTCATTTTTTGTGGGTGGCGGGTTATAGTCAGATGACGTATAGTGCGAAAATTAGTCATTTTTTTTCTTCTATTTTTAAGTTAAAAACACAAGTGTATTTTCCATGTTTTTATTTTTAGTTCAACATGTGAATTGTATTAATAATACAAAATGAACAATAAAGACAATATTTACTGTTTTGTTCGTTTTATAAAATAGAGATTTAATGGATGAACACGATTTTTTTTAAAAATTACGAGGATATTTCTTTTTTTTTCTCTTTTTACTAATACTACTACTTTTGTAATTGTAAAGCGGACAGAAAATCCTCATGGTGAGTTGCCATATTGAAGGAACAATGTCTGTTTTTTTTTTTTTTTTT
This sequence comes from Corythoichthys intestinalis, assembly GCF_030265065.1. NCBI lineage: Eukaryota > Metazoa > Chordata > Actinopteri > Syngnathiformes > Syngnathidae > Corythoichthys > Corythoichthys intestinalis. The sequence continues at coordinate 3,388,670 of NC_080408.1, read as the reverse complement.
TTCGCGGCAGGCAGTGGACTCGCGAGACTCCATGGCCATGGCGCTTTATTCGCAGTCTTTCAACTGGATCATCCGCAATCTCAATGCTCGCATTCGGGGGAAAGACGATTTCAAGTCCATCAGCATCCTCGACATCTTTGGATTTGAAAACTTTGAGGTACCCGTTCACGAGTCGATGAATTAGACGAAGACGAACCCATTTTGAAATGACCAAAACATTACTAATAATTGTCCAGAAGTCTAAGACGAACATTAAAAGGGCTGGTGAAAAACCTCTATAAGGGTTTTAATCTTCCCGCTTCTTGATTACAATGTTCTCAAAATTGTGTATAATGGCCCAAAAACACCGAATTTGTGTTTTAGGTGAACCACTTCGAGCAGTTCAACATCAACTACGCGAACGAGAAGCTTCAGGAGTATTTCAACAAGCACATTTTCTCGCTGGAGCAACTGGAGTACAACAAGTAAGCCGTTTTAATCTTCCACGCTTGGCCACCGTTGACCCTTGACCCGCCGCAGGGAAGGTCTGCCGTGGACGAACATCGACTGGATGGACAACGGCGAGTGTTTGGACTTGATCGAGAAGGTGAGTCGGCACGTGCCGCGTGAGACGCCGCTGACTTTTGGGCTTGCCGTCGTGTAGAAACTGGGCCTGCTGGCGCTGATCAACGAGGAGAGTCACTTCCCCAAAGCCACGGATGACACGTTGCTGGAGAAACTGCACTGTCAGCACTCGGTAGGCTCGACAATGAACTCAGCGCCCCTATGCTTGTGATAGTTAAAAAAAGTGTCAGTTTTGTCAAAAAAATCACATGGATGGCGGTGGACGTCCAATCCATTTTGAATGGTAGAGGGCAAATGAACGAATGTTTAAAATTTTTTTTTTTTTTTTTTTTTTTTAAAGTTTCAGTTGCTAAAAATTCCGCGACACAAATTCAGCTGCAAGAAAAATTCATTCGCAAAAATTCTGTGACGAAAATTCAGCCGCAAAAAAATGGGTTGCAAAAAATTCAGCTGAAAATAAAAATCAGGAGCAAAAACAATTCAGCTGCAAAAAAATCAGTTGCAAAAAAAATATATTTAGCTAAAAATTCCGTGAAAAAAAAATTCGGCCGCGAAAAAATCAGCTACGAAAAATTCAGTCACAAAAATTCTGTGACGAAAAAAATTAGTTGAGAAAAAAATTCACTGGCGAAAACACTGCGGCTGAAAAAAAAACGGTTGCAAAAAACTCAGCTAGAAAAAAAGAATTCACTAGTGAAAACAATTCAGCTGCAAAAAAATTCAGTTGCAAAAAAATATATATATTTTGCTAAAAATTCAGTGAAAAAAATTCGGCCTCAAAAAATTCAGTCACAAATATTCTGTGACGAAAAAAATCAGTTGCGAAAAAAATTAACTGGCGAAAACACTTCAGCTGCAAAAAAATTCAGTCCCCAAAAAACTTTTGTTTGCAAAAAATCACCTGAAAAAAAAATTTAATTAATGAAAATTTCAGCCGCAAAAAAAAAAAAATCATTTATGAAAAACTGAATCACAAAAATTCTGAGACGAAAATTCAGACGCGAAAAAAAAATTCGCAAGTGAAAACAATTCAGCTGAAAAAAAATTAGTCGGAAAAAAATTATTAAAATTCCGTGAAAAACAATTCGGCCACAAAAAAATCAGCTACGAAAAATTCAGTCAAACAAAATTCTGTGATAAAAAAATCACTAGCGAAAACAATTCGGCTGCTAAAAAATTTCAGTCCCAAAAAAGTTTGTATGCAAAAAATCAGCAGCATAAAAAAAAAATTACTCGCGAAAATTCAATTGCAAAAAATTTCAGCCGCAAAAAAATTCATTTACGAAAATTCAGTCACAAAAACTCTGAGATGAAAATTCAGACAAAAAGAAGAATTCACTAGTGAAAACAATTCAGCTGAAAAAAATTAGTCGCAAAAATATGATTTTGCTAAAAATTCAGTGAAAGAAAATTTGGCCACAAAAAATTCAGTAGCGAAACAATTCCGCTGCAAAAAAAATCTGTAGCAAAAAAAATTTGGCTGCAAAAAAATTCATTTACGAAAATTCGGTCGAAAATATTCTGTGATGAAAATTCAGACGCAAAAAAAAGAATTCGCTACTGAAAACACTTCAGCTGAAAAAAAATTCGGCCGCGCAAAAATTCAGTAGCGAAAACAGTTCCGCTGCAAAAAAAATCAGTAGCGAAAAAAAGTTGGCTGAAAAAAAAAATCTGTCCCAAAAAAATGTGTTTGCAAAAAATCAGCAGCAAAAATAATCATTTATGAAAAATTAAATCACCCAACATCTGTGATGAAAATTCAGACGCAAAAAAAGAATTCGCTAGTGAAAAAAATTCAGCTGAAAATTAATTAGTCGCAAAAAATGATTTTGCTAAAAATTCCGCCAAAAAAAAATCGGCTGCAAAAAAATTCATTTGGAAAAAATCAGCATGTATTCTCATGGGAAAATCCTCCTCGATATACGACCATTTCGACTTACAAACAAGGTCCTGGAACGAATTAACTTCGTATGTAGAGGTACCACTGTAGTTGTCAATCAATATGATGGACTGGATTTCAGTTCATAGTGGAAAATTGACGGCCGTATATTTTGTGTTCCAGAAAAATCCCTTTTACGTCAAGCCTCGTGTGGCCGTTCACTACTTTGGAGTGAAACATTACGCGGGAGAGGTGAGGTCATTGCAACGGCGGTGGCGTTTGGAACGTACGCCGGTGCGACCGACGGCGTTTGCTTGTGGCGCAGGTGGTGTATGACGTGAGGGGAACGTTGGAAAAGAACAGAGACACTTTCAGGGACGATGTGCTCCACATGCTTAGGGACAGCAGGTCTGCCGCACTTTCTCACTTCTATTTCAATGGCCGCCAGCCAATAACATGAAATCTGTTTTTTACAGTATGGTAACAGCATCATGTAAAAAACAAAGAATAAAAGTTAGTACACTAAAATAAAGCTGCCGAATGAAGAATACGCTGGGATACACACATACACATACAGTAGAGGTTCCTTTTAGCCAATTAGATGGCAGGAAAATGCTAGGCAACAACCAATGGCTGAGCAGCTATAAATATGATACATTAAGTCAACTCTGGGTGCTGCCCTAAGTTTATTACTAATTATTCGTTCATTAATAATTATTACTAATTTTAAGTTAAAAAACTGGAAAAACTGCGAAAACACAATTTAATTTGTTCAGTTGGTTCATTTTAACCTTCATTGGCAGACTATCCAAATTCTTCTCATTAAAAGACCAGTTATTTCCCCGGGAAAGCATCCTTGACAGCGATTGCTCCTTTCGCGGCAGGTCCGATTTGGTGTACGAGCTTTTCGAGCACGTGCCGAGCCGCAACAAGCAGGACACGCTCAAGAGTGGCGGCAAGCACCGAAGGCCCACCGTCAGCTCGCATTTCAAGGTCAGTCTCGACAACTCCTGCTTGGTATTTATTTTCCAACAGCAACTACTTGAGTGGCGACTTGACAGGTCTTCCCTGTAAAAAAAGGTATTCGCCGTACATAGTTGTGTTGTTTTTCAGGACTCTTTGCACTCTCTGATGGCGACGCTCAGCACTTCCAACCCGTTCTTCATACGGTGTATCAAACCCAACACGCACAAGGTGAGCCACAAAAGGTTGTCGTTTGTTTTCTTTGGGCCGTGTCAAGTAGTGTTGTATCGGTCGCGAACGATTCGGTCTTTTTGAACGAATTGTTTGGGTGAACGAGACCGAACTAATCACCATCTGCACTGATTCGTTCTATGAAGTTAGGGCTTGTTCGCTGCGTGGGAGGGCGTTGAGCAAGGGGCAGCGTCTTCTGACATCACACACGACCAATCAGACGTCAGCCTCATCGCGGGCAGGGGAGGGAGCGGAAACAGAATCAGGGCGTCTGTCACTCACTTCCACGTGTAGCTAATAAGCAGCCAGCGCGCACGCAAGGGGGCAAGACTGAGTTATGTCACTTCCCGTTCACTGACTCGGTCCTCCGGTTCCTAACCTAGCTTGCTGCTAACTTGACTTTCCAGTAATGCGGTGAACGAGTCAAAAAATGGAAGGAAATGACTTTGTCACATATTTGTTAATGTGGAGCCTATCAAATGCTGCTCAAACAGACAAAACACCACACAAATCTAGGAAGCATGGTTTAGTGTACTACTTTTCTCAACAGACTCGGGACTATCTATGACTGACAACATACTATCAAATTTACAGTAGTTAAAACACGGGTAGCTAAAAATAAATAAATAAAAAAACACGGGTAGCTACGAGGCAAGCAAAAGCGAGCTGCGGTCGCGTGACGGCACTCACGGCAGTGAAGGGGGCAGAGAACTGTCACTATATGGAGGCTTCATGGCAGCGTTATTTACCTCATATGCGCACAGAAAAAATATTTAGTGTTATCACCATAATACTGATTTGCAATGAAACTATATACATGTCAATTTTTTCCGACTTTTATTTATTTATTTTTTTCGTGTCAGAGCGTGTCGGGTGTTGATTTGACAAATTATGTCCATCCGTCCATCATGTGCTACTCAAAAACAACGCACGCGGACACGGGAGATGTCGCAATATGTCTACATTTTTCTTAAGAGACTAATGAGAGTAGAAAGGCAACATCGTAAAGAGCAAACAATTATTTCTCGTCAGCATTTGACAATCTGAGATGAGGGGGCGACAGGGGAGCTGACCGGATTATTTTATTTGTTAATACCAGTGCAAAAATTCAATACGATCATCTTAATACTGATTTGCAATTAAACTGTCGAATATCAAAATGTAGTATTGTTTTTATTTCAGAGCAGCACATTTGACAAGTAGCTATTTACACTTCGGTTTTAACAATAGTGACCTAAAATAATAGTGATGAGCATAAAAACAAAAATACAACAGAGCGAGAGGTAAATATGATGTGTTGGTCGTTCCATATTTAGAAATTAAACTTTCAATTTATTTTTATTTTCGTGACAGCAAGCATGCTGCGTTGGCTGGTAGCATATGTGATCAAGATCATGCTAAAGAAAGTCCGTGCGCCCCCGACCCCAAACCCCCACTCCCCCCACAAAAGGAAAATGTTTAACCGTGTCCTAAATCGAAATGCAAGCACGAGCCATGACTTTGAGCCCATAGAACTAGGACAGACGACGCGGAAGTTCTCCCTCGCTTTTGCAGCAGCAGGAGGAAGACGAGGCTGTCTGTGAAAGCAGAATGATACCGCCTGTCACTCATTTCTGAAACTACGATGAGTGGTGCCTGTGTGCAAGAGAGGGAGGGACTAAGCAATGTCACTTCCCGTTCAATTATACTGCAAAGCGGTTTTTGGTGATTCGTTCGGCAACGTCACTTCCCGTTCAGTAACCGAACGATTCGTTTGGGCGGGGAGGGAGATGAGGGGGGCGAACGATTCGTTGAGCGATTTGTTTGAACGAATCTTTTTACTGAACGAACCGGAATGGATTCGTTTACTCAAGTGAACGACAGGTCCCGTCACTAGTGTCAAGTTGCGATGTCCCCGATCCGATGACGTGATCGGGAATTGCACCATTTTTCATAGGATTGGAAGTGAGTGAAAAGGATTGGGTTTTTTGTAGAGATGTATGCCGTTTGATCGGGTCCGATCACGTCATTTTCAAAGTATCGGAATCGCAAAAAAATTTCGGACATGCCTTTTTTTAATATATATATATATATATTTTTTTTTTTAAATTAAATAGTTTTCTGATTGTATTTAACGTTACAGACATAATGTGTTACACTATTCCAGAGTTTTTAGTTTAAGCTTAAGATAGGGTTATCAAATTTATCACATTAACGGCGAGAATTAATATATTTTACATTTATCACGTTACAAAATTTAACGCATGCGCTGCACGACCCACTCACGCATTGTCATGATCAATTTATAATGGCGCCGTTTTACCCATACAGTATATAGAGTTAAAAGGCAGCGTAAAATGAGCAAAGAGAATTTTGGCAGCCTTTGGAGCCTTTTTTTAAATCGCTAAAGCCTTACAATCTCTCTCCCAACAATTAGAATAATCGTGGGAAGCAATGTGGGGAAGAAAGGTAGTAGTTGATCTTTTTCTTAACACCCTATGTTAATTTCCAACGCAGAGAACATATATCAATTGGTACCACGACGCACAGTCATGGTTGCACTTCCCATCATGCATTTGGGCAGAAGTTAAATGGCTACAGTATCATTTACTGAAAACTCAAACACATACACTAGATGGCAATATTTAGTCACAATATACAAAGTCACATATATCCTTTAAGAATTACAAGTCTTTCTATCCGTGGATCCCTCTCACTGAAAGAATGTTAATAATGTAAATGCCATCTTGAGGATTTATTGTCATAATAAACAAATACAGTACTTATGTACTGTATGTTGAATGTATATATTCGTCCGAGTTTTATTCATTTTTTTCTTAATGCATTGCCAAAATGTATATGATCGGGAAAAATGATCGGGAATGATTGGAATTGAATCGGGAGCAAAAAAAAAGCAATCGGATCGGGAAATATCGGGATCGGCAGATACTCAAACTAAAACGATCGGATCGGGAGCAATAAAACATGATCGGAACAACCCTAATTTTTTTATTTAGAAAAATATATATGGCGGAAAACACAGACAAGACTGAAAAAACAGTTTCTGCTCTTACACTCCTCTTTAAAAGAAACTACTGTATTTTAAGCCAAAAGAACTGTTGTGTTTGATAGAACAATATGTCTATATGCTGCCATAGCAGATTCATGGCACAATGAGCCCCCGAACTATTTTTTATTTGTCTGTTTTACCCTGGAAACCCCCGTTTACAGACATCGCGCAACCGCTTTTGTTTCAACCCAGCCATAAAGCAAAGGTAATTAAATTATATTTATTCAAAATGTCTGTCATTTTTAGCTTTGAATCATTAATTGATGTCTCATATTTCTTTAAAAAAAAAAAAAAACTTTAAAAAAATTATTCACTCGCATATTTTAAATTTTTAAACAAAAAAACGTCACGATGAAAAAAATGGTGTCTGTAAATAAATCACCCTCTTTCTCCTCAGTTATCAGACCACCCCCATATAATTCGCTAATGACAGTACCATTACGTTCATAGGTAGAATAGGTGTTTAAAAATGTATTTCTTGTTGTTGTTTATTCTTCCACTCTTCTGTCTGATTCCTTCCTTTCTGTCCCTAAATAAGCCCTTCCTATTTGTACTTTCTGCTAAAAAAAAAAAAAACGTAATTAACAACCACAATGGGAGTACGTCAAACTCCCATGTGATACATTAAACTGTTCGGACCATAAGGACAATAAGATTCCTATTCTCCATGTTGAAATAGCTGAACAGGACAGGTTATTCAAACAAAAAAAACTAAATTATAACTTTTCAAATGAGTTCATCACTCGTAGACGTCCAATCCATTTGAACTGGGAGGTAATACACATTTAATATACGTAAATAATACATGTTTTCTTTTAAAAAAAAAAAAAAAAAAAAGGGGAGGGAACTGATTCGAATCGGACATCCATCGCCTCCAAGCGGCAGTGGCAAATTTTCCCGAGCGGTTGAGCGGTCGCCACGGCAACCGCGGCCCTCCCTGTCTCCACACAGAGGCGGTCTTTCACGCAGCCTTTGTTAGCTTAACGCGCACGCAACAACGTTTGCGAGCAACTCCCAGTCTTCCGTAACTTTGCCGCCGGGGGATTCGGAGCCGAGATGCACGGTGAGGCGCTATTGGTTGACATTTTCAACTTGATTCTATACGGTATTTACTCAAATATGTATGCATGCAAGGGGGGAAAAGTATTTGTTGACCTGCCTTTATTTATAATTGGTAAATGAATATAGAGTGTAATTTTGCTGCTAAAGAAATTGAATATACACTATAGTATAATGTATGTATACATGTATGCATGTCCTATATTTTGGATATAGTTTAATTTTATCCAACCGAAACTACATAAATCAAATGATTAAAAACCATACAAAATTGAGACGTGGGCAGCAACCATGCATTTTTTAAATATCGAAATATAAAAACAATTTTAAACGTACTGGTAGATACATTTGAACCCTTTCATGCATAAATGAATATTCTTATTTTTTTCCATTTTTATATTGGTTGATGCTAACGGTGCTTAGACGTCCAATCCGTGGACGTCTATGGCCGTCATTGGCACTGAAACACAGGCTTTCACAGCCTGTCAGCCCGGTTTTAATGGATTGGACATCTATCGCTGTCAATGGCATGCAAAGAGTTAAACAAAATACTTTTTAGCGTTTAATTTGGTCTTGTTGCTACCCATAGGTGGAGTTTCACTTTTGTGGGAGGGGGCAAAACATGTTGATTACAGTGCAGTTTCAGCAATAAAATTAACTTGCTGCATGTATATATATATATATATATATAATCTATATATATATATATATATTAGGGCTGTCAAACGATTAAAATTTTTAATCGAGTTAATTACAGCTTAAAAATTTATTGATCGTAATTAATCGCAATTCAAACCATCTCTAAAATATGCCATATTTTTATGTAAATTATTGTTGGAATGGAAAGATAAGACACACGACGGATATATACATACAACATATTGTACATCAGTACTGTATTTGTTTATTGTAACAATAAATCCACAAATGGCATTATTAACATTCATTCTGTTAAAGTGATCCACGGATAGAAAGACTTGTAGTTCTTAAACAATAAATGTTATAGTTACAAGTTATAGTAATTTTATATTAAAACCCCTCTTCATGTTTTCGTTTTAATAAAATTTGTAAAATTTTCAATCAAAAGTAGAGTTAATATAATAATAAGAATAAAAATAACAATAATAAAAATAGAGTGAAAAGTTTTACATGTATTTTGCATAGCTATTTTGATATGGAATGCCAGTTCATTTTGCATTGTTGTTTAACTGTGTGTCAGAATAGGGCCTCATTACTATAGACTGAAGTGCTTTTCTTTTTGTGAACATTATTTTTTTTTTTTTTGAGAGATAGGAATATTATTTTTGTTGTGCTTTCACTAAACGATACTTATGTTTGTTGTGAAGGAGAAGCTTATGCTAATAAACGGCGCTGTCCAAAGAACGCCTGTGTCCACTCGCCTTTACTGTATAACATACACAGTGGGGAGAACAAGTATTTGATACACTGCCAATGGGTTTTCCCATTGGCAGTGTATCAAATACTTGTTCTCCCCACTGTATCTGTACATATCTTACCCAAAAAAAAAAAAAAAACAAGAGACACATAATTGCCACTAAAAGAAAGAAAACTTACCGAAATATGTGTGGAGCACAAATAGCAATTTGCATTGCATTGTGAATACAGCATAAACGTCTCACAACTACTAATTCTCCCACGTTTAGAAGACATAACATGAGTATGGAACGGCGCTGCCCCCAAGCGGCCGGTGGCATTCTCTTCACTCTTAATGTCCATAAACGGCCTCATTGTAATGTTTGAGGCAATATGCCAGCGGGTCATTCATTGCATGCGTTAATTGCGTCAAATATTTTAACGCGATTAATTTTAAAAAATAATTAACGCCCGTTAACGCGATAATTTTAACAGCCCTAATATATATTTAAATACTCTACCGTTTAAAAATTTGGGGTCACCCAGACAATTTTGTGTTTTCCTTTAAAAGTCACACGCCACGCTGCCCTGAAAACCAGCATCCCGGAGTCGTCTCTTCACTGTCGATATTGACACTGGCGTTTTACGGGTACTATTTAATGAAGCAGCTAAGTGAGGACCTGCGAGGCATTTATTTCTCAAACTAGAGACTCTATTGTACTTGTCTTCTTGCTCGGTTGTGCAGCGGGGCCTCCCAATTCTCTTTGTACTCTGGTTAGATCTTGTCTGTGCGGCTCTCTGAAGGGAGTGGTACACAGCGTTATAGGAAATCTTCAATTACTTGGCAATTTTTCTTATGGAATACCTTCATTTGTAAGAAAAGATTGTCAAAATTCATGTGAAAGTTGTCTTTCTGGCCATTTTGAGAGTTTAATCAAACCCACAAAGATGATACCCAACTAGCTCAAAGTAAGATCAGTTTTATAGCTTCTCTACCCACCTAAACTGTTTTGAGCTGTGCCAACATAATTGCACAAGGTTTTCTAATCAATGAAGGAACTACAGTATTCACTATTCAAACTATGAAGTATTTTCTCCACTAGAGGGCATTCGTGCTCTTTGGATGAATAATGCTTTATTTCTGTCATTTTTTTTTTCTGTTGCCAGAATTCAGTTATTTTTTTTGTTTGTATTTCTTTAGCTTGATGTAGTCATCTAATTGGTTATTGTACAGTATCATTATAACAACAGTTCATGTAGATAACTGCTCAGAAAAAAATAGCATTGTTTAAAAAAAAAAATCAAACAAAAATAAGCAGTTACTCATTTTGTTACACATTACTTGAGTATTCGTTTCACCAAATACTTTTTATTTGTACTTGAATACATTTTTTGGATGACTACTTTTACTTGAGTATTATTTTGAAGTAACGTTACTTTTACTTGAGTACAATTTTTGGCTACTCTACCCACTTCTGATTATATAGCATTTAAGTTAGCGGAATTTTGCTATGCAAGTTAGCATATTGCAACAATGCAACAATTGGCTAACTTGCACAGCAAAAGTCCGCTAGTTTAAATGCTAAATAATGCTAATGTTTACCAGATTGTTTCTAGGGCGCACTAGAAACATTAGCATCAAATAGCATTTTATCTAGCAAACTTTTGCTATGCAAGTTAGCGTATTGTTGTAAACATTAGCATTATATAGCATTTAAACTAGTGGAATTTTGATATCCAAGTTAGCCAATTGTTGTAAACATTAGCATTATATAGCATTTAAACTAGCGGGCTGTTGATATGCAAGTTAGCCAATTGTTGTAAACTTTAGCATTACATAGCATTTAAGCTAGTGGACTTTTGACATGCAAGTTAGCCAATTTTTGTAAACATTAGGATTATTTAGCGTTTAAGCTAGTGGGCTTTTGATATGCAAGTTAGCCACTTGTTGTAAACATTAGCATTATATAGCATTTAAGCTAGCGGACTTTTTCGATGCAAGCTACCCAAATTGTTGCAATTGGCTAATTTCCATAGCAAAAGTCCGCTAGCTCAAATGCTAAATAATGCTAATGTTTACCAGATTGTTTCAAGTGCGCACAAACAATCTGAACAGATTGCTTAAATTTATTTTATTTCTATTGATGTCCCTTTAGGGGCTGAGTATGTACAACAGATAAAATAATAAATAATTTTTTCAAACATTTTTTTCTTCATAATTAACCTTTTATTTTGAAGAAAATGCACGAGAAAATTGGGGATGATTTTGGGTTCCCGTTTAACCGGCGACAGCATGGCTTTTTTTGTTTTGTATGTAAGTGCCAAAAAACTGGATACATCCATGGCAGACAGCGCTCGTCTTTGTGCATATGCTAATTAATGCGATGCTAACGAGCCCGTGCTTCTTAAAGGGTGACATTGAAGAACTGCACTTTATCTGCGATAAAGGGGGTCGGGAATCAAAGCAGACACTCATTGGGAGACCCACCCCCCCTTTCTCCTTTTCTCTCCTCCCACGCCCACTGAGCTTGACAGGAGACTCCAGCACAGGGGCTCCCTGGCTTTCACAATGGCTCCATTGACAAAAAGTGACGTCAAAAGTCGTCAAATATTTTGGGGCGCCTCCAAGGATTTGACATCCGACTTACAACCTTGCGTTTTTCAAAAATTCATAGTTCGCACCATGCCGGATGGTATTTTTATTTTTCCAAAGTCACGTTTTTTTTGTGTGGGTGTGTGTGGTTTTGTTTTGTTTTGTTTTTTGTTCATTACCAATAGCATACTTATGATAATGGGTAATTATAATAATGGGTAATGGTGCTAAATCAAGGCCAAAAATATTGTAATCTGAAAAAAAAAAAAAAAAAAATAGCATACTTATAATAATGGGTAATTGTAATAATGGGTAATGGTGCTAAATCAAGGCCAAAAATATTGTAATCTTAAAAAAAAAATTTTTGAAACTGTTTTTTTTTTTCCTTGAATCTTTCAAAAGCAAAAAAAAAATATATATATATATATAAATATATATATATATATATATAAATATATATATATATATATATATATATAGCTAGGTGTGTCAAACGATTAAAATTTTAAATCGAGTTAATTACAGCTTAAAAATTAATTAATTGTAATTAATCGCAATTCAAACCATCTATAAAATATGCCCTATTTTTCTGTAAATTATTGTTGGAATGGAAAGATAAGACACAAGACGGATATATACATTCAACATACGGTACATAAGGACTGTATTTGTTTATTATAACAATAAATCAACAAGATGGCATTACCGTTATTAAGATTCTGTTAAAGCGATCCATGGATAGAAAGACTTGTAGTTCTTAAAAGATAAATGTTAGTACAAGTTATAGAAATTTCATATCAAAACCCCTCTTCATGTTTTCGTTTTAATAAAATTTATAAGATTTTCAATCAAAAAATAAACTAGTAGCCCGCCATTGTTGATGTCAGTAATTACTTACACAATGCTCATGGGTACTGAAGCCTATAAAATCAGTCGCACTCAAGCGCCAGCAGAGGGCGGCAAAACTCCAAAAAACAAAACAAGTACACCTTTCACTGTGCTCTCATTTTAATCTGTTTGAGCGGGGCATTTGTGCGTTAATTGCCTCAAATATTTTAACGGGATTAATTTTAAAAAATTAATTACTGCTCGTTAACGCGATAATTTTGACAGCCGTATATATAATATATATAATTATTATATTATATATGTATTATTATTAGGGCTGTCAAAATTATCGCGTTAACGCGCGGTAATTAATTTTTTAAATTAATCACGTTAAAATATTTGACGCAATTAACGCACATGTCCCGCTCAGAAAGTATTCTGCCTTTTGGTAAGTTTTACAGCAAGGCTTTTTGCGCTGTCCAACAGCGAACTCTTGTGGTCGCTTTGCGACATGGTTTATTATTTTCTTCTTTTCTTCATTATGGCTGCACGACGTCTCGGGCTGATAATGTTGTGCTTATATGATCCTTGGGCAAGATTTGTCCGTAAGTATGGTTGTTGTAAAGAATGTACATATTATGTTAGTAAGCGAAATGTTCTATTTTTTGTATGAGACGCTTTTTGTTTATGTTTAGTGAACCTGTATAGCGTGCTAAGCTAACGTTGTTGCTAATGCAATGCTGTGTACTTTTTTGTTGTTGTTTCACTACGGTCTAAAGAGGACAGTGGTTTGAGGCCATTTTATTAATAAATCAGATGAAAAAGGAAGAAGTCTGATTATTAAGGCGTCGTTCACTAGCTGTCTAGCTTTGGAAAAAGTAGACGCTTCGGAGTGAGGACAGCATAGACAGTTTTAAATGACAGTAGAGTGAAATGCCCACTACAGTCCTTATGTACCGTATGTTGAATGTATATATCCATCTTGTGTTTTATCTTTCCATTCCAACAATTTATTTTACAGAATATATATATAATTTACAGAAAAATATGGCATATTTTATAGATGGTTTGAATTGCGATTAATTGCGATTAATTACGATTAATTAATTTTTAAGCTGTAATTAACTCGATTAAAAATTTTAATCGTTCGACAGCCCTAATTATTATTTTTCAGTTACAAAGTTGATATTTTCAGGTTCAAATATTAAGTATTTGGTTTCGGTAGTCTAATTTTCACTTTCAAATTTTTTTCAGATCTTTTCAGTTTCAATTTTTTTCTTCACTTTCAGATCTTTTTTTTTTTCCAGTTTCAAAACTTTTGGGCGTGTGTGGGGCGTGGCCTTGACGAGTGGCGTGTTGACTTGTTAGAAACAGCCTATCAAAGCAACCTCAAATGATGTTGCCGTCAGGTAACATGGGGACTTTGATGAATTGTGACACCACTGGTCATTTGTAGTTTCAAGACCTTTTAAAATACTACATTTTAAGGCAATGTCCACATGTCTGTGTATGTTGCCGTGACGACCCTTTTTTCGTCGTTAAAAGGAAGTGTATTTTTGGTGTGATTTTGGCAGCTTATAGAGACACCAAATTTGGCACACTTGGTCTAATTGGCCCAACTAGAATATTCATTTTGGTTTGGAGTAAGGGTGTGGCTGCACAGCTCAGTAGCGCCTCCCTTTTTGTAGGACCCTTTTCAATAGGGGTTTTTTTTCTCCTAGGTGTGTGAATGTATTTCTACCCCCCAAAAAAGAGGCGAGTTTCGGGCAAGTTAGGTTCTCAGGAGATGATGAGAGGGGGACAATCTGCTACTACCCTGACCTGCATGTTGTCCGAGTTGCGCCAAACTGAGAGGGCCTGTTCAGTCCTGCTTGCAGGCCTAGTTATTATTATTTTTTCATGGCAAATAAAAATGGCCAATTTTGAGGCCTTAACATGCACATACAGTACATGCGACTTGGCGTAAACTTTGATAATTTTGTGACCTTTAATCACGTTAAAATATTTGATGCAATTAACACACATGCCCCGCTCAAACAGATTAAAATGACAGCACAGTGCAATGCCAACTTGTTACTTGTGTTTTGGGGAGTTATGTTGCCCTCTGCTGGCGCTTGGGTCCGACTGATTTTATGGGCTTGAGCACCCATGAGCATTGAGTAATTATTGACATCAACAACGGCGGGCTACTAGTTTATTTTTTGATTGGAAAATTTTACAAATTTTATGAAAACGAAAACATTAAGAGGGGTTTTAATATAAAATTTCCATAACTTGTACTAACATTTATCTTTTAAGAACTACAAGTCTTTCTATCCATGGATCGCTTTAACAGAATGTTAATAATGTTAATGCCATCTTGTTGATTTATTGTTATAATAAACAAATACAGTACTTATGTACTGTATGTTGAATGTATATATCCATCTTGTGTCTTATCTTTCCATTCCAACAATAATTTACAGAAAAGTATGGCATATTTTATAGATGATTTGAATTGGGATTAATTACAATTAATTAATTTTTAAGATGTAATTAACTCGATTAAAAATTTTAATCGTTTGACAGCCCAAGAAAAAACGTTTAAAAAATGGCTCAACGTCTCCCACTTGAATTTTTCAAAAAGGCCAAAGTGGTTCGGCCAAACTTTGCCAAAGACATACGCATTAATTTCTAATGAGCAAATTTCCCATTGATTTCCAATGGCACTGTTTGCGCGCCATTCATTTCAATAGCACAAAAACTTCCATCAACTCCTATTGATTTCCAACCCAAGTGACCCCATTTCAACAGGAAGTGACCCAGAAATACTACCAAATGAACAGGAAGTGACCCAATATGAACAGGTGGTGACCCTGAAATACCCCAAAATCAACAGAAAGTGACCCAATATGAAGAGGAAAAGACGCCGAGATGCCTCCAAATCAACAGGAAGTGACCCAATTTTTACTGGAAGTGAACCTGAAATCCCCTCCAAATCAACAGGAAGTGACCCCAAAATCCCCCCAATATGAACAGGAAGTGACAATGTGCCATTAAAAACGAATGGTGATTTTGTGAAATCTATGAAAAGCATCAATAACAGAAGTCACCATTTGTAACCTGCCCACTGCAGACGCCTGACGTCTTCGACCCAGCGGTGGTTCTGAACCAGCTTAGGTACTCGGGCATGCTGGAGACGGTGAAAATCCGACGCGCCGGCTTTCCCATCCGACGACCGTTCCGGGAATTTTGCCGCCGGTGGGTGAGCCGCCCGCGTCGACCGACTCTGCCCGGGCTCCGCCGACAAATGTTTCCGTCCCTCTGTCCCTCAGGTACAAAGTTCTGATGCGTGACATTTCGACGCAAGACGACGCCAGGGGGCGCTGTGAAGAGCTGCTGCGGCACTACGACGACAGCGGCACCTTGTGGCGGATGGGGAAGACCAAGGTAGAAAGAAATCAACGATGAGAAATCTTTTTTTGAAATGCAAATCGGTTAACTCGTTCGTTGCTTGTTGACGTGGATAGATGTCCAATGACGGAGTGAATAGGAAATATATTTTCAAACAATAATTTGAATTAAAAGACATACAGTATGTATTCTGTTAATAAATCATTGGCTGCCATTGACGACATGCAGAATTTCTTGTTGCTGGATTATTCCGACTGAAGTTTTTGTGCCTGACTTTTCTTGTCACAGAAATTTTTGGAACTAAATTTTCGCAGCTGATTTTTTTTGTTTTTGTTTTTGTGGCTGAATTTTTGTGACTGGCTTTTCCAAACTGAAAATTTGAATTTTGAAAACTGATTTTTTTGTCATGAAAATTTCAGAAACCAAATTTTTTTTTTTTTTGGCAACTGAATTTTTAGCGACTTAATTTTTCCGCAACTTATTTTTTTTGTCAAGAGTTTTTTGCAACTGAATTTTCACTACTGACTTTTTGCGACTGAATGTTTTTGTGACCGTATTTTCCAGACTGAAAATTCTTGCGACAATTTTTGTCATAGACAATTTAGCAACTGAATTTTTTTGTCACAGGTTTCTTTGCAACTGAATTTTGGCTGCTGAATTTTTTGCGGCAGAATTTTTTTTGTGAATTAATTTTTAGCGACTGTATTTTCACTACTGAATTTTTAAATGTTTTTGTGACTGAATTTTTAGCAACTGAAATTTTTAGGCAAATGAATTTTTTGGGTCACAGAATTTTTCGCAGCTGATTTTTTTTGCAGCTGAATTTTATGACAATAAAAGGCTATTCTGTTCTTTTTTCAGGTCACAGAATTTTTTTGTGACTGAATTTTTTGGAAAAAAAATTTAGCGACAATGTTTGTTACTGATTTTTTTAGCAACTGAATTTTTTTGGCTACTGATTTTTTTGGGTCACAGAATTTTTTGCAACTGATTTTTTGCGACATTTTTTTTGTCACAGAATTTTATGCAACTAAATTTTCACTCACAAATTTTTTTGCGGCTGATTTTTTGCGACTGAATATTTTTGTGACTGAGTGTTTGTGACTGAATCTTTAGGTACTGTAGTTTTTTGGCAACTGAATTTTTTTTTGGTTGCAGAATTCTTTGCCGCTGATTTTTTTGCAACTGAATTTTATGACAATAAAGGGCTATTCTATTCTCCTCCACTGAATTTTCGCGACAGAATTATTTTCATCTAAATTATTTGGAACTGAATTTTTTGGGCGGCTTAATTTTCATCGCGTTTTTTTTTTTTTTTTTTTTTTTTTGCAACTGAATTTTTGCTTCAGAATTTTTTGCAGCTGAATCTTTCACAACACAATATTTTGCAACTGGATTCCTTTGCGAAAGAATTTTTAGCAGCTGAATTTTTCTACAACTGAATGTTTTTGTCACTTAACTGAATGTTCCCTACTGAATTTTTTCAATACTTTTTGTCACAGATTGTTTTAGCAACTGAAATTCTTTTGCAACTGAATTTTTTGGGCCACAGACCTTTCTGCAACTGAATTTTTGCGACACAATTTTTTGCTAAAGAGTTTTTAGTGACTGAATTTTTTTGCAATTTCCTTTTTTGGTCACAGAATTTTTTGCAACTGAATTTTCACTCCCAAATTTTTTTGCTGCTGAATCTTTCGCAACCCAATTTTATGGGACTGAATTGCTTTGCGAAATGATTTTTAGCAGCTGAATTTTTCTACAACTGAATGTTTTTGTCACAGAATTTTTTGCAACTGAATGTTCCCTACTGATTTTTTTCAAGACTGACTTTTTGCGATTGAATGTTTTTGTCACAGATTCTTTTAGCAACTGAAATTCTGAACTGAAAACTGAGCGTTTTTGCGACCGAATTTTTTTGGTCACAGAATTTTTTGGCAACTTCCTTTTTTGGTCACAGAATTTTTTGCAACTGAATTTTCACCCCCAAAATTTTTTTTGCCATTGACTTTTTGTGACAGAACATTTTTGCGACTGAGCGGTTTTGCGACCGAATTTTTGTGGTCACAGATTTTTTCGCAACGGAATTTTTTTGGTCACCGAATTTTTTGCAAGTGAATTTTCACTCCCAAATTATTTTGGTGCTAAATTTTTGCGACTGAACGTTTTTGCGACTGAATTTTTTTGGGTCACAGAATTTCTTGCAACTGAATTTTTTTGGTCACCGAATTTTTTGCAACGGAGTCCTTTGCAAAAGATTTTTTAGCGACTGAATTTTCCTGACAGAATTGTTTTCAACTATTTACTTTTATTTATTTATTTTATTTACAACTACTTTTCAACTCTCCACTATATTTGGAACTGAATGTTTTTTGCGGCTGAATTTTGGTCACGGAATTTTTAGCAACCGAATATTACGCAACGGGATTTCGCGACAGATATTTTGTTGTTGTTTTGACTGAATTTTTGCCACGGCGTAAAAGTTGTTCTATTTCACGGATCAATATTTTGTGCTCCTCAGGTGTTCCTCAGGGAACGTCTGGAACACGGTCTGGAAAAGCAGCGCGAGACGGAAGTGCTGCGCGCCGCCGCCGTTATCCGGGCCCACATTGCCGGCTACATCGCCAGGTAGACCGCCCGAAAGACCGAAACCGGGCGAGAAAAAAAGCTTGACTCCAACGAGGCTTCGCAGGAAGCAGTACCGCCGGCTGGTGCGCTGTGTGCTGCTGATCCAGAAGAACTTCCGTGCCTTTTACTGGCGAAGGAAGTTCCTGCTGTTGCGGCAGGCGACGCTCACCCTGCAGACGCGCCTGCGGGCTGTCATGGCCAGACGCCTGGTCGCACGCATGTTGGACCAGAAGAAGGAGGAGCAAAGGAGAAAACAACGGGAGGAAGAAGAGGAGCGAAGGAAGAAGGCGGAAGAGGAAGAATCCGAGAGGTTGGTCAGCATACATTAAAGTCATGTAGCTTCCTGATTGATTTTTTGTCAAGACCTGTAAATACGCCATTGCAATCATCCAGTCTACTAAAAATAAATGCATGGATTACTTCTGCCAAATCTGATGGTGCTTGCGTTTGGTGTCGACAGGGAGAGACTGCGTCTGGAGGCTGAACATCTTCCTCAAGAGGTACCACTTCCTGTTAATTTTGGGGCATTTCATGGTCCCCTCCTGTTTATTTGGGGCAATTTCAGGGTCACTTCCTGTTGAAGGAATCTGACCTTTTAGCCAGACTGCCGGAATCGTGCCAGCCGAACCACCGGACCCGCGCTGGCGCAGCTCCAACGACCCAGGCCGGCGAGGTCTGACAACCCGGCCAAAAGGCCAAACCCTCCGCGTTCACCTTAGTCTTAATCCTTTGTACTGACTCCATTTTGAAAGCTTCGAAACAGAAGTTGACAATTTATTCTGAGTTGACTGCAAACATACAGCACAGAGAGACCCAGGTGAGGATCCAAGGTCACCATATCACGAGTCTAGGGCTGCAGCTATCGAATATTTTAGTAGTCGATTAATCGATGAACTAGTTTGTTCGAATAATCGAGTAATCGGATAAGGAACATAAAAAATTGAAATACCTAATCTGAGCCTCACACGGTATAAAAAAAATAAAATAAAAAATGGCGATCTATGTCCAATAAAAGAAAACAATTGGCTGACTTACATAGCAAAAATCAGCTAGCTTAAATGCTACAAAACGCAAACTTTTTTAAAAAAGTGCTCTAAACAAATGGTTCAGACACATATTCCAACAAAAAACGGCTAAATATACTTATAAACTACTTTACGAATGCATTAAAAAAAACATTAGCTCAAACAAAAACTTATGTTGGTCTTAACAGGGACAAGCATATTTCAGCCATGTGAAATGAGGCAGAATAGAGGGCAGTGTATCCACCCAAATCAATAAAACTAAATGCAAACCCTTTCAAAACAAACCATTACGCCACTTTAATTAAACGAATACTCGATGCAGCTAAATTTAATTGGAACCTTTTTTTCCTAATCGAATACTCGAGTTGATCGATTAATCGTTGCGGCACTACACGAGTCAAAAAACTCACTTCCTGTTAATTTGGGGCCAATTCAAGGTCGCTTCCTGTTTGATATTAGGTCACTGTTTGGAAATCAATGAGTGAATGACGAATCAACTTCCTGTTGATTTTGTGGCATCTCAGACTTCCTGGTGAGATCGGGTCACTTCCTGTTCATATTGGGTCACTTCCTGTTCATATGGGGGCATTTCAGGTTCACTTCCTGTACAAATTGGGTCACTTCCTGTTGAATTGGAGGGATTTCAGGAACCCTTTCTGTTGCTATTGGAGCATTTCAGGGTCACTTCCTGTTCGTATTGGGTCACTTCCTGTTGAATTGGAGGGATCTCAGGAACCCTTCCTGTAGCTATTGGAGCATTTTAGGGTCACTACCTGCTCATATTGGGTCACTTCCTGTTAATTTGGAGGCTTTTTGGGATCCTTTCCTGTTCATATTGGGTCACTTCCTGTTTATTTGGGGCCAATTCAAGGTCACTTCCTGTTGATATCGGGGCACTTTGTTTTGAAATCAATGAGTGAATGACGAATCAACTTCCTGTTGATTTTGTGGCATCTCAGACTTCCTGGTGAGATCGGGTGATTTTGGGGAATTTCAGGGTCACTTCTTGTTAATATGGGGGGATTTCGGGGTCACTTCCTATTGATATGGGAGCATTTGGGTCGGAAATCAATAGGATTAAAGTTTTTGTGCATTGAATCTTTTTGAACTGGGGTAGAGATGTGCTATTGACGGCAAGAGACGTCCAATCCATTCTGACTCGATTGGTCTCTCGTCAACGGCTCTGAAATGTGATCATTTGTTTGCCGGCCATCCCATTTCAAATGGATTTGATATGTCAATGTATTGTATATATTTGCTATTAGCAATTGAGCAGATTTTTTAGTTAATAAAACAGATCACGGGTCAGTCCAGCGCACGTGAACTAAATCCCGACCTCGTTTCAGATCTACTCGGAAGCGTCGGCGGAGACCTCGGACGCTCCTCAGACGGCCCCGGTCGTGCCTCTCGAGACATCGGAGTTGTCGGAAGAGGACGGGCACGGTCAGGAGGCGTCCCAGGTGGAGGAGATCCTGCGTCTGGAGCGGGAGATCCAATCCTTGCAGATGAAGAAGGAGCGTCAAGAGCTCTCCCTGACCGAGGCCTCGCTCCTGCGCCTGCAGCTGCTGCGCGACCAGGAGCTGAAGCGCCTGGAGGACGAGGCCTGCCAGGCGGCGCAGCGCTTCCTGCGCTCGCTCAACTTCGACGAGATCGACGAGTGCGTCAGGAACATCGAGAGCTCGCTGGGCGGCCCCGAGCGGGAGGAGGAAGTGGACGAGGGCTTCGGGGCCGACGACGAGGCCTTCAAGGACTCGCCCGACCCCAGCGAGCACGGACGCTCGGACGGACAGCGCACCAGCGGCATACGGACCAGCGACGACTCCTCCGAGGAGGACCCCTACGCCAACCGGACGCCGGCCGACGTCCTCCCGGCCGAGTCCCCGTGCGAGCTCATCCCTCCGGACGAGGACTCGGAAGACGAAGCGGAGGCGACGGCGGCGGCGTTCTCCGCCGACTGCCGCGCTTCTTCGGGAACCTACAACAGCTCCGGAGCGTACCGCCTGGGATCGGAAGGAGCCCAGTCATCGGTGAGTCATTTCCACGTTTTGACCGAGAACTTGAATTTTCTGATCGTTTCTCGCCGTCTGTCAGTTCGAGGACAGCGAAGACGACTTTGACAGATTGGACACGGACGACGAACTGTCATACCGGAGGGATTCTGTCTACAGCTGCGTCACCATGCCGTACTTCCACAGCTTCCTGCAAATCAAAGGTGGGTCCAGACATCCTGGTTAGGGCTGCAGCTATCGATTATTTTAGTTGATTAATCGATGAACTAGTTAGTTCAAATAATCAAGTAATCAGATAAGGAACGAGGTGACGGGTTCTGGCTGTTGTTTGTGCTTATGCACCAAACTGCAGCTCAAAGTACCCACCCTTTTTGGAGTCCTTGGAGGGTGTGCTGGAGGACGCCCCCTCTGGAGACTCCCTCGTTCTCCTGGGGGACTTCAACGCTCACATGGGCAATGACAGTGAGACCTGGAGGGGCGCGATTTGGAGGAACGGTCCCCCCCGATCAGAACCTGAGTGGTGTTCGGTTATTGGACTTCTGTGCTCGTCACGGTTTGTCCATAACGAACACCATGTTCAAACAAACAACAGTCCGAGTGGGCCTTGTTCCAGACCTCCACTGTTGAGGCGGCCGATCGGAGCTGTGGCTGTAAGGTGGTTGGTGCCTGTCGTGGCGGCAATCCCCTAACCCGCTGGTGGACACCAGCGGTAAGGGATGCTGTCAAGCTGAAGACCCGGGACGTCGTGAGTTTGTGGGGAGAATACTTCGAAGACCTTCTCAATTCCTCTGACACACCTTCCTTTGAGGAAGCAGAGTCTGGGGACTCCGAGGTGGGCTCTCCGACCTCTGGGGTTGAAGTCAATGAGGTGGTTGGAAAGTTCCTCGGTGGCAAAGCCCTGGCGTTGGTGATAGCCGCCCGGAGTTCATAAAGGCTCTGAATGTTGTGGGGTTGTCGTGGCTGACACGCCTTTGCAACAACGCGTGGACATTGGGGACAGTGCCTCTGGAATGGCAGACCAGGGTGGTGGTCCCCCTTTTTAAGAAGGGGGACCAGAGGGTGTGTTCCAATTATAGAGGGATCACACTCCTCAGCCTCCCCGCTAAACACTATTCAGGGGTGCTGGAGAGGAGCGTTCGTCGGGAAGTCGAATCTCTGATTCAGGAGGAGCAGTGTGGTTTTCGCCCCAGCCGTGGAACAGTGGACCAGCTCTACTCCCTCGGCAGGGTCCTCGAAGGTGCATGGGAGTTCGCCCAACCAGTCTACATGTGTTTTGTGGATCTGGAGAAGGCGTTCGACCATGTGCCTCAAGGAGTCCTGTGGGGGGTGGTCCGGGAGTACGGGGTACCGGGCCCCTTGGTAAGGGCTGTTCAGTCCCTGTACGACCGATGTCAGAGTTTTGTCCGCATTGCTGGCGGTAAGTTGAATTTGTTCCCAGTGAGGGTTGGACTCCGCCAAGGCTGCCCTTTGTCACCGATTCTGTTCATAGTTTCTATGGACAGAATTTCTAGGCGCAGCCGAAGCGTTGAGGGGAGTTTGGTGTCCTCAGCATTGCATCTCTGCTTTTTGCAGATGATGTGGTACTGTTGGCTTCTTCAAGACGTGACCTCCAACTCACACTGGAGCGGTTCGCAGTCAAGTGTGAAGCGTTTGGGATGAAGCTCAGCACATCCAAATCCGAGACCATGGTCCTTAGCCGGAAAAGGGTGGAGTGCCCTCTCCTGGTCAGGGATGAGATCCTTCCCCAAGTGGAAGAGTTCAAGTATCTTGGGGTCTTGTTCACGAGAAGGAGGGAGCGGGAAATCGACAGGTAGATTGGTGCAGCGTCTGCGGTAATGCGGACTCTGCACGAATCTGTAGTGGTGAAGGAGCTGAGCTGAAATTAAATCTCGTAAATGCCCCAAAATCGACAGGAAGTTTCCAAAAACAAACAGGAAGTGACGTCCGTAACCCAAAACAGACAACACCTGACCAGTTAATACCCCAAAAGGAAGTGACCGAAAATCAACAGGAAATGATGTGAAATGCCCCAAAATCAACATGAAGTCACCAAAAAGCAACAGAAAGTGACCTGTAAATTCCCCTTAGGAAAAGGAAGTGACTGAAAATCAACAGGAAATGAGGTGAAATGCACCAAAAATCATTAGGAAGTGACCAAAAATCAACAGGAAATGAGGTGAAATGCACCAAAATCATCAGGAAGTGACATGTAAATGCCCCAGAATTAACGGGAAGTGACCAAAAATTAACAGGAAACGATGTGAAATGCACCAAAAACAACAGGAAGTGACCTGTCAATGCCCCAAAGGAAAAGGAAGTGACTGAACTTCAACAGGAAATGAGGTGAAATGCACCAATATTAACAGGAAGTGACCCGTAAATGCCCCGAAATCAACAGGAAGGAACCAAAAATCAACAGGAAGTGAGGTCTGTAACCCAAAATCAACAGGAAATGAGGTGAAGTGCACCTAAATTAACAGGAAGTGACCAGTAAATACCCCAAAATCAACAGGAAGTGATGTCTGTAACCCAAAATCAACAGGACGAGACCTGTAAATGCCCCAGAGGAAAAGTGACCGAAAATCAACAGGAAATGATGATAAATGTACCAAAACTAACAGGAAGTGACCCGTAAATGCCCAAAAATCAACAGAAAGTGACCGAAAATCAACAGGAAGTGACCTGTAAATAAGCCCAAAATCAACAGGAAGTGACCTGTAAATAACCCCAAAATCAACAGGAAGCGACCAAAAATCAATAGGAAGTGACGTCCGTAGCCCAAAATCAACAGAAAGTGACCGAAAATCAACAGGAAGTGACCTGTAAATAACCCCAAAATCAACAGTAAGCGACCAAAAATCAATAGGAAGTAGGCCTGAACGATATATCGTTTAAACATCGCCATCGCGATGTGCGCATGCGCAATAGTCCCATCGCAAGGACGTGCGATAGTTTTTTCATTTCATTTTTTTAAATCCACAAACGTTTGTTTTGAGCAAGGAGCGAGAAAGAGAGTGCACAGTCTCTCATTCTCTCCAGCTCGCAGTCATCGGCTCCTCCCCCTCCCCTGCTAGAGCGGAGTGGAGGGAGGAGGGGCCGAACAGCAGAGCGGAGGGAGGAGGGGCCGTTTTCAAAGTGAAAGCAAGCAATCAAGCAGCACGTTGAATAGGGAAGACTGTCTCCAAAAGGAGTTTTGGAAGTATTTTGGCTATCGACAAGAATATAAGGAACAAAAAACAGCCCTGTTGACAGTGCCTCGCCATGGTTGCCTCAACAAGAAGTAATCCGTCGAACATGTGGGACCATTTAAAACGCAGGTATCTATGCATTCCTGCTACGAGCTTCCCATCAGAGGCTTTTTAGTACAGGTGGGAACATTGTTACGTGCCAACGTTGTTGTCTCAAGCCTGCAATGGTGGATAAACTAGTAGTCTTGGCCAAAAACCTATGAGACCCAGTTGAGAATTGCTGAGCAAGGAAGGTGGACGATATGCAGACAAATACATAAATTTGGGAGTTAAAATGGTTCTGTTATTCATCAGTTATTTGCTGTTATTCAGTTCAATTATTTACAAGTTCAATTGAGTTTCTGTTTCTTTTATATTTAAATTAACTGTAAATCGTATTTTTCAAATAACTATAGTACAGCTGCACATAAAGTTTTGATACTTAATATTTTTTAAATATTTTTACAACTTTGTTGCAGTTTTGCAGTTCTATATTGTTATATTTTGTGTAAACAACTCAGGGGACTAATGCACTTGCACTTTTATTTGACAGATTTAATATTTAAGTTCAAATATGTTGACAACTTTATTGTTTTACTGAGGTTCTTATTTATTGTTATAGTTTGTGAACAACTCTTATTTGTCATATTTAATATTTTTGTTCAAATATGTTTACAACTTTGTTGTTATTTTACCGAAGTTGTTATTTATTGTTATATTTTGTCAAAAACTCAGGGGACGAATGCACCTGCTCTTTTATTTGTCATTTAATGTATTTGCTGGTGTTGAAGTGTCAAATATTGTGTTCAAGAAATTATCTATTTTGTGCAGACATGGCTTCCTGGATCCCTTCATAATAATACAGCAATCTTAATCATTCACAAATGAAACCGTATTATATGAATACACTGTGGTCACGGTGTGTCATGCAAAGTATTTCCAAACAGCTATTCAAGTCATCTAGTGAATATTTCTTTAAAAAAATTTTTTTTTTTTTTTTTTTTTTTTTACTATCGCAATATAATATCGCAATATATTGCACACCTAAAAAAAAATCGCAACAATAGTTTTTTCCAATATCGTTCAGGCCTAATAGGAAGTGACGTCCGTAGCCCAAAATCAACAGGAAGTGACCAAAAATCAACAGGAAATGATGTCTGTAACCCAAAATCAACAGCAAGTGACCTGCAAATGCCCCAAAAGGAAAAGGAAGTGACCCAAAATCAACTGGAAGGGACCTAGAAATGTCCCAAAATTAACAGGAAGTGACCAAAAATCAATAGGAAATTACATCCGGAACCAAAAAATCAACAGCAAATGCCCCAAAAGGCAACAGAAGTAACCCAAAATCAACAGGAAGTGACCAAAAATCAACAGGAATTGACCTCCAGAACCCAAAATCAACAGCAAGTGACATGCAAATGCCCCAAAATGAACTCATCGGACAAGACGGCCATAGACGTCAAATCTGTTTGAAGTGGGAGGGATGGCAGCGAATGAACGAACGAACAGATTGGTCGTCTACAAGTGATAAACTCATTCATATTCACAAGAGAAGGATGTTTGTTTACCTGTTTATTATTTGTTCAGTACCATATTGTAAATTGACTTTGTATGAAGTTGTTGCCTTTTTTTTTTGGGCGCCCCCCCCGCAGGCGGCCTGATGAACACGTGGAAGCGGCGCTGGTGCGTGCTGAAGGACGAGACCTTCTTGTGGTTCCGCGCCAAGCAGGAAGCCCTCAAGCAAGGCTGGCTGCACAAGAAAGGCGGCGGCTCCTCCACGCTGTCGCGCCGGAACTGGAAGCGCCGCTGGTTCGTCCTCAGGCAGAGCAAGCTCACCTACTTTGAGAACGACGGCGAGGACAAACTCAAAGGGGTGCTGGACATGCACGCCGCCAAGTTAGTCCGCCGCCGGATCGACGGTACGGGACGCCGCGAGCGAGAAAGACTAGCGTCTTGTCCTCGCAGGGAGGTGATCGACAACGCCGACAAGGAGAACGGCATCGACATCGTCATGCCGGAGAGGACGTACCACCTGGTGGCCGAGACGGCCGAAGACGCCAGGTGAGGCGGCGAGGGCAAACGGATTGATTGCCACCGACGGCGATAGATGTCTATCCCTCCCGATTGGACGTCTACGGCTGTCAGTCACAGCCAATGCTGAGTCATTTCCTGTTGATTTTCAGTCACTTCCTTTTCCTTTTAGGGCCTTTACAGGTCACTTCCTGTTGATTTTAGGTTACAGATGTCATTTCCTGTTGATTTTTTGTCACTTCCTGTTTATTTGGGGGGCTTTACAGGTCACCTCCTGCTGATTTTTGGTCACTTACTGGGATTTTGGGGCATTTACAGGTCACTTCCTGTTGATTTTTGGTCACTTACTGTGATTTTGGGGCATTTACAGGTCACTTCCTGTTGATTTTGGCGCATTTTACCTAATATCCTATTGATTTTCAGTCACCTCCTTCTCTTAAGGGGCATTAACAGGTCACTTTCTGTTGATCTTGGGTGACAGACGTCACTACCAGTCGATTTTGGGGCATTTGCGGGTCACTTCCTGTTGATTTTGGTGCGTCAACGGGTTACTTTCTCTTCATTTTTGGGTTACAGACGTCACTTCCTGTTGATTTTCAGTCACTTCCTTTTGCTTTTGGGGCATTTACAGGTCACTTGCTGTTGATTTTGGGACATTTCACCTCATTTCCTGTTGATTTTTGATCACTTCCTTTGGGGCATTTACAGGTCACTTCCTGTTGATCTTTGATGGCTTCTTGTTGAATTTGTTGCTTTTCAACTCATTTCCTGTTGATTTTTGGTCACCGCCTGATAATTTTGGTGTATTTTGCCTCATTTCCTGTTGATTTTTGGTCACTTCCTTTTCCTAAAGGGTATTGACAGATAACTTCCTGTTGATTTGGGGGCATTTAAGTGTCACTTCCTGTTGATTTTTGTGCATTTCACCTCATTTCCTGTTGATTTTTGGTCACTTTCCGTTGATCTTGGGGCATTTACTGGTCACTTCCTGTTGATTTTGTGGAATTTCACATCATTTCCTGTTGATGTTTGGGCAATTACTGTTGTTTTTTGGGCATTTAGTAGTCACTAACTGTTGATTTTGGTGCATTTCACCTCATTTCCTGTTGATTTTTTTTTTTTTAACTTCCTGTTGATTTGGGGGGATTTTCGGGTCACATTCTGTGGATTTTGGGTTACAGACATCACTGTTGATTCTTAGTCACTTCCTGTTGATTATTGGTTACTTCCTGTTTATTTTAGGGCATTTACGGGTCACTTCCAGATTATTTTGGTGCATTTCGCCTCCTTTCCTGTTGATTTTTGATCACTTCCTGTTGAGTTTGGGTTACGGACGTCACTTCCTATTGATTTTTAGTCACTTCCTGTTGATTTTGGGGCATTTATGGGTCACATCCTGTTGATTTTGGCGCATTTCACCTCATTTCCTGTTGATTTTTGGTCAGTTCATTTTTTTGGGGCATTTATAGGTCACTAGCTATTGATTTTGGTGCATTTCGCCTCATTTCTTTTATTTTGGGGGATTTACAGGTCACTTCCTGTGATTTTGGGTTGCGGAAGTCACGTCCTGTTTATTTTCGGTCACTTCCTTTTCCTTTTGGGACATTTCCAGGTCACGTGCTGTTAATGTTGGGTTATAGAGGTCATTTCCTCATGATTTTTGGTCACTTCCTGTTGACTGCCTGTTGATATTTGTTTACTTCCTTGTCCTTTTGGGGCACTTACAGGTCACTTGCTGTTGATTTTGGGTTACGGATGTCATTTCCTGTTGATTTTGGGGCATTTACGGGTCACTTGCTGTTGATTTTAGGTTACAGAAAAAGGAAGTGACATGGGAATCTCCCCAAATGAATAAGCAGTAACATCTCTTGCCCAAACCTGATTGTTCACACATACAAAGCTATATACTGTTGAAATGAATTCATCACTTTTAAATGTCCAATACATTTAAAGTGGAAGGCTGGCAGCGATGCCATCCCTTCCACTTCAAGCGGATTGGCCACATAATTAGAGTTCATTCATCATAGAAGTCAGTTAAAGAGCGAATTAATACAAAGAAAACGAATAACGCTACGTTTTTCTACCCGGCAACAGCCAGTGGTTCAGCGTGCTCAGCCAGGTGCACGGCGCCACAGAGCAGGAAATCGGCGAAATGCACGACGAGCAGGCCAACCCCCAAAACGCCGTGGTCAGTACGACATTAACTCATCATCTAGTGCGTTTTTTTTTTCTTTTCATCTCATTCCGCCAACTTTTTGTCCTTTAGGGAACTCTGGACGTGGGCATGATCGACTCTGTGTGCGCGTCAGACAATCCCGAGAGGTGAGCGGCGACGCTCAATTGTTATCATCGGCACAGGCCAAAATGACCGCCTTCTCCTCGCGCAGGCCCAATTCGTTGGTCATCATCACCGCCAACCGCGTGCTCCACTGCGTCGCCGACACGCCGGAGGAGATGCACCACTGGATCGCGCTGCTGCAGAGGTCCAAGGGCGACGCTCGCGTCGACGGCCAGGAGTTCATCGTACGAGGTGCGCCGCCGACGTCGAACGCGTCCTGAAAATCGGATCAGAAATTTTATATTCATCTAATAGGGATTTTGACTCTTCGTTGAGTGTTTTTTAATGTTTCAGTGCAATTGACGTCCAATCTGTTTGGACCGGGACGACGTCTTTTGCCATCAATGGCAGCTGATAAATTCATTTATGGAATTGCATTAATAATTTACTTGATTGCTTGATATTAGAGGTGTGCCATCTTGGGCACCCCACGATTCGATTCGATTACGATTCAGGGTACTACGATTCGATCACGGTATTGACAATGATTGCGATTATCATGCTTATCGATGCATCTTACATTATTCATTCACAAAGTAGCCAAACAAATTTATGTCCATTATTTATTTAAAATATCCTAATGATTTAACAAACGACGGAAACTTTTTTTTTAACAAAAAAGTATAAAAACTAGGGCTGTCAAATGATTAAAATTTTTAATCGAGTTAATTACAGTTTAAAAATTAATTAATCGTAATTAATCGCAATTCAAACCATCTATAAGATATGCCATATTTTTCTGTAAATTATTGTTGGAATGAAAAGATAAGACACAAGACGGATATATACATAAGTACTGCATTTCTTTATTATAACAATAAATCAACAAGATGGCTTTAACATTATTAATATTCTCTTAAAGCCATCCATAGATAGAAAAACTTGTAGTTCTTAAAAGATAAATGTTAGTACAAGTTATAGAAGTTTTATATTAAAACCCCTCTTAATGTTTTCGTTTTGTTAAAATTTGTAAAATTTTCAATCAAAAAATAAACTGGTAGCTCGCCATTGTTGATGTCAATAATTACACAATGCTCATGGGTGCTTAAGCCCATAAAATCAGTCGCACCCAAGCGCCAGCAGTGGCCGACAAACCTCCAAAAAACACAAGTAACAAGTTGGCATTGCACTGTGCTGTCATTTTAATCGGAGCGGGGCATGTGCGTTAATTGCGTCAAATATTTTAACGTGATTAATTTAATTAATAAAAATTAATTACCGCCCGTTAACGGGATAATTTTGACAGCCCTAATTACGATTAATTAATTTTAAAGCTGTGATTACCTCGATTAAAAATTTTAATCGTTTGACAGCCAATTGTGTGATTTGTGAATCATGTTTAAAGTTGAGTTGAAATTGTTTGGGTTAGGTTGGCTGCACAAGGAGATGAAAAGCGGCGGTGTCGGCAAAGCGCCGTTGAAGCTGAAGAAGCGCTGGTTCCTGCTGACGCACAATTCGCTGGACTACTACAAGAGCTCGGAGCGCGGCGCCCTCAAGTTGGGGACGCTGGTGCTCAACAGTTTGTGCTCGGTGGTGCCGCCCGACGACAGAGTTTTCAAGGAGACCGGTGGGTAAAGCCCGGCGATTGCCGCGCCGCCAATTCACAACGTTTGCCCGTCACAGGCTACTGGAACGTGACGGTCTACGGCCGCAAGCACTCGTACCGCCTCTATTGCAAACTCCTCAACGAGGCGGCCCGCTGGGCCGGCGCCGTCCAAAACGTCATCGACGCCAAAGCGCCTATCGACACACCCACGCAGCAGCTCATTCTTCAAATCAAGGTAGCCCAGTTGTTGTTTTACCTGCAAAAGGGAAGCCATATTACGTAGGGTTCATGATTTTGACTCTGGTCTACAGGAAAACAGCTTGAATTGGGAGGTCGTGGATCAAATCTACAGACGGAACCCCATCCTGCGATACAGCCAGCACCCGCTGCACTCGCCCCTCCTGCCGCTGCCTTACGGGGACGTCGGCCGGGGCGCCTACGGCACGCTGCGGGAGGAGGCGCTGAAGGCCTTCGAGCGGCTGCGGCGGCCCGAGTCGGCGGCCGACCCGGCGCCCCTGATCCAGGGCGTCCTGCGGGCGGGCCTGGAGCTGCGCCCCCTCCGGGACGAGATCTACTGCCAGCTGGTCAAACAGACCACGCGTCCGCCGCGGGCCGGCGACCCCGCCGACCTGGCACGCTGGAGGGTGCTAGCGTGCGCCGCCTGCGCCTTCCTGCCCTCCAGGAGCGTTCTGGCCTACGTCAAATTCCACCTCAAAAGGTACAACAAGACAAAAAAAAAACAACTGCAGCTAAAATTAGTACAACTAATTAAAATTTTCCGTTCGCCCGTAAATGAGGGTTTTTTCAAAAGAAGGAAAGGGGGGAAAAAAATTCAAAATGTATTTAGTCCTACAATTTTTGACAGAACCGCATAATTTACACATCAAAATATCCAGGACTGTACTTCTACAGAATTTGCCCAAAACGTACAGTTCCCCCCAAATTTGCCAAAATTTGCCCCATTCATTTCTAATGGGATGCTATTAACAGCCATAAACATCCAAATTTCCCATTTATTTTCAATAGCAGGAAAACATACTGTAAGTCCTTGTGATTTTTGACCATTTATCATGACAGCCCATTGACATTGAACTGGCGCCCAAGTAAGCCATGCGCGTCCATGTACGTCCAAGTTTCCCTTTTCTATAGGCATTTACACTGCGTTGACACCCATATACACAGATACCAATGAGGGCAATGCACGTCCATGCCATGGACGGCCATGTATGCCGACTCTATTAATGCTAATGTACTTGGATTCCATTGACGCACATTGTAAGTCGGTGTCATTGACGGACATGTTCGTCGAAATTTCCCATTCATTTTCAATGGCAAAAAAAAAAAAACTGTCCCCAAATCATATCTAGTCAATTGAAATGACTAGATATTAAGTGTGTAACGGTACATGTATTTGTATTGAACCGTTTCGGTACGTGGTGCTCTGTTCGGAACGGAGGCGTACCGAACGAGTTTCTGACGTAATGTAACCCATACTTTTCGAGGCTGTGAGTTGATCGGGTTACAGTTTCTTTGTGTAGATTATATTTACTCAAGTCTTCTCTACTATAATGAGGACCAACACGGTAGGACAGTATAACCCAGAAACGTCAATGGCGCGACAACGTTGCCGCTGCGAGAACGCAGTTAAACGCGGGCGTTAAAGTCAATCAGCCAATGCACACCAGTCGCAGTGCGGCCGCGTGTTAGATGCGTCCCAGAGGCAGCTCGACTCGACGCACGCGAAAAGAACAGCAGATTTTATTATTTGACGCGAGACGCGACCCTCCTGCGTCAATACTACTACCGGTAGCTAGGATCGGGCTGACCGGAAGTCACTCGAGTGAAAATATGGTGGATCCGGTCGATTTTCAAACTAATATGCAAT
This sequence comes from Corythoichthys intestinalis, assembly GCF_030265065.1. Classification (NCBI taxonomy): domain Eukaryota; kingdom Metazoa; phylum Chordata; class Actinopteri; order Syngnathiformes; family Syngnathidae; genus Corythoichthys; species Corythoichthys intestinalis. The sequence goes on along the minus strand of NC_080408.1, from coordinate 3,356,048 downwards.
CGTAACCCACTTTTTGAGTCCATCAGATCTCTTGAGTGGTAGATCGGCACACAGTTGACTTGTCTTTGTTGATTTACTGCTGTCTTCTCTTCTATAATAATAGGCAACACAGCCCCGTGTTCAATACAAAACCCTCCTACCACAACAAAACACCTAGGAACTAATGTTATACAACATAAAATATACAATATAAAAGAATACTACATCACATTTGTAAAATATAAACACATAATAAAATAGATACAGTGCCTTGCAAAAGTATTCGGCCCCCTTGAACCTTGCAACCTTTCGCCACATTTCAGGCTTCAAACATAAAGATATAAAATTCTAATTTTTTGTCAAGAATCAACAACAAGTGGGACACAATCGTGAAGTGGAACAACATTTATTGGATAATTTAAACTTTTTTAACAAATAAAAAACTGAAAAGTGGGGCGTGCAATATTATTCGGCCCCCTTGCTTTGTATACTTTGTAGCGCCACCTTTTGCTCCAATTACAGCTGCAAGTCGCTTGGGGTATGTTTCTATCAGTTTTGCACATCGAGAGACTGACATTCTTGCCCATTCTTCTTTGCAAAACAGCTCGAGCTCAGTGAGGTTGGATGGAGAGTGTTTGTGAACAGCAGTCTTCAGCTCTTTCCACAGATTCTCGATTGAATTCAGGTCTGGACTTGGACTTGGCCATTCCAACACCTGGATACGTTTATTTTTGAACCATTCCATTGTAGTTTTGGCTTTATGTTTTGGATCATTGTCGTGTTGGAAGATAAATCTCCGTCCCAGTCTCAGGTCTTGTGTAGATACCAACAGGTTTTCTTCCAGAATGTTCCTGTATTTGGCTGCATCCATCTTCCCGTCAATTTTAACCATCTTCCCTGTCCCTGCTGAAGAAAAGCAGGCCCAAACCATGATGCTGCCACCACCATGTTTGACAGTGGGGATGGTGTGTTCAGTGTGATGAGCTGTGTTGCTTTTACGCCAAACATATGGTTTTGCATTGTGGCCAAAAAGTTCAATTTTGGTTTCATCTGACCAGAGCACCTTCTTCCACATGTTTGGTGTGTCTCCCAGGTGGCTTGTGGCAAACTTTAAACGAGACTTTTTATGGATATCTTTGAGAAATGGCTTTCTTCTTGCCACTCTTCCATAAAGGCCAGATTTGTGCAGTGTACGACTGATTGTTGTCCTATGGACAGACTCTCCCACCTCAGCTGTAGATCTCTGCAGTTCATCCAGAGTGATCATGGGCCTCTTGGCTGCATCTCTGATCGTTTTTTCCTTGTTTGAGAAGAAAGTTTGGAAGGACGGCCGGGTCTTGGTAGATTTGCGGTGGTCTGATGCTCCTTCCATTTCAATATGATGGCTTGCACAGTGCTCCTTGAGATGTTTAAAGCTTGGGAAATTCAAATCCGGCTTTAAACTTCTCCACAACAGTATCTCGGACCTGCCTGGTGTGTTCCTTGGTTTTCATAATGCTCTCTGCACTTTAAACAGAACCCTGAGACTATCACAGAGCAGGTGCATTTATACGGAGACTTGATTACACACAGGTGGATTCTATTTATCATCATCGGTCATTTAGGACAACATTGGATCATTCAGAGATCCCCACTGAACTTCTGGAGTGAGTTTGCTGCACTGAAAGTAAAGGGGCCGAATAATATTGCACGCCCCACTTTTCAGTTTTTTATTTGTTAAAAAAGTTTAAATTATCCAATAAATGTTGTTCCACTTCACGATTGTGTCCCACTTGTTGTTGATTCTTGACAAAAAAATCAAATTTCATATCTTTATGTTTGAAGCCTGAAATGTGGCGAAAGGTTGCAAGATTCAAGGGGGCCGAATACTTTTGCAAGGCACTGTAATAGCCCATTTAAATAAATTGAAATGAGCTAAAACACCTGTAATTAAATAAGAATAATGCACAGATCCTGCTTACACATTTAAATTTATTCATTTCAGTGTGGCGCTTTAACTTGAGAAAATCCACCAATAAAGCTTTTGAAAAGCGTTCATAAGAAAAAAAAATGATTCATTGAGGCATTTCATTTGTAAAATACATGTTAAAATCTTTGTCATTGGGATTGCTTTTCTCTTTAGCACAGGACTTCTTTTTTCTTCTTTCTTTCAGAAAGAAAGCTGACCAATACGCGGGGTCTGAAAGGCAAATTGTTGTTGGATTATTAACCTTAAAAACCCGCTACTTTTTGAGCAGAATTCTAGCTTCGTATAGGCTAATGTTCCTATTGTTGAAAGCACAAAGGTGTGTAATAAACAACTAGCACATTTATATTTTGCATTTTGTTTTCTTACTGTACCGGAAATGAACCGAACCGTGACCTGAAAACCGAGGTACGTACCGAACAGAGATTTTTGTGTACCGTTACACCCCTGCTAGATATCAATAGAACGTGTCCCCCGAATGTCCCCAAATCATCATGAAGTGAACTGATATCAAAAGGACCCGACCTGAAAATAACAGGAAGTGACGAGGAAACGCATCAAAAGTTCCTGGATGGTAAGGGGCATAAAAGGATTTTACTGAATTTGCCAAAAATTTACATTTCCCCCAAAATTAGCCAGCAAAGTTTTTCATTCATTTCTAATGGGATGCCATTGACAGCCATGTATGTCCAAATTTCCCATTCATTTTCAATGGCAGAAAAACCTGTGTGGTTGTGATTTTTGACCAAAAACCTACCATCAACCGGTGGCCAAGTAAGTGGATGCCATTGACAGCCATGCAACAAGACATGTCCACAAAATGTACCCAAATCATCGGGAAATTACCTGATAGCAACAGGACAACAAATAACAACAAATAGTAATATTGATTTAAAGTAAGTGGAATAATCTGACGCATTAATCTGTTTACTAGCCTTTAAGACTCAAAACAAGATGGAGAAAATGATTGGACTAGATTTAGGAAAAAGTCTGATTATTTGCATTGTACAAACTAAATAATACTGTAGGTATATGGCCTACAAAGAAATACACATTGTTTTAAAGCAATGAAAAAAATACATGCCGAAAATACAAATAAAAAAATGACGCCTATCTAAATTTGGGGCCTTTTTTGTCCATATAACGTGCTACCCTCACAAAATGTATGACATTTGTCAAAATGTGTCTTCAGTATGCATTGTCATTTCCCCGGCAGGACACGGGAGTCCGTCCCCGGCACGGAGGCGGAGCGCTACGCCGCCTTCGCCCTGGACGCGCTCAAGAGGACGCGCGGGCGGGAGAACGTGCCGTCGCGGGAAGAGATCAGCGCCGTGCTGGCTCGCCGGGACATGAGCACCGCCGTGCATTGTCACGGCGGCGGCTGCTGCAACATCAACTTCAACTCACACACCACCGCCGGCGAGGTGAGACGACGCCACCGGCATAAATCAAATAACGACAACTCATCCATGATGAATTTCATCGACTAAAATTTTGAAAGGATGAGGAAGTAGTACAAATGAATGGCTGCGAAAACAAAAACTATATCTATTTTTTAAAATGCCATTAACCCCCCATTAGTCCCTGAATTGCCTCTATGGGGCCCTATTGAATTTTTCAAAAAGGCCTTTCCCATTTTTTTTTTTTTTTTTTCAAATGTCAGGGACTTGAGTAGATTCTCGAGCCATGAAATTCGTCACACTTAGTCGAATTGGCCCAATGAGAAGATTCATTTTGGTTTTGAAGAAGGGCGTGGCTGCACACCTCAGTCGCGCCTCCTTTTTGTTGCACCCTCTTCAATTGGGTTTTTTTCTCCTAGGTGTGTGAATGTATTTCTAATGCCAATAAAAGAGGTGAGTTTTAAGCATGGTAGGTTCTAATTAGATGAGGGGATGATCTGCCACCAAAACTGGTAGCTCAGTCCTGCTTGCAGACCAAGTTTTTTTTTTGTGAATTGGCTAATGGCCGAAAAAAGTCCATATATCGGCCCAATATATCGATCAGGCAATATATCGACTGACCTCTGAAATATACAACTTCAAATGGAAACATCTTAAATTGTATGCTTCCACGCATCAGGTGGTGGAGAAGCTGGTCCGTGGTCTGGCCATGGAGGACAGCAAGAACATGTTTGCGCTCTTCGAGCACAACGACGGCGTGGAAAAAGCCATCGAGAGTCGCACCGTGGTCGCCGACGTCCTCGCCAAGTTTGAAAAGTCAGCCCCCCGTACTCACCTCCTTGCTTATTGTCTCCTATCAACAGGGTACCCGCGGGGTCTTAAAAACTTGAAAAAGTCTTAAATTAGATCATTGTAAATAAAGGCCTTGAAAAATTCTTAAATTTTGTTTAGAAGTCTTAAATTTCATTCTCAAAAATCTTAAGTTTTCCCAGTCTGATCTACGTGGCAGAGCTAATAACTGTGTAATAAGGAAACTAACAAAAAAAGTATGGAACGTTGTGTTGTAAAATTATTTTTCATTTTCTCCGACTTTATCGATCTTGACCGATAAATGCACTGTTTCGGCTTATAGTACATTGCGGCTTATTTGTTGATTTATTTGGGTTAATAAGTAACACTGTATTTGACAGCGGCGTCATATAGGATTGTCATAATTATGACACTATCATGGGCATTACTGAACGCTTATAACAGATGTCACTAAGTGTCACCCGGCAAATTATGTCACTAACTCCATTTATGTCCAGCTCTGATCATTTACATCCATTCAAAAGTGAGATAATTTGCCGGATAACACTAAATGACATCTGTTATAAGCATTCATTAATGCTCATGACAGTGTCATGTCATAATTATGATTGTCTAATGACAGTCTTATGGCCCCATTGTCGTATAAGGTGCTACCAAATACCTTAACAAGCATTTAATGAAACAACTAGAAGAAATAATTCGCAGGGAACAGGAATTTTGAATGTTATTTACATCTGCAGCGCTGCAATGCATGCTAAGAGGCATGTTGGACAACAACAGTGTTGACAGCAGGTGGAAGCAGAGGTTGACTGTCTACCCCCCAAGGGAGCAGTGATGGCCAAATGAAGCTTCTTGAAACAATGAAGCTTTTCAGCCAATTGGTTCAAAGCTTCATGGTTCAGTGACCAAATGAACCACCATTGCACCATACCACTATGACAGTCGTATGACGCCGCTGTCAAATAAAGTGTTACTGGTTAATATATTTTGGTGGAAAAATCCCATAATATAGTGAGGACAGCTGCGGTTTATAGTCCAGTGCAGCTTATCTATGAACAAATGCTGTTTTCATGTCAAATTTAGTGCGTGGCGGCTTATAGTCAGGTGCGCCTTATAGTGCGGAAATTACGATAATCTGATTTCTTATGCTGTTATTCTTAGTTATTCGGATTCTTTTGCATTATTTCATGAATGTATGCCAGAATAGGTGCGAGATTGGTCTTAAATTTCATTGGCTGTGGTCTTGAAAAGGTCTTAAAAAGTCTTAAATTAGAATGGAAAAATCCTGGGGGAACCCTGATCAAGAACTGTTATGTGTTGGCGCACTGCAGATTGGCATCCGGTCCAGAAGAGGGCAGCACAGGCTGGAAGTTGTACTTCAAACTGTATTGCTTCTTGGACGTAGACAACGTTCCCCAAGACAGTGTGGAGTTCGCCTTCATGTTTGAACAGGTAAGGACTAGAGGTGGGAATCTTTGAGCACCTAACGATTCGATTACGATTCAGAGGCTCCGATTAAATTATAAATCGATTATTGACCCCCCACCCCCAGCTTTTAATTTGTTGTACATTAGTTCCAAAATTGTTCAAAAATCCTCTCAGGCTAACTAATGCTAACTAACCAAACTAATATTTCATTATCAAGTTAACTGTTAAAATCATTCAATTAAATACTGTCCCCATAAAGTCCCCATTCTGAATCATCAGCTTTAAACTACATTCAATTAATTTAACGATGTGAATGAACCGTTAAAATTGTTATCATTGCTATCGTTATTCCATAATTTCCCTTCCGTCTACTTTCGACATGTCATAGTTTTAAAACTGTTTCTTCATTTAAAGATAGATTCAAGTCAAGATTTTGCCAATTTTGGTGTATTTTAGATCAAATGTTATTTAGGTTCGCTACAATAGAGCCTTCTAGAGAAGTACTGCTTTAAGATGGCGGCTGTTTACAACGCGGCAACTACTAAACGGCAAGTCTGTCATTTCGCATCTACTTCTCTTTATACGTTTTTACGCCGGCGTTGTCTGTCATTTTCCATCTAGTTCTACATATATGTGATATCTATTATAGCCATATGTGTCCATATATTTGTAGCAACTAGCAACTGGGCATTGTTTGAAGCAGCTATCGGCCGCAGTTAGGTATTATTGTTTTTTTATCTAGCGGCATGAGTTGTACATGATATTTACTCTCGGTCCGTTCCTCGTTGCGTCCCGAAGACCGCGCTTACAGTGTTTTAGTTCTGCTTTACCTGGTATAATTCAATAATTGGAATTTGGATGTTTGTGAATCGTTCTCGAATCTTCCACGGCCGAATTGCGAATAATCTAAGAATCGGAAATTTCGCACGCCTCTAGTAAGGACCATGTAGCGGCAGATTGATTGTTCCATATATAATGTTTGCACGTGTGCGTTCTGTTCAGGCCCACGAAGCGGTGATTCGCGGTCAGTACCCCGCGCCGGAAGAGACGCTTCAGTTCCTGTCGGCCTTGAGGCTCCAGTACCTCTTGGGAGACCAAAACCCCCGCACCGATGTGCCGGAGCTGTCCCTGGTCTTCCCCTCGGCTCGGCTCCGGGCCCGCGTGGAGAACTCTGCGCGGAGCTTCGCGCCGGCCGAGCGCTCGGGCAAGCGCTCCAGTTTCCTGGAGGGAACGCTGAGACGCAGCTTCCGCAGCGGCTCGCTGGGCCGCCGCCGCTCCGAGGCGGAGAGCGGTTTGGAGGCGTGGCTGCGCGAGGAGGAGGCCGCCGTTCGAGCCGGCGTGCTGGATAAGTGGGGCAAGCTGCGCGGCGTGGCGCCCCAGCAGGCCATGCGCAAGTACATGGCGCTGGTCAGGGAGTGGCCCGGCTACGGCTCCACCCTCTTCAGTGTGGAGGTCAGTAATCATTCACTCCCTTACATGGAGAAATTACGATCGGACGCACTGTTCTCAAAAAAATATTATTCTGATTGGGACACTTTTTTTTGACATGCGTAGACTGACTAAGGCTACGTTCATACTACAGGTCTTAATGCACAAATCCAATTTTTTCGTGTTTTTCCGACTCGAGTGAGGCATTAACTTGGCGGTCTGAACGTGACAAGTCGCATAGAACTGGACCATTTCAAATCCGATCTGGGTCACTTTCGTATGTGGTTCAAATCCGATCTGGGCCACATTTTTTAAGAACCTGACAGGCGGTCTGAACTGTCAAGACTCCCAAATCTGAATTAATGCAGCAATTACGTCAGCAAAAAGCGAGCGAGACGCCACTTTAGCGGTGCAGCTGTGCGTTATTAGCGGCTAGCTTGCCTTGAACACAGCTTTTTAGGAAGGGTCAGACTTGACAACAGCCATAAAAGAAAAACGGGTTGAGGATAAGCCCGAGAAGGATCTGTTTTCTGTCTGCTCCATATAAGCAATATTTCAACGTTGCTTACCCGGCCGAGAGTCGGGGCGAACTGCCCGTATGTGTGTGACATGCACGGACAGTGCGTGCATGCTCTCGATCCATATACTTTGAATGTAAGCCTAAACTGGGATTATTTATGTCTGTTATTTGTGTCCTCCTTTTGAAAAGCAAAATATAGTATCCCTGGAATGACGGATGACAGCCAGCATGTGTGGTCATTTGTTTTGATGCTTCGGCGCATGCGGGTCGTCTTGCTCAGCGCGTGTCGGACTGCGAATTAGTGCGCATGCGTAATACTTGAATGGTCTCAATTGACAAAGGCAGTCTGAACGGGCACGCCAAAAAACAGATATGACAAAAAAATCGGATTCGTGCATTAAGACCTGTAGTATGAACGTAGCCTAAGTATACTCGAAATAGATGTTAATGCTCATTATTATTCTGTCATAATTATGACGGTTTTATGACAGTCTTATGAACCCTCAAATAAAGTGTTACCACGCTTTTTTAAAATTCCGATCAGGTTTTCAATCTGAATAAATGTCCGTGTTAGGGATGTCCCGATCCAGGTTTTTGCACTTTTGATCCGATACCGATACTGACCTATGTGAGCATGTGTTAAAGTTTAAAGTTATTTAGCCTCCTTACTTAGTTGTCAGACTCATGTTGAAAAAGGTTTTAGTACTCTTGATAACAACTAGCCAGCTGAATTAGGTGAGTTTGAATAACACACAACGGTTAGTAACAAGGAACCGACCTGTTTATTCAGTGACAAACACAAAACATTATAAATAACAAACAAAAATGGCATAGTCAGTCAGTAAAATATGCAAATAATATTGTAAACTGTCTTAAAAAAGCAAAACACACCAACAACCTCAGTGCAAAATCCCACAAATCCCCCAAGCTATTAGATGCATTTAATGTTTCGTGCATTAGTTACAAAAATTGTATAAAAAGCCTCTCAGGTTTAAATAAACAACTATTTCAGTATCAAGTTAACATTTTAAAACAGTAAATAAAATACTCAAGTCCCCATTCTGTATCAGCAGCTTTAAACTACATTCAATTTATTTAATTTTGCGAATCCACTGTTAAAGTTGTTAAAATTGCTCCCGTCATTCCATAATTTCCCTTCTGTCTACTTTCGACATGTGAAAGTTTTAAAACTGTTTTGAAGATAGATTCAAGTCAAGATTTTGCCGATTTAGGAATATTTTCGATAATTAGGTTCGCTTGGAAGGTTCACAACAGCCTACTAGGGAAGTCTCCTGCTTTAAGATGGCGGCTGTTTACTAACGCAACTAGTTTTCAATACTTCAATGTTACCAACGCCGTTGAGTCTGTCATTTTGCATCTAGTTCTATATACATATGATATCTATTATCTACAGTAAAACGATGTTGACGTAGTTTGTAGTGGCTGTCAGCAGCAGTCAGGTATTATTGTGTCTTTTATCCAGCGGCATGAGTTGAGCTAATGCCGTGAGTTGAGCATTGGCATTACCTGGGCCTATGACAAGCATGATGTTTACTCTCGGGACGCAATGCGGTCCGTTTCTCATTGCGTCCCGAAGACCGCGCTGTGTATTAGTTTCAATAATCGGAATTTAGATGTTCGTGAATCGTTCTCGAATGTTCCACGGCCGAATCGCTCAAGGATGTAATGACGGCTGGGCATGTTGTACCGTGGTTCTAAGTGTTGGATGGTGCGTCTTTACTCACGAGAGATCATTTCTCGTCATCCAGAATGAATTCTTCGGCAATGACTCTTGTTATGAAGTGACCAGTTATGCTATGGGGGTGGGTCAGTGATGCTGTGGGGCTGTTTCGCTTCCAAAGGCCCTGGGAAACTTGTTAGGGTGCATGGCATCATGAATGCTTTGAAATACCTGGACATTTTAAATCAAAATCTGTTGCCCTCAAGTTAACATTTTAAAACCGTAAATAAAATACTCAAGTCCCCATTCTGTATCAGCAGCTTTAAACTACATTCAATTCATTTCATTTTGCGAATCAACTGTTAAAGTTGTTCAAATTGCTCCCGTTATTCCATAATTCCCCTTCTGACTACTTTCGACATGTGAAAGTTTTTAAAACTGTTTTGAAGATAGATTCAAGTCAAGATTTTGCCGATTAAGGAGTATTTTAGATAAAAAGTTAATTAGGTTCGCTTGGAAGGTTCACAACAGCCTACTAGGGAAGTCTTCTGCTTTAAGATGGCGGCTGTTTACTAACGCATCTGGTTTTCAATATTTCAATGTTGCCAACGCAGTCGAGTCTGTCCTGTAGCATCTGGTTCTATCTACATATTATATCTATTATCTCCAGTAAAACGAAGTCGACGTAGTTTGTAGCGGCAATCAGCAGCAGTCAGGTATTCTTGTGTTTTTTATCCAGCGTCATGAGTTGAGCTAAAGCCGTGAGTTGAGCATTGGCATTTCCCGGGTCTATGACAAGCATTATGTTTACTTTCGGGACGCAATGCGGTCAGTTTCTCATTGCGTCCCGAAGACCGCGCTGTGTATTAGTTCCACTTTACTCGACATATTTCAATAATCGGAATTTGGATGTTTGTGAATCGTTCTCGAATCTTCCACGGCCGAATCGCTCAAGGATGTAATGACGGCTGGGCATGTTGTACCGTGATTCTAAGTGTTGGATGGTGCGTCTTTACTCACGAGAGATAATTGCTCGTCATCCAGAATGAATTCTTCGGCAATGACTCTTGTTACTCCCTGGGCTTTGGGACTGTCGAGTGCCAGTTTGTCACGCATTGCAAAAGTTTCTGCCAGTGTTTGTTGCGTAGGACCTTTCTTTTTGTCTTCGGTTTTCTTAACAGACTCCTCATATTGTTTGTGGTGGTATTTCGCTAAATGCTTGATTAGGTTGGTTGTATTAAAACTTCTTACAGCTTAACCACTACGCTTGACTTTATTGTGGCATATGTTGCACTCTGCCTCTTCGTCTTTGTCGTCCTTTAAGGTGAAATGATCCCACACAGCTGACACTTTTACCGATAAAGTCTCTCGGTAAATTGGGAGACGATAATGTAAATGGAGTGTGTTGAAGGTAGACATGTGCCGGTTACCGGTTTCACGGTTTACCATGGTGTGAAAACGTCGCGGTTTCAAAACCACTAAAATTTTCCGTCATACCTTAGTACGGTATTCGCTATTTTTCATGTGCCAAAATGCAGCCGAAGTGGCTTGGTGCGGCAGCGCTCACCCTTCCCGTTTGTTGCCGTGAGTGTTAGTGACTCTATTCTGCTAAACAGCCAGCAAACCCAAAAACAAACCCTCCAAACACAAGGCGTACTTTTCTTCAATTTATTGAGCTCTCAAATCGTGGTGAAATATACAAATGAATACATTTAAAACGTTAAACAATTGTATTTTTCCACATGTGAGTAGGTTCAACAGGATAGCAGTCGCACCATGAAAAAGGTCGCCAAAAACAAAACATACATTTTCCTTTCAAATTCAATATAAAAACTAACTAAAACTTACAAAGACGAATGTTAGGCTAGGCTAAGCTGGGAGAGCAGCTTCGTCAAGGTTTTATGTCTCACAGCCGCTGAGTGAGAAACAAGCTTGAATGAAGGGGGGGAGGGAAAAAAAAAATGGATCGCGTCAAAGATCGCTAATTGCGAAGGGAGGTCTCACTCCTCACTTTTTGTTTTAGATGAAACCTTTCCTTAACAATATTTACATTTTAACTAACTTATACATTTTTAACTAACTTATTAACTTATGAATTCTTTGTTCTTTTTAACACAAAGGCATGACATCATGGAGAAGAAAGTTGACACAGTGGCTGAAAATGGAGAAACTTCAGCTTCTCCCCCTCAAAAAAAGTCATACAGTATATATTTTTAATTTTATTTAGAAGTGTTTTTACTTTTTTATAGCAATTATTTTGTTCTTGCTCTAATATTGAGCAACTTGAGCTGTGGCTGTGGGTATAGTCTAGGTTATATTTATTTTAATTTTATATAAAATATTTGTTATTTTTTGTTAATTTATTTATTTTCACATTAATTTATTTTCACATTATATTCATGTTCCAATTTGCAAATATGTTCTGAAAAAAAAAACCTGTTCAATGGAAAAAAGTTTTTTTAAACCCATACATCTCAAAATTTTGGAGCTATAATTGCAATACCGTGATACCGCGGTATTTTTGCTCACGGTTATCGTACCGTCAAAATCTCATACCGGCACATGCCTAGTTGAAGGTGTGCCGTAAAATGCGGACCGGGTTTTAGGGAAAACCGAAGCAAAAACTGGAATGGATTATGTAAATCGGTGCGCTGGAAAACCCGGACCGGACTTTAAAAAAAAAAAAAAAACTGGATCGGAAGTCTGGATCGTAATTTTCCCCGTGTCGGCCGATCCGATACCGATGCGCATTTTTTTCCCATATCGCCGTCTGATCCGATCCAAATATCGGATCGGGACATCTCTAGTCCACGTAAACAGAACTACTACAAGAGCTTTCAATTTTAAATTAGATTTTGGCAATTTTGTAATTCCGCGTTTTGGCATTTCAGTGCGGCGACGGCGCCTTCCCGACCGAGCTCTGGCTGGGCGTGAGCCGCGAGGCCGTCTCGGTGTACAAGCGGGGCGAGCCGTGGCCGCTGGAGGTTTTCCCCTACGAGCGCATCCTGTCCTTCGGGGCGCCGCTCGCCAACACCTACAAGATCGCCGTGGAGGGCCGAGAACTTGTCTTCGAAACGCAAATGGTGAGCATCATCGGTCGGCTAGTTAGCTAGCTTCCCGCCGCGTTTCGTGCTCCAAACATTCAGTGGAATATTTCAAGGGAATTCAAATCAGTGGAATGGAACGTGAAAAATGTCCATTATTTGCTTTCTACTCAAAACTGAGCTTTTCATTCTCATGGCGGCGGTGCAGGTGATGGACATCGCCAAGCTGATGAAGGCGTACGTCAGCATGATGGTCAAGAAGCGCTACAGCAACTGCCAGTCCCTCAGCGGCCACGGAAGCCATTGTAGCGCCTGGTAACCCCGCCCTAGGACTTTGGCCTCCGCGCCAGCAGGGGGTAGCGCTCATATTTCCTCGCCGTCACTTGCTGAATAGCACTGAAAGTGGCTTTTCCGAATGACTTTTCAAAGAATGTCCCAAAAAAAAAAAAAAATGTAAATAAGCCATTTTCCCTGGAACATTTTTCTACTCTGTCGAACTGGCCAGCGACTATTTTCAGTAATAAAAAAAAAAAATTATATAATTTTGCACCCAAGTCCGAGTCACCTGATATGGAGGATCTGCTGATACCTACTCCCGATCCGATACCTCGGCAATACCGCAGAGATGATCATTCTTGCACGATACTATCTTAGCGTTAGCTTTCCGCGACTGTTACCAAAAAGTTTAAAATTGTTGCTTTGTAGCCCTTAAAATGTCAAAATATATCTTAAAAACCTGATCGTTTTCACCCGAAGATTATTGGATCGGGGGAGTTGCTAAAAAAAACAACAACTTAAAACTGTAAGGAACTGGCGTCCACATACGCTAATGTCACATTTTGGGTCATGTAAACTTTAAATATTAAAAAAAACAACCTAAAATGAGCAGTTATAAAGCAAATTCATGCATAATTAGTGCTGCGCAATATGATTACATAAATCGCAAAAACTTAGCACCATTTTATTTGTCTTATCGTCGTTATCGCCTTAAATAGACCTTTTCCTGCAATCCACATTTTGGCCAGCAGATGGCACTAACTTCCTACATTAGTGGGATTCTATATGCAGTGGTAGTACCACCAATTAGCCTCAAGGTGTCTCCATCAATAGTTAGCTCACTGGCCCAAGGAGAGTCCAGCTGCCCCCGTAGTACAAGCCAACCACGGCTGCTTTCAACGACCAATCAAATCAAGCGTTCGCCAACCGCTCTCCCCGCGCTGCATCTGGACCTACTTAATTGGCTCCCTCTACCAACTGTGCATGAGTAATGCATGTAAGACAATTGAAAATAGTGAAAATAGCAATATTTGCTCTTATTTTAGTGCTATTGACATGACTAGCCATTAGCTCCCAGTCAAAATGGATTGGACGTACAGCGCCGTCAATGGCACTAAAACATGAATTAGCTATGCGGTGACCCAAAAAATTTGATAAGAAATGACTGACCACCAGGAAGTGCAAGTTCCAACACAATTGTCAATTTTACAAGCCTTAATGCGATCTGATTATGAATAAATCAAAAACTATTGTCTGACTACAATACTACACTGGGAGTTGAATCCTTTTGAACAAGACTGTATGTACCTGTCGGCCATCTTGGGACAGAGGACCTACTCCGCTAAAATAGTCATAAGTTGCTGAATTTTTGTCAAATCGACAAACATTTTGGTTTACGATAATACAGGTCAAAAAGTTAAGGATATTATGGTAACTTTGCCTGATATCAACAGGAACTGACTCCCAAATGTCCCCAAATCAACAGGAAGTGGCCTGATATCAACAAGAACGGACCCCCAAATAAATCGGAAGCGACCTGACATCAACAGGAAGTGACCCCTAACTGTCCCCAAATCAAAAGGAAGTGATCTGATATCAACATGAACCGACCTGAAATCAACAGGAATTGACCCTAATGTGTCCCCAAATCAACAGGAAGTGAACCTGAAATGTCCCCAAAACAACAGTTATCCCCAAATGTGATCAAATCTACAGGAAGTGACCTTCTAAATGTCGCAAAATCAACAGGAAGTGACCCGATATCAACAGGAACTGACCTGAAATCCACAGGAAGTGACCCCCAAATGTCATCAAATCAACAGCAAGTGGCCGGATATCAACAATAGGTGACCCTCAATTGTCCCCAAAATGACAGGAAGTGACCTGATATCAACAGGAAATTACCTTTTTTTCAACAGGAATTGACCCTTAAATGTCCCCAAATCAACAGGAAATGACCCCCAAATGTTCCAAAATCAACAGGAAACGACCTTTTTTCAAAAGGGAGTGACCCTTAAATGTCCCCAAATCAACAGGAAGCCTGTTAGGGGCTTACCTGCCACAGCAATTTCTACAAAAATGTCATTTATTAGTTAAAATTTGGTATACATGACCCAAAATACATGGATGCTAGGTCTCAATTCTAATTCTTTTTTTATTTAAATTATGATGTCAAAAACGGATTGAACATCTAGCGCTGTCAATGATAGCCAACGAGTTTCAATGAATGTTAGCGTGAACAAGTTGTCGAAAAAAAAGCTGCAAACCCAAGTGCCTATGTAAGTTAACAATATGAGTTCTTCCCCCCCCCCCCCAAAAAATAAACAAGTCGTCACTTTTACGATAACAAAAAGTTTGTCTGGATTTTTTAAAATAGCACACAAGAAAATCAACTTTTTTTTGGCTTTCTGACGACCAACATTTTAGCTGACCTTCCAAAATAAAAATTTTGTGAAAACAATCATATATTTTGTGCCAGCTTCTGTACATATTGTCATACCGATTTAAATGAGTTTTATAGTTGTGAAAAGCAGTGAAACGTGATTACTCAGATGTCAGACTGATGCAAAAACATGTCATTCCAAAGCTATTCATTAGCTTAGCAAGCAAGTGCTGTTTGCTCAACAAAAACGTTCTAAAAAGTACAGCGCCTCTAAAGGGACATCAACAGAAATAAAATAAGTTTAAACAGTCTAGTGCTCACACTGTTTAGCATTACATAGCATTTAAGATAGCGGACTTTTGCTATGCAAGTTAGCTACTTGTTCTTTGGTTGTACTAAAAATGATAGTACAGGGTTTAGTAATGCTTTACTTTAATATCTGACTCAACTGACACCTGAGCTTAGCCTCAAACTATATAAAAAAACATGAATAAATAAATGAGAATCTAAGTACAACAAAAGAACAATTGGCTAACTTGCATAGCAAAAGTCCGCTAGTTTATATGCTATATAATGCTAATGTTTAACAGATTGTTCCTGGTGCGCACCAGATGGTTTAAATTTATTTTCTTTCTGTTGATATCCCTTTAAGGGCTCTGTAAAGATTCCGCCAACATGTCAGCGGACGGCGGGTCCATCCAAAGACACGCAGAGTGCCTTTTTAAATTTTTTTTGCTGTACATTTTTCATCTTTTCATGGAATTTCTCATCTATGATGACGGTTGTACATTTTCTACCTTCTTTACAGCTGGTGGTTATCGAGTGCGTGCTTTTTTTTCTTCTTTTTTTTTGACATGCTCTGTGAGGACCGTTTTTGATAATAAACCTTCTCAATGTGTACTTTTCTCTTTTTAAAGTGTTGTTGAAAAAAATTCAAAATAAACAATGATGAATTGCCAACATTTTTGCCTTGCAGTCAGTGCACCTGATTGTTTCATAAATCCGCTACGAATTGTTGCCGTTTGGCCTCCAGGGTCCCATTCTAGCAGCATCAAGGGAAGTGCCAACCTCTAGCAAAAAAAAAAAAAAATGCCACATGACAAAATCAATTTACCACACGGCAAAGTCAATTTTGCCACATGCCATAATCCATTTTACTACATGCCCCAAAAAATGCCATATGCCAAAATCCATTTTGCCCATTTGCCACGAAGCAAAAAAATTCCACATGGCAAAATCAATCTGCCACATACCAAAAGAAAATGCCACATGGCAAAATCAATTTTGCCACATGCCCAAAAAATGGCACAAGCCAAAATCCATTTTGCTATATAACCAAAAAAAAATGCTACAAGCCAAAATCAATTTTGCTACATAACCAAAAAAAAAAAAAAAAAATGCAACATGGCAAAAACAATTGCCACATTTCAAACTCCATTTTGCCACATACCAAAAAAAAAGCCACATGGCAAAATCCATTTTGCCACATGCTGAAATCTATTTGCCACGTACCAACAAAATGCCACATGGCAAAATCCAGTTTGCCACTTACCAAATAAAATACCACATGGCAACATCAATTTTACTACATGCCCCAAAAAATGCCATATGCCAAAATCCATTTTGCCCATTTGTCATGGAGCAAAAAAAAAAAAAAATCCACTTGGCAAAGTCAATTTTGCCACATACAAAGAAAATGCCACATGCCAAAAAAAATGCCACAAGCCAAAATCCATTTTGCTACATGACCAAAAAATAAAATGCAACATGGCAAAAACAATTTTGCCACATGTCAAAATCTATTTTGCCAAATACCAAAAAAAAAATGCCACATGCCAAAATCCAGTTTGCCACTTACCAAAAAAAAAAATGCACCATGGCAAAATCAATTTTGCCAGATGCCAAAAAAATGCCACATGCCAACATCCATTTTGGCACATACAAAAAAAATTCCACAAGGCAAAGTCAATTTGGATTTCATTTTTTCATGCAATTTCTCATCTATGATGATGCATCCATCTTAAGACATGCAGAGTGCCTTTATTATTTTTGTTGTTGTTGTACATTTTTCATGTTTTCACGCAATTTCTCATGATGACCGTTGTACATTTTCTACCTTCTTTACAGCTGGTGGTTATCAAGTGCGTGCTTTTTTTTTTCCAATTCTTGACATGCTCTGTGAGGACCATTTTTGATAATAAACAGTCTCAATGTGTACTTCTCTCTTTATAAAGTGTTATTAAAAATAATTCAAAATCAAATCCTGTTCAATGGAAAAAAAGTTATTTTTTTTAACCCCACATATCTCTAACACATTTTAGAGCTGTAATTGGAATACCATGATACCGTGAAATTTTGGCTTAAGGTTATCATACCGTCAGAATCTCATATCGGCACATGCCTAGTGAACCTACAAATTAAATGCAATATATCAATTCAAATTTCCAAATGTCCATAAAGTTGCAATGAACAATTAGCAAATAGGCACTTCAACATATGTAGTAATACCTTTCAAACATTTTCAGTAAGTCTTTCAGGTGGCTTTCTCATTGGAGATACATGAAGCTCAGGTGGTTGCTCCAGCATCCTTAGAATGTACTCTGTAGCCGTATGAGCCTTCAACAGACTCCTCCTATTTCTTCTCAATCCGTGTCCATCCTCTGTCTCAACGATGAAAGATCTTGGACTGATTTCGCTGAGGACAGTAGCTTTTCTGTCCCAACAAATTGGTCCTCTGGTCCTCCCATTGTGGTGGTGGTCATTCATGATGAGAGGTTCCAAGGGTCTAGTTGTTTTATCATCTACCATTTTCTGTCTGGTTTGAGCCTTTCCTTCTCGTCAGTTTTTGTTTTCACGCACATTTGGTATTCGTGGAAGTGTGGTGTGCAATTTAAGACCCATGAGTAAGTCAGCCGTCCGCTACCAATTGTTGCCGTTTGACCTCCAAGGTCCCATTCTAACAGCATCCAGGGAAGTGCCGACCTCTGATGGAAATGTTCAGTCTTTTTGAAGGAGTTGGATGGGCTGTCTAGGTGTTGACCCGGGGTATCATCAGTCTTGGATTGGGTAAGACTTTGTGCTCACTGTTGTCATTACCTACCCTAGCTGGGTGCGGGCTGACTCTGTGCACGACGTCAATTTAAGTCAATTTTGCCACATACCAATTGTTTTAGGGTTGACTGTCGGGCCAGACGAAAGTTTGCCCTTCGACGCTCATGTTGCTCTTGCGCTTGAGTTTGGCCTGTAGCAACATGTGCGCCACCACGCCGGCGCGCACGTCCATCCTCACTATTTCTTGCTTCAGCTTGGACAAACTCTGCTTGATCTTCACCACCGCCGCTGAAAATATGACCAGTTAGACGAATAATGCTGACGCGAGCAGGCTCGCACGCCCTCTCACCTCCGTCGGACATGCTGCTGCCTCGATCCTCCATCTCTTGTTTCACCTTGGCAAATTCCTCACTTAGCTGGAGCAAAAAAAAAAAACAAAAAAACAATTACATATACTTAATTTCTAATCAGCCAATCACATGGCGGCAACTGGTTTAAGACAATCTCCTGCAGTTCAAACTGGGCATCAGTATGGGGAAGAAAGGTGATTTGAGTGACTTTGAACGTGGCATGGTTGTTGGTGCCAGAAGGGCTGGTCTGAGTATTCCAGAAACTGATGATCTACTGGGATTTTCACGCACAACCATCTCTAGGGTTTACAGAGAATGGTCCGAAAAAGAAAAAATATCCAGTGGGCGGAAATGCCTTGTTGATGCCAGAGGTCAGACGACAATGGCCAGACTGGTTCGAGCTGATAGAAAGGCAACAGTGACTCAAATAACCACCCGTTACAACCAAGGTAGGCAGAAGAGCATCTCTGAACGCACAGTACGTCGAACTTCTAGGCAGATGGGCTACAGCAGCAGAAGACCATGCGGGATGCCACTCCTTTCAGCTAAGAATAGGAAACTGAGGCTACAATTTGCACAAGCTCATCGAAATTGGACAATAGAAGATTGAAAAAAAAACTTTGCCTGGTCTGATGAGTCTCGATTTCTGCTGTGACATTCAGATGGTAAGGTCAGAATTTGGCGTCAACAACATGAAAGCATGGATCCAGCTTGCCTTGTATCAACGGTTCAGGCTGATGGTGGTGGTGTAATGGTGTGGGGAATATTTTCTTGGCACTCCCTTGGTACCAATTGAGCATCGTTGGAATGCCTCAGCCTACCTGAGTATTGTTGCTGACCATGTCCATCCCTTTATGACCACAATGTACCCAACTTCTGATGGCTACTTTCAGCAGGATAATGTGCCATGTCATAAAGCTGGAATCATCTCAGACTGGTTTCTTGAACATGACAATGAGTTCGTACTCAAATGGCCTCCACAGTCACCAGATCTCAATGCAATAGAGCATCTTTGTGGTGGAACGGGAGATTCGCATCATGGATGTGGAGCCGACAAATCTGTGTGATGCCATCATGTCAATATGGACTAAACTCTCTGAGGAATGCTTCCAGCACCTTGTTGAATCTATGCCACGAAGAATTGAGGCAGTTCTGAAGGCAAAAGGGGGTCCAACCCGTTACTAGCATGGTGTACATAATAAAGTGGCCGGTGAGTGGATATAGTCGACATTTTAAGTCTGCTACCAGTGGCGGAATAAATGTGAAGAGGGCCTGGGTGCAATGAGCATAAATGGCGGTTGGCCTGGACTGGGAGAATAGCTGTGCTAGCTTAAAAGCGAAGCTAGTATGACGACTGGCATGATTTTGTCACATTCTGCTGCAGGTCAGATTGTTTTGTTACAGAGCTGTAGGATGAGTTCCCAGCGTCGTACTTACACCCAATTCCAGCTCATCAGCAGTGTCTTTAAAACGATCCTAGGCTGGTTGCCGAGACGTTGACTTGCTGCCATTTGACAGTATGTATATCCCTTCGTTGCTAGTGTCATCTAGGGCTGCAGCTATCGAATATTTTAGTAATCGAGTACTCGACTGAAAATTCTATCGATTAATCGAGTAATCGGATAAAACAAATATATTTTTAGGTGAAGAGCAATTATAAATATACATGAGAAAACAAGACATTTCATCTCGAACCATTTTTAGTCAATCAATGTCTTTATTTTCGATGTATATTGTTGAAAACAGCCAACAATTGCATCTCAGATGTAACTAGAATTTAAAAAAAAAGACTAATTCACTGCTTTCACTCAAAACTCTAGATCTTATAAAATATAAATGCCGTTACGCTTGATAACACACATCACTAAAAAGTTAGGATTTTTTCCCCACGTGTTTCAATTGAATTTCTATTTGTGTCAAGCCATTTTTAACTTCTAGTTAAGTTTTAAGTTAGTCTAAACTGTAAGTCCTGATAGGATTTTGAGTTTTTGCAGTGTTCAAAATAAAAGTATGATACAGGCTGTATTGGAGCACATTAGGGACCAGTGCTACTTGGTGTTTTGTCCAGCAATGACTACTGAGCTAAAATTGATAGTTAGCATTATTGAGTTTTTATTTTACACCCTCATCACTCCACAACGCTATGTTATGTTAAACCCTGTATGTAAGACACGTTAGCCACGCATCGACAGTGGTCATAATTAATAGAAACCTAGCCCTCCGCAGGGCTAACATTACGTGAGCTTGCGACAGTAACGTTAATCTTTACCTATTAGCGTTTAGCGCTCTTTATTAGCGCTTAGCGCTCTACTGCTTTAAGATGGCGGCTTTTTACTAACGCTGCCCAGACGCGGCCGAGTCTGTCATTGCGCATCTAGTTCAACATACATGTGATCTCTATGAGACTCATTACACGCTACCCGCAGCCAACGTAGCATCGTGCGGGCTAGTATTTAGCAACGTCGGCGTCGTTTGTAGCGGCTATCGGTTGCAGTAAGTTTTTTTTTTTTTTGCTTCTTCCTCTACACACGTGACATCAGCGCGTTGTCCCGCATTAAAAGTAGTCCGAGTAAAACGTGATGCTTAGAGCTGTCAAAATAAACGATTACTCGATGTGAATAAAATTACTCGGATCCGTTTTTAAACTCGAGTTACTCGAGTTGCTCGAGTATTCGTTTCAGCTCTAGTGTCATCATTGCCTTGTTTTTTTTTCAGTTGTCTGCTGCACTGGTTTTTGAAATCCTCTACCATGTGCAGGTATTTGAGTGCATTATTTATTTCAGCCTTGCTTTTGTGGCCTCTTACCGTGATTTTTTTTCCCTGTTTTTTAATCCCGACCTGCTGTCACGGACCCTTTACATGTCTGTGCTGAGTGATCATCACACACTTAACTAACTCTTAGCGTTAGCATAGCGTTCGAGTTAGCATTAGCATTTAGCGCTGGGAGGACAGAACGCGTCATATTAATAAAGTAAAGTAAAAAATAAGATACTGTGAGGTACAATAAGGTACTGTTTACGCGATTAAAATAAATAAAAAAGGCTGGAGACAAAATACGGATGAGACTCCGGCAACTTGAAGTCGAAATAACGCAAGTTGAGAACGTCGTAACCTGGGGACTACCTGTGTTCCTTTTTTTTTTTTCTTTTTTGGATAAGATTATCCAAAAACAAAAGAATCTAGAATTGCTCGAGGCCTTCACTCACCTCCGCTAGGATTTGCGTCCTCTGGGCCACGCCCCCGCTGGCCTCCTGGTAGCGCTCCCTGACCTGGCAAAAGACGGGAAGATGAAGAGCGAGGAGGACGACGCACAGTATGTATGTCCAGTACCTCGGCGAGTTTGGCCCGGGCGACGCGGTGTTCAGCCGTGACGGCTTCCAGCTGCTTGTTCATATACTTCTCTCGACTGGACACCTTCTCCAATGTCCTGCTGATGTCCTCCTCCAGCTTGTCCAGGTAGCCCTGTTGGCATTTCATTAACATGGCACAACATTTAATATAACATGGAGGTCCAATTTATTTCAACGTTGAGGACTGGCTGTGAATGCTTTTGACAATGCTAGACGTCCAATCCATTTTGACTGAAAGGTGGAAAATTATGGACTGCAATTGCAGTAGTGCATGCACTCGTTTACACAAATCTACAGTTTTACAGCACCCATGTCAAAATAAAAGAGTGTGATTATGTACAGTATGTCTAGTTCGAATGTGCCTGTTAGGCAGAACAACCAAAAGATGATAAAGACACCTTAGCTTCATGAAGAGAGGACTTGATGCCGTCCTGGTGCTGGTGCATCTGGTCCACGTGGACCCTCCAGTCCTGGACAAACAAAGGAAGAATTTCACATACTTTATATCAAATGTGGCTTCACTATTATAATTATAGTCAAATAGTCTCATAATATTTGGAGATATTTACTAATGTTGCACATGTTGTAGTATCGTAAGAAGCCCTGAAACGGCATTAAAATGGAGGAATTGGTATTGGCTAGTAATAAAAAAATCATGTGCTGATGCTGCGCAATATGTACTTTCTGAGATTTAGTTTCCAGCCACCCTTCTCAAGATGGCTGTCGGTTAACAATTAAAAATGACACTTTAAAAGAAGCAACGCGTAGAAGAGCAGTCATATTTTCCATGTATGGACCTATACTTTAAATGGTAAATAAATGTACATGCTAAACAGTAGCACCAGCCAGAATTTGAAGTTTTATGACATTGACATTAGCTTTCTTAGAAAGAGGGAAAACTATAGTAGGCTAGCAAACTTGTGTCCTCTGGCTAGCTTGAGTGATTAGCACTTGAGCTAAGCTAATGTACTCATGTGCTGTCATGACTTGAGACCAAATTGAACATTTTGAAAACAATGAATTATGTCACTAACTCCATTTATGTCCTGCTCGGATCTTTTACATCCATTCAAAAGTGAGATCATTTTCCAGATATATAATGTAATAAATACAAAATGACATCTGTCTTAAGCATTCGTCAATGCTCATGGCAGTATCATGTCATCATTATGAGAGAGACAACGAGAACGAAAATTGGTATTTGCCATGTGGCAAAATGGATTTTGCCATGTGGCATTTTTTTGCCATGTTGCAAAATGGATTTTGCCATGTGACATTTTTTTTGGTATGTGGCAAGATGGATTTTGGTTTGTGGCATTTTTTTTTCATGTGGCATTTTTTGGGGGGCTTATGGCAGTTTTGCAGGCCATGCACGTCCATGCCATTGACGGCTATGCACGTCCAAATTTTCCATTCATATTAAATAGCAGAAAAACGTGTGGCTGTGGTTTTTTAACATACACTTAGCATTACAGTGCATTGAAATTCAACTGGCAACCAAGTCAGGCTAAGCCATTGACTGCTATGCACGTCCAAATTTTTCATTCATATTATGTGACAGAAAAACATGTGTGGTTGTAATTTTCTACCCCAAAAAATGCCACAAACCCAAAATCCATTATGCCACATACCTGAAAAATGCCACATGGCAAAATCAATTGGCCACATACCAAAAAAATGCCACATGGCAAAATCCATTTTGCCACATGGCAAAATAAAAATGCCACATGGCAAAATCCATTTTTTCCCACATGGCAAATACCAATTTTGGGTCTCTGCCCTACTGCATTATGACGGTCTTATGACGGTCTTATGGCACCACTGTCAAATGTGTTACCAAAATACCATAACGAGCAACTAATGAAGCAACTGGAATAGTAACTGAAGAAATAATTTGCACAGAACATGAATTTTGATTCTTATTTATATCTGTAGCGCTGAAATGCATGCTAGGATGCATGTTGGACAACAACAGTGTTGACAGAAGGTAGCAGCAGAGGTTGACTGATCCAAAGGAGCAGTGATGGCCAATCAATAATAATCATCCATCATAAGCATTCATGAATGCTTATGACAGTCTTATGACACCGGTGTCAAATAAAGAGTTACCTGTAACCATAATTTTCAGACCAAAAGCCACACCTGACTATAACTCGCTACCCACCAAATTTCACACGAAAACGACATTTGTTCAGAGATAAACCGCACTGGACCATAAGACACAGCTGTCCTCACTGTATGGTGGGATATTTACACCAAAAGATATTAACCACTAACACTTTATTTGACAGCTGCGTCATAAGACTGTCATAAGACCAAATGAACCACCATGAAGCTTTGAACCAATTGGCTGTAAAGCTTCATTGATTCAAGAAGCTTCGTTTGGCCATCACTGCTCCCTCGGGGGAGACAGTCAACCTCTGCTGCCACCAGCTGTCAACACTCTTTTCGTCCAACGTGCCTCCTAGCATGCATTGCAGCGCTACAGATGTAAATAACAATCAAAAGTCCTGTTTGTCCTAATTATTTCTTCCAGTTGTTTCATTCATTTCTAGTTATGATATTTGGGAAGACTTTATTTGACAGTGGGGCCTTAAGACAAACATAATTATGATATGACACTGTCATGAGCATTAATATAATTTAGTGTCATCCGGCAAATTATATCACGTTTGAATGGATGTAAAAATCTGAGTTGGACGTAAATGGAGTTAATGACATAATTTTCCGGATGATACTCAATGACAACCGTCATAAGCGTTCAGCAGTGACCATGATAGTGTCATGTCATAATTATGACTGTCTTATGAGAGTCTTATGATGCAAATGTCAAATAAAGCGATACCTAATAACAAAATAAATCAACAAATAAGCCGCACTGGACTATAAGCCGCAGGATTCAAAATGAGGGGAAAAGTAGGGGCTTATAGTCCGAAAATTACGGTATGTGGTATCGGGACAGAATCGGTATCGGCCGATAGCACAAAGCCATGTAGCGGAATTGGTCAAAACATCACCTTGTTGTCCGTTCTAACAGTGACTTTGAGGAGAGGCAGGACTCTTTCCACCTCCAAGTTCCACTGGGCAGCGTCCACCGTGGAGCGTAGGATCTCCTCAGGTTTGGACGTCATCGCCGCTTCCTGTGGGCAAGGTCACATCAGCCTGGCGATGTCGCGCCGCTTAGTTACTCTGACGGTGCTCACTTTCAGGTGGCTCTGCAGAGTGAGGGCCTCCAGGTCCACCAGGTTCTCTTCATCTTCGTCGTCGTCTTCCTGAAGATGCGCCTCGTCCTGATTGTCCAGCGCCAGTTCTGCGTGCTCGTCCATCATGGATTCTTCTTCTGCACTTTCACTTGGGTAATTTGGCCTGAAATCAAAATTTTGATTTGTATTTTCAACTACTACTTTTTTTTATTTTATTTTTAACTTTTTCAGTCATGGTCGTTATTTCCGACCCCCCCCCAGAAATACTCGAATTGCTTCAGATTGTCGCACCTACTCGTCAAGAATTGAATTTTGGGATAGTTGCATGCTATTCAGTCAAATATTCCTTATTCTATTGACTAGCAGTTTACTGAGAGACTGCAACCAAAATCGTTTCAGCTTTCCTAAACTGCCCCCAAGTGGCCAAGGGCCGTCAAGCAGGAGGAGTAGCATCACGTCCATCGAATTTATAACAAACAAGGTTATCTCGGGCACCTTTTAAAGGAGAATCCTCGCCTCTTGAGCGCGTGCTCTGCCAACGTATTCAAGACGAAGCACACGTGCTCGCCGGAACCTGACTTGAGCTTGGACGGCGGGAAATCCACCTTCACCCCCTAAAAAGACAAGCGCATGCCAAACGGGTTGACGTTGGTCTTCCAAAAGCGAATAAGAAAGTTTTACCAGCGCCCTGAGCTCAGCCAGGATGTTGGAGACGGTGGCGGTGGGCTCGTCGTCTTCCCGGGGTTTGCCGAAGCTTCCGCCCGCCGCGTTGATGAGCCAGGCGGCCGTGATGGCGAACAAGTAGAACTGCTCGCCCGAATTGGCCGCGAGGTAAGGGCTGGACACGAAATAATGTCTGCCAAACAATACACATAAAATTTTAACTGCAAATTGTGTCTTTTGACTCTATCGAGGCCGATTTCAGCTAATTGAAACCAATTAAAACAAAACACAAAGCTTTCAATCTCATATTCATTGTAGTTTTCAAATGAAATTACAGCAGTCTAGAGATTTACTTAATGTTTCACATAATGACTGGAATGATGTGTAATTGTGAGTACATGTACTTAAGTGTGTGTATTGACGTGTACTACTTCAAGTACGTGTACTTGCATGCATTTCCAGTAGAAGTACGTGCACTTGCGCGCGACGACATGTACGTGTACTTGCATGTACTTGAGCGTGACAAGTACGTGTACTTGTGTGTATTTGCGCCACATGTACATGTACATGCACTTGCGCAACAAGTACGTGTACTTGTGTGTACTTGCGCGAAAAGTACCTGTACTTGCGTGTACTTGCATGCGACAAGTATGTGTACTTGAGTGTATTGTGTGACAAGTACGTGTACTTCAGTGTACTTGCGCGACAAGTACATCTACTTATGTGTACTTGTGTATGCGCTAGTGCTGCAACAATTATTCGATTAACTCGAGTATTCAATTAGAAAAAAAAGATCCGAATTAAATTTGGCTGCTTCGAGTACTCGTTTAATTAAAGTGGCGTTGTAATGGTTTGTTTTGAAAGAGTCTGCATTTAGTTTTATTGACCTGGGTGGATACACCGCTCTCTAGTCTACCTCATTTCACATGGCTGAATCCATCTGCTCCCTGTTAAGACCAACATAAGCTAAGTTTTTGTTCGAGCTAACATTTTTTTTATGCATTCGTAACTTAATTTATTGGTATACTTAGCCATTTTTGTGGGAATATGTGTCCGAACCATTTCTTAGGAGCATTGTAAAAAAACATTAGCATTTTATAGCATTTAAGCTTTTGCTATGTAAGTTAGCCAACTGTTTTTTTGTTGTTGTACAGTTTTTTTTTAAATGTTTATACCGTTTGAGGCGTTTTAATTTTTTATGGTCCTTATCCGATTACTCGATTATTCGAACTAAATGGTTAATCGATTAATCGACTACTAAAATAATCGATATGCGTGTATTTGCGCGACAAGTACGTGTACTTTTATTACGACTATGTGTACATTAGATACGTACCCCAAAACCAATAGATTGTGTGAGGAAGTGAGCCAAAATTAACTAATTGCCTGCCATTGACAACGATGGACGTCCAATTCTTTTTAAATGGAAAAAAACCGATTGTCAATTATTCGAGGGAACAGGAATGTAAATAAAACATGCCACATATTTAATTGGAAGTAACCGAAAATCAACAGAATGTACAAAGACAATTTCACACACAATTTCTTCAGAAAATTGGCGTGTTACCTACCTGGAGAGAGGCTTCATGTTGTGCTTTTCCAGCAGCTCTTGGTCGCAATTTAAGATTTTCAGCTTCTCCATAAGCGCCGCCATGAGCACGAAGCCGTGGTGAGCAGCTCCCGGGCCGCGTTCGTCCTCTTCCCAGCCCCTGCGACCGTCGTCCGCCATCCCGGCTCCTTGACAAACTCGTCTTCTTTTTCGTTTCTCCAACTCAGAAAAGGACGAGTAAATAGCATACGGCTAAGCTAACTGGTCTTGTTTGTCAGCCGTTGTCAGGCAACGAGTGGAGTGGAGTATTCACGTGCTCAACAGCAGAGGTGCTGATTGGCCGAGGAAATAATCATTGTCTCGCTAGCGATGGTTTCTGCCGAAATAATCCGTATTTTTAAAATCTGAATTTGAATTTTCTAATTTGAATTTTCCCATTTCAGTTTTAGTTTTGCAAACTAAATGTGAAAAAGTAAAAAAAAATTTCATTTTTTTTTTTTCAAATTTAATTATTCTCTTTCGGTTTTTAAAGCAATAATTCAAATACATTTCGTAATTTAGATTCAGATTACAATTTTCAGATTCAGTTTCTGATGGCAAAAATACCAGCCCCCCTCCCCCCCCAAAAATGCCCCAAAAGTGATCCAAGAAATGAATGTGGACTACTTTACCCATGAGTCCATAGCGCCAAAAGCGGTAACAATCGACGTCACCACTTCTCGCGTTTACAACTAAATCGGTTATAAAATAAATATAACTATTAAATTCAAAGATAAGATTAAAAATATATATATATGTTATTTTCGGTTTAAGCATTTGTATATAATAATAGTTTGAGTTGCATATTCTTCAACCACCAATCGGAAAGGCGTTTGCTACGACGTGGGCAAAGTAAAATGACTTAGAAGGAGGAGCGTAATGGATGGACAGAATATGATTATTCCGACGCATATTTTACACAACAGACGTACTTCCATGGATTTAGCACGGATTTGACAAAAGGACTTGCATATTTCAGGTACGAATTCGTCGAAATGTGGAGAAAAAACAACAACTCAAACGTTAATTTCCACACTAGCGTCGACGTCGTTTGTCAACATTTCCTCTGAGGGGGGCCCTGTGAGCCTTCCGACCCGTAGCTTGTTAGGGGTCCTTAAGGTGGAAGACGAATTTACAACCACAGCTCTTCATTCCAACAAAAATATCTGCATTTTTATACTCTACATTGTACTTTATTGCTTTAAAACCACTGTTTATGAGTGTTTGGTTTGCGCTATTGACAGAATTCCACGTTGTCATAATGCAGCTAAGACGTACGTCGTTCCTTGTAGTCGCTATCCCAACTTTCGAGGAATAAATTAGCTTTAAATCAGGTGTATTTTCCTATTTACAATATGCAGGTAGTGCATAATTTATTTTAACTCATTGGTTACATTAAATAATGAACTCAAGATAAATATTTTCAAGAAATTCCTATCATTATTTCCTCCTTCAATGTGGAAATTAGTGCTGCAACATATATTGATTAACTCGAGTATTCGATTAGGAAAAAAACGATTCAAATTAAATTTTGCTGCTTCGAGTAATTGTTTAATTAAAGTGGCGTTGTAATGGTTTGTTTTGAAAGGGTTTGCATTCAGCTTTATTGATTTGGGTGGATACACTGCCCTCTAGCCTGCCTCATTTCACATGGCTGAATCCAGCTGCTCCCCGTTAAGACCAACATAAGATAAGCTTTTGTTTGAGATAGTTTTTGTTAATGCATTCGTAATTTAGTTTATAGGTATATTTAGCCGTTTTTAGTGGGAATATGTGAACCATTTGTTAAGACCATTTAAAAAAATACTTGGCATTTTATAGCATATAAGCTAGCGGACTTTTGCTGTGTAAGTTAGCCAATTGTTCTTCTGTTGTACATAGATGCTCATTTATTTATTTTTATACCGTTTGAGGCTCAGCTCAGGTATTTTAATTTTTTATGTTTCTCATCCGAATACTCGATTATTCTGAATAGTTCATCGATTATTCGTCTACTAAAATAATCGATAGCTGCAGCCCTAGTGGACATTGGAAAACCTAAATGTGTATCTAACACAGTAAAGCACCATCGTAATTTCTCCAGAAATTGCAGTTTCTAGTTAGTTATAATTATGACATGACATGACACTGTCATGGGCATGAATTAATGCTTATGAGAGATGTCATTAAGTGTTAGCCGGCAAATTTTGTGACTGACTCCATTTACTGTATGTGCAGTCCGGATCTTTTACATCCATTCAAAAGTAGATGATTTTCCGCAGCTGTTTAACTTTTCGTTAGCCGAAGTATTCCAATACCAGCCATTTTGTTTTTTTTTCAGCGAGGGGAAAAAGCTGAGGAGTTTCACCTCCTCCAGCCATCGTGTAGCACAGCTGACTCGCTGACACTAAGCAACAACCGGTGGGGGAGGGTTGAACCTTGCAGCTGCAAGCGAGGGATTTCTCCATGCATTTTTGGGACATAAAAAATAGCTAAAAACGTGATATGACAGAACTTTTTTGCGGTTTTGAAACCTTGATGTTTTCATACCACGGTGTACCTTAAAACCGGTAATTGGCACATGTCTAGTGTCAAGCTATTTTTACGTTTTAATTTATTCTAAATTGTAAGTCCTGATTGGATTGGGTTAGAGTTTTTGCAGTGTTCAAAATAAATGTATGATACCTGCTGTATTGGAGCACATTAGGCTACAGTGCTACTTGGTGTTTTATCCATCAATGACTACCGAGCTAAAATTGAAATTATACTTAAAATTATGTTTGTATTTTACACTCTTATCACGCTACAGCGGTGTGTTTTTACAGATTAAATAAAGCCTGCATGAAAGACACTTTAGCCACGCATTGACAGTAGTCATAATTAATAGAAACCTAACCCTCCGCAGGGCTAACGTTACATTAGCAAGGTACAGTCACATTATTAGCGCCACGTTAACTTAATTTTACTTTCCTCCTCCGCTCTCGGAGTAAACTGGTGCCTTCGGTGGCGCTGCAACATTGAAGACATTCTGTAGTGTGAAGGAATCTTGACCTTTTAGCCAGATTACCGGAATCAGGCCAGCCGATCCGCCGGACCCGCGCTGGCCCAGCTCCAACGACCCGGGCCGGCGAGACCCCGACAACCCGGCCAAAAGGCCAAACTCCTCATGTTCACCTTAATCTTAAACCCTTGTACTTACTCCATCTTGAAAGCTGAAAAAAGGCTTTGAAACAAAAGTTGACAATTTATTCAGGTCAACAATTATCAAAAAGCAAGGCAAAACAGCAACAGACCCAGGCGAAGAGGCAGACATCTTCCAGGGTCACCATATCACAAGTCAACAAAAGGTTCTAGTGCTGCAACGATTAATCGATTAACTCGAGTATTCGATTAGAAAAAATATTCGAATTAAATTTTGTTGCTTCGAGTATTCGTTTAATTTTAATGGCGATGTAATGGTTTATTTTGAAAGTGCATTTGGTTTTATTGATTAGAATGGATACACTGCCTTCTGGTCTGCCTCATTTCACATGGCTGAATCCAACTGCTTCCTGTTAAGACCAACGTAAGCTAAGTTTTTGTTTGAGCTATTGTTTTTTAATGCATCCATATTATATGGGTGTATGTACTGTGTATTTAGCAGTTTTTTGTGGGAATATGTCTCTGAACCATTTTATACCATCTAAGCTTGCAGACTTTTTCTATGCAAGTTAGCCAATTGTTCTTTTGTTGTACATAGATTCTCATTTTTTTTAAAAATCATACTGTTTGAGGCTCAGCTCAGGTATTTTAATTTTTCATGTTCCTTATCTGATTACTTGATTATTCGAACTAACTAGTCTATCGATTAATCGACTACTAAAATATTCAATAGCTGCAGCCCTATAATAAACAAATACAGTACTTATGTAGTTTTTGTTTGAGCTTGAGTTTTTTAATGCATTCGTAATTTTTTTTATAGATATATTTAGCTGTTTTTTGTGGGAATATGTGTTTAAACCTTTTGTTAAGAGCATTGTAAAAAAAGAAAAAAGTTAGCATTTTATAGCATTTAAGCTAGCAGACTGTGCTGTGTAAGTTAGCCAATTGTTCTATTGTTGTACATAGATTCTACTTTATTTATTTTTTATACCGTTTGAGGCTCAGCTCAGGTATTTTAATTTTTCATGTTCTTTTTCCGAGTACTTGATTATTCGAACTAACTAGTTCATCGATTAATCGACTACTAAAATAATCAATAGCTGCAGCTCTAAAAGATTCTCGAGAAAAATTACCCTTATTAGTTAAACATTCAGTCTTTTTGAAGGCACTCGCGGGGCGGGCTGTGGGCAGGAAAAATTGTGTTTTTGGGCTTTGTTTAGGATTATTGTCTGTTTGTGGATTGGACAGGAGGATTCGGTAGTTCCTGTTGTCAGGGCTACGAGGTTTGTGGATTTTGCCACCTCAGCGACACGTGAGTGCTGAGTGTTCACTGGTCAGTCGCGGGTTCTTCCTTATCATATATTCTTTGTCAATACAAGATGTCCTGCCATTTGTTCTGGACCATCCAGAAGAACTGATTGCGGGAGTTGGTGGTGCAGACGTGGGCTAGTAGATGTCTTGCCTCGTCAGCGTCAATCTTGCTCAGTCAGCTACATGGCGCACGCGTTGGGCTTCCGTGATCAGAAGGCGTCATGTATATCTTATACCCTATGTCAAATATATTCGTCTTGTTTTCCTTAAACTATGATATAAATGCGATTTATTTTACATTGGGTGTGTGTGTTAGTATATACTATACTATTAAATGGTTGTTTCATTTGATTATTTTCAGGATTTAATCACTGTTTCCTCCCAGACAAGCAGTTCTTTACTGGCTAAACACGACGTTCAAAGTGAACCATGAAAAAAGACGCCTCAAGCCGCCCGTCAAACGTCCGCTCCTTGACAATGACGCACCACAGTCGCAACCTTCTCAACTTCTTAAACGAAGATCGTACCCGCCAGAGGTTCTGCGATGTGTCCGTGTCGGTGGGCGGGAATCTCTACGGCGCCCACAAAGCCGTCCTGGCTCACGGGAGCAGTTACTTCCACGCCGAGCTGTCCAAGAACCCCGCCGTCGACCGCGTGACGCTGGACCACGTGGAGGACTCTGTTTTCCAGCACCTGCTCAGTTTACTCTACACGTCCGAGTGCGTCGTCGCCGAGACGGAGCTGCGCGCCGTCACCGAAGCGGCCCGCTTCCTGGACATGATGGACGTGGTGAAGCTTCTCTGCGAGGAAGTTCCGAACAACGCCGTCAGCGGGGATGAAAGCGACTCCCGAATGACGCCCGATCAAAGCTCGTTCGAGCAGCCGTCGCGGGTCGAAAGCGCCTCAAAGGAGCAAAGTGCGGATGAAAACCAGGCGCCGAGTAAAAGCCAGAAGACGCCTGGGGATAAGGCGGCTACCACGCGGCGGTCCGCTCGAAGTAAGAAACCTCCGAGCAAGTATCAGAAAGACGATAACCAAAGCGAGGAAACGCAAACGGGTCATTCGCCGAGAGAACTGTCTGAAGAACGATTGGAAGAAGACAACACGGGGAGCGAATTAGTAGTGGATGAAACGCCGTGTTTTGTGGCTGAGGAGGATGGAAAAGCAGCGGTCCCTAGTCCCGTCTACCCAGAAGGTTTGACTCCGGTCATCATCCGCGTCGGCGGCAAGAAGATTCTCAAGTGTCCTAAATGTGACAAGACCTTCGATCGAGCAGGTGGGAGTTAGGGGTGTGACGAAATATTAGTGCTGCAACGATTAATCGATTAACTTGAGTATTCGATTAGAAAAAAATATTCAAATTCAATTTTATTGCTTCGAGTATTCGTTTAATTAAAGTGGCATTGTAATGGTTTGTTTTGAAAGTGTTTGCATTTAGTTTAATTGATAATGATGGATACACTGTTGTCTGGTCTGCCTCATTTCACATGGCTGAATCCAACTGCTCCCTGTTAAGACCAACGTAAGCTAAGTTTTTGTTTGAGCTACTGTTTTTTAATGCATTCATAATTGAGTTTATAGGTATATTTAGCTGATTTGTGGGAATACAGTGCCTTGCAAAAGTATTCGGCCCCCTTGAATCTTGCAACCTTTCGCCACATTTCAGGCTTCAAACATAAAGATATGAAATTTGATTTTTTTGTCAAGAATCAACAACAAGTGGGACACAATCGTGAAGTGGAACAACATTTATTGGATCATTTAAAAATTTTTAACAAATAAAAAACTGAAAAGTGGGGCGTGCAATATTATTCGGCCCCTTTACTTTCAGTGCAGCAAACTCACTCCAGAAGTTCAGTGAGGATCTCTGAATGATCCAATGTTGTCCTAAATGACCGATGATGATAAATAGAATCCAAATGTGTGTAATCAAGTCTCCGTATAAATGCACCTGCTCTGTGATAGTCTCAGGGTTCTGTTTAAAGTGCAGAGGGCATTATGAAAACCCAGGAACACACCAGGCAGGTCCGAGATACTGTTGTGGAGAAGTTTAAAGCCGGATTTGGATACAAAAAAGATTTCCCAAGCTTTAAACATCTCAAGGAGCACTGTGCAAGCCATCATATTGAAATGGAAGGAGCATTAGACCACTGCAAATCTACCAAGACCCGGCCGTCCTTCCAAACTTTCTTCTCAAACAAGGAGAAAACTGATCAGAGATGCAGCCAAGAGGCCCATGATCACTCTGGATGAACTGCAGAGATCTACAGCTGAGGTGGGAGAGTCTGTCCATAGGACAACAATCAGTCGTACACTGCACAAATCTGGCCTTTATGGAAGAGTGGCAAGAAGAAAGCCATTTCTCAAAGATATCCATAAAAAGTCTCGTTTAAAGTTTGCCACAAGCCACCTGGGAGACACACCAAACATGTGGAAGAAGGTGCTCTGGTCAGATGAAACCAAAATTGAACTTTTTGGCCACAATGCACAACGATATGTTTGGCGTAAAAGCAACACAGCTCATCACCCTGAACACACCATCCCCACTGTCAAACATGGTGGTGGCAGCATCATGGTTTGGGCCTGCTTTTCTTCAGCAGGGACAGGGAAGATGGCTAAAATTGACGGGAAGATGGATGCAGCCAAATACAGGAACATTCTGGAAGAAAACCTGTTGGTATCTGCACAAGACCTGAGACTGGGACGGAGATTTATCTTCCAACAGGACAATGATCCAAAACATAAAGCCAAATCTACAATGGAATGGTTCAAAAATAAACGTATCCAGGTGTTAGAATGGCCAAGTCAAAGTCCAGACCTGAATCCAATGGAGAATCTGTGGAAAGAGCTGAAGACTGCTGTTCACAAACACTCTCCATCCAACCTCACTGAGCTCGAGCTGTTTTGCAAGGAAGAATGGGCAAGAATGTCAGTCTCTCGATGTGCAAAACTGATAGAAACATACCCCAAGCGACTTGCAGCTGTAATTGGAGCAAAAGGTGGCGCTACAAAGTATTAACGCAAGGGGGCCGAATAATATTGCACGCCCCACTTTTCAGTTTTTTATTTGTTAAAAAAGTTGAAATTATCCAATAAATTTTGTTGCACTTCACGATTGTGTCCCACTTGTTGTTGATTCCTGACAAAAAATTAAAATTTTATATCTTCAAGGGACGGTCACGGGTCACTTCCTGTCGATTTTCGGGGGCTGGTGACTGGTCACTTCCTGTCGATTTTCGGGGGACGTTTGCGGGTGTCACTTTCTGTCAATTTCGGGGGACATTCACGGGGTCGATTTTCAAGAGACGTTTAAAGGGACACTTCCTGTCGATTTTTGAGGGACGTTCACGGGGTCACTTTCTGTCGATTTTCGGGGGACGTTTACGGGGGTCACTTTAAGTCGATTTTTGGGGGACGTTTACGGGGGTCAGTTTCTGTCAATTTCGGGGGACGTTTGCGGGGTCGATTTTCAAGAGACGTTTAAAGGGACACTTCCTGTCGATTTTCGGGGGACGTTTCCGGGGTCACTTCCTGGCGATTGTCGGGGGGGCATTTACCGGGGCCCTTTCCTGTCGTTTTTCAGGGGATGTTCGCGTGGTAGATTTTTGGGGGACGTTCACAGGTTTGATTTTCGGGGGGGGGTTTACGGGGGTCACTTTCTGTCAATTTCGGGGCATGTTCACGGGGTCCATTTTCAAGAGACGTTTAAAGGTTCCTGGTTCCTGGTTTAAAGGTTCAGTTCTTGTCAATTTTTGAGGGACGCTCACGGGGTCATTTTCTGTCGATTTTCAGGGGATGTTTACGCGTTCACGTCCTGTTGATTTCAATGGGGGCGTTTACAGGTCACTTCCTGACAAAATTTAAGGGACGGTCACGGGTCACTTCCTGTCGATTTTCGGGGGTTGGTGACTGGTCACTTCCTGTCAATTTTCGGGGGACGTTTACGGGGTCATTTCCTGTTGATTTTGGGGGGACGTTCACTGGGTCACTTCCTGTTGATTTCGGACAACGTTCACGGGGTCGCTTCCCGTTGATTTTGGGTTACTGAAAATGACTTAAAATCAACTGGACGTCAACTGCAAATGCCCTCAAATCAACATGAAATTACTTGTAAAGGACCACAAAGACTGAATTGTCAATGCTCTAGTTTCAGGGCCCAGTCCAGTCAAAAGGTCCTGTCTAGTAGTCTAGTCTTTTTTTTCTTTTTTTTTTAAACAGTAACTCCTTTTTATAACGATATATCGATTTTTGGCGGGAACATATCGATAACTTTTTGGGCTACAAAGTATCGCGATATTTCACCTTCTCGATACATTGTCACACCACTATTTATCATTATACCGTACAGAACTAAGACAAAGTATGATTTGTTTTTAAAGTTTCATGCTTATAATGTTTTTAGCTCATCTATTACGTTCTAAGTGCGACTTGTTGTCCGAAAAATACGGTCATATTGCTAATATATCGTCGGCAGGGCATTGTTTGTGAATGTCCTGGGCAGATTAGCTTGACATGGCAACGCCTAGCGTCTCAAAACTGATTGGCCGAATGATCTCCCGTGCCTGACAGGGAAGTACGAGAGTCACACCAGAGTGCACACGAAAGAGAAACCCTTCCAGTGCGACGTGTGTTTTCAGCGCTACTCCACAAAGTCCAACTTGACGGTTCACAAGAAGAAGCACGCTAGCAACGCTCCCTTTCAGATGAAGGAGCACACCTGTCCGTTTTGTAATAAACTCCACGCTAGCAAGAAAACTTTGGCCAAACACGTCAAGAGGTGAGACCGGGTTGTGTTTCATTTGAGGTCTTTTTTTAATAGCGCTTCTCTGTTTTTCAGGTTCCATCCAGAACATCTCCAAGAGTTTCTCAGTAAGAGGAAGAAGAGGAAGAGTGAAGGCTGGAAATGTTCTGTGAGTCATTTTTGGGTGCCCAGTTATCTCTGTTGAGATGAGTTTATTACTAGTAGACGTCCAGTCCACTTAAAGTGGACTGGACGTCTATCACCATCAATAGCAACCAACGAGGTCATCAGGGCAGCCAAAGAGTTGATTGAAAAATTATATGTAAAGCATTGGAGGAAGATACCAGTACTCAAAAAGTAGTATTGATTTTAAAATAATAATAGTAATACTAAATAGAATGGAAAATCCCGAAATAAAAAAAGAGCATAAAAATAAATAAAAGTGAATATGGACATTCATTTTTTTAAATTTGAAAAAAATTTTTTAAAATTAACAATTCAATAAGAAATGACTATTAACTCCTCGTTTTTATCTTTTATTCTATTTTCAATGAATATTTTTTTATGTGTAGATAAAAGAAAAAAAATCGCTGTATTTTACTCTTAAAAAATATCTTGGTTTTAATTCTTTATTTATTTCTTTTTTATATAATTTCTTAAGACTTTTTTAAAAATCTTTGAGATTTTTTTTTTTATTTGAACTCAAGTTTTAGTTATATTTTGCAATTACATTTTCTCGATATATTTGAAATTATTATTTGTACAATGACAATAAAGATTATATTCTTTTTTATTCTATTTTTTTTTTTTTTAATTTAAATTTTTTTGGTTATGGTTCTTTTATTATTATTATTATTATTATTATTTTTAATTTTCATTTAAAAAAAATCTTTTAGGGTATTTTTTATTGGAAAATGTCAGTTTTATTTCTATTTTTCAATTTCATTTTATATGTATTTATGTTAAATTATTATTATTTATATGTGCCAGTACAACCACAATAAAAATTCTTATTATATATACATATATATATATATTAATCTTATTAGGTTTGGATTCTTTTATTTTTTAATTTTAAAATTATTTCATTTAAAAAAATATCTTTTTGGGTATTTTTCTAATTTAAAAGTGTCAAAGGTTTAGTTGTATTTTTCAATTTAATTTTAAATATACAATATATATAATTATGATTATTTATATCTACCAGTACAACCACAATAAAAATTCTATTACATATATATATATTTGTTAATCTTTTTTGGTTTGGATTCTTTTATTTTTTAATTTTAAAATAATTTCTTTTCATTTAAAAAAATCTTTTTTTAAATTTTTTTTATTTAAACGTGTCAAAGTTTTAGTTGTATTTTTCAATTTAGTTTTATACATACAATATATGTAATTATTTTTATTATTTATATCTTCCAGTACAACCACAATAAAGATGATCTTTTTCATCATTTTTTTGGTTTGGATTCTTATATTTTTTAATTTTAAAAAATCTTTTGGGGTATTTTTTTTATTTAAAATGTCAAAGTTTTAGTTCAATTTTTCAATTAAATATTCTATATTTATTTTGTATTTATTTTTTTTACTTATTATATATATGTACCAGTATAACAACAATAAAGATTCTATTCTATTCTTATGCCAATGCTTTTGGATGTATAGTCATTAAATGTATATTCAGGCATTCGGGCCTCAAATGTATCAAACCTCTAGCAGCATCAGTGGACGTTAATGGGAGTGAGCCTCTCTTTTCTTCCTAAACAGATTTGTCTGAAGTCTTACACACGCAAGCCTCACTTGCAGGAGCACATGATCCTGCACACCCAAGCCCGGCCTTTCAAATGTTCATTTTGCGACGAGTACTTCAGGTCCAGGTTTGCCAGGCTCAAACACCAAGAAAAGTACCACCTGGGTAAGCGACATGAGCATTCTAAGAGCATCATTTGTATGGTGAATATTTGTACAGTGATCCCTCGTTTTTCGCGGTTAATGGGTACCAGAACCCGTTGCGATAAGTGAAAAACCCCGAAGTGCAGTAGCATGTTTTTTCACTTTTTCCCCCCAAATTATATTTTAAAAAATACTTTTATGTAATACTTTAATTCATATTATTGTTGCGACATCTCATTGGTGAAACTGGTAGAGCCACTGTTGGTAGCTCTGGCAAAAAAAGTCAAAAACTAATATTTAGAAAAAAGGAAAATTATAACGAGTTTAGCCCAAAGTAGCGGAGTAAGGGTAGTGTTTCTTCATTTTTTAGGACCTTTTCCTTGCGAGATCTGCGGCCGAAATTTTAACGACAGCGGCAACAGGAGACGCCACATCGAATGCACCCACGGAGGGAAAAGGAAGTGGACCTGCTTCGTCTGTGGCAAATCCGTGAGGGAAAGGTGGGAAAGCGGCTCGGTCACATTTTCAGCCGAACGTTTCTTCTTAATTTATTTTTTGTTTTTGGTAGAACAACATTGCGGGAGCACATGCGGATCCACAGTGGCGAGAAGCCTCACCTCTGCGGTCTCTGCGGACAAAGTTTCCGTCACAAGAGCTCTTACAGGTGAGTGACCGCAGATTGAATGATGTTTTGAAATGGGAATTTCCTTGTGATGGTGTATATTTTTTAATATGTCAGGCTCCACTTGAGAATGCATCGCAACGACAGGCGCTACGAGTGCGACCAATGCGGCAAGACCTTTGTACGCCATGATCACCTGACCAAGCATCAGAAAACCCACTCTGGTAAAATTCTCTTAAGCTAAATGACAACTCGTATCTGTCAAGAGTAGGGATGGGAACCTCACGAAACAATACAATTTGAGATACAAAGCTCACAATATGGCGATATAACAATTATTGATACATGGGTCAGGAAATCATTCTACGATATTGAATTGAGTTGGCATGCCAATGTGTGCGAGTGTTGAGAATAATGGGCTGGCCCCCTACTTGAAGGCGTGGTGCAGTGTATGACGGGGGTGACCCGTCAATATAATTATGAAGTCTATGGTTTGATCTTGCCTGTAAGCCGAAACTTCAAAGCGCTGCATGCGTCAATCATTGTTAAACTTGTTGAACAGTTGCTGTGGCAACTCATTGTGCGTCAGGGAGCAGCTTGAGCGGATTTGAGTGAACTACCCCAAGGAAGCATTTAACAAAGACAAGCATGTTTCTACTTTATTCTTGTTTAAAAATAATTTGGTGGGAGACTAACACGTTTAAAACATCATAATTACTGTATTAAATTTGAAGTGCTTGAAAAAGCATTTATTAAAAAAAAAAAACATATATATATGTTTTTTTTCCAATTATACTTTGGGGGGAAAAAAGTGAAAAAATATGTCTTATTTGTATCTCTTTGCAATGCTAAATATGAATAAGTGCACTGAACCCACAAAAAAATTTTTGTTTTTACTTTGCAGTTTTTCACTTATTGCAGCGGGTTCTGGTCCCCATTAACCGCAAATAACGAAGGATCACTGCGTCCCGTTTTTACATGATGGTTATCATGTCTTTACATAATTACCATGTTTTTACATGACAATTATCACATTTTTACATGATATCATGGTTTTACATTATTATTATGTTATTACATGATAGTAACACATTTTTAAATGATAAATTTGCCTATTTACTTGATAGTTATCATCTTTTTACAGAATTATACCGTTTTTACATGCTAGTATCACATTTTTAAATTTTATCAATATCATATACATACTATCACGTTTTACACGATAGTACTGTTTTTACATGATAATTATCACGTTTTTACATGATACTATCACATTTTTGCATGATAATTATCGCGTTTTTCCAAGTTAGTATCACATTTTTACATGATAGTTATCCGGTCTTTATATAATGACCATGTTTTTACATGATAGTTATCAAATTTTTACATGATATCCTGCTTTTACACATGATAGTATCACATTTTTAAATACTTTTGCCTTTTTACTTGATAGTTATCACCTATCTACATAATTATTACATTTTTACAATATCATTTACATGATACTATCATACTGTCCTATGATACTATCATGTAAAAACCTGAGAACTACCATGTAAAAAAAGTGCTACGGAACTTTTTTTTTTTTTTTAGGTGGCAGCAATTCACTTGTAGTTGTACCTACTTGATTTCAGGTGAAAAAGCACATCAGTGTGAAGAATGTGGCAAGTGTTTCCGACGCCAGGATCACTTAACGGTCCACTACAAAAGCGTTCATTTGGGAGAGAAAGTGTGGCAGAAGTATGTCGTTGACGCGCGCTTTATCATTTATAGTCCATTGGATCTGTAAAAATATGTATATCCATTCATATTTTTGTTTTGTCATATTTTGTAGATATAAAACAGCCACGCATCAGTGTGAGGTTTGCAAGAAAGAATTTAAGGGAAAATCCAGTTTGGAAATGCACTTTAGGACCCACTCAGGTAATTGCTTTTATTCTTATGCCAGTAAATACTTACGGTCATTCATTTGGCCGACATTGACGGCGCTGGACGTCCAATCCATGTTGACGTTTGTTCATTCGCCTTCACCCAGTCAAAATGGATTGGACGTCCAGCGTCATCAAAGGCGGTCAAACGAAAGCCGCCGCAATAAATTGACTAATCAACAACTAATCGAATAGCAAATGAATTGGCAGTTTTCGGCCTGAAAATTGACCAAATCCAATTTTTGTTGCCTCTTATAGCACCATTTAAATTTTCCTTGATACCTGAATTTACGTATAACAAATGTACATAAAACATTGGAGGAATACGTAAGTACCGTAATTTTCGGACTGTAAGCCGCTACTTTTTTCCTTCATTTTGAATCCTGCGGCTTATAGCCCAGTGCAGCTTATTTGTTAATTCATTTGGGTTAAAAGGTATCACTTTATTTGACAGCGGCGTCATAAGACCGTCATAAATATGACATTACACTATCATGGGCATTAACTGGAACAGTAACTGAAGAAGTAATTAGCACAGAACATGACTTTTGATTATTCTTTACATCTGTAGCACTGCAGTGCATGCTAGGAGGCATGTTGGACAACAACAGTGTTGACAGCAAGTGGCAGCAAAGGTTGACTGTAATGGCCAAATGAAGCATGGTGGTTAATTTGGTCTTAGGACAGTCGTATGATTCCGCTGTCAAATAAAATGTCACTGCTTAATATCTTTTAATGTAAATATCCTGTAATAGAGGGAAGACAGCTGCGACTTATAGTCCAGTGCGGCTTATCTATGAACAAATGCTGTTTTTGTGTCAAATTTGGTGGGTGGCGGTTTATACTCAGGTGCGCCTTATAGTCCGAAAATTACGGTACATAAAAATACTGAATAGAAAATTAAATTGGGAAAAATACAGCAAAAAATGTGAAAATCCTAAAATAAAAAAATTAAAATGTTTTTTAAAAAATACGGAATAGAAAAATTAATAGGCAAAATGAATTTATAATATTTTATTAACATTTTTAAAGGTTAAATAAATTTAACATTTAACAAAACATTTAACTTTAATTAATATTGATGATAAGTAACTTTTATGAACATTAATATACAGGTAGTCCCAGGTTACAGAATTTACAATGTACTCGATTTACATGATTTTGACATTACGATGCCGGAGTCTCGTCTGCCATTTTGCCTCCAGTCATTTTTTGGAAGTCGCATAAACAGTACCTTATTGTACCTCACAGTATCTTATTTTTTTACTTTACTTTATTAATACGACGTGTTTTGTCCTCACTAAACGTGAAGTTGTTCAGCTTCGTAAACAATTGTGAAGCTTTTTACTTCCTTCACTTTTGACAATTTGTAAAGCTGTGTCACTCATATGTACACTTACTGTATGTTCAAAACGACATGCATTTTAACAACAAACACTTGACACAAAACAATCGGTGTTCAAACGTCCATCTAGTCTGATCAATATGGAAATTTAGTAGATTAAATTTGCCTAATTTGCTTCAAAAAAGTCCGCTAGCTTAAATGCTACGAATGTATTTACAGTTCTTATAGCAAATCTCTCACACATAACTCCACAAACTGTAGCTGTAAACTTAATTAGAAATGCATATACAAAAATATATTAGCTGAAGCAACTTACAGCATTATGTGGGCCAAACCAGAGCACAGCTATCCTTTGTCCATGAGAGACATCTGAGTCTCCTTCTCAGTCATACAAGGCGACAGTCCAGCCAGACCCAACGCTGCCACTAGAGGGCAGTGTATCCTCAGTCATTAAATAAAATACAATACTTTTGTACTTTTTGGATGGTTATTTTGGTGTACTTAAAAGGTTAATTCCGACTTTACATGGAAAATCAGGTTACGTTGCCAGCGTA
Organism: Corythoichthys intestinalis; assembly: GCF_030265065.1. Taxonomy (NCBI): domain Eukaryota; kingdom Metazoa; phylum Chordata; class Actinopteri; order Syngnathiformes; family Syngnathidae; genus Corythoichthys; species Corythoichthys intestinalis. The sequence continues at coordinate 3,313,411 of NC_080408.1, read as the reverse complement.
AGAACGGAACTCGTTCTTAACCCAGAGACTACCTGTAGTTTCATAATTTCTCTCATTTTTTAAAAATTTTTAATTTGATTTTCCAAATTATTTTTCAATAAAATTCCCTGTATTTTCTATTTAATTGTTATTATTTTCATGTACTTATGTATTCCCTTAATGTTTTTATGCGTATTTGTTGAAAGAAAATGATAGCATCAAGGATTTGAAAAGTAGGACACAATAAATATTTTATTTTTATTTTATTTGTTCATTTTTCGAGTAGCTTATCCTCACGAGGGGGTAGTGGGGGTACTGGAACCTATTCCAAAAGACTATGGGCTGATTTGATTTTTCGGTTTGTTTTTTCTTTTGATTAACAAGGCAAAAAACAAATTTTCTTTTCGAATGTAATTAATTTATCGAGGAAAAAAATATTTTACAAAAAAAAAACAAAGGGAAATGGTGAAAACTATTGCATTTTTTTATTATAATTATAATTTTAAAAAATTTAAAGGGAAAAAAACATGGTAAAAAACAGTAAATATAGTCCTGTTACTGGACTACAGAAATTAATTTTGGTCCAAAACCTAAGTTGATGCACGTGATTTACCATATTGGCCCGAATATAAGACGGCCCGGGTTATAAGACGACCCCGTCTTTTTCAAGACTCAAGTTTGAAAAAAGACATTTGAACACCAAATTAATTTTTATACAGAATTACAGTACATCCGGAACAAATGATTACAACAATATATTTGAGAGAAAAAGCATGTTATTTTGCCTCATTCAAATCTTAATATCTGAACATTTAAATATGTAAACTAAAGTGCAATCACATTTGTAAATGAATGGCTTCTGGGTGTTTAAATGTAAATAAACCAATCTATTGTGATAAAACAACAAAATTGCAATAACTGCTTTAACCATCAAAGTGAAGTCTAACTGTAACTAGTCTTGAAACAAATCTGAATAAGGAAAAACATTGCAATAAAATAATGCAACCTGGTTAAACTTGAGAGTAGCTGAGATCTGTCATGACAGAACATCGCTTCAATGATATCTGGCGCCATTTGGGTATAAAGTCTAGACCTCGAATATAAGACGACCCCCACTTTTTCAGTCTTGTTTCAATGCAAAAAACACTGTCTTATATTCGGGCCAATACAGTACAATACTTTTGTACTTTTTGGATGGTTATTTTGGGGTACTTAAAGGGTTAATTCCGACTTTACACAGAAAATCAGGTTACGCCGCCAGCGTAGGAACGGAACTCGTTCGTAACCCGGAGACGACTTGTAGTTTTATCATTTCGCTTTCTCATTTATTTATTTATTTTTTAATTTGAGTTTCCAAATGATTTTTCAATTCAATTACATTTTAAAAATAATTTACAAAGAAAACAAAGGAAAATGTGGAAAACTATTGCATTTTTTATTATAATAATAATTTTAAAAAAAAAGATTTTGTGGGAGGGGTGTGTTAAAAAAATGTAAATATTGTCCTGTTACTGGACTACAGAAATTAATTTTGGTCCAAAACCTAAGTTGATGAACGTGATTTACTTTTTCGGAGCACCCACCTATGGGCCGCATCTGGCCCACGGGTGGGTGCGGGTTTACCGTACAGCATTTAATCATTTTTGTGACATTCCGGCGAAAGGTGAGAAACCCTTCAGTTGTCCCGAGTGCCAACAGACCTTCCGAATCAAGAAGACCTTGACCAAGCACATGGTGATCCACTCGGACCTCCGTCCGTTCAACTGCCAACAGTGCAACGCCACCTTCAAGAGAAAAGACAAGCTCAAGTATCACGTGGACCACGTGCACAGCGGACGCTTCCTCCAGCAGCCCGCCGACACCCAGACGGCAACGGTGGGCCACGCCGACGTCAGCGCTGAAGGACAGCGGCCCGCTTCCGGCTATCAGACTTCAGAGCTGGCCTTTTTAGAGAAGTACGCCCTGGCGCCCCAGTCCGCCGACACGGTTCCCCCCGCGAGAGCCGATCACATGCTAGACAGCCGAGAGCAGACGTACCTGGGAACGCTGCTGGGTTTGGACTCTACTTCCGCTGTGGAGAACATCTCAGAGCAAACTCACCGCTGAGAACCAAACGGAATACGCCAAAGAAATCCCACAGTCGTTGAGGTCAGTGAGGAGAAATTTCAAATCGGATTCAAATAGTTGTATGATGTTGCCGTCATTGGCGATGAATGAGTTAATCCTTTATAAGGCACTCATTGGCTGCCTATGCTGTCAAATTGGCACTAAAAGAAAAGTATGTTGCACGGTTGGTAGGGGGAGCTAATTGGTTAACTATTGAATGCTAATGGGGACATCTTGAGGCCAATTGGTGGTACTACTATGGCATATATACAGATAGTTTCCGGGTTAGCTGGCTATGCCGCTATGTAACCCGAATTCCCGCGGAAGTCGAAATTAACCCTTTAAGTACCCCAAAATACCCCCTTAACCTCAAAATAACTGTCCAAAAACATGTATTGTCTGTTACATTTGTGAGATAAAGTAAAAAATAAGGTATTGTTGTGAGGTACGTTGTGTTAAATGCTGTTACAGTGTATGGCAGTATTTTCAGTTATTTTGAGGGGAAAATAAATTAACTCTATTATATACGCTGCACACAGACTACTTTTTATTGTGTCTAAGTGTGAGTTTGTCAGTGTTGTCCCATGAAAAGATAAGACTATCTGCAGAAATGCGAGGAGTGTACTCCCTTTTGTGATACACTGTAGCTATTAGGAGTTATTCAGATAACTATAGCATAAAGAACATGCTAACAAGTTTACCGAAACATCAGTGTCACTCCAAAACACCAAAATTACATGTGAAATGATATAATATGTTAATAATTTCACACCTAAGTCGCTCCAGAGTATAAGTCGCAGCCAAACTATGAAAAAAAACATGACTTATAGTCTGAAAAATACGGTAATAGTCAAATCTTACATATGTCAAGCATTTACTGCACCTCAACAAAATATGAATACATAAATCACAAAAAGCACCAAAATATTATTCATTTCTGTCCAGGTTTTATTTACTACGAAATATTACACTATTTGTGATGATTATTACAAGGTATTCGTAAAGATCTTAATTAAAACAGCTGTTGTCAGATGGGTCCTCCGTCTTGACCTGCTAGCACGAACTCTAATGAAAAAAAGCAGAAGATTTAATCAGAATTAAACGACAACTTTACCTTATTTTTATTTAAGTAGTGCTGTATGATATGACGAATAGGGATGTGACAATGTGCAGTGGGGCAAATAAGTTTTTAGTCAACCACCAATTGTGCAAGTTCTCCTACTTGAAAAGATTAGAGAGGCCTGTAATTGTCAACATGGGTAAACCTCAACCATGAGAGACAGAATGTGTGAGAGAAAAAAAAATGAAAATCACATTGTTTGATTTTTAAAGAATTTATTTCCAAATTAGAGTGGAAAATAAGTATTTGGTCACCTACAAACAAGCAAGATTTCTGGCTGTCAAAGAGGTCTAACTTCTTCTAACGAGGTCTAACGAGGCTCCACTCGTTACCTGTATTAATGGCACCTGTTTTAACTCATTATCGGTATAAAAGACACCTGTCCACAAGCTCAGTCAGTCACACTCCAAACTCCACTATGGCCAAGACCAAAGAGCTGTCAAAAGACACCAGAGAAAAAATTGTAGACCTGCACCAGGCTGGGAAGACTGAATCTGCAATATGTAAAACGCTTGGTGTAAAGAAATCAACTGTGGGAGCAATTATTTGAAAACGGAAGACATACAAGACCACTGATAATCTCCCTCGATCTGGGGCTCCATGCAAGATCTCACCCCGTGGCGTCAAAATGACAACAAGAACAGTGAGCAAAAATCCCAGAACCACACGGGGGGACCTGGTGAATGACCTACAGAGAGCTGGGACCACAGTAACAAAGGCTACTTATCAGTAAAACAATGCGCCGCTAAGGATTCAAATCCTGCACTACCAGACGTGTCACCCTGCTGAAGCCAGTACAGTATGTGTTATGGTCAGATGAAACCAAAATAGAACTTTTTGGTAGAAACACAGGTTCTCTTGTTTGGAGGAGAAAGAATACTGAATTGCATCCGAAGAACACCATACCCACTGTGAAGCATGGGGGTGGAAACATCATGCTTTGGGGCTGCTTTTCTGCAAAGGGACCAGCACGACTGGTCAGAGCCATGTATCGAGAGATTTTGAGTGAAAATCTCCTTCCATCCGCAAGGGCATTGAAGATGAGACGTGGCTGGGTCTTTCAGCATGACAATGATCCCAAACACACTGCCAGGGCAACAAAGGAGTGGCTTCGTAAGAAGCATTTGAAGGTCCTGGAGTGGCCTAGCCAGTCTCCAGATCTCAACCCCATTGAAAATCTGTGGAGGTCTGTCGCCATAAATAGACCTGTTCCTGCAATGCACATTCTGGCCAGCCAGTAGCGCACTAACCTGAAACATTGATGGGATTCCATATGCCATAGTAGTGCCACTGATCGACCTCATGAGGTCGCCGAATCGCTTACTACTGCCAACCTTACATGAATAATACATGCAAGAAAATAGCAACACAAGCTCTTACTTTAGCGTCATTGACGCCGCTAGACGTCCAATTCATTTTTGACTTAGCGCCGTCAATGGACCCAATGAAAATGATACTATGCTAACTTAATATACAGTCAAAACTAGTAGATATATTTACATTTGAGCAAAAATATGTATGCTCCCATGTTGCTTCTCTTTACACTGTCATCATTGTTGTATCATTTTTCACCTATTAAAAATGTCTTATACGGTGATATTCCTAAATCACGATGAACTTTTTTTTTTCATATCACACAGCACTATTTTAGAGTCACTTACAAACTTCCGTTCCCACCAGTTGCAGCCTGAAACAAGCATACAAACATGTCAATCATAGTTTAGTTGTCTAATAAACAAATTATACTCACATTTGCCTAATATTATTCTTCCATTATTGCACCGCACCACCGAATAATGAGTCGTCAGCCAGTGGCCCGGGTTCACACACTCCAGTTCCACCGTCTCGCCATCGGTTAGGAATTTCACGCCGTCGAATTTTAACCTGGGGTGTTGATCCACGGAACAATAGGTTGCTGTACGCACAGAGCGAGGCGTTCGTTAGTTTACGCCACGTGCGAAAAATCGATGGCTCGTTTTTGACCTTTGCAAGTAGGCGTGGCGGACCACTGGCCGTTAGCGTAGCAGACCACTTTCTCCGGACCGACTCGTTTATAGAAACTGCCGCATTGGTATTTCAAAAACCTGCTGGTCCTTTTCATGATCTCGCCATCAGCGACAACGGGAGTGTCTCCACACCTGTCAACTAAAAGGGGAAAACTATTGGTGTAGTGTATGTGTAGTAATTGCAGAGTGTTTGTTGGGTACGGAAGTGTACAGCTGCCACATATTTTAAAAAAATAATAATAAAATAAATAAATCATCTTTATTAGGGTTGTTCCGATCATGTATTTTTGCTCCCGATCCGATCGTTTTAGTTTGAGTATCTGCCGATCCCGATATTTCCCGATCCGATTGCTTTTTTGTTTTGCTCCCGATTCAATTCCAATCATTCCCGATAATTTTTCCCGATCATATACATTTTGGCAATGCATTAAGAAAAAAATGAATAAAACTCGGACGAATATATACATTCAACATACAGTACATACAGTGGGGAGAACAAGTATTTGATACACTGCCGATTTTGCTTGTTTTCCCACTTGCAAGCCATGTAGAGGTCTGTAATTTGTATCATAAGTTCTCTTCAACTGTGAGGGACGGTATCTAATACAAAAATCCAGAAAATCACATTGTATAATTTTTAAATAATAAATTTGTATTTAACTGCATGAAATAAGTATTTGATACATTACCAACTAGTAAATATTTCGGCTCTTAGTTCTTTTTTAAGAACCCCTCCTGTTCTCCACTCATTACCAGAAGTAACTGCACCTGTTTGAACTTATCACCTGAAAAAAAAGACACCTGTTCACATGCTGAAACAAACAAACTCCAACCTCTCCACAATGGCCAAGACCTCAGAGCTGTGTAAGGACATCAGGGATAAAATAATAGACCTGCTACAGGAAAATAAGCAAGCAGCTTGGTGAGAAGGTAACAACTGTTGGAGCGATTACTAGAAAATGGAAGAAGTTCAAGTTGACTGTCAAACTGCCTCGTTCTGGGGCTCCATGCAAGATCTCACCTCGTGGGGCATCACTGATCATGAGGAAGGTGATGGATCAGCCCAGAACTACATGGCAGGACCTGGTCAATGACCTGAAGAGAGCTGGAACCACAGTCTCGATAAAACCATCGGAAACACATTATGCCGTCATGGATTAAAATCCTACAGCGCACGCAAGGTCCCGCTGCTGAAGCCAGTACATGTCCAGACACGTCTCAAGTTTGCCACTGACCATCTGGATGATCCAGAGGAGCAATGAGAGAAGGTCATGTGGTCGAATGAGACCAAAATTGAACTTTTTGGTCTAAACTCGGCTCGTCGTGTTTGGAGGAAAAAGAAGGATGAGTACAACCCCAAGAACACCATCCCAACCGTGAAACATGGAGGAGGAAACATTTTTTGGGGCTGCTTCTCTGCCAAGGGTACAGGACGACTGCACCGTATTGAGGGGAGGATGGATGGGGCTATGTATCGCCAGATCTTGGCTGACAACCTCCTTCCTTCAGTGAGAGCCCTGAAGATGTGTCGTGGCTGGATCTTCCAGCATGACAACGACCCTGGCTCCGTAAGAAGCATCTTAAGGTCCTGGAGTGGCCTAGCCAGTCACCAGATCTGAACCCGATAGAAAATCTATGGAGGGAGCTGAAAGTCCGTGTTGCCCGGCAGCAGCCCCGAAACCTGAAGGCTCTGGAGAAGATCTGCATGGAGGAGTGGGCCAAAATCCCTGCTGCAGTGTGTGCAAACCTTGTCAAGGACTACAGGAAACCTTTGGTAACTGTAATAGCGAACAAAGGTTTCTGTACCAAATATTAAGTTTGATTTTTTTGACGTCTCAAATACTTATTTCATGCAATTAAATGCAGATTTATTATTTAAAAATCATACAACGTGATGTTCTGGTTTTTTATATTAAATTCCGTCCCTCACAGTTGAAGAGAACTTATGATACAAATTACAGACCTCTACATGCTTTGCAAGTGGGAAAACGAGCAAAATTGGCAGTGTATCAAATACTTGTTCTTCCCACTGTAAGTCCTGTATTTGTTTATTATGACAATAAATCCTCAAGATGGCATTTACATTATTAACATTCTTTCTGTGAGGGGAATCCACGGATAGAAAGGCTTGTAATTCTTAAAGGATAAATGTGGCTTTGTATATTGCCATCTAGTGTATTGTTGAGCTTTCAGTAAATGATACTGTAGCCATTTAACTTCTGCCCAAATGCATGATGGGAAGTGCAACCATGCGTCGTGGTACCAATTGATGTATCTTCTCTGCGTTGGGAAATAACATAGGGTGTTAAGAAAAAGATCAACTACTACCTTACTTCCCCACATTGTTTCCCACGTTATTTCTAATCGTAGGGAGAGGGATTGTAAGGCTTCAGCCAATTAAAAAAATACTGTAGCCATTTAACTTCTGCCCAAATGCATGATGGGAAGTGCAACCATGCGTCGTGGTACCAATTGATGTATCTTCTCTGCGTTGGGAAATAACATAGGGTGTTAAGAAAAAGATCAACTACTACCTTACTTCCCCACATTGTTTCCCACGTTATTTCTAATCGTAGGGAGAGGGATTGTAAGGCTTCAGCCAATTAAAAAAAGGCTCCAAAGGCTGCCAAAATTCACTCTACTCATATTACGCACCCTTTGAGCTCTATATATATATATATATATATATATATATATATATATATATATATATATATACAGTAGGTAAAACGGCGCTATCACAGATTGAACGTGACAATGCGTGAGTGGGTCGTGCAGCGCTTGCGTTAATTGCGTTAAATATTTTAATGTGATAAAAAATTTTTTTAATTAATTACCGCCGTTAATGGGATAAATTTGATAACCCTACCTTAAGCCTAAACTCAAGACTCTGAATGAGTGTAACATATTATGTCTGTAACATTAAATACAATTAGAAAATGATTTACTTAAAAAATATATATATATTAAAAAAAGGCATGTCCGATATTCTTTTGCTGATTCCGATACTTTGGAAAATGACGTGATCGGCCCCGATCGATCGGGACATCTCTAATCATTATGTAAAAATGCTTAAACATCATGTGAAAATGTGATACCAGGTAAAAACGTAAAAACATGACAACTGTCATGAAAAAAGTGATATTCTGTTTTGACATGATAGTTCTCATGTTTTTACATCAATCAATCAATCAATCAATCAACTTCATTTGTATCGGCCCATTTTTTATAATGTTTTTATGTGCTAGTTGTTTTTACATCATAATTATCACCTTTTTACATGACAGTATCATGTGTTCACATGATAATCATGTTTTTACATGATAATAATTAATATCACATTTTTACATAATTGTTTTTTCTCGACTATCAAATTTTTTCATAACCTTTATTGTGATAGTTATGTTTTTACATGATAATTATCATGCTATTACATGATAATATCACGTGTTTACATATAATGATCACGTTTTTTCATAATTTTTTTTTCACGATCGTATCAAATTTTTTAAAATAACATTTTAACATGTTGTTTTACATGATAATTATGCTTTTACATGATAATTAGGTTTTTACATGATAATCATCACATTTTAATTAACATTTTTTGTTTCCCACAACAGTTTCACATTTTCTCATGATAATTTTTACGTGATAAGTGTTTTTAAATCAGTTATCAAATTCTACATGATAGTATCATGTGTTTACATGATAATGATGACGTTTTTACATGATAATAATAATCACATTTTTACATAATTGTTTCTTCACGATTGTATCACATTTTTTCCATAACATTTTTACGTGATATTTGTTTTTACATGATAATTATCACGCTTTTGCATGATATCACATGTTTACATGATAATGAGCAAGTTTTTTAAAGGTTTTTTTTTTACAATAGCATCACGTTTTTTCATGATAACATAATTACGTGATAGTTGCTTTTACATAACTATCACATTTTACATGACATTCTCACGTTTTTACATGATGATAATCATCACATTTTTAAGTGTTTTTTTCGCAATAGTGTCACATTTTTCGTAACACTGGTACGTGAGTTTTTTTTACACAATAATTATCACATTTTACATAATAATATCACCTGTTTACATGATAATGATCATGTTTTTACATAATTGTTTTTTCATGATCTTATCACATTTTATATAACATTTTTATGTGATAGTTATGTTTTAAATGATAATTATCAGGCTTTTACATGATAGTATCACATGTTCATATGATAATGATCACGTTTTTACATGATAATCACATTTACGTGATAATTGTTTTTTCACAATAGTATCAATTTTTCATAACATAATAGTTTAGTGATAGTTTTTACATCATTATCACGTGTTTACATGGTAATTATCACATTTTTACATGATAATTGTTTTTTTCACAATCTTATCACATTTTTTCCATAACATTTTATGTGATAGTTATGATTTTACATGATAATTGTCACGTTTTTACATGCTAATTGTGTTTTCACGGAAGTGTCACATTAACATTTTTACATACATGATCATCGTTACATCACATTTTTACCTGTCAGTAATCACGTTTTTACCTCATCCTATCATGTAAAAACATCATACTGGACTTTTTTGGAGTGTGGCAGCAATACACTTCTGTAGTTGTGGTATTACTAGTTTAACAAAAAGAAACAACAACAAAAATTTTTATACAGTACGTGAAAATGTAATTTCTGGAGTGTAGCGATGGTAGCGTTCCTGTGATATATTGGGTCAATTCCTTTTAATTTGGGGGCATTTCAGGGTAACTTCCGATACCATTGACATTCATGTTTGGCATCGACGTACTGTACATTGGTATCAATGGAAGCGACATTCATGGCCGTCATTGGCATGGACGTCCATGGCTGTCATTGGAATGGTTATACATGGGCGTCAATGGCATGGCCAGTTGAATGTCAATGGGCAATGGACATGAAGTTTTTGGTTAAAGATAAGCACCCATTGACGACAATAGACGTCCGGTCCATTCTGACTGGGACTGGCTGGCTGCGGACCTCTCCCAGTACGAATGGATTGGCCGTCAAAGAGTTCAATTGTCCAACATTTAGTAGCAAACGGATCAGAACATTGGTGAAGAATTAATATGTACTTGTAGTAACTTGTGGATGAGTGGAAGAGGTTCCGGTTGATGTTCCTGCATGATCCCGCCCACCATTTCCAGAACCACTACCGGGTCTTCTCCCTGCATTAAAAAAGTGATGAATAATACATGTATTCAAGTAAGCATATCAGATTAGGTATATTGAGGGTTTTTGTGTACTTATTACTATATACCAGTGCTTCTCAATTATTTTCTGTTACGCCCCCCCAAGGAAGACGTAAATGTTTCGCGCCCCCCCCAACTCTGCCGCCACTGTAAATAGTATCATTCGTCTATATTACTATTATAAGTACGCCTCAGCCTAACATTGTGTCCTTTTTTTTCTATTAAAGAAAAAAAGTAACATAGATCAACTTATAATAAAGTATAACTTTTTTAACATTGTGTTGCTTGTAACAGAAAAGACTTAATGCGCATCAGTTTGCCTGAAGTTAAAAAAAAAAAAAAAAGTCTGATACTGAAAAATAAAATGTAATAAAATCAGTAAATAATAACATATTCAAATTGATTAGAAACATTTACTCTTCAGGACAACATGCCAAAAAATTTGACCGAAAAAAAAAACAAAACTGAATAGAAGGGGGGAAAAAGGTCTCTGGACAGAAGGAAAGTTTTTATTTTCGCTGATTCACCACAGTGCTCACTGGTTTACTGATATAACACTGACAAAGCGGGACGATTGTGACAATTGGCAATATTCGGCACATTTTCGCTGAAAAACAATCAAGCGGCTTACCAATGAGATTGAGGTCGAATGTCTTTAAGTGGCGTCTTAACTGATTTGGCTTCTCCGCTATAATCATTTTTAGACTCAGTAAACAGTGGTCTTTCCTCATTTCCCACTATATTAAAAGTCAAAGGCAAACGGCCCGAAAAAAGCGCATTTTCGGCGGCCGAGGGAGAACCGTAGGTGAGGGCGGTGGTCGTGACGATCCCAAGCCGAAAACGGCACTTCTCGCCCGGACACGTGAGAAAGACAGTGGGTCGCTGCGTGAGTCCAGCTCTGCATGAGTCTCTTCCGTGTGCTCTTGCTTACTTCAAAAATACTGCACGCACTTTGAAAATGAGAGCGCCACTGCCACCCACGGAGTGGATGTGCAAGTACACTTTATTCTAGTACGGCAAAAAAAAAAAAAAAAAAAAAAGCATGTTCCCCGAGGTCACTCGCGCCCCCCCTGGCATCGCTCTGCGCCCCCCTGGGGGGGCGCGCCCCACCATTTGAGAAGTACTGTGCTATATACAGTGGGGAGAACAAGTATTTGATACACTGTCAATGGATTTTCCCGTTGGCAGTGTATCAAATACTTGTTCTCCCCAATGTGTGTATAAGGGCTGTCAAACGATTAAAATTTTTAATCGAGTTAATTACAGTTTAAAAATTAATTAATCGTAATTAATCGCAATTCAAACCATCTATAAAATATGCCAGATTTTTCTGTAAATTATATATACTGTAAAATAAATTGTTGGAATGGAAAGATAAGACACAAGATGGATATATACATTCAACATACGGTACATAAGGACTGTAGTGGGCATTTCACTCTACTGTCATTTAAATCTGTCTATGCTGTCCTCACTCCGAAGTGTCTACTTTTTCCAAAGCTGGACAGCTAGTGAACGACGCCTTAATAATCAGACTTCTTCCTTTTTCATCTGATTTATTAATAAAATAGCCTCAAACCATCCTCTTTAGACCGTCGTAAAACTACAACAAAAAAAAAGTACACAAGCATTGCATTAGCAACAACGTTAGCTTAGCACGCTATACAGGTTCACTAAACATAAACAAAAAGCACCTCATACAAAAAAAAATAGAACATTTCGCTTACTAACATAATATGTACATTCTTTACAACAACCATACTTACAGACAAATCTTGTCCAAGGATCATATAAGCACAACATTACAATGTAGGCGTCAGCCCGAGACGTCGTGCAGCCATATTGAACTGGCAAGAAAAAAAATAAACCATGTCGCAAAGCGACCACAAGAGTTCGCTGTTAGACAGCACAAAAAGCCTTGCTGTAAAACTTACCAAAAGGCAGAATATTGTCTGAGCGGGACATGTGCGTTAATTGCGTCAAATATTTTAACGTGATTAATTTTAAAAATTAATTACCGCGCGTTAACGCGATAATTTTGACAGCCCTAATATATATATACATACACATTATTGTACTCATTACTATATATACCTCCACTCGAAGGGATTGTCCCACTGCCGGTAGATGCTGTTGAACCACCTGGAGTTGGCTTTATTCCTTTTACTGTGGAAATTAGGGATAAAGGTTTATGCTAGATATCTGCTAGGAACATATTTTACATCAGACAAAATAAGACAGCAGAAACAAAAATGTGATCACAGTACTGACTGACTTCCAACTTTCTTACATACAGTGGTATGGAAAAGTATCTGAACCTTTTGGAATTTCTGCATAAAATCATCAAATGTGATCTGATCCTTGTTAAAATCACACAGATGAAAAAACTGCTTTAACTAAACCTATAAATGTTTGGGTGGTTTATCATATTTTAATAAGGGTAGCATGCAAACAATGATACAAGGGGGAAAAATAAGTAAGTGAAACTTCACATTTAATATTTTGTGCTCCCCCTCTTTGGCAGCAATAACTTCAACCAGACACTTCCTGTAGCTGAAGCTCAATTTAAATTGTATTTGTCTATTTGACATGTCATTATTTGATGTACTCTGGAGGTTGAATAATTTTTTAACACAACTGTTTATATTGAGATTTTAATGTCGAGTGATGATGTCACTCTCAGCCCCGCAAAGTCATAAAAAAGCTGTTTGTGTGACGCTATACTGCCCCATAATCCCCCCTCCCCCCTGCATGCTGTTCTTTGACCTAGGTGTGTGGTGAGGAGTCCGAGGACCTCCGGTAGTTGGAAACAAATGGTGTGACCCCTATAAACCGTGTTCGAGCAAATAGTGAAAATTCTTACACCAGGTTTATTATGGGGATTTCAAAAAAACATTAATAATACATAATTTTTTCATATAAAGTTGTATACTTTGATATTTAATTAAAAAAAAAAAAAAGCTGGATTAGGCTGCTAAAGACAGTGGATCCCTCATCATCTGGGTGAAGAGCACAATAGGTAAGAATAACACCGAGTGCAAGAATATTCAGGTATAAAATCCAACCATTATAAACACAATTACAATGTTGTTGTTCTATAACATTTTATGTCATTACTTTATTAAGTATTAGGTCCTAGAGTTGTAAAATATGGATAGTAATGAAATAATAGTTTTGAAAGAAAAAAAAAATGCTCATGGTGGCTCAGTGAACATCTGATGTGGTTTGTTCTGCTCAGATGAACAAGTTGAGGAAGGAAGATTTTATATAGAGGTTGAAGGAAGAAAATAGGTAAAGACTGAGTCACAGCCAGAAGGTGTTGATGACAGTGTTGATTTCTATTCACTATTTCACCCTCCCAATTAAAATCTGTCACAGTCACAGCCAATTAAACTGTAAATCTGTTTAAAATAGAAGTTATGTTGTTGTGAGGTGTATTAAATTCCTGCTCATGTGCCTTATCAGCAACTGCTCCTCCATCGGTCTCTGCACAGCCCTGTTGTAGAATCGTTTCCTGATCCCGATAATAATAAATGTTCTTGATTGAACTTACCACAGGGTGGAGCTGGCGACCACGTTCCAAAGATGCAAAAAATGGCCTTTTTTTGCGTTCCCTCCACAGTAAAGCCATCTTCACACTCAAAGAGTAATTCCGTATCGGAAGCGTAAACATCTTGGTGAGGGTTATTGATGATGACCGCATGGGGAATTTTAGGAGGCGCGTCGCACGCCTGCTGGCTTCCTGTTTTAAAAAGAGTTCAATAACGGAAACGGAACACTACGTATCTTCAATAAATGGGACACATACGCTCGCAGGTTGGTACGGAGAGCCATGTTCCATTGACACATGAAGCTGTCGCGTCATAATTTTTGTAGGAATATCCGGCATCGCATTTGACCCTGATCACGAAACCATTTTCGTACCAACCCGAGGCGCTCCAAGTGAATTTTCCATTCGGGATAAATGGTGGAATGCAGTTGTTGATATCTGGGGAAGATAAATTCAGAACATCTTGGCACCTGCAAAAATATATTTTCATCTGTTTGTGGTATTCTAAGTTTAGTGCTGCAACGATTAATCGGTTAACTCGAGTAATTCGATGAGAAAAATACTTCGAATCAAATTTAGCTGCTTCGATGGTTCGTTTAATTCAAGTGGTGTTGTAATGGTTTGTTTTGAAAGTGTTTGCAGTCACTTTTATTGATTTGGGTGGATACACTGCGCTGTAGTGGCAACAGTGAATATGCCATAACTGGTCTGACATGGCTAAACCCAGCTGGTCCCTGTTAAGACCAACATAAGGTAGGTTTTGGTTTGAGCTAATATGTTTGCTTATTCATCCATTATTTATTTCAGAAGTATATTTATGTGGAAGTATGTGTTTGAACAATTTAAGAGCATTGTAAAAAAAAAAGAGCAGCTAGCTTAAATGCTATAAAATGCTGTTTTGTTTTTTGCAACGCTCTTAACAAATCTTTCAAACACATATTCCCACAAAAAACTGCTAGCTTAAAAAGTCAGCTAGCTTAAATGCTATAAAATGTTTTTTTACAACTCTCTTAAAAATCGTTCAAACACGTATCCCCACAAAAAAAAAACTGCTAGCTTAAAAAGTCAGCTCACCTAATTGCTATTGAATGCCAACTTTTTTTTTTTTTTTACAACGCTCTTAACAAATCGTTCCAACACATATTCCCACAAAAAAACTGCTAGCTTAAAAAGTCAGCTAGCTTAAATGTTGTAAAATGCTAACTTTTTTTTTACAATGCTCTTACATCGTTCAAACACATATTCCCACAAAAAAAAAAAAAAAACTGCTAGCTTAAAGTCAGCTATCTTAAATGCTATAAAATGCTAACTTTATTTTTGCAATGCTCTTCACAAATCGTTCAAACACATATTCCCACAAGAAACTGCATGCTTAAAAAGTAATCCGGCTTAAATGCTATAAAATATTAACTTTTTTATTATACAACACTCTTAAAAAATCGTTCAAACTCATATTCCCACAGAAAAAATCTGCTAGCTTAAAACGTCAGCTAGCTGGAATGCTATAAAATGCAAATTTTTTTTTTTTTTTTTTTTTTTACAATGCTCTTAGCAAATCGTTCAAACATATTCCCACGAAAAACTGCTAGCTTAAAAAGTCAACTAGCTTAAATACTATAAAATGCTTTTTTACAACGTTCTTAACAAATCATTCAAAACACACACATTTCCCACATAAAAAAAATGATCATTTAAAAAGTAAGCTCGCTTAAATGCTATAACATGCTACTTTTTTTTTTTTTTTACAATGCTCTTAGCAAATTGTTCAAACACATTCCCACGAAAAACTGCCAGCTTAAAAAGTCAACTAGCTTAAATACTATAAAATGCTTTTTTACAACGTTCTTAACAAATCATTCAAAACACACACATATTTTCCCGCATAAAAAAAATGATAATTTAAAAAGTCAGCTCGCTTAAATGCTATAAAATGCTTTTTTTCTACAACGTTCTTAACAAATCTTTCATATACTTTCCCACAAGAAAATGATCATTTAAAAAGTAAGCTCGCTTAAATGCTATAATATGCTTTTTTTTTTTTTTTTACAATGCTCTTAACAAATTGTTCAAACACATATTCCCACAAAAAAACTCCTAAATATACTTCAAAACTAAATTATGAATGCATAAACAATCATATCAGCTCAAACAAAAACTAACAACCTTATGTTGGTCTTAACAAGGAGCAGCTGGACTCAGCCATGTTATGCCATGAGTCATGTCCTCTTCACCGTTGCCACGAGAGGGCAGTCCATCCACCCAAATAAAAAAACTAAATGCAAACACTTTCTAAACAAACCATTAGTTCTAAACAAACCATTACAACGTCACTCTAACTAAACGAATCCTCGAAGCGGCAAAATTTGATTTGAAGTTTTTGTTTTTATTAATCATTATAGCTCTACTACATTAAACCTTTGTTAACTTACCAATACATTGCGGCTGAGTGGCCCATTTGCCATCCAGACACGTGGTGGTTGCCCACCAACCTTGCGTCGCCGGTTTGAGTCCCTTTTCACACGCGAACGACAACGTTGCCCCATGCGAATATATGTCCTGTTCAGGAACGATATAACCTCCGTCCAGAGTCGGCGCTTGACAGGGGCGTCCCTCTGAAATCATTGACTGTAAAAAACCAACACAGCCGTGTTCTCCACACGTCCAAATCAGGAATATCCACGCAAAATACTTCTTCGACGTTCCCGCTAGCACCATCGTTTAAAAAAAAAATGCTTCGAAAACGTTAATTCTAATGCCGTTGGTTCCGTCGTGCTCTATGGTCAGTCAATAGTTTCAGCTCTGATCTTATCAGCATGGAGATGAAGAAATAGCAAACATTGTTGGCGTCATCAAACTGTTACTCACAAGCCAAAATAGAAATGTACAAATGTGCTCTTTACTTAAGCGTAAATGCGTAGATTCCCGAATTTGTTTCACAAATGAAGGTTGGAATTGTGAAATAGTCTCAATATGAATAATTTCAGTGCCATTGACGGCACCAGACGTCCAATCAATTGACATAACCTGTCACCCTCCCACTTCAAAAGGATTGGACATCCATTACTGTAGTGATAAACTCATTTGTTTATCACAAGTAGATGTCCGATCCATTTGAAGTCGGTGATTGGCAATGAATGCCAACCCTCCCATTTCAAATGGATGGCACGTCTTCTAGTGATAAACTTATTTAAATTCACAGCAGAAGGATTACCAGACGCCACATTATTCATTTATGAGGGATAAACTTGTATGATTAGTGATAAACTCATTTGATTTATAATAAAATCACTTTATTAATCCTTTCTTCAAACGGATTGGACATCGACTGGTAATGCTCAGGATAAAAAAAAAATAGCTTGTTTTTCTATTTATTATTAATTTCCTGACCGATTGGTCAATAATTGATACATCGCAAGATCGTTATCATAAGCCATGTAACGCAAATTGTGTCCGATCTTGAGGTACTCAGAGGTTCCCAGCACTACAGTGCATCACTCAAAACGCAATTTGGCGCTTTTTGTCCTCGCAGCGGTTCCGTTCTCGACAATTCCAGGCTCAAAGTGCGTGTTTTTTCAGTCTCCGAATGACCCAAATCTACTAAACTCTATCCAAGCCATTGGGTGAGTTCAAAATTAATTAAATTCTTTTCCTGATAAAATAGCGATTAATTTACCAACTTTTACAAGTTATTACAATCGCAGCTGTTACACACCGCGTGTCGGGCGTCCAAAATCAATTCGACTGACAAATACTCTTGAGAACTTGTACTCTTTCAAGCAAACATGTTTATTTACACTCAAATGCGCTCGCCTCACAACGTCATCACTCAGCGACGTAATTAATTGAGCGACGCTTTAACTTGTGAGCGTTTTCTGCTGTTACTTACTTATTTTGGCTTTTTGCTGCACCGAATGTTATTAGAAATGCGTAATATGTCTATTTGTGATAGAATTTTGCGCAAATGCTAACTAGCAGTGAAAGCTAGGTTTGTATTTGTTCTTTAGCGTTAGCACGTGTCTTGTTGTCGATTCGTCCTCATGGCGGAAGTCTACTATATCGGCGTGGACGTGGGAACGGCTAGTGTCAGAGCTGCTTTGGTGTCCAAAAACGGTCATTTGAAGACTGTTGCTCAAGAGCCCATTAGCATCTGGGAGCCTCACACGGACCATTACGTACAGTCTTCTTCTGAGATATGGAGGAAATGCTGCTCCGTTGTCAAGGTAAGACTCGCACAAGAGCGCCCCCTAAACGAGCACTCAAATGATATTTTCTTGTTTGGAAATGTGTTTTTGGGGTTAGGAAGTAACCAGAGATGTGAACAAGAACCAGGTGAGAGGGATCGGATTTGATGCCACCTGTTCTCTGGTGGTGTTGGACCAAAGCTTCCAACCTGTAGCGGTCAATCGGGACGGTAAAGTCGTCATTTAACCCAATTGATGTGTTGCACTTTTTATACTTGAGCTGTGAATTGAAATGCTTTTATCACTAGTAGACGTCCTCCCAGTCCAAATGGATTGGGCGTCTTTTAGTGATAAACTCTGAGTTTGTTACGAGCCATATGAGTTCATCACTAGTAGGTAGTAGTAGTATTGTGGTACCTCCAGGGGTTAATTTGATTGCACCTCTTGATTTTGGCCTCCCTGTGTTCCGGGACTTATTTGGGCAGATCCGGCATTTTTCATACATATAAAATAATAATAATATAAAAACGTTGGGGGGAAAGAATTCAATTCAATTCAATTTTATTTGTATAGCCCTGGATCACAACAACGTTGTCTCAAAGGGCTTTGCAGAGGCAATATGATACACAGTCAGAAACAGCAAATGAAGCAACAAAGATGAATACATAAATTCAAGTCCTGGGTATCCCCCATCCTTAGACCCTCCATGTCGGCAAGGAAAAACTCCATAAACTCCAGAGTCTTTGCTGAGAAAATGAGAAACCTTGGGGAGTACCACAGTCAGGAGAGATCCACTCCCAGGACTAGTGATGGGAATTGATAGGATTTTTACGATTCCGATTCCATTATCGATATTGCTTAACGATTCGATTCTTTATCGATCCTCTTATCAATTCTAATTTGGGGAAAAAGAACAAACGTTTTGATTGGCATCGAGTTTGTTTAATCAGAACTCACAACCTTACAAACTCACAACGAGATCAAAAGAGGCCCAAAGCCTCAATGTTAACTGTGGCAATAAGTGGCAAATACACAAGAATGTGTAACATTTTACTGAAACATTTATCTAATAGAAATAAAAAATATTGGTATATATTGGCAGATAGGTTGTTGTTCTGCCTTTGGCAATATGTGTTAAAGCAGGGGTCCCCAAACTTTTTCCTGTGAGGGCCACATAACTTTTCCCTTCTCTGATGAGGGGCCGGGGTCAGTTTGTAACAAAAAAAGTGTGACGATTGCAGAAGTGCATAAATGTAAAAAATTATTGTTTTTCAGAAAGCCACAATCTAATAACCCTTTCTTGATTTTTCACGGAATGAAAGTAAATAAAATTTAAAAAAATAATAATAATAATTAATAATAAAAACACTATTAATTAAATAGATAATAACCAAATAACCCTCTCCGAATTCTTCAAGGAAAAAGGCCAGGAAATAAATAACACGATTGAGGGAAAAAAAAAAAATCAAAATGGCCGGACCAAATGTGGAGGCGGGCCGTATTTGGGCCGCGGGCCGCAGTTTGGGAACCCGAATCCAAGCGAGTGAGCGAGCGAAGTGAGAGAGGGAAACACTTCTACGAGCCTACGTTCTTTGTTAATGTTAATATCTACAGAGGCAACGCCTGTATGTATCATCTTTTGTGTTGTTGTTGTTGTGTTTCCACTCGCGATCGGACACTTAAATCCAGTTGTGTAGTGGTTTGAACGATGTGCTAATGCTAGCGAACGAATGCTAACCATACTGTTATTAGCAGCTAATCATCGCTGATTTACGTTGATGCAAACCTGTTTGTTATTGGGGACGAAATTGATTTGTTTCATTTCTATTCTTAGTTTCACTCTTCAAGTGATGGTTGAATAAAGTCAGCAAATTATACCAACGTCTTCTACATCGTCATTTGGGAGTTTAGCTAGCTGTATAGCCAGAACTGAGCCTTAGCCTCTCTGTGAGGACAGCGCAGTCGTATTCCTTCCCGATGCAGTTATCTCCACCTTGCAATGACTGCAAGTAGCTTTGTTGTAATTTTTCCTCGTGAAGTGAAGACACACTTTCGAGCGTTTGAACCTACGTGCTGTCATTGCTATGTTTATGGCTGCAATGCTCGTGCTTACCCGTTGTAACCTTTCATTTTCACACTCTTTCCTGGTGAAGTGTAGTCAAACTTTGGAGCGAGTGGTTCTTGGCGCCATGCTAGTTTGTTGCGTCTGGACAACAAGACACGTCACGACGCAATACGCATCTTTAGGAATCGTTAAAGGGATCGTTAAGGCTTTTTCATTGTGATGTCGAGGCCTCGAAACACTCGGAACCGGTTCCGAATTGGAATCGGATTTCGATTCCCATCCCTACCCAGGACGGATAGACAGGAAGCCCCAGGACTGCTAATGGGAATTAGCAGGCGAAGTTACAGTCCGTAAAGATGTAGTGGAGTAATGGAACAAGAAGAGGTCCATCTAGCCAGATGAGACGGGGGTAGCAACGAGGACGTCCATCCAGCTGGGGGTCTGGACAGTCAGGAGGCTGCAGCTGAAAAATAGGGAAAGGGGACACCGGGTGACTAGTGATGAAGAGACTAGACAACTAGATATTAACATTGGAAAATAGAAATAAAGTAAGATAAGTGGTAGGTAGAGTGAGAAAAAGGAGATAGAACTCAGTGGCTGTACTTCCCCCAGCTTTATAGCTTCTAGTGCAGCTTAGACTAAACTTTGATTCTACTCCGACTTCAACTAGCCTGACCATAAGCTTTGTTGAATAGGAACGTTTTTTATCTAATCTTAAATGTGCAGACTGTCTCGGCTTCTTTAATATTAGCTGGAAGCTGATTCCATAAAACAGGGGCATGGTGGCTAAAGGCTCTAGCTCCGACAGTACTTTTAGAAACCCTGGGAACTACCAGTGGACCTGCATTCTGAGAGCGGAGTGTTCTGTTGGGGCGGTATGGAACCAGAGCATCGGTGAGATAAGATGGCCCCAACCCATTAATGGTCTTAAAGGTAAGAAGGAGGATTTTAAATTTAATTCTAAACTCGACTGGAAGCCAGTGAAGGGCCTGGAGCACAGGGGTGATGTGCTCTCTTCTATTGGTTCCTGTTAAAAGTCTTGCTGCTGCGTTTTGGACTAGCTGAAGACCTTTTAGAGAACTTTTAGGACAAGCTGCAAGTAGGGAGTTACAGTAATCCAATCTCGATGTAACGAACGCCTTAAGTTAGTAGTCTTAAGAGTTTATCATTTGTAGTGGCATCCAATCATCCTTCTGCTGTGAATTTAAATGAGTGAATCACTTGCAGGCGTCCAATTGGTGAGCCCTTTCTCCTTTTGCAGGTAACAAAGAGAGAAACGTGGTGATGTGGATGGACCATCGTGCCGCTGAGCAGGCCGCCAGGATCACAAGCACAGGCCACGGTGTCCTGAGGCGGGTCGGAGGGGTCATGTCACCAGAGATGCAACCACCGAAGCTACTCTGGCTCAAAGAGGTGAGAGAGAGGTGAGCTGAGGTGCAGTAGTCAACTTGTTTTTATTATCATTATTATTATTAGAAATATCTATTAATTAACACTTAAACTTAAACTGCTACTCTTTTGTTATTCCTATACGGATCATAATGAAATTTGCAAGATCTACTGTATTCCAGGGATGTATAAGAACTGATTAATTACATTAACCCTTTAAGGTCTGGGCCTATTTTGTCCGATTTTGCATGCCTTTGAAGTTGCCTTTATATTTCAAAGAAAGAATTGTTTATGATGGCCTGGTTTGGTCCCTTTTTTTGTGACACCTTGAACTTCATGTCCAAACTGTTGTTTCCTTCACTGACCAATTATAAATCATCATTTTGGGCCCAAAAAGACCAAAACTTCCAAGATCGTTTTGTCAAATTTTTTAATTTTGATGTCCAATTGACAACCAAACATGCGTAACGAACCGTTTTGAAACTTTGTAATATTTATTCAACATGTTAGGATGAACATTCAACCAAAAAAATTTAGAATAAATAGTCTTATATTTGACAATTCAACATAAACAACAGGTATAGCCATAGGCGTTTTTTGCCTTTATACATGCTCTAGTCCAGGGGTCAGCAACCTTTTTGGTGTGGAGTGCCACTTTCAAATTTTCTTGTCAATCAGTGTGCCACACCGAGATTAATGACGCACATCCAATTTTTTATATCCAACAGAGCTGTAATTTTACCCCAAAGAAAACAACATGAACATATATTGAAATCGTATAACTACCATTCTTTTTCAATTAACTAAAAAATAAATGCATATTGTAGAAAATGTCAAAACTTGAAAATAAGTGCAACAGTTCACTAGCTAGTTGTTCACTATCAACTTAAACAGTAAATTATATGCAGCATTTTAGATATTCTTTTATATTACAAAGATAAAAGATGCCTACCTTAATGTGATCCCTGGCCCTGTTTTCCTTGGCTCAGCTCTGATTTCGGGGTTTTACTTTGTGACTTTTAGCTGCTTATCCCTTTTTTTTGAGTGTCTCTTTGTTAGTCAAGCCATCAACCAAAACCTCTGAGCTTGACAAGATCGCCTCTTTGATATATTCGCCATCAGTTTTTCTTTTTTTCATCAGGTTTTCCTTGCTTTGCAATGCAGTGAGCAAAGTGATAGCTTGCTTCGGTGGCGGTGTTTTTAGCAGTGACAAAAGGTTTTCAGGGTGTTTTTGTTTACACTACCTGGACACAGCACGTTTTAATGTGTCTTCCTTGTCAGACTCCTCCTTGAATGAATTTTCATGTTTTGTCTCGTAATGACGTTTGACACTTGTTCTCCCCGGGGAGAGGCACGGGCCCGGGTGGAGCCGCCGCGGCCCCCGGGAGGCTGGCTCTTGCGGTGCGCACGAAAGGCTCGGGCGCGGGCCCGGGTGGAGCCGCGAGGAGCGAGCCTTTCCCCGGGGAGAGAAAGCTTCCCTATCGCGGTGCGCACGGAAGCCTCGGGCGAGAACCCGAGTGGAGCCCCCTCTCGTGGTGCGCATGGAAGCCTCGGGCGCGGGCCCGGGTGGAGCCGCGAGGAGCGAGCCTTTCCCCGGGGAGAGAAAGCTTCCCTATCGCGGTGCGCACGCAAGCCTCGGGCGAGAACCCGAGTGGAGCCGCCTCTCCCCGAGGAGGCTGGCTCTCATGGTGCGCATGGAAGCCTCGGGCGCGGGCCCGGGTGGAGCTCTCGTGGTGCCCAAGGAAGGCGCGGGCGTGTGGGGCTAGAAGACTGATCTAGCCCCATACCAGCCCGGGTGGAGCCGCGGGTGCAGATCTTGGTGGGGGAATAACACTCTTAAATACAGTCTTGATGAGATTGAATTGGCTGCAGTTACGACGTTGGGAACGCTGACTCTGGAATAAAACACGATTTGACCAACATTGTGACAGCCGATGCCTACCAAAAATGACGTAATGTCAGAGGTTATAAAATCGCGCCAGCGGCCCTTCCCGCACAGAGAGCGCCAGTGGGCAAAACGGGACAAGTCTGTGAAAGCGTCCAACCCGCTCCATTCTCGGGACATCTTTTTATACGTGAAAGCAATGACGTGAGTAAATCCCATGTCTCTTTACACATGAATTCCCTTGGATGTGTGTGTGGCTTAAATAACAGGACGCGCAACAGAAAATGTCTGAAATTCAGGTAAAAAGGCGTTTTTTTTTTTTTTTTTGCCATGCGCTCGCGTGTCACTGGTTAACCCTTCGCGTGCCAATGCTGACACGCGTGTCATAGGTTGCCGACCCCTGCTCTAGTCAAAACAGTTTATATACAGCAGACCGAACAGTGAAAAAATATATACCATCTAACACAAAAAGTGTTTAGAGGCCATCTCTTTATGAGTTTAGGTATTGCGGCCCATCACCTGATGAAAACTATGTACACACAATCAAGTTTCTTGAACACACATTTATATACACAAATTGAGAAGACTGATTGTGGGGGAAAAAATATATATATAACATTGGGGAAAAAAAGTATTTTCAAAAATATTTACAATAAACAAGTTAAATTTTTTTCAGGCATGCCACTCCGAAAAGCAGTTTCGTCCTGGAATTCGACACAGGGCGACATCACACAGCCCACACTTCCATGGGGTGTCGGTCCTCTTTCCACCCTTCCATTTTCATTTCACTTTACTTTCATTGTCACTATAAATGTACATGAAAAAAAGTCAGTATTTATGAAAATAATAAAGTATAAAATAAAAATATATACAGCAATAAATAATAATGGAAATCTATATGTATGACAATAGAAAGAATACCATAGCTGAATATGTGCTACATCCCTAATCTTCATATAGAAAGAAGATCACCACAATTATAAATTCCTGCCTTGGATACACACAGTGCACGTACGACTTTGATCTGATATGCACATTTTATTATTATATACACAAACATACACTTATATTGCATCAAAATTAACTTTGTCTTGCAATATCAAAAGAAACTTTCAAAAGAAACTTTTTCAGCATTAAAAAAAAAAAAAAAAAAAGTGAGTTTGCTTACCTCTGCTCGTCGATGGCGTCACCCACGTGTTCAAATCCGTCACTATCTTCACTCGAGGACTCTTCCGAAGAAGACGATGATGACGAATTTGGACCATCCTCTTCCTCAAGTTGATCAAAAAGCACAATTGCTTGCACTAAATTTAGTTTTCCGTTCATTCTCAAAGTCACACAAAGTCGCTGCTCGATCCAAACGGCCGTCGCTCGCCACCTCGCTGCTTCAGAACACTCCTCCCTCTCGTTCGGTGGAACCTCGCACGGCAGTTATATTTATTTAAAAAACGCATTTTGTGCTTCCACTGTGACTTCGAAAGGGTTCGTTTGATTTGTGTTTTTTTCATGGAGCTTCCGTTTTGAAAAAGGACAAGAAATGATGGAAATATAGACATAAACAAATGATCCATGCAGCGTTTTAATGTTTTTTTGAGAGGGCAATAAAACTATAAAACTTAAATGACAATATCTCACGTTTTAGTTGGTCGATTGACTTCAAATAATAACGAGAGTAAACCGCAACTTCCGCACTTTAAAACGAGACCAACCAACGGTATGTGGGTGACGTAATTAAAACGTGAGGGCGCTTCAAAGACGACGTGCGCTCAGGACGCGCCGGCGCGTCCTTCGACTCTCAAGGGTTAATCGACTGCAGACTTAATGTAACATGTAGATTGCGAGTTAGTCAGTTGAGGGCATGCTCTCTCTTCAGGTGTGTCTCTGCTGATGTGACGGTCGTAGTTCATTTTGACTTGTTTTCATTTCTTCTTAGTTCAAAGTCTGCATTTCCACCATTTTTTTCCCTGATATTTTAACATGATATTTCCTCGCACGTGTGCAGAATCTAAGGGAAAGCTGTTGGAACCAAGCCGCTCACTTTTTTGACCTTCCAGACTTCCTGTCGTGGAAGGCCACGGGATCTTTGACCAGGTTTGTTAAATCACAACAATGACATTGGGCCACAATCTTGGAGAAAAAACTTCTTTTTTTTAAGCCTGACAGCTGTTTTTAACTCTGACTGCCATTAACGGCAATAGACGTCCAATACATTTGGAAATGGGACTCACAGTTCAACTGGATTTGGATGTCTATTGCCATCAATTTGTCCAATTTCAAAAATCCGATTTCCAACCAATACCGATCTTTGCGGTCGTGGACTTAAAATATTATGGCTAATTGTATCTGGATACTTTAATAATGACAAATGTAACAACTTCAACGTTTTCCAATAAGCATTGAATTGACGTGATAGAGAAAAACTGAGATCTGTTTACGCTTCCAAACTTGAGTGAAAACACACATTGTACTATGTACAATGACAATAAAAGCTTTCTTTTCTATTGTTTGACAGATCCCTTTGCACTCTGGTTTGCAAATGGACCTACTGCCCCCCTCAGGGATGGGACGCCACTTTTTGGACTTCAATAGGACTGAAGGATCTCACTGAAAAGAACTTTTCCAAAATAGGTCGGTTGAAAAACAATCGAAACATTTGAATCATTCATGTTCAAAATATGATATGTATGGCCACATAAGGTTTTTATATATATATATATATATATATATATATATATATATATATATTTTTTTTTTAATTTATATAAATAAATATATATATTAGGGCTGTCAAACGATTAAAAAATTTAATCGTGTTAATTACAGCTTAAAAATTAATTAATCGCAATTCAAACCATCGATAAAATATGCCATATTTTTCTGTAAATTATTGTTGGAATGGAAAGATAAGACAGAAGATGGATATATACATTCAAAATACAGTACATAAGGACTATTTGTTTATAATAACAATAAAACAAGATGGCATTAACATTATTAACATTCTGTTAAAGCGATCCATGGATAGAAAGACTTGTAGTTCTTAAAATAAAAATGTTAGTACAAGTTATAGTACAAGTATTTGTATAAGTTATATTAAAACCCCTCTTAATGTTTTCGTTTTAATAAAATTTGTAACAATTTCAATCAAAAAATAAACTAGTCGCCCGCCATTGTTGATGTCAATAATTTCTTACACAATGCTCATGGGTGCTGAAGCCTATAAAATCAGTCGCACCCAAGCGCCAGCAGAGGGGGGCAAAACTCCATAAAACACAATTAACAAGCAGTTCACTGTACTGTCATTTAAATCTGTCTGAGCGGGGGGGAGTGCGTTAATTGCGTCAAATATTTTAACGTGATTAATTTAAAAAATTAATTAACTCCCGTTAACGCGATAATTTTGACAGCCCTAGTGTATATGTATATGTATATATATATATATATATATATTTTTTTTTTTTTTTTTAATTTGTGCTATCAAATTTATAGCGTTAACGGGTGGTAATTAATTCTTTAAATTAATCACGTTAAAATACCGTAAATCACCGTTTTTTGCATACTGAGAGCTAAGAGGCAGAGAAAGCTGTCTTGTTTTGTGCTTTTTCTTAACAAAGGTATACCACACGCGACGTGCTGGCACTTTGTTTCTTTATTAGCACATTCAGCTTCAACATTAACTCATTCACTCCCAGCCATTTTCACCGGTGCAAACCGCTTCGCTCCCGGCCGTGTTACTGGATTTTGACTGGTTTTGCAAGGCCCACAGAAAATTCTGTTCTATTGCTATATAAACATGGAACCCACCAAAAGAAAGATTAGACTCTCTTCTTTCAGCAGGAAAAAAAGTAAATTCATATCTTTTTCCATTCTTCAGAAATAAGCAATAGAAAATAGCTTAGTTTGAGCAATTTTCCAATTTCTGATGAAAAAACAGAGAAATTGAGCTTTTTGTGAAAGCATACATTTCAAACATAACTTTGACTTTAACACAGCTATTTTTTTGCTTTAGTTACATCCTAAACATCTGAATAATGTTTTCCTTTTACAAAATAACATAAACAACAAGACAAATAGATCTTTTGATAGCAAAGTAACAATTTATTTACACATAACTAACTGAGGGGTTTTAATATAAAATTACTATAACTTGTACTCACATTTATCTTTTAAGAACTACCAGACTTTCTATCCATGGATCCTTTTAATAGAAAGAATGTTAATAATGTTAATTCCATCTTGTGGATTTATTGTTATAATAAACAAATATAGTACTTATGTACAGTATGTTGAATGTACTGGATATATCCGTCTTGTGTCTTTCCATTCCAACAATAATTTACAGAAAAATATGGCATATTTTAGAGATGGTTTGAATTGCGATAAATTACAATTAATTAATTTTTAAGCTATGATTAACTTGATTGAAAATTTTAATCGTTTGACAGCCCTAATATATACAGTGCCAGCCATAATTATTGGCACCCCTGAAAAAGATGTTTTTTAGCTTCTAACAATTTTTTTTTCTCTAAATAATATGGGACCTTAATGGAAAAAAAGAGAAAAATCCAACCTTCAATACAAGTGCATTTATTCAGTGGGGAAAAAATCCCACATAAAGAAATAATTATTTGACATCAAATAATGTGTGTCACAATTATTAGCACCCCTCGTGTACAACCCCCTGTTGCCAACAAAACAGCACCTAATCTTCTATCATGTTTCAGAAGATGGGAAAAGACAGAAAGAGGGATCTTCAGCCATTCCTCTTTGCAGAATCTCTCTAAATCATCCAGAGACCTGGGTCCTCTCCTCTGTACTCTCCTCTTCAGCTCACCCCTCAGGTTTTCAATGGGGTTGAGGTCTGGGGACTGAGATGGCCATGGGAGGAGCTTGATTTTGTGTCTGGAGAACAATTTCTGTGTAGATTTGACCATATGTTTAGGGTCATTGTCTTGCTGAAAGACCCAGTGACGACCCATCTTCAGCTTTTGGGCAGAGGGCAACAGATTTTGATTTAAAATGTCCTGGTATTTCAAAGCATTCATGATGCCATGCACCCTAACAAGGTTCCCAGGGCCTTTTGAATCGAAACAGCTTCACAGCATCACTGACCCACCACCATACTTCACAGTGGGTATGAGGTGCTGTCTACACGCCACCAAGCTGTTTGTGAGGCATGCACGGAGAAAACCTTTCCTCACTCACAATCATAAACGCAAACGTCTGGAGTTCGCCAAACGGTATTGGGGCTTCAACTGGGACCGTGTGCTTTGGTCAGTTGAGACCAAGATTGAGCTTTTTGGCATCAAACACTCTAAGAGGGTCTGGGGTGCCACGAAAGATACGCATGCTGAAAGCACCTCATACCCACTGTGAAGTATGGGGTTGGGTCAGTGATGCTGTGGGACTGTTTCGTTTCCAAAGGCCCTGGGAACCTTGTTAGGGTGCATGGCATCATGAATGCTTTGAAATACCAGGACTGGATTTTAAATCAAAATCTGTTGCCCGAAAGCTGAAGATGGGTCATCACTGGGTCTTTCAGCAAGACAATGACCCTAAACATATGGCCAAATCTACACAGAAATGGTTCACCAGACACAAAATCAAGCTCCTCCCATGGCCATTTCAGTCCCCAGACCTTGTTTTGTTGGCAAAAAGGGTTGTACAAAGTATTAACACCAGGGGTGATAATAATTGTGTCACACATTATTTGATGTCAAATAATTATTTCTTTATGTGGGATTTTTTCTCCACTGAATGAATGCACTTGTATTGAAGGTTGGATTTTTCTCCTTTTTTCCATTAAGGTCCCATATTATTTGAATAAAAAAAAAAATATTAGAAGCTAAAAAACACATCTTTTTCAGGGGTGCCAATAATTATGGAGGGTACTGTATATCCTCTATGGAGCATTACAAGCTCGATACGACTTCATTTTGTGAGGGGACACCATGTTGGACGGGGACACACGTTATAACTGAGAGAATAAAAAGCGGGAAGATTCTTGGAAAGTGATTCGTTTTGTAATTGATTTAAAAAAAAAAAAAAAAAAAAAAACGTAACCAAATCTACCATCTACCAGAAAAAAATCATAGTACGTATTAGGGCTGCAGCTATCGAATATTTTAGTAATCGAGTAATCGACTGAAAATTCTATCGATTAATCGAGTAATCGGATAAAACAAATATATTTTTAGGTGAAGAGCAATTATAAATATACATGAGAAAATAAGACATTTCATCTAATCTTGAACCATTTTCAGTCAATCAATGTCTTTATTTTCGATGTATATTGTTGAAAACAGCCAACAATTGCATCTCAGATGTAACTAGAATAAAAAAAAAAAGACTAATTCACTGCTTTCACTCAAAAAACTTTTAGATCTTATTTAAAAAAAATATATATATATTACCTAAAAATGCCGTTACGCTTGATAACACACATCACTTAAAAGTTAGGATTTTTTCCCACGTGTTTTAATTGAATTTCTCTTTGTGTCAAGCCATTTTTAAGTTCTAGTTAAGTTTTAAGTTAGTCTAAACTGTAAGTCCTGATAGGATTTTGAGTTTTTGCAGTGTTCAAAATAAATGTATGATACAGGTTGTATTGGAGCACATTAGGGACCAGCGCTACTTGGTGTTTTATCCAGCAATGACTACTGAGCTAAAATTGATAGTTAGCATTATTGAGTTTTTATTTTACACCCTCATCACTCCACAATGCTATCTTATGTTAAAACCTGTATGGAAGACACGTTAGCCACGCATCGACAGTGGTCATAATTAATTGAAACCTAGCCCTCCGCAGGGCTAACGTTACGTGAGCTAGTAGCGACAGTAATGTTAATCTTATTTATTAGCGCTTAGCGCTCTACTGCTTTAAGATGGCGGCTGTTTACTAACGCTGCCCAGACGTGGCCGAGTCTGTCATTTCGCATCTACTTCAACATACATGTGATCTCTATGAGACGCATCAGACGGTACCTGTTACCAACGTAGCATCGTGCGGGCTAGTATTTAGCAACGTCGGCGTCGTTTGTGGCGGCTGTCGGCTGCAGTAAGTTTTTTTTTTTTTTTGGTCCTTCTTCCTCTCCGCACATCACAGAGCGTTGTCCCGCATTAAAAGTAGTCAGAGCAAAACGTGACGCTTAGAGCTGTCAAAATAAACAATTACTCGAGGTGAATAAAATTACTCGAATCAGTTTTTAAACTCGAGTTGCTCGAGTACTCGTTTCAGCTCTAGTACGTATTTAACACTGTGAATGCTCATGTTACACTGCAATTGACGGCGCTAGTCGCCGCTCACAGTCCAAATGGATCGGACGTCTAACGCTGTCAATGAGTGCCCTGTAAAGGTTTAATTGTCGGTCTTGCAGGCAACGTGACGTGTTCCCCGGGGAGTCCGCTCGGGGACGGCCTGACTCGGGAAGCGGCGGCAGATCTGGGTTTAAATACGGGAACTGCAGTCGGGGCGTCGCTCATTGATGCTCATGCTGGAGGACTCGGTATCTCACGCACCAGAATTATTATTTTATTTGGGCTATGCAAAATGCACAAGAAATTTGACTTATAAGTCTGAAAAATGCTGTGGTTTTCTACTTCACGAGTCATTCTAGTTTTGTTCAGCCATGATAGGAGCAGACGTAAAAGGCTTTCAGCTGCCGTGCGAGGGCCGGCCGATCACGTCGCGCGTGGCCATGATCTGCGGGACGTCGTCTTGTCACATGGCGGTAAAATGTCAAGTCCAATTCAGGAAATTTTGCTTGTTATTTTCCAAAATATGGATCGACTGTGACTTTCAACAGATCAGTGAACAGCCGCTATTCGTGCCGGGAGTTTGGGGTCCCTGCCTGTCCGCCATGGTGCCGGACTTGTGGCTCAACGAGGGGGGACAGAGTGCCACGGGGCGCCTGGTTAGTCTATTTTGCCGCACGTCTCCTAGGTTTAGCTGATTGATTACTAATTGTATCATATATATCCTTGTACTGTATTTATTGTTGTATTTTTTCAGTCAGCTCTTAAATTGCTCCTTCCAGATTGAGCACATGGTGAAGGGGCACGCCGCGTACATGCTGCTCCAAGAAAAGGCACAGCAGAGGTGAGCTGATGCATTTCTTGAGCAGAGTATGTGCTCTGGTAAATTATATAGTTATTTTGAGATTTAGGGGTCCTTAAAGGGTTCATTCCGACTTATGCTGAAATAAATAGGTTGATTTAAAAAAAATTGCCAAAACCATTGCAGTATATTTAAAAAAAAACAACAACTAATAACTAGCTGGATATAAATATTGTATATTGCTTCCAAGTTTTTATTTCATGCATTACAAGTGCTCAATGTGACCAGCACCAGCGGCACGGACAACATCAAGCCAATATGACTTTTAATTTGTTAAAATTACTTACTTGTTTAAAAGACTTTTAACTCTTATTTTAATTCTTAATGAATTTGAATTAATAATAATAAATGTGTGATGATTTTGGCACAATCTTTTTGAATCACCTAGTATATTTATGTATGTACTATACTATGTTTATACTGCGTGTATGTATATATATAATATACATATATACACATCAAAAGCCATAGAAGGAATACCTGAGTACATAAAAAATGTATTGATAAAAAAAGTAAATATAGAAAAATTATTTGAAAACTACAAATAGACTAGAAATTCTTGAAATCCCCCCCCAAAAAATAATAATTTTGATTTTTTTTAAAGTAATTATCAAAAGTTAATTTAAAAAAATACAAAGTTTAATTAAAATTGAATAAGTATTGAAAATAATTTATAGATGAATTCCTCCTTTTTATTCATATTTTCCTCGCAAAAATATATGTATTACTTTCTCTTTTTTATTCATAAATACTTTTATATACTCTGAAATCTTTTTAGTGTTTTAAAGTCTTTTGTTATTATTTATTTAT
This sequence comes from Corythoichthys intestinalis, assembly GCF_030265065.1. Taxonomy (NCBI): domain Eukaryota; kingdom Metazoa; phylum Chordata; class Actinopteri; order Syngnathiformes; family Syngnathidae; genus Corythoichthys; species Corythoichthys intestinalis. The sequence goes on along the minus strand of NC_080408.1, from coordinate 3,280,948 downwards.
ATTTTAATCTTTTAAAATACAATAATTTTAAATACAATACATATTCTTATTTTCTATGTAGAAGCTTGGAATTTGTAGTTGTATTTTTTCAATTGAATCTATCTTTTTTTTTTGTTTGTTTTTTTTGGTAATATTAAACACAAATTGAAATCCCATAAAACCCTAAAATAAGAAAACATTTAACCATAGTACCAACTGATATTTCTGGATGTTTTTCCCAGCTGTCCCAGCAGCGCGGACGACGACAACGGCGGCATCTACAGCTACTTGAACAAGCACCTAAGCCGAATGGCTTCGGCATGTTCCACCGTCGATTCCCTGGCTTCCGGTCTTCACGTGTGGCCGGACTTTCACGGGAACCGGTCGCCGCTGGCTGACCCTACCTTGAAGGGCATGGTGATGGAGACCGTCCAATCATCCTTGTCTTGTGAATTTTAATCTAGTACTTTATCACTAGTAGATGTCCTGCCACTTCAAACAGATTGGACATCTACAAGTGATTGGTATAAATGTAAAATTCTTACAGACATATAGTTTCCAAAGCAGAACCCCACCCTTTTTTTTAACAAAGCATTATGATCAATTCAAGTCAATTTTATGCCATTTTGAAGATGCAGCATAATTGATGATATTAATTCTAATAGGAGTGGGAACCTTTTTGTACCTCACGATACGATTTGCGATATAAAGCTCACGATTACGATCTGACAATATGTTGATACGATTATCGATACATTGGTCTGGAAATAATTTACTAAACAAGTAGTAAATAGAAAAACAAGCCATCATCAGCCATCTGCTGTACAGTGCCTTGCAAAAGTATTCGGCCCCCTTGAATCTCGCAACCTTTCGCCACATTTCAGGCTTCAAACATAAAGATATGAAATTTAATTTTTTTGTCAAGAATCAACAACAAGTGGGACACAATCGTGAAGTGGAACAACATTTATTGGATAATTCAAACTTTTTTAACAAATATCTGAAAAGTGGGGCGTGCAATATTATTCGGCCCCTTTACTTTCAGTGCAGCAAACTCACTCCAGAAGTTCAGTGAGGATCTCTGAATGATCCAATGTTGTCCTAAATGACCGATGATGATAAATAGAATCCACCTGTGTGTAATCAAGTCTCCATATAAATGCACCTGCTCTGTGATAGTCTCAGGGTTCTGTTTAAAGTGCAGAGAGCATTATGAAAACCAAGGAACACACCAGGCAGGTCCGAGGTACTGTTGTGGAGAAGTTTAAAGCCGGATTTGGATTTCCCAAGCTTTAAACATCTCAAGGAGCACTGTGCAAGCCATCATATTGAAATGGAAGGAGCATCAGACCACTGCAAATCTACCAAGACCCGGCCGTCCTTCCAAACTTTCTTCTCAAACAAGGAGAAAACTGATCAGAGATGCAGCCAAGGGTCCCATGATCACTCTGGATGAACTGCAGAGATCTACAGCTGAGGTGGGAGAGTCTGTCCATAGGACAACAATCAGTCGTACACTGCACAAATCTGGCCTTTATGGAAGAGTGGCAAGAAGAAAGCCATTTCTCAAAGATATCCATAAAAAGTCTCGTTTAAAGTTTGCCACAAGCCACCTGGGAGACACACCAAACATGTGGAAGAAGGTGCTCTGGTCAGATGAAACCAAAATGGAACTTTTTGGCCACAATGCAAAACGATATGTTTGGCGTAAAAGCTACACAGCTCATCACCCTGAACACACCATCCCCACTGTCAAACATGGTGGTGGCAGCATCATGGTTTGGGCCTCCTTTTCTTCAGCAGGGACAGGGAAGATGGTTAAAATTGGATGCAGCCAAATACAGGAACATTCTGCAAGAAAACCTGTTGGTATCTGCACAAGACCTGAGACTGGGACGGAGATTTATCTTCCAACAGGACAATGATCCAAAACATAAAGCCAAATCTACAATGGAATGGTTCAAAAATAAACGTATCCAGGTGTTAGAATGGCCAAGTCAAAGTCCAGACCTGAATCCAATCGAGAATCTGTGGAAAGCGCTGGACTGCTGTTCACAAACACTCTCCGTCCAACCTCACTTAGCTCGAGCTGTTTTGCAAGGAAGAATGGGCAAGAATGTCAGTCTCTCGATGTGCAAAACTGATAGAAACATACCCCAAGCGACTTGCAGCTGTAATTGGAGCAAAAGGTGGCGCTACAAAGTATTAACGCAAGGGGGCCGAATAATATTGCACTCCCCACTTTTCAGTTTTTTATTTGTTGAAAAAGTTTAAATTATCCAATAAATGTTGTTCCACTTCACGATTGTGTCCCACTTGTTGTTGATTCTTGACAAAAAAATTAAATTTCATATCTTTATGTTTGAAGCCTGAAATGTGGCGAAAGGTTGCAAGATTCAAGGGGGCCGAATACTTTTGCAATGCGCTGTAAATGTATCACTGGTAGACGTCCAATCCATTCGAACTGGGATTCTACATGTGATAAACTCTTGAACTCATCATATGATCTGATCAATAGTAGAAATTCAATTCAATTCAGTCAATGAGTTAAGTGAGGATTGTTTTTTTAAAATCCAGGTGGTGGGGCTGTCTCTTTCTCATACTCTGGATGATTTGGCTTTGCTGTACTTGGCCACCGTACAAGCCCTGGCGGTCAGTCTACCATTTTTTTTTTCTTTTCTGAATTTCAATGAAAGTGTCCCCTCCACCCCCGATTTCAGCTGGGTACACTTCATATTCTGGAGGCGATGAAAGAAGCAGGGCACTCGATTGAAACCATCTTCCTGTGTGGAGGGTTGAGCAAGAACCACTTGTTTGTGCAGACTCATGCCAATGCCACAGGTTAGGACATAAATAGGACAATTTTTTTTATCAACACACTCATCGCTCAGATGTACGTTCAATGATCGGAAATGAAAATACACAAAATTACATCAAAATAAGAAAATTAAAATGATTATACTTTTATAACTTCATTTTTTAATTTGAAGTATTTTTAATATAAAAGGAATGTATTGATAAATCCTTTTTTTTTTCTTTCTGAAAATTTCTCACAGAATTCTCAATATTAAGGTTTATTTAAAAAAAGTTTTTTTTTAGCTATTTCTCATTTTTTTGCTTTTCTAATTCTCTCTCTATATACATATATATATATATTAGGGCTGTCAAAATTATCGTGTTAAGGGGCATTCATTTTTTTAAATTAATCACGTTAAAATATTTGACGCAATTAACGCAGATGCTCCGCTCAGACAGATTTAAATGACAGTACAGTGAAACGCTCACTTGTTGTGTTTTATGGAGTTTTGCCACCCTCTGCTGGCGCCTGGGTGTGACTGATTTTATAGGCTTCAGCACCCATGAGCATTGTCTAAGTAATTATTGACATCAACAATGGTGGGCTACTAGTGTATTTTTTGATTGAAAATTTGACAAATTTTATTAAAACGAAAACCTGAAGAGGGGTTTTAATATAATATTTCTATAACTTGTACTAACATTTTTCTTTTAAGAACCACAAGTCTTTCTATCCATGGATCGCTTTAACAGAATGTTAATGCCATCTTGTTGATTTATTGTTATAATAAACAAATACAGTCCTTATGTACCGTATGTTGAATGTATATATCCAGCTTGTCTTATCTTTCCATTCCAACAATAATTTACAGAAAAATATGGCATATTTTATAGATGGTTTGAATTGCGATTAATTACGATTAATTAATTTCTAAGCTGTAATTAACTAAATTTAAAAAATTTATCGTTTGACAGCCCTAATATATATATATCTATATATATATATATATATTTTTTTTTTTAATCAAATAGTGTTTTTTTTAACAATGAAGAAATATGAAGAAAAATCATTTTTGGGGAGAATATAAAAAGGATGTACTACATTTTTTTTGCTACATTTTCTACATTGACTCGTATTTTTTTGTTTTATAACTTTTAAATTTTTTTTTAGGGTTTTCTTGTTTTCAGCTGTATTTTCCAATTTAATTTTCTGTATACTATATTTGATTTAAAAAATATATAGTGTTTTTAAACAATGAAGAAATATGAAGAAAAATCATTTTTTGGGAAAGCTTTTTTTTTTTTTACATTTTAGGGTTTTCTCGTTTTTAGCTGTATTTTCTCCAATTAAATTTTCTGTTTTAAACTCACGATGTCTGCCAGTCAGCCCGGTCAAAATGGCAGCGTTAGCGGAGTTCTGAAAAGTTTTTTGCTTCTTTAAAGGCTTACCTGTAGCGTTGCCAGAACAGAGCGAGGCCGTACTGGTGGGAGCGGCCATTCTTGGAGCGTGTGCGTCCCGGGAACACGGCACTATACAGGTTTTTATTTCATACTGATCTTCAATCAAATGCAAAAGTTGACTTCAATCTTCTAAACACGACTCATGCTGTCGTGCTCCAGGAGGCCATGGCAAAAATGGCCAAAGTGGGAAAAGTTGTCCAACCTGACCGCACACTTCAAAGGTGAGGTGAAACACATCTTCTGAAAGCTGATCATTCCTCCAATTTTTTCTTGTTTTTGCAGTTTTTACCAAAAAAAGTACAAAGTGTTTCGGCGCCTCGTCGACCACCAGAGGGAGTACCAAGCCCTCATGAGCACTTTTGGGATAGAGGAAGGTCATTAGCAGGAACGCATGTCATGTTCCTTTTCATACGATTCCAATTTGGCAATAAATATGGCTGACAGCAGTACCACGTGTATCAAAATGTTATGGAGCAAGTCACGTAATGTATATAAGTAATGATAAGGAGTTTTAAAACAATATATAGATTTGAACCCTTTCAGGGACAGTAAACAGCTATACAAAAGTTGCTTTTTCCCCATATGAATGGAAGAAGAAAAAAACGGGTGTATATATTTTTAATTTAAAAGAGAAAAATAATAATAATAATACACACTAGGGTTGTTCCGATCATGTTTTTTTTTTTGCTCCCGATCGTTTTAGTATCTGCCGTTCCCGATCCGATTGCTTTTTTTTTTTTTTTGCTACCGATTCAATTCCAATCATTCACGATAATTTTTCCCGATCATATCCATTTTGGCAATGCATTAAGAAAAAAATGAATAAAACTCGGACGAATATATACATTCAACATACAGTACATGAGTACTGTATTTATTATGACAAATTCTCAAGATGGGATTTACATTATTAACATTCTTTCTGTGAGAGGGATCCACGGATAGAAAGACTTAGAAAGGATAGATGTGACTTTGTATATTGTGACTAAATATTGCCATCTAGTGTATTTGTTGAGCTTTCAGTAAATGATACTGTAGCCATTTAACTGTTCTGTCAAAATGCATGATGGGAAGCGCAACAATGACTGTGCGTAGTGGTACCAATTGATATATATTCTCTGCGTTGGGAAATAACATAGGGTGTTAAGAAAAAGATCAATTGCTCCCTTTCTTCCCCAGATTGCTTCCCACAATATTTCTAATCGTAGGGAGAGGGATTGTAAGGCTTTAGCCAATTAAAAAAAGGCTCCAAAGGCTGACAAAATTCACTCTACTAATTTTACGCTGCCTTTTAGCTCTTTATATAGGTAAAACAGCGCCATTATAGATTGAACACGACAATGTGTGAGTGGGTCGTGCAGCGCATGCGTTAATTGCGTTAAATATTGTAACGTGATGAATGTAAAAAATATTAATTCTCGCCGTTAACGCGATAAATTTGATAACCCTACCTTAAGCTTAAACTAAAGACTCTGGAAGAGTGTAACACATTATGTCTGTAACGTTAAATACAATTAGAAAACGATTTAATTAAAGGACGTTAAATGACGTGATCGGACCCGATCGATCGGGACATCTCTAATACATTAAGTAAGTAACAAAGTATTACTAAGTATCAAATTACTTGAGGTAATTGTATTAGTGTTTCAACAATTATTCGATTAACTGGAGTAAATCGATTAGAAAAAGCTTTGACTCAAATTTAGCCGCTTCAAGTATCTAATGTGGTGTAGTAATGGTTCGTTTTGAAAGTGTTGCATTTAGTTTTATTGATTAGGGTGGATACACTGCCCACTAGTGGCAACAGTGAATGATGACGTAACGTGGCTGAATCCAGCTGCTCCCTGTTAAGACCAACATAAGGTATGTTTTTGTTTAAGCTAATGTTTGTTTATGCATTTGTTATTTGGTTTAGAATTACATTTAGTAGTTTTTTTCTGGGAATGTGTGTGTGAACAATTTGTTAAGAGCATTGTTTAAAAAAAAACATTTAAACTGGCAGATGTTTCCAAGTTAGCATATTCTTTTGTTGTATTAAGATCCTCTACTATTTTTTTTATACCATTTGAGGCTAAGTTCAAGTATTCTTTCATTTTAATGTGCATTTATTGCTGTTGAGAAATGAAAGTGAAATTTTGCATCGGTTGAACAAACCCTCAGGAATTTTGTATTCGCATTCAATACTCTTTTCAAAGTGCCAAAATAAATATTATTGCAAGCGTAAACATTTAACTAATATATCCTAAAATGAATTCTGCAATGCATTAAATGTTCTTAATCCAACTACCTGAATAATCGGTAGCTGCAGCCCTAATTTATATGTTTAGGCCCTATTGTTTTGCAAAGGATTTAGTATTCCTTCTTCATGGCAAATGAAAATGGCCAATTTGAAGTCCTCAACATGCTCAAAAACTCACCAACATTTGTACATACATGCGGCTTCATGTAAATTGATAATTTTGCAATGCTGCGAAAAAATGTCACAAAATGGCTCAGTGGCGCCCCCTTGAATTATTGAAAAAAGCCTCTCCATATCGTTTTTTTCAACGTAGAGTGATACGTTGTGCAAAAATGCTTCAAAAAGTCTCTTGCACCCATATTCCAAACCCAACAGGAAAGCTGGTATTTTGGATTGAATGTTGACAAACATGCAATTTTTGTCAAAAACTAGCGTGCATGTTTGAGACCAATACGCAGAGGCAGTTTGTTGGATCCTCCTCAAAATTGGTGAGACTGTTCATGAGACATATGAGATGTGAAGTCATCAAAATGGGGTTTTCATTGACAGACCTGACCTGGGGGGGGGGGGGGGTGAACCAAAGTCGGGCGTTTTTTTTTTTTTTTGGGGGGGGGGGGGGGGGGCAACACACCAATTCAGTAAATGACTAATAACTTCCTGATACAATGTGCAATCTTTTTCATATCTGGCATGCATGAGAGGTATCTGAGCCTGAACACAACTGCATTGAAATATTACCCATTAGCCCTGGCGCCCCATAGTGGGAACAGGAAACGCCTTTTTTTACGAGAACGGCTCCTCCTTCTCAGGGGAAAAAAAATCAATTGACCTCAAACCTGCATCCCGGGAACCGTAAGACGTGTTCAGGTGCCTGATGAAAAATGTTTTTTGTTGAAGCAGCTGGGTCCAAATCTTCTTTCATGGCAAATAAAAATGGCCAATTTGAAGGCATGAACATGCTCGAAAACGGAAACGGAGAGCGATGAAATTTGGGGAGACGATACGTTGTGCAAAGGCCTGTTCAGTTCATTCTATTCCATTTGGTCCTCCATATATTTGAAACACGCATTTTCAGTTAGTTTTGTAGTTTAAAACAAAATACAGGTAGTCCCCCGGGTTACGAACGACTTCCGTTCCTACGCTAGTAGTGTATTTTGTTCACTGATGGAGGATACACTGCCCTCTGGTGGCAGCCTTGGGTCTGGCTGAACTGTCGCGTTGTATCATTGAGAAGCAGACTCAGACGTCTGACAGGGATAAAGGATAGCTGCGCTCTAGTTTGGCACACATTATTGTGTATGTATTTGAAATCAGGTTTACAGCTACAGTTTGTATAGTTACGTTAGCGTTCGTAGCATTTGATACTTTTGTGAGGCAAATAAGGCTAATTTAATCTACTAAATTTTCATATTGATCAGACCAGATGGATGTTTGAACACGATCTGTTTTGTGTCGTGTTTTATTGTTAAAATGCGTGTCATAAGTGTACAAATGTGTTACAGCTAGGGTTGTTCCGATCATGTTTTTTTGCTCCCAATATTTCCCGATCCGATTGCTTTGTTTTTGCTACCGATTCAATTCCAATCATTCCCGATAATTTTTCCCGATCATATACATTTTGGCAATGCATTAAGAAAAAATGAATAAAAAAAGGACGAATACATACATTCAACATACAGTACATAAGTACTGTGTTTGTTTATTATGACAATAAATCCTCAAGATGGCATTTATATTATTAACATTCTTTCTGTGAGAGGGATCCACGGATAGAAAGACTTGCAATTCTTAAAGGATAAATGTGACTTTGTATATTGTGACTAAATATTCCCATCTATTGTATTTGTTGAGCTTTCAGTAAATGATACTGTAGCCAGTTAACTATTCCGCCCAAATGCATGATGGGAAGTGCAACCATGACTGTGTGTAGTGGTACCAATTGATATATCTTCTCTGCGTTGGGAAATAACATAGGGTGTTAAGAAAAAGATCAATTACTACCTTTCTTCCCCATATTGCTTCCCACGATATTTCTAATCGTAGGGAGAGTGATTATAAGGCTTTAGCCAATTAAATAAAGGCTCCAAAGGCAGCCAAAATTCACTCTACTCATTTTACGCTGCCTTTTAGCTCTATATATAGGTAAAACGGCGCCATTACAGATTGAACGCGACAATGCGTGAGTGGGTCGTACAGTGCATGCGTTAATTGCGTTAAATATTTTAATTAGGGCTGTCAAAATTAACGAGCGGTAATTTTTAAAATTAATCCCGTTAAAGTATTGGACGCAATTAACGCACAAATTCCCCACTCAGACAGATTAAAATGAGAGCACAGTGGAAGGTGTACTTGTTGTGTTTTTCGGAGTTTTGCTGCCCTCTGCTGGCGCTTGGGTGCGACTGATTTTATAGGCTTCAGCACCCATGAGCATTGTGCAAGTAATTATTGACATCAACAATGGCGGGCTACTAGTTTATTTTTTGATTGAAAATTACAAATTTTATTAAAACGAAAACGTGAAGAAGGGTTTTGATTTTAAAATTTCTATAACTTTTCTTTTAAGAACTACGTCTTTCTATCCGTGGATCACTTTGACAGAAAGAATGTTAATAATGCCATTTGTGGATTTATTGTTATAATAAATAAATAAAGTACTTACGTACAGTATGTTGTATGTATATATCAGTCTTGTGTCTTATCTTTCCATTCCAACAATAATTTACAGATGGTTTGAATTGCGATCAATTACGATTAATTTTTAAGCTGTAATTAACTCAATTAAAAAATATTTAATCGTTTGACACCCCTAATTTTAACGTGATTTTTTTTTTTTTTTTTTTTTAATTACCGCCGTTAACGGGATAAATTTGATAACCCTACCTTAAGCCTAAACTAAAGACTCTGGATGAGAGTAACATATTATGTCTGTAATGTTAAATACAATTACAAAACGATTTGATTTAAAAATATATATATATTTAAAAAAAAGGCATGTCCGATATTTTTTTGCCGATTCCAATACTTTGAAAATGACGATCGATTGGGACATCTCTAGTTACAGCTTTCCAAATTGTCAAAAGTGATGGAAGTCAAAGGCTTCAAAAAGCACAATTGCCTTGTTTGCTGTTTGTCATGCTGAACAATTCATGTTTAGTGAGGACAGAACAGTTAAAAAGGTACAGTTTATGTAACTTAAAAAAAACAAACAAAAAAAACACTGGAGACAAAATGGCGGACGAGACTCCGGCGTTTTAAAGTCTAAATCGCGGAAGTCAAGTACGTCGTAACGAGAGATGTCGAGTCCGATCACGTCATTTTCAAAGTATCGGAACCGGCAAAAAAATATCGGACATGCCTTTTTTTAATATAATCGTTTTCTCATTGTATTTAACGTTACAGACATAATATGTTACACTCATCCAGTCTTTAGTTTAGGCTTAAGGTAGGGTTATCGAATTTATCCTATTAATTTTTTAAAAAATTCATCACGTTAAAATATTTAACGCAATTAACGCATGCACTGCACGACCCAGTCACGCATTGTCGCGTTCAATCTGTTATGGCGCCGTTTTACCTATATATAGAGCTAAAAGGCAGCGTAAAATGAGTAGAGTGAATTTTGGCAGCCTTTGGAGCCTTTTTTTAATTGGCTAGAGCCTTACAATCTCTCTCCCTACGATTAGAAATATCATGGAAAGCAATGTGGGGAAGCAAGGTAGCAATTGATCTTTTACTTAACACCCTATGTTATTTCCCAACGCAGAGAAGATATATCAATTGGTAGCACTACGCACAGTCATGGTTGCACTTCCCATCATGCATTTGGGCAGAACAGTTAAATACAGTATCATTTACTGAAAGCTCAACAAATACACTAGATGGCAATATTTAGTCACATTATACAAAGTCACATTTATTCTTTAAGAATTACAAGTCTTTCTATCCGTGGATCCCTCTCACAGAAAGAATGTTAATAATGTAAATGCCATCTTGAAGATTTATTGTCATAATAAACAAATACAGTACTTATGTACTGTATGTTGAATGTATATATTCGTCCGAGTTTTATTCATTTTTTTCTTAATGCATTGCCAAAATGTATATGATCGGGAATGATTGGAATTGGATCGGGATCGGCAGATACTCAAACTAAAACGATCGGGATTGGATCTGGAGCAAAAAAACATGATCGGAACAACCCTAGTCGTAACCCGCGGACTACCTCTACAGTTACCTCAAAGTTAGGTTTTAAAAAAACTTGATCGATGAATTGAAATACGGGAGAGAGGAAATAAACACACTTTTAGAGAGAGACTTAAAAACAAACTCCTATTCAGATTTAATAGGTGAATTAAAAACAAAACAAAAAAAAACCTCACAGTTGTTTATTGCATTTCTATTTGGGACGCTGAACAGAGGGAGAAAAATGCTAAGAGCACACAAATGAAAAAGGAAATTTGGGGTTCACAATATTCACATTTCCACTATTTTACTAATAAATACATTAAAAGCTCAAGTGTGCATTATTACCCACAACAACAAAAACAGTTTACGGATAATAATTCAAATTTCTAGTCTCACAGGTGCGAGTGTATGGAACAAATTTTCAGGGCAAAATCTGCCCATTCGTGGGCAGACTGGGAAAGAAATGCAGCGACTTTCCCACCGCTTGACACATTTGGACTAAAAAACAGATGGAATGAAAAGGAATGTGGAACATACAGCATGTATTTGTAGTGTCGTAGTGCTGCTGGTACCCAATATCGAGTCCTCGAGTCAAAAGCTGGCGCTCGCTCGTACCCGTCGATGCAACTCTGCTCTCTCGGCGTGGTCACGTTGGAGCCTTTAGGTTTCTGGAAAAGTAGAAAAAATATAGGGTCAGTATCTCGACCAATTCATATTAGCTGCCATTGACGGCACTCGACATTGCTGACAGTGGCAACCCATGAATTAATCAAGATTTATTGTTTTTTTTTTTTTTTTTACATGGTCAACGTTAACATTGATCGCAAACAAGTCCATTTTTAAATCGATAACTCAAGATCTATTGCAAATCCTTTTTTTAAATCGTTAACTTGCCATTAATTGCACATTTGACCCATTTTTACTTAGTCGCACTGCTATTAATCAGAAATTTATCAGATTTTTTTGAAATAGTTAACTTGTGACTAAAGATGTCCCGATCGCGTCATTTTCAAAGTATCGGAATCGGCAAAAAAAATATCGGACATGCCTTTTTTAAATTAATATATATTTTTAAATTAAAATTAAATTATTTTCTAATTGTATTTAACGTTACAGACAAAATGTCTTACCCTCATTCAGAGTCTTTAGTTTTGGCATAAAGTAGGGCTATCAAATTTATCGCGTTAACGGCGGTAATTAATTTTTTTAAAAAAAATTACGTTAAAAATATTTGACGCAATTAACGCATGCCCTGCACGACCCACTATTTTACCTATGTATAGAGCTAAAAGGCAGCATTAAATGAGTAGAGTGGATTTTGGCAGTCTTTGGAGCCTTTTTTTAAGTGGCTTAAGCCTCACCATCCCTCTCTCAATAATTAGAAATATCGTGGGAATCAATGTGGAGAAGAAAGGTAGTAGTTGATCTTTTTCTTAACTCCCTATATTATTTCCCAACGGAGAGAAGATATATCAATTGGTGCCACTACGCACAGTCATGGTTGCACTTCCCATCATGCATTTGGGCAGAACAGTTAAATAGCTACAGTATCATTTACTGAAAGCTCAACAAATACGCTAGATGGCAATATTTAGTCACAACATACAGTCACATTTATCTTTTAAGAAGTCTTTCTATCCGTGGATCCCTCTCACAGAAAGAATGTTAATAATGTAAATGCCATCTTGAGGATTTATTGTCATAATAAACAAATACAGTACTTATGTACTGTATGTTGAATGTATATATTCGTCCGAGTTGTATTCATTTTTTTCTTAATGCATTGCCAAAATGTATATGATCGGGACTGATTGGAAATAAATCGGGAGCAACAAAAAAGCAATCGGATCGGGAAATATCGGGACCGGCAGACACACAAACTAAAACGATCGGGAGCAAAAAAACATGATCGGAACAACCCTACTTGTGACTAGTGCTGCAACAATTAATCGATCAACTCGAGTATTCGAATTAAATTTTGCTACTTCGAGTATTAATTAGAGTGGGGTTATAATGGTTCATTTTGAAAGTTTTTGCATTTAGTTTTATTGATTTGGGTGGATACACTGCCCTCTGGTCTGCCTCATGTCACATGGCTGAATCCATCTGCTCCCTGTTAAGACCAACATAAGCTAAGTTGTTGAGTTACTTTTAGTTTATAAGTATATTTAGCTGTTTTTTTGCGGGAATATGTGTCTGAACCATTTGTTAAGAGCGATGTTCAAAAACAAAAACAAAAAAAAGTTAGCATTTAAGCTAGCGGTCTTTTGCTATGTAAGTTCGCCAATTGTTCTTTTGTTGGACACAGATCCTCATTTATTTGTTTTATACCGTTTGATGCTCAGCTCTTTTAATTTTTCATGGTCCTTATCCGATTACTCGATTATTCAAACTAACTAGTTCACAGATTAATCGACTACTAAAATAATCGATAGCTGCAGCCCTACTTGTTACGAGTGCCATTGAAATTAAGAACATTACATGTAAGTTATTTTGTTGTTTTTTTTATACTGTTTGAGGCTCAGCTCAGGTATTTCAATTTTTTTATGTTCCTTATCAGATTACTCAATTATTCAAACTAGTTCATCAATAATTGACAACTAAAATAATCGATAGCTGCAGCCCTATTACCTAGTGTTGCTTTTAAAAAATGCGACAAATTTACAAATCACTGGTACTTTGTTGCATTTTTTTTTTGTCGTTACCTTCCAAATAACTGCCAATAAGACCCATTTGTCAAAAACATAGCTAACTTACAAATAATCACAAATGATAAAATTCATAATAATATTCCAATATTGACTTGGAAAGAAAAATGGAAAATCAGGCATGATGAGATTATTTAACTACAGTATTGTGTTTTGACAAGCTACGTGGCTAGTTTTTAGCATGTCATGAGTAGGGATTTACAACTCCACCTGTTACGGTTTGCTCCTCGTCTCCTTGAGTGGTCGCCTCCGTTTCTTCCTCCTGTTGCGTTTGTAATTCTTCCGCCTCCACGTCGGCTTGGACCGCGTCTGGCGATTCTGCCACTTCCTCTTCAAACGAGGGCGGAGCCATTTCTTCCTCCGCCCCGTCCTGAGAAGCGTCGGCTTGGACCGCCTCCGCCGAATCGTCTGGCGATTCCACGAGTTCCTCTTCAAACGAGGGCGGAGCCATTTCTTCCTCCGCCCTGTCCTCAGAAGCCTCGACTTGGTTTTCTTCCACCGCCTCAGCAATTTCTTCTTCTTCTAGGGTTTCCGCGAGTTCTTGTTCAAAGGAAGGCGGAGCCACGACTTCCTCCGGCACATCCTGCGCGGAGTCTTCTGCGATTTCATCTGCTTGGAAGTCGCCTAGCGTTTCCGTGATTTCTTCCGCTTGGACGTCACCTAGTGTATCCGCGATTTCTTCTTCGAATGTTCCTCCCGTCTCATTTTCTTCCGCCACATCTGGAATTTCCTCCTCTTCTACTTCGGCCGGAGCGGACTCCTCTTCCTCGAGTGGAGAGGAATCCTGCAAAAACGCGGGCTCGGCATCTTCGGTCGTTTCTGAAAGAATCTCCGCAAGTTTTTGGGCAAGGATTTCCGTGTCCGCTTCCGCTTCAAGGACTACGGGATCGGCTTCTTCTATGGGATCATATTCCTCCGCTTCCTCCTCTGGAGCAGAGAGCACTTCCGACGGTTCCTCGGATGTTTGCACTTCTTCCTGGTCCTCGGGTGTCAACGGTTCTGAAGCGGGCTGCTCGATATCTTGCCCGGTTTCCTCGGGTGTTGCTGGTATTTCTTCGGCAACCTGCTTAGGAGGGAAAAAAAAAAAATCAGCTGGACTCAAGTTGGCCCCCATCAGATGCAAATTTATATAAAAACGGTGTCAATCGTTTATGCTAAAGATGTCCCGATCGATCGGGATAAATCGGCATCCCAATCGATCGGGTCCCATCACGTCATTTTCAAAGTATCGGAATCGGCAAAAAAATATCGGACATGCTTTTTTTAAAAAAAAATATATATATATATTAGAGCTGAAACGAGTACTCGAGCAACTCGAGTTTAAAAACTGATCCGAGTAGTTTTATTCACCTCGAGTAATCGTTTATTTTGACAGCTCTAAGCATCACGTTTTGCCAGGACTACTTTTAATGCAGGACAACGCGCTGTCACGTGCGGAGAGGAAGAAGGGGGGAGAAAAAAAAAAAAAGAAAAAAAAAACTTACCGCAGCCGACACAAACGACGCCAACGTTGCTAAATACTAGCACCCACAATGCTACATTGGTAACAGGTAGCGTCTGGTGCGTCTCATAGAGATCACATGTATGTTGAACTAGATGCGAAATGACAGACTCGGCCGCGTCTGGGCAGCGTTAGTAAACAGCCGCCATCTTAAAGCAGTAGAGCGCTAAGCGCTAATAAATAAGATTAACTGTCGCTACTAGCTGACATAACGTTAGCCCTGCGGAGGGCTAGGTTTCAATTAATTATGACCACTGTTGATGCGTGGCTAACGTGTCTTACATACAGGCTTTAACATAACATAGCACTGTGGAGTGATGAGGGTGTCAAATAAAAACTCAATAATGCTAACTATCAATTTTAGCTCAGTAGTCATTGCTGGATAAAACACCAAGTAGCACTGGTCCCTAATGTGTTCCAATACAGCCTGTATCATACATTTATTTTGAACACTGCAAAAACTCAAAATCCTATCAGGACTTAAGTTTTAAGTTAGTCTAAACTGTAACTAGAACTTAAAAATGGCTTGACACAAAGAGAAATTCAATTTAAACACGTGGGAAAAAATCCTAACTTTTAAGTGATGTGTGTTATCAAGCGTAACGGCATTTTTAGGTAATATATATATATATATATTTTAATAAGATCTGAAAGTTTTTTGAGTGAAAGCAGTGAATTAGTCTTTTTTTTAATTTTTTTATTCTAGTTACATCATGCAATTGTTGGCTGTTTTCAACAATATACATCGAAAATAAAGACATTGATTGACTGAAAATGGTTCATGATTAGATGAAATGTCTTGTTTTCTCATGTATATGTATAATTGCTCTTCACCTAAAAATATATTTGTTTTATCCGATTACTCGATTAATCGATAGAATTTTCAGTCGATTACTAAAATATTCGATAGCTGCAGCCCTAATATATATATTTTTAAATTAAATCGTTTTGTAATTGTATTTAACGTTACAGACAAAATGTCATACCCTCATCCAGAGTCTTTAGTTTTAGCTTAAAGTAGGGCTATCAAATTTATCGCGTTAATGGCGGTAATTAATTTTTTAAAAATTAATCACGTTAAAATATTTAACGCAATTAACGCATGCACTGCACGACCCACTCACGCATTGTCGTGTTCAATCTATAATGGCGGCGTTTTACCTATAGATAGAGCGAAAAGGCAGCGTAAAATTAGTAGAGTGAATCACGGCAGTCTTTGGAGCCTTTTTTCAGTTGGCTAAAGCTGTTAAATCTCTCTCTCAACAATTAGAAATATCGTGGGAAAGTAATGTGAGGAAGAAAGGTAATTGTTGACCATTTTCTTAACACCCTACGTTATTTCCCAACGCTGAGAAGATATATCAATTGGTACCACTACGCAGTCATGGTTGCACTTCCCATCATGCACTTGGGCAGAACAGTTAAATGGCTACAGTATCATTTACTGAAAGCTCAACAAATACACTAGATGGCAATATTTAGTCACCATATACAAAGTCACATTTATCCTTTAAGAATTACAAGTCTTTCTATCCGTTGATCCCTCTCACAGAAAGAATGTTAATAATGTAAATGCCATCTTGAGGATTTATTGTCATAATAAACAAATACAGTACTTATGTACTGTATGTTGAATGTATATATCCGTCCGAGTTTTATTCATTTTTTTTCTTAATGCGTTGCCAAAATGTATATGATCGGGAAAAATTATCGGGAATGATAGGAAATGAATCGGGAGAAAAAAAAAAAAAAAGAAAGAAAAAAAAAAAAAAAAAAAGCAATCGGATCGGGAAATATCGGGATCGGCAGATACTCAAACTAAAACGATCGGGATCGGATCGGGAGCAAAAAAACATGATCGGAACAACCCTAGTTTATGCTGCTATCGTTTTTGAGATATTGATATATTAATTCGAGTCATGACGTCACACAGCCCCCCCCCCCCCCCCCCAATTTATTGCAAAATGGACCTGAAATGGTGCCATTCGTATATGCTACGTTTGTAGCAAGGGCGTAGGTTTGCATAGGGACGGTAGGGACAAAACACTAGCAACTTTTCAGGATGCTGAAATTGTCCCCGCCAACTTTTAAGCAACCTTATTTGCGCTATATAATGACTTCATTTAGATTATCATCCCATATGTTTTAATTGCTGTAATTGCCCCACCAATATTAAGTGAATTATTTTCATTATGTTCAGACTTATTCAGACCATTTTTTCACTCTGAAACGCTTATTTGATTGCCTGATGGCGTGACCCCCCCAACACACGCACACGTTTTTTCCCAGCCAGTAGCAGCCACTGTAAGAAATGTAAAAAGACATCAATGTTGTGGAAGTGGGGAACACACCACTAATTTTGCTACTAAAAGTCTTGACCTGTATCAGAGGTGGCATAACATTAAACTGTTTGAACTTCCTAACCTGCAAAGCTCGAGTAGGAAGCTGCTTAGAGAGATGTATGTGTTTTCTACTGTTAATGTTAAATTAACTGAAAAATGTAGTGAAGTGAGGTCCACCCCTTCTCCCCAATTTTACGTTTTATTTTATCTAGTATTAAAGCAGCCCACAGGAGCTTTCTTTTTTTTTTTTTTTTTTTGGTTTGGCTGTGCTTGTGGACAAAAGCAGTAGTGTTTTACTGAAGGGCAGCTCCATTTTTATTTTATTTTTTTTGTTATATTTAATTTCTCTATTTAGACATTGTTGAGTGGTCTTAAGACAAATGTTTATTTTTCTTTTTAATTCCTGGATCGTTAAAAGCTGATTAACAAGCTTGTATTTATTTTGTATGTTAATATAATTTAAGGTATGTTCAAATAATGCAATTTAAATGTGCTCTTAAAATCCGGACATTTTTTCTAGAAGTTTTCAAAATGTTTCTTCAGTAGTTTTAGAAAACAAAAGGTTTGAATTGAACAGTGTAGGCTTAAACGATACACATAAAAGTTAGTATTAAATCAATACTGATTTATTTTGCATTGATCATTATCGTCCCCAGCAAAAAGTGCATATGCAGGTTATGCTGTTATATCGTCCCTAACAATGGGTTTCTAGCATAAACTCCCGACTTAACTCCCATCCAACTCCTGCAGCTGACGCATACAAACAGGAAGGATTGTCTCAGGAAAGATTTGTTCGAGGATTCAAGGTAAATATTGTATTTTTCGTACCATGCATGTGTGATTGAAGCATTTATTCGCAGGAATTTTCCTCTGTTTACACATGGAGACGGCTAATTTTCATAACTGACTAGCCTCATAGTTTACTTTTAACCAAAAATCAAGACTGTTTTATGTCCATATCTATAACGAATTCAGGGATTTAAGCATTTATTCACAAGAATTTTCACCACAAAAGCTCTGTTTACACCAGGCGGCCGCTAGCCTCATTCGCTAACATCGTAGCATTGTACTCCGTCAATATACGTAAAATAAACGCTAAATGCACGATTTCTTTACTCTTAACCAAGGATCGAGACAGTTTTACGTCCGTATCTATGAAGAATTCAGGGATTTAAGCATTTGTTCACAAGAATTGTTGCCAGAAAAGCTCCTGCTACACCAGGCGGCCGCTAGCCTCAATCGCTAACTTACTGTAGTAGCATTGTACTTCATTAATATACCTAAAATAAACCCTAACTGCACAGTTTTTTTGGTTTTAACCAAGAATCAAGACTGCTTTACATCCGTATCTATGAAGAATATATTTACATATTACTTATAATTGATTCTGCATGTTTTCCTCAAGTATTAAGTTTCTGATGTTAAATTGAGTGATTTATTAGCTGTTGAAAACTGGCAGTAAATTAAAAAAAAAAAAAAGTTGCTATTTTGGTCAAAAACATGTTAAATACAGTGTCGGGAATAATGCCGTTATAAATAACGCTGTTACATAACGGCATTTTTCAGTAACGGGGTAATCTTAACTATTTTTTCTGCCGTTACAACGCCGTTACTTTTACCGACGGTCAAAAGCGGTGCGTTACTTACTTTGAATAAATTGAACAAACTACCGGCCGTAGCGAGTCTACTCTGCTCTGTTGATTTGTCATCCAAGACTTGGGGTGCGTTCAGGTTCATGGCAATGAAAATATTAAACACACATAGCCTACCTTTGCAAGAACAATGGAGTTGCCGTTTGATACGGTAGCGATTTTTAATTTCGGAATCGCTGATGAGTTTAGTAACATAGACCAAACAATAAATACAGCAGACTGTCCAGTTCGCAAAATTGTGGAAGCCCGTCGACATCTTTACTCCATTTGTCTTCGGCTTGCTCATAAGCGTCAACATTGTTCACATCTTTAAGTTTGATCACATATCTGTTCTTCGCCTTAGTAACGAGTTTGTCTCTTTATCTAACTGGCAAGTTCAAGTTTAACGTCCCGCGAGCCAGACCTGCTTCCAATATGGCTGCGTTGTTGTCAAATCTCACGTGATCCCCCATTCTGTGACGTAAACGCTCAAGCCTAATAGCGCACGCACTTCAGAGCCGGTTGTTAATATGTGAATTGTCTCGCCCTATGTTTGTATATGTGTATTTGTTGTTAATAAAGTATGTTTAAAAAAATAAAAAGAAAAGAACATTTCAGAGCCGGTGTTTTCACACACAAACCGGAACAGTGCGTGCGGCAAACACACACACGCAAAACAGACGCAGAGGGATATGATGGCAGAGCACTGAGAGGGAAATTTGTCCTTTACGAGGTGGAGATATAAACACTATTTCAAGTTGGTCGAAATTAAAGGAAAGAACGTGCATGTAAAGTCAGGCATGAAAATGGGTCAGGGGTTAAAAAGGTGAGAAGGGTGTGGAGGAAATATGTTCCAGTACACTGTACACCCCAACAAAATATTGAGCTCTGTCGACCCACACTGTGTTTCAGCAGGGCCGTGCGGAGACCGGTGGAGGGGCGGGTGCTCGTAGATCAAAAGGGGCACATGAACAAGTATTTAATACACCTTAAAACAACATAACTTCAATTTTAACCAGCTTTAGATAATAATTGGCTGCGACTGTGACATACTTTAATTGGGAGGGGGCAACAGTGAATAGAAATCAAAACTGTCATCCACACTTTCTGGCTGTGACTCAGTCAGTCTAGCTCTTTTCTTCCTTCAACCTCTGCATCAAAACTTCCTTCCTCAACTTGTTCATCTGAGAACAAACCACATCAGATGGTCACAGCCACCAACAGCACAGTTTTCTCAAAACTATTATTTCATTATTATCCATACTTAACAACTCTAGCACCTAATGATTAATAAAGCAATGACATAAAATCTTATAGAAAAATAACATTGTAATTGTGTTTATAATTGTATTTAATACCCGACTATCCTTGCAAACCTGTTCTTACCAGGTCTGCTATTCACCCAGCTGATGAGGTATCCGCTGCCTTTAGCAGGCTCATCCAACTCCTTTTTTTATCCCTCAATCTCCTTTCCCTACGAGGCATGTCTATGTAATGAAATATAAATATTTAAAAAAAAAAAAAAAAAAAAACAGAATCCCCGGTGGCTTTTAGTTTTAAAGCTTTCTTAATTTCTTTCTCTCTCAATAACGATGGAGGTAGATTTGTGTTTTTATTATTCAATCAAAAAACAAAGTTACTTCTATCAAAAACAAAGTTGCTTCAATCAAAATGCAGTTATACTTTTAATCCCAAAAGTCACTTCAATAAAAAAAATTGTTTTTGATGGCAAAATAAATTTGAGACAAAAAAAGCATTTGAAAACCATTTTTCTTGATTGAAACAAATTTTTCCATTGAAGTAATGTTGTTTTGCGTCTGGGCCACATTTTGGCTAGGACATTTGTGTTTTTATTATTCAATCAAATAAGTTGCTTCAAACAAAAAATATATATAAAAAGAAAAACTTTGCACATGTGTCAATCACCGTTTAACAAAGCCTGAGAGGGTTTGAGTAGACTCAGTATGAAGCATTTAATAAAGCCAAGCATTTTCTTACTACTTTATTCTTGTTTAAAAATAATTCGGTGGGGCAGTAACATGTTTAAAACTTATCATAATTCTTACATTTTGAAGTGCTTGAAAACCATTTATAAATGATACTTTGGTGAAAAAAGTGAAAAAACATGTCTTATATATATGTATCTTTTTTCCAATGTAAAATCTGAATAAATACATTGAACACACACAAAAAAAAATGGGGGGGGGGGGGGGGGCGCTACTTCGCGGTTTTCACTTATTGCGGCAGGTTCTGGTCCCCATTAACCGTGAAAAACGAGGGATCCCTGCATTTCTGAAAAGCTTTAAGAACAGTGGTCTCAAACCGGTCCTCAAAGGGCCGCAGGGGGTACTGGATTTCATTCCAACCAAACGAGACAAATACCTTTTCACCAATCTGGTTTCTTACAAGTGTAATCAGTTGATTGCAATCAGGTGCTGCTTATGTTAGTAGAAACCTCATTGGTTGAACTGTTTGTGCTGGATCTGTTGGAACAAAAACCAGGACCCACTGCGGCCCTTTGTGGAGTCGGTTTGAGACCGCTGTTTAAGAAGCAAGAGTCATTCCCACCACTCGTCAGCTCAAGTCCCAGCCGAAAATAACGCGTCTAAGGCGGACAACGGGAGCGATGCGATGCGAGGCGACCCCTCAATCCGAGAGCATGCCGCTTAATTTGACTCAACAGTGTGTTTCCTCGTTTATATTACCGCTAAATACACAAGCTTGACGCCAATTTAACGGGAGCTATTTTTTTTCATGGGAGATTTGGCTAGCTCTGGCAGTGTTCAACGCAAGCTGCAACGAACGGCAGTAACTTTTTTATATCGCAAAATGTGAAAACGACTGAAACCATTACTCACCAAATTCAATCTGCTGGCAAATACAGGCAAGTGTGTATGCTGCGCTCTGGTCTGCCCCGGTGTGGATAAGGCCTGCTTTTTTGTTTTCGCAGCTTTGCAATGCAACCAAAGGCTCGCCGAGCACTCCTTGTTTCACGTAAAGAGTGCGCGCGTTTGGAATAATGGCCCGCAGCTTGGGCCGATGATTGGTTGTCGTCAGCGAAGCATCTAGAAGGATTTGCTGACTGTCCGTGTCACTTTTTTAAAGAACCGATCAGTTTACGTACTAAGTTAATCACATGATGATAATAATAATAATAATAATTTAATAAAACCTCCCGACCCCCCCCCCCCTCCCAAAAAGAATTTCTCCTCCAATTCACGTAGGTCGCCCTTTTTGACTTCAAAACGGCGAATTTCGCCGAAAGGTGAGAGATTTTCATGCCTGAAAGTGTCATTTATGTCCCGGTGCAAAGCTTTTGTCGACATCAATGTTAAGCAATTCAAATCTGTTTTTTTTTTTTCAAATTTTGGTTGCACTTCAAGTGTAGGATAAATCTGTTGCTGGTGAGGTGCAATAAATATTACAAGGTTCTATAACACAACTACCTGTCTGTTCTTCTCTATTCAACTGACTTGAATACTGCTCAGAAAATTTCAAATTCTTTGACATACCACAACTTTTTAAAGTAACGGAAATAGTTACTTTCCCTGGTAACAAGTTACTTTTACTAGAGTAATTCAGTTACTAACTCAGTTACTTTTTGGAAGAAGTAGTGAGTAACTAATTATTTTTTTAAAGTTAACGTGCCCAACACTGTTTAAATATTGCTGTTGGTCCTGAAAATATAGATGATTATCACTGCATTAGTTGATTTTTGTGCATCTAGTGTAAAATCTGAGACTTTTATAGCCATTTTAAGATATGTTATACTTATATAAAAAATAATTCATCGGGATTTTATAAGGGAACGACTGAATTTTTAGATGCTGCTGAGTCATGGAGAGTCATATACGGCTAAGGTAGGTAACTATTTTGGTTTTAGGTCGGTAGCAGCTTTGGTTTTTGAAAATAGGCCCCCTACGAATCAGCCCTGTTTCCCTTGGCATGTCAATAGGTTATGAAGTCTATGCTTGGATGTTATTATTCATATTTTACAATTCTGCCATTTTCAAGTTTGTTGGGAGGTTCGAACAGATTATTGACATTTCAACAATTCTTCACCCCCCCATTTATCACTTTAAATGGATCAATACTGTACAACAACGTACAACGCACCTCGCTGTCCACACTTTCCAAAGGTTGGACATCTTCGGCAGCTACTTCAGGATCTTCCTCAAATATCTGGGAAAAAGACCACGCAGAGGGTCATATTAATAATTTCACCATAAAGAACAAACATCCACCAGATCAAGTATGCCAACCTCAGCACGGTCCAGAGTCTCTTCTTCCTCTTGTACTTCTTCTTCATCATTTTCTAGCACTTGGTTTTCATCCTCCTGTTCTTGTTGGACAAAACTGTCCTCGATGGAAACCTCGACTTCAGGCTCTAGAAAAGAGTTAAATGGACTAAATGTCTATCGCCGTCAATGTGAGTCACAACGTACTGGCATGTTAAGCCAACATGTTTTGTAGGGGTGATAGCACCTCCTACTGGCCAAATGAAACAATATGCGCTGAATTGGTCTTTACAATATTCACTCAATCTTCTGTACTAGTTATCGTTTCTTTCAATCATCCTCGGCACTAGTTGTCCTTTTTAGGGTTGCGGGGGTGCTTAAGCCTATCCCGGCTTACAATGGGCAGAATTTTATCCAAAATTCTTAAATTTTTGATCAATTCTCAACTACGTTCTTTTATTGACTGATCTAACATACTTCAGCCGCAAGTCTGGTTTTCGCCCAGGTCACAGTACAATTTCAGCTACAGTCTCTGTCCTAAATAACATTGTCTCCTTTCTTGATAATAAACAGTTCTGTGCTGCTCTTTTCAATGATCCTTCAAAAGCATTCGATACCGTTGATCATAAAATTCTACTTCATAAATTGCAGGCCATAGGCTTGGATGTTAATGCCCTCAACTGGTTTAAGTCCTATCTTACAGACAGAATACAAACTGTTGCTGCTGATGGTGTTCAATGAAGTCCACTTACTATTAAAAATGGGGTGCCGCAGGGGTCAGTCGTTGGACCACTCCTTTTTATGTTATACATTAATAATATTTTTCTTCCTAATCAACATTGTAATTGGGGTTGTTCCGATCATGTTTTTTTTGCTCCCGATCGTTTTAGTTTGAGTATCTGCCGGTCCCGATATTTCCTGATCCGATTGCAATATATATATATTTTTTTTAATTAAATCATTTTCTAATTGTATTTAACGTTACAGACATAATGTTTCACTCATCCAGAGTCTTTAGTTTAAGCTTAAGGTAGGGTTATCAAATTCATCGCGTTAACGTCGAGAATTAATCATTTTTACATTTATCACGTTACAATATTTAGCGCAATTAACGCATGTGCTGCGTGACCCACTCACACATTGTCGCGTTCAATCTATAATGGCGCCGTTTTACCCATACAGTATATAGAGCTAAAAGGCAGCGTAAAATGAGCAGAGTGAATTTTGGCAGCCTTTGGAGCCTTTTTTTTTGAATGGCTTAAGCCTTACAATCCCTCTCCCAACGATTAGAATAATCGTGGGAAACAATGTGGGGAAGTAAGGTAGTAGTTGATCTTTTTCTTAACACCATATGTTATTTCTCAACACAGAGAAGATATTTCAATTGGTGTCACTACGCACAGTCATGGTTGCATTTCCCATCATGCATTTGGGCAGAACAGTTAAATGGCTACAGTATCATTTACTGAAAGCTCAACAAATACACTAGATGTCAATATTTAGTCACAATATACAAAGTCACATTTATCCTTTAAGAATTACAAGTCTTTTTATCCGTGGATCCCTCTCACAGAAAGAATGTTAATAATGTAAATGCCATCTTGAGGATTTATTGTCATAAACAAATACAGTACTTATGTACTGTATGTTGAATGTATATATTCGTCCGAGTTTTATTCATTTTTTTCTTAATGCATTGCCAAAATGTATATGATCGGGAAAAATTATCGGGAATGATTGGAATTGAATCGGGAGCACAAAAAAAAAAAAAAAAAAAAAAAAAAAAAGCAATCGGATCGGGAAATATCGGGATCGGCAGATACTCAAACTAAAACGATCGGGATCGGATCGGGAGTAAAAAAACATGATCGGAACAACCCTAATTGTAACTGTTTCCATTAGTGTATTTTGTGAATGTTTTTTTGTGCTAAGGCCTCTATTGTAAAAAAGATATTAATCTCAATGAGACTGCCTGATAAAATAAAGATTAAATTTAAAAAAAAAAAAAAAAGGACTGGTTGCCAGCCAGTTGCATGGCACACAAATAGACAAACAACCATGCAGACTCTTGGGGCATTTCAAATGTTCAATCAGCTTACCAAGAACGTTTTTGGCATGTGGTAGCAAGCCAGAGTGCCCGGAGGGAGATCTAATGCAAACGCCACACAAGATAGGCCGGGATTGAACGCCTGATCTTAGAACTGTGAGGCGGACGTGCTAGCCACTTTTCCACCCATAAGCGATTGCTATGAGACTGCAAGGAAAGCTCAGAATCTCCCAAAATGATAGAAAATGCAGTAAGTGACCAAATTTATACTGTTGTGTGTACATGTCATTGACTGGCTCAACTTTTGTTCAGAATTAGCTTATCATTGGTTACTATTCAGCTTGCTTTTCATTCATTCACCCTGCTTCAAAGTCATTTAAAAAGTGTGGATGCGGTGTCTCCAGAGTTGAGCGTACAGTGTAGGGTTGCAGCTATCGATTATTTTAGTTGTCGAATCATCGATGAACTAGTTAGTTCAAATAGCTGAACCTCAAATGGTGTTTAAAAAAAAATAAAAAAATTAAAAAAAAAGGATCTATGTACAACGAAAGAACAATTGGCTAACTTAAGCTAGTTTACTTTCTCTATTTAAATGCTATAAAATGCTTTTTTTTTTTTTTTTTTTTTTCTTTTTACAATGCTCTTAACAAATGGTTCAAACACATATTCCCACAAAAAATGACTAAAAATACCTATAAACTAAATTAGGAATGCATTAAAAAAACTAGGGCTGTCAAACGATCAAAATTTTTAATAGAGTTAATTACAGCTTAAAAATTAATTAATCGCAATTAATCGAAATTAATCGCAATTCAAACCATCTATAAAATATGCCATATTTTTCTGTAAATTACTGTTGGAATGGAAAGATAAGACACAAGATGGATATATACATTTAACATACGGTACATAAGGACTGTATTTGTTTATTATAACAATATATCAACAAGATGGCATTAACATTATTGACATTCTGTTAAAGCGATCCATGGATAGAAAGACTTGTAGTTCTTAAAAGATAAATGTTAGTACAAGTTATAGAAATTTTATATTAAAACCCCTCTTAATATTTTCGTTTTAATAAAATTTGTAAAATTTTCAATCAAAAAATAAACTAGTAGCCCGCCATTGTTAATGTCAATAATTACTTACACAATGCTCATGGGTGCTGAAGCCTATAAAATCAGTCGCACCCAAGCGCCAGCAGAGGGCGGCAAAACTCCATAAAACACAATTAACAAGTGAGCGTTTCACTGTACCGTCATTTAAATCTGTCTGAGAGGGGCATCTGCGTTAATTGCGTCAAATATTTTAACGTGATTAATTGAAAAATTTAACGCGATAATTTTGATAGCCCTAAAAACATTAGCTTAAACAAAAACTTAGCTTATGTTGGTCTTAACAGGGAGCAGTAGGATTCAGCCATATGCAAAGGGGACAGACCAAAAGGCAGTGTATCCACCCAAATCAATAAAACTAAACACTTTCAGAATAAACAATTACAATGCCACATTAATTAAACAAATACTCGAAGCAGCAAAATTTAATTCAAATACTTCTGGCACTCTAGTTTCTTTCCCTACAGAGCCACAGAGCATCTCCACTGTCACAAAACACTCGCAGCTTCCCCTCATTGAAAGACCAACATCTGCCACCGTTTCCACTGTGCTGCCATCCAATTCCAAACAATTTATTTATCAATAGTTACCCTTTATTGTAGGTTCAGGACTAGGAATCACCACCGGGGCCGGAGCATCGTCGTCAAGGGGAGCGATGTCTAGGTCACTTTTTTTCAGTCCTGAGAGATGACACACATTAGCTCATTGGTTGTCCAGACATCCAATCAGTTTGAAGCGGGAGGGTAGCAGTGAATGAAAGTTTATCATTAGTTGGGTTGACTGAACAAACTCATTGTTGGGAAGGTGCATCAAAAATGTAAACTTGAATTCATTGACCGGACTTGCCGAGGAGTATTTTAGCATCGTCGATGTCAAAGTCCCCGTCTCCGTCTTTATCGTAGGCTGCCAGGTTACCTGAAAAAACAAACAGAAGAGCAGTGTGGGAATATATATTTTCATAGCATAATTAAAGATGTCCCGATCGATCGGGTCCGATCACGTCATTGTCAAAGTATCGGAATCGGCCAAAAAATATCGGACATGCCTTTTTTTAATATATATATTTTTTAAATTAAATCGTTTTCTAATTGTATTTAATGTTACAGACAAAATGTCTTACTCTCATCCAGAGTCTTTAGTTTTGGCTTTAAGTAGGGTTATCAAATTTATCGCGTTAATGGCGGTAATTAATTTTTTAAAAATTAATCACGTTAAAATATTGAACGCAATTAACACGTGCACTGCACGACCCACTCACGCATTGTTGCGTTCAATCCATAATGGTGCCGTTTTACCTATATATAGAGCTAAAAGGCAGTGTAAAATGAATTTTGGCAGCTTTGGAGCCTTTTTTTAATTGGCTAAAGCCTTACAATCCCTCTCCCTATAATTAGAAATATCATGGGAAGCAATGTGGGGAAGCAAGGTAGCAATTGATCTTTTTCTTAACACCTTATGTTGTTTCCCAACGCAGAGAAGATATATCAATTGGAAGCACTACGCACAGTCATGGTTCCACTTCCCATCATGCATTTGGGCATGGCTACAGTATCATTTACTGAAAGCTCAACAAATACACTAGATGGCAATATTTAGTCACAATATACAAAGTCACATTTATCCTTTAAGAATTACAAGTCTTTCTATCCGTGGATCCCTCTCACAGAAAGAATGTTAATAATGTAAATGCTATCTTGAGGATTTATTGTCATAATAAACAAATACAGTACTGTATGTTGAATGTATATAATCGTCCGAGTTTTATTCATTTTTTTCTTAATGCATTGCCAAAATGTATATGATCGGGAAAAATGATTGGAATTGAATCGGGAGCAAAAAAAATTTATTCACATTTATTCGCATTTATTCACAAGAATTTCAAAGCAAAAGTTCTTTGTGGTTTTAAGGCATCACAACAGTGGCTTAAAGACGAGCAGCACATTCGACATGTTTACGTAAAATAAATGCTAACTGCCCGTTTTTTGTTGTTGTTTTTTTTTTCAAAATTAGCGCGTTCACGGGCGGTAATTAATTTTTTAAATTAATCACGTTAAAATATTTGACGCAATTAACGCACATGCCCCGCTCAAACAGACTAAAATGACAGTTCAGTGTAATGTCCGCTTGTTACTCGTCTTTTTTTTTTTGGTGTTTGATGCCCTCTGCTGGCATTTAGGTCCAACTGATTTAATGGGTTAGTACCATGAGTGAGCATGGTGTAGTTATTGACATCAACAATGGCGATCTACTAGTTTATTTTTTGATTAAAAATTTGACAAATTTTAATAAAACGAAAACATTAAGAGGGGTTTTAATATAAATTTTCTATAACTTGTTCTAACATTTATCTTTTAAGAACTACAAGTCTTTTTATCTATTGATCACTTTAAGACCGACATGTCCAAAGTCCGGCCCGGGGGCCAGATGCGGCCCCTGGTCAAATTTCATCCGACCCCCAGCCTCTGTCATAAAATCAATAACGTCTGGCCCGCACACAGACTTAATATATTGGTCAGCAGTACTGCTACGAGCATATGAAGTAGCTTACACACTAAATGCTGCTCCTCATTTACCCACTAAAAGTCAGCAGCACTCTAAGCAACATTACCTCGTGTGACCCTTTACTTCCAATTTTCTAAAATGGTGACAATCAACAAGAAAAAGAAAGTTGACTGCGACGGCCAATGCTTCTAGGATAGGTGGAAATTGGACTATTTCTTCACTAAAATACGTAACAACTGTGTCTGCCTCATTTGCAAAGAGACAGTTGTTGTTTTTAAAGAGTTCAATGTGAGGCGATATTACCAAACAAGACACGTTGACATTTAAGACAAGATTACAGGGAAGGTACGTAGCGAGAAATTGAAGCTAGTTTAATTTTACAGCAGCAGTATTTCACAAGAGCCTGACAGTCGAAAGAACGCCACAAAGGCTAGTTGCAAGATTGTTCAAATTATTAATAAAAAAAAAATACCGTATTTGCCCGAATACAAGACAGTGTTTTTTTTTTTGCATTGAAAAAGAGGGGGTCATCTTATATTCGCGGTCTAGACATTATACCCATTCACGACGCTAGATGGCGCCAGATATCGTTGAAGCGATGTTCTGTCACGATAGATCTTAGCTACTCTCAAGTTTAACCAGTTTGCATTATTTTATCGCAATGTTTTTCCTTATTCAGATTTGTTTCAAGACTACAGTTAAACTTCACTTTGATGGTTAATGCAATTATTGCTATTTTTTGTTTTATCACAATAGATTGATTTATTTACATTTCAAAAACCAACCAGAAGCCATTTGTGTATGAATGTGATTGCACTTAAGTTTACATATTTAAATGTTCAGATATTAAGATTTGAATGAAGCAAAATAACATGCTTTTTCACTCAAATATATTGTTATAATCATTTGTTTCAAATGTACTGTAATTATTTTCTGTTTAAAAAATAATTTGGTGTTCAAAAAGTCTTTTTTTCCCCCAAACTTGAGCCTTGAAAAAGAGGGGGTCGTCTTATAATCAGGGCCATCTTATATTCGGGCCAATACGGTAATAAAGCAAATGTGACACACAGAATGGCTTGCGAAAATTTGCCTAAATATATTGTTCTACATAAATTACGTCAGCTAAGGTCGGCCCCTAACATTTTTACCACACCAAATCTGGCCCCCTTTGCAAAAAGTTTGGACACCCCTGCTTTAAGAGAATGTTAATAATGTTAATGCCATCTTGTTGATTTATTGTTATAATAAACAAATACAGTACTTATGTACCGAATGTTGAATGTATATATCCGTCTTGTGTCTTATCTTTCCATTCCAAATATAATTTACAGAAAAATATGGCATATTTTATAGATAGTTTGAATTGTGAATAATTACGATTAATTCATTTTTAAGCTGTAATTAACTCGATTAAAAATTTTAATCGTTTGACAGCCCTACTTTTGACAAAGAATCGAGACAGTTTTACGTCCATATCTATAAAAAATTCAGGGATTTAAGCATTTATTCACAAGAATTTTCAACGCAAAAAGCTCTTTGTGATTCCACTCGGTCAGCTTTGAAGGCCACGCCAACAATGCAGGCCCCCTATTACTGTATTGGCCCGAATATAACACGGCCCTGATTATCAGACGACACCCTCTTTTCAAGACTCAAGTTTGAAAAAAAAAAAAAAAAAAAAAAAAGACTTTTTGAACACCAAATTAATTTTCTATACAGAAAATAATTACAGTACATCTGAAACATTATAACAATATATTTGAGAGAAAAAGCATGCTATTTTGCCACATTCAAATCTTAATATCTGAACATTTAAATATGTAAACTAAAATACAATCACATTCGTAAATGAATGGCTTCTGGTTTTCGAAATGTAAACAAATCAATGTTGTGATAAAACAACAAAATTGCAATTACTGCATTAACCATCAAAATGAAGTCTAACTGTAACTGTAGTCTTGAAACAAATCTAATTAAGGAAAAATATTGCAATAAAATAATGCCGACTGGTTAAACTTGAGAGTAGCTGAGATCTGTCATGACAGAACATCGCTTCAATGATATCTGGCGCCATCTAGCGTCGTGAATGGGTATAATGTCTAGACCACGAATATAAGACTCCCCCCACTTTTTCAGTCTTATTTCAATGCAAAAAAACTAGGGCTGTCCCAAACGACTAATTTCCTCCCGATTAGTCAGCCGACTATTTTTACGATTAGTCGACTAATCTAATAATTTTTTTTTTTTTTTTTACTACTTTAATAATGAAATTTTTGTTCAAGCTTATTAATTCACAAAAAACATTTTGGAACACCTAAATTCTTTATTAACATATAAATAAATAACAAATACCAATAATAAATCACAAACAACGAGGTCAAATGCTGCTGGCATTAATTAGTGCAAAAAATGTAAATGGAAACACTGTGACTTCACCTCTTTAACAGGAGTCAAAACAATTCTTACTCTTTTTGTGGTATGTCTATATTGTTGTAAATGTTAAAATGAATTGCAATGTCCCGGACAACCATTTTCAGAATACTTTGTGTGAGTTCAGATGCTGTTTCTGGTGTGCATTCTGAATTTTTGGGGTATGGGAAAAACTGTTCAACTTTTGTTTGTTTTAACATGAAAATAGATCAAGTTGAGGGTACACTAAAATATTACCACAATTATTTTGAATGAAAGGCACACATACCCTCAGTAACAAAAATTAAATATATCGTATTAATTTTATAGTATACTACTGTATGTAAAACTTTATAATATTAAATAACTAAAATGAGTGCAGTCATGGATTACAGTAAGCAGGACAGTGCTGTTTCCATATATGTTTTTATTATATTATGTATATAAAGGATATATGTATATATTTTCCCCAAGTGGGAGCTTCCATGATCCTAATAAATGTAATAATAATTTTTAAAAATATATAATTATATTAATTATTTTACTAAATAAAAATGCACGTTGATACGACGCACATAAAGGCAACTTCCATTTAAAAAATTGTTAGAAAGTTGTATGGACTTACAATCCGCTAGCTTGTTGTGACTTGTTGTTTTCGAAAATTACACTTGGGTGACGGCGCTTCAAGTGTTCGTTCATAGCCGACATGCTACTGTGGTATGCGAGCTCAGCTGAGCAAAGAGTACACAAAGTGGCACCCTCCATATTTTCCTCGAAATAATTCTAGGCTCTGGCTATTCTGGTCCGCTTTTTTGGCTTTATGCCGCTTTCACGTTTTACCAACTCTGCCCTTTTTGGAAATTGGCAGTGTTTCCAACTCCTCACCGGCAAATCACTTGGCTCGTTGTCGTCGGTTCGTCCGATTTTCTCCTCAGGAAGGCGCCGGCGTGGATAAAAACACCGAGAGGCGTCGGATGACTCTTTATGGATACTTTTATTTACCAAAACAAAAACGTGGGGGATGCAGCCACTCAACTCTACGCTACCCGCGCACTTTTCCAACTCACCGATCTCGCTCCCTCTCTCTCGCTCACCCACTTTCTTCCTCTTTGCTCAATCTGACAATGCCGGTCACACTGAAATAACAACGGCCCCCTCGGGGGTGCCAGTAAAAACCACTTGTATTGCGAGCGCCCGCCATTCTAAACTTTATCCGCATGTAATTTTTTTTTTTAACCCGTCGACGCATTTACGTCATCGATGACGTCGACAACGTCGAATAGTCGGGACAGCGCTACAAAAAACACAATCTTATATTCGGGCCAATACGGTAATCGGCCCTGCGTCCAGTCAATAATTACGAAGTCTATGATATATTTACTTCTTTTCATCCTTCTTTTTATGCCTAGGTTGAAACAAAAGCTGCCGCAATGTGTCTGAAAACGGGGGTCTCCAGGGTAAAACGGACAAATTAAAAATGGTTTGGGTGCTTAATGCGCCATGAAGCTGCTATGGCAGCATATATGCATATTGTTCTATCAAACAGAAGCTCTTTTGGCTTAAAATACAGTAGTTTATTCAAAAGAGGGGGAAGAGCTGAAAACTGCTTTTCCAGCCTTGTGTGCGTTTCCCGCCATATGGAATTCTCATCAAGAATTGATTGATCGGGCAGGTTAGCCCAAATTGGGCGCCGTCTGCTGGCCAACATGTGCATTGCAGGAACACATCTATGATAATGACACTAACATGAAAATGTCAGTAGAAAGTTCTATATCCATCAGTACCATCTAGGGCTGTCAAATGATTAAAATTTTAATCGAGTTAATTACAGCTTAAAAATTAATTAATCGCAATTCAAACCATCTCTAAAATATGCCATATTTTTCTGTAAATTATTGTTGGAATGGAAAAACACAAGACGGATATATACATTCAACATATGGTACATAAGTACTGTAAATGTTTATTAGAACAATAAATCAACAAGATGGCATTAACATTATTAACATTCTGTTTAAGCGATCCATAGATAGAAAGACTTGTAGTTCTTAAAAGATAAATGTTAGTACAAGTTATAGAAATTTTATATTAAAACCCCTCTTAATGTTTTCTTTTTATTAAAATTTGTTAAATTTTCAATCAAAAAATAAACTAGTAGCTCGCCATTGTTGATGTCAATAATTACACCATGCTCACTCATGGTACTAACCCATAAAATCAGTTGGACCCAAGCGCCAGCAGAGGGCACTAAACACCAAAAAAAAACAAGTAACAAGCGGACATTACACTGTACTGCCATTTTAATCTGTTTGAGCGGGGCATGTGCGTTAATTGCGTCAAATATTTTAACGTGATTAATTCAAGAAATTAATTACCGCCCGTTAACGCGATAATTTTGACAGCCCTAGTACTATCTAGGCCTGTCGCGATATCAAATTTTAGTGTGCAATAATTTATTTCATAAATTATTGCGATATGCGATATTATTGCACCCCCCCCCAAAAAAAAAAAAAACACAACCAACTACAGTATATATTAATAGATCATGTACACCCATTTAAATGCAATAAATGTTTACTCTTAAATTCAAAAATACTTTTTAGGAAATCACAACTAAAAACAATAGACCATGCCTCTTTTAAGTAAAAGACAACAATATTAATACTGCACAGAAACACAGAAGAAATAAAATTTGTTTTTTAAGAAAAATAAAATTCCACTTAACAATTTAAGTATCTAGGCAAATGAAAACGTTTCCCCTCATAGCTTCTGCTGTGGCGTTCCATGCGTAATACAGTGGTACCTCTACATACGAAGTTAATTCGTTCCAGGAGCTTGTTTGTAAGTCGAAATGGTCGTATGTTGAGTAGGATTTTCCCATAAGAATACATTATAATTCCAATAATTCGTTCCACAGCCCAAAAACTACATCCTTAATGAATACTACTGTTACGATTGCAAATAGCAATTACAAAGAGCATAACAAATAAAATATGCATAAAAATCACAATAACAATAATATAATAATAGCAATAATAATAATAATAATAATACAGTACAGTACCTGTAATAATGTAACGAATCGGCTTCTAATGTGGCGGACTTTTTTTTGCTGTGCGTGAACGCACCGCGGGGCTGACGGTGAGCAGGAAAGCGCTATTTTACTATCTGTTTCGATCCTGGCGTCAACAGCAGTGGACACTCGGCGAGTTGATGGAATAAATGATTTGAAACCTGACGAAGCTGGCGATTTCTTAGGCGATGTTACCACAATAAGAACTGTCACCTTAACTTATCAAGACTGGCGAACGGAGGGGGACCGCTGGCCGAGATCGGCATTCTACGACCCATTTCATGGATGCACACACCATGTTTATATTTTGCTATCATTCACATCTTCATTTCAATGGTAAGCGTCACCTTTTCTTTTTTTTTCTCCATCTGCACTAAACTTAAACTGCACTATACTAAAAACAGAACTAAAATGCATTTTGCGTAGTTGTTAACAAGGAAGCCGAACTTTTAACAGCACGTCAACCGCACGCGCGCACGCAGGTGCACGCGAGGCGATAAATCGCAGCGGAAAAATTATTGCCTTCATTTTTATTTACCGTGCGATAAATGAAATGATTGCATATTGCGACAGGCTTAATACTATCTAGGGCTGCAGCTATCGAATATTTTAGTAATCGAGTAATCGACTGAAAATTCTATCGATTAATCGAGTAATCGGATAAAACAAATATATTTTTAGGTGAAGAGCAATTATGCATATACATGAGAAAACAAGACATTTCATCTAATCTTGAACCATTTTCAGTCAATCAATGTCTTTATTTTCGATGTATATTGTTGAAAACAGCCAACAATTGCATCTCAGATGTAACTAGAATTTAAAAAAAAGACTAATTCACTGCTTTCACTCAAAAAACTTTTAGATCTTATTTAAAAAATATATATATATATTACCTAAAAATGCCGTTACGCTTGATAACACACATCACTTAAAAGTTAGGATTTTTTTCCCCACGTGTTTCAATTGGTGAATTTCTCTTTGTGTCAAGCCATTTTTAAGTTCTAGTTAAGTTTTAGGTTAGTCTAAACTAAGTTCTGATAGGATTTTGAGTTTTTGCAGTGTTCAAAATAAATGTATGATACAGGCTGTATTGGAGCACATTAGGGACCAGTGCTACTTGGTGTTTTATCCAGCAATGACTACTGAGCTAAAATTGATAGTTAGCATGATTAAGTTTTTATTTTACACCCTCATCATCCACAATGCAATGTTATGTTAAAACCTGTATGTAAGACACGTTAGCCACGCATCGACAGTGGTCATAATTATTGGAACCTAGCCCTCCGCAGGGCTAACGTTATGTCAGCTAGTAGCGACAGTTAATCTTATTTATTAGCGCTTAGCGCTCTTTATTAGCGCTTAGCGCTCTACTGCTTTAAGATGGCGGCTGTTTACTAACGCTGCCCAGACGCGGCAGAGTCTGTCATTTCGCATCTAGTTCAACATACATGTGATCTCTATGAGACGCATCAGACGGTACCTGTTACCAATGTAGCATCGTGCGGGCTAGTATTTAGCAATGCCAGCGTCGTTTGTGGCGGCTGTCGGCTGCAGTAAGTTTTTTTTTTCCTTCTTTCTCTCCGCACGTGACAGCGCGTTGTCCCGCATTGAAAGTAGTCCGAGCAAAACGTGATGCTTAGAACTGTCAAAATAAACGATTACTCGAGGTGAATAAAATTACTCGGATCGGTTTTTAAACTCGAGTTACTCGAGTTGCTCGAGTACTCGTTTCAGCTGTAGTACTATCACAATATTATTCTAAGCAATGCGCAATGTACTGAAAGCATTGTTTTTAGACTTTTTCAGTTTTCATTCAAATTGTGAAGAAGTGAATATTAGAGCACACAAACCCAAACAAAATCTCTTTAAAAATACATATTTCACAACTCATTGACTTCATAGACGTCAAATTCATTTGAACTGAGAGGAAATGAGATGAATGAACGAATGTTCAAGACATGAGGCAAATCAGCATGCGTGCAGCACATGGCAATTTTGGAAGTTAGGATTGCGGGCGTGTCCGATGCTATTCCTAGTACAAGCCGCAAAAGTACAAGAGGGGGGCCGCAGAGAATGGCCTACAAGCACGTTTTGTACTCACCGAGAACTTGCTCATAGTCGACCGGGTTAAAGTATACCACGGCTATAGACGTCCAGACACCCAGCAGGGAAAGCACGATAAAACACGTGACGAACGTGTTGCCCCCTGAAGCCGACTCGGTCTTCTTGGATTTTTTGTTTGTTGCCTGGTTCCTGGTGGCAGCTGAAACCCAAAGGAAAGTTTTTCATCATGTCTCCTATAAAGCAGGAATGATTTATTATTACACTTGGACAGTCACCATTAGAGATAGCACATGACATGAGCATGAACGTAAAAAATGACCGTACTCATTCATTCCTGGCAGCTAATAAAATTTACAAATAAATTGACAAAGGAATATTTGCAGTGATCCCTCGATACTTCGCCACGCAACTTTCGTGGCCTCGGTGCATCACGAATTTTTAAAAAATATTTGTCAAAAATTCAAAATTGAGAAAATACGGTTGCCTGTGCGCTAGCAGAAGGCAGAGCCCGCTCAACTCAAAGTCCACCTCTCTGATTTAGGGATAGACCGATATATCGGTCGGCCGATATTTCGAATTTTGATGTACATCGGTACTGGCCCTTTTTTGGTTTTGTTTGTTTTTTAATCTGAGCGGCCGATATGTAAAAGTCAATTTAAAACTAGGGATAAGGACTGGGCATCGGGCCTTTTTTCAGAGGATCGGAATCAGGTGAAAGGGATCAGGTTTTTAATAAAAGAAAAGTATATTTGGTTTTCTCAGTGGCAGTCTCAGTGGCGAAACCCGCCACAACTAGACGAGATATTATCGCGTACTTACCTTGTTTCAATCCAAAAACTCCATGTAGCATGCATCACTGAGTGTCAAGACACAGCTGTGAATGGCCACAGCTGGATTTTTGGGGGGATTTTATGGGTGAAACATGGTAATATAACAAGGGTCGCGATGCAGAAATCGCAGACATCAAGGAGTGGTGGAGATGTTCATTTTCAAATATTTACCCTTTTAAATGTTTTTTTTTTTCCCCAATTTTTCTTTGTTTGGATCAATTATTTAACATATCGGAAAAAATGTGACAGTAACAAAAAAAATACAATTATATTCGTGACTTTCTTACAGACACCTTTTTTTTCATTGTGACGTAATTTCTTTAAGAGTTTAAAATATGCGAGTGAATAATTTTTTTTAAGTCATTTTTTTAAACAAAATATTAGACATCAATTAATGATTCTAAGTGAAAAATGACAGACATTTTAAATCATAAATATAAGTAATTACCTTCGTTTTATGGCTGGGTTGAAACAAAAGCGGTTGCGCGACGTCTGTAAACGGGGGTTTCTTGGGTAAAACGGACAAATTAAAAATAGTTTGGGGGCTTAATGTGCCATGAATCTGCTCTGGCAGCATATCGATACATTGTTAATCAAACACAACAGTTGTTTTGGCTTAAAATACTGCAGTTTCTTTTAAAGAGGAGTGCAAGAGCAGAAACTGCTTTTACAGTCTTGTCTGTGTTTTCCGACATATATATAAGTTGAAATTTCACCCCCCAAAAAAACAAAAAAACCTACATTAGGGCGCACTGTAATTTGGGGGGGCGGGGGGGGGGGGGTGT
Source organism: Corythoichthys intestinalis (assembly GCF_030265065.1). Classification (NCBI taxonomy): domain Eukaryota; kingdom Metazoa; phylum Chordata; class Actinopteri; order Syngnathiformes; family Syngnathidae; genus Corythoichthys; species Corythoichthys intestinalis. The sequence goes on along the minus strand of NC_080408.1, from coordinate 3,243,037 downwards.
CAAACAAAAGAGCCTGCGTCCTTCCGGTCGTTTTTGTGTTTGAACAGTGCCGGTGGGTCAAGCGGTTTTGGCAGGATTATTAGCTTATTTTTGCATTACATGTAAAGCTACCATCAACAAGCAAGTTAAGTCTGCACTAAATATCAGCATCCCAAACATAGCCAAAGTCCTGTTAAAGCTTTTTCATATTCTTCCTGGCGCACGTCAAATAAAAGGTTGTGTATGCAGTCTGGCCCCGTCCTTGTCATTTTGCTTTTCATGCTGCCCACACACGTGGAATGCGCTGACAATTTGCCGCCGCTAGCCATGCAGTTAAATTGCGCGCGTGCCAGAGCTGAAAGCCAAATCGGGGCCAAAAAGCTTCTGTGTAATGTTTACATATTAGATTTTTTTTGGTTTTGTCACAATATTTTTGATTTTTATCACAGGCTGTCATTGAACAAACGCAGTTGCTCTGAAAATGAGCTGTTTTTACATTGACTGCACAGTAAATTTGTCAAATTGCCACTGACGTGTGCTACAAGGGTGTGGCAATACAGTTAGTCCCAGAGTTATGAATGAGTTCCATTCCTACTAGGGGTGTGACAATATATCGAAATGGTGATATATTGTGATACTTAGTATCCCAAAAGGTTATCGATATGCTCTTGTCAAGAATCGAGATAGCGTTTTAAAACGGTGTCAATTAAAAAAAAAAAAAAAAAAAAAAAAAAAAAAAAAAAAAAAAAAAAAAAAGGCTGCCATTGACAGTGCTCGACGCCCAATCCATTTAGACTGGGAACGTTTGTTCATTCGAAACCAGAGCATTCACAGTCATTCGGTCCGGTTTTCGGGTCATTTACAGGTCACTTGCTTTTCATTTTAGGGCATTTACAGGCCATTTCCTGTTGAGTTTGAGTCACTGACTATTCATTTGGGTGATTTCCAGGTCACTTTCTGTTCTGTAACACAAAATAAACAGCAAGTGACCCATAAAATACCCCCAAATCAACAGGAAGTAACTGAAAATCAACAGGTAAATGACCTGAAATGGCCCAAAATTACTCATCGCCTGGCATTGGCTGCCACTGACGGCCATAGACGTCCACTAGTCCACTACTAGTGATAAACCCAATTCCAATTCACAGCAGAAGCTTGTTTTTCTGTTTATTAGTTTTATGTAGAATATCTTAGAATTACGGTGGCTGAGAGGTGTCAGGCGAAATGCAAAGTCCAAACACTTTGCAAATAGAAAAAAGCACGAACCCAAATTGTAAACGCTTTGCAAAAGTAAAAAGCACGAATGCAAACTGCCACAACACGATCCCCAATTCCTAAAGCGCGATTGCAAATTGGCAAAAGCACAAATCCCAACTGCCACAACACGACAGCAAATAGCTCGTAACACAACAGCAAACTGCTCACAGCACAGCAGCAAAATCACGCAACACAACGGCAAGTGGATGACCCGGAAGTTTAAAAAAAAAAAAAAAAAAAAGGACACTTTATAAGTGCTTTGTGACCATCTATATGGACCGCCATGAAGTTGCCCCCCCCCCCATCAAACGCAAATTTATATAAAAATGATGTCAATCGTTTGTGCTGCAACGGTTTTGTTGATACAGTATTATGCTTTTATAGAGATAATAATTTCGAGTGGTGACGTCACTCGTAGCTTTTCCTCAGTTTAGCTCCCGCAGCTAATGGAGCGCACCAACTCTCTCAATTACAGAGGGGTGTCCTAATAACAAGCACGAGCATAACACAAATTCGGGTCCATTTTGCCGTAAATTGGGGGGCTTGAGATATTGATTTCGAGTGATGACGTCCCTCTAAGCTCCCAATTGTGTTGTGTTTTTCGGAGTTTTGCCGCCCTCTGCTGGCGCTTGGGTGCGACTGATTTTATAGGCTTCAGCACCCATAACTATTGTGTAAGTAATTATTGACATCAACAATGGCGGGCTATTAGTTTATTTTACAAATTTTATTAAAATGAAAACATTAAGAGGGGTTTTAATATAAAATTTCAATAACTTGTACTAACATTTATCTTTTAAGAACTACAAGTCTTTCTATCCATGGATCGCTTTAGCAGAATGTTAATAATATTAATGCCATCTTGTTGATTTATTGTTATAATAAATACAATACTTATGTACTGTATGTTGAATATATATATCCGTCTTATCTTTCCATTCCAACAATAATTTACAGGAAAAAAATGGCATATTTTATAGATGGTTTGAATTGCGATTCATTACGATTAATTAATTTTTAAGCTGTAATTAACTCGATTAAAACTTTTAATCGTTTGACACCCCTAGTTCAGATATTAACATTTGAATGAGGCAAAATAACATGCTTTTTCTCTTAAATATATTGTTATAATAATGTTTCAGATGTACTGTAATTATTTTGTGTATAAAAAAATAATTTGGTGTTCAAAAAGTCTTTTTTTGAAACTAGTCTTGAAAAAGGGGGTCGTCTTATAATCAGGGCCGTCTTATATTTGGGCCAATACGGTATGTGTTTGTATTTCTAAGTTTACAGCTACAGTTTGTTGAGTTACATGTGAGCAAAATGCTATGAAAATTGTAAATAAGTTAGCATTCATAGCATTTAAGATAGCAGACTTTTGTTAGGCAAATTAGGCTAATTTAATGTACGAAATTTGCATATTGATCAGAATAGATGGACGTTTGAAGACCAATTGTTTTGTGTCAAGTGTTTTATTGTTAAATGTGTGTCGTTTCTAATATTAGTGTACATATGTGTGTCACAGCCTATAAACTGTCTAAAGTGAAGGAAGTAAAAAAAAGCTTCAAAAAGCACAATTGTTTAATGTAATTAATTAATTTGAAGTGGGAGGGATGACGGCTAATTAACCATTCATTTGCTGCTTTCCCTCCAACTTCAAACAGATTGAACGTCTACAAGTGATAAACGTATTCCAATTTATATCAGAACGATGTTATTAATACAGAGATTATTATTATTATTCCCCAACTACCACAGTAACCGGCAGTCAGTGAGTTGAAAACTCATTGCCCTGAACATTTATTGACATCAATTGGTGGGTTTAATATATATTATTTCATTTTCTTTTTAAATCTCTACAATAACAAATACGACAGTTAATGGGTTAATCTATTAACATGCGCCCAGTCGCTGCCGTCCCTCCCAGTTGAAATGAATTGGACGTCTAGGTCAGTCACTAACAGTTATACAGAAGCTTTTCTTGACCGGTTTTGTTTTGAAATGCACCCAAGCTTATCTGTTGACCTTTCTTCCTCGTCATTCGGTTTCCTCGCCACTCTCGCAAAAGCGCTGCCAGAAGACCGTTTGATTGGTCAAGTCGGGTCACGTGAGAGGAGGAGGAATCATTGTGCGCGACTTATCCGTGTACAAGTCGCGTTGGTGAAATTAGCGGAACAGAGTCCACCTTTTGACCCCAGGTTGACTGTGTAATCTTTTTAGCACCTATGTAGGACAGTGACTCAACATTGATTACAAGTAGCTCAAGCACAGGTAGTTCGTCACATCATTTTGTGAGGCCCGTCAAAATAAAGCACTTTTTTTTTTCTTAAATAAAATTTTAATAAAAGAAGTCTAACCCTTAGTGATCAAAGACCACAAGATGAGAGAATATTTATCATTTCCCTTTTTTTTAAAATCATTATTACTATTATAAAAATACCAGTACATGTTTTTTTTTTTTTGCTATTTAATTAAAAACAAACTTTTCCCCCCCTCTTTTTTATTTAGATTTTTTTTTTTTTTAAGAATAGATTCCTTTACAAATTAAATGGAAAATAAAGTTTGAAAAAAAAAAATAGAATATATTTTTTTTGTACTTGTTTTTAGTTATTATACATAAAGTTTTTGATTTTTTAATTAAAAAAAAACGTTTTTCTTTTTTGTTATTAATAAAAAATATTAATACTATTTTTTTTTTTAAATTAAAATATTTTATTCCTGAAAAAATAAAAAAATTTAAAAAAGTTTTGGAAAAAAAAAAATAGAATACATTTTTTTGTATTTGTTTTTAGTTATTATACATAAAGGTTTAGATTTTTTTCTTTTTTGTTATTAATAAAAAATAATACAATTTTTTGAAAAATTAAAATATTTTATTCCTGAACAAATAAAAAAATAACAAAATTTTAATACATAAAAAAGATTTTTTATGTGTATGCTTATAGTTATTATAGTTTTTGATTTTCAATTTAAAAAACTTTTTCTCCTTTTTTGTTTTTAGTAAATATGATTTAAAAAAAATTTAAATATTTAGTTTATTTCTTTACAAATAAAACATAGTACATAAAGTTTTTGATTTTTAATAAAAAACAATTTTTTTCTGTTTTGTTGTTAATTAAAATATTTAGTTTATTCCTTTAAAAATAAAAAATTAACGAAATTTTAATAAATAAAGAAAATATATTTTTTTATGATTGTTTTTAGTTGTTATATAGGTTTTTTATTTTTAATTTAAAAAAAAAACAACTGTTTTTTCTCCTTTTGTTTTTAAAAAATAATCCGATTTAAAAAAATATATATATTTAGTTTATTCCCTAACAGATAAAATAAAGAATTGACAACATTTTAATAAAAAATATTTAAAATTGAACAGTATACATGACATTAACAGAATAAAAATATTTTTTTGTTTTCCAATTTTTTTTAAAATTAAGAATGTAAAAATTAAATATATGTATATATATGTGTATGAGAGAATATTTGCTATTCAGACTCAGAGGATCTGCTATGTGTGTGTTTTGATTATTGGTTATCTTATTGATTGATGTGCAATTTCTTAGCAGTTTTATGTATTTAGAAACAAATGACTTCATAAGAATACAATGGGCAATGCACAAAAAAAAAAAAAAAAAGGGTGCGGGTTGGCAGCAAATGAATGAATGACCGTTCATTCGTTGCTACCCCCCCACTTCAAACTGACTGGACTTCTACTCATGATAAACTCCCGAGTTTATCACTTGTACATGTCCAATGGCGGTGATACTAGTTATAAACTCTGAGTTTATCATCAGGACTAAACGTCCAACCATTTCAAGTGGAAGTGTGGCATTCGTTCATTCGCTGCCAACCCTCCCCCTTCAAAGGGATTGGACGTCTATCACCATTAATAGAAGCCAATGAGTTCATGTACACTTAGAACCGCCTTTTAATGTCAATCTCTACTTGTGCAGAGTACTTTTTGACTTAGGAGAACAACTCTATTGTAGTAGTGGGCGGAGCCAAGGACAATTCTGAACATCTTGTTCCCAGAAATAAAACGCAACGCTTCGCATTGTTTCTCTTACTTGCACAGGAAAATACAAACAAAAAAATATGCCTTAAAATAAAAGTGCATGATGATCGTTGCATGGCATCGTCAGCAGACCACCAAGAGAACTTTTTTTTTTACCATCTGCCCCACACCCCTCATTCTACTTAGCCACGTGTCAATGCACGCTTAACAAAACAATTGCTTTTGCAAGTTTTACAGCCTCTGCCGAAGCAGAATAACATTAGGAAGGCAAGGTTTCTGACCTGATTCGTCTAAAAATTGCAAATGTAAAAGGTAAACTCAACAAGGAGGACTAAAGATACATATTTGCACTTGTCTTATGCAGCAACTTAAAGTCACACCCTTGTTTAGCCGGAGGGAATGACTTTTTCCCCCCAAATTTGGAGATAATAAAAAGAGGTTATTGTGCAAGGCTATACGACTTGTACCGTCGGAGCGATGCGTGATTGTATTACGTCACAGCACAACAATAAATAAATAAAAATAACAAGGTTATTTATACTAAGTGCTTTAACTACACAAATGACACTACTAAACTAACACTAAGAGCGTTATTGATGCGAAATACTTTGACGAGACAACATAAAACTAGCCAAGCTAGTACCACGCTAAGCGTATGCATTAGTTTATATAACAACATTGTTAACAGAAAGCAAATGGCGTGTTCGAGAAGCATTAACGTACCTTTATTTGATGCATTCGAGTTGGCATTTTGAGTCGGCGACATGATTCTCGGACACAAGTAACAGCCGCGGAAGGTCCGGGTTGACTTGGAAAGTGGTTTTCAAAAAGAAATTCCAAATGTTGCGCAGCCGCTTAAAAACACTAACCCCGTTTGCAGTCTGATTGACAGGCTTGGCAACCAATGGCTGCTTTCGAAAGAGGACCAATCGGCATTGCGGTACACACTGGCGAGCCCGCCTTAAAAGTGAAAGGAGGATTTACGGTTTACGTGCCGTTTGTGCATACATGAAGACCATACTGGTGGGGGCAACATTCTCATCGAATGCAATGCATGCGAGTTGGACAGATGTCAAACAACCGCCTTACTGGTGGGGGCAACATTCTGATCAAAGGCAATGCATTCGAGTTGGAAAGATGCCAAACAACCGCGTTGCTGGTGGGGCAACATTCCAATCAAAGGCCATGCATGTGTGTTTGATAGATCTTAAACGGCGGTCATATTGGAGGGGGCAACATTCCAATTAAAGGCAATGCATGCAAGTCGGAGAGATGTCAAACGGCCGCCTTATTGGTGGGGGCAACATTCCAATCAAAGGCAATCCACATGCGTTGGATGGAAACCAGACGGCGGCCATATTGGAGGGGTCAACATTCCCATCAAATGCTATGCACGCGAGTTGGCAAGATGTCAAACGGCCGCCTTATTGGTGGGGGCAACATTCCATTCAAAGGCAATGCATGCGCGTTGGATGGAACTCGGACGGGGGCCATATTGGAGGGGGCAACATTCTCATCAAATGCTATGCATGCGAGTTGGCAAGATGTCAAACGGCCGCCTTATTGGTGGGGGCAAGATTCCAATCAAAGACAAAGCATGTGCGTTGGATGGAGATCAGACGGCGGTCACATTGGTGGGGGCAACATACCCATCGAATGCAATCCCTGCGAGTTGGAAAATGTCAAACGGCCGCCTTATTGGTAGGGGCAACATTCCAATCAAAGACAATGCATGTGCGTTGGATGGAAATCAGACAGCGGCCATATTGGAGGGGGCAACATTCCCATCAAAAGCAATGCATGCGAGTTGGCAAGATGTCAAACGGCCGCCTTATTGTTGGGGGCAACATTCCAATCAAAGGCAAAGCATGTGCGTTGGATGGAGATCAGACGGCGGCCCAACAAACCCATCGAATGCAATGCATGCAAGTCGGAGAGATGTCAAACGGCCGCCTTATTGGTGGGTGCAACATTCCAATCAAAGGCAATGCATGCGCGTTGCATGGAAATCGGACGGCGGCCATATTGGAGGGGGCAAAATTCTCATCAAATGCTATGCATGCGTGTTAGTAAGATGTCAAACGGCCGCCTTATTGGTGGGGGCAACATTCCAATCAAAGGCAAAGCACGCGCGTTGGATGGAGACCAGACGGCGGCCACATTGGTGGGGGCAACATACCCATCGAATGCAATCCATGCGAGTTGGAGAATGTCAAACGGCCGCCTTATTAGTCGGGGCAACATTCCAAACAAAGGCAATGCATATGCGTTGGATGGAAATCGGACAGCGGCCATATTGGAGGGGGCAACATTCCCATCAAAAGCTATGCATGCGAGTTGGCAAGATGTCAAACGGCCACATTCCAATCAAAGGCAAAGCATATGCGTTGGATGGAAATCAGACGGCGGCAACATTGGTGGGGGTAACATACCCATCGAATGCAATCCATGCGAGTTGGAAAATGTCAAACGGCCGCCTTATTGGTCGGGGCAACATTCCAATCAAAGGCAATCCATATGTGTTGGATGGAAATTGGACAGCGGCCATATTGGAGGGGGTAACATTCTCATCAAAAGCTATGCATGCGAGTTGGCAAGATGTCAAACGGCTGCCTTATTGGTGGGGGCAACATTCCAATCAAAAGCAAAGCTTGTGTGTTGGATGGAAATCAGACTGCGGCCATATTGGTGGAGCCAACATACCCATCCAATGCAATCCATGAGAGTTGGAAAATGTCAAAAGGCCCCCTAATTGGTAGGGGCAACATTCCAAGTGAAGGCAATGCAAGTATATTGGAAAAAAGTCAGACGGCAGCCATATTGGTGGGGGCAACATCCGCATCAAAGAAAATGCATGGGCGCTGGAAAGTAATCAGACGGCGGCCATATTTGTGGGGGCAACATCCCCATCGAAAGTAATCCATATGTGTTGGAAAGACATCAAGAGGCTGGCCATTTTGATGGGGGCATGCACGATGAAAAGTCGGAAGCCAAGCAGTATTTAACCATTTTTCTACTAAGTTTATACTCTTTTCCCACTCAACGTCAAAACATGTGCCATTAACTCATTTGTTGCCATTGACGCGAATAGATGTCAGATGTATTTGAAGTGGGAGGGTAGCAGCGAATGAGTTTATTCGCTGCCATCCTCCCACTTCAAATGGATTGAACGTCTACTAGAGATAAACTCACTGGTGGGAGTACATCCTTGCCTGAGGGAGAACAGTTTTTATTGTTTAACTCACTGGGTGCCATTGACAGCACTAGACATCCAATTAAAAGCCATGTGATCGGACGTCTTTCATACAAATTTATACTAATATGAAAACGATTCTGTTGAAATTGATTGCATTTTATTCATTACAATCACAAAAGCATTTTACTGTAAAATGGAAATGATGTAATATGGAACACACAACTGCCAAAGACTTCAATTTAAAAAAAAATGGAATCATTAAATATGGTTAAAAAATCAGGAATGATTAAAAGTGATTTTGTATGGTCCTAAATGTAGCTCACAGGAGATTGTACGAGCTTTCAAGGAATTGCTCAGGTAAAGCAATGGCATTTATACAATAAGGAACAATATTGAGGTATCCCACTACAAGGAAAGACTAGTAATTCATTTTTTTAAATCACCAGTGACTTAGATGATCATTCAAAAAGTTAGTCAGGACTCATTAACATAATCCGATAGATTGTGTTTAGCATTTACCCGTTGAAATGAAGTAAGACAACATAACCAGCATTTTATTTTGTTTCCAAGTAAGCTGCAGTTGCTGTTTAGAGGTTCCTTGAAAGTAGCTTTATAAATGTAAGTCATAACTAGAAATGGCGGGAATGTCAATTAAAAGAAGATTTGGAGCAATTTCAAGTCACTTCCTATCAATTTTGGAGCAATTCCTGGTCAGTTTCTGTTGATTTGGGGGAATTTGGTGGCCACTTTATGTTGATTTTGGGGCATTTTTGGGTCACTTCTTGTTCTGTTTTGGTAAAAAAATAATAACCACCAATAGAGATGTTTTTCAATCAGTTATTTGGTGATAATGAGAAACAAATGAGCAATCTCAATGCATTAATTTTGGAGCGGTTTCTGGGTAATTTGGGGGTCACTTCATGTTTTTGGTCAAAAATAACGACCACTAATAGAGATGTTTTTCATTAGTTAATCGGTGAAAATGAGAAATAAATGAGCAATTTCAATGCAAAAATTCTGGAGTGATTCCAGGTCGGTTTTTGTCTTTTTGGGGCATTTTTGGGTCATTTCCCGTCCTGTTTTTGGTAAAAAAAATAATGACCGCCAATAGAGATGTTATTCACTGAGAAATAACTGAGCAATTTCAATGCATTAATTTTGGCAGAATTCCAGGTCAGTTTCTGTTGATTTGGGTGAATATGAGGACCACCTTCTGTCGATTTTGGGGCATTTTGGGGTCAATTCCTGTCCTGTTTTCGGTAAAAAAATAATGACCACAAATAGAGATGTTTTTCATTAGTTAATCAGTGACAATGACAAATAAATGAGCAAATTCTATGCACTAATTTTGGAGCGATTCCAGGTCTTTCTGTTGATTTGGGGCGAATTTGGGTCACTTCATGTTTTTGGTCAAAAATAATGACCACCAATAGAGATCTTTTTCAATTAGTTTATCGGTGAAAATGAGAAATAAATGAGTAATTTCAATGCAAAGATTTTGGAGTGTTTCCAGGTCGGTTTCTGTTGATTTTGGGGCATTTTTGGGTCATTTCCCGTCCTGTTTTTGGTAAAAAATAATTACCGCCAATAGAGATGTTAGTCAATCAGTTAATCAGTGAAACTGAGAAATAAATGAGCAATTTCAATGCATTGATTTTGGCGCAATTCCAGGTCAGTTTCTGTTGATTTTGGTGAATTTGGGGGCCACCTGGGCCAGTGACAATGACAAATAAATGAGCAAATTCAATGCACTAATTTTGGAGCGATTCCAGGTCGGTTTCTGTTGATTTTGGGGACCACTTGCAGTCAATTTTGGGCATTTTTGGGCCATTTCCCATCCTGTTTTTTGATCAAAAATAATGACCACCAATACAGACGTTTTTTTCAGTTTATCACTGACAATGACAATTAAATGAGCAATTTCAATGTATTAATTTTGGAGCGATTCCAGGTCAATTTTGTCGATTTTGGGGGCCACTTTCTGTTGATTTTGGGGCATTTTTTGGGCCACATCTTGTCCCGTTTTTGGTCCAAAAAATAATGACTGCTAATAGAGATCTTTTTCAATCAGTGACGATGAGAATTATATGATTAATTTCAATGTATAGGGTTGAATGATCAGAATTTTGAGGGGGATGGAAAAATATGAATTTTGGGCTGAACAGTGAATTTTCGGGCTGATAAAAATACAACCCTGTTTCTAGAAGCAATTCCTAAATTACTAATAATTCTGTCTTTAAAGGCCATATTTTTTCCCCAACTCATTCACTACAATTGACAGTCAAATCCATTTCAACTGGGATGGCTGGAATTCAGCTATCACATTTTACTGCCATTGACGGCGATAGACGTCCAATCCAATTTGATAGACTTCTAGTCAAAATGGATTGGACGTCTATTACCGCCAGTAAGTTAAAAGCCCATTTCATTTGTTCAAGCATTATAACAAAAAAAAAAAAAATCTCCAAATAAACTTACCTAGTCACAGAATCAATATGTAACAGATTCTACCAATACTGTACACTTATACATAGACTTATGAAATTATGTACATATAATTTCACACGTGATTGGGTGTTGCCAAAGTGAGGAAGATGATGTTCATGGAACTAAATCATTCTTCTACACCTCAATATAATATTGTCCGTTTTCTACTCACAACCACAGTTACAAATAATTGCTATTTGTGTTCAGTAAAAAAAAAAAAAGTAACATTTTCCATCATGTGCATTTTCCTAGGGTATGTGGAAAGCATGTCAGAACCAGAGACGAGTCGTTTTTGGGTAGGAGGAGCTTTCAGTTCATTCAGTCTCTGCCTACTGGAAATGATAAAAGAGTATGGAAGTAGATGAGTGCCACCGGAAATTGAATTTGAATTTCAAACACTGTTTTTTTTGGGGAGGGCATCGAAATTCCAACGCTGAAAATTTTCCGTATCCAAATTCAGCCGCAAAAAAAAATTGAGTTGCAAAATTTAAAAAGCAAAAATTTTGCCACACTAAGCCGCACGGTTGCTAACCGTCATATGCTATTGTTTAGTCAAAACTGGATTAATTACTACTGGTGCACGATAATTATTGGTCCGATAATAGGAATTATGACGTCATCCCGAGAAATCCAATAACATTATTAATAGGACCGATAATATGTATTGTGCTGGCTTTAAAGTTTACTGTGACTTTACACACTAGTATAGGAAAGCAGTTGACCATTTGCGGGGCATTGCTCCCACCTGCTGGTCAGAATAATTCATTGCATCTATTTTTTGTCACAGTAGTTTTGTTCACATTACAAGCTCATTCACATACACATTGCGGTGTCTAGCAGTCGCATTGACAATCGTGAATGCTTTCTATTACGTTTCCGCCTCGGAAATATGTCTGTAAGTATTTTATGTTTACTATAACATATGGATGTGCACCTGATGGGAGAAAATAATATGTGATGCCTTAACATTAGCACATTATGCCTTTGTGATGTATGATTGCCTCTGTGACCTAGATTGTAACAACATTAGAGCTGTCCCGACTAGTCGACATAGTCGACGTCATCGATGACGTAAATCCGTCGACGAGCACAACATCCCGTCGACGGTTAATGAAGGGTTAAAAAAATATATGCGCGGAAAGTTCAGAATGTCGGATGCTCTGTATGCAAGCGGGGAAAGCGGCACAAAGCCAAAAAAGCACACCAGAGTGTCCAAAACATTGACTTATTTCAAAGAAACAAAGGAGCGTACACTCTTCCGTCCTGTCTCTTCAATGCCAAGCTTGGCTGCACGTCGGCCGTGAATAAACACCTCAAGCGCCGTAACCCAGTTTGTAATTTTTTTTTTTTCATTTTTTGTACACCAGAGGGTGCTGTCGCCTTACTAAATAATAATGTTTCATTGACAATGGGCCTATAAGTGCTATTAGTATTGTTCTTAATGCTAACTGAAAGGTTTATTTCATGTTATGGTTTATTTTATGGTATAGAAATTTATATAAGGTTAAAAGGTCATAAATATATACAGTATATACAGTGATTGCACTTAAGGGAGAGATTGTCAATGATAAGGTAATAAATTAAGGTAAAGGCAATTCAGTGATATATAAATAAGGTTTCAAAGGAAAAAGGTGAAAAGTTTTCGTTAATTTCGTTCTAATTGTGTTGTTTTATTTGTGTGCACCGTAGCTTTTACAGTGTGATTACATCAAGGATGGAATAAAAGTTGTAAACCATCAGTTTAAGAGACCATATTTTCAATCGGGATGCTACACTAGTTAATTCTATCAGCATTTGAACTCATTGTTTATTTGTGATTTATTATTGTTATTTACGTGTTTATTTGTACTTTAATAAATAATTTAAGTGTTCCAATATGTTTTTTGTGAATTGATAAGCGTCAAGAAAAATTTCATTGCTAAATTAGGGGGGGAAAAAAAAAAAAATTTTTTTTTTTTTTTAATTATTAGATTAGTCGACTAATCGTAAAAATAGTCGGCTGACTAATCGGGAGAAAATTAGTCGTTTGGGACAGCCCTAAACAACATGTTATTGTTTTTCACCTTGGGTTCCATAGTTAGGAGGGAATCTCACGAGATAACTTAAATAAACATTCTATTTTAACCGCTGGGAGCCTCAACTGGGGGGGAATCTCATGAGTTTGGGTGGTGCGTTTTCGTGGGGGCGAGGAGTGGCCACCCGTTTCCCCGCGTCAGACGTGCCTATAAGAGTCGGGGGATTCCCCCCCCCCCGCCCCCCGAAGTCTGCCAGAGGATTACGTATGGGTCGCTTGCTTTGTTCCTTTGCCGGAGCGTTGGCTCCCCGCTCATTTGTCAACGGTAAGCGATTTTCATTGTTAAGGAACAGTTTCTTGTGCTGTAACGGTAACGCGAGGTTTCTGGGATTGACAAACTAGATCTAACGTCATCATTACCACTTGTGTTTTGCTTGTTTTTTGCTTGCCTTTGTGGGATTGCAATCTATAAATCTCATTTATTCTGCATTTTCTCATCAATAAACATCGTCTATCAATCAACATCGTCTATTGAGCAAAAGTGTGCTGGTTGCTAACTCACCGCAAACCCGGAAATTTCGGAAAAAAGCACCATATGTTTACTTCTGTGGTGAAGGGTCATATGTACAGAACTTAAAAAGTTGTTGTGTTATAGAAGCCAGTCAATGCTTAAGTAGCTCAAGCTAGTGTGCTATGCTATACATATAATAGTTGTGTATATAAGTGTATTGTGCAGTTTGTTGTATATTGAGTATTGAATATGTGTATTTTTCTGTTGTACTTTCACATTATTAAGACGAGTGTCTTCCCATAAAAGCAAGAAAAGACCAAGCCTTGTGGTTTATGGAAGTGCATTCATTTTTAGCTGGCTGTTGGGCAGTGCAGAAGTGAAACGCACTGTTTTGTTCATGTCATTATGAAAAATCTGGTGAGATCAAAGGCAAATCTATGTTGAATCCACCACTAGTTTTTTTGTGTTTTTTTTAACCTCCAGGTGTTCAAAAACTCAGGTTATACATTGAAAAAAATATATATTTATTGTCGGTTATCGATATCAGCTTTGAGGAGCAGGAAGTTATCGATATCGGTATCAGTTTCAAAAAATGGATATCGTGCACCCCTATTAATTACTTTATTACTCAATACGCATCCTTCACAAAGCAGCTGGATCATGATTTTATGACATTGTGCGGGTATGGGCTGGTGCTCATGGGAAACACAGTGCTGGTTATCATCGGAAATGCAATCTTCCTTAGGGCAAAACACTACCGCTTTTGTCCATCGGCGTGGCTAAAAATCGAACAAAACTGAAGAGTTTTGGTCGAAAAGTTTCCAAGTGTTGCTTTAGAGTTGGTCAAAGAACCTTGCGAGGATGGAATGCAACTGAATTTTTTTGCGGAGGACTCGATTAAATTCATCTAATTAACTAGCGACTTTGTAATTGATTAATTAAATTTTTGATCGCACAAAACTATTTGTCCTGAAATATATAAATATCTTAAAAATAGATCCTGTTGAACGACATATACACAGGCCCGAATATTGTTAACAGTATAGAAAGTACGCCTAATCAATTTTGAAAAGACTGACATTTTTCCCCCCTCCCATACCACTTGTTAAAAACAAACAAAAAAGATTGATTTTTAATATTATGATAGTGTTGTACAAAGATCAAATGCCGGTCTATGAAAAAAAAAAAAAACTGGTGGAGTTTGTTTTCATATTTAGGCAAATCGATGCTAATTTACTTTATCACTTGAATGGCTTATACTATTGTATATTAACATTAAGCTAATGGACAAAATTAAATATTTTGTCCATATTCCAAGTCTATATTCCATTGAACTATATGAGCATTAAGCCAACAGGCAAAACTAAATACTTTGTCCATATTCCATTGTATATTAGCATCAAGCTACCAGTCAATATAATTTTTTTTTTCATATTCCAAGTACACATTGCATTGTACATTAGCATCAAGCTAAAAGGCAAAACTAAACATTTTGTCCGTATTCAAAGTCCATTTTCCACTGTTTTTTTAGCATTAAGCTAATGGGGAACACTAAATATTTTGTCCATATTCCTAGTCTATATTCCATGGTACTATATAAGCTAACAGGCAAAACTAATTATTTTGAACAGCAAAACTAATTATTTTGTCCATATTCTGTTGTATATCAGGATTTAGCTAACAGGCAAAACTATTTTGTCCGCATTCAAGTCCATATTGCCTTGTATATTAGCATTAAGCTAACATGGAAAACTAAATATTTTGTCTGTATTCCAAGTCCATATTCCATTGTATATTACCGTCAAGCTAACAGTCAAAACTAAATATTTTGTCCATATTCTAAGAACACATTCTATTGTACTGGACTGTCTCAGAAAATTAGAATACACAATATTCTAATTTTCTGAGACAGTCCTGTACATTAATCCACCATTTAAAGCAGGGGTGTCCAAACTTTTTGCAAAGGGGACCAGATTTGGCGTGGTAAAAATGTGGGGGGACGACCTTGGCTGACGTCCTTTACATAGAACAATATACAGGACTGTCTCAGAAAATTAGAATATTGTGTATTCTAATTTTCTGAGACAGTCCAGTATAATAGCATCAAGCAAACAGGCAAAACTAAATATTTGTCTGGATTCCAAGTGCATATTCCACTGTATATTAGCATTAGGCTATATGGTAAAACTAAACATTTTGTCTGTATTCCAAGTCCATATTACATTGTACTATATTAGCATTAAGCTAACCGCAAAACTAATCATTTTGTCCATATTCCATTGTATAGTAGCATCAAGCTAATGGGCAAAACTAAATATTTGTCCATATTCCAAGTCCATATTCCATTGTACTATATTTGCATTAAGCTAACGGGCAAAACCAATTATTTTGTCCATATTCCAAGTCTATATTCAATTGCATATTAACATTAAGCAAACGGGAAAACTAAATATTTTGTCCGTATTCCAAGACCATATTTCCTTATATATTAGCATTAAGCTAACAGGGAAAACTAAATATTTTGTCCGTATTCCAAGTACACATTCCATTGTACAGTACATTAGCATAAAGCTAACAGTAAATACTAAATATTTTGTCCATATTCCAAGTACACATTCCATTGTATAGTAACATCAAGCTAACAGGCAAAACTAAATATTTTGTCCATATTCCAACTCCATTTTCCACTGTATATTAGCATTAAGCTATAGGGTAACACAAAATATTTGGTCCGCATTCTAAGTCCATATTCCATTGTAAGTTAGCTTTAAACGAACAGGCAAAACTACCGTAAATACTTTGTCCGCATTCCATGTCCATATTGCATATTATAATAGCGTTAAGCTAACAGGCAAAACTAAATATTTTGTCCGTATTCCATTGTATATTAGCATTAAGCTGACGGAGAAAACTAAATATTTTGCATTTTGACCCTCAGTATATGTAATATTCTTCGTCATGTGTGTTTAATGTAACAGTTAACCTCAACTGGAGTGTAACAATCATTTTGAGTTTCTTTTAAATATATCCATAAAATTGCCCACATATTTAGATGTCCGGCATGGTCATCAGTGCAGCAGGAACAGTGCAAATATTGACAAAGGTTCCGCATTGCTTGAAACGTAAACTGTGATTAAAATATGTGTTTGTTTTTTTAACGTGTTTTTTGTAATTAATTATGACTAAAGCATTAAAAGTCTAAAGCCTTAGAATTCTTGCAACTGAATTATTTTACAACTGATTTTTTTAAACTCTTTTTTTGTTTTTTAGGCTGAATTTTGACACTGAAAAAGTGTTGGAATTCTGATGCAGAAAAAAAATCGGTGTTATAAATTTAAATTCAAACCCCGGTGGCACAGATTTACTTACATACTAGAGGAGCGTCCGAGTGGAGTGCTTTGTCGAGTTCCCAAAAAATAAAAAAAGCTGGATTGTTCATGCTACCCCGGAGGATTGGCGCTGACGAATGTTGAGGAGTGGATGTCATTGAACACATCGTGACACAGAGAATGGAGTTCCGCTCACTGGTAGGGTGAGGTAAGATCCTAAAGTGAAGTTAAATTGCAGGTCAAAGCATCCCGTGATAGCTTTTCTTGCAGTCTCAGTTCTGCTCACTCTTTTCAAATAGCGCCCAACGTGTGCAGAAGTTGACGCGCTAAAAAGTTTCCTAGGCATCAGAGTTTGGAACTCAAGCGAGTTCGACGCCCAACTTGCCGGGTAATTCCTTGGTTAGGAAGAAGCGTTTCCTCCCTTGAATAAATTCTGGACCCAGGCAAGGGGCGTGGCCTGATGTCAGGAGTCGTCATCTGTATCGTCTATTAAAACCTTGGTGTCACGGCTCTTGGATCTAGAGGGACAAAATACAGAGAAATTGGGAGGCAATTCATACTTATAGTCGATTATATACAACCCCTAGCAAAAAGTATGCAATCACCAGTCTCGGACGAGCACTCACTCAGACATTTTTTTATGTACAACAAACTCAGATAAAAAGCTTGAAAAAATAATGAATTAGTTCAAAAGTGCAACTCTTTAGCATTCAGAAACACTAAAAGAAATGAATTAAAAAACTATGTAGTGGACAGTAAATGTTACTTTTAAAGAGCAAGTGCAGGGAAATAAATATAGAAGCACTGAGGAAAAATATATGGAATCATTAGAAACAAACAAAGAAATAACGATCAAAATATCTAGTATTTAGTTGCACTGCCTTTGGCTTTTATGACAGCTTGCAGTCTCTGAGGCATGGACTTGATGAGAATTCTTCATCAATCTAGTGCCAGCTCTCTTTGATTGCAGTTGCCAGATCATCCTTGCAGGTCAGAGCCCTGCTGTGGACCTTTTTTTTTTTTTCCCAATTTCCACCACAGGTTTTTAATAGGGTTGAGATCTGAGCTATTTGCAGGGCATGGCATTGACCGGATGAGTCTTTCTCCAAGCAATGCTTTAACAGTTTCAGCTCTGTGGCATGATGCATTGTCATCTTGGAAAATGATTTCATTATCCCCAAACATATTTTCAATTGAAGGGATAAGAAAGCTGTCTAAAATTTCAATGTAAACTTGTACATTTATTAAAAATTTAATCACAGCCAGGGAATTTTTTATGTTTTCTTCAGGCAGTCATCTTTATAAATCTCACTGGAACGGCACAGAACACAAGTTCCAGCATCATCGATTCTTGACTCATCACTGAAAATAACCTTCACCCAGTCATTCACAGTCCGTGATTGCCTCTCCTTAGCTCATTACAGTCTTGCTCTTTTCTGTTTAAGTGTCAATGATGGTTTCCTTTTAGCTTTCATGTATGAAAAACCCATTTCCTTTAGGGCGATTTTGCACAGTTCTGTCACATACCTTGACTCCAGCTTCCTTCCATTTCTTCATTTGTCTTGTTGTACATCTTCTGTTTTCGAGACTTATGGCCTTTAGTTGTTTGTCATGACGTTTGGATGTCTTCCTCGGTCTACCAGTACGCTTAACAACCTTGCCATGCTGTTTCTACTTGGTCCAGATTTTTGATACAGCTGACTGTGAACAGCCCACATCTTTGGCAACCATACGTGTAGTGTTACCTTCTTCAAGAAGTTTGATAATCCTCTCCTTGTTCTAAAGAGACATCTCTCTTGTTGGAGCCATGATTCTTGTGAATCCACTTGGTCCAGCAGCCCTCCAAGGTGTGATAACTGCACTGTTTTTAACTGCTGACTAACGAGCAGATCTAATCTGAGGCAGTTGGCCAACTAAGGAAAGGAAATTGACTGGGTGTGTCTGTATTTTCTACCCAAAATGGAGTGATTCCATATCTTTTTCTTCAGAATGGAGTGATTCTGTATTTCCCTGCATTTGCTCTATAAAAGTAACATTTACTGACCACCACAATGTTTTTTATTCATTTCTTTTAGTGTTTGTGAATGCCAAGGAGTTGCACTTTTGAACTAATTTATTATTTTTTCAAGCTTTTTATCCAAGTTTTTTCTACACAATAAAATGTCTGAGTGAGTGCTCCTCTGAGACTGGCGATTCCATACTTTTTGCTAGGGGTTGTATATTTACTAGTGGTGTCAACAATAATCGATGTGGCGATGCATCCCGATGCGGGGCATGGACGATTCGATTCGATGCAGGCAACAAGCTGAATCGATTCAGCGCATTTTAAAATATATAAGTACGTTCAAAATTCTTCCCTGCGCAATTCCAGTGATGCAACGGATTTGGTTTCCCCATTTGTATTATTATCCTCATGTTTCATTTTTTACACACCGCATAACTCTGCTCAAGTTTCCCACCAACCTCGTAGAAGCCAAAATGTCTCCATATGTCTGCTTTCAATGTCTTAGGTGCATCAATAATCTTTCTCGCTCCCTCTTTCTCCGCTTCAGCCATTGTTATGTTATGTCCTATCTCTTAGAGGTTAGATCTTGTGCCCGAACCAGATTAACATTTTGGGCCGTCGGGTCGGGCCCAAAATGTTAAGCATTCACATTCGGGTTGGGTCGGGCCGCCGCGTCGATGAATAAATTATTTTTTAAAAAAGGGGATAAAACCGAGAGCAGGCTCTCTGTATTGTGCATTTGCTTGTGCACGCACATGAACGCCGTGGCCCGCATGTTTTTTTTTTATATTAAACTTTCCCAGCGTTATTTCGTCGTGTAAATGCTTTTATAATGATCATAAAAATATGTA
The DNA here is from genome assembly GCF_030265065.1 of Corythoichthys intestinalis. NCBI lineage: Eukaryota > Metazoa > Chordata > Actinopteri > Syngnathiformes > Syngnathidae > Corythoichthys > Corythoichthys intestinalis. Next base: position 3,223,396 of record NC_080408.1, on the reverse strand, counting down.
GACTATTTAAACATTAAGAAAACTCGTGTTTTTTTCTGTCAACTGAGAATTTGTTAAGAAATACACTTTTATTCATGCATACAAAGGCAACACATGTGATCCTTTTGGATCTTCTCCTCTCTGTGTCTGCAAAACCCAAGTTTTTAAAAATTTTTTATATTAAACTTTCCCAGCGTTATTTCGTTGTGTAAATGCTTTTATAATGATCATAAAAATATGTAGACTATTTAAACATTAAGAAAACTTGTGTTTTTTCTGCCAACTCGAAGAAATGAAAATAAATTGCTGCTGCTGCGTTTTTTTTTTCCGCGTCACTCCAACAAATAAAAATAATAATTGAAAAAATCGGGTTTTTCGGGCTGGGCCTGCAAATCTAGTTAATTGATCGGGCTCGGGCCTGGTCGGGCTTCATTACCAGCGGGCCTTGTTGGGTCGGGCTGGATTTTTTAGGCCCGATCTAACCTCTATTGCACATATATAGTGGGCTAGGCCTACATTTTACTTTTTTTCTACATTGCAATTTAGTTGATGTTTTGTTTGCAACTGAACTGATCCCTGGATTGATATTGCGATAAAGATGCTGCTGCACTACAATATTTTCTTTAATATTTACTTAATATTTTTATTGATGGGTCGTTGAGACTAAAATACAGTGACTGTGATTACTGATTTTGCACAGGAGTTCAGATGTTGCACTGTGTGAAAGGCTGCTATTGTGTGTAAAAAAATAGAGAAAGCCCTGGTCTCATTCAAAGCACTAATTAAATGCTGTCTGAAAGTATTTTCATTTGACTTCAACCAGGAGTGACACAAGAGCCAATAAAAAGTTGTTTAATGTCTGACCGCTTGTGTTGCCTCGTGATTCACAAAAATATGCTTTGCTTTAGAATTTTAATGCATCCCAGGCTTTAATGCATCGCGATGCATTGCCGATTCGAACCGAATCGTGACCCTCTGAATCGAATCGAATCGTGGCCCTACGAATCGTAATCGAATCGAATCGTGTGGGCAGTGCCGATGCACACCTCTAATATTTACAGTGGTGCACGTGTCGGAAGGCTTACTGTGAAGCAAGTCTCGGCCTGCGTAGACTCATACTGTAGCTGCGTTTCCAGCTCTTTTTGCCTTGTCGGTTCCTGACCCCGTCCTCTTGATCCATCATCTGCTCCAGCAGCGTTTGGTCGTCCGCATTTAAGGGAGCCACGCTAATGTCTCGGACTGCTCTGAACTCACCGCAGTTGTTCAGATGTTCGTTCTCCAGTCGGAAAAAGTTCCATACAAAACGCCTGTAATGGCGAAAGACAATGTTACAATGATTTGGATTGGTTGACCCGGGAATGCAAGTCCACAGGAAAATCTGTTGTTGGAAGGCTGCCATGCCTCCCAATCAAAATGGATTGGACATCTAGTGCAGTCAATGAAGCATTGAAGGAGATGATATTTATACATATTTATTTATATTTATATATATATTCATATTTATTTATATTTATACACTGCCAATGGGAAAACCCATTGGCAGTGTATCAAATACTTGTTCTCCCCACTGTATACAGCCAAAACGTTCGATTTCTATTGACATTTTACATGTTTATCGTTATTTTTGCAATAAATAGACATGTTATGGACAAATTAGCCAGCAGATGGCGCCTAATTTGCACTGACTTGCAACGTTGACGGAATTCCATATACCATAGTAGTACCATCAATTGGTCTCAAGATGTCCCTATATCCACGCAATAGTTAGCAAATTGGCTCCCTCTGCTGACCGCATGTGGGTAATGCATTGGCAGTGAAAATAGTACCACAAACCACACAGAAAACGAGCACAATTTGTTCCATTATCAATATAAATGAATTTATTATTAACTCATTGGCTGCCATTGACAACATTAGACGTCCAATTAATTTAAACTGGTAGGACTGTCTGTGTTCTTATAGTGCCTTTGAAGTAAGGAAGTAAATGAACATTGTTGCATTTTTAATTAACTTCCTTTCATGGTCCTAAATGAGTTCTTACCAAATGCGCTACTGACCTCCAGTGGCCAGTTTTATTGCTTTAAAATGGGTTTAGAGCATTGTGCTTTGTAGCGAAGTTGCATCAGAACCTAGCGCTGTCTTGTGAAAAAAAACAAACAAACTTAAAGACGTATAAATACTAGGGCTGTCAAACGATTAAAAATTGTAATCGAGTTAATTACAGCTTAAAAATTAATTAATCGTAATTAATCGCAATTCAAACCATCTATAAAATATGCCATATTTTTCTGTGAATTATTGTTGGAATGGAAAGATAAGACACCAGACACATATATACAGTGCCTTGCAAAAGTATTCGGCCCCCTTGAATCTTGCAACCTTTCGCCACATTTCAGGCTTCAAACATAAAGATATAAAATTAAATTTTTTTGTCAAGAATCAACAACAAGTGGGACACAATCGTGAAGTGGAACAACATTTATTGGATAATTTAAACTTTTTTAACAAATACAAAACTGAAAAGTGGGGCGTGCAATATTATTCGGCCCCTTTACTTTCAGTGCAGAAAACTCACTCCAGAAGTTCAGTGAGGATCTCTGAATGATCCAATGTTGTCCTAAATGACCGATGATGATAAATAGAATCCACCTGTGTGTAATCAAGTCTCCATATAAATGCACCTGCTCTGTGATAGTCTCAGGGTTCTGTTTAAAGTGCAGAGAGCATTATGAAAACCAAGGAACACACCAGGCAGGTCCGAGGTACTGTTGTGGAGAAGTTTAAAGCCGGATTTGGATACAAAAAGATTTCCCAAGCTTTAAACATCTCAAGGAGCACTGTGCAAGCCATCATATTGAAATGGAAGGAGCATCAGACCACTGCAAATCTACCAAGACCCGGCCGTCCTTCCAAACTTTCTTCTCAAACAAGGAGAAAACTGATCAGAGATGCAGCCAAGAGGCCCATGATCACTCTGGATGAACTGCAGAGATCTACAGCTGAGGTGGGAGAGTCTGTCCATAGGACAACAATCAGTCGCACACTGCACAAATCTGGCCTTTATGGAAGAGTGGCAAGAAGAAAGCCATTTCTCAAAGATATCCATAAAAAGTCTCGTTTAAAGTTTGCCACAAGCCACCTGGGAGACACACCAAACATGTGGAAGAAGGTGCTGTGGTCAGATGAAACCAAAATTGAACTTTTTGGCCACAATGCAAAACGATATGTTTGGCGTAAAAGCAACACAGCTCATCACCCTGAACACACCATCCCCACTGTCAAACATGGTGGTGGCAGCATCATGGTTTGGGCCTCCTTTTCTTCAGCAGGGACAGGGAAGATGGTTAAAATTGCATGCAGCCAAATACAGGAACATTCTGGAAGAAAACCTGTTTGTATCTGCACAAGACCTGAGACTGGGACGGAGATTTATCTTCCAACAGGACAATGATCCAAAACATAAAGCCAAATCTACAATGGAATGGTTCAAAAATAAACGTATCCAGATGTTAGAATGGCCAAGTCAAAGTCCAGACCTGAATCCAATGGAGAATCTGTGGAAAGAGCTGAAGACTGCTGTTCACAAACACTCTCCATCCAACCTCACTGAGCTGGAGCTGTTTTGCAAGGAAGAATGGGCAAGAATGTCAGTCTCTCGATGTGCAAAACTGATAGAAACATACCCCAAGCGACTTGCAACTGTAATTGGAGCAAAAGGTGGCGCTACAAAGTATTAACGCAAGGGGGCCGAATAATATTGCACGCCCCAGTTTTCAGTTTTTTATTTGTTAAAAAAGTTTAAATTATCCAATAAATTTTGTTCCACTTCACGATTGTGTCCCACTTGTTGTTGATTCTTGACAAAAAATTAAAATTTTATATCTTTATCTTTGAAGCCTGAAATGTGGCGAAAGGTTGCAAGGTTCAAGGGGGCCGAATACTTTTGCAAGGCACTGTACATTCAACATACGGTACATAAATACTGTATTTGTTTATTATAACAATAAGTCAACAAGATGGCATTAACATTATTAACATTCTCTTAAAGCGATCCATGGATACAAAGACTTGTAGTTCTTATAAGATAAAAGAAATTTTATATTAAAACCCCTCTTAATGTTTTCATTTGATTAAAATTTGTAAAATTTTCAATCAAAAATGAACTTGTAGCTCGCCATTGTTGATGTCAATAATTACACCATGCTCACTCATGGTGTAACCACCAGCAGAGGGCGCCAAACACCAAAAAACAATAAACTGACGTTACACTGTGCTGTCATTTTAATCTGTTTGAACGGGGCGTGTGCGTTAATTGCGTCAAATATTTTAACGTGATTAATTTAAAAAATTAATTACCGCCCATTAACGCAATAATTTTGACAGCCCTAATAAACACGTTTTTTGGACACTAAAACAATTACAAATAGAACGTTTTCATACATTTTTGAGAGCAAATGAGTTTATATAAATGTGTTTCCTTATTTTGTGTGTCTGAACTTTTAAGTGTACGGTGCGTCGATGACCAATCAACATTTGTGAAAGGAACTGGAGTCTCATAAACACAAATGCACGCATGCGTTGATAAATCGCAGCCGGGAAAATAATCGCCTTAATTTTTATTTCACGTGCGCTAAATTGACTTATTGTATATCGCGACAGGCTTAGTGATAAGAGACCGTTTCCATATAGCACAAAACTAATCACGCCACGATATAAAAGGATTGCATACCTAAAGACCTCCATTGGGGCCAGCGCGGTCGCCAGTATGTCCGAGATTCCGGGAACAACGGTGAACGTGCTGAGGGTGACTGTTAGAATCCAGGAAAATCTCAACAGCACATCCTCCACTATGGCACTGTAGTAATAGGCCTAAAGAATAGCACAGTATAAATCGTTGCGTCACAAAACGGCAGGCAAAAAGGATCAAAGAGAAATGACATGTAAATACCTTGTGTGGGTAGACTATCTCCTCCCTCAAAAATGTATTTTCTCCAGCATTGCGGTCAAAAAGGCCCCAGTCCATCTTTAAATCCCAGACTAGCGTGTAACAAGAGCTGACCACCAAACATGTGACATGCAAGTACAGGAAGATCTTGGCATCTTCGTACGATTGAGCTGAGGAAGGAGGTAAGACGACAAAAGTAGCCAGATTGATAGAAAGCGTGTATTCCTTTCCGTTTTACAAAAAAGGAGGCCTCCACATTCAGTGAGTCAAGTTATATTCTGCATAGAAAAGCACTCATCATCAAGTCGGTGCTCAAGTTGTTGTTTTTGGGGGTGTGACAATATATCGAAATGGTAATATATCGCAATACTTTGTATCCCAGAGGTTATCATTAAGCTTCCGGCAAGAATCAATGAAAAACAAACAATCAAAAAAAGCGGAAACAACAGGTTGCTAGCCAAATTTTCCGCTAAAATAGTCTGTACGTCAACTCATGACCTTCGTTCATTAGCTCCTACCCGAAGGACGATCGGACACTACTCCATTGGACTCAAATACTGATATAAACTTTTGTCAATGTTCCCTATTTTTATCCACTTGGCAAATCTACACCAGCGCGAGGTGCGTTTTCCGACCATTTATAGGCGTGAACACCGCTGACTCCTTTGCACTGTTAAGCAGGATCTATTTCATTCCCTTTAAAAACCTTTTGTGTACCTTTATGTGTGCTGTAGAGAGCAGCGAAAGTTACTACAAAGAACGTAGTGGAGTATTTCCCAGCGTTAGCCAGGTGAGGGAAGGCCCTTTTCGTGTCCCGGTAACGACGCAGACACTGGATGAATCTGAACCAAGCAGGAAGACAGTGAATCACTGCGCGGACGCCATAGGAGTAGGTATTACACACATCGTTACCTGAGTAGGACGACATTGGAATCCGGTTAGAAGAGGATTTTATTGATTACGTTTAAGAAAATAAGACTTACCTTCGCTGCTGATGAGTCCATCGTGTTTTTTCCAGTCAAGTTCAAAACTGTAAAAACAGATCATGTACTCCACATCTAACAGAACAATTCCCAAAGAGTTCAACTGATCGGCCAACCAGAAGTCTGCAAAGCCAACGCGATGGAATGGCGCTGTCATTACGCGAAACTGTGAAGGACAAAAAAAAACAAAAAACAGAAGAGATTTTTGAATTGCGGGTTATACTCGGGAAATCTAGTTTATATTAGAGCTGTCCCAAACGACTAATTTCCTCCCGATTAGTCAGCCGACTATTTTTACGATTACTCGGCTAATCTAATATTTTTTTGTTTACTAATTTAATAATGAATTTTTTGTTGAAGCTTATTAATTCACAAAAAACATTTTGGAACACCTAAATCCTTTATTAACGCATAAATAAATAATATAAATACCAATAATAAATCACAAAAAAATGAGGTCAAATGCTGCTGGCATTAACTGGTGCAAAAAAAAATGTAAACGGAAACACTGTGACTTCACCTTTTTAACAGGAGTCAAAACAATTCTTACTCTTTTTGTGGTATGTATCAATTTCTAAATGTCTGTTTTAGAGCTGAAACGAATACTCAAGCAAGTCCAGTAACTCTAGTTTAAAAACTGATCCGAGTAACTTTATTCACCTCGAGGAATTGTTTAATTTTGCCAGCTCTAAGCATCACGTTTTGCCCGGACTACTTTTAATGCGGGACAACATGCTGACGTCATGTGCGTCGAGGAAGAAGCTAAAAAAAAAAAAAAAAACTTACTGCAGCCGATAGCCGCTACAAACTACGCCGACGTTGCTAAAAACTACGCCCGCATGAGGCTAGTTTGGTAGCAGGTAGTGTCCGATGCATCTCATAGATATCGCATGCATTTAGGACTAGATGCGAAATGACAGACTCTGCCGCGTCTGGGCAGCGTTAGTAAACAGCCGCCATCTTTAAGCAGTACATTTCTCATCACTAATAAATACAACGTTACTGTCACTCGGTCACGTAACGTTAGCTCTTCGGAGGGCTAGGTTTCTATTGATTATGACCACTGTCGATGCGTGGCTAACGTGTCTTACATACAGGTTTTATATCATCTGTAAAAACACAGCGCTGTAAAGTTATGAGGGTGTAAAATTAAAACATAATAAAGCTAACTGTCATTTTTGGCTCAGTAGTCATTGCTGAATAAAACACCAAGTAGCACTGGTCCCCAATGTGTTCCAATACAGCAGGTGTCGTACATTTATTTTGAACACTGCAAAAACTCAAAATCCTATCAGTCCTTACAGTTTAGACTAACTTAAAACTTAACTAGAACTTAAAAATAGCTTGACACAAATGGAAATTATATTGAAACACGTGGGAAAAACACATAGCTTTCAAGTGATGTGTGTTATCAAGCGTAATTACATTTTTAGGTAAGAAATATGTTTTTTTTTTAAATAAGAGCTAGAAGTTTTTTGAGTGAAAGCAGTGAATTTTTTTTTTCTAGTCACATCTGAGATGCAATTGTTGGCTGTTTTCAACAATGTACATCGAAAATAAAGACATTGATTGACTGAAAATGGTTCGATATTGGATTAAATGTCTTTTTTCCTCATGTATATTCATAATTGCTCTTTACCTATAAAAAAAAATGTTTTATGCGATTATTCGATTAATCCATAGAATTTTCAGTCGATTACTCGATTACTAAAATATTCGATAGCTGCAGCCCTAGTCTGTTTCGAGATCTGTGTTTTCTGATCGATGATCTGGATCTTAAAATCGCCCAGCCCTATGTGAAATCGTATGGAGGTAGATTTGTGTCTTTCTTATTCAATCAAATAAAAAGTTGCTTCAATCAAATAAAAAGTTGCTTCAATCAAAATATATATTTTCAATCGAAGAAAACGTCTCTTCAGTCAAAAAAAAATGTATGAATGCAAAAATAAATTTGAAACTGAAAAAAATATATTTGAAAACTATTTTTCTTTGATTGAAAATTTTTTTTTTGATTTGAGTTTTTTTTTTTTTATTGAAACACCATTTTTGATTGAAGTCATGTCATTTTGCGTTTGGACCACATTTTGGCTAGGACATTTGTGTCTTTATTATTCAATCAAAAATTAAGTTGCTTCAAACAAAAAATATATATATTTTCAAAAGAAAATCACTTCAATCGAAAATTTTAAAAATATTCAATCGTAGAAAAAAAGGTTTGAATGTGAAAAAATATTTGAGACTCAGAAATTCGCATTTGAACACTTTATTTTTCATTCAAACCGTTTTCTTTGATTGAAGCAATCCTGCTTCAATCCTGCTTCATTGAATATTTTTAAAATTTTTGATTGAAGTGATTTTCTTTTGAAAATATATATATTTTTTGTTTGAAGCGACTTAATTTTTGATTGAATAATAAAGACACAAATGTCCTAGCTAAAATGTGGTCCAAACGCAAAATGACATGACTTCAATCAAAAATGGTGTTTCAATCAAAAAAAACTTGACTTAAATCAAAAAAAAAAAAATTTCAATCAAAGAAAAATAGTTTTCAAATATATTTTTTTCAGTTTCAAATTAATTTTTGCATTCAAACACATTTTTTTTGATTGAAGAGACGTTTTCTTCGATTGAAAATATATATTTTGATTGAAGCAACTTTTTATTTGATTGAAGCAACTTTTTTTTGGATTGAATAATAAAGACACAAATCTACCTCCATAAAATCGCACTTTGTATAGTTTGAGTCAAGTTACCAGAAGTTTGAGAAGCCAGAAGCGTGACTTGTAATAGCAGGTCTTGAATGGGTTGATGAGGAAGACGATGAAGAATCCGTAAAGAGCCAAAGGATTAGCTTGCATGGGAACTGGAATGCTGTCGCTAAATAGACATGAGAGCAGGCTGACGCACCATAGCACCCCCAAAAGTCCGGCAATCTGTTGACATAAAGATCAAATCAGCCGTGGATACAACATGAAAGATTTCATGTGAATCAAAATGAGTTTCTCCCTAGTAGACGTCCAATCCGGTTGAAGTGTTAGGGATGCTCCCACTTCAACCGGATTGGACGTCTATGGTGGTCAATGGCTAGCAATGAAATATTAGATGAGTGGCACTTGGAGTACTTTAACAATTTAAATCCATATTTTCAACTCAATCAGCTTTCACAAAACAAAACAAAAAATCTCCAATAAAACCAAGTAAGTGTTTATTCAAACCTCAAACAGATGTTGATGGGAGAGATTATTTCTGGGATTGAGTTCAAATATAAGCACATGGTTGACTCCTGCTTGCCTCCATCCGTAGGTATTAATCCCTAAAACGTCATTCAAAAAGTAAAAAAGACATGTGAGACGACTTGACAACATGACGCTTATGACGTTTTCACCAGCAATGACGTGTGTGTACCTAAGAGGAAGAGGAATTCTATTAACAGGAAGCCTCCCCTATAGATCCTGATCATTGGCCAAACGTCAGCGATAGGAAACATGACGGCTCCTGGGGGGAAAAAAAAAAATGGTGAATGGATTGAAAGTTAGCTTGGGTAGAAAGTAGGGAAGGGACGATTATAGTGCAGCAACGATTAATCGATTAACTTGAGTAATTCGATTAGAAAAAAGATTTTAATTCAATTTAGCTGCTTTGAGTATTCGTTTAATTAAAGTGCCGTTGTAATTAGGGTTGTTCCGATCATGTTTTTTTGCTCCCGATCCGATCCCGATCGTTTTAGTTTGAGTATCTGCCGATCCCGATACTTCCCGATCCGATTGCTTTTTTTGCTCCCGATTCAATTCCAATCATTCCCGATAATTTCATATAAATTTTGGCAATGCATTAAGAAAAAAATGAATAAAAGTCGGACAAATATATACATTCAACATACAGTACATAAGTACTGTATTTGTTTATTATGACAATAAATCCTCAAGATGGCAATTACATTATTAAAATTCTTTCTGTGAGAGGGATCCACGGATAGAAAGACTTGTAATTCTTAAAGGATAAATGTCACTTTGTATATTGCAGTACTTCTCAAATAGTGGGGCGCGCCCCCCCAGGGGGGCGCAGAGCAATGCCGGGGGGGGTGCATGTGACCTCGAGGAACATGTTTTTTTTTTTTTTTTTTTTTTTTTTTTTTTTTTTTTTGCCATACTAGAATAAAGTGTACTTGCACATCCTCTCAGTGGGTGGCAGTGGCGCTCACATTTTCAGAGTGCGCGCAGTTTTTTGAACTAAGCAAGAGCACACAAAAAAGTGATATGAAGAGCGCAGCGGTGCGCCATTCGAAAGCCGTTTTCTGGTCGGATTCACACAGCGACCCACTGTCTTCTCCGGTTCTCTCGTGTCCGCCCGAGAAGTGCTGTTTTCGGTTTGGGATCGTCACGATGACCGCCCTCACCTACGGTTCTCCCTCGGCCGCCGAGAATGCGCTTTTTTCGGGCCGTTTGCCTTTGACTTTTAATACAGTGGGAGATGAGGAAAGGCCACTGTTTACTGTGTCTAAAAAATGATTATAGCAGACAGTCTGGAGCCAAATCAATTAAGACGCCACTTAAAGACATTAGACCTCAATCTCATCGATAAGCCTATTGATTGTTTTTCAGCGAAAACGTGCCGAATATTTCCAATTGTCACAATCGTCCCGCTTTGTCAGTGTTATATCAGTAAACCAGTGAGCACTGTGGTGATACTGTGAGCAATGAAAATAAAAACTGTCCTTCTGTCCAAAGACACTTTTTTTTCCCCCTTCTATTCAGTTTTGTTTTTTCGGTCAAATTTTTTGGCATATTGTCCTCAAGAGTGAATGTTTCTAATTAATTTGAATTTGTTATTATTTACTGATTTTATTACATTTTATTTTTCAGTATCAAATGGTCAAAAATATACCTTGAGTGTATTTTTACAGTTTGATGTGACTTTTTTTTTTAATTCAGGCAAATTGATTAATTTAGTTTAATCTTTTCTGTTACAAATAAAACAATGTTAATAAAGTTATACTTTATTATAAGTTGATCTATGTTACTTTTTTTCTTTAACAGAAAAAAAGGACACAATGTTAGGCAGAGGCGTACTTATAATAGTATTATAGACAAATGATACTATTTACAGTGGCGGCAGAGAGTTGGGGGGGGCGTAACAGAAAATAATTGAGAAGCACTGGTATATTGTGACTAAATATTGCCATCTAGTGTATTTGTTGAGCTTTCAGTAAATGATACTGTAGCCATTTAACTGTTCTGCCAAAATGCATGATGGGAAGTGCAACAATGACTGTGCGTAGTGGTACCAATTGATATATCTTCTCTGCGTTGGGAAATAACATAGGGTGTTAAGAAAAAGATTAATTACTACCTGTCTTTCCCACATTGCTTCCCACGATATTTCTAATCGTATGGAGAGGGATTGTAAGGTTTTAGCCAATTAAAAAAAGGCTCCAAAGGCTGCCAAAATTCACTCTACTCATTTTACGCTGCCTTTTAGCTCTATATATAGGTAAAACGGCGCCATTACAGATTGAACGCGACAATGCGTGAGTGGGTCGTGCAGTGCATTCGTTAATTGCGTTAAATATCTTAACGTGATAAATTTTTTAAAAAATTAATTACCGCCGTTAACGGGATAAATTTGATAACCCTACCTTAAGCCTAAACTAAAGACTCTGGATGAGTGTAACATATTATGCCTGTAACGTTAAATACAATTAGAAAACGATTTAATTAAAAAAAAAAAAAAAATTATTAAAAAAAAGGCATGTCCGATATTTTTTTGCCGATTCCGATACTTTGAAAATGACATGATCGGACCCGATCAGTTGTAATGCTTTGTTTTGAAAGAGTTTGCATTAAGTCTTACTGATTTGGGTGGATACACTGCCCTCTAGTGGCAACAGTGAATATGACAAGACTCATTTCACATGGCTGCATCCAGCTGCTCCCTGTTAAGACCAACATAAGGGAAGTTTTTGTTTGAGCTTGTTTTTTTTTTAATGCATTCGGAATTTATAGTTTTTTTTTGTGGGGATATGTGCTTGAATCATTTGTAAAGAGCGCTGTTAAAAACATTTAAATTTTGTAGCATTTAAGCTAGCAGACTTTTGCTATGTAAGTTATCCAATTGTTCTTTTGTTGTACTTAAAAGCTTAATTTTTTTATACTGTTTAAGGTTCAGCTCAGGTATTTTAGTTTTTTATGTTCCTTATCTGATTACTCGATTATTCTAACTAACTAGTTCATCAATTAATCGACTACTAAAATAATCAATAGCCGCAGCTCTAGACCATACCCCTAAACTCTAGGGGTTGGAACCTCTGGGCACCTCACGATATGATTTGCGATACAAGGCTAACAATAACGATCTTCTGGTAGTGCTGCAACAATTAATCGATTAATTGGAGTAATTCGAGTCGAAAAAAAAGCTTCGAATCAAATTTAGCTGCTTCTAGGATTCGTTTAATTAGAGTGCAGTTGCAACGTTTTGTTTGGAAAGTGTTTGCATTTAGTTTTATTGATGTGGGTAGATATACTGCCTTCTAGTGGCAACATCGAATATGACATAACTAATCTAACATGGCTGAATCCAGCTGCTCCCTGTTAAAACTAACATAACATACGTTTTTGTTTGCGGTAATATGTTTTTTTTAGGCATTCGTTATTCAGTTTAGAATTTTTTTTTTTGTGGGGATAAATGTTTGAATGATTTTTTAAGAGCTTTGTTAAAAAAAAAAAAAAACCTTAGCATTTGAAAGCATTTTAGCTAGTGGAGTTTTGCAATTCAAGTTAGCCAATTGTTCTTTTGTTGTACTTTGAGCCGCATTTATTTTTATTTTTTTCATACTATTTGAGGCAAAGCTCAGGTATTTTAATTTTTTTATATTTTATTTTATTTTATTATATTTTAATCCAGTTAGTTGCAAATAGTGTGTGTAATACCTGTAATAATAACTGTGACCATTAAGACAAGGAATACTCCACAGTAAAGTCCAACTCTAAAAGTAGTCCAAGCAGGAGCCGGCTGGAAGATATTGGAATATTGTAAGAACAGGAAGGAATTTTTGACAATCTATAGTTAGTAGTTAAAAATTGGATGTATATGGACTGCTTATACTCTGGTGTCTCACCTGTGCAGCTCCTAAAGGAGGAACCCTCAGTCTCTTCATTGCCTTTTGCCGGTCACCCCCTTCCAACTCCGTTGTGACCAATGCCTGAAAGACAGCAAAAAGGTTCTCTACCAAAGACCTGACAGAAATTTCAAATGTAAATAGTAACACTAAAGTGAGGACAGTATTACTCATTTGAACCTTTGTAATGCAAGTTATGGAAGATCATTGCTGCCACGTCAAGAAAAAAAAAAAGACATGCTAGTATCATGTAAAAACATGATATCACGTAAAAGCGTGCTATGTAAAAACGTGATATATAAAAACGTCTTATGTAAAAATGTGATAATTATCGGAAAAATGTGATAGTAATCATGTAAAAACGTGTTATCATAAAATAACATATCATGTAAAAACATTACTTATGTAAAAGCGTGCTACTGATGATTAGCATGTACAAAATGGGATATTAATCATGTAAAAATGTGATACCATCATGTAATAACTTAATATTATCATGTAATAACATATCGTGTAAAAACGTGACTTATCATCTCATAGCGGTAAAAATGTCTTATGTAAAAATGTGATAATTATGTAAAAAAAAAAAAATGTGATAATCATGTAAAAATGTGATACCATCATGTAAAAACATGATAATTTTCATGTAAAAAATGATATTAATCATGTAAAAATGTGATATGATGTAATAACATGATATCATGTAAAAACGTGAGAATAATCATGTAAAAACGTGTTATGTAAAAACGTGATAGTTATGTAAAAACATCATACATACAAAAATGTGACAATTATGTAAGAAAGTGATAACTATAATATAAGAACGTGATAATTATTATGTAAAACTTGATATAATGTAAAAAGGCGATACCACGTTCTTACAAGATACTATTGTGTAAAAATGTGCTGTTTAAAATGTAAAAATGTGATACCATCATGTGAAAATGTGATATTATCATGTAATAATGTGATATCATGTAAAAACGTGATAATAATCATGTAAAAACGTGATATCATGTAGAAACGTGATAATTATGTAGAATTGTGATACATATGGTCACATTTTTGTATGTAAGAAAGTGATAACTATCATGTAAGAACGTGATAATTATGTAAAACTTGATATAATGTAAAAACGCGATATCACATTCTTACAAGATACGATCATGTAAAAATGTGATGTTTAAAATGTAAAAATGTGATACCATCATGTGAAAATGTGATATCATCATGTAATAATGTGATATCATGTAAAAACGTGATAATAATCATATAAAAACGTGATATCATGTAGAAACGTGATAATTATGTAAAATTGTGATACATATGCTCACATTTTTGTATGTAGGAAAGTGATGACTATCATGTAAGAACGTGATAATTATTATGTAAAACTTGATATAATGTAAAAACGCGATATCACGTTCTTACAAGATACGATCATGTAAAAATGTGATGTTTAAAATGTAAAAATATGATACCATCATATGAAAATGTGATATTATCATGTAATAACATATGTAAAAACGTGGTATCATGTAAAAACATGATAATTATGTAAAATCGTAATACATTTAAAAATGTGACAACTATGTAAGAGTGACAACTATAATGTAAGAACGTGATAATTATTATGTAAAACTTGATACAATGCAAAAATGTGATACCATCATGTGAAAATGTGATATTATAATGTAATAACATGATATAAAAAACAAAGGTCAAAGGTCACAGAGGTTAGAAATTGATTTTCCCAATAAGTAGGCTAATCCGTTATTAAGTTTGCAGTGTGCGTCACACAAGAGAAAGGGTCAAAGGTCAGAATCCAGCCCTCCCAGTCAAAATTGACCAGACAACTAGCGCAATCCATGAGTTAAATGAGTACCCTTTAAAGGGTTAATAACGCATCAGGAACAAGTGCCTTTAACTCATTCAACAACGCCACTGAATTCATGTTATCTATAAACTTTATCATCAGTTCTTTTGATACAGAACACTTTGTTACAGCTGCGCTAAGAATGTCAGCTAACTTTCACGCACTATATTGAAACCACAATTGACTGTGAAGACAATGTAGAACGGTGGCGTACTTATTATGATATGGCGTCAAGAGCCATTATCGTGCGCATGTGAAATGCTGAAGAAAATTGTGCCATGTCAAATCATTCTTAGCGCAAAGCAGTTAGTCCACCACACACAAAAATAAGAAATTGCGGTAATTCAAAGGTAGTCTATTATATATTAATGTAGTGACTTAGAAGAACGCTCACTCCTAATGACTTTTTAGTTCAGTAATTTAAGACACAGCTTAAAAAAAATACACATTTGTGAAAATGAACTCAACTAGTGCAACTGACAATAATGGATGTCCAATCACGTGCATCTTTTCATCCTCCTGCTATGAATTTAAATGAGTTCATCACAAGTAAACATCCAATCCATTTGAACTTGGAGGATAAGCAGCGAGTGATGTGTTCAATAAAACTAATAAATAAAACCAATAAATCAAAATTAATCAATAAAGGCACTATTATTAAACTGTTAACATGAAACGGAAGAAGCGATTACAGTTTGGGGTCATTGGTCAAAGGTCACAGTGGTCAGAAAAGGAATTTCGCGATAACACATTATCCCACTTAACTGAAATATGCTGACTAGGTGATATGAGAAAGGACTCAAAGGTCACAGAGGTCAGAAATGTGTCAATGCATTGAATTTGGCTTCTTAGAAGTCTTGGCGTGCTTTTCTAGTTTTATATGAATATACAGGGTAGCATGTGCCGGTTACCGGTTTCAAGGTTTACTGTGGTATGAAAATGTCACGGTTTCAAAACCACAAAAATTTTCCGCCATACCTAGTACGGTATTAGCTGTTTTTTTATGTCGCAAAAATGCAGCTAGAAGTCCATGGTTTGCAGCGGCAGCGCTCACCCCTCCGGTTGTTGCTCTGTCCTGTGTCTGTCGGTGACAGTACACCCGAGCTTTTGCACCCATCAAAAAAGACAGTCGCCAGCAGTGTTGTTAATTTTACTTTAAAAAAGTAATTAATTACAGTTACAAATTACTTCTCCCAAAAAGTAATTGCGTTAGTAACTCAGTTACCTGAATGTAAGAGTAATTAGTTACTTGGCAAAGTAACTAGTGATATTTTTTTTTTTTCTCAAAAAAAAAAAAAAAAAAAAAAAAACAGGTCACACAATGTGAAGCTTAAAGGGTTTGGGGGACAATTGGCCCAAGCCCAATTCTTTACGCTCCACTTAACTAGACACAAGGGTACTAGCTAGTAACCTTTGCTATGTGTGGAAGTCATTTAAAGTTGTGAATCAATCGTTAAAGTTTGTTAAAATTTCTCCCGTTATTGCATTAGTTCCCTTCTGTCTACTTTAAACATGTGTAAGTTTTAAAACTGTTTCATCATTTAAAGATAGATTTAAGTTAAGATTTTGCCGATTTAGGAGCATTTTAGATTTTAAAAAATTACTTAGGTTCGCTAGGAAGGATCTCTACATCAGGGCCTTCCTGAGAGGTCTACTGCTTTAAGATGGCGGCTGTTTACAAACGCATGTAGTCCTTAAAACATGTTGGCAATGCAGCAGTGTCTGTCATATGCATCTAGTTCTGTAATATGATATCTACCGTGTCATGTGGGCGTAGTTTGTCGGCTATGGCTGCAGTCAGGTATTATTGGAGCCGTCTAGCATCGCGGTTGCAACGGCGTCTTCCCCACTCCTGCTCTGCTCTCGTCCCCGTGAGTCCGTTTCTCTCAGACTTTTTTTTATTTAACCAACTTAGTAACGCATAGTAACGCACGCCTTTCCCGCCTCAGTAACGGTAACGGCGTTGCCAAGATGAGAAAAGTAATTAATTAGATTACTCATTACTGAAAAAAATAACGCCGTTAGTAACGCCGTTATATTGTAACGCCGTTATTAACAACACTGGTCGCCAGTAGGAGTGCAATGGTTTGCGGTTCATAGCCGAACCGTACGGTTCGCCATGTACGGTTCAATACGCCTTTATGAACCGCGTCTCTTCGGGTTTGCAATTCATTTATTCCGAACGCTTGTGGAATGAATTGGTCGAGCTCTGTGTGCGACGCGAAGCACAGCTGTGGAAAAATTCCCGCCCCGCCGCAAGTAAATGTCCGATCCCTGTTAAGCTGTGTAATAGAAGCCGAGTAACGCCCTCTCTCATTTACGAGCGAAGTGAAAGTGAAACAAGAAAGAGAACAAAAAGCTATGGCGAGCGGAGGAGTGGAGAGACCGAATTTTAAGGAAGAACTGGCTTCTTTCAAATCTGCGGTGTGGCAACATTTCGGTTTCCCCGTGGACTACAATGCGGAGTGAGAGAAAATAGGAGGGAGAGAAAATATTGGAAAAAAAAAAACAAAAATTTGCAAGCATCGCTCAGCGCTTGTTCCCTATGCTAACGGCAACACTTATGACTCCGGCACCTCAGCCGGCATCACCCACAGATATCACTTTCTCAGAGCAGGACTAACACACGGCGGGCTTCGTTAATTTTTTGCAACGCTTGACCCACGTTACATTGCTCCCTCGCGGGCATATTTCTCCAACAACATATTCCCCGACACTTATGAAATGGCACACAAAGCCATCGAGGATGACTTCGCTAAAGCACATAGTTTCGCCGTGACCACTGATAGTTGGACGTCCCGTGCTACAGAGAGCTACTACTTAACTGTGAAGGTCCACTATAATTCATACCTGTCAAGTTGTACGGTCTCGGCGTAATTTGTACAAGTGAGCACTGATTTTTAAATGTGTATGCCGTACGTTACGTTCAAAATCTGTACGTTTTTGTGCATTACGTTTTTTTTCCTCCGTTCGTTAATACGTTGGGTGAATGACGCAAGAAAAGTCAGAGGCACGGAGAGGGAAGAGTGTTGGTTGTGACGCTGTAGCAAACGGTTAGGCTAGGTGTCTCCAATATTTCCTGACTGTAGCCGACAGCCTACAACCGACGCCTAGATATCTCATGCATATAGAACTACATGCGAAATGACAGACTCGGTAGCGTTAGTCAACAGCCGCCATTTTAGACCAGTAAAGTTCTCACAAAGGCTCTGTTGTAGTGAACCTTCCTAGTAAACCTAAGTAACTTTTTATCTAAAATACTCCCAAATCGGCAAAATCTTGACTTGAGTCTATCTTTAAATGATGAAATAGTTTTTAAAATTTTCACATGTCAAAAGTAGACAGAAGGGAACTAATGCAAAAACGGGAGCAATTTTATCAACTTTAACGGTTGATTCAGAACATTAAATGACCTCCAAACATAGCAAAGGTTACTATGTTTTTTGTTGTTGTTGTTGTTGTTTTTTTGAAAAAAAAAAAGAAGAAAAAAAAAAAACATGAACGGTAACACCAGTTACTTTGTCAAGTAACTTTTTTACTATTGTGTGTGTATTTCAGTAGTCAGTCACTAAACTAGCCAAAGAGCTAAGAGGCATTTTAACAGCAGAACATGTTTACATTTTAAGTGTTTATTTAATTTTCTTAAAAGCAAAATAAAGGCAGTTTAAAAAAAGCGAAAAAAAGCAAACCGAACCGAAACCGTGATCCAGAAACCGAGGTTCAAACCGAACCGTGGGCTAACTGAACCGTTGCACCCCTAGTCGCTAGTATGGGAGTATTTCAGCTACCGAAAAGAAACAGACGGCGGCGGCTTAGAGGATGGCCAACATGCAAGACATGCTTGCAGAGGGTGTTTGCCAGGGGAGGCAAGACCTCCAGCATTATTTTATATTCACGTGACCATCATCCGTCAATTTACACAAAATTTAAGCTAAGTAAACGCTGTTATGAACGTTTCCCACAAGCGCCAAGAGATCACTCCAGCTGATAGCATGACATGTTCACACTAAAACTGCATTTTTATACCTCCAGTAGCATTTGAGAATGAATTTTCTTACTCAAAGTTTAGTCTGGCTGCCATTATTGATTCAATGGGTTAAAGCTACAAAAAAAATCCATAGACAATTTGGTCATGTTAACAAAAACAAGATAAAATTAAAACCGCTACCAACCCATCCCAGTTCAAATAGATTGGACGTTTAGTGCCGTCCATGGTAACCAGTGACTTAAGAAAAACTTTTCTCCGTGTTTTGCCATGGAGAAAAAAAATGTGCAATGTACTTGTACGTGTATGTAATTCATTAAAAAAAAAAAAAAGTATTAAAAGGATTTGCAGTCATTTTTTTAACACTTACTGTATACTCTTGGTATATCAATGAATGAATTTGTTTACCTCAGTTTCAGATATGAGCTGTGTAATTTTCTTGCAAGTGTAGAACGGCGCCACTTCCACGTGAGCAACTCTCCAGTAAGCGCCCCGCGATGTATCCAAAATCTTATCATGCTTCTTTAAGATCTTTCGGAAACCTGTAAAATTCAGGTTCTGTAACAACACACAGTGAGAAAAATAGAGGTTAATAGACTTTTAGCGTCACACAAATACTGAAACATTTCAATTAGCCGTATGGAAAAATACGAAATGAATTCGTTCTGGAGTGGCTTTCGTATCATGATTTTTTTTTCGTATAATGAACTGAATCGAAAAGGTGATGTACCTGTATCGTGGTATTTTGTAGCCAAAAAGATTATAGCTATGCTACCACCAAGAATCGATACACAGCTAGTACCCGTGTTACGAACGAGTTCCGTTCCTAGGCAGGCGACGTAACCAAAATTTCCACATGAGTCAAAATTCACAGATGAAGTACCCCTAAACCTCAAAATAACTATCCAAAAACATGTATTAAATGTCATTGTACTGTTTACAGGAGCACTGGTATGTTGCTGTAGCCTGGTACTCCAGACTCACCGCTGTTCCAGCTACTGAGTCTGGCCACCATTAAGCAGATAAAATTTCCAGGGCGGAGCAAGCCACAGCAAACAGACAGCGGAGTGGACCAATCTGCGACGGTCGGGACGAGGGACTTGCGCGTGGAAGTAAACATACGAGGAGAGCGGAGTTTATTCAACATGGCTAGCGCGAGACAGACTGCTGTCAATGACTTGTGTCGATGTGTTTTTGGTCATTTAAAACTGATTTTACCGTGGATTGGAACATATTCTCGGCTCTCCCGTTCGCCATCTGTGTTGTTGTGGAGACGACTTCCAACGCGGATGAGTGACATTGCTCGATAAGAACACGTCACGCAAATAAACTAATCTGATTTGTCGATTGATTTTGTACTTGCTTGAGAGGCCGTTAATGGGCTGGGTCCCAGACTATTCTCTCAGTGTTTGAAAAACACAGGGAGAACAGTCTGGCCGTGCCAGGAAATTTTGCGGTAACACTGTGTAAAAACCAGTGATGCACGATAATACATTTTTCAACCGATACCCATAACCGATAATTTCCTGCCCCACCCACCCGATAACCGATTATGTCACGCCGATAATTCTATTCAAATATGTAAGTAAAATTTTAAAGTATACAAAGATCAAATGTTACTGTGCAAAAATGTAATTTTGTGCTATTTTTTTCCACATCAAATGTGAACAAGTAGTAAATTCCAACAACTAAACAATTGCAATGACGTTGTATAATGGTAAGCTTTTGGCAAAAATTATTTAGAGAGTAAACACCCAAGTTGCACAAAAATGCCTTTAAAAGTAAGCCATTCCTAACATATATCACATCACTACACTGCAAAAAAACCTCCTTAAAACTAGCAGAATTGGACAAAACTGTTGATTGCGCACATTTGGAGGCTAAATCAAGTATATAATTATCGAATTGCATTATCGGTTGAATTTCGTTTTATCTGGATTATCTGTGTGACGTCATAATTGCCATTATCGGCCGATAATTATCGGTGACCGATATTATCGTGCATCTCTAGTAAAAACAAGTAACTTATAGTCCGGAAAATACGTCACTCATTACTTATTTTACGTCTTTAATTTTGTGTTTCGAGACCTGGTAGTTCTGCAAAAGGATCAGGCTGAGGTAGAACTCAGAAAAGGCCAGCTGAAGATCTTTGATATTTCTGTGTTTGCATCGTTCTTGCTGCGATAGCGTAAAAACAGTTTTCCTCCTCCGCAGGCCCCCCCCATTCGTGGCAATCTCCCTCTGAGCGTCCAACGACGACTGCAATTCGTTCTGTAAGGTGGCGAACCTTCGCTGAGCTTCAGCCAGCTTTTCTGTAAGACGGAAGTAAAATAAAGGCATGATGTAATCATAGAATAAAATTTGGTAATTAAGACAAACAGGCATTTTATTACCGGAATAAAACGTATTAATCTTGGCCAGTTCCTTTTCACACGTCTGGAAGAACTTCTCTTCAAACTTTGCGTAGTAACGTTTAACGGTGTCCTCGTCTGTCACTGCATCGAGAAAATGGTCAATTTGTCAGTGATTTTATCCCAAGTAGACGTCTATTGCAGTCAATGGCAGTTATTGAGTGAGCGGCAGAGAGAGAGTGAGAGCAAGATCGAGAGAGTACCATCAATGGATGGGGCCTGGTCCTGGGCAGCATATAACATCTCTTTGAAGGCCTGAAATTGTAAAAAACAATGATGCATTATGAAGACAAACTGATATAAACAGATTAGTGATAAACTCCGAGTTTAAACTCAGAGTTTATCACGACAGTAATAGTAGTAGTAGTCAATATGCCTGCATGATATGTCGTTTGAACATCGCCATCGTGAGTACGAGGCTTTGTGGAGCAGCTGCTCTAATATTTTTTGTTTAAAATGTTTTAATATTGTTGCTGCTGTTGAAGTGTGAAATACAGTGTTAAATAAATCTTTACAGGTAGAACCCGGGTTACGTTCTGACGCTGGCGACGTAAACCAACTATTCCGCATAGTCGGAATTAAACCTTTAAGTACCAATAAATCTCAAAATAACTACCGTAATTTCCCGAATATAACGCGCACTTTTTTTCCCCAAAATCAACTTGTAAAATCATGGTGCGCATTATAAACGGGTACATGGATGTAGACAGAAATATATACATATTATATATACGTATATATAAACAGACTTTTTTTATTGACACGGCCACGTTGTGTTGAAGAAACGTATGCGGCGATCCGTTGCCGACCATTACGGTACGTGACGTCACCTTTTGTTTCAGTATTACTTCACTCTAATCGGCCCAATGATTTCGTCTGTGTTAAATTCTGCTTTTTTCACTCTTCGTAAAGCACAGAATTTAGTTTCTTGAACTCATTTGAGTTAACGTTTATTGCAGCTCCGCTACTCGGACCATAACAAACGTAAGCACACAGACTTCCTGTGTCCGTCAACTATATCTGTCCCTCGGGAAACTCAAACCCAAATAACAATAGTTCCTATTGTTACTGTCGTGTCGACAGCGATGAGCTCTCACGGATTTCCGACTTACGTTCTCACTTTCATTTTACCGTATCAATCCATGGAAGAAACATTGATTCATCATCATGAAATGGGCAGGTTATACAGCAGCCTTTAAAAGAAAAGTCACGTCTGTTTTGTTTTCTCCTAGATTCTGGTAAGTTGGAGAAGTCAAATCATATTATTACCGTAAATATTGTCAGTTTATGGTAATGTTTTGAACTACCAATGTGCTATGCTTGTGCTGAGTTTCACCAGTCAGTAAAATGACATTTCTGTATCTGTACATGAGCTCTGTTTTCTTGTATTCTTCTATTTATTGGTGCTAAAATTAGGGTGCACGTTATAAACGGGTACAATAATTTTCCCTAGATTTTACAAGTAAATTTGGGGTGCGCATTATACGCGGGTGCGCCTTATATTCGGGAAATTACGGTATCCAAAAAGTCCAAAAGTGTTGTACAGTGGTACCTCTACATACGAATTTAATTCGTTCCAGGACCTTGTTTGTAAGTCGAAATGGTCGTATGTCGAGCAGGATTTTCCCATAGGAATACATTATAATTCCATTAATTCGTTCCAAAGCCTAAAAACATACACTAAATTCTTAATAAATACTGCTGGCACTGTTACAAATGGCAATTAAACATAGAAAAACAAATAAGTTATAAATAAATAATTCAGAATAATATAAGAAGAAGAATTAATAATTATTCCTGAAAATAATGTAACGAATCGGATTCTAATATGGCGGACACTTTTTACTGTCCCTGAACGCACCGCGAAGGTGAGATAGGTCGGTGCGGTAGAGATAATACTTTCGTTTTCCTGAGAGCAGTCAACTGCTTAAGACAATGAGCGTTTTGTGTTGGATAAGTTCTTAAATAAATGATAAAAACGTGACAAAGCTGGCGATTTCCTTGGCAATGTTACCACAATAATAATTGTCACTTTAACTTATAAATAGTGGCGAACGGTGGTCATAAGAGGACCATGGAGCTGTATTGTTGAGCCAGTTCAGGGAAGCGCACCCCAAGCTCATATTTTTCTATAACTTGCATCTTCATTTCAAAGGTAAGCATCACTTTTTTCCTTGTTTCTCCAACTGTATCAACTTTTTTTGAAAACTGTGTTGATTTCTCACATAAGAAAATCCACCGTGGGTTCGTTTGCAGTGCTGTCATGTCGTCGTATTTCGAGCAACTCGTCGGATGTAGAAACAAATGGCGGCTCAAATTTTACGTCGGATGTCGAAAAGATCGTGTGTCGAAGTGATCGTATGTAGAGGTACCACTGTATTTTGTTTAACGATGTAGGATACACTGCCCACTGGTGGCAGCATTGGGTCTGGCTGGACTGTTGTCTTGTATGACTCAGGAACAGACTCAGACGTCTGACATGGATAAAGGATAGCTGTAGGGCTGCAGGTATCGATTATATTAGTAGTCGATTAATCGAAGAAGTGGTTAATCCGAATAATCGAGTAATCGCATAAGGAACATGCTAATTAAAATACCTGAGCTGACCCTCGAACGGTATACAAAAACAATGCTTTCAACAAATGGTTTGGACACATATTCCCACAAAAAAACGGCTAAAGATACATATAAACTACATTACGAATGTATTAAAAAAAACATTAGCTCAAACAAAAACGTATGTTGGTTTTAACACAGAGCAGCTGGATTCCGCCATATGAAATGAGGCAGTCTAGAGGGCAGTGTAGCCATCCAAATCAATAAAACTACATTCACTTTCAAAATAAGCCGTTACAACGCCACTTTAATTAAACGAATACTCGAAGCAGCATAATTTAATTTGAATCTTTTTTTCTAATCGAATACTCGAGCTAATCGATTAATCGTTGCAGACCTACATAGCTGCGCTCTGGTTTGGCCCACATAAAGTTGTAAGTTGTTTCAGCTAACACAGTATACGTTTGTGTATGCATTTGTAATTAAGTTTAGAGCTACAGCTTACGGAGTTATGTGTGAGCGATTTGCTATGAGAATTAGGGTTAGGGTTTCTGTTCTAATGTTGAGCAACTTGAGCTGTGCCTGTCGGTTTAGTCTATAAGTGACTGCAATACCGTGAAACCGCGGTATTTTTGCTTAAGGTTATCGGACCGTCAAAATCTTATATCGGCACATACCTAGTCGGATAGCGCCTCCAACCTTGTCGAAACGGCTGAACTTAACGAGTGGATTGGGCACGGACTGCATCTAGCAATTAGTATGTCGCGTTATTTTGTATCCCTCTGTGTGTATGATTTCTTTGATAGCTTTTATGATGGTAAAGCATTCAGCATAAAGTACAATCCAACAGTGAAGCCTATAATATGACCGTTTAATGGCCACAGCTATTTTTCTGTATGTGCTTGCTTTATTCTGTGTCATTACTGCAGTCTTAAAATCTTAAATGTTTCATTGGCATAAGAGCAATATAGCTTTAATGTGTGTGTGTGTGTGTGTGTGTGGGGGGGGGGGGTGCATGTCTGCTTGCATGTATTAAAAAATGCTGTGGGAAAAAAAAACGTGAAACGTTGAAGTAAACACTTATATTGAGTTAATTATGTCACAGCAGCCATTAACAATAAGTTGTCTGAAGTGTTTTATTCAAACTAAGTCATTTGTGTTACAATGACGTTTTCACAGTCGTCGTATTGATTTGTATAATGTTGTACTATGGTTTTATATTGTTCAAGTCATACAAGCTGTTATAAATGTTGATACTTGAATACTTATGGTTTACAATACATTTTTCTATACTTAATGTTTAGACTGCATGTACAACTGTTAAATATGTTAAATTGAAAGCTGGTAAATAAATCAACGAGAAACAGTTCATTTGTATTTCATGCATTGATTCAGATTTTCAAATTATATAACAGTCCGCTTGGGCGAATTTATCGTCATTTATCGTTATCGAGGTAAATCTGCTCAATTTACCGTGATACGTACTTTAGGCCATATCGCGCTGCCCTACTTCCAATATGATTTCGCATTAATACAAAATTAATGGTTAGTAAACACTGTCATGAAGATTTCCCACCAGCAACAAGAGTTAACTCCAGCATTTTTAGTGTGTCTAGCGGTGGTGTTATTTTTCTCTCTGGCAACTCTGTGTTGAGAAAGTTTGTGCATAATGTAAACATGATACGAGTCATACACACTTTTGTTTACATGGAAAATAATTCAATTATTTTTGTTCAGATGGTGATAATGTTGAGCTGTGGCTGTGGGTTTAGGCTCACCTAAAGAACGGCATCTATTTTAATTATCAATTAATTAATAACTCAGATATCTCAAAGTAACACATTTTAGAGCTGTAACTGCAATACCATGATATTTTGGCTTAAGGTTATCATACCGTCAGAGTATCATAAAGACACATGCCTAATACCACCTTTTCAATATATTGTCACACCCCTAGTACAGCATTTTCTGCAATCATGACCAAAAAAACAAAAATCAATGAAACTGCTTTAAAATGCATGGCAAAAGGCCATAATTGAATGTATTTAAAAACAATAGGTCGCAATATTAATTGCGAGGAGCAATTGCCCTTTGTATGCACTTTTGAGAACCACTTAACCGTCCACTGGCAAAAACGTGCTTAGTCAGCAATTCTCACATATTGACCAAGAGGTTCAACTAAAGCAATGAGAGACCAAGCAATGACGCCGATTCTGCTGACAATCCGATAAAGCTAAAGAAAACAACGATGATAGATGTCCAATCATGTGGCTTTTTTTCATGCTTTTAAACGACTTTGTCACTAGTAGACGTCCAATCCATTTGAAGCGGGAGGGTGGCAGCGAATGAATTTTCGTTCATTCAAATATACATATAGCATTGGAGGAATACATCGTATATATAAAAACATATGTAGATTATAGAAAATTTAATCTAAAAAAGTTGGCTAAAAACGATGAAATCCTAAAATTAAATAATAATAATAAAGTAAATAATGTGTAGAAAATTACTTAAAAATATTGAATTTTTCAAAGGGATGATTGGACGCCACGTAATTGAATGTCTTTTATTTTCATTTGTTCAAGTAAATAACAAAAAATAAAAAAAATAAAAATAATAAAGATTTTTGAAAACTATAACAAGCCTAGATAGAAAATTTAATTAAATATGAAGTAAACATTAAAAAATATTTTTGGGAAAAATATAAACAATGAATACAACAAACATTAAAACAAAATTCATAAATTCCTCCTTTAAATTTTTTATTACTCATTAAATGTTGAAAGATTATTTATTATTATTCATTTATATTTTATTTAGTTTCTCATTACCATACAGTATTTACTTTATTTTTATTATAATTTAATGATTGTGATTTAATATTTAATGAGTAATAAAAAAATATAAAAGTAATTATCATTTTTGTTTTAATGTTTGCTGTATTTATCGTTCATATTTTCCCCACAAATATATTTTTTTAATGTTTACTTCATTAATCATTAGATTTTCTACATTGGCTTGTCATAGTTTCCAAAAATCTTTTGTTTATTTATTTAATTTATTTAAACAAATTAAAGTGAACAACATCCAATCACGTGGCGTCCAATCATCTCTTTGAACAAGTTTATCATTAGGAGACGTCCAATCCATCTGAATTGGGAGGGTGGAACCCAACCCGCTTGCTTCAAATGAATTGGACACCTAGCTACGTCAATGGCAGTCAACGAAATTAACTGCTATGGACGACAATAGCCGTCCAATTCACCTTCTATTTAAATGAGCACCAAATACCAATTGTAGAAATTCAATTTAAAAGAGTTCATCACAAGTAGACGTCCAATTCATTTGCCACCCTCCCACTTCAAATGTATTGGACGTCTAATGCCGTCAATGGCAGCCTATGAGTTGAGCTAAACCGAATTGTCACTTAAACGTTTTCCATTGCAGTATGTGGTAGGTCAATGTGAGATAATTAGCATTCTGATGTAAGCTAGTTTCCCCCCAATAACCCCGTTTATGAAGGCACCCAATTGAAACGTCTTCGTTAGGTTAGCATGCGAATCGGAGACTTACCTCGTACTGAATATACTGTTTTCTCCATTCCGGGGTGATGTGAGCGGAAAGATGCTCCGTGAATTTCATTTTGAAATCTTTTGACACCTTGGGTTGACGTCTAGTGGCCGACTGAGAAGGCAGGAATCATAGCTAACCTCAATTTGTCAACGTATACTTCGAGTCACCTATTGTGATTTCACGGTAACGTAGCTATTGAGTCCGAATGTGGCCATTTTTTTGTTTAAAGTGACAGTGCTTTCCAAAATAGGAACATATTCAACCTAGCGCGAAGATGTCGCAGGACACTGCGAGTAAACAACGATACATTAGCGACGGACTCTTTTATGGCAGATTTCTTCTTCGTCGTCGTTTTCCCGTTGTATTCTTCTTCTTCTTCTTACTCCTCCTTGTCTTCTTCTTTTGGTGTCTGGCTGAATATTATTGTTGAATTACCGCCCTCTTTTGAAATGGAGTGTGAGTGCGGCTGATGACCGCAACAACAACAACAAAATAATAGAAATTTTAAAATTAAAACTTAAAATTCACAAGATTTTATTTGTAACTCCTCCTGCTGGTAGCTCATTGGATTATGTATTGCCCCCCCCTACTGGCTCATATCCGCTACTCCCGCGTGATATAGCACAAAAAAATTACTTTTCACAAAGGTAATCACAAAAAATTATTAAACATTCATTCAGTCATTTTCTGAGCCACTTATCCTCACGAGGGTCAATTTTCAAAATAATGCACATTTTTTAAAATGAGACTTTCCATCTATTTAATGTTTTTATTTAAAATAAAAAACTACATGCACAATGAAAAATTATACATTGCTAATTTAATTATTTTAGTAGTGTTTTTTTGTTTTCATTCATTTTTTCCCTTAATTTATATAATTAAACACTTGCTTAAATAATTCATTGGCTGCCATTGACGTCCTATCCATTTGAACTGGGTGGGCTAGCAGTGAATGACCGAACGTTCGTAATTAAAAAGAAAAATTACGTTGCATTTTTATTTGTTATATATATTTTATTTCAATAGATACATTAAAAAAAGCACATTTTAAAATGATTTTAGTAGTAAAATCAACAAATTTACATTTTTCAAAATGTCTTTACTTTTTTTGTCAATTACAGTGGTATGGAAAAGTATTTGAATTTTTTGAAATTTCTCACATTTCTGCATAAAATCACCATCAAATGTGATCTGATCTTTGTCAAAATCACACAGATGAAAAAACTGTCTGCTTTAACTAAAACCACCCAAACATTTTTCATATTTTAATGAGGCTAGTATGCACACAATGACAGAAGGGGGAAAAATAAGTAAGCGAACTAAAAATTTAATTTTTGTACCCCCCCTTTTGGCAGCAATAACATCGACCAGACGCTTCCTGTAGCTGCATATTAGTCTGGCACATCGATCTGGACTACTCTTGGCCCATTTTTCTCTACAAAACTGCATTAGTTCAGTCAGATTCCTGGGATTTCTGGCATAAATCGCTGTCGTTAGGTCATGCCACAGCATCTCAATGGGGTCCAAGTCTGGACTTTGACGTTGCCACTCCAGAACATGTATTTTGTTCTTCTGAAACAATTCTGAGGTTGATTTACTTATGTGTTTTGGATCATTATCTTGTTGCAGCATCCATCCTCTTTTTAGCTTCAACTGTCTGACAGACGGCCTCAGATTTTCCAGCAAAACTTTTGAAATTATTCTTCTATTAATGACTGCAAGTTGTCCAGGCCCTGAGGCAGCAAACCAGCCCCAAATCATGATGCTCCCTCCACCATACTTCACGGTGGTGATGCGGTGTTGATGTTGGTGAGCTGTTCCATTTTTTCCTCCACACATGATGTTGTGCGTTACTCCCAAACAATTCAACTTTGGTTTCATCAGTCCATAAAATATTTGGCCAAAACCTCTGTGGAGTGCTCAAGTGCCTTTTTGCGAACATTAAACGATGTTTTTTTAAGACAGCGGTGGCTTCCTCCGTGGAGTCCTCCCATGAACACCAGTCTTGGCCATAGCTTTACATATGGTTGATGTGTGCACAGAAATATTGGACTGTGCCAGGGATTTCTGTAAGTCTTTAGCAGACACTCTAGGGTTCTTTTTTACCTCTTTGAGTATTCTGCGCTGAACTCTTGGCATCATCTTTGGTGGACGGACACTCCTTGGGGGAGAAGCAACAGTGCCCAACTCTAGACAACTTCTCTGACTGTCGATTGATGGACATCCAGCCTTTAGAGATGATTTTGTATCCTTTCTCAGCTTTATACAAATCAACAATCGTTGATTGCATGTCTTCAGACAGGTCTTTAGACTGAGCCATGACGCACATCAGACAATGCTTCTTATCAAGACAATTCTTACCAGGTGTGTGTTTTATAGTGGACAGGGCAGCTTTAAACCTCTCATCAGTAATTGAGCACACACCTACTGTAACTTAAATGGTTTGGGAAAAATTGGTTTCAATTGCTCTTTCTTAAGTCTCCTTTGGCATAGGGTCCACTTAATTATTCCCCCCCCCTTCTGTCATTGTTTGCATGCTATCGTCATGATAATATGAAAACCTATAGATTTTTGGGTGGTTTCAGTTAAAACACTGTTTTTACATCTGTGTGATTTTGACAAAGATCAGATCACATACTGTATGTTGGTGGTTTTATGCAGAAATGTGAGAAATTCTAAAAGGTTCAGATACTTTTTCATACCACTGTATATAATTAAATATCTGTGTAAATTATTCATCGCATCTCTGGCTGCCATTGACGACGATAAATGTCAAATCCATTTGAACTTGGAGGTCTGACAGCGAATGAATGAACGTTAATAATTAAAACATTTTTAATTAAGACATTTAATTTAAATAGCTAAAGTAAAAAATATATATACATTTTTTTTTTAAATGATTATAGTAGTAAAAAATGAACAATTCCCCATTGTTTTCGGTCTTTATTAATGTTTCATTTATCTAAATAAAAATACACAAGTTTTATAAATTATCGAATTCACAGGCAAAATACAAACTCCAGGTTTTATAACATTGGATGTATACAAGAAACAACAAATACTGTACGCACACGTGACGTGCACGTATTGAAAGGCTATAAAATGGTCAACATAGTCAAAGCTATTGCAGGTTTATCTAGGATTTGTATATGCACGAAGGTTATTAAGGCAACACTGAAAAAATATCCCAAGAATAAACGAAAAGTGTTTCAAGAAAGTCACTCATTTCAGTTCATTTACAATGAATTTTCCCACAAATGGAGCAAAAAAAAAAAGCATTTGAACAAAGCTTGATATTTACAAATGTTTCCTAAATATCATTATAATAAAGAAAGTCATACATGTCCTCTTCAT
The DNA here is from genome assembly GCF_030265065.1 of Corythoichthys intestinalis. Taxonomy (NCBI): domain Eukaryota; kingdom Metazoa; phylum Chordata; class Actinopteri; order Syngnathiformes; family Syngnathidae; genus Corythoichthys; species Corythoichthys intestinalis. Next base: position 3,192,620 of record NC_080408.1, on the reverse strand, counting down.
GTTAAATTAGGGGTGTCAAACTGGCGGTCCCAGGGGCAGATCCAGGGCCACTACATCCTTTTGTGAGGCCCGGAAAATTAAATCACGTGCGCAAATGTCATGATTTTTTTTTTTTTTTTTTGCTATAATAAATAAAAAGAAATATATTTTTTGTCAAATTTCTGTAGCCCAAAAATAGATTATATTTTTTTCCTTTAATGTACACAAAAATAAAAAATAAAAAAACAACATATATATGATTTTTAATTAAATCCCAAATTTATTTAAAAAATGATTACCAGGTTTTTTTTTTTAATTGAAAATTGTAAATACACAGAAGACAAAAATTGAAAAAGAATACTAAATGGCGAATATTCATGTGTTTACCTTTTGTAATCAAAACGCAAAAATACTTTAAAATAAATATTTAACGTTTACTGCCCATGTTTTTCAAAAAAAAGGAAATTAAAAATGAAAAAGATTTTTTTTTAATTTAGAGGCTCAATTTAGTTAGTTAGTTTACAGTCAAAATAGGTGACGATTCATTTGCTTATCTAAATGCTAAAAAGTCGACCCACAAGATTTACTTTGGCAGGCCGCATAAAACGACGCACCAAGCTGCGTCTGTTCCCTGGGCCGCCATTTTGAGACCACTGCCTTAACTACTATTGCTAATCAAATTCTCCATTTGAATTGACAGACGTGTTTCTTTCAAAAGCGCAATCAAAAAATACAGTATAAGCACATTCACTTTTAAAAATGTCAAGAATTTTAAAAAGGCTATTTGTAAATGTACTGTAATAATATCATTCTCACTGTACAACCCATTTACAGACATTTATACACAACACAAAACCAACTCATTTACATTCACGAGTCCAAAATGATTTGACGAACAATTACATTTCACTGCTGTGGGATGAAATCACCGTCCTCAACTGTGCCGTAATAATATTTGTATATTTTATATTTTAATTTATTTCTGCACGTCAGAGCATCGTTAACAGCCATTGTTGTCAATAGCCAGTCTGTTTCGACTGGGAGGGGGGCTTCCAGTTTAAAGGAGTTAAGAACATGAAAGGAAATTATGTAGTCCTTAAAAAGTAAGGTGCCTTTAAATATATATATGTATATATATATATTTTAGGGCTGTCAAACGATTAAAATTTTTAATCGAGTTTATTACAGCTTAAAAATTAATTAATCGTAATTAATCGCAATTCAAACCATCTATAAAATATGTCCTATTTTTCTGTAAATTATTGTTGGAATGGAAAGATAAGACACAAGATGGATACATACATTCAACATACAGTACATAAGTACTGTATTTGTTTATTATAACAATAAATCAACAAGATGGCATTAACATTCTGTTAAAGCCATCCATGGATAGAAAGACTTGTAGTTCTTAAAATATAAATGTTAGTAAAAGTTATCGAAATTTTATATTAAGACCCCTCTTAATGTTTTCCTTTTAATAAAATTTGTAAAATTTTCAATCAAAAAATAAACTCGTAGCCCACCATTGTTGATGTCAATAATTACACAATGCTCATGGGTGCTTAAGCCCATAAAATCAGTCGCACCCAAGCGCTAGCAGAGGGCAGCAAAACTCCAAAAAACACAAGTAACAAGTTGGCATTGCACTGTGTTTTCATTTTAATCTGTTTGAGGGGGGCATGTGCATTAATTGCGTCAAATATTTTAACGTGATTAATTTAAAAAATTAATTACCGCCCGTTAACGCGATGATTTTGACAGCCCTAACATATATATATATATATATATATATATGCTAAATATACTTCTAAACTACAGTGCTGGCCAAAAGTATTGGCACCCCTGCAATTCTGTCAGCTAATGCTCCATTTCTCCCAGAAAATGATTGTAATTACATATGCTTTGGTAGAAATATCTTGATTGATTTTGCTTGCAATGAAAAACCACAAAAGAGATCGAAAAAAAAAAAAAAATCATTTTACACAAAACTCCAAAAATGGGCCGGACAAAACTAATGCCACCCTTTGACAAATCATGTGATGCTTCTCTAATTTGTGTAATTAACAGCATCTGTTAGCCTCGGCACTGTGGCTAACCTCCCTAGATGTGGACGGAAAAGAAAAACTGAGGAGAGATTTCAACAAAAGATTGTGCGGATGGTGGATAAAGAACCTCGACTAACATCCAAACAAGTTCAAGTTGTCCCGTAGTCCATGGGTACAACATTGTCAACCCCTACTATTTGTCAGCGTCTGAATGGAAAGGGACTCTATGGTAGGATACCCAGGAAGACTGATGAAATAATTATTAAATGGTTATTAAATATCTGGAAATGATAATATTAAATGGTTATTATATTTGCTTTTAGGTTCAATGAAGGCTCATAATAAGGTATTGATTGCTATAATAGGATGTTCCATGATTGATTGCAGTACATTTTTGTGATTGATAACTATAGACATGTTTAGCTCTTATAGAACTGCCTTGTCATTCTGATTGGTTTAAACCGGTCCAGGTTCCACAGGTCAACTTCAAGTACAAGCCACAGACATTGAGAAACTGAACTGTCTGGGACATCTAAGAAATCATATTGTTGCATTTAATTACTTGCCAAATGCTATTGCTTAATGAAACGTATTAATAGTTGCTTGCAATGAAGAAATGCTTTTGCTTGAATCTGCTCGCAAAGAAGAAATGCTTTGGCTCATTGTGCTCACAAAGAAGGAATGTTTTTCTTCAGGAAGCCTTGAAGACTCTTGCCTTCCCAAGGGCAGAGACGACTGAGACAGTTTTGCTTTGCTGGAATGTGCTGACACAAATGTATTAATCCCACCTACCTGCATACACATAGGCAAACAAATTCATAGAGGTGTCGCCCGGTTTGCTCCCCATCCTTTTAAAGTTGACACCCTTTGTTGTTGTTAGGGCCATCCCAAATAAAAATAGAGCTGAGGGAGTTTTTTTTTAGAACAATTGCAGAAGCTGTATTTTGTAGTACAAAATTGCATTGTATAGTTTCCCTCCTTCTCCTTGCAAGCTTTTCAACTGAATCGAGTGCCTTCTCTCTTTATTTTTGTTAATCTTTATAAATGTCCTTCTAAGGAGTGTTATTTGAACTTGACAAAGACCCCACTTCTGACCCAGAGACATAAAAAAGCCAGGCTGGAGTTTGCCGAAACTTACCTGAGAAAGCCAAAAATGTTCTCTAGTCAGATGAGATAAAAGTAGAGTTTTTTGGGAAAGGGCATCAACATAAGTTTACAGGGGAAAAAATGAGGCCTTCAAAGAAAAGAAAAAGGTCCCCACGGTCAAACATGGCGGAGGTTCTCTGATGTTTTGGGGTTGCTTTGCTCCCTCAGGCACTGGACTGCTTGACCGTGTGCATGGCATTATGAAGTCTGAAGACCACTAACAAATTTTGCAGCATAATGTCGGGCCCAGTGTGAGAAACCTGGGTCTCCCTCTGATGGTTGAAAATATTATGTGATACCTTAACATTAGCACATTATGCCTTATGATAAATTCAATCCGGGTCAAAGGGCGGAATGATGGGGGAAAATATTATGTGATGCCTTAACATTAGCACATTATGCCTTTGTGATGTATGATTGCTTCTGCGACCTAGATTGTAACAACTTCTATTGTTTTTCACCTTGGGTCCCATAGTTAGGAGGGAATCTCACGAGATAACTTAAATAAACATTCTACTTTAACTCATGGGAGCCTCAACTGGGGGGGAATCTCATACCCTTGCGGGGGGTGGAGTCTCACGAGTTCGGGTGGTGCGTTTTCGTGGGGGCAGGGAGTGGCCACCCGTGTCCCCACCTTTAAGAGTCAGGAGATTCCCCTAACTCCCCGGAAGTCTGCCAGAGGATTACGTACGGGTCGCTTGGCTTTGTTCCTTCGCCGCTTTGCCGGAGCGTTTGGCTCCCCGCTCATTTGTCAACGGTAAGCGATTTTCATTGTTAAGGAACAGTTTGTTGTGCTGTAACGGTAACCCGGGGATTCTGGGATTGACAAACTAGATCTCACGTCATCGTTACCACTTATTCTTGTTTTGATACTTGTTGCTTGCTCTTGTGGGGTTGTAATCAATACATCTCATTTATTCTGCATTTTCTAATCAATAAACATCGTCTATTGAGCAAAAGTGTGCTGGTTGCTGACTCACCGCGAACCCGGAAATTTCGGAAAACACCCTCAGAGGTCATGGGTCTTCCAGCAGGACAATGACCCAAAACACACTTCAAAAAGCACTCGAAATGGTTTGAGAGAAAGCACTGGGGACTTCTAAAGTGAGTCCAGACCTGAATCCCATAGAACACCTGTGGAGAGATCTGAAAATGGAACCCTTCAAATCTCAGAGACCTGGAGCAGTTGGCCAAATAAGAATGATCTAAGATTCCAGCAGAGCTTTGTAAGAAACTGATGGATGCCGGAACCGGTTGTTCGCAGTTATTTTGTCTAAAGGTTGTGCTACCAAGTATCAGGCTGAGGGTTCCAATACGTTTTTACGGCCTATTTTTGGAGTTTTGTGTAAAATTGTCATGTTTTTTTCTTCATTCTCTTTTGTCTTTTTTCATTGCAAGCAAAATAAATAAAGATATTACTCATAGGCGAAGTATTTTTATGGGCACGGGAGGCACAACATGTTGATGACCCCGAAACGCAGTATCAGCAATGAAATTAACTTACAAGAATATTTATAATAATAAGTTGACAATGAGCGTTTTTGTTTCCCATCATTCTTGAGGGGAATTTTAAATCAGGCTGCTTAGGCAATGCTTTTCGCCAAGCTCGTCAACCATTGAATATGGTACGCCCGCAGGTGTCGTGCCAATGTAGTTACCCCAGTCAAAAATTGTATCCCCTGGGCGGAGCCATATGTAGGTAGATTTGTGTCTTTATTATTCAATCCCCAAAAAGTTGCTTCAATTAAAAAAAAACTTGCTTCAATCAAAATATATATTTTCAATTTTTAAAAAAAGTCGCTTCAAAACTCAAAAGACTGCATGTGAAAGCTATTTTTCCTTGATTGAATTTTTGGGGGGATTGAAGCAACTTTTTTGATTGAAGTAATGCTGATTTGTGCTTGGGCCACATTTTGGTTAGGATGTTTTTGTCTTATTCAATCCAAAAAAAAAAAAAAAATTTCAAAAAGAAAAATCACTTCAATCAAAAAAAGACAAATTTCAATCATAGAAAACGTTTTTGAATGCGAAAAAATATTTGAGATTGAAAATTTTGCATTTGAATACTTAATTTTTCATTGAAAACGTATTATTTGATTGAAGCAATCCTTTTTGTGTTTGGGCCCTATTATGGGTAGGACATTTATGTCTAAATCATTCAATCCCAAAAAAGTTTCTCCAAGCAAAAAAATTATTTTCAATCAAAGAAAAATCATTTGAAAAATAAAATTGCCCTCCCCTAATTTTTTGCGGTAAAATTATATGCAAAGAAAATGACCGTTTAAGATGCTATTCACATGATCTGTTCAAAAAATAATTTTGACGCCATTATAAAACCTTTTTTTTTGTTTGTTTTTTGGTTCATTTCATTCATTTTTGTTGCAGTTTTATTGCTTTACAACTTTTATATACGTATATAGGAAAGTCAATTTCAAGTGATGACACTTTTCGGCCACCAGGGAGGGCCTGCCCCCCCCCCCCCCCCCCCCCCTTAAAATCCGCTTATGATAGTACTACCAAAGCATTTGTAATTGCAAACATTTTCTGGGAGAAATTGAGCATTTTCTGACAGAATTGCAGGGGTGCCAATACTTTTGGCCAGCACTGTATCTATATATTTGGGGCAGCGGATTACGCAAGGCCAAAGGTGGAACTTTATAAAGTCAAAATATCACTCTTTGTCACATTGTTTATATGAGAAATATAGAACTAAATACTGTATGTACTGTATTCATTTTAATGGAAGAAAAAAAAGCTGAAATTTATTTTACGTATATAGTAATTTAAATATGTTGTTTTTTTAAAGTCATTTCATAGTGCATACATAATGTAGTCATTTTATTTTGTGACTTGTGTTATAATGCAAAATTATATTTTTAAAAAATTATACACTAGTTTTATCTCGTATTTTGAACCCTGCGGCTTTTATCAGTGGTTTTTAAATGGCATGTTCTAAGGTTTCATTTACTATAATAAAATATGTTTTTTTCAATCAATCTCAGTTTTATTGGATTGTTAAAAAGTTTTTGGGTCACCCTGTATATACAGTGCCCTCCATAATTATTGGCACCCCTGAAAAAGATGTGTTTTTTAGCTTCTAATATATATTTTTTTATTCAAATGATATGGGACCTTAATGGAAAAAAAGAGAAAAATCCAACCTACAATACAAGTGCATTCATTCAGTGGGGACAACATCCCACATAAAGAAAAAATTGTTTGACATCAAATAACGTGTGTCACAATTATTAGCACCCCTGGTGTTAATACTTTGTACACCCCCCTTTTGCCAACAAAACAAGGTCTGGGGACTGAGATGGCCATGGGAGGAGCTTGATTTTGTGTCTGGTGAACCATTTCTGTGTCGATTTGGCCATATGTTTAGGGTCATTGTCTTGCTGAAAGACCCAGTGACGACCACGCTTCAGCTTTCGGGCAGAGGGCAACAGATTTTGATTTGAAATTAGGGTTGGAAATCTCTGGCATAAAGCCGATTTGATATGTATCTAGATACACAGGTTACGATTCGATTAAAAAAACAATACATTTTTAAGGCCGAGCGATTCGATACGATTTGATGCAGTGTAAGAACGATACGGTTCGATAGAGTGAAAACGATACGATAGTAAACATTTGTTGTGTGTGTTTGTACAGTATTTTGTACGTACAAAATTTCATAACAATGTTATGTTTTATTTAAAAAAAAAAAAAAAAAAGGCTTACTATATGACTGTCATTTTGTTGGATGGGATTGATAATAAAACAAAACTCCAGTGACAGACAACAATAAAGTGCAGTAATTCAATTACTGTATTTCCTGGTGTTTTTAACACAAGAGGTAAGTAATTTAAGTGCAAACTTTCAACGTAAACATCTTACAAACCAAAAAATATTAATTATATGCAGCAGCTCAAAAAAAAAAGAATTAAACCTGCTAGTGTTATCATAAATAAATAATAAATTATGCTTTACGACTGGTATAATTGGGGGAATAAGAACATGGCATTTTAGACAGACAGGTCAATAATCATTACTTTAACCTAATAAACAGCAAAGTCATTCACTTATGCCTGTGCTTCCTCATTTTTTATTCCTCATCCCTGTCCATATCTTTTTCGAAGGGCAGATTTTTCTTGAAGAAGATCAACTAATCCACATGTTCATGTTTAAGTAGACTGCGTTTCGTGGAAACAATATGCCGCCCTTTCCACCATTGTAGTGAGCTATTTTTCAGGTTTAAAAACTCACGATCTCTGTACCGTTCCACATTTCACACAAGCTCTATCCCATGCGAACACATCTGGCTGCCTTCATCACTTCAAAGTCCGACTTTTCCTGTTGTCCTGGGTGCGTTGAAAATCAAGCGCTGCACGTCGCTGGCGTCGGTGATCACACTGTCCATTGTTTTAGCATGTTGCTTCGTTGCCACTACTAGTTTCGTTTTGGGCTCTGAAGAAAACGCTACGGACCGTGCGTTACAGTGGTTTTGTTAGCTCTCGCGTTGTTATGACGATCGTGGAATGACGGCGACTAGTATCGGTTCTGCCGAAATGCATGGGAAGTTGAGGCAACCACGACTGTGAGTAGTGCTTGTCCATATTATATCATGCGTGCGGTCTTGATCTAAGTGCGCTGTGTGGTGAATGACACAAGCGCAGCATGTGAAGTAAAAGCTAAATATCATATTTAGCAATGCATTTGAAGCCGGTTCTTGTGCTCGCGATAGCCGAATCCTATCTCTACTATCGGTTCATTGAATATTTAATGGCTAATTACTGTCGAATGGTAACTTTACTATTGATACATCTGTATCTCTCACCTGTAGAACCGGATATCCGGTCGTATCAGTTTATCGTTCTCAAGCTTATTTAAAATGTCCTGGTATTTCAAAGCATTCATGATGCCATGCACCCTAACAAGGTTCCCAGGGCCTTTGGAAGCGAAACAGCCCCACAGCATCACTGACCCACCCCCATACTTCACAGTGGGTATGAGGTGCATTTCAGCATGCGCATCTTTCGTGGCACATCAGACCCACTTAGAGTGTTTGTTGCCAAAAAGCTCAATCTTGGTCTCATCTGACCAAAGCACACGGTCCCAGTTGAAGCCTGGGACCGTGTCAAAGGCCCTGGGAACCTTGTTAGGGTGCATGGCATCATGAATGCTTTGAAATACCAGGACATTTTAAATCAATATCTGTTGCCCTCTGCCCGAAAGCTGAAGATGGGTCGTCACTGGTTCTTTCAGCAAGACAATGACCCTGAACGTATGGCCAAATCTACACAGAAATGGTTCACCAGACACAAAATCAAGCTCCTTCCATGGCCATCTCAGTCCCCAGACCTTGTTTTGTTGGCAAAAGGGGTTTGTACAAAGTATTAACACCAGGGGTCCTAATAATTGTGACACACATTATTTGATGTCAAATATTTTTTTCTTTATGTGGGATTTTTTCCCCACTGAATGAATGCACTTGTATTGAAGGTTGGATTTTTCTCTTTTTTTCCATTAAGGTCCCATATTATTTGAATAAAAGAACAATTAGAAGCTAAAAAACACATATTTTTCAGGGGTGCCAACAATTATGTATACTGTATGTATGTATGTATGTATGTGCACTGTATACGGTAATTTTCCGACTACAAGCCACTATCTTCTACTTTGAAGCCTGCGGCTTATGGTACATAGTACTGGAGCATATCCCTTGGGCGATATATAACCTTTATGTTGTCACACCACTACTCCAAAAATGGCAAAAATATGTGTATATTGCCCAGAAAATCAAATCTTCCTTGGTGGCGAAAGACGATATTTGACCAGATTAAGCTTCCTTAAAGGCCAAACCTAGACTTTGAGGTGGCGGGTGCGTCATAATGGGCCGGGGCAAAGTAGGCGGAGGGTGCGGACTCGGTCGCCCGAACATTCCTTGTAACTGTCTGTTATGGTGGACGGGATTGTCTTGGAAAAAATGTCCGCTTTCACCTTTGAAGACGTTGTTCCCCGAATCTTGACCGAAGTGAACTTCGGCGCCGTCTTTTCTCCTCAAGGTGGACTCGCGGCTGGAAGACGCGGCCGACTGGCTGTCGGAGCTGCCGTCGCTGCTGGCGGCCGTCCCTTCCACGGGGGTGACGCGAATGGTCGTGACCGACTGGGGGTGGTAATGGAAAGGAGGGGAGAATACGGAATTGGGAGTGAGAGGATTGCAGGAGTTGGGATCCTGGAAATTGGAATGGGATTGGTGCAAAGGGTAAACTACGTGCGGGTGATTGCTCGGAACTCCTTCCACGCCGAGTTTGCCCTCAAATTTGTTCCCCGCGACGCTCTGCCGGCCGTCCGAGGAGCCGGCGTCCTTCAGGGAGTCGCAGCTGTCCGCGTTTCGCGGTATGTCGTCGATGTTAAAAGCGGACTGTCGGAGGGACGGACGTTTTTCCACGGGAGTCCAGCGCCAAGAGCCGCTGCCGTCCGTGCTGGGGGGTTTCACCACGGGCTTGTTGGACTCGGGGTGGGCTTCCACACGGATGATGCTGCCGCTTCGTTCCAACGCTTGGCCTTAGAGACAAAGACAGGTTAGGAGGTTTTTGAGGGGAGGCAGTGCCCGCCCCTAGTGGCTGAAAAATGTCATTGCATGTAATTGACTTTCCTATACAGGTAGTCCCCCGGTTATGAACAATTTCTGTTCATACTAGAGCTGAAATGAATACTCGAGCAACTCGAGTAACTCGAGTTTAAAAACTGATCCGAGTAATTTTATTCACCTCGAGTAATCGTTTATTTTCACAGCTCTAAGCATCACTTTTTGCTCTGACTACTTTTAATGCGGGACAACGCGCTGATGTCACGTGAGTAGAGGAAGAAGCAAAAAAAAAAAAAAAACTTACTGCAGCCGACAGCCACTACAAACGACGCCGACGTTGCTAAATACTAGCCCGCACGATGCTACGTTGGTACAGGTAGCGTCTGATGCGTCTCATAGAGATCACATGTATGTTGAACTAGATGCGAAATGACAGCCTCGGCCGCGTCTGGGCAGCGTTAGTAAACAGCCTCCATCTTAAAGCAGTAGAGCACTAAGCACTAAAAAAGAGCGCTAAGCGCTAATAAATAAGATTAACGTTACTGTTACTAGCTCACGTAACGTTAGCCCTGCGGAGGGCTAGGTTTCTATTAATCATGACCACTGTCGATGCGTGGCTAACGTGTCTTACATACAGGCTTTAACATAACATAGCGATGTGGAGTGATGAGGGTGTAAAATAAAAACTCAATAATGCTAACTATCAATTTTAGCTCAGTAGTCATTGCTGGATAAAACACCAAGTAGCACTGGTCCCTAATTGTGCTCCAATACAGCCTGTATCATACATTTATTTTGAACACTGCAAAAACTCAAAATCCTATCAGGACTTACAGTTTAGACTAACTTAAAACTTAACTAGAACTTAAAAATGGCTTGACACGAATAGAAATTCAATTGAAACACGTGGGGAAAAAATCCTAACTTTTAAATGATGTGTGTTATCAAGCGTAACGGCATATATATGGCGGAAAACACAGACAAGACTGTAAAAGCAGTTTCTGCTCTTGCACCCCTCTTTAAAATAAACAGCTGCATTTTAAGCCAAAACAACTGTTGTGTTTGATAGATTAATATGTCTATATGCTGCCATAGCAGATTCATGGCACATGAAGCCCCCGAACTATTTTTAATTTGTCCGTTTTACCCTGAAAACCCCCGTTTACAGATGTCGCGCAACCGCTTTTGTTTCAACAGAGCCATAAAACGAAGGTAATTAATTATATTTATTATTCCAAATGTCTGTCGTTTTTAGTTTAGAATCATTCATTGATGTCTCATATTTCGGTTTAAAAAAAAAAAACCTTTAAAAAATTATTCACTCACACATTTTAAACTTTTAAACAAATTATGTCACAATGAAAAAAATGGCGTCTGTAAAAAAGTCATGGATATCTACCTCATAACTATCCCTTAATTGTATTTTTTTGTTTGTCACTGTTGCATTTTCCTCAATATGTTAGATGATAAATAATTGATTCAAACAAAAAAAAAGTTGAAAAAAAACATTTAAAAGGGTAAATATATAAAAAAGAAAATCTCGACCACTCCTTGATGTCTGCGATTTCTGCATCGCGACCCTTGTTATATTACCATGTTTCACCTATCAAATCCCCCAAAAAATCAAGCTGTGGCCATTCACAGCTATGTCTTGACACTCAGTGATACATGCGACATGGAGTTTTTGGATCGAAACAAAGTAAGTACGCAATAATATCTCGTTAAAGTCGTGGCGTCTGTAATTCTGTTCTCGCGTGCTCTCACCTCCAGATATGGTTTTGCTGTTTAAAATTTTTTTTTTTAAAATGCCCTTCTATAAATAACCTCTTGCTGCTTCGCTACTGTGCAGACGTCTCTCTGCTTTGCTCCTGCTTCTCAAGCTTCAATCATCTTTTTAATCATTTTTAAACACCTCTAAATTACTCAGGAGGTCTTGGAATTATCTTTTAATCATGTTTATATTCAAACAAAGGCTTTTTGAGCATTTTTGAGCCTTTTAAAGTGCTTTTTTGTCGTTACTGGAACACAAGTCTGCCTTATCGGAGCTGAGGAATTCGGCTAACGAAAGCTAAGTAGCAGCAACATGCCTCCCCTGTCAATGGATGATTACCACAAACTGCTCCAGAAGATAGCAGTACTGGAAACAAAAATCTACCGGCTTGAAGTGAATATGGAGGTAAACGGACAGCTCGGGAATGAAACCACTCTGCCGATCTCCCAAAACAGCGAGTGGGAGCGGACCCACAGAATGCAAACAAACACCATTGAGACTCAACGGGACCCTGGCAGAACCCAGCACTGGCAGATTTACGATGAAAAGGAATGGCCACCTCTGCAGAAGAATGCGTCATCTACTCCGGCACCAGAAGGAAAATTATCACAGATCAAGGCAACAACAAAGGCTCAAAGCAAAGTGCCTCAAGCTGCTGGAATTTTACTGGAAAATAGATTTACGCCACTCTCCGAGACTCCTGACCCAGGGAAAGTTGGAACACCCAGCTCGAAAGAGAGGTACGATGCTAATGCATGTGCTAGCAGGCTACAGAGAAAGCGACCCAATGGGCCCCGCACTCTGATAGTGGGCGACTTTGCTGTGAATGGGATGAAACACTTTTGTAGCAACAATACCAGAGTATGTTGTTTAAACAAAGCTACGGTGTCTGTTATCTCTGAACATATCTTGAGCATTGCTGCTCAGCATCCAACAGCCACTAGTCTGATAATACACACAGGAGCCCTCGATATTGCGAAGCAAAAATCAGAGCTTTTAAAGCAAGACTTCACTGAACTGATAAACAAAGTCAGAACTTTAAATACTGAGGTGTTTTTCAGTGGACCCATACCCGCGCCCAGGCTGGGGGATGAAAGTTTCAGCAGAGTGATGATGCTTAACAAATGGCTCAAAGCAACATGCGCTGGACAATCGATGTACTTCATTGACAATTTCAACATATTTTCAGGGCGCAGGCACCTCTTTAAGAACGATGGCCTTCACCTAAATAAGTCAGGAGTGCGGTTACTAAGCAGCAGCATGTTTTATCTCTTGAGGCACAGACAGTCTGCTTATCTCGAGGAAAGGAGGCAAGCTGTCCCAAAACATCGGATAAACATGGTGGCTGGGATGAGTGCTGAATCAGACAGTGTGCACGCAGGATCAATCTCTCCTCCAAAAATGGAGCCGATAGTCGCTGAAGGGGAAGTGACTAAGCTAGCCCCGCCAGGCTGTGACCAACCCTCATCTGCTGAGGCTCCACTGCTTCAACGGAAGGAGACCCTGGTAGCAGGTGATCGACCCCCTTCAGACGAGACTCAAGAAGTGGCTCCATCAGCTCAACAGGAGGAGAACGACCCGACCGTGCAATCCTCTGCTGTCGAGGCCCCATCCAGCACCAAATCCTCGCACTCCAAGACGCCACCATGCCGCCGACTCCAGGCTAAGGCCCCATCCAGCCCCAAATCCTCACACTCCAAGACGCCACCACGCCGCCGACTCCAGGATAAGGCCCCATCCAGCACCAAATCCTCACACTCCAAGACGCCACCACTCCGCCGACTCAGTCAGGCTAAGGCCTCATCAAGGCCTAAATCCCCACAGTCCCGGAAGCCACCCCGCCGACGACTTAGTTTGGATGGAATAATGAGTCAACCTGATTGGGACTCCATGGGTCTAGATAGCAAGGTTAACCAGTCTCTTGATCTCCTCAAGTTCATGTCTTCACTTCCACCCTGTACCTGCCACACCCGACAGGTGCCAGGGGAAGATGGCAACAAACCAACCAGCCTCCACTGGAATTCTCTCGGGGCAAAGCCAAAGCACTACAACTCTGGAACTACACGGTATTATCCTTCTATGGAGGAAGCCATGTTTGCGACACCAATATGATGTGCACCGGGTCCAGGCTGTGACAACATTACAAAGACTTTTCTGTCCCAGCAAAAGCCGGGGCCTTATGGAGTACAGTATGTATGCTCAACAATCCCAGTGGTGATAAACAACAAAAAAAGGGCTAGACTGGTGAGAAATAAAAAACGTTCAATAAATTCTGCCAACCTGTTAACCATAGTATGTCATTCCCAAAGCTCACCAGTGAATCCAGTCTGGCATCTCCAATTGGCTCTGCTAAATATTAGATCTTTAGCTGGCAAATCTTTCTTAATTAATGATTTTATCTGCAAACATAACCTTGACATGTTGTTCCTAACAGAAACTTGGTTAGATCAAGATAAGAGTTCGACAGTTCTGATCGAGGCAACCCCCGCAAACTTCAATTTCTTTAGTGCGCCAAGAACCCATAAGAAAGGAGGTGGGGTTGCCAGTCTGATCAGGGACAGTTTTCAATGCACGAATATTTCATGTGGTCAGTTTGATTCCTTTGAGTATATTGTCATTCAGCTAAAAAGCCCTTGCAGAGCTGCCTTGGTAACAATTTACAGACCACCGAAGTATAACACAATGTTTTTTGATGAGTTTACCAAAATACTGTCTTCTGTGTGCATGGACTTTGATTGTGTTGTTTTAGTGGGTGACTTTAACATTCATGTTGATAATCCTGAAGAAAGATGTGCTAGAGAGCTTTTAAATATTTTGGATACATTTGGTTTATCTCAGCATGTCACAGTTCCAACACATAACAGAGGGCACATACTGGACTTAATAATATCCAAAGGTCTTAACATCTCTGAGGTCACAGTGAATGATGTTGCTCTGTCTGATCACTACAGCATTATGTTTAAAATGACCACCCCTGTCCATCCTCTGAAAAGGGAAACAGAGTTTATTAGGAAGCGTTACTTAAGTGATAACACATGTGCGTTATTCACACAGGCCTATGCCTCATTATTAACCCCTACAATAGCTCCAGTGGAAGAACTTGTAAATAGTTTCAGTTCCGGTGTGATGACTGTAATGGACACTATTGCCCCGATTAAGACAAAAACTTTGTCAAGAAAGAAGAGGTCACCCTGGAGAAATGCCATACTAGCTATAAAACAAAAGCAAGTTTGTAGACGAGCAGAACGCAGATGGCGAAAAAACAAACTCCTAGTTTTTTATGATATCTACAAAGAGAGTCTTCGCAAATACAACCAGGAACTGAAAAATGCTAGACAATCATATTTTTCAGAGATCATTAGTAGAAACACCAACAATACTCGCACACTATTTTCTGTTGTTGACAAACTGACAAACCCACAAGCATCAATACCTCAGGAATTGGCATCTGAGGTGTCCTGTAATAATTTCGCAGCATTTTTTACACACAAAGTACTAATGATTAGACAGACTGTGTGCAACTCCGGATTAACAAATGTTACACTAAATGCCTCCCAACATGTCCCCCACGTCAATCTTAGACAGTTTAGCCTCTTGGACTATGCCACTTTAACAGAAATTGTGTCGAAACTAAAGCCCACAACATGCTGCCTTGACATCCTTCCTTCAAACTTTTTCAAAACTGTTTTTCATTGCATAGCCCCAGACATACTTCAGATTATAAATACTTCCCTCCAAACAGGAGAGTTTCCTCAGACTTTAAAAACTTCAGTAATAAAACCTCTCCTAAAAAAACCTAATCTGGATGCCTCAACCATTAGTAATTACAGGCCAATATCAAATCTGACATTCCTGGGGAAAATTATCGAAAGGGTTGTGTTTGAACAGATCCAGACTTTTATGATCCAAAACAATCTTTTTGACTCATTTCAGTCTGGATTTCGGCCACAACACAGCACCGAGACCGTGCTTATCAAAGTCCTAAATGATATTCGTCAGAATACCGATGCAGGCAAATCATCTGTTCTGCTACTATTGGATCTCAGCGCCGCATTTGACACGGTTGATCACAACATACTACTCAGCAGATTGGAACAGTGGGTAGGGCTTACTGACACTATTCTTCAGTGGTTCACATCCTATTTACATGATAGGGATTTCTTTGTGTCAATCGGAAATTATCAGTCAGAACGAACCAAATTCACGTGTGGAGTCCCTCAAGGGTCAATTCTTGGACCACTCTTATTTAACATCTATATGCTTCCGTTAGCTCAGATAATGGAACAGTATGACATCTCCTATCACGCCTATGCAGATGACACACAACTGTACATTTCTGTGTCCCCACATGATTATAGTCCCTTAGTCTCCCTGAGTAAATGCATTCATCAAATCAATGAATGGATGTGCCAGAATTTTCTCCAGTTAAATGTGGAGAAAACAGAGGTGATCATTTTTGGGCCAAAAAAGGAAAGGTCAAAGATAAGCAGCCAACTTAGCACAATGTCACTTACAGCTACAAATCAAGTCAGAAACCTTGGCGTAATTATTGACTCAGACCTAAAATTTGATAGCCATCTAAAGTCCGTCACTAAATCCGCTTATTACCACCTAAAAAATATAACCAGAATTAAGGGGCTTCTGACTCAACAAGACATGGAAAAACTTATGCATGCATTCGTTTTCAGCAGATTGGACTACTGCAACGGTATATTTACAGGTCTTGATAAAAAATCAGTCAGGAAGCTGCAGCTAGTACAGAATGCTGCAGCCAGAGTCCTCACAAATACAAGGAAGCTGGACCACATTACACCGGTTTTGAAATCGCTACACTGGCTTCCAGTGAGTCAAAGGATAGACTATAAAATACTACTGCTCGTCTACAAAACACTTAATGGCCTTGGACCAAAATACATGCTTGACTTGTCAGATTCCTATGAGACATCTAGACCCCTAAGGTCGTCTGGAACGGGTCTTCTGCATGTTCCAAGAACCAGAACCAAGCAGGGTGAGGCAGCATTTAGTTATTATGCTCCTCACCTCTGGAACAAGTTACCCGAACGTCTGAAGTATGCTCAAACCGTTAGCTCCTTTAAATCAGGGCTAAAAACGCTTTTGTTTAGCACTGCATATCCATAACTGTCTATATATTTCAATCTACCTGCCTTCTATTCCTCTTGTGCTTATCTCCATTGCTGATTTCAATGATTATTATTAGTAGTAGTTTTGGCTTTATTTCTATTTTTGTTTTATTTTCATTTATTTATTTTTATTCTGTGATTAAATGCGATCTTTTGTCTTGGTTTTTACGTTGTGTTGATTTAAATGTGATTTTTATGGTTTTCATGTGATGTAAAGCACTTTGAATTGCCTTGTGTTGAATTGTGCTATATAAATAAATTTGCCTTGCCTTGCCTTCTGCTCAAAATTTTTCTTCCCCCAGAAAATTGAGATTTTAAGCTTTCCAGTGATGTATCACACGTGCATATTGGACAGTTTTGAAAGTTGGCTAAATTGGGGGTCTCAGAGCGGAACTTCAAGTCACCTGAGTGTTGTCCGCCATATATGTTTTTTTTTTTTTATACGATCTAAAGGTTTTTTGAGTGAAAGCAGTGAATTAGTCTTTTTTTTTTTATTCTAGTTACATCTGAGATGCAATTGTTGGCTGTTTTCAACAATATACATCGAAAATAAAGACATTGATTGACTGGAAATGGTTTAAGATTAGATGAAATCTCTTATTTTCTCATGTATATTTATAATTGCTCTTCACCAAAAAATATATTTGTTTTATCCGATTACTCAATTAATCGATAGAATTTTCAGTCGATTACTAAAATATTCGATAGCTGCAGCCCTCGTTCATACGCTGGCGATATAACCCGAATTTCCGCGTAAATTGGAATTAACCCTTTAAAAATAACTGTTCAAAAAGTCCAAAAGTATTTGTTTGTTTTTTTTTAATGATGAAAGATACACTGCCCTCAGGTGGCAGCGTTGGGTGCGGGTGGACTGTCGCCTTGGCTTCTATGACCGAGTAGGAGACTCGGTCTTACATGGATAAAGGGTAGCTGCACTCTGGTTTGGCCCACATCAGGCTGTAAGCTGTTTCAGCTAACATGACGATATGACGGTATAAAACATTTTCGATCGTCATATGATGGGGGGAAAATTTACATTATGCTTTTGTGATGTATGATTGCTTCTGTGACATAGATTGTAACAACTTCTCTTGTTTTTCACCTTGTTGCCATAGTCAGGAAACGCGCTTGAGAATCTCACGAGATAACTTGTTTTGCACCATAGTATTGTTTTACTACACGCCTGGGTCCCATAGTTACACGCCTGGGTCCCATAGAGATAACTGTTTTGCACCCATAATATTGACCATTTGTCCCATGTGAAAAGCCCCTTTTCAAGGGGGCTGAACCAAAAGTAGCTTAAATGCTTGTGATTGGACGGGGCCGCACCGCTCGGGGGTGGAAGTTGGCCTCTCCGCCTCCGAGGGGTTCGTCCTTACAAAACCGGACACTTCCGGGCGACCCGTGAAGTCCGCCAGGGGTCACATACGGATCGCCTAGCTTTGCCCCTTTGCCGCTTTACTGGAGTGTTGTTGGGTTCCCACTCGTTTGTCACGGTAAGCGATTTTCATTGCTAGGGGACACTTGGTTGTGCTGTAACGTAGCGCGGGGATTCTCGGGTTGACAAACTCAAATCTAGCATCACGTTACCATTTGTTTGCTTGTTTTTGATATCTGTTTGCTTGCTCTTGTGGGATTGTAATCAATAAATCTCATTTATTCTGCATTTTCTAATCAATAAACATCGTCTGTTGAGCAAAAGTGTGCCTGTTACTGATTCACCGCGAACCTGGAAATTTCGGAAAACATCATAAATAGACCTGTTCCTGTGATATGCATACTGCATATTTTGGCCAACAGATGGCGCCTAACTTGCGCCAACTCGACTGTACATGAGTATTGCATACGTACATGACGAATGAACATAGCAACAGACAACTTAATTAACTCATTTGCTCCCAAAAACGTATAAATATGATCTATTTTAAATTGTTTCAGTGTCCCAAAGACGTATTTATACGTCTTTTACGTTTTTTTTTCACAAGAGACATCTCTGGGTTCTGATTCAACTTAGCTCCAAAGCACAATGCTGAAAATCCATTTTAAAGGAATAAAACTGGCCACTGGAGGGCAGTAGCGCATTTGGTAAGACCCCGAACCCGATTCAACGGAACGAACGGCCGGGCTGCACGGCCAGGGCGCTGGCGGAAGACGACCGAATGGACGTCGAGGATGCCAGGCGGCGGACGACCGGGCAAAACAACCGGGAAGATACCCGAGATGCCAAGCGCTGGACGACCGAGCAGAACAACCGGGACCACCAGTGCAGTGGACGATGCTGTTGAGTCCGTACTGCTCGCCAAGCAGAGCTGTGCTCGGCCGCTCTCGTCCCCCGCACCCTCCAGTGTCCCGCGACTCAGCCGGGACACTGGCGCATGGCCAAACCAGTTCCCCCGCAGGGACACAAGTTCCCCAGGCGAACTCCGCCACGAGACAGTGGTCACCACAAAAGAAAGACTAAAAAAAATCCATCTTTATGAGACAGGCGGCGATGAGGGAAAGGTTTACCCCGGCTGTCGCAGCCACAACAGCGTCATCTCTCTGTTAGTTATGTGTAAATAAATTGTTACTTTGCTATCAAAAGCTCTATTTGTCTTGTTGTTTATGGCATTTTGTAAAAGGAAAACATTATTCAGATGTTTGGGATGTAACTAAAGCAAAAAATAGCTTTGTTAAAGTCAAAGTTATGTTTGAAATGTATCCTTTTACAAAAAGCTCAATTTCTCTGTTTTTTCATCAGAAATGGGAAAATTGCTCAAACTAAGCTATTTTCTAATGCTGATTTCTAAAGAATGGAAAAAGATTAGGGCTGTCAAACGATTAAAATTTTTAATCGAGTTAATTACAGCTGAAAAATTAATTAATCTTAATAATCGCAATTAATCGCAATTCAAACCATCTATAAAATATGCCATATTTTTCGGTAAATTATTTTTGGAATGGAAAGACAAGATGGATATATACATTCAACATATGGTACATAAGGACTGTATTTGTTTATTATAGCAATAAATCAACAAGATGGCATTAACATTATTAACATTGTGTTAAAGCGATCCATGGATAGAAAGACTTGTAGTTCTTAAAAGAAAAATTAGTACAATTTATAGAAATTTTATATTAAAACCCCTCTTAATGTTTTCGTTTTAATGAAATTTGTAAAATTTTCAATCAAATAATAAACTAGTAGCCCGCCATTGTTGATGTCAATAATTACTTACACAATGCTGATGGGTGGTTGAAGCCTATAAAATCAGTCGCACCCAAGCGCCAGCAGAGGGCGGCAAAACTCCATATAACACAATTAACAAGTGGTGTTTTACTGTACCGTCATTTAAATCTGTTTGAGCGGGTAATCTGCGTTAATTGCGTCAAATATTTTAACGTGATTAATTTAAAAAATTAATTAACGCCCGTTAACGCGATAATTTTGACAGCCCTAAAAAAGATACAAACTAACTTTTTTCTCCTGCTGAAAGAAGAGAGTCTAATCTTTCTTTTGGTGGATTCCATGTTTATATAGAAATAGAAGAGAATTTTCTGTGGGCCTTGCAAAATCAGTCAAAATCCAGTAAAACGGCCGGGAGCAAAGGGCCTTGCTCCAGTGAAAATGGTTGGGAGTGAATGAGTTAAATTAGTTAAACAATGGGACTTCGACTTGGCCGACTTTGTTGTACGTATCCGTAAAGACAGTCTTTGTTTAAAAGGACAATTAATTAAACGAGTAATCGATATACTCTGTAAATGTCACTTTTTTCAATCACCTTCACAAGTTTTTTTTGGCCTTGTTGTAAGTCATAGTGAAGACAAAACGGATGACTATTTTCTTTTATTTCTATTTTTCTTTCTATTTTCTATTTTTTTCCCACTAATATAGGCGATAAATTGAAAATTTGGCACATTTAAAAAAATCAATAAAAAAAACAAAACAATTAAGGGCAAATTTATTGTATTTTTGATAGGCTTAGGGTTGCAATTAATCTCAATTTAAGATTTTTTTAAGTCAAATTCCAGTCACCTGCAGGCAATGAATTAATTAGTAAAACAATGGGACCTTGAGAGTTTGAAGAGTACATACCTTCCATTACACCAGTAGTAGAAGCCGGCGGTGACGGGTCTTGGTCCATCAGGGTTCTGTAGCGAATAGATCCGGTGCAACTGACGGTGCTGCCGCCGTCCTCTGATCGGGAATTGAGCAAACCCGGCGGTTTCGAGAAACCGATCACCTACAAAGACAGATTATGGTAATGAGCCAGCTCACCTGACTGACAACATCTACTAGGCATGTGATAATATATCAAAAAGGTGATATATATCGAGATACCTTGTATCCCAAAAGGTTATCGATATGCTCCCACCAAGAATCTATATGTCGTTTTAAAAAAGCTGTCACTGTTTAAAAAAAAAAGAAGGATCCAACAGGTTGCTACTAAAATCTTCCATTAGAATAGTGTGTACATTAGCTCACAGTGACACTTTTTAAAGACGATATATCAATTCTTGGTGGGAGCATAATGCATATGCCGAAATGTTCACACTCTAAGCCGCCACCCACCAGATGTGACACGAAAACGGCATTTGTTCACAGATAAGCCGCACTGGAATATAAACAGCAATTGTCCTCACTGTATTATGGAATATTTACACCAAAAGAAATGAACCAGTAACAGTTTATTTGATGACTGTCATAAGACCAAATGAACCACCATGAAGCTTTGAACCGATTGGCTGCAAAGCTTCATGGTGGTTCATTTGGTAACATTTTATTTGATGACTGTCATAAGACCAAATGAACCACCATGAAGCTTTGAACCGATTGGCAGCAAAGCTTCATGGTGGTTCATTTGGTCTTATGACAGTCGTCAAATAAAGTGTTACCGTTTAATAACACTTTATTTGACGACTGTCATAAGACCAAATGAACCGATTGGCTGCAAAGCTTCATGGTGGTTCATTTGGTCTTATCACAGTCGTCAAATAAAGTGTTACTAGTTAATGACACTTTATTTATTACCGGTTAATAACACTTTATTTGACGAGTGTCATAAGACCAAATGAACCATCATGAAGCTTTGAACCGATTGGCTGGAAAGCTTCATGGTGGTTCATTTGGTCTTATGACACTCGTCAAATAAAGTGTTACTGGTTAATACTTTATTTATTACCGGTTAATAACACTTTATTTGATGACTGTCATAACATTGGCTATAGGGGATAGTTGCCTTTCTCGCAGACACCGTGTAACTGTTTGGATCAGTTTAACACATTCATTATAGTAAAGCATTTAACCATAGTTTAGGCAGACTTCACTCCCTGCACTTTGACACAGTAAAGTGGACCAGCTTATCAGCCCTCACCTGATAAGCGAAGGACAAAAACGTCAGCATCTCTTCGGTGGAGTCAGGACACCACCGCCCTACCAAGGCAACATGTTGATAGCCTGGCGCCTTAGACGTCAACATATGCATCAGTTGCCGTGGCAACCACGACCCAGCCACGAAAAATGACGCATGAACTTGACTGCCCAAACCTGCCACGGAAGGATGATTCCAAGACAACACCCAGGCACATCTTCCGCCCACTCCACCGCATCTTTCAAAAGACTGAACATTTAGCTAACAACTGTTGCTTCTCTGGAACATTCTGATGTATCCGTTGTTTTGCGGACCCAGCATTGCCTCTCCGTCGTCTGTTTTGCCTTGCCTTTTGATCATGGTCGATGAATAAATCGACAACCTGTTTTCGGTGAGCCTTCTTTAAACCGTTCAAAATGGAGTCAGTAAAAAGGGTTAGCGCTGGAGTGAACGCGCGGAGTTTGGCCTTTCCGGCCGACTTGCTGGGGCTGCACCAGCGGGACGATTACTGGTTCGGCTGTCGTGGTTCCGGCGACTTGGCTGGGGGGCCGAATTTCTTCATGGCCTAATTATTTCTTCAGTGACTGTTCCAATTGTTTCATTAATTGCTACTTATGGTATTTGGCAACACTTTATTTGACAGTGACGCCATAAGACTGTCATTAGACAATCACAATCATGACATGACACTGTCATGAGCATTAATGAATGCTTATAACCAGTGTTGGGAGTAACGCCATTATAAATAACGCCGTTACGTAACGGCGTTATTTTTTCAGTAACGGGGTAATCTAACTAATTACTTTTTCCACCGTTACAATGCCGTTACCATGCCGTTACCGTTACTGACGGTCAAAAGCGGTGCGTTACTTACTCTGAATAAATTGAAGAAACTACCAGCCGTGTCGAGTCGACTCTCTGCTCTGTTGATTTGTCATCCAAGACTTGGGATGCGTTCACGTTCGAGAATAGCGCACGTACTTCTGACTCCAAGCTGTTTGTCCCTGCTCATTCAATTAGACAATGATTTCCAAAGTTTGGTAACGTTTCTGTGTTTGCTACACCTGAGCAGCCTCGTTCCCATCTCCCACTGTCAGACAGCAATAATTCTGCTTCCATCTTGAGGACGGCAGACGCTTTGAAGGTGACGTGAATTGTCGGGAAACGAGCCTACCTGAATGCAGCCCCTCGAGAGATGCGATTGAAGTGATTGTGATTGGCTGAGGGTTAAAGTCATGTGTCGTGGTAAGCCAATCAGAGCCGGTGATTTCACAAGCAAACCAGAACAGCGCGTGTGGCAAACACACTTACGCAAAACAGATGCACAGGGTCGGGATAGCAGACCATTCAGAGGAAAAATTGTCCTTTAAGAGGTGGAGATATAGACACTATTTCAAGTTTGTCGAAATTAAAGGAAAGAACCTGCATGTAATGTGTAATTTATGTCCCGGGGCAAAGCTTTTGTCGACATCTGTGGCAAGTAATTCAAATCTGCAGAAGCACCTAACAAGTTAACTACCTGTCTGTTCTTCTCTATTCCACTGACTCGAATACTGCTCAGAAAATGTCAAATTCTTTGACATACAACAAGTTCTTTTTAAAGTAACGGAAATAGTTACTTTCCCTGGTAACTAGTTACTTTTACTATAGAGTAATTCAGTTACTAACTCAGTTACTTTTTTGAAGAAATAGTGAGGAATGAAACTAATTACTTTTTTAAAGTAACGTGCCCAACACTGCTTATAACAGATGTCATTTGGTGTTATCCGGCAAATGATCTCACTTTGGAATGGATGTAAAACATCAGAGCTGGACATAAATGGAGTTAGTAACATAATTTGCCGAATGACACTTCATGACATCTGTTAATAACGTCTTGCCATTATTACGACGGTCTTATGACAGTCTTATGACGCCGCTGTCAAAAAAAAGTGTTAAAAAATACAATAACTAGCAATTAATGAAGAATTAACTAAACAAATAATTAGCACAGAACATGAATTTTGATTGTTATTTACATATGTAGCGCTGCAATGCATGTTAGGAGGCACGTGTTACCTATTAATCCAAATAAATCTACATATAAGCCACACTGGACTATAAACCGCAGGATTCAAAATGAAGAAAAAAAGTAGCAGTTTACATTCCGAAAATTACGGATAACCTTTTCGGCTAAAAATATGTTACACTCCTATATGTCTACCACTCACCTGCATGAGTCGAGGCTGCCCGCCCGCGCTGAGCGGTCTACATGGGAGCGTGCTTTTCTCCGTAACCCTCACCCACTTCTGTTTCGCAGACGCCAGCACATCAAAAGTGCTGTCTTCAGATTCGCTCTCCTGATCCTTGACGGTAGAATTTTCCTCTTCGGGGATGTGAACCAGCTGAGAAGATCCGGGGCGGGACTGGATGATCATTCTCGGTCCGGCCGAGTAGCCACTTCCTCCGTTCTGGATTTGGGGAGTTTTATTTTGAACGCAACTGGCGGCTATCTTTATATAAGAGGCTGGGATGTGAGCTTCTTGTCCAGCAGCTGGCGAGAGGTGGCTTCCCGCGTGGAGCTCCGCGTCCATGCCTCCGGCGGGTGTTTCGGAAGGATAGCGAAGATGTATGTCTCTTTGCGGAGATAAGGAAGCTGGTCTGATGCCGTCCATGACCTGCAGGGACAGTTTCCGCTTGTCGTTTTTATTCTTCCATTGGCTGAGGAGCTGTTTGGATCGGGTGGAATCCATGGAGGTGTGGATGGAGGCGTGTCGACGAGGAACGCGACAACCCTCTGATGAGGAGCCGCCGTGGTTCCTGAAGGAACAAGTTTTTGGACAATCATGAGAAAATTTAAAAAAGAAATATTTCTTTTTTCGCTCGATATCATTTCATTTCCTCACATGATGAACATTCCTTCTAGCTAGCGCCGTCAATGGCAGACAGTGAGTTAATTACTGGAATAGAATCTTTTAATTAATCCTGGGAATTGTTTTCTCTTGAACCCCTTGATGAATTCACATTTTTGGCAAATATGCATAAAAAGCGCGAGGGAAATACAGTGGGGCAGATAAGTATTCAGTCAACCACCAATTGTGCAAGTTATTCAACTTGAAAAGATTAGAGAGGCCTGTAATTGTCAACATGGGTAAACCTCAACCGTGAGAGACAGAATGAGGGAAAAAAAACAGAAAATCCCATTGTTTGATTTTTAAAGAATTTATTTCCAAATTAGAGTGGAAAATAAGTATTTTGTCACCTACAAACAAGCAAGATTTCTGGCTGTCAGAGAGATCTAACTACTTCTAACAAGGCTCCACTCGTTACTTGTATTAATGGCACCTGTTTTAACTCATTATCGGTATAAAAGACACCTGTCCACAATCTCAGTCAGTCACACTCCAAACTCCACTATGGCCAAGACCAAAGAGCTGTCAAAGGACACCAGAGACAAAATTGTAGACCTGCACCAGGCTGGGAAGACTGAATCTACAATAGGTAAAACGCTTGGTGTAAAGAAATCAACTGTGGGAGCAATTACTAGAAAATGGAAGACGTACAAGACCACTGATAATCTCCCTCGATCTGGGGCTCCATGCGAGATCTCACCCCGTGGCGTCAAAATGATAACAAGAACGGTGAGCAAAAATCCCAGAACCACACTGGGGGACCTAGTGAATGACCTACAGAGAGCTGGGACAACATTAACAAATGCTACTATCAGTAACATAATGCGCCGCCAGGGACTCAAATCCTGCACTGCCAGATGTGTCCCCCTGCTGAAGCCAGTACACATCCAGGCCCGTCTGCGGTTCGCTAGAGAGCATTTGGATGATCCAGAAGAGGACTGGGAGAATGTGTTATGGTCAGATGAAACCAAAATAGAACTTTTTGGTAGAAACACAGGTTCTCGTGTTTGGAGGAGAAAGAATACTGAATTGCATCCAGAGAACACCATACCCACTGTGAAGCATGGGGGTGGAAACATCATGCTTTGGGGCTGTTTTTCTGCAAAGGGACCAGGATACTGATCTGTGTAAAGGAAAGAATAAATGGGGCCATATATCGAGAGATTTTGAGTGAAAATGTCCTTCCATCAGCAAGGGCATTGAAGATGAGACGTGGCTGGGTCTTTCAGCATGACAATGATCCCAAACACACAGCCGGGGCAATAAAGGAGTGGCTTCGTAAGAAGCATTTCAAGGTCCTGGAGTGGCCTAGCCAGTCTCCAGATCTCAACCCCATAGAAAATCTGTGGAGGGAATTGAAAGTCCATGTTGCCCAACGTCAGCCTCAAAACATCACTG
This sequence comes from Corythoichthys intestinalis, assembly GCF_030265065.1. Classification (NCBI taxonomy): domain Eukaryota; kingdom Metazoa; phylum Chordata; class Actinopteri; order Syngnathiformes; family Syngnathidae; genus Corythoichthys; species Corythoichthys intestinalis. The sequence goes on along the minus strand of NC_080408.1, from coordinate 3,166,318 downwards.
CTCTAGAGGAGATCTGCATGGAGGAATGGGCCAAAATACCAGCAACAGTGTGTGAAAAGTAGGAGTGGGAACCTCTTGGTACCTCACGATACGATACGATTTGCGATAGAAAGCTCACGATAACTATGATCTGACGATATGGCGACACAACGATTTTCGATACATTGGTCAGGAAATCATTCTAGGATATTCTACAAAAGAACTAATAAACAGAAAAACAAGCTTCTGCTGTGAATTGGAATGAGTTTATCACTAGTACACGTTCAATCCGTTTGAAGTGGGAGGGTGGCAGCGAATGAACGAATGTTCATTCGCTGCCACCCTCCCAGTTCAAATGGATTGGACGTCTATGCCGTCAGTGGCAGCCAATGCCAGGCAATGAGTAATTTTGGGCCATTTAAGGTCATTTACCTGTTGATTTTCAGTTACTTCCTGTTGATTTTGGGGTATTTTATGGGTCACTTGCTGTTTATTTTGCGTTACAGAACAGAAAGTGACCTGGGAATCACCCAAATGAATGGGCCGTGACTGAAACTCAACAGGAAATGACCTGTAAATGCCCCGAAAATCGGACCGAATGACTGTGAATGCTCTGGTTTTGAACGAACGAACGTTCCCAGTCTAAATGGATTGGGCGTCGAGCACCGTCAATGGCAGCCTTTTTTCAAATTTAAAAACTTTTTTTAATTGACACATTTTTAAAACGATATCGCAATTCTTGACAGGAGCATATCGATAACCTTTTGGGAAACAAAGTATCACGATATATCACCATTTCGATATTTTGTCACACCCCTAGTGAAAAGCTTGTGAAGAGTTACAGAAAACATTTGGCCTCCGTTACTGCCAACAAAGGGTACATAACAGAGCATTGAGATGAACCTTTGGTATTGACCAAATACTTATTTTCCACCATGATTTGCAAATAAACTCTTTAAAAATCAAACAATGTGATTTTCTGTTTTTTTCCCCACATTCTGTCTCTCATGGATGAGGTTTAACCTTGTTGACAATTAAAGGCCTTTCTAATATTTTCAAGTGGGAGAACTTGCACAATTAGTGGTTGACTAAATACTTATTTGCCCCACTGTATGGCGGAAAACAAAGACAGGGCTGAAAAAGCAGTTTCTGCTCTTGCACCCCTCTTTAAAATAAACAGCTGCATTTTAAGCCAAAAGAACTGTTGTGTTTGATAGAACAATATGTCTATATGCTGCCATAGCAGATTCATGGCGCATTAAGCCCCTGAACTCTTTTTATTAATTTTTTTCTTTTAAAAATCCGGCTGTGGCCCTTCACATCTGTGTCTTAACACTTGGTGATACATGCTACATGGAGTTTTTGGATTGAAACAAGGTGAGTACGCGATAAAATCTCGTCAAAATCGTGGCGTTTTTAATTCTGCTCTCGCGCGCCCTCACCTCCGGTTAGGGTTTTGCTGTTTTAATTTTTTTTTTTTTTTTTTTTAAATGCCCTCCTGTTCAAAATTAGAATTCTATTAGTTACCTTGGCAACGTGCTGCTGTTGAAGTTTTTATCACAAGCCGTCATCGGGCTGGGCGGAATGATCATCTCCAAATCAGCATTGGTGACCTTGAGATTGGATTGAGAAGGCTCCCGGTAGGAGGCGCTTCGTGTCAGGATTCGTTTCGGCGGCTCCGGGGACAAGCTGTGGGGAGTGGTCCTGATGCTGATCGGTTCTGCTTGGCTGACTGACAACATGTGGTGGCCCACTAGATCGCAAGGTAAAAAGAACACAACAAAGTGGAAACTACAAATTGACCGATAAGGGATTTTCAAATGCTGATGCCGACATCTTTTTTTTTTTTTTGTGCCAATTTTCGACATCTAAAGTAGGGCTTTCAAAATTATCGCGTTAACGGGCGGTAATTAATTTTTTAAATTAATCACTTTAAAATATTTGACGCAATTAACGCACATGCCCCCCTCAAACAGATTAAAATGACAGCACAGTGCAATGCCAATTTGTTAATTGTGTTTTTTTGGAGTTTTGTCGCCCTCTGCTGGCGCTTGGGTGCGACTGATTTTATGGGCTTAAGCACCAATAAGCATTGTGTAATTATTGACATCAACAATGGCGGGCTACTTGTTTATTTTTTGATTTAAAATTTTACAAATTTTATTAAAACGAAAACATTAAGAGGGGTTTTAATATAAAATTTCTATCATTTGTACTAACATTTATCTTTTAAGAAGTACACGTCTTCCTATCCATGGAACGCTTTAACAGAATGTTAATAATGTTAATGCCATCTTGTTGATTTATTGTTATAATAAACAAATACAGTACTTATGTACTGTATGCTGATATATTCAGCTTGTGTCTTATCTTTCCATTCCAACAATAATTTACAGAAAAATACGGCATATTTTATAGATGGTTTGTATTGCGATTAATTAATTACGATTAATTACAAGTAATTGATTTTTAAGCTGTAATTAACTCGATTAAAAAATTTTATCGTTTGACAGCCCTAATCTAAAGCCGATTTTGTTTGATGATATTTGAGGCCAATATACTTTTAAAAACATGTTGGTTATAAAAAAACAAATGAAACAGTCATTATTAGAAGTTAAATCTGTCTTATGCTATTTCATCATGTAAGACTAACCACTAGGTGGTGCAAATTACAAATAAAGATGATCTCCCAAGCACTAACGGGCGGCCTTCATGAGAAAGAATGTTAAATAAACACCAACCCATTATATCAGCTACAGTATATATCACCAGTTGTTTACCATTTAGTTATTTTAATCTTGACCGAATAGTTTCGTTTCTTTACCTTGATGGCTATTGTTGACTTCTGATTGGCACACACTGTGGAAAGAAGAAGGGGGAGGCTTCCTTAACGTAAAAGACAACTTTCGCCTTTTCGACTTATCTTCTCCAGGCCGGAAACTTCCCACCGCAAAAATTCCCTGTATACAAATATACGTTGTCAGTCTGACAGCACGTGAAAACAGCAATTTCGACAGAAAAAATGGACAAAACTATTTGTTGACTGCGTTACCAGGTAGGACGCAACGGCTAACCCCAGAATCCAGCCGCAGTAGACATCAACGGGGTGGTTCCGGAACTGGATGATCCGGGTTAATCCGGCCAGGATAGCCAACATGATGAAAGAAAACACCAAGAGAGGCTTCAGTAGCTTTGTGGAGTCTGTCAGCACTGTGTTTAAATACATCTGAAACACAGTTCATAATAATTTTTAAAATAACAATTTTTAAAAAATATTACTGCCATCGAAAAACTGATATCATAGGTCACCTGTGGGTTATATTTCTGTGCATGCATTGACTTACTGAGACGTAAACAGCAGCAAAGCCAGCCATAGACGCATGCTGAGAGGGAAAAGACTTCCTACAAAATAAGAAGAATCAGTCAAATGTGGCCAGTCAATTGCCAAAATGACAAATTTATGTTTATTCTACATATTGACTTTATTTTTGCCAAAGAAGCAAACAGTGGCTGTCTCAATTTCAGCCATGAGACGTCGCAACAATAACCAAATGACTATTATACCAATCAGTGGTAATAATGTTTTTGTTTGTTTTTTTTACTCGAGGGCACTCATGCTCTTTGGAAGAGTTTCTTAGTTTTGTTCTGGTCTGAATTCAAGGATTTTTGGGTCATCTTTTGGCATAATATGGTCATGTAATAAGTTACACAGTGATTCCTCGCTACTTCGCGCATCAAACTTAGCGCCTTCAGTCCATCACGGATTTTTTTTTTGTCAATTAAAAAAATTTTAAAAATACAGATGAGCTGACCCGAGCCAATCGCGTAGTCTCACTCTCCCTCCCTCCCTCTCCCTGCTCTTTGTTCTTCAGAGAGTGAACTGGAGTTGCTTATTGAAGTAAACGATGATTGACAGCTTTGATTTTGCCATTGACTTGACCTTCAAAGCGCCGCATGCGTCAATCATCGTTTAACTTGTTAAACAGTTGCTTTGGCAACTTATTGTGTGAAAGCAGCTGGAGCAGACTCATTCAACGAAGCATTTAATAAAGACAATCATTTTTTTTTTTTTAATGGATTAGGCATCTACTTTTTTCTGGTTTAAAGATAATTCTGTGGGAAAGTAACATGTTTTAAACCAGTTATCAAAAAAATATATATATTTGTGTGTGTATATACTGTATATATACTTTATATACACATACATAATTTTTTAAAAATCATACTTAGGGAAAAAAAAAAAAATTGGGGGGGGGCGCTACTTCGCAGTTTTTCCACTTATCGCGGCGAGTTCTGGTCGTCATTTACCGCAAAAAACGAGTGCTCATCGTAGTACAGTATGATAATAACAGTTCATACAGATGAAGTTTTGCTTAGAAAAAAATACACCATTGTTTAAAAAAAAAAAAAAACAGACATTGTAAGCATTTACTCACAATGTTACTCAGTACTTGAGTATTCTTTTCAACAAATACTTTTTTTTACTTGTATTTGAGGAGGACTTTAAACACACCTAAGTTTACCTCAAAGTCTATGTTTGCCCTTTTTATAAAAGGCCAAAAACACCCATAAAAAAGGCTCAGGACCTGAAGGGTTAAATTATTTTAGTTTAAAATATTATTTATCATACTATTTCAAATTTAGCAGGATAGATGTTTATTTTACTGTATTTAGTAGGGCTGCCAAAATTATCGCATTAACAGGTGGTAATTAATTGCTTTAATTAATCACGTTAATATATTTGACGCATTTAACCCACATGCCCCGCTCAAACAGATTAAAATGACAGCACAGTGTAATGTCCACTTGTTACTTGTGTTTTTCGGTGTTTTGTCGTCCTCTGCTGGCGCTTGGGTGCGACTGATTTTATGGGTTTCAGCACCATGAATGAGCATTGTGTAATTATTGACATCAACAATGGCGAGCTACTAGTTTATTTTTTGATTGAAAATTTTACAAATTTTATTAAAACGAAAACATTAAGATGGGTTTCAATATAAAATTTATATAACTTGTACTAACATTTATCTTTTAAGAACTACAAGTCTTTCTATCCATGGATCGCGTTAACAGAATGTTAATAATGTTAATGCCATCTTGTTGATTTATTGTTATAATAAACAAATACTGTACTTATGATCTGTATGTTGAATGTATATATCCGTCTTGTGTCTTATCTTTCCATTCCAACAATAATTTGCAGAAAAATATGGCATATTTTAGAGATGGTTTGAATTGCGATTAATTCATTTTTAAGCTGTAATTAACTCGATTAAAAATTTTAATCGTTTGACAGCCCTAGTATTTAGTACTATTTTGTATTTAAAATACATTGCTGATAAATATTGTTTTTCCATGTGCTTATATCACTCAAATATGTACCTAATTATTTCAGGTTTGGGTACAATTATAATAATGTAATTATTAACAAAATAAATCAGTTATTACATCCCAAAAAAAGAATTAAAGAATGACGGTTATCGGGCCGGCTGACTCTACCAATGAGGTGTCCTTGTTTTTTCTGTGTTTTTTTTTTTTTTTAATAGAGAGTTGGCAACCCTACTTGTAGCCACATCAACCTTAATTGCTAATGCTAAGCTAACATGTATGTGAAGCCGTCTCTCCACGGCCAGTGTTGTCAGTAACGCGTTACTAAGTAATTTTTGATTTTTGTTCATTTCATTATTTTTTGTTGTTTTATTGCTTTACAACTTTTATAGACAATATTTTAACAGCTAGGTCTTTATTTTAAATGGGAAGTTCAGAATTTTTGACATTAGGCGTTATCTTGGAGTTAGCGGGGGTTTATTTACTCGTTGGAGTTGATTTGAACAAATTCCGTGCAGTTTGTCAGTTATTTGCTAGTTTCAGGGCTCCGGGGTGGCTAAGCTAGCGCGAGTCAATGGTGGTTGAAATCAACTCCATCGACTAATTAAACCCCCGCTAACTCAAAGATTAAGCCTTATGTCAAAAATTCAATTACATGCGATGACATTTTTTTGTTGTCATTTTTATGTTGAGGCAGCAAAAGGAGAAAAATTGGTAAAAAGTAACTGATAAGTTACTTTTAAAGTAAATTAGTTACTTTGATAATAAAGTAATCAGTAAAGTAATTAGATTACTTTTTTTTAGGTATAATCAGTAATCAGTAATCAAATTACTTTTTTAAGTAATCTGTGACAACACTGTCCACGGCCATAATCTCTCTTTGTTGATGCTTACCTGTGTGGTGCGCAATTTTTTGCCTCCCATTACTGATTCTTTGTAGAATCAGCCGAAACTGATACCACACTTTTTGAAGAAAAATATATTAGTAAATCCTAAATTACTGTAAAGTAATTGCTTTTGAATGCGCAACGTTCGTGCATTTGCTGCTAGCACTCCCACTTTAGATGGATTGGACAGCTAATAGTGATAAACTATTTGGGGTGACGGTTCATCAAGAACAAATCTTATTTTTTAAAACTCACTGGCTACCATTGACGGGGAGATACGTCCAATCCGTTCGAAGTGGGAGGGTAGCAGCGAGTGAACGTTCATTTGCTGACACCCTTCACTTCAAATAGATTGTACGTCTACTAGTGATAATATCAGAAGAACAAATTACATTTTTAACTGCCACTAACGGCCCTAGACCGATAACGTCATTCTAGTGTCGTATTGATACCGATACGGAAACTCGCATTAGTATCGGTAGCAATTTACCTCCCAGCAATGATGAGCGGAGTGTCTTGTCCGGAACAAATGTCTTCCAGAATAAAAGCTTCATCACAAGTTGATACATTTATGTGCGTTAAATTGGGTTTGCACACGTCCAGCCAGTAAGGTGTGTGCTGTCCAGTCGAAAGCTGAAAAATGTCCGTTATCAGCGCGGTTACACACAGGCCGAAGATATGGACCCCTGTGAAAAATCAGGAGAAGTTTGATTCCGTTGTAGTAAAGGGAAATAGTGTTTTTGCTAACATGCTAATCAATAATCAGAGACATGTCTGCTTCTATTGTTTTAGTACAGAACGAAACAAATATATTAAAACCATAGTGTAACCAACAAAAAAATACTGTACCTTCTAACATAGACTTCATAATATATTGACGATTCAAGAGCAGTTATTCTCAAACACACGCAGCGAACTAATTCCGGATTAAGATTGAAAAAGTACGAAGCTGTACCGCATAAAAACAGGAAGAATTGTTTCAGGAGTGATTTCTTCGAGGATTCAAGGTAATTATTATATTTTTCGTACCTAGCATGCATTTTGAAACGTTGTGAAAAAAAATCAATTGGAGAAATTAGCCGCTACGGCATGGGGTGGCAAACCGGTCCTCGAGGGTCGCAGTGGGTCCTGGTCTTTGTTCCAACTGACCCAGCACAGATAGTTTAAATAGTTTATCCAATGAGGTTTCAGCAGAAATGAGAAGCACCTGCCTGCAATCAACTGATTGCACTGCAGATTGGTGAAAATCTGTCCTCTTAAAGGGTTGCAACAAAAACCCGCAACCACTGCGGCCCTTTGTGGAATAGTTTGCCCACCCCTGCGCTACGGCATACTTGGCAAAATTTACGTTAAATAAATGCTAACTGCCCGGCTTTTTAACCAAGAATCAAGACTGTTTTATGTTCATATCTATAAAGAATTCAGAGATTTAAGGATTTATTCGCAAGAATTTTCAATGTAAAAAGCTCTTTTTAAGGCGGACACCACATTGGCTTACAGACTAGCATCATACTTTGACATATTACGTAAGATAAATGCTAACTGCCCAGTTATTTTGCTTTTAACCAAGAATTGAGACTGTTTTACGTTCATATCTATAAAGAATTCAGGGATTTAAGCATTTATTCATAAGAATTTTCAACATAAAAAGATCTTTGTTGTGCATTGAACGTATAATGATGTATAAGGACAATAAAGGGCTATTCTATCCTATTCTGTTTTCAAACAATGCAGAATTGCACTTTCATTTCACAAGAGCAATAAGTGTATTCAAAAATAAATAAAAATACCTGAACTTACCCTCATACAGTGTAAAAAAAATATGAAATGAGGAACAAAATATATCAAAAGAACAATTGGCTAACTTGCATTGCAAAGGTCCGCTAGCTTAAATGCTATAAAATGCTAGCGTTATTTTTTTTAACTGCTCTCAACAAATCATTCAAACAAATACTCCCACAAAAATCTGCTAAATACACTTCTAAACTAAATAACAAATGCATACACAAACATTTTAGCTCAAACAATAGCATACATTATGTTGGTCTTAACAGGGAGCAGCTGGATCCAGCCATGTTAGATGAGTTATGTCATATTCACTGTTGCCACTATCCACCCAAACGAATAAATAATTCTCATGGAATTACTCGAGTTAATCGTTGCAGCACCCGTTTACATGATTCCTATTTCATAACACGTAAACGAAGCAGCACACAGACAAAGATTTTGCTCCGCCAGCACTTCCGAAACAAGTCCTCTGGCGCGGACTTGTCGCTTAATTGCACAAAAGCGTGGCTTCAGAAGAGCACCGTCGCGGGATTCGACTTACAACTCCATGTCATACCTGGGAAAGGACACTAAAAGAAATCAATGGAGCTACACATAATGACTTTAAAAGCTAACTTAAAACAGATGGCACTAATTACAGGTGGCGGCGCATTGCTTTCCTGCCAGGCTGACTTGGCAACACCGACAGCCAATTACAAGAGCAATCCATGCGTGAATGCTCAACTCTGACGTCACGTCTGGGCCAGAAGCCTGCTACATTCGGCTAAGAATTATTCCAAGATCGATCTGTATCAGCTGATATACTGTAATTTTCAGACTATAAAGCGCACCTGACTATGAGCCGCCACCCACCAAATTTGACACAAAAACGGCATTTGTCCATAGACAAGCCAGACTGGACTATAAGCCGCAGCTGTTCTCACTGTATTATGGGATATTTACACCACAAGATATAACCGGTAACACTTTATTTGACAGTGGCATCATAAGACTGTCATAAGACCAAATGAACCACCGTGAAGCTTTTCAGCCAATTGTTTCAAAGCTTCATGGTGGTTCATTCTCATTGCTTCAAGAAGCTTCATTTGGCCATCACTGCTCCCTTGGAGGAGACAGTCAACCTCTGTTGTCACCTGCTGTTAACACTGTTGTCGTCCAACATGCCTCCTAGCGTGCATTGCAGCGCTACAGATGGAAATAACATTTAAAATTTATATTCTGTGCTCATTAATCATTACTTTAGTTACTGTTCCAGTTGTTTCATTAATTGCTAATTATGGTATTTGGTAACACATTTTTTTGACAGTGGCGCCATAAGACTGTCATAAGACCAAAGGAACCACCATGAAGCTTTGAACCAATTGGCTTCATTGCTTCAAGATGCTTCATTTGGCCATCACTGCTCCCTTGGAGGAGACTGTCAACCTCTTATGCCACCTGCTGTAAACACTGTTGTCGTCCACTGTGCCTCCTAGCATGCATTGCAGCGCTACAGATGTAAATAATCAAAATTCAAGTTCTGTGCTAATTATTTCTTCAGTTACTGTTCCGGTTGTTTCATCAATTGCTAGTTAAGGTATTTGGTAACACTTTATTTGACTTTGGCGCTATAAAACTGTCATAAGACCATCACAATTATGACATGACACTGCCATGAGCATTAATGAATGCTTATGACAGATGCCATTTTGTGTCATCTGGCAAGTTATCTCACTTTTGAATGGATGTGAAAGATCCGAGCAGGAGATGGTGATATAATTTGCTGGATGACACTTAATAACATCTGTCATAAACATTCATTAATGCCCAAGATACTGTCATGTCATTATTATGGTGTTTTTTTGGCAGTCTTATGATGCCACTGTCAAATAAGCTGCACTAGATTATAAACTGCAGGATTCAAAATGAGGGAAAAAATTAGCAACTTGTAGTCCGAAAATTACGGTATTAGGATGACTGTTATTGTCATTGTTTGGGTGAGGATCTTTTTCCCTCTTGCGGTTTAGTGTGAAAATAACATGTAAAATGATCTAATACAGGTAGCCCCCGGGTTACGACGTACTCGACCTGAGCGATTTCGACGTTACGACACCGGAGTCTCGTCCGCCATTTTGTCTCCAGTTGTTTTTTAGTCGCATAAACAGTACCCTATTGTCCCTCACAGTATCTTATTTTTTTCTTTACTTTATTAATATGACGTGTTCTGTCCTCACTAAACGGGAAGTTGTTCAGCTTTACAGACATCAATCAAGGCAGTTGTGCTTTTTGAAGCTTTTGGCTTCCTTCACTTTTGACAATTTGTAAAGCTGTAACACATATGTACACTTACGTTCAAAACGACACACATTTTAACAGTAAAACCCTTGACACAAAAGAACTGGTGTTCAAACATCCATAGAGTCTGATCAATATGGAAACTTAGTAGATTAATTTGCCTAGAAAAAGTATTATAACGTATTTACAATTCTCATAGCAAATCGCTTACGCGTAACTTCACGTAACTCCACAAACTGTGGCTTTAAACTTAAATACAAATGCATACACACATATACAGTATATTAGCTGAAACAACTTACAGCCTTATGTGGGCCAAACCAGAGCGCAGCTGTCCTTTATCCATGTCAAACGTCTGAATCTGTCATTCAAGGCGACAGTCCAGCCAGACCCACCGCTGCCACCAGAGGGCAGTGTATCCTCCATCATCAAACAAAATACAATAGTTTTTGGGGTACTCAAAGGGTTCCGACTTACACAGAAACTCGGTTTACGTCGCCAGTATAGGAACAGAACTCGTTCGTAACCTGGGGACTACCTGTATTCTTCTTTTTTTCACATACATGAGCATTATGTAGCACATTGTGGTGTGTGCACTTCATTTGTTGCATTTATAGTCAAACGAAGTTACACTATTGCATTGCTGCGAGCAGGGATGATCTATCATCACGTTTTATCTTTCGTATGATGAATGATTTTTAGTAATATAAAGTGAAAAAAGCTTCAAAAAACTTTGTACAATCAAATTTTGGTGTACAAAAGCCTTCCTAATTCGAGGTACCACTGTAGTAGTATTCTGTGGCTCAAGTTGCTGAAGGCGTTTCCTCACCAATGAAGCGAACAACTCTGCGAATGTAGGAGTTGAAGTTACAGCCCGCGGCGCTGATGTTGGCCTCAGTCTGGATGGTCGATGACCTCCTGGATAGATAGCAGAATAGAATAGCCTCTCCTATTAGGATCTAAACAAAAGAAAAATAATCATTCATTTGGCAGCTCAGCTAACTGCCTGACATTCACAATGATAGATGAACAAGATCTGCTCTTAATATGAACTATTTTTACATTTAGCACATGGTAAAGTAGCCATATTGCCACTTACAACTGTCAAACTAAGGGAACACATCAACATCCTGCTACTGATGTAACTGCTTTAATGTTATCTCATAAATTTATTTATCGGTGCCCATCGACGGTGACAGACGTCTAATCCATTTGACCCAAAACATGTTTTTCCTTTTATCTCTTTAATGCCTGACTTTATTTTGAAAAAAATATATACATCAAAAAGCATTGGGGAACTACATATAGAGTATATGAAAATAATAATATATATTACTTATTTCAAATATCTCAAAAAAAAAAAAAAAAAAGAAACTTCTAAAAAAAAATTTTTAAAAAACAAGATTTTAAAAAAGCAAAAGAATTAGAAGAAAATGTAAAAAAAAAAAAAAAAAAAAAAAAATCATTAGTATTTTGGTATTTAAAACAATTTAAAGAAACCATTTTGGGGTAGATATAAACAGTAAATAAAGAGGAGGTATTTATGAATCCATGCCATCTTTTTTTAAATTATTTATTCATTAACAAAAACAAAAAAAAAACAGTTATTACCATCATATAGCATTTAAGCTAGCAGATTTTTGTTATGCAAGTACCGTATTGGCCCGAATATAAGTCTGCCCTGATCATAAGATGACCCCCCTCTTTTTCAAGACTCAAGTTTGAAAAAATACTTTTTGAACACCAAATTAATTTTTATACAGAAAATAATCACAGTACAACTGAAACAAATGATTATAACAATATATTAGAGAGAAAAAGCATGTTATTTTGCCTCATTCAAATCTTAATATCAGAACATTTAAATATGTAAACTAAAATGCGATCACATTCGTAAATGAATGGCTTCTGGTTTTTGAAATGTAAATAAACCAATCTATTGTGATAAAACAACAAAATTGCAATAACTGCATTAACCAAAGTGAAGTCTAACTGTAACTGCAGTCTTGAAACAAATCTGAATAAGGAAAAACATTGCAATAAAATAATGCAAACTGGTTAAACTTGAGAGTAGCTGAGATTTGTCATGACAGAACATCGCTTGCTTCAATGATATCTGGCGCCATCTAGCGTCGTGAATGGGGAGAGTAGCTGATCTGTCATGCCAGAACATCAATTCAATGATATCTGGCGCCATCCAGCATCGTGAATGGGTATAATGTCTGGACCGCGAATATAAGACGACCCCCTCTTTTCCATTGTTATTTCAATGCAAAAAACACCTTCTTATATTCGGGCCAATACGGTAATTGGCTAACTCGCATAGCAAAAGTCTGCTAGCATAAATGCTATAAAATTCAAATATTTACAACAATTGGCTAACTTGCATAGGAGAAGTCCGCTAGCTTAAATACTATATAATGCTCATGTTTACAACAACTGGATAACTTGCATAACAAAAGTCCATGAACTTAAATGATATATAATGCTAATGTTGTCAACAATTGGATAACTTGCATAACAAAAGTCCACTAACTTAAATGCTTTATAATGCTAATGTTTACAACAAATGGCTAACTTGCATAGCCAAAGTCCGCAAATTTAAGTGCTATATAATGCTAATGTTGAAACCAATTGGCTAACTTGCATAGCAAAAGTCCTAGCTTAAATGCTATATAATGCTAATGTTGACAATTATTGGATAACTTGCATAGCAAAAGTCCGAAAGCATAAATGCTATATAATGTTAATGTTTACACCAATTGGCTAACCTGCATAGGAAAAGTCCACTAGCTTGAATGCTATATAATCCTAATGTTTACAGCAATTGGCTAACTGCCAGAGCCCTAGATACAATCTTCTGGTACGCACCATAATGCTTAAATTTATTTTATTTCTGTCGATCTCCCTTTAGGGGGTCCGTACTCCAAAGCTTTACGTATATTAGTTAATTCATTGGCTGCCACTAACGACCCTAAACGTCCAATCCGTTTGAAGTGGGAGGGCTGACAGCCAATGACGAACGTCCTGCTAGCGATGACCTCATTTCGATTCGCGGATGACTGATGATCGGACACCACGTGATTAGCATAGCATACGTACATACTGTAGCATCTAGCGTGTTGTAAGTGCATTCTACTCACGGTCGTAGTAGGAATGGCAAAAGCCAAGCTGAAAAGCAGAGGCAGAGGACAAACTTCTTTTTGCGGTGTGACATAGGGTAGAGAAAGACTTTTGTCATTGCAGCTGTACCCAGAATGCACTGGTTGGAAAAGATCGGTTAGCTCCAGGAAGTAGAGACTGATGACCGATAGCGCTAGAATAGGTAGCTGCGATAAAAACAGACACAAACGAACACGTTAAAGGTATAAATTACATGAAAAAAAATCACTATAATACCATCTCCTGTCATTATTGCTGTAAATAGACATGTTGGCCAGCAGATAGCGCCCAAATTGCTACATATTACAATTCCATGTCATAGTAGTAACACCAATCGGCCTCAAGATGTCCCTACTGGCTCTTCCGTCCAACCGCCCAAGTTTATTTTTTCTGCATCTGTCTTTAATACTTTTAGTGTTATTGACTTACCAATTTTGTTGATCAACAAAAGCAAAACATTTGACGGGAAAAATTTAATATTGAAACTCAAAACAGAAAACAAACGTTGTCTATAAAATTGAGGAAGTTGAAGAAATCAATTGTTTAAAAAGAAAAATTAGAAATCTTAAAAACAAAAACAACCCGGGTTGATAGATCCTACAAATCATCAAAAATAACTATTGGCTAAAATTTAAAACCAGCTCTTATTAAAGTACATTACGCTTCCTTCCGGTAGGTTACGTTACGCTACGTTACTCTACGTTACGTGAAGCTACGATATGTTATGCTATGCTATGCTAAAATTAGGGATGTAGCAAAAGCAAAATTCTTGGCCAAAACTGGCCAAAAACAAAACAAAACTGAAAGACATATGCATATAATTCATTATTTATTTATTTATACAATTTTATTTTATCTTATTACTTTCCGATTATTACCCCTTGCCTTAGCATTGGTTCTACAACCCTGGACGCTTGAGAAATTTAGTTTAAGAGGTCTGAAACCTTTTAACTCTTTGACCGCCATTGACGGCGACATACGCCCAAACCATTTGAATTCAGGGGCTTGGATGTCCATCAATGGCGGCAAATGAGTTCATATATATATATATATATATGTATACAGTGGTATGAAAAAGTATCTGAACCTTTTGGAATTTTTCACATTTCTGCATAAAATCACCATCAAGTCTGATCTGATCTTTGTCAAAATCACACAGATGAAAATACAGTGTCTGTTTTAACTAAAACCACCCAAACATTGAGAGATTTTCATATTTTAATGAGGATAGCATGCAAACAATGACAGATGGGGGGAAAATAAGTAAGTGAACCCTCTGCCTAAGGAGACTTAAAGAGCAATTGAAACCAATTTTTAGCAAACATTTTAAGTCAGGTGTGTGCCCAATCACTGATGAGTGGTTTAAAGCTGCCCTACCCACTATAAAACACACACCTGGTAAGAAATGTCTTGATGAGAAGCATTTTCTGATGTGCATCACGGCTCGGTCAAAAGAGCTGTCTGAAGACCTGCGATCAAAACCATCTCTAAAAGTCTGGATGTTCATCTATCGACAGTCAGAGAAGTTGTCCATAAATGGAGAGCATTTGGTACTGTTGCTACTCTCCCAAGGAGTGGCCGTCCACCAAAGATGACCCCAAGAGTTCAGCGCAAAATACTCAGAGAGGTTAAAAAAAGAACCCTGGAATGTCTGCTAAAGACTTACAGAAATCACAGGCACAGTCCAATATCTCTGTGCACACATCAACTATACTATATGTAAAACAATGGCCAAGAATGGGGTTCATGGGAAGACTCCGCCTAGGAAGCCACTGCTGTCTAACAAAAACATTGTTGCTCGTTTAATGTTCGCAAAAAGGCACTTGGACACTCCACATAATTTGTGGGCAAAATATTTTGTGGACTTATGAAACCAAAGTTGAATTTTTGGGGGGTAACACCCAACGTCATGTGTGGAGGAAAAATGGAACAGCTCACCAAGTTACTTAAAGCAGACACTGTTTTTTCATCCGTGTGATTTTGACAAAGGTCAGATCACATTTAATGGTGATTTAATGCAGAAATGTGAGAAATTCCAAAAAGGTTCAGATACTTTTTCATACCACTGTATGTATATATATATATAGTATATATCATATATCATTACAAAATAAAAAAACATATATAACTATATATTTTAAAAAGTGTATTCATTTTTCTTGTAGTTTAACTCCATCATATCATTCTGAAGCACAATGTTTAGAAATGTCAAGCTATAAGCTTTCATTTATTGATGGAAGGATGATTTTTCTAGCCCTTCTTTTGTCTGTCAGTTGCTATGTGCCCGCATTTTATTTCTCACTCTGTCATATCATCCTACCCGCTAAACGGCTGCTAGGCAACTACGCGGACTGAATGAGGTTTATTTTTGTATCCGCGCACTCCGGACTAGATCCGCCGAAGTAGGAAAATATCATCCATGTAACGTACAGTACGCTTACAACGAAGATGTGTGTAATTGTAAAAATTGACGGCAACTGACAACTAGTGCTGTACGATATGGAAAAAATCGGCGAACATTCCTCGGCTGTCCTTCCAATATAAGTGAATTGAACGTCGATCGTTGTCAGTGGCAGGGAATGAGTTCATTTTACGTCACTTCCGAGTCATTTTAAGATACTTACTGATCACTTCTTGTAAATTTAGGGTTATTAAATGTTGTTTTTTGGCATATCCGCATCGCTACCTGTTAGTTTTGATGTATATTCTAACTGAGGAAAAAGTTAGGACACTCTACCACCTAATAGCTATTGTTAACCCGTGTTGCTGAAATAGCTTCAGTGAGACGCTTTTTTGTAGCCATCTATTAGGGTCTCCTAACTTTTTCCTCGGTTAGAATATGCATTTTTGTTGATAAATTTGGTTTAATGAGTAAAACAATGTTTTGTTTTGTTTTGTTTTTTTACCTGCAATTAAATCACTTTATTTCCCAGAAATAAAGAAAAACAAGATCAGACATTGATATGTGAACATTTCTAAATAAAGAACTGAATATTTCATGGGTTGTCCTAATTTTTTCACATGACTCTAACTGTGGACACAAAAGTGACCCAAGCGCAGTATTACATGCACTCGATAATTCAAATTTATGGTTTTACGGCACCAGTGTCAAAATAAAGGCATGTGAAATATATATATATGTATATATATATTAGGGGTGTCAAACGATTAAAATTTTTAATCAAGTTAATTACAGCTTAAAAATTAATTAATCGTAATTAATCGCAATTCAAACCATCTATAAAATATGCCATATTTTTCTTTAAATTATTGTAAGAATGGAAAGATAAGAGACAAGATGGATATATACATTCAACATACGGTTCATAAGTACTGTATTTGTTTATTATAACAATAAATCAACAAGATGGCATTAACATTATTAACATTCTGTTAAAGCGATCCATGGATAGAAAGACTCGTAGTTCTTAAAAAAAAATGTTAGTACAAGTTATAGAAATTTTATATTAAAACCCCTCTTAATGTTTTCGTTTTAATAAAATTTGTAAAATTTTCAATCAAAAAATAAACTAGTAGCCCGCCATTGTTGATGTCAATAATTACTTACACAATGCTCGTGGGGGCTGAAGCCGATAAAATCAGTTGCACCAAAGCGCCAGCAGAGGGCGACAAAACTCCGAAAAACACAACAAGCACACATTTCACTGTGCTGTCATTTTAATCTGTTTGAGCGGTGCATTTGTGCGTTATTTGCGTCAAATATTTTAACGTGATTAATTTAAAAAATGAATTACCACCCGTTAACGCGATAATTTTGACAGCCCTAATATATATATTGATATATATATTGATATATATTAAAAGCACTTTAAAATTATATCGGATCATATTAACATCGTTTTACATTATCGGTTTGGGGCGAAAATGCATGTTTCCTTCAAGGGAATTTAAAAGCCACCTGCCATTGTACAAGGGCTGGTCACGGCTTAGCACAGCAGTTATGCTTATTGACCATTAGATGTCTCCAAAGTAAGATGCTTGGGATTTCTTATGTGAGTGTTATCATTATTTATTAAAGCATCCAGTGGGGCATCACGATACAATTATATATATATTAAGTCCGCTCGCATATATTAGTATCTTTTTTTTAAGTTGGGCGATATCAGGATATTTGTTATGCTTTAAAATGTCATTGTCTGACAACTCTAATACAGTATATATATATATATATATATATATATATATATATATATATATATATATATATATATATAATTCAACAGACAAATTAAAAATAGTTCGGGGGCTTAATGCGCCATGAATCTGCTATGGCAGCATATTGTTCTATCAAACACAACAGTTGTTTTGGCTTAAAATACAGCAGTTTCTTTTAAAGAGGGGTGCAAGAGCAGAAACTGCTTTTTCAGCCTTGTCTGTGTTTTCCGCCATATGGTGGCTGCTAATTTCCTTACAGACTAGCCTCATAGTTTGCAATATTTAGGTAAAATAAATGTAAGTAAAATAAATGCTACCTGCACGTTTTGATTTTTTTTTTTGCTTTTAACTAAGAACTGATACCGTTTTACATCCATATTTATAAAGAATTCAGGGAGTTAAGCATTTATTCACAAGATTTTTTAACACAAAAAGCTCTTTGTTGTACTCAGGGGGCTGCCACAATGTCTTAACTAGCAGCACATTCGCCATATTTACATAAAATAAATATTAACTGCCCGTTTTTTTTGCTTTTCTTTTCTGCTTTTAACCAAGAATCGAGACTGTTTTACATCCAAATCTATAAAGAATTCAGGGATTTAAGCATTTATTCACAAGAATTTTATACAGAAAAAGCTCTTTGTCTGTGATTCCACTCGGTCAGCTTTGACGGCCTCGCCAACAATACAGGCCCCCTATTTATTGCCCCCACGTCCTGTGTCCCGTCAATACGTCATGAAGTCTATGATTACATATGTATTATTGTATATAACTATATATATTACATATATGTAGTATACTGTAAAAATGCTGTACATACATATACATATACATATATACATATACATTATATATATATATATATATATATATATATATATATATATATTTATATACAGTATATGGCGGAAAACACTCAGGTGAGTTGAAGTTCCGCTCTGAGAACCCCAATTTAGCCAACTTTCAAAATTGTCCGATATGCATGTGTGATACATCATTGGAAAGTTTAAAATCTCAATTTTCTGGGGGAAGAAAAATTTTGAGCAGGAGGGCATATTAAAAAAAAATAAATACATTTAAACAGCAAAACCCTATCTGGAGGTGAGACCACGCGAGAACAGAATTACAAACGCCATGACTTTAACGAGATATTATCGCGTACCTACTTTGTTTCGATCCAAAAACTCCATGTAGCATGTATCACTGAGTGTCAAGACACAGCTGTGAATGGCCACAGCTGGATTTTTGGGGGATTTTATGGGTGAAACATGGTAATATAACAATGGTCGCGATGCAGAAATCGCAGACATCAAGGACTGGTCAAGATTTTGTTTTTCATATATTTACCCTTTTAACTTTTTTTTTTTTTCAACTTTATTTTTGTTTGGATCAATTATTTATCAGATAACATATCGGAGAAAATGCGACAGAAACAAAAAAAAATACAATTAAGCGATAGTTATGAGGTAGATATCCGTGAATTTTTTACAGACACCATTTTTTTCATTGTGACATAATTCGTTTAAAAGTTTAGAACATGTGAGTGAATAATTTTTTTAAGTCGTTTTTTTTTTTTTTTAAAGAAATATGAGACATCAATGAATGATTCTGAGCTAAAAACGACAGACATTTTTGAATAATAAATATAATTAATTACCTTCGTTTTATGGCTAGTTTGAAACAAAAGCGGTTGCGTGACGTCTCTAAATGTGGGTTTTCAGGGTAAAATGGACAAATTAAAAATAGTTCAGGGGCTTAATGTGCCATGAATCTCCTAGGGCAGCATATACACATTTTGTTCGATCAAACACAACAGTTGTTTTGGTTTAAAATACAGCAGTGTCTTTTAAAGAGGAGTGCAAGAGCAGAAACTGCTTTTTCAGTCTTGTCTGTGTTTTCCACCATATATTTATATTACATATATATTTTAAATTTGAACTATTTCACTGGTGTTTTTTTTTTTTTTTTTTAAATTACAAAAAAAAAAGGAAAAAAATCCTGCAAATGATCCAAAATTAACTGGATAAGATCCAAAATGGACAGAAAGTGACCCAAAATAAATAGGAAGTAACCTATATGATCAGGATTAGTGATGCACGATAATACATTTTTCAACCGATATCGATAACCGGTAATTTCCTGCCCCATCCACCCGATAACCGATAATGTCACGCCGATAATTCTATTCAAATATGTATGTAAAATTTTTTAGTATACAAAGATCAAATGTTACTGTGCAAAAATTTAATTTAGTGCTATTTTTTTCCACATAAAATGTGAACAAGTAGTAAATTCCAACAACTAAACAATGGCAATGACGTTGTGTAATGGTAAGCTTTTGGCAATAATTACTTAGAGAGTAAACACACAAGTTGCACAAAAATGCCTTTAAAAGTAAGCCATTCCTAACATATATCACATTACTACACAGCAAAAACACCTCCTTAAAACTAGCAGCATTGGACAAAACTGTTGATTGCGCACATTTGGAGGCTAAATCAAGTATATAATTATCGGATTGCATTATCGGTTGAATTTCGTTTTATCTGGATTATCTGTGTGACGTCATAATTGCCATTATCGGACGATAATGATCGGTGACCGATATTATCGTGCATCTCTTATCAGGATATATGTAAGTGCAGTATGAATGAGCTTCAGCGTGAAAGCCCAGGGGCCGAATTTGACCCAAAGGCGGGCCGCTTTGGGCCCGCGGACCATATCTTTGAGTTAAACTAGCTCCATGCAGCTCGCTTTTAATCGTCTTGCTATCGATACAACTTGACTGTGCGGAGTCATATTACTGAGGTCAATCGAGGTAGAAAATGGATGGAAATATGCCAGCTTATCACCAAAAAAGCGACATGATATTCAGGTATTAAAATGGACTTTTTTTTTTTTGTTTGCATTTCGGTTTTCCATAAACTGCATCCCCGAAATTGAGTCAGCCTCAAGAAGGGCTTACTTAAACTCATTTGAATGTCAATGTTTTACTCCTCTTTAACACACAATTTGCGATAATCAGTCACATCAGTCATGACCTACTAACTAAACGTTATCTGCCAATCTGTGATTGTTTTATGATGAGATGATAGATAAGATTTTTTTTTTTTTTTAATGTCAGATACATACTAACCTCTACAAAATAAAAACATGGCAGCAGCGTTACGCTGTCCTTTGTCTCCTTTCCAAATTTTAGACGTTCCAGGGTTGTCATCCCGATCTGCTGAGCCTCCCGTTGCCGAGAAACAAGGCGCTCTATTTCTTGAAAAATTCTCTCCTTTTCCCCGCAAAAAAAAAAAAACAGATTGCCTTGGCGAGATGGTGACCTAGAGCTGACGGCGCTCCTGCGTTTCGGCTTTGGCTGTCCTAAATGCGTGGAATTGCATGTGTATCATTGGCATGACGTCCAAATTTCCAACTATTATCGTTGATCTCAAGTCCGCTGCGTGAATAAGGAATGGCAGCTCTTTGCTTACTCGCAAGGGCTCCGCTCTGTTGCCATAGATCGGTTGGGCTAACTTGCGGCCGATACTAGCCGCGCGCGCGCGCGCGTGCCCACGCACTCACGCGCGTGAGCAGACGGTGTTCAGCCTTCACTTGTTCTAAATCTTGCAAAGAAATGCGCAATTTCTTCTTCATTGACGGTGATGGACGTCCAATCCATTTGAAGTGGGAGGGATGGAGGAAAATGTACAAATGTACTCATTGCATCTTGGCCAGAGGAAGAATACATTTTTAACTCATTGGCAATTGTTGACTGGGATTGACGTCCAATTGCTTTGAAGTGGGAGGGATGGCAGCGAACGAAGTATGGATTGGACGTCTACTAGTGATAAACTCATGGGTGGGAAGGTGTATCCTTGCCATAGGAAAAACAAATTTCATTTTTTCACTCATTGGTAACTAGGGGTGGGAAACTCTTGGTACATCCCGATAGATACGATATGACTTGCGATACAAAGCTCACGATAAGGATGATCTCACGACAGGGGCGCCACTAGGTTTTAAGAGCAGAGTTACACAGGATGTCGGTGAATGTAGCGTGCAAGCACAAAACTTCACAAAAAGCTGACAAAGGCAGATGGATAGATACAGTGCCTTGCAAAAGTATTCGGCCCCCTTGAATCTTGCAACCTTTCGCCACATTTCAGGCTTCAAACATAAAGATATGAAATTGAATTTTTTTGTCAAGAATCAACAACAAGTGGGACACAATCGTGAAGTGGAACAACAGTTATTGGATAATTTAAACTTTTTGAACAAATAAAAAACTGAAAAGTGGGGCAGGCAATATTATTCAGCCCCTTTACTTTCAGTGCAGCAAACTCACTCCAGAAGTTCAGTGAGGATCTCTGAATGATCCAATGTTGTCCTAAATGACCGATGATGATAAATAGAATCCACCTGTGTGTAATCAAGTCTCCGTATAAATGCACCTGCTCTGTGATAGTCTCAGGGTTCTGTTTAAAGTGCAGAGAGCATTATGAAAACCAAGGAACACGCCAGGCAGGTCCGAGATACTGTTGTGGAGAAGTTTAAAGCCGGATTTGGATACAAAAAGATTTCCCAAGCTTTAAACATCTCAAGGAGCACTGTGCAAGCCATCATATTGAAATGGAAGGAGCATCAGACCACTGCAAATCTACCAAGACCCGGCCGTCCTTCCAAACTTTCTTCTCAAATAAGGAGAAAACTGATCAGAGATGCAGCCAAGAGGGCCATGATCACTCTGGATGAACTGCAGAGATCTACAGCTGAGGTGGGAGAGTCTGTCCATAGGACAACAATCAGTCGTACACTGCACAAATCTGGCCTTTATGGAAGAGTGGCAAGAAGAAAGCCATTTCTCAAAGATATCCATAAAAAGTCTGGTTTAAAGTTTGCCACAAGCCACCTGGGAGACACACCAAACATGTGGAAGAAGGTGCTCTGGTCATATGAAACCAAAATTGAACTTTTTGGCCACAATGCAAAACGATATGTTTGGCGTAAAAGCAACACAGCTCATCACCCTGAACACACCATAACCACTGTCAAACATGGTGGTGGCAGCATCATGGTTTGGGCCTGCTTTTCTTCAGCAGGGACAGGGAAGATGGTTAAAATTGACGGGAAGATGGATGCAGCCAAATACAGGAACATTCTGGAAGAAAACCTGTTGGTATCTGCACAAGACCTGAGACTGGGACGGAGATTTGTCTTCCAACAGGACAATGATCCAAAACATAAAGCCAAATCTACAATGGATTGGTTCAAAAATAAACGTATCCAGGTGTTAGAATGGCCAAGTCAAAGTCCAGACCTGAATCCAATGGAGAATCTGTGGAAAGAGCTGAAGACTGCTGTTCACAAACACTCTCCATCCAACCTCACTGAGCTGGAGCTGTTTTGCAAGGAAGAATGGGCAAGAATGTCAGTCTCTCGATGTGCAAAACTGATAGAAACACACCCCAAGCGACTTGCAGCTGTAATTGGAGCAAAAGGTGGCGCTACAAAGTATTAACGCAAGGGGGCCGAATAATATTGCACGCCCCACTTTTCAGTTTTTTATTTGTTAAAAAAGTTTAAATTATCCAATAAATGTTGTTCCACTTCACGATTGTGTCCCACTTGTTGTTGATTCTTGACAAAAAATGATAATTTTATATCTTTATATTTGAAGCCTGAAATGTGGCGAAAGGTTGCAAGGTTCAAGGGGGCCGAATACTTTTGCAAGGCACTGTAGACAGACAGACAGACAGACAGATAGATAGATAGATAGAGTGCCCTCCATAATAATTAGCACCCCTCAAAAAGATGTGTTTTTTAGCTTCTAATATATTTTTTTAATTCAGTTAACATGGGAAGCTTAATCTGGTCAAATATCGTCTTTCGCCACCAAGGAAGATTTGATTTTCTGGGCAATATACACACATTTTTGCCATTTGACAAGTTTCGCAGCAGTGGTGTGACAACATAAAGGTTATATATCGCCCAAGGGATATGCTCTAGTACTATGTACCATAAGCCGCAGGCTTCAAAGTAGGAGATAGTGGCTTGTAGTCGGAAAATTACCGTATACAGTGCCCTCCATAATTATTGGCACCTCTGAAAAAGATGTGTCTTTTAGCTACTAATATATTTTTTTTATTCAATTAATATGGGACCGTAATGGAAAAAAAGAGAAAAATCTAACCTTCAATACAAGTGCATTCATTCAGTGGGGAAAAAATCCCACATAAAGAAATAATTATTTGACATCAAATAATGTGTGTCACAATTATTAGCACCCCTGGTGTTAATACTTTGTACAACCCCCTTTCGCCAACAAAGCAAGGTCTGGGAACTGAGATGGCCATGGGAGGAGCTTGATTTTGTGTCTGGTGACTGGTCAACCATTTCTGTGTAGATTTGGCCATATGTTTAGGGTCATTGTCTTGCTGAAAGACCCAGTGACGACCCATCTTCAGCTTTCGATTTTGATTTAAAATGTCCTGGTATTTCAAATCATTCATGATGCCATGCACCCTAACAAGGTTCCCAGGGCCTTTGGAAGCGAAACAGCCCCACAGCATCACTGACCCACCCCCATACTTACTATACTATACATATATATATATATATGTCAGAAAACACAGACATTTCTGCTCTTACACCCCTCTTTAAAATAAACTGCTGTATTTTAAGACAAAAAAACTGTTGTGTTTAATAGAACAATATGTCTATATGCTGCCTTTGCAGATTCATGGTGCAATAAGCCCCCAAACTATTTTAAATTTGTCTGTTTTACCCTGGAAACCCCGTTTACAGACGTCGCGCAACTGCTTTTGTTTCAATCTAGCCATAAAAAGAAGGTAAGTAATCGTATTTATTATTTGAAATGTTTGTCATTTTTAACTTAGAATCATCAGTCCTCCCATTTCAAATGGATCGGACATCAATTACCATCAATGGCAGCCAAAAAGGTATAAAAAAAAAAAAAAAAAAAAATCTGTTCTTTTCCCCACCATTTAGTTATCTATGGGGCGCCGTTTGTAAAGCAGCACATGCTGAAAGTTACGACGACATTTTCTCACATTTAACGCAGCAGTTTTTAAAATGTGTGAAAATTTTAGAGTCACTTTTTTTTTTTGCACATTCAATCTAAATCTTAAATCTTAAATCTAAATCTTAAATCTAAATCTTAAATCTAAATCTTAAATCTAAATCCTTAATGTAAATGTTAAATCTTAAATATAAAGCTTAAATTTAAAATGTAAATTTTAAATATACTGTATATCTTAAATGTAAATCTAAATCTTGAAACAGGTGAAACTAGATATTTAGCTAATATGCAAACACAGTCTGAGCTGCTCCAACTTTTATTTTATTTTTTTTAATTTACTTCCGGTCACCAGTCATATGAATTTACATGTTACATAAAGAATTTAGTTCCACATGTTTCAAGAGTTAGGATTTACATTTAACATTTACGATTTAGATTTGAGATTTACATTTAGGATATATA
Organism: Corythoichthys intestinalis; assembly: GCF_030265065.1. Classification (NCBI taxonomy): domain Eukaryota; kingdom Metazoa; phylum Chordata; class Actinopteri; order Syngnathiformes; family Syngnathidae; genus Corythoichthys; species Corythoichthys intestinalis. The sequence continues at coordinate 3,141,235 of NC_080408.1, read as the reverse complement.
GTTAAGATGTAGATTTAAGACATATATTTAAAATGTAGATTTAAGAGTTAGATTTAACATTTAGATTCAAGATTTATATTTAAGACTTATATTTAAGATTTAGATTCAAGATTTAGATTTAACATTTAGATTAACCATTTAAATTTTTTTTCTTTTTTTCAAATTTCTTTTTATTGGTTTTACAAAAATACAGAACACCCCTCTCCCCAAACTAAAAATAAAATAAAATAAATAAATAAAAATAAATTTTCCACTCTAAGTTACCAAACACAGCCAACCATGAAGTCCAAGTCTAATCGTAAATGTCCAGAGAGCCATAGAAAGTTCTTCCGTGCCATCACTCTCAATAGACAATAGTTACAGAATCAAAATACAGTGCAATACGTTCAAATGTCCAAATAGGAGCAGCATGGAAAGCGACCATACTATTGCCCATCCCCCATAGCTAAATTGACAATATACAGTAACAGTGCATATGTCATTCCTGTACTTGTGTAGCGGTGTTATCAAAGAATGAAAGAAAAGGTCCCCATGTACTGTAAAATTTCTTTTCAGAACCGCGAAGAATATATCTGATTTTCTCGAGCCAAAGGTTCATCAGCACATCCCTTATCCAATGCGATGTTGTGGGTGGGGCAGCCTCCTTCCACCTCAAAAGAACCAAACGTCGTGCCAAAAGGGTGGTAAATGCAATAACCCTACACCCCCAAGTAGGCAGCCGCAGACCCTCCGGTAAAACTCCAAATATTGATATTAAAGGATCAGGAGTGATTCCGACCCCCAACACTAGGGAGAGGGCTTCCAAAATATTTCTAAGCTCGGACATAACCAAAACATATGGATCAGTGTTGCATCCACCAGCTTACACCTATCACACAAAGGGCTGATTTCTGAAAAGATTCTGGACAATCTTACTTTAGAATAGTGTACCCGATGTACTACCTTAAATTGAATCAGAGCATGAAGAGCGCACATAGATGAATTATGTACCCTGCCCAAAACCTTAGACCACAGTCCCTCTCCGATTGGTATTTGAAGATCCCGTGCCCACAGGTCTTTGAGTCTGGATAAGGACGGAGCTACTAAATGAGAAATTAGATTAAAAATGCGCTTAATTCCCCCTTTCTCTGTCGGATCTAAAGACATAACATCATCTAAAACTGTTGTAAGAGGTTTATTTGGGAAAAGCGGTATGATACTCTTAACAAAGCTTCTAAGTTGCAGATATCTAAAATGATGAGAATTAGGAATATTAAATCTTTGGACTAACTGTGCGAAAGAGGCAAAAATATCATCCACAAAAAGGTCATTTAAATGTGTAAGACCCAGGCTGGACCACAAATGAAAGGCTTTATCAACTGTTGAGGGTACAAAAAAATGATTCGACACCACTGGGCTAAAAAGGCAAGTACCAACTACACCATTTTTTTTCCTAAATTGAGAAAGTATCCGAAGGGAGTGAGATAATACCGGGTTATTTCCCGATATCCCAACTGTCAAGGGCAGTGGCGCACCACACAAGGCGGCTAATGAATTTGGGAGACATGCACGTGATTCCATCTGCACCCAAGTGGGACCATTCTCCTTAAGATGGTAATATGACCAATATGCCATACAATTTAAATTTGCGGCCCAGTAATACAACTGAAAGTTAGGAAGAGCCAAACCGCCCTCGCATTTAGCCCCTTGCAGGAATTCTTTACGTAAACGTGGCTGTTTATTATTCCATATATAAGAAGAAATAATTGAATCCAATTTTTTAAAATATGAAGCGGGAATGAAAATAGGCAAACATTGAAACAAGTATAAATATCTGGGCAATACCGTCATCTTGACAGCATTAACGCGTGCTGCTAGTGAGGTATGCAGTAGTGACCAATTAGCCAGATCAGTCTTAGTCAGAACCAACAGCCTGTCAAAGTTATGCTCACGGAGTCCCTTATATTGCTTGGTTACCGATATTCCCAAGTAATTAAAGCTACTAATATTCACTTTAAAAGGGAAGCTGACTTCACCAATTTCAAATTTGACAACATCTAAAGGCATCAATTCACTCTTATGGAGATTGAGCTTGTAACCTGAGAATCTGCCGAATCGTTGTAGCAGGTCAAGAGTAGGTGGAATCGAAGTTTGAGCTTTAGATATGTAAAGGAGTAAGTCGTCAGCGTACAATGAAACTTTATGTTCTATGCCTCCTCTATTTATTCCTGGTATATATCGGTTAGATCTAATAGCTACTGCAAGAGGTTCAATGGCCAAAACGAAAAGCATGGATTAATTAATCGCAATTAATCGCAATTCAAACCATCTATAAAATATGCCATATTTTTCTGTAAATTATATATATATTCTGTAAAATAAATTGTTGGAATGGAAAGATAAAACACAAGATGGATATATACATTCAACATACGGTACATAAGGACTGTAGTGGGCATTTCACTCTATTGTCATTTAAATCTCTCTATGCCGTCCTCACTCCGAAGCGTCTACTTTTTCCAAAGCTAGACAGCTAGTGAACGACGCCTTAATAATTAGACTTCTTCCTTTTTCATCTGATTTATTAATAAAATAGCCTCAAACCATTGTCCTCTTTAGACCGCCGTAAAACTACAAAATAAAAGTACACAAGCATGCATTAGCAACAACGTTAGCTTAGCACACTATACAGGTTCACTAAACGTAAACAAAAAGCGTCTCATACAAAAAATATAACATTTCGCTTACTAACATAATATGTACATTCTTTACAACAACCATACTTACGGACAAATCTTGTCCAAGGATCATATAGCACAACATTATGAGCCCGAGACGTCGTGCAGCCATAATGAACTGGCAAGAAAACAATAAACCATGTCGCAAAGCGACCACAAGAGTTCGCTGTTGGACAGCAAAAAAAGCCTTGCTGTAAAACTTACCAGAAGGCAGAATACTTTCTGAGAGGGACATGTGCGTTAATTGCGTCAAATATTTTAACGTGATAAATTTAAAAAATTAATTACCGCGCGTTAATGCGATAATTTTGACAGCCCTAATATATATATATATATATATACACAGGTATATATATATTTTAAGTTATAAGCAAAGCAAATGACTGTCTAAGGTGCGCAAAAAATAATTTCTACCAATTATAGAAATATGTTTTTTTTGTTCATTTCATTCATTTTGTTGCAGTTTTATTGCTTTACAACTTTTATATAGACCCTACCCACGTGACGTCACAACTCCGCCCTCCTGACTGGTGCCGCCCAATTGTCCGTCAACACATCGTGTTTACCTGTTACGGCTACGTACATTCCTCCTATTTACGGCGTGTTTTTCTGCTCGTTAACATTAATAATCGAAATGGTGAAGGCGTGTGTGGCGGTCAGCTGCAATAACAGAGAAGATAGACGGAGAGACTTGAAGTTCTACCGGATTCCGAGAGACCCGGAGAGGAGAGCTAGATGGGCTGCTGCAATTCGACGAGAAAACTGGGCTCCAAACGATTACCACAGATTATGTAGTAGTCATTTTATATCTGGTAAGATGCATTTAATATATATTTAGAGGGTTTTGGGCTGGCAACCACAATTAAGATCATTGCTAGGCTAATCGCCGACAACATACACGTATGTATGTAGTGAGAGTGCTATCGCTAAACCATATAAACATTAAAAGCCCTAGCTCCATTGACAAATGACATGAAATACATTAGACTTGACAGTGGATCTTAGCAAGAACAAAAGATTTTGAATTGAAAATTTCGTAACTCACCTTTCCGAGCACAAGATAGATTCCTGCCGAATTCTCGTGGACGAGGACCTGTTTCACCCAACCAGCAACGAAGTATTTATAAGCCTCCAAGCTCTTAAAGTTTTTCAAACATTCGTGAGAATAGGCTGATTTTGTGTGGACAAGATAGTTGTACATATCAGGGTAGCTAGCAGATGTCAGGCAAATACGGCGAAGACAGCGGGTCGAAAAACATCGATTTAGGCATCAAATATGGATCTGGCGAATGGATAAACTGAAGCCTTTCCACATAACGCCTTTTATGCAACGCATCAAGTGAGTTCACGGCATCCGAAAGCACCGGGTCTTCCATGAAATGCATTATAAATTGCTCGATCAATTGAGACCATTGATAATACAGACACAAAATGACCGACAAGGGGGCGGAACAATACAGCGATCACGTGATTTTGTGACGTTGGTGGGTAGGGTCTATAGGAAAGTCATTTACATGCAATGACACTTTTCGGCCACCGGGGGGGGGGCCTGGACCCCCTGCCACCGCTTAAAATCCGCTTATGGCGCCATCCCTCACTTTAAAAGGATTGGACATCAATCACCGTCAATTGCAGCCAATGAGTTAAAAAGTCCAATCATGTAGCTCTTTGCATCCTGCTATTAATTGAAATGAGTTACAAATCACCATTTTCAAGCAATGCAGTAATTACTACAAATCAACGGGTGGCGGTAATGAGTATTGAGCATTTCAAAGCGTACTTAAATAGTCACGAAGAAGAAGGAGCGCTTGTTTATTTCTCACCACACACCGGTTTCGATGTAATGTTCATGTTCGTGACAAACTTCACAAAATGGAGAAGACCTTTAGCGAGTGGAAGAAACGGTGTCTGAACAAAGCCGATCTTAGTAAAAAAGCCAATGTGGATGAAGATATCGTGGATTTAGTGTCTATGCTCAATAGCTGTGAGGAGTATTTCACAACCAGCTCGTGCTCCGGAAGAATTACAGTCATGGAGACGGTGAGCGATGAAGTATTTTGACTTCTTTTAGCGAATAAAAGACTTTTCATCGCATTTGAGCAGTTTGTCACGTAAAAAATGCCCACATTATTTGATTAATAATTGTTATTTATCTGTTTGAGGCTTCCGAAAGCTGTGTTGTGCAGAAGAAAAATCTGACCTGGCTGTTTGTCTCGCATCAGAAATGCAAATTTGATGACGTGGTAAGCATGTTTTATGTAATGAACCTATTCATTATTTGCAGATACTTACTGTTGTGGTATGATTTTGCTTTTCAGATGACTGCTCTGGCCAACTCTTGCGGGAATGCCGTGCTTAAATTTGAACCCTTTGTGCTCCATGTTCAGTGCAGGACACTAGAGAACGCACAGTTATTGGTGAGGACAAAGGTGGTTGCCAAACATTTGATGAACAAGTTCAAATGAACTACAACTGCCCGGAATGCAGACATGATGTGATGCAAAACTGCCATCTTCTGAATAGCTGGAGTAACTTGTTAGAATTTCTGAAGTTCAGAATCCGCAGTGAGCGGTACTATACTGCTGACTAGACATATGCTTTACCACTGTAAAGGTGTTAATACTAGGGCTGTCAAAGATAAAATTTAATCGAGTTAATTACAGCTTAAAAATTAATGAATCGTAATTAATCGCAATTCAAACCATCTATAAAATATGCCATATTATTCGGTAAATTATTGTTGGAATGGAAAGATAAGACAAGATGGATATATACATTCAACATACGGTACATAAGGACTGTATTTGTTTAATATAACAATAAATCAACAAGATGGCATTAACATTATTAACATTCTCTTAAAGCGATCCATGGATAGAAAGACTTGTAGTTCTTAAAAGATAAATGTTAGTGCAAGTTGTAGAAATTTTATATTAAACTAGGGCTGTCAAACGATTAAAATTTTTAATCGAGTTAATTACAGCTTAAAAATTAATTAATCGTAATTAATCGCAATTAATCGCAATTCAAACCATCGATAAAATATGCCATATTTTTCTGTAAATTATATATATATATATTCTGTAAACATACGGTACATAAGGACTGTAGTGGGCATTTCACTTTACTGTCATTCAAATCTGTCCATGCTGTCCTCACTCCGAAGCGTCTACTTTTTCCAAAGCTAGACAGCTAGTGAACGACGACTCAATAATTAGACTTCCTTTTTCATCTGATTTATTAATAAAATGGCCTCAAACCATTGTCCTCTTTAGACCGTCGTAAAATTACAAAAAAAAAAGTACACAAGCATTGCATTAGCAACAACGTTAGCTTAGCACGCTATACAGGTTCACTAAACATAAACAAAAAGCGTCTCATACAAAAAATATAACATTTCGCTTACTAACATAATATGTACATTCTTTACAAAAACCATACTTACGGACAAATCTTGCCCAAGGATCATATAAGCACAACATTATCAGCCCGAGACGTCGTGCAGCCATAATGACCTGGCAAGTAAACAATAAACCATGTTGCAAAGCGACCACAAGAGTTCGCTGTTGGACAGGACAAAAAGCCTTGCTGTAAAACTTACCAAAAGGCAGAATACTTTCTGAGCGGGACATGAGCGTTAATTGCGTCAAATACTTTAACGTGATTAATTAAAAAAATTAATTACCGCGCGTTAACGCGATAATTTTGACAGCCCTAATTAAAACCCCTCTTAATGTTTTCGTTTTCATTTATAAAATGTTCAATCAAAAAATAAACTAGTAGCCCGTCATTGTTGATGTCAATAATTACTTACACAATGCTTATGTGTGCTGAAGCCTATAAAATCAGTCGCACCCAAGCGCCAGCAGAGGGCGGCAAAACTCCATAAAACAATTAACAAGTGGGCATTTCACTGTACTGTCATTTAAATCTGTCTGAGCGGGGCATGTGCGTTAATTGCGTCAAATATTTTAACGTGATTAATTTAAAAAATTAATTACCGCCCGTTAATGCTTTAATTTTGACAGCCCTAGTTAATACAGTTAAATCGATTGATACATTTAAATGTAAGATTAAAACTATGACGTAACATGAGTATATGTGAGTAAATAAAGTGCAATTCTATTTGAACTCAACATTAACTACATTACAAATCCACAGTTAATCAGCCCATATTGAACTGGCAAGAAAACAATAAACCATGTCGCAAAGCGACCACAAGAGTTCGCTGTTAGACAGCACAAAAAGCCTTGCTGTAAAACGTAACAAAAGGCAGAATACTGTCTGAGCGGGACATGTGCGTTAATTGCATCAAATATTTTAACGTGATTAATTAAAAAAATGAATTACCGCGCGTTAACGCGATAATTTTGACAGCCCTAGTTTTAATATAACATTTCTATCACTTGTACTAACATTTATCTTATAAGACCTACAAGTCTTTCTATCCATGGATTGCTTTAACAGAATGTTAATAATAGCAATGCCATCTTGTTGATTTATTGTTATAAGAAATACAGTCCTTATGTACCGTATGTTGAATGTATATATCCATCTTGTCTTATCTTTCCAACAATAATTTACAGAAAAATATGGCATATTTTATAGATGGTTTGAATTGCGATTAATTACGATTAATTTTTAAGCTGTAATTAACTCGATTAAAAATTTTAATCGTTTGACACCGCTAATTTTTACTAGATTGGACGTCTATCGCCGTCAATGGCACTGAAAGTAGGGCATTTACAGGTGACTTCCTGTTAATTTTGAGTGTGCTGAGTCATTTGGCAACATTCTTGAGTCACTTCCCGTTTAGTAACCCAAAATCAACAGGAAGTGACCCGTTAATTTTTTTTTTTTTTTTTAAAGCTATCAGGAGCTGTCCAATCCGGCTTCAGGAACTCTGGTATCACGTTGGGCAAGACTGGAAAGATCATGATGGTACGGTAAAGTGCTAAACTTCTGAAATTTAAACACAAAACTGCTTTTAAGGCAAAAATTTCAACATATTTTTAATGCTAATCAGACAAGCACACATTAGCACACGAGCTAATTAGTATCTACGGACAATTTTAGCACTTTTAGCTCCTCTATGTCAACATGAATGGTGCAGCAGCATGTGCAGGCAAATGCTACAACAAAACAGGCATATATAATTTTAGGAGGCTGAAAGAAACTTACTTTTGAACATTTTTTTGGGATCCAGTACCAGTTTTTAGATAGAAATAGACCCGAAATTGTGCCTTTCGTTTGTGCTGCTATTGTATAATAGATATTAAGCCTGAACGATGTATCGTTTAAACATCGCCATCGCGATGTGCGTGATAGTCCCATCGCAAGCACGTGCGATAGTTTATTTTTTTAAATCCACATATGCCTTGGTTTCTGCTCTGTGCACAGCCTCACACCCTCCCTCTCGCAGCCCTTTGTTCCTCTGTCACTGCGGCACTTGCTTATTAAAGTTAACGATGGCTTTGATCTGGCCAAAGAAGCCGGGCAGCAATCTGTCAATCATCGTTTAACTTGTTAACCCTTTAACACCTAAGCCTATTTTGGCAGAATTTGCATGCATTTGATGTTGCCTTTATATTTCAAAGAAAAAAATGTTCACAATGGCCAAGTTGGGTCCCTTTTTTCAGGACACCTTGAACTTCATGTCCAAACTGTTGTTTTCTTCACTGACCAATTATAATCCACATTTTGGACCCAAAAAGACAAAAAAATCCCAAAATATTTTTTCAAAATTTGTAATGTTGGTGTCCCATTGACAACCAAACATGCTCGACCAACCGTTTTGAAGCTTTATAATATTTATTCAACTTGTTAGGATAAACATTCAATAGAAAAAAATAAGATTGAATAGTTTTATGTTTGACTATTCAACACAAACAGCGGGTATGGTCATAGGCGTTTTTGGCCTTTACACATACTATGGTCAAAACAGGTTATATACAGTGCAAAATAGTGAGAGAAAAAATTAGATATATATATATATATCATCTAACACAAAAAAGGTTTGGAGGATATCTCTTTGTGAAGTTAGGTATTATACCCATCACCTTATCTAAAGTATACGTACATGCAATCAAGCTTCTCGAACACACATCTATATAAAAATTGAAAAGATTCATAGTGAAGAAAAATATATATATAACATTGAAAAAAGTATTTTCAAAAATATTGACAAGTAGTTCAGTTCAATTCAATTTTTTCAGGCATGCGACCCGATATTTCTTTTTTTGCGCACTCAATAAAGTTTGTTTTTGAACAGGTCACTGAGCTGCGTCACATAATGGAGATAGATACATGGTACATGCAGCATTTTAATGCTTATTTATGAGTGCAATAAAACTATAAAACTCAAATGACATTATCTCCCGTTTTTCATGGTCGACTGACTTCAAATAAAAACTGGCGTGGACATCAACTTCCGCACTTTCAAATGAGACCAACCAGCAGCACGTGGGTGACGTAATTACAGCGTGACGAAGCTTCAAAGACGACATGCATAAACACGTTGCTGCCGACACGTTCGGTGTTAAAGGGTTAAACAGTTTCTGCAAGGAAGCCACGCTGGAATGAATGTGTGTGTGTGTGTGTGGAGACGTTGGAGACATAAATGCCAGAAGTGATCATGAGTTTGAAATTTCTACATGTCACTCCAAGACTCCCAGCTAAGGTAGATAAACAGAAGCATTTATCTACTACAGTACTTTATTGTTGTTCAAAAATTTTTTTGGGTTGACAGTTATGTTTAAAACTGATCATAATTATGACTTTTTAAGTGCTTAAAAACAATTTATTACCATTATTTTTTAAATCACTTTCGGGGGGGGAAAGTGAGAAAAAAACATGTCTTATATGTATCTCTTTCCAATACTAAATCTGAATAAATACATTGAGCACAAAAAAACACCCCCCCCCCCAACAAAAATGGGGGTAGGGGGGTGCGCTACTTCACGGTTATTCACTTATCGCGCCGGATTCTGGTCCCCATGAAAAAATGGGGTCACTGTACATTGTGATGATGGTGAGTCATCCAAAGTCTTTCCAAACAGCTATTTGTCATCTAGTGAAAATGTCTTAAAAAAACAAAAACATTTTTTATAATATCGCAATATATCGCAAACCCCCCAAAAATCGCAACAATAGTTTTTTTTCCCAATATCGTTCAGGCCTAATAGATATTGACAATACATATTAATTTCGAGTGATGACGTCACTCGCTTTTCCGTATCCAACTCCCACAATAATAGAGGGTTGTCCCAACAACGAGCACAAACGTAGCACAAACAAATGTCACCCTCTCAGGTCCATTTTGCAATAAAGGGGAGGCTGTGTGACGTCATCACTTGAAATTAATATCTCAAAAACGATAGCAGCACAAAAAATTAAAACCATTTTTAGTCGTCAGGTCTGGTTGACCTCAAGTTGACCTATAAAACAATTGTGAATATCTTAAAAACGATAGTAGCACAAACGATGGAAATCATTTTTATATAAATTTACATCTGATGGGGGGGCCAACTTCACGGAGGTCCTATTTTCTCTCTGTAGGCAGTCCGCTGTACCCACGGTCTGGAAGTTCCGTTGAGTAAACAAGGCAGTCTTTTGGTTTCACAAGAGTACATCCAATTTTTAATTGAAATAGCTAATCAAAAGTTGGAGGAAAATCAAAGACGAATTGAAAGGTCAGTAGTAGTACGGCGCTTTCGTCAAGCTAACATTTCCGAAGAGCCATTTCTCAGATGGAATTCTCTTTTCTAGATTTCACCAGCGTATCCAGACAACTGTGATGACAAACAAACATCAGAAACCACCGGACAAAGAAGAGAAGCTTGTGACCAAGGACAATATATCAATTAAACAAAGTCGTCAAACTGATGATTGCCATAGCGACGAAAGTATCATAGAGAGTGATGAAGATCTGCATTTAGTTAAATGGTTCAACGGTGCTCTTTAAAGTGCATGTGACACGAAAAAGCATGTTTATTTCATAATACACGCGGTATTTTATGCTCCTGAATGATATGGACCGCTTGGATGTGTGTGGAAGCGATCGCTATATTTATTTAGTTTTTTGAGTCCCGTGCCATGAAAATGAGTGACTTCCGGCTTCGGTCTTGCATTGAGGAGGAGGGCGCTGTGACGTGTACGGATGAAGGCGTCCTCTTCACTATACGGCCGTACCGTTGTGTATGAGGTCTAAGGATTCAGCTGATTTTGCGGATTAATACGTTTATTTTTCGCATCACGACAGCCAAACGGCTGCAGAAAAATCTTGCTTTATGAGGGAGAGGCGTGTGCGCCTTTTTGGAGTTTCAAAAGGTTCCCATTCACCGTGGATATTAGCCAAAACAAGCCCTACTACTGTGGGACCATTGGACTTATGAGGAAGTGAGTAAACATCTTGTTTTGTATTATGTCAAATACGAATACAGCGATTACAAAATAAACACTACAAACTTTCTTTAAACAAAGGACTACTTACGTTTGATTATTGAAAGGCATGTAAAAAGCTCTCCTCATGCACATTAGCAGCCACCCTCCTCCGGGGAACGAACTGTAAACTGCACTCCGCCGGGCGGTTTGCAGATCCGCGAAGACAATCGACAACCCAGTCGTCACGTCAATAAATCCAGGCTAGTTATGAGTGATTTTCCGCTTCGAAGACTTTGAAACATCACTCGGTTCAGGTTAGCGTGTCGGCTAGCTGTCACGCCTTTTGGTTTGTTTAAATTCTCCGAAGCCGGGGAAGGGAAATGACATATGTCCGATTTACGTGTCATAAAATATCGTTCGGGAGGTGCGACAGTAAAGATGAAGACAGTTTTGACCATTATGGAGTCATTTTGCCATGTCGTCCTGAATAAGTGCATTTTTATTATTTCATATTCCATTTAGCACAAGACTTATTTGTCATGAACATGCCGTTTATTTAGCAATTGGGGAAAATACTTGGATAAAAATCCTGTAAATATATTGAAGAGACAGAAACAATGACATTTTGCGGCTCTCGTCGCGTTTTCCTCGTTGTGAATAGTTCCCCCTCGATGGGCAGACTGGTCCTTCTCAAGCCATTTATTTAGCTATTGGGGAAAAATACTTGGATAAAAAGAATATCCTGTAAAAATATTGGAGTAGAGAGATGAAACAATAAAAATGCACATAAATGCATGCAAATGTAACTCATTTTGGCATGTTGAAATACTATTTGATCCTGGCCGGCAAATTTCAATAGTTTTTTCTTATTACAATAATACATTTTATTTGAAGGCGCCTTTCTGACACTCAAGGTCGCTGTACAATAGTTTAAAAAAACAATTAGACAAATTAAAGACTAAAAACAGTATCTAATGTATAAAAATAATTAGCAGAACAGTAAAACACAAAGACATCAGGTATTATGATGGATATGCTAGTCTCAACAGGTGAGTTTTGAGTTTGGATTGAAAAATGGGGTGTTAGTCTGTGTTCCTGTGTTCCTTATGTCAGGGGCAGGGGCGTGATCTGTTGGTCCAGCTTTTCAGTGCATCAACAAATTTCCAACAATTTCAAATGACGTTAAATTTTTATAAACAACATGCAATTATTGGGATCTGTTCTGTAAATGAATTCATGCATACTATTTTATTTTATACTGTAATGTCCGTAACTATGTGGAATATTCTGATATGTTTTCCGAGGCACCCTGAAGTGCACGCAACGTTACTGTTGTTTTGGTCACGTGATGCGGGAGTGAGAGAGAGGCACAGCCTGCCGAGAGCCCCAAGCTGTGTAAAAAAAAAAAAAAAAAAAAGTCAGCACGTCGTGTGTTCGATACCTTTGTCAACAAAAAGCTCAAAACAAGACACTATGCACGGTCTGTTTAAGAGACGCTGGGACCGGAGAGCTGTGAGTAGTAGGAAGCAAAGGGGGAGACGGGCGAGAAGTAAAAGTTTGCGGTCGAATGTGGCGGCAGTCCGCTGTTATCGTTTTCTTATTGTTGCCACAATAAAAATGAGAAAGCCAACGACTCCTTCTTTCCCCCCAACGTTTTTATATTATTATTTTCTTCTATGCACAAGAGGTGCCGGATCTGCCCAAATAAGTCCCGGAACACAGGGTGGCCAAAATCAATAGGTGCCGGATCTTGTTCCGGCAAGATCCGGCTCAAAATAACCCCTGCGAGCTAAAAATTTGATTTGGGTGACAAAAACTAAGATAAATGCCAGTTTTCATTTGAGGAGACAAAAACCAGGCGAAAACGCACAATAGTTTCCGTCACATTTTCACAATGTGTGACATTTTATGTGTAGTTATGCTCAGTGTTGTCAGTAATGCATTAGTAACGCGTTACTGTAATCTGATTACTTTTTTCAGTAACGAGTAATCCAACGCGTTCATTTTTCTACTCCAGTAATCTGATTAAAGTTAGTTTCCTTAGTGTCTCTCTGCGTTACTATTTTTTCATTGCCTCATAACGTATGTAAATGAAGATTATTGTTGTCATGTACAAAGAGCATTTTAAATAGAAAATGCTAAATAAAAAGGTTCCCTGTACGTGTTTCCGTGACAACCTCTTAGCTATTTCCGGTTTTGGTCTCGTGTCACATGTGTTGTGGGACTGAAGGCGCAGGCCAGGCGGGTGGACATTGGCGCCGAGTGTTGACACGTTGTGAGGGGATATTGATCCGTGGATATCCACGAATGAAGGTGAGTATTTTTCCTTCATTCTGGAGGGTATCAGCAAAAGGCTGGACTTCCTACATGCGAGGCCGTTTCGTAGCAACGACGGGCAGTCATCGCTCCAAGTTGGAAAGCTTTGTTTAAAATATGCGTGTTGCACATTTATGCTGTGAGGTGATGTGTTCGTGTAGCCTCTGGGGGATGTGTTGTAAGTCCAATTGAGTGTGAAGTGCTTAGTTGCCGCCACGTTTTGTGGCCAAATTGACCGCCTGTGTGTTGAGAGGAGTACTTCCGGGTTGTGGACGCGCATCCGCGCCCGCCACCACCTTTGCAATTTTGTGTAGTCAGTTTGCATTGTTTTACACTGGCACTGATATGCTGTTAACCATAATACGAAATTCAGAAGTTTTGACATTAATTAGTTAGTAAATCTTAGCGGGGTTTAAATGGTCGGTGGAGTTGATTTCAACAAATTCCAAGCAATTTGTCAGATATTTGTTAGTTTCAGGGCTCCGGAGTGGCTAAGCTAGTGCGAAATACTGATGTTCCCCTTTAAAGTCAATTACATGTGATGACATTTTTCTGTTGTCATTCCTATGTTGAGGCGGTGAAGGGAGAAAAATGGGTAAAAAGTAACTGATTACTTTTAAAGTAACTTACTTACTTTGATAATGAAGTAATCAGTAAAGTAACCAGATTATTTTTTGGAGGCGTAATCAGTAATTAAATTACTTTTTCAAGTAATCTGTGACAACACTGGTTATGCTGCATTTTAGCAATGTCTGGTTGTGTCACTCGTGACGTTTTGCGCCCCGCCGACTCACCAGTGCGTCTTCTCCAGTCTTCATGCAGGCTTGCACACAGGTAAGATTTGTTTTCTTATCATGGCTAGAGAGAATATGCAGTGTTGCTTTAGCCTTTAAGGTCTGTGCTGAGCGATTATCACACACTAACTAGTAAGTAACTTGTAGCGTTAGGATTAGGCTAACGGCAAGCGTCTTCTTAAACTCAATTTTTTTTTTTTTTTTGGACATACAGTTCGTGGCGTCCAGCTGGGTATAAAAACTTGGGCTGTCAAAATTATCGTGTTAACGGGCGGTAATTAATTTTTAAATTAATCACAAAATATTTGACGCAATTAACGCACATGCCCCGCTCAGATTAAAATGACAGCAGTGTAATGTCCGCTTGTTGCTTATTATTTGGCGCCCTCTGCTGGCGCTTGGGTCCAAATAATTTTATGGATTTGGGGAGTGAGCATGGTGTAATGACAGCAACAATGGCGAGCTACTAGTTTATTATTTTGATTGAAAATTTTACTAATTTTAATAAAACGAAAACATTAAGAGGGGTTTTAAAATATAAAATTTCTATAACTTGTACTAACATTTATCTTTTAAGAACTACAAGTTTTTCTATCCATGGATCGCTTTGAGAATATTAATAATGTTAATGCCATCTTATTGATTTATTGTTATAATAAACAAATACAGTACTTATGTACCGTATGTTGAATGTATATATCCGTCTTGTCTTATCTTTTCATTCCAACAATAATTTACAGAAAAATATGGCATATTTTAGAGATGGTTTGAATTGCAATAAATTACGATTAATTTTTAAGCTGTAATTAACTCGATTAAAAATTTAATCGCTTGACAGCCCTAATAAAAACAAAATAGGTCTAATACTTTTCTTTTAGCACCGACTGCCACAAACACTTGCAAAATCATTTTTTATCACCAACAGAGTACGCAATCCAACATTTTGAGAGTAATTTTTAATGTAACAAAATGGCACTTAAACAGATGATTTTTTTTTTTTTTTGAAGTACAATTAAAGAGTAACAGGAAAACAAAAACTGCATACTGATGGAAGGATTGCCTGACCACATGTGACATATTAGCTTAGGAAGTTGCTCATTTATTTATCAAACTGTACACGGAATTAAACGCAGATATTAGTGTTGCACAGGGGGTGAAAGTGGGCCAGAACAGTTAGGAACGCAGTTCCGGTATAAGATTCAGGGCCGGAATGCTGTTCCAGTACACGGTGATTTGATGCCGAAAATATGACAGCAACTGTTAAAATGCCATTTATTAAAAAAAAAAAAAAAAATGCTAAGCTGCCACACATGCATTTCAGCTCCAAGAAGAAAATCTACCAACATCAGATTTTCATACACAAGTGTTAACAACGAGCATAATAAAGTGCTTGTGTAGCGTAATCTGTTTTCACCAATATTTATTATTGATTTTATTCCACGGACGGCATGGAGGTTTCCCCAGCTGCTGCAGTTATCAGAGTCTGACGATGATGAGTCACTTCAATGTGCGAATGCACGCGGCAAAGCAAAACGCCTGGACTCATTTATCCGTTCAATTGGCTGACATACTGACATATGATCAGCAGAGATGGTTAGCTCTGATTGGTTCAAATGTGTATGTTTTCTGGAACAGCAAAAAAAAAAAAAAGCTTGTTGAATTGACGCGACAAAAAAAGAGCAATGCAAATCTTTAAGAACAAGGAAAGAGTTGAGGAGGCTTATTTATCATATTTAGTTTTATTTGCTCTGCTGGGGAGGTTCAAAACATCTTAGCTGTCAATGTGCACTTTGGACTATATTTCTTCATTTATGTTAGGATACTTATTCATTTCCTTATGATTTCAAAAAGTCAATGTTTGCGCAATCTTCAAAATCTATTCCAGTTCACTCTGCATAATATGTCATTTGTACTTATTTTTCTGAATGTATGTTACTTATATCTTTATTATTATTTTAAAAAAAAAGGTAAATGTTTACATTAACTTCAATTTTATTATATATCCTATGTTCTTTAGTTAAAATTGAGATTTGGTATTTAGAATGTGAGGAAATGAGGGAAAATAAAAATTAGGAGATGGAGGTTGGGGTTATTGCTCTTTTTGTTAACTTTTAATTTGCAAATCATTGGGAAAAAAAATACAATTTTGAATGAAAATCAGTATTTGTATGTGTTATAGAAATAACAATTAGTGCTAAATAGTGCTAAAACAGTTTTCTTAGCATTTCAGCAGTTTGAGAGGTTTGACCCCCACCCCAAAAAAAAAATAAAAAATTTCTGGCTCCGTGGCGACCTTCACGTCGGGGAGTTCCGCCAAGAAATTCTAGTCACTTTCACCCCTGGTGTTGCACCGATATCTTTTTTTTTTTTTGCCCCGTGATATCGATTCCGCTGTGAAAAACTCATTTAAACTCACAGCAGCAGGATGATTGGACGCATCACGACTGGCGGCCATCTTGGGTGCCTCAGTTTCTACGCTGCATTTCCACTGCAAAGTGCCAGCTCAACTTGTCGGCAATCATTAAACAGAACCTGTAATGTCGACGGTAAGAAGGTTGGTAGATTGGTGACTATGCGATGGCACGTTTTGACCTAACAGTCCAATTTTCTGACATTAAACATGCACCAAAGACACCAATATCAATAATAAACTCTCATCCAATCATCGACTGAGTAAAAACTACAAAAAAATGGGCGCTTCATGAAGACAAGTACAGTAAATTTATTGTTGAAAAACCATCATCAACAGAAAGACCCTGGTGAATTCATCTACTAGCTAGTGGGTTGAACCTGTCGGACGCTGCTAACCGCTACTGGAAAAAAACCACGAAGATATTGAGGGGATATAAGAAAAGAGTTTTCTTTTTACAAGAGTCATTTCTGAGGATTGGAGAATCTTCCCCTTTTCCTTCAGACACAGTTCACCTTCTTTGTGTAGAGAGGTTGGTCCAGCTCCACAGCTGTACTTAATGACTGAGGCCGCCTTACTTGTGTTCTTTAGTAGGGGCAAAGTATAGTTCCATCGGTTTGTTCACCTTCCAGTATTTTTCGCTGACCAGCTCCAAAGAGAAGGAACCGTTCAGGACCTGCGGGGAAAATTTATAAAAGGACATGAATATGCGCTGCGTGCAGAGTCAAATTTCACGACGGATCTCGTTTTTGTTTTGGTTTTTTTGGGGCACAATGCTAACCAAAACTTGCTGAAATCTAAAACAGGGGTGTCCAAACTTTTTGCAAAGGGGGACCAGATTTGGTGCGGTAAAAATGTGGGGGGCTGACCTTGGCCTTTACGTAGAACTATATATTTAGGCAAATTTTAGCATGCTATTCTGTGTGTCACATTTGCTTTATTATTATTCTTTTAAAATTAATTTAGGGCTGTCAAAATTATTGCGTTAACGGGTGTTAATTCATTTTTCTAATTAATCACGTTAAAATATTTGACGCAATTAACGCACATGCCCCCATGTCCACTTGTTACTTGTGTTTTTTGGTGTTTTGTCACCCTCTGCTGGCGCTTGGGTGCGACTGATTTTATGGGTTTCAGCACCATGAGCATTGTGTAATTATTGACATCAACAATGGTGAGCTACTAGTTTATTTTTTGATTGAAAATATTACAAATTTTATTAAAACGAAAACATTAAGAGGGGTTTTAATATAAAATTTCTGTAACCTGTACTAACATTTATCTTTTAAGGACTGCAAGTCTTTCTATCCGTGGATCCCTTCAACAGAAAGAATGTTAACAATGTTAATGCCATCTTGTGTCTAAAAAACGATAGCAGCACAAACAAAACTTTTTACAACACAACCGATTGATATTTTTACTAAGGCTGTCAAAATTATCGCGTTAACGGGCGGTAATTAATTTTTAAAATTAATCACGTTAAAATATTTGACGCACTTAACACACATGCCCCGCTCAAACAGATTACAAACAGACAAACTGTCTGTTGTCAAACAGAAATGACAGCCCAGTGTCATGTCCGTTCGTTACTTGTGTTTTTTGGATTTTTGTCGCCCTCTGCTGGCGCTTGGGTGTGACTGATTTTATGGGTTTCAGCACCATGAGCATTGTGTAATTACTGACATCAACAATGGCGAGCTACTAGTTTATTTTTTGATTGAAAATTTTACAAATTTTATCAAAACGAAAACATTAAGAGGGGTTTTAATATAAAATTTCTATAACTTACTAACATTTATCTTTTAAGAACTACAAGTCTTTCTATCCATGGATCGCTTTAACAGAATGTGAATGTTATCTTGTTGATTTATTGTTATAATAAACAAATACAGTACTTATGTATAGTATGTTGAATGTATATATCCGTCTTGTGTCTTATCCTTCCCTTCCAACAATAATTTACAGAAAAATATGGCATATTTTATAGATGGTTTGAATTGCGATTCATATATTTTTAAGCTGTGATTAACTCGACTAAAAATTTTAACCGTTTGACAGCCCTAAATTAATTATTTCAACAATCTCGCAACTAGCCTTTGTGGCATTCTCTTTCGACTCTCTGGCTCTTGCTGAATACAAACACATGAACGCTACTCGTCTCATCCCGTCTTTCCTGTTAATTTTGCTTTTGCTGCACTTCTCATTAATGTTCCACTCAGGTTCAAATTAGAATGGCAGAATGGATGGCATGTTTGTGTAGTTAAAGAGTGACACTGTGGAAGGCCGGCAGCGTACCCATGTGACGTCAACAACAATGACGACCTACTAGTTAAATGCACCGAACAACAAGCTGCAGATATTTACGTTTTCTGAGATATTTGCGACTACACAACTGTTATGTCGCGTATATACTCACAGTGAACTGGTTGCCAGCAGTGGGTATGTAGATGGTGTACTGTTTCTCCGAAGCCGCGTCTACATTGACGGGACTGGCCTCGGTGTTTCTTCGAAGCTCCTCCAATGCCAGACGCACAGCCAAGTATTTGGACAGGTGATCCACCGTGGCGTTCCCAGATGTCTTTATGTAGCGAGGCACAAACTCCACACTACGCGGACATAAACGGGAACCATTTTACAGACGGTCAATTCAGCGCTCAAATATGATTTCTCAATTGACCTGTTGTGACCGTCATCCTTCTCCATTAGTGTGGGATGAGGCCTGAAAACCAGTTCTATTTCGCTGGCGCCGCTGTCAATCACGGAGTCGCCGCCTCCGTTCTCAGCGGCGTTGTCCATATCGAGTCCGCTGTCGTCACTCGTCTTGGTGCGTTTTATGCTCGGGCCGGCCTCCTGCCAAGTTACGTCAGATTTATACATAGTAAGTGAAACCCAGGGGAAGAAAGTAATACTGGTGTCAATATATTTAATTACAGAGGCCGAGACATGCCAGGCAAACTACAACGTCCAAATACCTCACAAATTGAGTATTAATTAAATTAGCGTGGCGTTGTTACAGTTTGTTTTGAAAGAGTTTGCATTTAGTTTGGGTCGGTACACTATGGAGGTAGATTTGCATCTTTATTTTTCAATAAATCAAAAAGAAAAAAAAATTTCAAGTTTTCAAATTCATTCTTTTGAGTTTCAAATTTATTTTTGCATTTAAACTCGGGCTGTCAAAATTATCGCGCTAACGGGCGGTAATTAATTTTTTATATTATTTAATTATTTTTTTAAATTAATTACGTTAAAATATTTGACGCAATTTACGCACATGCCCTGCTCAAACAGATTAAAACATCATCTCAGGGTGATGTGCACTTTACTTGTGTTTTTTGAAGTTTTGTCGCCCTCTGCTGGCGCTTGGGTGCGACTGATTTTATGGGTTCAGCACCATGAGAATTGTGTAATTATTGATATCAACAATGGCGAGCCGCTAGTTTATTTTTTGATTGAAAATTTTACCAATTTTATTAAAACGAAAACATTAACATAAAATTTCTGTAACTTGTACTAACATTTATCTTTTAAGAACTACAAGCCTTTCCATCCATGGATCACTAACAGAATTAATATTAATGCCATCTTGTTGATTTATTGTTACAATAAATACAGTACTTATGTACAGTATGTTGAATGTACAGTGCCTTGCAAAAGTATTCGGCCCCCTTGAATCTTGCAACCTTTCGCCACATTTCAGGCTTCAAACATAAAGATATGAAATTTAATTTTTTTGTCAAGAATCAACAACAAGTGGGACACAATCGTGAAGTGGAACAACATTTATTGGATAATTTCAACTTTTTTAACAAATAAAAAAACTAGGGCTGTCAAAATTATCGCGTTAACGGGCGTTAATTAATTTTTTAAATTAATCCTGTTAAAAAATTTGACGCAATTAACGCACTTGGCCCAGCTCAGACAGATTTAAATGACAGAGGAGTGAAAGGCACACTTGTTAATTGTGTTTTGCGGAGTTTTGCTGCCCTCTGCTGGCGCTTGGGTGCGACTGATTTTATAGTGTAAGTAATTATTGCCATCAACAATGGCGGGCTACAAGTTTATTTTTTGATTGAAAATTTTATTAAAACAAAAACATTAAGAGGGGTTTTAATATAAAATTTCTATAACTTGTACTAACATTTTTCATAAAGAACTACAAGTCTTTCTATCCATGGATCACTTTGGTTGGTTGGTTGGTTGGTGTTATGCTTTTAACAGAATGTTAATAATGTTAATGCCATCTTGTTGATTTATTGTAAAATAAACAAATACAGTCCTTAAGTACCGCACGCTGAATATATATATATATCCATCTTGCGTCTTATCTTTCCATTCCAACAATAATTTACGGAAAAATATGGCATATTATATAGATGGTTTGAATTGCGATTAATTGCGATTAATTACGATTAATTAATTTTTAAGCTGTAATTAACTTGATTAAAATTTTTAATCGTTTGACAGCCCTAAAAAAAACTGAAAAGTGGGGCGTGCAATATTATTCGGCCCCTTTACTTTCAGTGCAGAAAACTCACTCCAGAAGTTCAGTGAGGATCTCTGAATGATCCAATGTTGTCCTAAATGACCGATGATGATAAATAGAATCCACCTGTGTGTAATCAAGTCTCCGTATAAATGCACCTGCTCTGTGATAGTCTCAGGGTTCTGTTTAAAGTGCAGATAGCATTATGAAAACCAAGGAACACACCAGGCAGGTCCGAGATACTGTTGTGGAGAAGTTTAAAGCCGGATTTGGATACAAAAAGATTTCCCAAGCTTTAAACATCTCACGGAGCACTGTGCAAGCCATCATAATGAAATGGAAGGAGCATCAGACCACTGCAAATCTACCAAGACCCGGCCGTCCTTCCAAACTTTCTTCTCAAACAAGGAGAAAACTGATCAGAGATGCAGCCAAGAGGCCCATGATCACTCTGGATGAACTGCAGAGATCTACAGCTGAGGTGGGAGAGTCTGTCCATAGGACAACAATCAGTCGTACACTGCACAAATCTGGCCTTTATGGAAGAGTGGCAAGAAGAAAGCCATTTCTCAAAGATATCCATAAAAAGTCTCGTTTAAAGTTTGCCACAAGCCACCTGGGAGACACACCAAACATGTGGAAGAAGGTGCTCTGGTCAGATGAAACCAAAATTGAACTTTTTGGCCACAATGCAAAACGATATGTTTGGCGTAAAAGCAACACAGCTCACCACCCTGAACACACATCCCCACTGTCAAACATGGTGGTGGCAGCATCATGGTTTGGGCCTGCTTTTCTTCAGCAGGGACAGGGAAGATGGTTAAAATTGACGGGAAGATGGATGCAGCCAAATACAGGAACATTCTGGAAGAAAACCTTTTGGTATCTGCACAAGACCTGTGACTGGGACGGAGATTTATCTTCCAACAGGACAATGATCCAAAACATAAAGCCAGATCTACAATGGAATGGTTTAAACATAAACGTATCCAGGTGTTAGAATGGCCAAGTCAAAGTCCAGACCTGAATCCAATGGAGAATCTGTGGAAAGAGCTGAAGACTGCTGTTCACAAACACTCTCCATCCAACCTCACTGAGCTCGAGCTGTTTTGCAAGGAAGAATGGGCAAGAATGTCAGTCTCTCGATGTGCAAAACTGATAGAAACATACCCCAAGCGACTTGCAGCTGTAATTGGAGCAAAAGGTGGCGTTACAAAGTATTAACGCAAGGTGGCCGAATAATATTGCACGCCCCACTTTTCAGTTTTTTATTTGTTAAAAAAGCTTAAATTATCCAATAAATTTTGTTCCACTTCACCATTTTGTCCCACTTGTTGTTGATTCTTGACAAAAAATTAAAATTTTATATCTTTATGTTTGAAGCCTGAAATGTGGCGAAAGGTTGCAAGGTTCAAGGGGGCCGAATACTTTTGCAAGGCACTGTATATATCAGTCTTGTGTCTTATCTTTCCATTCCAACAATAATTTACAGAAAAATATGCCATATTTTGAAAGATGGTTTGAATTGCGATTAATTACGATTAATTAATTTTTAAGCCATGATTAACTCGATTAAAAATTTCAATCGTTTGACAGCCCTAATCAAAACATCTTTTTTGATTGAACCAACTTTTTTTTTTTGATTGGAGCAACTTTTTTCTGATTGAATAAATGAAGACACAAATCTACCTCCATGTACACTGCACTCTTAATTGCAATAGTGAATATGACGTAACTCCTTTAACTTGGCTCGATACAGCTGCACACAGTTAAGACCAACATCAGGCAAATTTTTGTCTGAGCTAATGTTTTTTTAATGCGTTCGCAATTTAGTTTATATGTATATTTAGCAGTTTTTTTGTGGGAATATGTGTTTGAATGATTTGTTCAAAGCACTGAAAAAAAACATTACTATTTTACAGCATTTAACCTAGCGGACTTTGCAGTGCAATTTAGCTAATTGTTATTTTGTTGTACTCTGAGCATTATTCTTTTTTTTTTTTTTTTTTTGGTATTTTTTTTATTTTTTAAATGCATTTATTGCTCCTGTGGAATGAAAGTGCAATTCTGCATAGTTACTGAATGTTTCTAATCCGATTACTCAAATTATTCGAACTAACTGATTAATGGATTACTAAAATAATCAGATAAACAGGACAGGTTAAAAAAATATACAGTGGTACCTCTACATACGAAGTTAATTTGTTCCAGGACCTTGTTTGTAAGTCGAAATGGTCGTATGTCGAACAGGATTTCTCCATAGGAATACATTATAATTCCATTAATTCGTTCCACAGTACAAAAACCGTACACTGAATCCTTAATAAATACTGCTGGTACTATTACAAATGGCAATTAAACATAGATAAACAAATAATTATAAATAAAAATCGTAATAATAATAACAATAATAATTCCTGTAAATAATGTAACGAATCGGATTCTAATGTGGCGGACACTTTTTGCTGTACCTGAACGCACCGCGGGGCTGATGTCACAGTGAGATAGGTCGGTGCGGTAGAGATACTACTTTCGTTTTCTCAAGAGCAAAGTCAACTGCGGAGGAAATTGGAAGTTTTGTGCTGGATAAGTTCTTAAATAAATGATAAAAATGTGACGAAGCTGGTGATTGCCTTGGCAATGTTACCACAATAATTGTCACCTTAACTTAAAAAGACTGGCGAACGGTGGTCGGAAGAGGACCGTGGAGCTGTATTGTTGAGACAGATCACATGCGCACCACACGCTCATATTTTTCTATAATTTGCATCTTCATTTCAAAGGTTTCTTTGTTTCACCAAGTGTACCAACTTTTTTAAACCTATGTTGATTTCTCACACAAGAAAATCCACCATGCGTTCATTTGCGGTGCTGTCATATCGTCGTATTTCGAGCATGTCGTCGGATGTAGAAACAAATGGCGAGTCAAATTTTACGTCGGATGTCGAAAAGATCGTGTGTCGAAGCGATCGTACGTAGAGGGACCACTGTATATATCTTTGCAATTAAATATCGTATCCAGATACAACATTCCAGTAGCTACACTTCAATATTTTTTCCCCATACTTTTGACAACTAAATTAAACTGTGATTAATCAACTATCAATTAGTTGTTTGAGGCAGCCTTATTTAACTTTTTTTGTGACGGCAGTCGAGGAACTTTTGACAACTCGTATACAGCTGTAACAATATCAATTTCCCTTTGGGTTTTATATAGTGGTATGATGACCTGATTGCTGTGGACAGATGCATTACTGCAGTGTGAGGAGTCTCCGTTGTCTTCAGCGCCACTGCCATTCTCCACCGTTTGTCTTTTACCACGCTGCAGTCTGATAGTAAAGAAGTGTCATTAGTACAGTGTCTACAAGCACTTTTTCCACCAACACAACAGTAGTTTGGCAAAGTTTGCCAAAGCAGCCATCAGCAGTGTCTTCTTACCGTTTACGTACACAAAAATGTGCTCAACCAAACTGTACTGTAACACTTTGTCTGAATATTGCACATAGGCGCACACGTGAAAATTGACGTTACAGGCGGCTTTACCTGGTGATAGCTTGTATCTTGAGTCCTTCCTCTATGCTGTCGGAAAGTGCTTGCTGGTTGTTATGTTTGCTGATGCGAGCCAGCACTCTTTCCTGGTGTGCTTCGTACTCGTCTCGGCTGGGGTAAATTTTACCTGTTGGGTAACAGAAGTGCTGTACTATATGACGGTGTAAAACGTTTCCCATCGGCATAACTAGACCCATTCCTGTGATGTGCATATTGCTTATTTTGGCTAACAGATGGCGCCTAATTTGCACCAACATGCTACATTCATTACTAACCCTCTATATGCCATAGTAGTACCACCAATCGACCTCAAGATGTCCCCATCTCCACACAATAGCTAGCTAATTGGATTTCCTGGCCAGCTGTACGTGAGTAATGCATACATGACAATTGAAAATAGCAACATACAACACAGGTTGTTGCAATATGTATTACCCCAAATAGAAGACAGTGTTTTTTGCATTGAAATAAGACTGAAAAAGAGGTGGTCGTCTTATATTCGCGATCTAGACATTATACTTATTCACGGCGCTAGATGGCGCCAGATATCATTGAAGCGATGTTCTGTCATGACAGATCTCAGCTACTAGTTTAACCAGTTTGCATTATTTTATTGCAATGTTTTTCCTTATTTAGATTTGTTTCAAGACTACAGTTACAATTAGACTTCACTTTGATGGTTAATGCAGTTATTGCAATTTTGTTGTTTTATCACAATAGATTGGTTTATTTACATTTCCAAAACCAGAAGCCATTCATTTATGAATGTGATTGCACTTTAGTTTACATATTTAAATGTTCAGATATTAAGATTTGAATGAGGGGAAAATAACATTTTTTTTCTCTCAAATAAATTGTTATAATCTTTTGTTTCGGATGTACTGTAATTTCTGTATAAAATTTAATTTGGTGTTCAAAAAGTCTTTTTTCAAACTTGAAGTCTCGAAAAAGAGGGGGTCGTCTTATAATCAGGGCCGTCTTATATTCGGGCGAATACGGTAATTCGTTTATTGTTTAGTAGAGGTCGACCGATATGGGATTTTTCAGCCAATTAGCGATGTCTAAAGCACATTTACTTTCTTTTGCTACTTCTTTTTGTAACACTGGCAACTTGGTTCTGCAAAATTTCAATGACCAAAGCTCATCCTTCAAACAGCGAACATAAGTTATCCTATTATGTTGGCTTTGCATCAGCCAATCTTATACAGTGGTACCTCTACATACGAAGTTAATCCGTTCCAGGACCTTGTTTGTAAGTCGAAATGGTCGTATGTCGAGCAGGATTTTCCCATAGGAATACATTATAATTCCATTAATTCGTTCCACAGCCCAAAAACCTGCACTAAATCCTTAAAAAATACTGCTGGTGCTATTAAAAATGGCAATTACACGTAGCAAAACAAATAAATTATAAATCAAAATTGGAATAATGTAATAAAAAGAATAATAATAATTCCTGTAATAGTGTAACGAATCGGGTTCTAATAAGGCGGACGTTTTTTTGTGTACCTGAACGGACCGCGGGGCTCACGTGCCAGAGACGGACCGGTGAGCTTGAGTTTCACTTTCACTTTGAATGTCCTCTTGAGAACACCATCAATTGCAGCAGACAGCAGGCGTTTTGTGTTGAATAAGTTGTGAAAGAAATGATGAAAACGTGGCGAAGCTGGCGATTTCTTTGGAGACAATAAGAATTGTCAGCTTAATTTATAAAGACTGGCGAACGATGGTCGGAGGAGGACCGTGGAGATGTATTGTTGAGCCATTTCACGGATGCCCACCCCACGCTCATATTTTTCTGTCATTTGCATCTTCATTTCGAAGGTAAGCATCAACTTTTTCCTTGTTTCACCACCTGTACCAACCTTTTCTGAAACCTGTGTTGATTTGTCACACAAGAAAATCCTCCGTGCATTCGTCTGCGGTGCTGCCATTGTCGTCGTATTTCGAGCATGTCGTCGGATGTAGAAACAAATGGCGAGTCAAATTTTACGTCGGATGTCGAAAAGTTCGTGTGTCGAAGCGATCGTATGTAGAGGTACCACTGTATATATATATCAGTCAACCAATATATCGGTACAACCATGATCCTATCATATCAGATATACACAATACAGGTAGTCCCTGGGTTAAACCAAATTTCTGTGTAAGTCGGAATGAACCCTTTAAGTACCCCATAATAACTATCCAAAAAGTATTGTATTTTTTTTTTAATGATGGAGTATACACTGCCCTCTAGTGGCAGCGTTGGCTCTGGCTGGACAGTCGCCTTATGACTGAGGAGCAGACTCGTCTGACATGGATAAAGGACGGCTGCGTTCTGGTTTGGCCCACATAAGGCTGTAAGTTGTTTCAGCTACTATATGTTTGTATGCATTTGTAATTAAGTTTACAGCAACAGTGTGTGGCGTTACGTGTGAGCGATTTGCTGAGGGAATTATAAATACGTTAGCATTCATAGCATTTAAGCTAGCGGACTTTTGCTAGGCTAATGTACTAAATTTACATATTGATCAGACGAGATGGACGTTTGAACACCAATTATTTTGTGTCAAGTGTTTTATTGTTAAAATGCATGTGGTTTTGAACATAAACGTACATAGGTGTATTACAACTTTACAAATCGTCAAAATTGGGAGTAAAAAGTTTCAAAATGCACAACTACCTTATTTGATGTCTGTATAGATGAACAACTCCACTTTTAGTGAGGAGAAAACACGTCATAATAATAAAGTAAAAAAAAAAAATCAGATACTGTGAGGTAGAGCTGGGCGGTAAACCGAAAATTTACCGTCACCGAAATTCTTCATGATGACCGACGTAATTTTGACCATGTCGGTAAATTCGGTAAATTAATAAAACAAGAAAATAGTCTTTTCATCCCGCTTTGACTCTGTGTTGTTCGTCTATGCTCATTCCCCTTTAAGAAAGCAGTGAATGTACTTACGTAGGGAGTCACGTGATCATCAGGAAGCCAATCAAACAGAAGCCCGGTAAGCTAACGCTAGCAGCTAATGCTACAAGCAAAACGTGATGGAGTGTGGCTTAAGGGAGGTTCGCCAAACTTTCACCCGACATTTAATAGACTCTTGGTGGCATCCAGACGGGCTTTCACCAGCTGTCCTCCCTTGTTCTCACAATTTCCGGAGATGGTGCTTTCCGTGCTTTCTACCGGTAGCCAGGCCACAGGCTAACGCTAGCCGCTAACGCTAGCGGCCGCTAGCGGCTAACGCTACAAATGAACGTGATGGAGTCGGATAGCGGCTCTAACCTTGTCGAAACGGCTGAATTTAATGAGTGGATTGGGCATGGACTGCATCTAGCAATTACTATGTCGCGTTATTTTGTATCTGACTGTGTGTGATTTCTCTGATAGCTTTTTATGATGGTAAAGCATTCAGCATAAAGCACAAATGGCCCCAGCTATTTTTCTGTATGTGCTTAATTCTGTGTCATTATTGCTATCATAAAATCTTAAGTGTTTCATTTGCAGAAGATCAATATAGCTTTAATGTGTGTCTGTCTGTTTGGGGGTTCATGTATGTGTGCATTTATTAAAAAATGCACTGGGGGGGGAGACCCCGAAACCATAAAGTAGACACTTGTATTGAATAATTATGTCACAGCAGCCATTAACAATAGATTGTCTTTTTGAAGTGTACTGTTCGAGCTGCAAGTCATTTGTGTTACAATGACATGTTTGCACAGGCATATCGATTTTGACAATGTACATTGTTCAAGCCATACACTCTGTTATAAATGCTCATACTTGAATTCTTATTGTTTACAATTCATTTGTATAAACCTAATGTCTAGACTGCATGTACATTTGTTAAATATATCAAATTGAATGATGGTAACTAAATCAACAAGAAACTGTTAATCTGTATTTCATGCACTGATTCAGATTTTCAAATTATATAACAGTCCGCTTGGACGACTTTATCGTCATTTATCGTTATCGAGATAAATCTGCTCCATTTATCGTGATACATGTTTAAGGCCATATCGCCCACTCCTACTGTGAGGTTCAATAAGGTACTGTTTATGCTAAAAACAAAAACAAAACAAAAAAAACGACAAGAGACCAAAATGGTGGACGAGACTCCGGTGTCGTAAAGTTGATATCGCGTAAGTCGAGTACGTCATAAACCGGGGACTACCTGTATATCGGCCAATGGATGATCTTAAAAAAATCCATATATTAGCCCGATATATCGGCTGGCTGATATATTGATCGCCCTAAAAATATATTGCTATAACATACCCCTTACAGTGATAGATTTTGTAACATTTTACTTGACAGTGGGCTCATAAGACTGTCATAATGAACACATGACACTGTTATGAGCATTAATGAATGCTTATGACGTCACAAACTTAACTCCATTCATGTCCAGTCCATATCTTTTACATCCATTCAAAAGTGATGTCATTTGCCTGATGACACTCCATGACATCTGTCATAAGCATTCATTAATGCTCATAATAGTGTCATGTCATAATAATGACGGTCTTGGGAACTTACTGTCGAATAAAGTGTTACCTAACCCCCCCCCCCCCCCCCCCAATCGCACAGCACTAGTAATCAGCGAACAATGATATAATCACCACCTATTATTGTAATTCATTTTTACACTCATGAGTCATTTAATGTCATTTTTGCATAATTACTTTGGTGACAGTGCATATGACACAAAACGACGGTTTTGTACAGGGACACTTACTTATCAGGGCATCGAAATTAGGGTCAGGACGCAGTGACCTCTTGGAAACCAATTTCTTGCGACACGTCGGACATTCTTTATTGCTAAAATCACAAATAGCACACAAATTAAACTCATTGGCAACAAGAGTCATCCAATTCACCTCTGTTGAGTTGGCCTTCCATTTGATAGCAATTTATTTAAAGTTATGTCAATCATTTGTAGTGCTGCAACGATTAATCGATTAACTCGAGGAATATTGTCATGGTCTGTTTTGAAAGTGTTTGCATTTAGTTTCATTGATTTGGGTGGATACACTACCATCTTATGGCAACAGTGAATATGACATAACTTATCTAACATAACAGGATCCAGCTGCTGCCTGTTCAGACCAACATAAGTTGTGAGCAGGGTTGGGCATCGTTTGAAATTGAATGATCCCGCTTCAGATTCCGATTTTACGTTTCGATTCCGGTTCCGAACGATTCTCAATTCCGATTCTTTTAAGAGGTATGGTAAATTCCATCGTTTATATTAAAGTCTTAACTTCCTGATAGTGTTTTTTAAACAAAATGAACTTCTGATTGGCCTAATTTTAACTCATATACAGTAAATATCAGTCTTTGAACTCGAGCATTTTTTTCCCGCTCGGCGCTCAGGGCATCGAAACAAGGAATCTAAATTTAAAAGTTCGAACGATTCCAGGAGCATCGGAATGTTAGATCCGGTTCCCATCGATGCCCAAGCCTAGTTGTGAGTTTTTTTTTGTTTTTTTTTATGACCGTTTATGCATTCGTAATTTAGTTTCGAGCTATATTTAGCAGTTTTTTGGTGGAATACGTGTTGAAACAATTTGTTAAGAGCATTATAAAAGCATTAAAGCTAGCGGACTTTTGCTATGCAAGTTAGCCAAATGTTCTTTTGTTGTACTTCAATCCTCATTTATTTATTTATTTTTTGGTATTTGAATTTGTTTTAAATGCATTTATTGCTCCTGTGAAATGAAAGTGCAAACCTGCAGTGTCATGTTGCCAATTCGATTACTTGTTTGTGCTGTAAAAAGTTTCATTTGTGCTGCTCTTGTTTTATAGATATTGAGCTATTCATTTCGAGACGTCACTTGCAGCGTGACGTCATCACTGTAAATTAAAAGCAGAATAAAGTGATCCCTCGTTTTTCGCGGTTAATGGGGACCAAAACCGGCTGCGATAATTGAAAAACCGCGATGTAGCACCCCCTGCCCAAAAATCTTTTTTTGTACATATGTTCCATGTATTTATTTAGATTTATCATTGGAAAGAGATACAAGACTTTTTTCACCCCCCCCCCAAAAAAAAAGTATAATGGGAAAAAAAAACACAGACAAGGTTGAAAAAGCAGTTTCTGCTCTTGCACCCCTCTTTAAAATAAAATGATGTATTTTAAGCCAAAAGAACTATTATATTTGATAGAACAATATGTCTTTATGCTGCCATTGCAGATTCATGGCGCATTAAGCCCCCAAACTATTTTTAATTTGTCTGTTTCATCCTGGAGACCCCCGTTTACAGACACTTCACAACCGCGTTTCAGCCCAGCCTTTTCTTATTCCATCATTTGTTATCATTTTTAGCCCAGAATCATTAATTGATGTCTAATATTTAGTTAAAAAAACAATTTTATAAAATTATTCGCTTGCATATTTTAAACTCTTAAACACATTACGTCACAATGGAAAAAAGGTTGGTAAATAGGTCACGGATATCACTTAATTGTATTTTTTTGTTACTGTTGCACCCCCCCCCCCCATATTTTAGATAATAAATAATCGATCCAAACAAAGAAAACTTTGAAAAAAAAAAAAGTTTAAAAGAGTAAATATTTGAAAAAGAAAATCTCGACCACTCCTTGATGTCTGCAATTTCTGCCTTGCGACCCTTGTTATATTACCGCGTTTCAACCATAAAATCCCCAAAAAGTCCGGCTGTGGCCATTCACAGCTGTGTCTTGACACTTTGTGAGACATGCTACACGGAGTTTTTGGATCGAAATAAGGTAAGTATGTAATAATATCTTGTTAAAATCATGGTGTCTTGAATTATGCTCTCTCATGCTCTCACCTCGAGTTAGGGTTTAAAAAAAAAAAAAAAAAAATTTAAATGCCCTCCTGTTTAAAAATTTTCTTCCCCCAGAAAATTGAGATTTTAAAATTTGGCCAAATTGGGGGTCTCAGAGCGGAACTTCAAGTCACCTCAGTGTTTTCCGCCATATACAGTATATACTTTAATAAATAGTTTTTAAGCACTTCAACTGCAATAATTATGATACATTTTAAACATGTTACTGTCCACCGAATTATTTTTAAACAAGAATAAGATAGAAAAATGATTGTCTTTATTAAATGCATCATTGAGTGAGTCCACTCAAATCCGCTCAAGCTGCTCACCTACACACAATGAGTTGCCACAGCAACTGTTCAACAAGCTAAACGATGATTGACGCATGCGGCGCTTTGAAGTTTCTGCTTCCAAGCGTCTCTGGCAAGCTCAAACCTTAACGTCTATCATTCATCGTTAACTTTAACAACAACTTCAGTGCACTGCCTGACCATGAAAAGCAGCAGGAGGGTTAATCGGAGGCTGTACGTCATAGGATCGGGATTGCTCTATTTATTTCTTGAAAAAAATCTGCGATGGACTGAGGGCACGAAGTTTGAAGCGCGAAGTAACGAGCATCTACAAAACCGTTGCAGCACAAACAAAAAATTTTTTGAAGCATCATTGACACCATTTTTAGCCGGTCCAGATACAAATTGGAGGACTGGTTGACCTCAGATTGACCTACGAAAAAAAATGGTACATTTCTAAAAAACGATAGCGGCGCAAACAAAACTTTTTACAACACAACCGATTGATATTTTTACTAGGGCTGTCAAAATATTGCGTTAACGGGCCGTAATTAATTTAAAAAATTAGTCACGTTAAAATATATGACGCATTTAACACACATGCCCCGCTCAAACAGATAAAAATGACAGCACAGTCTCATGTCAATTTGTTACTTGTGTTTTTTGGTGTTTTGTCACCCTCTGCTGGCACTTGGATGGGACTGATTTTATGGGTTTCAGTACCATGAGCATTGAGTAATTGTTGACATCAACAATGGCGAGCTACTAGTTTATTTTTTTGTTTGAAAATTTTACAAATGTTATTAAAACGAAAACATTAAGAGGGGTTTTAATATAAAATTTCTATAACTTGTACTAACATTTATCTATTAAGAACTACAAGTCATTCTATCCATGGATCGCTTTAACACAATGTTAATGTTAATGCCATCTGGTTGATTTATTGTTAGAATAAACAAATACGGTACTTATGTACAGTATGTTGAATGTATATAGCCGTCTTGTGTCTTATCTTTCCATTCCAACAATAATTTACAGAAAAATATGGCCCATTTTATAGATGTTAGAATTGCGATTAATTACGATTAATTCATTTTTAAGCTGTGATTAACTCAAATAAAAATTCTAATGGTTCGACAGCCCTAATTTTTACACAAATTTCTGATTGGGGGGCCAACTTCACAGAGGTAACAAATTCACTAGCTGTGAATGCTCATCTTTCAGTTCAACCGCTCATTGCAAATTGGAAGCATTTTAGTGACGTAAACAAATCAAAATATACTTACCCAGATCGCAAAGCAGTGATAATGCATTCAGCACAGAAACGGTGCAGGCATTCTTTGGTCGTCATGGTGTTTTTAAGCATATCCAGACAGATGGGACACATGAGTTCGCTGTGTAATGACCTGGGCGAAACGGCAATCTCCAACCCATCTGTTATAGCTTCCTATAACAACAGGGAAAAATTCATGAGAATAAATCGGACAACTCATCCTTTGACGCAACTCCATTTTACAATCATAAATGAATAATACATGTTGCGAAAGCCTTTACCTGTGGAGTTCTTTGCAGTTCATAAAGGCTCAACTCCCAGGTCTTACTCAGGGCTTGAACCCCGTTGGTCTGAACTGTTTGAGTCATCGCCGTAAAACTGTAACAACATTTCAAGGTGTAGTCAGGATTTGGGGTGCGACAATACAGTGTATCACAAAAGTGACTACACCCCTCCCATTTCTGCAGATTATTCTTCATCTTTTCATTAAAGATGTCCCGATCGATCGGGTCCAATCACGTCATTTTAAAAGTAACGGAATCGGCAAAAAAATATCAGACATACCTTTTTTTAATATATATATATATATCAGAGGTTGCGCTAGACATTTTCGTTATCTGTCATTTTGACTGACAGGGTCATAAAAATCCGGTCATAGTCTATTTTTACCCGTCACTTAAATTTTTAAAATGATAATGATGACATATTCAATAGTATTTAGTTTTCATTCATTTTTAATTAATATTGTAACACTTGCTTGGCGGCGAAAAATTAGACACGGAAGTCGTGGTATTTTTCTCCCTTGTTACTCTGCTTACCGCCAACAACTCCGCCCCCAAAGAAAAGGAGGCAACGATATAGACCCCAATCACCAACGTCACACAATGATCTTAATTGTGGTTGTCAGCCCAAAATCTTCTAAATATATATTAAATGCATTTTACCAGATATAAAAAGACTACTACATAGTCTGTGGTGATCGTTTGGTGCCCAGATTTCTTGTCGAATTACAGCAGTCCATCTCGCTCTCATCTTCGCGTCTCTCAGAATACGGTAGAACTTCAAGTCTCTCCGTCTATCTCCTCTGTTACAGCAACCAACCGCCACACACGCCTTCACCATTTTGATTATTAATATTAACGAGCAGAAAAACACGCCGTAATAGGAGCCATGTACGTAGCGGTAATGTATAAACATGACGGGCTGACACACAATATGGCGGCTCCGGTCAGGGGGGCGGAGTTGTGACGTCATGTGATTGGGGTCTATACACAGGCGGCAATCTTGTCCATCAATTGGATGACGCGCTGGCACACCGGGTGCACCAATAAGAACCTCGCGTTGATGTGTCAATCACGGTGCCGCCGCCAGACCCCGGTTACGCTACAATATTCTAACAGAATAGCCAACGACGTCATGCATTAAGAGAGACAATAGCTAATTAATATGCTAACTCGCCACCCTGTGGTCTGGGGTGTGAATTGCAACCTGTCAAAATGACTGATGGACTTCAGTTTTTTCCGTCACCGTTTTAAAAAACCGGTCAACGACGGAAAATTTCCGGTTAACGCGACCCCTGATATATATATATATGTATATACATATATATATTAGAGATGCACGATAATTATCGGCCGATAATGGCAATTATGACGTCACACAGATAATCCAGATAAAAAGAAATTCAACCGATAATGCAATCCGATAATTATATACTTGATTTAGCCTTCAAATGTGCGCAATCAACAGTTTTGTCCAATTCTGCTAGTTTTAAGGAGGTGTTTTTGCAGTGTAGTAATGTGATATATGTTAGGAATGGCTTACTTTTAAAGGCATTTTTGTGCAACTTGGGTGTTTACTCTCCAAGTAATTGTTGCCAAAAGCTTACCATTACACAACGTCATTGCCATTGTTTAGTTGTTGGAATTTACTACTTGTTCACATTTGATGTGGAAAAAAATAGCACAAAATTACATTTTTGCACAGTAACTTTTGATCTTTGTATACTTTAAAATTTTACATACATATTTGAATAGAATTATCGGCGTGACATTATCGGTTATCGGGTGGAAGGGGCAGGAAATTATCGGTTATTGATATCGGTTGAAAAATGTATTATCGTGCATCACTAATATATATATATAATTAAATCGTTTTCTAATTGTATTTAACGTTAAAGACAAAATGTCTTACATTCATCCAGAGTCTTTAGTTTTGGCTTAAAGTAGGGCTATCAAATTTATTGCGTAAACAGCTGTAATTATTTTTTTTAAATGAATCACGTTAAAATATTTAATGCAATTAACGCATGCGCTGCACAACCCACTCGCGCATTGTTGCGTTCAATCTATAATGGCGCCGTTTTACCTATATATAGAGAGCTAACAGGCAGCGTAAAATGGGTAGAGAGAATTTTGGCAGTCTTTGAAGGCTCTTTTTAATGGGCTAAAGCCTTAAAATCCCCCTCTCACCAATTAGAAATATCGTGGGAAGCAATGTGGGGAAGAACGGTAGTGGTTGATCTTTTCCATAACACCCTATGTTACTTCCCAATCCAGAGAAGATATATCAATTGGTGCCACTACGCACCGTCGTGGTCGCACGTCCCATCATGCATTTGGGCAGAACAGTTAAATGGCTACAGTATCATTTACTGAAAGCTCAACAAATACACTAGATGGCAATATTTAGTCACAATATACAAAGTCACATTTATCCTTTAAGAATTACAATTCTTTCCATCCGTAGAAAGAATGTTAATAATGTAAATGCCATCTTGAGGATTTATTGTCATAATAAACAAATACAGTACTTATGTACGGTATGTTGAATGTATATATTCGTTCGAGTTTTATTCATTTTTTTTTCTTAATGCGTTGCCAAAATGTATATGATCGGGGAAAAATCGGGAATGATTGGAATTGAATCGGGAGCAAAAAAAAAAGCAATCGGATCGGGAAATATCTGGATCGGCAGACGATCGGGATCGGATCGGGAGCAAAAAAACATGATCGGAACAACCCTACTTTTCATGGGACAACATTGACAAAATGACACTTTGGCACAATGAAAGGTAGTCAGTGTGCAGCTTACATAATAGAGTTAATTCATTTTCCCCTCAAAATATAGCCATTAATATATA
Organism: Corythoichthys intestinalis; assembly: GCF_030265065.1. NCBI lineage: Eukaryota > Metazoa > Chordata > Actinopteri > Syngnathiformes > Syngnathidae > Corythoichthys > Corythoichthys intestinalis. The sequence continues at coordinate 3,105,077 of NC_080408.1, read as the reverse complement.
AACCCCTGGCAACAAAAGTGAGTACTGCTTGTCATTTTCCCTCCAAAATGTCATGTGACTCGTTACAGGAGTGCTGTCAGCATTGCTGCAGAGATTTAAGAGGTGGGGGGTGAGCCTGTTAGTGCTTAGACCATACGCCGCACTCTACATCAAATTGGTGTGCACAGCTGTCACCCCAGGGGGAAGCCTCTTCTGAAGACGGTACAAAAGAAAGCCCGCCTGTCTCATCAGACCATAGGACATGGTTCCAGTAACCCATGTGCTTTGTTGACATGTCTTCAGCAAACTGTTTGCGGGCTTTCTTGTGTACCGTCTTCAGAAGAGGCTTCCTCCTGCAGCAATTTTAACAACTTTAACGCTTGAGTCACAACATCAAATGAATTAAATGTAGTTTAAAGCTGCCGATACATAATGGGGACTTGAGTATTTTATTTACTGTTTTGAACTGTTAACTTTATACTGAAATAATCGTTTACTTAAGCCTGAGAGGATTTTTGTAAAATTTTGTAACTAAAAACATTCAAAGCAGCTTTCAGCTGAGGGGGGTTGTGCATCAATAATCAAACAAATCGTAGCCTCTGAATCGTAATCGTATCGTGAGGTGCCCCAAGATTCCCACCTTTAATATTCACTGTTGCCACTAGAGGGCAGTTTATCCACCCATATCAATAAAACTAAATGAAAACAAAACGAATATTCGAAGCTGAAAAATTTGATTCGAAGCTTTTTTTCTATCGAATTACATGAGTTAATCGATTAATTATTTCAGCACTAATTAAGACCAACAAAAGCTAATTTGTATCCATTAGTAATTTAGTTTATAGGTATATTTAGCCATTTTTGGGGGGAAAGTGTTTGAACGATTTGTTATAGGTATTGTTTTTTTTAACAAAAAACTTTTATAGCATTTAAGCTAGCTGACTTTTGCAATGCAAGTTAGCCAATTGTTCTTTTGTTGTACTTAAATTTTTTTTTTACAACATTTAAGGCTAAACTCAGGTTATTTTAATTTATTTTTAAATGAAAATGCAATACTGCATAGTTTGAAGAAACACTCAGAAATTTTATTTCGTATTCACATTTAATGCTTTTTTGAAAGTGCAATCTTGGAAAACCATTGTTTGACATCTTCTAAAATTGCAACGCATTAAATGCTCCTAATCAGATGACTCGATTATCAGAACTAACTAGTTGATATATTAATCGACTACTATAATAATCGATAGCTGATGCCCTAACGTCAAGCGACGTCAATGTCGCTCAAACATGACCACTTTCTGGTTTTGGGGGCATTTATAGGTCAATTCCTGTTCATTTTCGGGCATTTGCAGACCATTGCTTTTTGATTTTGAGTAGGGCTGCAGCAATCGATTATTTTAGTAGTCGATTAATCGATGAACTAGTTAGTTCGAATAATCGAGTAATTGGATAAGGAACATAAAAAAATAAAATACTTAAGCTGAGCCTTAAACAGTATAAAAAATAAAATAAGGATCTATGTACAACAAAAGAAAAACTGGCTAACTTGCATAGCAAAAGTCTGCTAGCTTAAATGCTATAAAACACTGACTTTTTTTTTTTTTTTTTTTACAATGCTCTTAACAAATGGTTCAGACACATATTCCAACAAAAAATGGCTAAATATACTTATGAACTAAATAACGAATGCATTAAAAAAAACATTAGCTCAAACAAAAACTTGGCTTATGTTGGTCTTAACATGGAGCAGCTGGATTCATGTGAAATGAGGCAGACTAGAGGGCAGTGTATCCACCCAAATCAATAAAACTAAATACACTTTCAAAATTAACCATTACAACGCCACTATAATTAAATGAATACTTGAAGCAGCAAAATTTAATTCGATTCATTTTTTGTAATCGAATACTCTAGTTAATCGATTAATCGTTGCGGCACTAATTTTGGGTCACTTCCGATTCATTTGGGGACATTCATGCCAGTGACTCCTAAATGCCCCAAAATCAACAGGAAGTGATGGAAAAAATCAACAGGAAATGACCCAAAATTGACTCAACGGCTGTCACTGACGGCCATAAGACCTCCGACGTTCGTTCATTCGCTGCCATCCCTCCCACACAACATAAAATAAAATGAATGTTATTTAATGGAATTTCAGACCCTAAATGTACAAGTCATTCGTCAAATGACGCTAAATGCTTCCGAGCCCAAAAAAAAGAAGGCCCCTTTCTTGCTGACCGATCACTTTACTCTTAACATCGGTTTTCAAATCTTAGCATTAAATGACATCTCCGGTTGAGAATGATTAAACAACAAGTAGGCCAATGCTAACCCCCTTCGCCATTAGCCTAAGACTTTACAACAACAGCCGTGGTATTTATGACACCAAGAAGCACGACGCGCTAAAACAGCTCATGAATCATTTTGCATTTAACAGGCCCACAAATAAATCGAGCCGCTCGAAAATGAAACGTTAGCATCGTAAATGTGCAGAAGAATTAGCTACGCTAGTCGTTGACATGGAAAACAACAACAGTGTGCGACCTCATTAACTCACCGACCAGGTGTACGAAATCCAAAGAGGGAGGTTTTAACGCTTTTCAATGTCAAACGCTACAGGGGTGACATACACATACATGCGAAACACGTATTTTGAAGACAATAATAATGATCTCCATACTTACCTAAAGGTATACGTCGATGGAAGAAGAGTACGTTTTGGTTAATGCAATATGGCCGAGGAGGAGGAGGAGGAGGAGGAGGAGGGAGGGTCTTCTTCGCCGTCTCCTATTGTCTTAAATGGCAGTGAGTGAGCACTTGAGCCCATTACCGCCGCCTGCTGGATAATTTCCCCAAACAATTCCTATTTACAGTAATTTCAGAACTACACATACAAAAAAAAAAAAAAAAAAAAAAAAGGCAAATATCGTTGTACTCTTTAACACACATTTGAAAAGGTTAATATTATAAGAATACAGAGTATAAAAAGTGATAAGTATGGCGGGAACAAACAAAATAAATAAAAGAAGACATAAAATAAGAGGTGGGTAGTACCAAAGTGCTGATGGTGCTGCAGAACCATAGGCGGAGTTTGACTTTTGGGGCAGGGGGGCACAACATGTTGATGACCTCGAAACGCAGTGTCAGCCATAAAATTAATTTACAAGAATATTTATAATAATAAGTTGACAATCAGCGTTTTTTTGTTTCCCATCATTCTTGAGGGGAATTCTAAATCAGGCTGCTTAGGACAGCTATACTTTTCGGCAAGATCGTCAACCATTGAATATGGTACGGCCGCCGGTGTCGTGCCAATGTAGTTACCCCAGTCAAAAATTGCATCCCCTGGGCAGAGCCGTTATGGAGGTAGATTTGTGTCTTTATTATTCAATCAAAAAAAAAAAAAAAAAAGTTGCTTGAATAAAAAGAAAAGTTGCTTCAATCAAAATATATATTTTCAATCAAAAAAACAGTCGCTTCAATAAAAAACAACAAAAAAAATGTTTAAATGCAAAAATACATTTGAAACTCAAACAAATGCACTTGAAAGCCATTTTTTTTTTTAATTGGGGTCAAGTTTTTTTTGGATTGAAACAACATTTTTGATTGAAGTAATGTTGATTGTTTGGGCCACATTTTGGCTAGGACGTTTTTGTCTTTATTATTCAATCAAAAAATAAGTTGCTTCATACAAAAAAATATATATTTTCAAAAGAAAAATCAATCAAAAAAAAGAAAAAATTCAATCATAGAAAACGTAAATGCGAAAAAACATTTGAGATTGAAAAATTTGCATTTGAACACTTAATTTTTCATTGAAAAAGTTTTCTTTGAAGCAGTCCTTTTTGTGTTTGGGCCATATTATGGGTAGGACATTAGTGTCTAAATCATTCAATCCCCAAAAAAGTTCCATCAAAAAGAGATATTTTCAATCAAAGAAAAAAATCATTTGAAAAATAAAATTGCACTCGACTATTTTTATTTTTTTTGGGGGGGGGGGGGGTATTATATGCAAAGCAAATGACCGTCAAATGTGCTAGTCACATGATCTGTTCAAAAAATGATGATTTTGACCCATTATAAAAATATATTTTATATATATTTTTTTATTTCATTCATTTTTGTTGCAGTGTTATTGCTTTACAACTGAAAGGTACCTTATTGTACCTCACAGTATCTTATTTTTTACTTTACTTTATTAATGTGTAATTAATAATATTTGTGCTTATTAAAGATTTGACTTCGTCCACTGTTGACAATTTGTAAAGCTGTACCACACATCTGTACAGTACTTATATTCAAAACGACACGCAACAATAAAACATTTGACACAAAACAATTGGTGTTTAAACGTCCATCTAGCCTCATCAATATGTAAATTTAGTACATTAAATTAGCCTAATTTGCCTAACAAAAGTCCACTATCTTAAATGCTACAAATGCTAACATATGAAGGGAATAGTATCATTTCTCGTGTTTACCGATTGACTGTTTGTATTACTCTAACACACTTGAAATAATCAATCAGGGAATTGTTTCGTTTCTCTGATTTTCTGTACTGTTTGACGGTTTGTATTATTCTAACACACCCAATATAAAATAAATAGCACTTACACCATAGTATAAGGAAAACAAGCGGAATATAGGGCATTAGAGATACATGACACCTTCTTATCACGGAAGCCCAACCAACGTGTGCGTCATGCAACTGACTAAGCAAGATTGACGCTGACGAGACAAGACATCTACAAACCCGCGTCTGCAACACCAATTCTCACAATCAGTTCTACCGGACAGTCAGAAAAAATGGCGGACCATCCTGTCCCAACACAAGGAACACTGGAGAACGCCCGATATCCAACTGATAAGACTCCAACAGCCCCTTTGGTGCTGAGGTGGCAAAATCCACAACCCTCGTTGTCCCGACAATAGCAACTCCCGAATCCTCCTGTCCAATCCACAGACATGAATGCTAAACAACGCCCAAGCACACCCTTCTTCTGCCCACAGCCCGCCCCGCGAGAGCCCTAAAAAAAGACAATCCTTACCTAATATTGTAATTTTTCTTGGCAATCTTTACCTAATATTGTAATTTTTCTTGGGAACCTTGTGTTGACTTGTGATATGGTGACCTTGGAACGAGTCTGCCTCCTTGCCATAGTCAGTTTCGCCTTGCCGTGTGATCGCCGTCGACCTGAATAAATTGTCAACTTCTGCGTCGATGCTTTTTTCCAGCTTTCAAAATGGAGTCAGTACAAGGAGTTGAGACCAAGTTGAACGTGTGGAGTTTGGCCTTTTTGCCAGGTTTTCAGATTTTCGCCAGCCCGGGTCGTTGGATCTGCGCCAGTGCGGGTCCGGCGGTTCGACTGGCATGATTCTGGCAATCTGGCTAACAGGTCGGATTCCTTCACGTATTTACAATTCTCATAGCAAATCACATGTAACTGTAGCTGAAAACTTAATCACAAATGCAAACACAAACATATATTAGCTGAAACAACTTACAAAACAAACTGGGCCAAACCAGAGCGCAGCTATCCTTTATCCATGTCAGACGTCTGATCCTGCTTCTCAGTCATATAAGGCAACAGTCCAGCCAGACCCAACGCTGCCACCAGAGGGCAGTGTAGCCTCCATCATTAAACAACAGCACAATATTTTTGGACATTTTGGATAGTTATTTCGGGGTACTTTAAGAGTTAATTACGTCGTCAGCGTACGAATGGAACTTGTTCGTAACCTGAGAACGACCTGTATTTTGAAGTCACGCAACTCCTACTGGAATACAATTTTTCGCCACCACTGCATGCCATATGAATTTTTTAAAAAATTGCAAAACAGCAGCATGTATCCCTTTTTTAATATATTAGTGAATACAGTGCAAGACAGGTATACTTGGCTGCTTTTTCACTAAATCAACAGTGTGAAGACAACAAAAGGTGCAACAAGCTGCAGTACAGTTAAAAGTAATCATAAGGACAACAAAGGGAGAACACAAACGATTCACTTGCAGTATCTGTTATCAGGTACATACTTTGATGTAACGTAAACACTATCAAGGTAAGGTTTCATTTATTCGCTAATCACATGAACTCTTTATTATTTTTTTTTACAGTGCATGCATGTTTTCCTCTTGCTTAGTTTTTCTGCCTTTTTCCCCAAAAAGCCACCATGCACAGAACAACAAAACAAACAGGTATTCCTTTTGCTATTATCTTGACATTTAAAAATATTAGATTCCTCTGCTACCTGTACATATAACATTATTCCTTTATAGTTTTTTCACAGCATCGTTTAGTATTGTTGAGAATAGTTGTATTTTTTTGTGAATGCTTATGTATTGCTTCAAGATTTAGGTCAAATGAGCTGTTCTGTACAATTATCCTCTTGATATCTGAATTTACATTCAAACCGTATACATAAAGCATTGGAGAAGTATATAAAAATAGTATTGATTCATTGACTGCGATTGACTGTGATCGACGGCCGATCTATTTTAACTGGGCGAGCGAAAAGCGATTCAGCCAGCTCCTCAGTTGAAATGGATTGGACGTGTATCGCCGTCAATGAGTTAAAAACAAAACAAAAAAACAACTAAATATAGAACATTAAATTGAAAAATACAGCTAAAAATGAGAAATGAAATCCATTTATATATTTTTTTTTAAATGGGGTGAAAACAAATAAAAAGGAGTTACTCATTAATACCGGATATTATACTTTTTTATTGATTATATTTTCCCTAAAACATTTGTTGATTAAAAGTATTTTTTAATGTAAAAATATTTTCAATATTTTCTTTCTTTTTAAATGAATTAAATGAATTTTTAATTACTTGTTTCTTTTTTAAATCAAGGATTTTCCAATTCGGAAAAAAAAAAAAAAAAAATCATGAGCTAAAAATGAGAAGGAAAAAAAATCATTAAAAAATTTTTGAATGGAAAATTTTCAAAAAAAGAAATTTTTTTTTATTAATACTGTATATTCTAATTTTTTGTTATATTTTCCTCAAAAATATTTGTTCGTTAAATGTATTATTTAAATAAAAAAAATATCAATATTTATTTAAATGAAATAATCCATTTTTAAAATTATTTTTGATTTTTTTTTTTAAAGGATTGTCCAGTTTTTGAAAAAAAAATATGAGATGAAAATGAGAAAATAAAAAAATATGATTGATTGAGTGATATACATAAAATAAAAAAAGAACAAATTCATAAAAACAATTTGGAACGTTTTCAAAAACAAATAAAAAGGAGTTATTTATTCATACTGTGTATTCCACTTTTTTGTTATATTTTCATTAAATGTATTTTTTAATTCAAAAAGTATTTTTTAATATTCTGTTTTTAAACGAATTAATTTTTAATTATTTTGATTTCATCTAAAGGATTTTCCAATTCTAAAAAAAAAACCCAGCTAAAAATAACTAAGACAAATTAAGAAAAAAAAAAAAAAAAAAAAAAAAAAAAAAAAGGGAGGTAAAGTTTTCAACAATAAATAAAAAAGGAGTAATTTATTAATCCAGTATATCCCAATTTCTTCTTGGTTATAATTTCACCTAAAATATTTGTTAATTTTTAAATTTTAAAAAGAATTTTTAATATTTTCTTTCTCTTTTTAACTTTTTTTTTCAAGGTTTTCATTTTTTTTCTAAAGTGAGGATTTTCCAATTCTTATATTTTTCAAATGTAATTTTTATTATTACTACATATTGTGTATATGTACATATGTATTCCTCTCATTGCTTTTTTTATGTATATTTGAAAAATGAAACTCAGACACCAAGAGGTTAATCAATCCGAAACACTTGGCTCGTTATTGATTGCCAGATATCCCAGAACAAATGCATCGGACATCTCGGCCTGTCGATGGCAGTGAATGTGTTAACATGCAATACAATGTTAAACCACTGAAATTAAGGTTGCCCAGGTCAACTCCAGGACTAGAAGTCATAAAGTACTTCCAACAGGCAAGCCAAAGACCACGCTTGAGTCTCGCAGCTGAACGAACAGTACTGGCCGTTCTCATTGGTTAGCTCCGGCAGACCTTTCCAGGGAGACCTAAAAAAGCAACATTAAAAACTGCGTCAGGAACTGAGCAAAATGCTTGCGCATCGTGTTGATGATGTAGAAGATGTAAAATTCCTACCTCTCCAGATTGGTATAGTGTCGTGAAAGAACATTTTTGACCAGGGTCGCCGTCCTGGCGTAGGTTTCCTCGCCTTGCTTTCTGGCAAAGTACAGTTTAGCACGCAGGAAGTAGCCAACAGGCCAAAGCCACTCCTAGAAGAAACATGAAGTAGAGGTCGGTCGTGGATGCTCGATTGTGAAAATGGCTGATTGTAAAACTCACTGGCCCTTGATGGTAGTTGAAGCCCTTAGCCACATTATAGTTGTCATTGTCAAGTGCGTTGTCATACACACCGCAGTAGACCATATCACTGCAAATACACAAAATACTGTTGTAACGACGCTAACATTTTCAGCTCTATATCGATACTATTTTCGATACTACATAAATAAAAATCCCCAAATTAAAATATTTAATGAACTCTTTGCGCCACTGACAATGACTTAACGTCCAATCGCGAGGCATCCAATCAGCTGTCTGCTGTGAACTGAAATGAGTAGACGTCCAATCCATTTGAAGGGGGAGGGTTGGCAGGGAATTAACGAACTAATGTGAATTCCAATTTGAAATTGGACATATGGTGAGGTCAATGGCGCTGAAAAACGAGCATGCGTTGCTAATTTCGATTGTCTTGCATGCATTACTCCAATACTGTTAGCAAGGGAAGCCAATTACATTGGAGATAAGGACCTCTTCAGGCCAATTGGTGGTACTACTAATGCATATAAGGAATCCTATCAATGCAGCAAGTCAGTGCAAATTGGAATCCATCTGCTGGCCAAAATGTGATTTGCAGGAACAAGTCTATCTATGGCGATAATGACGATATGTAAAATGTCGATAGAAAATTTTATATCATTTTATAGCACTACGGCTGAATCAAACAACTAATTTTCTCCCGACGAGTCAGCAAACTACCGTATTGGCCCGAATATAAGACTACCCTGATTATAAGACGACCCCCCTCTTCTTCAAGACTCAAGATTGAAAAAAGTAAAAAATTAACTTTTATACAGAAATAATTATAGTACATCTGAAACAAATGATTATAACAATATATTTGAGAGAAAAAGCATGTTATTTTGCCTCATTCAAATCTTAATATCTGAACATTTAAATTTGTAAACTAAAGTGCAATCACATTCGTAAATGAATGGCTTCTGTTTTTTGAAATGCAAATAAACCAATCTATTGTGATAAAACAATAAAATTGCAATAACTGCACTAGTCATCAAAGTGAAGTCTAACTGTAACTGTAGTCTTGAAACAAATCTGAATAAGGAAAAACATTGCAATAAAATAATGCAAGCTGGTTAAACTTGAGTAGCTGAGCTCTGTCATGACAGAACATTGCTTCAATGATATCTGGCGCCATCTAGCGTCGTGAATGGGTATAATGTCTACACCGCGAATATAAGACGACCCCCTCTTTTTCAGTCTTATTTCAATGCAGAAAACACCGTCTTATATTCGGGCCAATACGGTTTTTTGACCATTAGTGGACTAATCTAAGAATTTTTTTTTTTGGGGGTAACTAATTTAGCTATGACATTTTTGCTGATGCTTATTAATGCACAAACACATTTTGGAACACTTAAATTCTTTTTTAAAGTACAAATAAACATGTAAATAACAACAATAAATCACAAATAAAAAATTAGGTCAGATGCTAATAGCATTAACTAGTGCAAAAGAATGGAACGTAAACAGATTCAGAACACTGACTTTGCCTTTCCAACATGATTCAAAACAATTCTTAAAAAAAATCTAGCAATAATATTATAGTATACTACTATATATCATAGTAATATAACACTTATCAATCTGATTTTTCATAAAGGGTGTCATTTTAAAGCTAATCTTAGTGTAAAATCTGAATTCTGAAGTATGTGGGATTAACTCCAGAAATCATCATTTATATGGTGAACATGACATGCTTTTATTTTGAAATGTTCACCGGAAGTACGTTCGTTAAACCTCTAACCGTAAGCTTTATACTCCGTAAAAAAAGCAATTTTCGTCATTGCATGTGGTGTCAGTAATAGATTATTATTTTTTTTTCGTTTGCAAATGCTGTTAACCAGCGATTTTTCATGTTTGAAGTGTCACCTTTAAACCGCAAGTTTTGGAGAAGACTGCCAATGTTTTATAGCAGGCTAAAGGAGGTTGTCCTTTTTCCCCATTAGAATAGAATAGAATAGACCTTTATTGTCATTATACGGTTGTACAATAAAATTGTGGAGCATCTCACTTTACAGTGCAGGACAAGTAAAATAAAAAAAAATCTATAAAGTGGCTTGCAAGAATAAATGTATAAAATCCAAATAAAAATAAATAAAAAATATGTATGAGGTAGTCCTATGTTCAGGCAGTGCAAGTAATTGAAGTGAAGTAGCAGCAGTTGACTGTGAAGGCATTGAATATTGCAGATTATTATTGCATGTAAATACTAAGTATTGCACATAGAATATGTGTGAATGGAGGTTTAGTTGCAGAAGTTGAGAGTGAAGGCATTGACTATTGCACAAGTAAAAATCTCAAAAGTGGCTTGCAAGAATAAAAGTATCAAATCTGAATAAATACAAAATATGTATGAGGTAGTCCTATTTTCAGGCAATGCAGCCTCAGTGTAGCATTGCTAACGTTTACAGTGTTTAATATAGCTGTGTTTCCTTGTTTTGTATGTCTGAACTTTCACTCTACGGCGCGTAGATGACCAATAAACATCTGTGAAAGGAACTCAGATGCCATCAACATGCACGCACGCGACAAAACGCAGCCGTGAAAATTACCGACCTCATTTTTATTTACCGTGCGATAAATGGACTCATTGCATATCGCGACAGGCTTAGCAACTTTGATAAATTAACATGTCGTTAGTTAGTTAGATGGAGTTACGATCTGCCAGCTTGTTGTCTCCTGTCATCTCCCATAATTACAACTGGGTGACGGCACTTTAGGTGTTCATTCACGGCCAACGTGCAGCTAAGCTTGGTATTGAAGAGACAAGACACAACAGTGTACCCTCCTTTGTTTCGTTGAAATAAGTCAATGTTTTGGCCACTATGATGCGCTTTTTTGGTAGGGTGCCGCTTTCCCCGCTTGCTTACTGAGCGTCCGATAATCTGAACTTTCCACGCACATATATATATATATATATATATATATTTTTAACCCTTCATTAACAGTCGACAGGATGATGTGCTCGTTGATGCATTTAAGTCAACGATGACGTCGACTAGTCGGGACAGCTTTATGCAGCACTAGTTTAACTTTAATTCTTAGCTGCTATTGACGGTGCTATATGTCCTTTTAAATTACCCCAAATCATCACTTGGCCTACAAAGGGATAAACAACAAAGACTAAATAGCTACAAATAGCTACTAAATAATATTATTTTAATAGCTTAAAATAGCTACTATATCGAGAAAATTAAAAAAGCTGTAATACTCAGGGTCAAGTGTTTTCATTCCGAGGGGTCCCAGTAATTTCTCCTCAGCCATTTCAAGCGCTTTCCAGGCTTTTTCCACTTCAAAAAGTTCTGGAGCCTGCCATCAAAAGGAAATACAAAAACCTTGTCAACACTTCAACCCTTACAAAGAAAATGTTTCCAACAATTTTGAATGAACATTGTCAGACGAGCACACAGGCATTGATCAGACTGCCAGCCAAAATCTGATTTTTAGTGATTGATGTTAACTCATTCACTCCCAGCCATTTTCACCGGTGCAACGCCCTTCACTCCCGGCCGTTTTACTGGATTTTGAATGATTTTGCAAGGCCCACAGAAAATTCTGTTCTATTGCTATATAAACATGGAACCCACCAAAAGAAAGATTACTCTCTTCTTTCAGCAGAAAAAAAGTTAGTTCATATCTTTTTCCATTCTTTAGAAATCAGCATTACAAAATAGTAGTGATGGGACGAAATGAGCCGAGGTTCCGAAGCTTGTGTCGAGTAATGGGAGGGGGGTTTCCACGAAGCTTGTAGCGAGGCGCGCTTCATTTCGGCAAAACCCGGAAATGATGACGTGGAAAGCCTCGCCGGTGGCCGGGGGCCGGCTGAATCTCGTGAGTGCTTCGGAAGTGATCCAACATTGCAAAAACAGGACAGACTACGGTATAAATTGGTTGCAAAACGCAATGGCGATCGCCTGTTATCTCACATTTTGTGGATTTCGGGCTCCTGTACTTGTTACATCTGTGCGCAACAGTGCGACCAGTGCAATCTTTTTTCGAGCCTTGTCCTTTGCTTGCGATGGAACCTGCGCGAAAAGAGCGATCCTCCCCTGTATGGGAACATTTTGATTTGATTGCTTTCAATAAGGTAAGGGAGAAAAACTACTTTAATATAAACGTGAATGTGTGTGTGTACCTATCTGAACCAAACATCAACAGAATGAACAATCCATTAGTGTACTGGGAGGCACAAAAGAATACCTACCCAAATTTATATAAACTGGCACTCACATTTCTCTGCACCCCAGCTTCATCTGTGTCTTGTGAAAGAATATTTTCTAAAGCTGGTGAAATATTTTCCAAAAAAAAAGAAACTGTTTAAAGCCAGCCATTGTGGGAAAGCTATTATTTCTAAATAAAAATGAATAACAAATTACCCCTAGCACTTGTTGTATTTTGTTCACATACTAAATTACTAACACAAGCACATTCATATCTTTGTCTTAAGCAAATAGCCATTGAATTCTTAACAATGTTGACCTCTTGGGCTTCTAGACCACTTGATGGCGCCATAGGGTAAATGAAGCACCATGAAGCTTTGCTACATGTGCAAACCAATTGGCTGCAAAGCTTCATTGCTTCATGAGGCTTCATTTGGCCATCACTACAAAATAGCTTAGTTTGAGCAATTTTCTAATTTCTGATGAAAAAATGGAGAAATGGAGCTTTTTGTGAGTGCATACATTTCAAACATAACTTTGACTTATACACAACTATTTTTTTGCTTTAGCTACATCCCAAACATCTGAATAATGTTTTCCTTTTATAAAATAAGATAAACAACAAGGCAAATAGAGCTTTTGATAGCAAAGTAACAATTTAATTACACAAAGATGAGGCTGTTCTGGCTGCGACAGCCGGTTAAACTTTTCCCTCATCGCCGTCTGTCTCATGAAGATGAATTTTTTTGAGTCTGTGCGGGCTCTGCTCGCGAGCAGCACGGACTCAAAGGCATCATCCGCTGCACTGGTGGTCCCGGTCATTCTGCTCGGTCGTCCAGCGCCTGGCATCCCGGGCGTCCGACCGGTTGTTCTGCTTGGTCGTCCGCCGCCTGGCATCCATTCGATCATCTTCCGCCGGCGCCCGGCCGTGCGGCTTGGCCGTTCGTTGCCATTGAATCGAGCTGCGGGTCTTGCCAAATGTGCTACTGCCCTCCAGTGTCCAGTCTTATTGCTTTAAAATGGATTTTCAGCTTTGTGCTTTGGAGCTAAATTGAATCACGACCCACAGATGTTTAAAAAAAAAAAAAAAAAAAAATGTAAAAGACATATAAATACGTCTTTGGGACACAAAACTCGTTCATAAACCGGGGACTACCTGTAAACATAGACTTCATAATGATATTGACGGGTCAAATTCCACCTTCACTGCACCACGCCTTCAAGTAGAGGCCCATCCCACAATTCACGTCAGTTCGCAGTCAGTCGCAGCGACACACGCTGCGATCCAACGCCGGGTTAAGGTTGAAAAAGTAGGAAAGCTGTACCGCATACAAACAGGAAGGATTTTCTCAGGGAGTGATTTGTTCGAGGATTTAAGACAATTATCATAATTTTCGTGTTTTTCACAAGAATTTTCAACGTGAAACGCTCTTTGTTGTAAGTCTGCCGCCACATTGTCTAACAGACTAGCATCATTCTTCGACATATTTTCGAAAAATAAATGCTAACTGCCCGTTTTTTGCTCTTTTAACAAAGAATCGAGACTGTTTTATGTTCATATCTATAAAGAATGCAGGGATTTAAGCATTTATTCACAAGAATTTTTAATGTAAAAAGCTCTTTGTTGTAAGGCTGCTGCCACATTGACTAACAGACTAGCATCGTACTTTGACATATTCACATGAAATAAATGCTAACTGTACGCTTTTTTTGCCTTTAATAAAGAATTGAGACTGTTTTACGTCTATATCTATAAAAGATTCAGGGATTTAAGCATTTATTCACAAGAATTTTCACCGGAAAAGCTCTGTTTACATAAGGCGACTGCCACATTGACTAACAGACTAGCATTGTACTTAGACATATTTACTTAATAAATGCTACCTGCACGTTTTTTTTTGTTGCTTTTAACCAAGAATCAAGACTGTTTTGCGTCCATACCTATAAAGAATTCAGGGATTTGAGCATTTATTCACAATAATTTTCAACGAAAAAAGCTCTTTGTCTGTGATTCCACTCGGTCAGCTTTGACAGCCACACCAACAATACAGGCCCCCTATTAATCGGCCCTGCGCCCCGTCAATATATTATGAAGTCTATGCTGTGAATTAAAATTCCTGAGCTTAGACTAAAACAGTATAAAAAAACACATGAATGAGGATCTTAGTTCAACAAAAGAACAATTAGCTAACTTGAATACCAAATGTCCGCAAGCTTAAATGCTATTAAATGCTAACATTTTTTTTCACATTTTTTAAAAAACACAATGCTCTTAGCAAAGCGTTCAAAACCATACTCCTACAAAAACTGCGAAATAAACCTCTAAACGAAATTACCGCTGCATAAAATTATGAGCTCAAACAAAAAAATTCCAGCCTTATGTTGGCCTTAACTGGTAGCAACTGGATTTGGCTATGTTCAATGAGCTATGTCATTTTCACTGTTGCCACTAGAAGGCAGTGTATCCTCCCAAATCAATAAAACTAAATGCAACACTTTCAAAACAAATCATTACAACACCACTCTAATTAAACATATCTTTAAAGCAGCAAAATTAGATTCAAAGCTTTTTTGTAATTGAATTGCCCGTTTTAATAGATTAGCAGTTTCAGCACTAAATGGAAACGATGGCACATTTTCATCCTCTTGTTATGTTTTAGTCTCTTAAGACATGTTTTTAGTTCTTTACTACGTCGTTATTAGAAACGTGCGAAATTTCCGATTCATAGATTATTTGTGATTCGGCCGTGGAAGATTCGAGAACGATTCATAGACATCCAAATTCCGATTATTGAATTATACCAGGTAAAGTGGAAATAAAACACAGTCAGCGCAGTCAGGGGCGGACTGGGACTAAAAAGCAGCCCTGGACTTTGACTCAGCCCAGCCCACAAGAATTGCTATACGAAGGGAAACACCGACCCCCTAGGGGGTTCGGGGGCATGCCCCCCCGGGGATTAAAAAAAAAATTTTTTTTTTACACATTTTATTGTAAAATGCATCAATTTCGTGCACTTTGAGAAAAAATGAAGAAAATGTGTCTAGACTGTGACTGTCTGACTTGAGGCGCTCAAAGTACTGCAAGGCTGAACTGGAGTTTGATTCATTTTCTGTACTAGCTCTATGATCAACCTGAATAAACAAATGAAAGAATGTATTTTTCAAAGCAAGTTTTATGTATCCAATTGATTATAATATATCTCTATATATCTCTGTCTATAAAATGACTTCATTGTTTATGCCATAATTCAGTGGTCTCCAAACTATTACACATAGGGCCGCAGCGGGCGAGGGATTTCATTCCAACAAAACAAGACAACACGTATCCACCAATCTGGTGTCTTACAAGTGTAATCAGTTGATTGCAGTCAGGTGCTGCTTGTTTTAGCAGAAACTTCTTTGGTTAAACTGTCGGTACTCGATCAGTTGAAACAAAAACCAGGCCCCACAGCGTCCCTTGAGGACCGGTTTAGAGACCCCTGTTGTGTTGATTTAAATGTGATTTTTATGGTCTTCATGTGATGTAAAGCACTTTGAATTGCCTTGTGTTGAATTGTGCTATATAAATAAATTTGCCTTGCCATAATTAATCTTGCCATACAAATAATAAATTTCAATGAAAATACAATAAACATTTCAAGACAAATCCTGTATACATAACCTTCATTGGAAAGTATTAACCTTAAAACAAAACGATATATAAATGATTAATATATATAACATCAATTTAACTACCTAAACTTTAAAGTAAAGTTTATTAATATTTTGTTATATTTCTTCTGAATTAATATTGCTGCTGCGTGTGCATACGTTGTTTTACAGCTAAAATATTTTTCTTAGGAGAGTGCTAGTAGGACTAGCATACTGTAACTTGACACGATTGCAAACGGGTACATGGGCTAGCTGGCACTAACCCTTTAATTGTCATTTATTTCATTTAAAATGTAGCTACCTGGTGGATAACTGCCAGTATACCGAGCAAGTAACCCTCTTCATCACTACTTACTTTCCCTGCGTTTGTCTGGGGAAGTTCCATATCGTTACCCCCCTCCCTCTTCTTTTCTCTCTCCCTGCACCAGTTGCACGTCAGAGCGGCTGCCGCTCCCACACTCAGCATCGCCGGGGGCTGGGCTGTTGACTTGTTACCCGACGTGGCCGTTGCAGCTTGCGAAAATATTTGTCAATTTATGACATTTTAATGCTTCGCTCTCCAGTTTCTTTAATTTTTTCTCCCTAACCTTCTCAGCGCCACCCTTCTCTTTTCTTTTTTTGCCACCACCATTCGTATTGACGCATGTTGCTATTTTGCTTCCACAAGGATCCAATGAAGGCTACTCTGTGCTTTCTTCGTTCTTCTATCAGATTGGCAGTGCCAGGCGCATTGCTGCCACCTGTCGGATTGGATGCGAACTGTAGTTAATCAGAGGATAGGGGGGATAAAAACAGTGATGTATAATGAATGGCGGCCGCCGGCCGTCCAGGGCACCGGCCGTTCTGTGATCCTCCAGAACCCACAGATTACCAGTCCGCCCCTGAGCGCAGTCTTTGGGACGCCGCGGTCTTCGGGATGCAATGAGGAACGGACCGAGAGTAAATATCTTGTTCAACTCATGCCGCTAGATTACAAAAAACAAAAAAAAAACAACCATATCTGGCTGCGGCCGACAGCCGCTACAAACAGCGACCGGTTGCTAGTTGCTACAAACATACGGCAACATATGGCAATGGTAGATATCACATATGGTAGAACTAGATGGGAAATGACAGACAACGACAGCGTTGGAACATATACAAAGAACTAGATGTGAACTTGTCGCCATCTTAAAGCAGAACACTTCTCTAGAAGGCTCCATTGTAGCGAACCTAATTACTTTTTATCTAAAAACTCCCTAAATCGGCAAAATCTTGACTTGAATCTATCTTTAAATGATGAAAGAGTTTTAAAACTTTGACATGTCGTAGACAGATGGGAAATTATGGAATAATGGGAACAATTTTAACAACTTTAAAGAGCATATGACACGAGAAAAAAAGTCTTAAATGGCATTATTATGTGAATTAGAATCATATTTTGAGACGATTCGACTATATACAACAATTTAGAAAAGCACAGATGACGAGAAATTAGTCTTTTAATCTGCCGGTTAGCCACGCCTACCTTTATAGGGCTTTAGCGTCCCCAACAGGTGGATGACGTCAGCGGTAGACTGGGCTCATCGGTTTTACTATTCAGCCCATTGAGGGGGAATTATTCAGAACGAGGAAAACGCGACGAAGAGAGCGGCAAAGTGTGATTGTTTCTGTGTCTTTACTTCAATATTTTTACAGGATATTCTTTTTATCCAAGTATTTTCCCCAATTGCTAAATAAATGGCATGTTCATGACAAATAACAGTTTTGTGCTGAATGGAATATAAAATAATAAAGATGCATTTATTCAGGACGACATGGCAAAATTACTCCATAATGGTCAAAAATGTCGACTTCACCTTTATTGTCACACCTCCCGAACGATATTTTATGACACCTAAATCGGACATATGTCATTTCCCTTCCCCGGCTTCGGAGAATGTAAACAAACCAGAAGCCGTGACAGCTAGCCGACATGCTAACCTGAACCGAGTGATGTTTCAAAGTCTTCGAAGTGGAAAATCACGCATAACTATCCTGGATTATTTGACATGACGACCCGGTTGTCGATTGTTTTAGTGGATCGGCAAACCGCCCGGCGGAGAGCAATTTACAGTTTGTTCCCCGGAGGAGGGTGGCTGGATTTGTTGTGCAGCTAACGTGCTGCTGCTGCTAATGACCATTAGGAGAGCTTTTTACATGCCTATCAATGATCAAACGTAAGTAGTCCTTCATTTAAAGGAAGTTTGTAGTGTTTACTTTGTAATCGCTGTATTCGTATTTGACATAATACAAAACAAGATGTTTACTCACTTCCTCGTCAGTCCAATGGTCCCACAGTAAATATCCACGGTGAATGGGAACCTTTTGAAACTCCAAAAAGGCGCATACGCCTCTCCCTCATACAGAATGATTTTTATGCAGCCGTTTGGCTGGCGTGATGCGAAAAATAAACGTATTAATCCGCAAAATCAGCTGAATCCTTCGTCCTCATACACAACAGTACACTGTAGCGTGAAGAGGACGTCTTCTACCGTACACGTCACAGCGCCCTCCTCCTCAATGCAAGACCGAAGCCGGAAGTCACTCATTTTCATGGCGCGGGATTCAAAAAAACTAAATAAAAATAGCGATCGCTTCCACACACATCCAAGCGGCCCATATCATTCAGGGTCATAAAATACCGCGTGTATTATGAAATAAACATGCTTTTTCGTGTCACAGGCACTTTAACGGTTGATTCACAACATTAAATTAATTGAATGTAGTTTAATGCTTTTGATACAGAGTGGAGACTTGAGTATTCTATTTACTGTTTTTAACTGTTAACTTGATACTAAAATAGTTTGGTTTAACCTGAGAGGATTTTTGAACAATTTTGGAACTAATGTACAAAACATTAAAATTGTGGTGGGGTGCTTCAATAATCGATTTATAATCGAAACGGAGCCTCTGAATTGTAATCGTAATCGAATCATCAGGTGCTCTAAGATTCCCAGCTCTAGTCGTTATCATGAAAAAAAAAAAAAAAAAAGTTCGTCGGTGAAATATTTTCGGCATCGTTGATGAAAACAACAATGTTACAAAGTATACTCGCAATAGAAGAAGTAGCAACTTACCACAACCATAGCAATGGTAAAGTTTGGTCTCAGTTGGTAGTCACACCAGGGACTAGATGCTCCAAAACTGTCCTTATAGATCCCTTTTTTGTGCACCAGGTCAGGATGCTTCTCATTGGGGTCCATTGGCTCTCCGGACACCCAGAAAGATGGATCAAATGACTGCTGGATCTGCTCATTCCATTTGCTGTATTGGATAAACACCTCTTTCCCTGCAACGCATATGAGAAATGACTTGGAATATCTATAACATATTAGTCTGCACTTGGAACGATAAAACGTAACTGAACAACAAATCTAATTGTTTGTTTGTAAAGAGCGCCCGATACCATTTCTGTGGACTTTGGCTCCATCGTAAGGGAAGAGGCCTTTGCCGTGTAGCTCCACAACCCAGCGGATGGCCGACTTACTCAAACCAATGATTTCCACAGCTGCTCCGTCTCTGCAAAGACAATTTCACAGAACGTTTGTTCATTCGCTGCCAACTGTTCCACTTCAAATGGCTTGGACGTTTACTCGTAATTATTGTTGTCACAGATTACGGTACTTGAAAAAGTAATTTAATTACTAATTACACCTCCAAAACATACTCTCGTTACTTTACTATTATTATCAAAGTAACTAAGTTACTTTAAAGGGATCCTCTATTTTTAAGACAAGTAATTCTTAAAAGATAAATGTAAGTATGAGTTATAATAATTTGATACTAAAACCCCTCTTAATGTTTTTGTTTTAATAAAGTTTGTAAAATTATTTTAAGTGATAGGTCGTCACCGGGCCCGTTGCTGAAATTCCAGCGTGTCACTCGTTAGCTTTCCCAACATGTCGTCAATTCTACCCTTCCTATTTAAACCAGATCTGAAAAGTGAAGAGCAGGACAGCACTGTTGGTCGTTCACAAGCCGAGCTTCAGGGAAAAATGCGTGCAGCAAATACCTGATAAGACAAAAGTTGGGCAAAACTGGTGATGCGAGAGAGTCCTGTTGGGAAGTCCGGTCGGGAGCGAGAGTGTATGCTGTCCGGTTTTATTAGCAGATATTCAAGGTAACCATATTGCGTTTTCAAACTTATCCCAATATAATTATGTAGATTGTTAGCATCCAGAGCTGTCGTGTGCTTACAGTACAGGCCAAAGAGCACACCTTGTGTAATCCATGTCTTGTACATTGTAACGCGTGGTAGCTAGGATACGTGTATAAAAGTACCAAAAAGGGGAGAAGCTTCCACTTATGCACATTTATTCACTAAAAATAATAATTCCACCTTGACCACTCACTTCACTCCCCTTGTTTCCATTTGACTGGAAATTGCATCCAAAAGCAGCACATCGTGGCATTTTACTTGGCGAGTTTAGGCAGCAATAAGCAATTGTTGAACACGAAAGATACCAATGACGTCATCACTGCGATCCCGCAAACCATGGCGCCAACTAACGGTCAAAATATGGACTAAATATTATAAAATATTGCCATTGTTTTAACATTTTATGTGTTTCTAACAACATATTTTAGTACAAGTGAACAATCGTGGTTTATTAGAGCCTACATGTATTTAAGTTAGAGGATCACTTTAAAAGTAATTTATCTTTTACTTTTTTCCAATTTTTCTCCCTTTGCTGCCTCAACATAAGAAAGACAACAGAAAAATGTCATCTTTTCATCCCTTCATCATTTTTCTAAGGGGTGTACTCACTTTTGTCGCCAGGGGTTTGGATATGAATGGCTGGCTATATTTTGAGTTATTTTGAGGGGAAAATATATGAACTCTATTATATAAGCTGCACACAGACTACTTTTCATTGTGTCAAAGTGTCATTTTGTCAGTGTTGTCCCGTGAAAAGATGTACTTAAATATCTGCGAGGAGTGTACTCACTTTTGTGATACACTGTATTGTCACACCCTTAGTGATTAGCATTTCCGCATTACCTGGGAGTAGCTGGTATGCCTTTGTTTCTCGCTCTCTCACTCTCTCCCATTTTATCCATCCAAGTTCCGCAGTTGAAACGGTTTCCTCCGTGGACAAAACCCGTTTCGGGATCCACGTGAATCTCCACATTGAACCCTAGAAGGAAGATCATCATTTTTCATTGGCTATTCTCTGTCCAAACATGAGCAAAGGCGATCTACCTTCATCTCTCATGTTCATGTCTATCTTGGGTCCTGCATTTCGCTCTCTGTAGGAAATTCCCTCCAGGTGACGCTGAAGAATCTCTTGGATGACGTCACACAGAGGCTGCTCCTGGATGCAATGATGTCATTGTTTGCTGGCTCAAAGGTGGTTTGCTTTACACTTAAGGGTACGTACCACTTCTCCTGGTAAACAGGGCTCGCTGTCATCGGTGGGGTACATCCGGGTGACAGGAGACTGGAGGATACTGTGCCCTTGGGGAACATGGCAGACGTAATCCTGAAAAATATTGGTTGATATAGTTTTGTCATGGAAAAATTGCTAAATTTGGACAAATTGACACTATTCGTGTTCCTCAGTCAGTTTGTGGTTACTGCAGACTAGGCATTACTGGTTTCAAGGTTTACTGTGCTATGAAAACCTATCTAATCCACTACTGATAAACTCATTCTGGATTATCTGCAGCTTCCTGATTGATTTTTTTTGGTAAAACCTGTTAATACAACCCCTAGCAAAAAGTATGGAATCACCAGTGTCGGACGAGCACTCACTCAGACATTTTATTATGTAGAACAAACTTCGATAAAAAGCTTGTAAAAATAATGAATTAGTTCAAAAGTGCAACTCCTTGGCAGTCAGAAACACTAAAAGAAATGAATAAAAAACATGGTGGTCAGTAAATGTTACTTTTATAGAGCAAGTGCAGGGAAATATAGAATCACTCCATTCTGAAGAAAAAAATATGGAATCACTCCATTTTGAGTATAAAATACAGACACACCCAGTCAATTTCCTTTCTTTAATTGGGCCCCTGCCTCAGCTTAGATCTGCTCATTACTCAGCAGTTAAAAACAGTGCAGTTATCACACCTTGGAGGGCTGCTGGACCAAGTGGATTCACAAGAATCATGGCTCCAACAAGAGAGATGTCTCTTGAGACCAAGGAGAGGATCATCAAACTTCTTGAAGGTAACGCTAAACGTATGTTTGCCAAATATGTGGGCTGTTCACAGTCAGCTGTATCAAAAATCCAGACCAAGTACAAACAGCATGGCAAGGTTGTTTAAGTTAAGCGTACTGGTAGACCGAGGAATACATCCAACTGTCATGACAAACAACTAAAGGCCATATGTCTTTAAAACAGAAGACAAATGAAGAAATGGGAGGAAGCTGAAGTTAAGAATTGTGCAAAATCGCCAAAAGGAAATGGGATTTTCATACAGGAAAGCTAAAAGGAAACCATTATTGACACAAACAGAAAAGAACAAGACTGCAATGGGCTAAGGAGAGGCAATCGTGGACTGTGAATGACTGGATGAAGGTTACTTTCAGTGGTGAGTCAAGAACCTGCATTGTACAAGGTGATGATGCTGGAACTTTTGTTTGGTGCCGTTCCAGTGAGATTTGCAAAGATGACTGCCTGAAGAAAAAAAAAAATCCCTCAGTCCTTGATATGGGGCTGCATGTCAGGCACAGGCACTGGGGAGATGGCTGTGGTTAAATCTTCAATGAAGGCACAAAGTTTACATTGAAATTTTAGATAGGCTTTCAACAGCCTCAAATGAAAATATGTTTGGGGATAATGAAATAATTTTCTAAGATGACAATGCATCATGCCACAGAGCTAAAACTGTTAAAGCATTCCTGGGAGAAAGACTCAATCCAGTCAATGTCATGGCCTGCAAATAGCCCAGATCTCAACCCTATTGAAAACCTGTGGTGGAAATTACAACCATTACAATCACCCAATCTACTAGTTTTTAAGTTCTCTCCTACCTGGAGGCACTGCAGCCACCACCACACAGCATCACGGCAATTATATCTGGCGAAACGACCTTCTCCGAGCAGATTCGGGATCAAACCGTGACGCAAAGTCCCGGCGAAAGACAAAATGATGTTCCTAAAGATGCATTAAAAGACCTTCAGTTACTGTTCAAATGAATAATACTATGACAGGAAAATCGCACGTGGTTACCGGGCTTCCACGTGTCTCCCCGTGAGCAGCATCAGTCCTCTAAGCGCGATGAAAGTGTCTCTGCCCCAGCAACGGAAAATCCCAGTCGAGAAATGAGGAAGACCTGAAAATATATATTTTAATTTAGACTTGTTTTTTTCCCCTCCAATACTCTTTCTAATACAGACGGTCCCCAGGTTACGACACACTCGACTTACGTGATTTTCACTTTACGACGCCGGACTCTCGTCCGCCATTTTGTCTCCAGTCATTTTTTTGTTTTGTTTTTAAGTTACATAAACTAGGGTGACCAAACGTCCTCTTTTGCCCGGACAAGTCCTACTTTCACGTAGTGTCCTCGTGGTCCGGGCGGGTTTTATAAATTCATAAAAATGTCCGGTTTTTCATGATTTTTCACGGGACCAGTTTGAAGAGAATCCCTCCGACCGCTGGGTGGCAGCAGTTGACATGGCTCCTACGAGAATGGAGGGAAGTAGTAGTTCTTCTTGTTTTTTTTGGCAGTTTAGCCCTATCGTGAGGCATTAAAGCCATCTACTGGGTTGACGATTTGGCCACAATGCCTGAAGTTTTTTTTATTTTTTATGATGAATACGTATATAATGGCAACTGTTGACTTCTGTAGGAGCTTTGACTGTAAAATCCCGTTTGGTGTCGCATCGGCACGCTGCCGATGATTGTAAACTTTTATAGCAAAGTTTGATTTTTGCCTCAGCTAGCTATCAGTAAGCTAAACCGCGCTAGGCATTATGGGAAACGTAGTTTTGAACTGCTACCTTTGGAAACATGCTGATTGAATAGTTTGTCAGTTTATTTCGGTTTTTGTTTGTGTGCAATCTAGAACATTGAATGAGAACATAAATTGAATGGGAATAACAAATTGTCAAGGACAATTGTCGTGATAGTAATTTATAAAAATGTTTAGTTGGCACAAAGCCTACTGTGTGTATGTGTATTGACTGGACTACATTTCTATGGGTCTGCATTATATATATATATCAGGGGTCGCGTTAACCGGAAATTTTCCGTCGTTGACCGGTTTTTTAAAACGGTGACGGAAAAAACTGAAGTCCGTCAGTCATTTTGACAGGTTGCAATTCACACCCCAGACCACAGGGTGGCACATTAATTAGCTATTGTCTCTCTTAATGCATGACGTTGTTGGCTATTCTGTCAGAATATTGTAGCGTAACCGGGGTCTGGCGGCGGCACCGTGATTGACACATCAACGCGAGGTTCTTATTGGTGCACCCGGTGTGCCAGCGCGTGATCCTTATGTCTTCCTTCCCCTTCCGTTTCCGCCTGTTTACCATTGAAGTCAATGGCGGTGGAATCGAAGTTGGAAGGTCTTTATACAAGATCCCGGGAATGTTATTTTGATGTAGGCGGGTGGAGAACCAAGCCAAGGCCTCCATGCTTCGTACCATGTCGATTTCCAAACCATGGGTGCTCGTACTCGTCATAAGGAGATGGACAAAACTGACAGCTCCTGCAGTCATGCCCCCGCTGTTATGGAAGGTAATGTGCTCTAAAAATACGAAACCTAAAATCTGGCGCATGAAACGACTTGTTGCCTTTGCTATTGATATTACGATGATGATTGTAATTACGAAGTTTAATCATTTTTACAACAACTAGCTTCTGCTACTGCTGCTAGCCGCCTGTTGCTAATCGTGTTTGAATGCACCGCGTATATCCAAGTGTTACAAGTTTTTATTCCTTTGTTTACAGCTGGGAAATGCTGTTATAAAAGAGAAGACAACTTGACTTGTACGTTGATGGACATATATCGAACATATATAGTTTGCGTTCCACAATGATGATGACAGCTCGACTCCCGGGAGAGGCCGAGAGAGGCAGGAATTGTGACAGACGGTGGTTCGCCGAGATCGCCGTGATCCAACTACGAACTTGTGAACGGTAGCATTTTTAAATATATGCTATTGGAGCTGGAATTACCGAAGAGGCGAGCGAGATGGACTGCTGTAATTCGACAAGAAATCGGGGCACCAAACGATCACCACAGACTATGTAGTAGTCATTTTATATCTGGTAAGATGCATTTAATATATATTTAGAAGATTTTGGGCTGACAACCACAATTAAGATCATCGTGTGACGTTGGTGATTGGGGTCTATATGGTTGCCTCTTTTTCTTTGGGAGTGGAGTTGTTTTGTTGGTGTTGTTGGCGGTAAGCAGAGTAAAAAGAGGGAGAAAAATACAACTTCAGTGTCTAATTTTTCGCCGCCAAGCAAGCGTTACAAAATTAAAAATGAATGAAAACTAAATACTATTGAATATGTCATCATTATCATTTTAAAAATTTCAGTGACTGGTAAAAATAGACTATGACCGGATTTTTATGACCCTGTCAGTCAAAATGACAGACAACGAAAATGTCTAGCGCAACCTCTGATATATATACATATATATATACATATATATATATATATATATACATATACATATATATATATATATATATATATATATATATATATTAGGGCTGTCAAAATTATCACGTTAACGGGCGTTAATTTTTAAAATTAATCACGTTAAAATATTTGACGCAATTAACGCAGATTACCCGCTCAGACAGATTTAAATGACGGTACAGTGAAACACCACTTGTTAATTGTGTTTTATGGAGTTTTGCTGCCCTCTGCTGGCGCTTGGGTGCAACTGATTTTATAGGATTCAGCACCCATGAGCATTGTGTAAGTAATTATTGACATCAGCAATGGCGGGCTACTAGTTTATTTTTTGATTGAAAATTTTACAAAATTTTATTAAAACGAAAACATTAAGAGGGGTTTTAATATAAAATTTCTATAATTTGTACTAACATTTTTCTTTTAAGAACTACAAGTCCCTCTATCCATGGATCGCTTTAACAGAATGTTAATAATGTTAATGCCATCTTGTTGATTTATTGTTATAATAAACAAATACAGTCCTTATGTACTGTATGTTGAATGTATATATCAGTCTTGTGTCTTATCTTTCCATTCCAACAATAATTTACAGAAAAATATGGCATATTTTAGAGATGGTTTGAATTGCAATCAATTACGATTAATTAATTTTTAAGCTGTAATTAACTCGATTAAAAATTTTAATCGTTTGACAGCCCTACTTCCTTTACTTTTGACAATTTGTAAAGCTGTAACACATATGCAAAAATGCAGCGTATTGAATAGGCCACTCACACGACACCACCACAGTGCAGACAAGACCACAGGCCAAAAGAGGCGTTCTCGTTAGCATTAGCATTGCGAGCCTCCGCTTAAGCTCTCGGGCAACCACAACACCTCTGCTTTCATGGTTGCTGTGGACCCAAACGATGTGCGTAAATCCACTCTCGCAAATCCGCTAGCAATCATAGCTGTGCTGGAATGCAGGGGGGCAGCAGCACTAGCAGCTAGCTGGCTAGTGCTAGCTGCTGTCGTTTCGCTTACATTAGGAGCTTGCTGGCTGGCTTTAGCTTCTGTCTCTTCAGGCTCATGAGCAGCTGGCGGTCTTATACAGGCAGATTGAAAAGCGCCGGCAATGGAGGGAGTTTGTTTCTTCCCGGGATTTTCACCCGGGGCTGCGTTGCGTTTTAAAATGGATCCTCTGCCTCCATTTATTTATTGAGGCTACGTTAATTGATCAAAATGACAAACTTTTGAGGAGGAATGAGAGACAGGGAAGTCACATACATCATCAATTTTAAGACCCAGTTATGAAAATTCAATACTTCAAGACTTTTCAAGGTATTATTTCCAAATTCATAAATTCAATCCTTTTAAAGACTTTTTAAGAACGCGCGGGGAACCCTGTACTCGGTAAAAGGTAAGATTAAGTTAACATAGTGCTAATAAATAAGATTAACGTTACTGTACCTCGACTTAAGCGATTTCAACTTGACGCCGCCAGAGTCTCGTTCGCCATTTTGTCTTCAGTCATTTAAAAAATTTTTTTAGTCACATTAAGAGTACCTCATTGTACCTCACAGTATCTTATTTTTTACTTTGTCCTCACTGAACGTGAAGTTTACAGCTTTGCAGACAGCAAACAAGGCAATTTTGCTTTTTGAAGCTTTTTAGTTCCTTTACTTTTGACCATTTGTAAAGCTGTAACACATATAGACTTATGTTCAAAACGACACACATTTTTACAATAAAACACTTGACACAAAACATTTGGTGTTCAAACGTCCATCTCGTCTGATCAATATGCAAATTTAGTAGATTAAGCTAGCCTAATTTGCCTAACAAAAGTTCATTAGCTTAAATGCTACGAATGCTAACGTATGTCTCTCACACGTAACTCCCCAAATTGTAGCTCTAAACTTAATTACAAATGCATACACAAACATATATTAGCTGAAACAACTTACAGCCTTATGTGAGCCAAACCAGAGCGCAGCTATGCTTTATTCATATCAGATGTCGGAGTCTGTTTCTGTCATACAAGAAGACAGTCCAGCTAGACCAGGGGTGGGCAAACTATTCCACAAAGGGCCGCAGTGGGTGCAGGTTTCTGTTCCAACCCATCAAGAAGAAACCTTTTCACCAATCTGGTCCGGTCTTGCAAGCGCAATCAGTTGATCGCAGTCAGGTGCTTCTTGTTTCAGCAGAAACCTTATTGGTTAAACTGTCTGTGCTGAATCAGTTGGAACAAAAACCAGGACCCGCTACGGCCCTTGAGGACCGGTTTGCCCACCCCTAAGCTAGACCCAACGCTGCCACCAGAGGGCAGTGTGTCCTCCATCAGTAAACAAAATACAATTTGAACTTTTAAATAGTTATCTTGGGGTACTTAACTCATTTGCTCCCAAAAACGTAAAAATACGTTCTATTTTTCATTGTTTCAGTGTCTCAAAGACGTATTCATACGTCTTTTACGTTTTTTTTGTTTTTTTTTTCCAAAAAGGACATCTCTGGGTCCTGATTCAATTGAGCTCCAAAACACCAAGCTGAAAATCCATTTTAAAGCAATAAAACTGGCCACTGGAGGGCAGTAACGCATTTGGTAAGGCCCGCAACCCTATTCAACGGCAACGAGAGGCCAAGCCGCAAAGCCGGGGCACCGGCAGAAGACGACCGAATGGATGCCAGGCGGCGGACAACGAGCAAAATAACCGGTAGGATGCCCGGGATGCCAGCCGCTGGACGACCGAGCAGAACGACCGGGACGACTAGATGCCGTTGAGCCTGAGCTGCTCGCGAGCAGAGCCCGCTGAGACTCAAAAAAATCATCTTTTTGAGACAGGCAACAACGAGGGAAAAGTTTAACCGGCTGTCGCAGCCAAAATAGCGTCATCTTTCAGTTAGTTATGTGTAAATAAATTGTTACTTTGCTATCAAAAGCTCTATTTGTCTTGTTGTTGCTGTTATTTTGTAAAAGGAAAACATTATTCAGATGTTTGGGATGTCACTAAAGCAAAAAAAATAGCTGTGTTAAAGTCAAAGTTATGTTTGAAATGTATGCTTTCACAAAAAGCTCAATTTCTCCGGTTTTTCATCAGAAATTGTTAAAATTGCTCAAACTAAGCTATTTTCTAATGCTGATTTCTAAAGAATGGAAAAAGATATGAACTTTTTTCTGCTGAAAGAAGAGAGTCTAATCTTTCTTTGGAGGGGAGGGGGTTCCATGTTTTTAATAAGCAATAGAACAGAATTTTCTGTGGGCGTTGCAAAATCAGTCAAAATCCAGTAAAACGGCCGGGAGCGAAGGGCCTTGCTCTGGTGAAAATGGCTGGGAGTGAATGAGTTAAAGGGTTAATTCCGACTAATGCGGAAATTCAGGTTACGTCGCTAGCGTAGGAACGGAACTCGTTCGTAACCTGGGGACTACCTGTATTTCTATTCTTTCTTACCTGCAGCCACTGTGGCACAACACTGCTCCTTTAGGCCGGTTATGGGACTGATGCGATACGGGACATTGTCGATTTTCAAGGAAAGAGGTGGAAGAGCGGGGAAGCGTCCGACGCCGCACATCTGAAGTGAAGCCAACGCCAGGTGGCGCGCAAAACTTGAGCCGCTCTGGATGAAACTGAAGCCAAATCATGAGCAGAAAACATGTTTGGATGCAGTCGACGGCGATAGAGGTCCAATCCGTTTTGACTAGGATTAGACTTCAATAGCTGTAAATGCCAGATGGTGAGTTAAAAAGTTACAAATAGTGCTGTACGATATGAGATACGACCAGAAATTCGGCGCCGAAAACTTTTCATTTTTAATTTTAATTAATTTATTAATCGGAAATTTCACACACCTTTAGTCATAACTAGGGTTGTTCCGATCATGTTTTTTTTGCTCCCGATCAGATCCCGATCGTTTTAGTTTGAGTATCTGCCGAACCCGATATTTCCCGATCCGATTGCTTTTTTTTCTTCTTCTCCCGATTCAATTCCAATCATTCCCGATAATTTTTCCCGATCATATACATTTTGGCAATACATTAAGAAAAAAATGAATAAAACTCGGACGAATATATACATTCAACATACAGTACATAAGTACTGTATTTGTTTATTATGACAATACATCCTCAAGATGGCATTTACATTATTAACATTCTTTCTGTGAGAGGGATCCACGGATAGAAAGACTTGTAATTCCTAAAGGATAAATGTGACTTTGTATATTGTGACTAAATATTGCCATCTAGTGTATTTGTTGAGCTTTCAGGAAATGATACTGCAGCCATTTAACTTCTGTCCAAATGCATGATGGGAAGTGCAACCATGACTGTGTGTAGGGGCACCAATTGATATATTTTCTTTGCGTTGGGAAAGAACATAGGGTGTTAAGAAAATTATCAACTACTACCTTTCTTCCCCACATTGCCTCCCACGTTATTTTTAATTGCTGAGAGAGGTATTGTAAGGCGTTAGCCACATAAAAAATGGCTCCAAAGGCTGTCAAAATTCTCTCTACTCATTACACGCTGCCTTTTAGCGCTACCAATAGGTAAAACGGCGTCTTTATAGATTGAACGCGACAATGCGTGAGTAGGTCGTGCAGCGCATGCGTTAATTATTTAACGGGATTAATACAAAAAAAAAATTAATTACCACCGTTAACGCAATAAATTTGATAGCCCTACTTTAAGCCAAAACTACTCTGGATGAGTGTAAGACATCTGTCTGTAACGTTAAATACAATTAGAGAATGATTTAAATAAATAAATATATATATATATATTAGGGCTGTCAAACGATTAAAATTTTTAATCGAGTTAATTACAGCTTTAAAATTAATTAATCGTAATTAATCACAATTCAAACCCTCTATATAATATGCCATACTTTTCTGTAAATTATTGTTGGAATGGAAAGATAAGACACAAGATGGATATATGTATTCAACATGCGGTACATAAGGACTGTATTTGTTTATTATAACAATAAATCAACAAGATGGCATTAACATTATTAACATTCTGTTAAGGCGATCCATGGATAGAAAGACTTGTAGTTCTTAAAAGAAAAATGTTAGTACAAGTTATAGAAATTTTATATTAAAACCCCTCTTAATGTTTTCGTTTTAATAAAATTTGTAAAATTTTCAATCAAAAAAGAAACTAGTAGCCCGATTTTAATCAGTCGCACCCAAGCGCCAGCAGAGGGCAGCAAAACTCCGCAAAACACAATTAACAAGTGGGCCTTTCACTCTACTGTCATTCAAATCTGTCTCAGCTGGTCAAGTGCGTTAATTACGTCAAATATTTTAACGTGATTAATTTGAAAAATTAATTAACGCCCGTTAACGCGATAATTTTGACAGCCCTAATATATATGTTAAAAAAAAGGCATGTCCGATATTTTTTTGCCGATTCCGATACTTTGAAAATGACGTGATCGGACCCCATCGATCGGGACTTTTATTTATCACTGAATAATTCAAAAAATTCTGGCATATGGATACCACCATATAAAATAGCCCAGGAGATTGTTCTATATCGCACAGCACTAATTCAAATAAAGCTACCTTGACATGAGTTTAAAAGTTGCATCCAAAGCTGTGGTGAACGTTGATACAAGGATGGCATCAAAATATGCGGGGATGAGATAGCGTGGGATGTGCTTCAGGTAAATAAACATGGCCTCTAGCCATTTTCCAACCTGCAGCCATAAAATTGACAATCAAGGATTTTCCATGATTGAAGCAATCCTCCATCGTACTTGTTATTGTCCGTTAGGGTTGTCAACATTAATCGAAAGGCATTCATTCATTCAAAACAATCATACGGTTACAAAGAATTCAAAGTTGTAGCGCCGTCAATGACAGCTAACGAGTATATTTTCAATGCATTTCTATTGTCCTTTTAAGGTTGTCCAAGCT
The DNA here is from genome assembly GCF_030265065.1 of Corythoichthys intestinalis. NCBI lineage: Eukaryota > Metazoa > Chordata > Actinopteri > Syngnathiformes > Syngnathidae > Corythoichthys > Corythoichthys intestinalis. The sequence goes on along the minus strand of NC_080408.1, from coordinate 3,073,384 downwards.
TTACCTGTGCCAGAGGCCCTTCTCGATGTATGAGTCTATTGGATATATAGTCCATTAGCCAGTCTCCTTGTCTGAGATTCCCGCACACTGGATGGCCCAGGTCATTGTTGGCACGAATATCAGCCAAAACTGACATCAGTCCTGCATTGACAAATCCAGAATATTCACTATCAGGTATTGCCTGATCTGGACTAGTAAAGGCTTATTCCACTAGTCTTAAACATTATCCATGTCTCATCTAGGCAATTTTGCAGTTTACCTTGAAGGCCTGCATATTTGAAGCTTCCCCATCCTGGAATATTGTAACAGCCTCCGCCATCTTCTTGTTCTTCTGCATCGCAGCGAAACAGCAGGATGTTAAAGTCTGCTAGCGTTAGCTTGGACATCAGCCTATGGAAGAATTTCACTGTATGACATATACACGTGATACAAAACAGCCTGGAAAGGAGTAACAATGTGGACTCACTGTGCCAAAGGCATCTTCAGGGCCTCTGGTGGGTTTTCATCAGCTCGACTGCCTTTACGGTATTTTAGGCTAAACTGGGACAGGAAATAACGGATTGCGCCGACCAACTTCTGCGCTTTGGGGTCCAAACTAACCCTACAAGGAGAAGGAAAAAAGACAAGTGTATGAGCTGTATGAGGTTTATGTTGAATTCACTTGAATTGGATCAATGCAATTTCATAAAAGTTCTCTAAAAGGTCTTCAGCTAGTCCAAAACGCAGCAGCAGGACTTTTAACAGGAACCAATAGAAGAGAGCACATCACCCCTGTGCTCAAGGCCCTTCACTGGCTTCCAGTCGAGTTTAGAATTAAATTTAAAATCCTCCTTCTTGCATTTAAGACCATTAATGGGTTGGGGCCATCTTATCTCACCGATGCCCTGGTTCCATACCGCCCCAACAGAACACTCCGCTCTCAGAATGCAGGTCTACTGGTAGTTCCCAGGGTTTCTAAAAGTACTGTCAGAGCTAGAGCCTTTAGCCACCAAGCCCCTGTATTATGGAATCAGCTTCCAGCTAATATTAAAGAAGCCGAGACAGTCTGCACATTTAAGATTAGATTAAAAACGTTCCTATTCAACAAAGCTTATGGTCAGGCTAGTTGAAGTCGGAGGAGACTCACAGTTTAGTCTAAGCTGCACTAGAAGCTATAAAGCTGGAGGAAGTAAAGCCACTGAGTTCTATCTCCTTTTTCTCACTCTACCTACCACTTGTCTTACTTTATTTCTATTTTCCAATGTTAATATCTAGTTGTCTAGTCTCTTCATCACTAGTCAACCGGTGTCCCCTTTCCCCCCTCCCCTTTGGGGAAGGGCTATTTTTCAGCTGCAGGCTCCTGACTGTCCGGAACCCTGGCTGGATGGACGTCCTCGTTGCTACCCCCGTCTCATCTGGCTAGATGGACCTCTTCTTGTTCCTTTACTCCACTGCATTTTTACGGACTGTAACTTCGCCTGCTAATTCCCATTAGCAGTCTTGGGGCTTCCTGTCTATCCGTCCTGGGAGTGGATCTCTCCTGACTGTGGTACTCCGCTAGGTTTCTCATTTTCTCCCAAAGACTCTGGATTTTTTGGAGTTTTTCCTTGCCGACATGGAGGGTCTAAGGCTGGGGGATACCCAGGACTTGAACTTTATTTATTCATCTTTGTTGCTTCATTTGCTGTTTGTGATTGTGTATCATACTGCCTCTGCAAAGCCCTTTGAGACAACGTTGTGATCCAGGGCTATACAAATAAAATTGAATTGAATTGAATTAAAACACATGATTACATATGGTTAAAAAAGACAGAATTTGTCAGAAGGCTAGTTTTCATCTCCAATCCCAACAACATGAAGTAAAAGCGTGTCCTGGGTTGGCCCCACGGCCTTCTCCCAGTAGGACGTGGCCGGAGCGCCTCAGCATCCAATTCCAGCTAATCAGCAGTGTCTTTAAACCGATCCTAGGCAGGTTGCCGAGATATTGATGAATTGATCCCAAACCAACCATCACATACCTTTTGTTCGTCTCCCATTACACCAGGGGTCCCCATACTTTTTCCTGTGAAGGCCACATAACTTTTCCCTTCTCTGATGAGGGGCCGGGGCCAGTTTGCAACAGAAAAGGTGTGACGATTCCTTAGGCAGAGGTTTAACTTATTTTTCTCCCTTCTGTCATGGTTTGCATGCTATCCTCATTAAAATTTGAAAACAAAAGTTTTGGATGGTTTTAGTGAAAGCAGACACTTTTTTCATCTGTGTGATTTTGACAAAGATCAGATCACATTTGATGGTGATTTTATGCAGAAATGTGAGAAATTCCAAAAGGTTCAGATATTTTTTCATACCACATTTTGACTTTGGAATCCAATGTTTACCAACAGGGTGCAGTTTTGCATTGAGTATGTTCCTAATAAAAGAGTACCTGAATGCAATGACGCTTCCCGGTGTCAGTTTCTTGAAGCTGATTTCCTGCACAAACTCTGATCGACCTTTAGATGTCACGCCAGCTTGGTTCACCACTGAGCTCTCCTGTAACTATAAAAGTATACAATATGTGAAAAGTGAAATGGGATGAAGCATTGATAATTTAGATATTCATATGATATCTTTTTTCTTATAAAACTTTACTTTGGGGGGGAATGAAAAAGGATGTCTTATATGCAAATCAGAGCAGAAGTACTGGGATATACGTAGAAATATACAGGGGAAAAATACATTTATTTACTGGAATATGCTCTTTTATCTCGACTGTGTATTCAGGCAGCCCGTTAATGTAGTCGTCATCCTTTTTAAAACTCTCCGACTGTCTTTCCACCGTCCTCGCTTCCAACACCACCTCCTCAATTTTCCCTGGAGAGACAAAAAATGCAAAATATGTGACTAATACAAGGCAAATAAGTACTATTTACAGTAGTTGTACTTAGGAAACTGGTTGTAAATCTTTTGTGCAAACTTGTTTTGTGAGTAATTACCTACCGGGTATAAACATTGGTGGTACATCGGTGCTATACTGGTGCGTTTTGGGGTTTTTGAAGGCAGTTCGACATACTGCCACCACTGACTGATGGGTGCTGGGGCAGTGGCGAGTTATAGCTACAATATCTGCGTCAACCTGGTCTACGTAGACCTGGAGAGGAGACACATTGTAATAGGCGATGGTAACAAATTTGGATTTAGTTGTACTTCATTGGATGCATTTGATGGTGCGAGTCCATTTTGACTCAGAATGGATTGGACGTCTAACGTTGTCAATGGCAGAGCGAGAGCTAATGATATAATACTAACAGTATATGCAGTCTTAAAAGTCATAACGACGAGTCGCAAGTATTAGTAGATAATTGAATAATAAAAAACAACAAATTTTCAATTAATCTTGAGTTAACTATTCGAACAATGTGAGAATTTTTAGATGAATTCCGAATTAACTAAGAAAAAAAATTGCAACGAATTCTCAGTCAACTATTAAAAAGATGCGACAAATTTGTGATTAATCGCGACCTAATCAATTAAAAAATGTGACAAATTTGCAATAATTCGAGAGTTAACATAAAAAATAAAAAAAAAAAGCGAACAATCATGAGTTAACGATAAAAAAGATGTGAAAAATTTGCGATTAATCTGAGGTTAACAATTTAAATATGTTAGATTTTCAGGTAACCATCAGTTAATTATTTGTAGGGCTGTCAAACGATTAAAATTTTTAATCGAGTTAATTACAGCTTAAAAATGAATTAATCGTAATTAATCGCAATTCAAACCATCTATAAAATATGCCATATTTTTCTGTAAATTATTGTTGGAATGGAAAGATAAGACACGACAGATATATACATTCAACATACGGTACATAATTACTGTATTTGTTTATTATGACAATAAATCAACAAGATGGCATTAACATTATTAACATCCTCTTAAAGTGAGCCATGGATAGACAGATTTGTAGTTCTTAAAAGATAAATGTTAGTACAAGTTATAGAAATTTTATATTAAAACCCCTCTTAATGTTTTCGTTTTATTAAAATTTGTAAAATTTTCAATCAAAAAACTAAACTAGTAGCTCGCCATTGTTGATGTCAATAATTAGACCATGGTCACTCATGGTACTAACCCATAAAATCAGTTGAACCCAAGCGCCAGCAGGGGGAGCCAAACACCAAAAAACAAGTAACAAGCGGACATTACACTGTATTGTCATTTTAGTCTGTTTGAGCGGGGCATGTGCGTTAATTGCGTCAAATATTTTAACATGATTAATTTAAAAAATTAATTACCGCCCGTTAACGCGATAATTTTGACAGCCCTAATTATTTGAAAAAAAATAATCAGGAGTTAATAATGGAAAAAATGCAACAAATTTGTAATTAACCGTACGATATATAATAAAAATATGACAAATTGGCGATGAATCGCAAAATTGCCATAAATCTTCTGTCAACTAAAATTGTAATTGAGTAAATTATTTATAAATGCAACAGATTCGTAATTGAGAGTCAACAATTATTATTATTTTTTTTTAAAGTCCAATTGATCCCGAGTTAAACGATTAAGAAAATACGACAAACTTGTGATTAATCATGCGTTAACCATTTGAAAATGTAAAAGATTTTCGATTAATTGTGAGTGAACTATTTCTCAAAATGTAACGTATTAAGATTAATCATGGTTACCAATTGAAAATGTGAAATTTGCAGTTAACTGCCAGTTAACATAAAAAAATAAATAATTTGCAAATCATCATGAGCTAATTATTTAAAAAGGCAACAAATTTGCAAATAGACACGACCCAATGCAAAACTAGGTAACCTTTCAGTTTTGGTCGATTTTAGCAACGCTGGTGGACGATAGCGATAGTGTTTTGCCTTAAGGAAGACGACGTTTTCCATGAGGACCAGCGCACACCCGCAGTGTTGTAAAATCATAATCTATCGGTTGCCTGCAGATGGATTAAACGATATTTCTGTTTCCAGCGGCTGTGTGAAGGATGAATAGTAATAGGGTAATGAATCCAGTTATGACTAAACAATAGCATATGACGGTTAGCAGTTGTGTGGCTATAAAACTCGTCAGCTCTGACGAGTTCGGTTGAGGGCGATGACACGCCAGCAAGTGAAAGCCGGGCCAATGTTCATTCTTGAGTATCTTTTTATCCTGGTAGCCTCCCTTTTTTCCCTCCTACCACAAAACTTTTGGTCTCTTTTGTTGCTCTGCCATCTTTGCAGAATTTATGCAAAAGGGCTCGCATCGACTTCCGTCTTTATAATGAAAGGGCGAAGTGATACATGCCTGTTTTCCGAAATTTCAAGGTTCGTGGTGAATCAGTAACAGGCACACTTTTGCTCAAGAGAAAATGTTTATTGATTCGAAAATGCAGAATAAATGAGATTTATTGATTACAATCCCACAAGAGCAAGCAACAAGCATCAAAAACAAGCATAACGGGTAACGATGACGCTAGATTTGAGTTTGTCAATCCCAGAATCCCCGCGCTACGTTACAGCACAACCAGGTGTCCCTTAGCAATGAAAATCGCTTACCGTGACAAATGAGCGGGAGCCAACGCTCCGGACCTCCGGTAAGGCGGCGAAGGGACATAGCCAGGCGATCCGTACGTGACCCGCTGGCGGACTTCCTTCGATGCCTTAGCGGAGCGTTAGCTCCCGCTCATTTGTCACTGTAAGCGATTTTCATTGCTAAGGGATACCTGGTTGTGCTGTAATGTAGCGCGGGGATTCTGGGATTGACAAACTCAAATCTAGCGACATCGTTACCCTTGTTATGCTTGTTTTTTATGCTTGTTGCTTGCTCTTGTGGGATTGTAATCAATAAATCTCATTTATTCTGCATTTTCTAATCAATAAACATTGTCTATTGAGCAAAAGTGTGCCTGTTACTGATTCACCGCGAACCCGGAAATTTCGGAAAACAATGCCATATAGCAGCAGTCAGCACATTTTTAGTTATTTTGTGTGGCAGGGTTCCTGCCACCCTCCTCAAAGAAAATTAGTGCTGGTGAAAGACCCCCTCAAGATATAAAAGAGTTGTCATTCAACTCGTTTTCAGTCGACACATCATCACAAATGTTATGAAAATATTTGATAAAGTTTGAAAAGTTACCTAGTGTTGCTTAACAATTAAAAAAATGCAACAAATTTGTGATTAATCATGAGTTAACTATCCAAAAATGTAGATTAATCATCAGTTCACTATTTAAAAATGTGGGGAAGAAAAAAAGCTCTTTGTTGCATATTGTATACATCCTGGGGGCGAAACATGCGCCGTAACAAGAGTAGGGAAGAAATATTTTTGCACTCAAATAATTCATCAAATCAATTTCCCGCCCTTGCTTAGACTGAACCGATACCTGTATGAACCCTTGAGCAGCCAGTTCTTGATGCAACTTATTGAGTGCCAGTTTCCCAGCAATAATGCCAGTCTGGGGCCCGACTTCCATGGTGGAGGTCAGGGAGGCTGAAGCGTTCCACTTTGGGTAAAAACGTTCCTCTTTGACAACAGAAATCTACATACACAAACAATTTATTGAATTCAAAAACTTTAATGCAGCTATATTAATCAATTTCATTGCCGTGTGTGGGCGCACGTTACCTGATGCGGGACTAATTCATCGTATCCTCGGGTGGATCCGGTAGCACAACAGGCCATGGAAACCAGAGCGGAGCTCGGAAGAGAGTCGAGCGCTGAACGCAGCTGCGCCAGAGGGAAAAAAAATGTATTCATGATTTTCATGCGCGACTAACAAAAATCCAGTTGTCGACAGACCTGTATGGGGCATTCGTTGTCATGAGTGACGTCAAGGAACATGGCGTGAGCGATGCAGGGCACCAGCGGGCGGAGACTCGGCTGAACAAAGGCGCCAACTGGTTCGCCGCCGTAACGATAGACCAGCCTGCCTTCTTCGTGGCTGTCGCCGGCTGACAAGGCCTCTGCGAGATTGAGTCAGGGTGCAAAATACAGAGGAGAACTTAAAATTCTTGCGGGATTAACTCATCCACTGCCATTGACGGTGATAGGTTGATTATAGATATAACAAATATTTATTAATCTACCTACACATCTATCTATCTACATCTAATAGATAGATAGGTGTAGATGTAGATATAATAGATATATCAACATCTACCTACAGTACATCTATATAATAGATATACCTACATCAATTTCTACCATTTATATCTAAACATATTAGGGCTGTCAAACGATTAAAATTTTTGATCGAGTTAATTACAGCTTAAAAATTAATTGTAATTAATCACAATTCAAACCATCTGTAAAATATGCCATATTTTTCTGTAAATTATTGTTGGAATGGAAAGATAAGACACAAGATGGATATATATACGTTCAACATACGGTACATAAGTACTGTATTTGTTTATTATGACAATAAATCAACAAGATGGCATTAATATTTTTAACATTCTGTTAAAGCAATCCATAGATAGACAGACTTGTAGTTCTTAAAAGATAAATGTTAGTACAATTTATAGAAATTTCATATTAAAACAACTCTTAATGTTTTCGTTTGAATAAAATTTGTAAAATTTTCGATCAAAAAATAAACTAGTAGCCCGCCATTGTTGATGTCAATAATTGCACAATGCTCATGGGTGCTTAAGCCCATAAAATCAGTTGCACCCAAGTGCCACCAGAGGGCGACAAAACTCCAAAAAACACAAGTAACATGTGGACATTTTGACTGTTTGAGCAGGGCATGTGCGTTAATTGCGTGAAATATTTTAACGTGATTAATTTTAAAAAATTAATTACCGCCCGTTAACGCGATAATTTTGACAGCCCTAAAAGATATACATCTATATCCATCAACATATCTGTCTATTAACATGTAATGGATATATTCAAATCTTGTGTCTCGGCTTCCCTCATTTTATTATGTGCCTGTGACAATCTCCATCTATCTAATACCCTACCCTACCAATCTACATCTACACTTATCTACATCTAATAGATATATCTATATCTACCTACATATATCTACATCTTTCTAATAGATACATCTATAGTTACCTACATATCTCTAATCTTGTGTCTCAGCTTCCCTCATTTTATTATCTCCATCTAATACCCTACCGTACCTCTACACTTATCTACATCTATCTAATAGATATATCTACATCTACAGTACCTACATATCTATATATCTACATTTCTACATCTATATCTATCTACATCCATCTTTATGTACCTACATCTAACACATATAGCTCCATCTATCTACATATAATAGCTATATCTCCATCTATCTAAAGGATATATATACATCTCCATCTATCTACATCTATCTAATAGATATAGCTACATCTATCAAATCGATCAATCCATCCATCTATATTGTTGAGTGATCATGTTTCACCGTCATTGATGACAATAGAAGTTTAATCCAATTGGACTGGGAAGGCTGTTAGCTCCTTAGGCAAATCAGATTGGACATCTATCGCTGTCAATGGCAGCCAGTGAGTTAATGACATCACAAAATGCCTCGCTTATGGCCAGCACATGCAAAAGTTCAGTATCTTAAAACACTACAAAACACCATAATGAAAAATTGTGATATTAAGTAAAATCGGGACACGTATTACATAAAAGTATAACTTACGCGATCGTTATGTGTTTATATAATTGTTTTTAAATTATAGTGATCATGTTTTTACATTATATTCCTCACGTTTTTACATGATAGTTATACATTTATATGATAAGACTGTATGATGTATTTACACGATAGAGATCACATTTTGACATGATAATTCTCACGTTTTTACACGATAGTGTCCTCTTTTAATTGGCATTTATCAAATTTTTACATTATAGTAATCGCGTTTTTACAAGATAAACACCAAGTAAAATGTGATACTAAAAAATTCTTACATGATACTAATCACGTAATAACATGATTAAGACCAAATTTTCACATGATAATTCGCACATTTTTATCTGATCGATAATCATCATGTTTTGCACACTTTATTTTCATGGCAGCAATCACATTTTTCATGATAATTCTCACATTTTTACCTTATAATGGTCAGTTTTTAACCGGTATAATTATCACGTGTTAATATGATAGTCATCTTGTTTGTACTTGATCATTATCATGATTTCACATGATAAAGATGATGTAATAACTAGGGCTGTCCAACGATCAAAATTTTTAATTGAGTTAATTACAGCTTAAAAATGAATTAATCGTAATTAATCGCAATTCAAACCATCTATAAAATATGCCGTATTTTTCTGTAAATTATTGTTGGAATGGAAAGATAAGACACAAGACGGATATATACATTCAACATACGGTACATAAGTACTGTATTTGTTTATTATAACAATAAATCAACAAATGGCATTAACATTATTAACATTCTCTTAAAGTGATCCATGGATAGAAAGACTTGTAGTTCTTAAAAGATAAATGTTAGTGCAAGTTATAGAAATTTTATATTAAAACCCCTCTGAATGTTTTCGTTTTATTAAAATTTGTAAAATTTTCAAACAAAAAATAAACTAGTAGCTCGCCATTGTTGATGTCAATGATTACACCATGCTCACTCATTGTGCTGAAGCCCATAAAATCATTTGGGCCCAAGCACCAGCAGAGGGCGCCAAACACCAAAACACAAGTAACAAGCGGACATTACACTGCTGTCATTTTAATCTGTTTGAGCGGGGCATGTGCGTTAATTGCGTCAAATATTTTAACGTGATTAATTTTTAAAAATTAATTACCGCCAGTTAACGCAATAATTTTGACAGCCCTAGTATTAACCAAACGATTACATTTTTACATTACAGTTGAGTTTTTACACGATAATTACGATGTTTCTACATGAGCGTTAGGTTTTTACATGATGAATAACGCGTTTCTGTACTGCCATCTGTACTAGAGAGGTAAGCTAGCGAATGACTTTAAAAAGATCGTACCAGACACAACGGTCGCTCCATTCAAAACACATTTGAGTACCATACCTCGTATCAGTGACGTAATCCCTAGATTTGTAACGAAGACGTTATCCAGTTCTTCGCTGCCGGTGAAGAGTTCGGCCACCACATACAGGTTAGGGCACACCGTTCTAGCCGCATCTAACATGAACTGGTCAAGCGCCACCACAAAGCCACACGTCAAGGCCCGAGAAGTCAGTACAAAGTGAGGTAGGAAGTGGAGGAATGTCAGTTAGTGAAAAAAAAGAATTAGAAAAGTAAAACCACATGAATTCATGCAGTTCGGGAAAAGAGAATGTGAAAGGAGACAAAATGCAGGGAAAAGAGAAGAGAAAGAGCAGAGGATTAGTACCTCGGATGAGGCTGCTAATTCCCAGCCGATTCACAAATACATTATCAATCAGCTCGCTGCCTGTAAACAGTTCAGCTATCAAATACAAATTGGGTCTGACCAGTCTGGCTGCATCAAGCATAGCCTGGACAAAACATTACATTACAGACAGGGAGAAAAGCAGAGGATTGTAAACACTATACAGCATTTTTGTTGATAGGTTGTTATTATTCCATGTATGCAGAGGTGGGTCAAATAGCCAAACGTTTTACTCAAGCAGGAGTAATGCTACTTCAAAATAATATTACTCAAGCAAGTAAATGAGTTGCCTATACATCAGCTTGTGTATTAAGGGTTTGACAAAAACTCAAAATGGTGATATACCGTGATACTTTGCATCCTAAACGGATATCGAAACGCTCATTCCAAAAATTGAGGTATTGTTTTCAAAAGGTGTCAATGTTTAAAAAAAAAAAAAAAAAAAAAAAAAAATATATATATATATATATATATATATATATATATTAGGGCTGTCCCAAACGACTAATTTTCTCCCGATTAGTCAGCCGACTATTTTTACGATTAGTCGACTAATCTTATAATTAAAAAAAAAATTTTTTTTTTTACTAATTTAGCAATGAAATTTTTTTTGACGCTTGTCAATTCACAAAAACATTTTGGAACACTTAAATTCTTGATTAAAGTACAAATGAACAGATAAATAACAATTATAAATCACAAATAAACAATGAGTTCAAATGCTGATAGAATTAACTTGTGCAAAAGAATGGAATGCAAACAGATTCAGAACACTGACTTCACCTTTCCAAAATGATTCAAAACAATTCTTAAAAAAATACCTAGCATTAATATTATAGTATACTGTAGTACTATATATAATAGTATTATAATAATTATTCATTGCCAATCAGAATTTTCATAAAGGGTGTCATTTTAAAGGTATTCTTAGTGTAGAATCTGAAGTATGTGGGATTAACGCCAGAAATCGTTATTTACGTATATGACGAACATTACATGTTTTTATTTTGAAATGTTCACCGGAAGTACGTTCGCTAAACCGCTAATTTAAGCTTTACACTCCGCAAAAAAGCACTTTTTGTCACTGCATGTGTGGTCAGTAATAGATTTTTTTTCCCTTTTGCAAATGCTGTTAACCAGCGATTTTTCATGTTTGAAGTGTCACCTTTTAACTGCAAGTTTTGGAGAAGGCTGCCTGTTTTATAGCCGGCTAAAGTAGGTCGTCATTTTTCCCCATTCACCTCAAAGTAGCAATGCTAACGTATATAGTGTGTAATATAGATGTGTTTTCTTATTTTGTATGTCTGAACTTTAATTCTACAGCGTGTTGATGAGAGAAAACCATCAGCCCGCACGCATAAATGTACGCACGCACGCACGCGCGCGCAGCGATAAAACACAACCGTGAAAAACCGCCCTCATTTTAATTTACCACGCGATAAATGGACTTATTGCATATCGCGACAGGCTTAGCAACTTCAATAAAACATGTCATTAGTTAGTTAGACGGACTTACAATGTCCTGTCGTTATCATTCACAGCCGACGTGCAGCCAAGCTTGGCATTGAAGAGACAGGACACAACAGTGTACCCTCCTTTGTTTCTTTAAAAATAAGTCAATGTTTTGGACTCTGGTGCGCTTTTTTGGCTTTGTGCCGCTTTGCCTGCTTGCATACCAAGCGTGCGACATTCTGAACTTTCTACGCATATATTTTTTTAACCCTTCATTAGCCGTCGATGGGATGTTATGCTCGTCGACGGATTTACGTCATCGATGACGTCGACCATGTCGACTAGTCGGGACAGCTCTAATATATATATATATATATATATATATATATATATATATATATATGGCGGAAAACACAGACAAGACTGAAAAAGCAGTTTGTGCTCTTGTACTCCTCTTTTAAAAGAAACTGCTGTATTTGAAGCCAAAAGAACCGTTGTGTTTGACAGAACAGTTCGTCAATATGCAGCCATAGCAGATTCAGGTCGCATTAGGCCCCCGAACTACTTTTAATTTGTCCATTTTACCCTGAAAACCCCTGTTTACAGACGTCACGCAACTGCTTTTGTTTCAACCCAGCCATAAAACGAAGGTAATTAAAATTTATTTATTTTTCTTTATTTATTTTCCCTTCAGGCATGACAAATCCAACAAGCATACAGCATTTATATGTGTTTACAATTAATTCAACCCGAAGAGAAAAGGGTAGACGGGAGAAGCCGGAGCTTATTTAAACCCGCCACCAGTATACCTTAGGACGCAGAAAATATTGAATAACAATTTTTGACATTCAGATTGCGTAGTGATTACAAGGTTCTTTTTAAAGTCATGGATATTTACCTCATAAGTATCGCTTAATTGTATTTTTTTTTTTGTTACTGTCGCATTTTCTCCGATACGCTAAATGATAAATAATCGATCCAAACAAAGAAACATTGAAAAAAAAAAAAAAAAAATCTAACAAAACACTTTTTTCCTCCCCAACACCAGGGGTTGCTGTAGCAGGGTCCTGCCACTGCCTTTTGGGATACAAAGTATCACGATATATTACCATTTCGATATTTTGTCAAACCCCTAGTTACTCCCCACCTCTGCTCGTATGTCAATTGTTGTGGTCACTACAACTCCTAGATAGCTTACCTCTGCTACATGTAACGGTGTCGAGTGGCAGTTATCCAGTCGGACTCCGTGAAAATATTTGGCTGTTATTTCAGTGTATTTCTTCATGTGAGCCCACAGGAAAGGGCAGTCTTCCGGTCCCTTGCCATAGCGGAGTTTGACACTGTCGCCCCAGCATATCAACTCTCGACGAATATAGACGTTGGAGCCTGGAGAGGCAATAAATGAAGACCACAGAAACACAGTAAATGTATCAAGTAGCACCACAATGTTACAATATCCAGCGAAACAGAACCACAACAGTAGCCTACATACAAGCATTTTTGCTCAACTGTAAAGATGTCCAATTGTCTTTTAATACTTGTGATTAGCATATCAAAGGTACTAAACAAAAATTGTGGTATTAATTCAAAATACTTTTCTACTGTACACATACTCCCTCTACCAATGCCCTGATGAGTATACAGAGACATTTTAACTGAGACTGTTGACTACAAAACGCCGTTTTTCTAGAGTGTTCCGGGCAAACACGCGCCTATGCCACTTCCCGTGGCAACAGCGCTGTTTTACCAAGCCTCCGTCTAGTCTCTGCTTGGCAAAAACACATGTCTAACTCACTTTTCTAACCCACTTAAGACTTGCTATTAACAGTAAACAATCACAGTTGCTGTTTTTACGTGTCTGGTACTGATTTGATGGTTCAAACACTTGTGCTCGTACAAGTATGGTCGCCATGCACAAGTTTAACATCGGCTGCAGACTGCAGTTACACTTTAGGCCAGAGGGTGGTGGCAGTTGCCAGTAAAAAAGGTGACAAACTCCATATGCTGTATCACTTTTAAATTACAATAATAATACGATTTAGGGCCGGAGCACCAAGTGGTGCGAGAGCCCGATTGTAATGCAAAGGATTATTTTTATATATATTTTTTCTTTCTTCAGGGTAAATGAAGATGGCCAATTTGGAGGGCTAAACATGCTCGAAAATGTACCTAAATGTGTAAATTTCGATAATTTTCCAATGTTGTGATAAACAGAACAAAATGGCTGAGTGCCGCCCCCTTGAATTTTTCAAAAAGGCCTCTCCAATTAGTTTTTTTTAGGAAATCTGGTATTTTAGATTGAATGTGAAGTTTATATCGAGTTACAGGGTGCATATCTGAGACATTGGCGTCTAGAGAGTTAGTTGTATCCTCCCCACAATTGGTGAGACTTGTTTATGAGACGTATGAGATCTTAAGTTACCAAAATGGTGAGTTTTCATTCACGGGCCTGACCTGGGCAGGGTGCCAAAGTTGGCTATTTTTTATTTTATTTTTTGGCAACACGCCAATTTCAGTAATTGACAAATAACTCCCTGAAACAAAGTTCAGTCTTTTTCATATTTGGCATCTATGAGAGGTATCCCAGCCTGAATACGACTGCATTGAAATATTAACTATTAGGCCTGGCGCCTCCTGCTAGGAACAGGAAACGGCCATTTCTACTAGACAGGCTCCATTTGACCTCAAACCTGCATCAGGGGTGCCTTCATACATGTGTTCAGATGCCTGATGAAAAATATTGAGGTGTGGTTTAAGTTGAAGGGTCCAAACAGGAAAGTGAAAATGATTGTCACCATTTTGTCTCGCCACAAATTTTGCACTGTCGTACCTTGGCAGACATACAACATATCTGCGCCAAACTTCCCGTGCTTGGTGAGAGTTGTACCCTGAAGGGTCCTGTAGAGGTCATTTGCAACAACTCTACAGCGCCAACTAGTGACAAAAGAAATCATTCATTTTACTTATACATGTCCAGTTCTTTTCAGGTTGGTAATTGTAGCTACAAGACCTTTTGTAAATTAAATTTATAAGGCCCATGTCCACATGTCTCTGTCTGTTGCCACGAAATTTAGCACACTTGGTCGAGTTGGCTTAATTAGAAAATTCATTTTTTGTTTTGAATAAGGATGTGGCTGCACAGCTCAGTTGCGCCTCCTTTTTTGTAGGACCCTCTTCAATAGGGGTTTTTCCTCCTCGGTGTATGAAAGTATTTCTAATCCCAAAAAAAGAGGCAAGTTTCAAACATGTTAGGTTCTCATGAGATAATGAGACGGGGGACGATCTGCTGCCACCCTAACCGTGCCGTCAGAGTTGCGCCAAACTGCGAGGGCCCGTTCAGTCCTGCTCACAAGCCTATTTGGATTGGATTTTTGAAGATTTGTTTTTTTTTGCGTGTGTGTACATGTTTACCAGGCTCAGCAAAGTTGCGCAGCGGATCGTCCCCCATCACCCAACCATTGTGAGCCAGGAAGTGACACGTCTTCTCCGGTTGATCCAACATTTGCATCTCCTGCTCTAGAGTCATGTCTTGAAATGGGAAGGTGAAATACCTGAGAAAGACAGAAAAAAATTGCAAAACCATTGAAATTACTCAACAAAATTTACTGAACTCTAGGACTCGTAACAACAAGATGACTATCACACTTTGATCTCGCTCACTGTCGTCATTTTAACAGACTAACATTGCTTAAATTTGCCTAAATAATATAAATATTTTGTTCATGAAAGTCTTGCTAGAATGGAAAAGAATGAAAAAGTACCTGGTAACAAGAGGGTTCTTCTTGCTAACAGGGCCTAATTTGGGTCCGTGGTCAGCTAGACGCTCATACAATACATTTCCCACAATACAGTTGGCGGCCTGCAAGTCAACAATTACAAGGAAATGAAAGAGTAACACAGAAAATGGTTGTTTCCATTCACTTAATCATTTGGTTCATCTTAATTTTAAATAAACTTAAAACAAGTTAATAGACGTCCAATCCACTTTAACTTGGTGCAACCCCTCCCAGTCCAAATAGACTGGACGTCTGTCGCCGTCAATGGCAGCTAAAGAGTTAGCCCACCTGCTCTTGATGCTGATGCACAATGTGGTTTTGCTCCTCATTGAGTTGGTTCAGTTTCTGTCGCAACAAATGGCAAGACTCCTCTATGTGCTGAGGGGAATAGCTTTAAATAAAACAAAACAAAAAATACGTTACAATACAACCACAGACTTCATAATTATATTAACGGGTCACAATCGTCAGACACTGCGCCACGCCTTCAAGTAGGGGGCCGCCCACATCAAGAGGAGTTATTCTCAAACACACGTACGCAGCAATCTATCTACCGCCGGATTTAGGTTGAAAAAGTAAGAAAGATGTACAGCATACAAACAGGAAGGATTGTCTCAGGAGTGATTTGTTCAAGGATTCAAGGTAATTATTAGAGGCGTGCGAAATTTCCGATTCATAGATTATTCGCGATTCGGCCGTGGAAGATTCGAGAACGATTCATTAACATCCAAATTCCGATTATTGAATTACACCAGGTAAAGCAGACCTAAAACACAGTCAGCGCAGTCTTCGGGACGCAATGAGGAACGGACCGAGAGTAAATATCATGTTCAACTCATGCCGCTAGATAAAAAAAACAAACAAAAAAAAAAAAAACAATCATACCTGGCTGCGTCCGACAGCCGCTACAAACAGCGACTGGTTGCTAGTTGCTACAAACATACGGCAACATATGGCTATGGTAGATATCACATATTGTAGAACTAGATGTGAAATGACAGTAATGACAGTGTTGGAACATATACAAAGAACTAGATGCGAAATGACAGATTTGCCGCCATCTTAAAGCAGTAGACCTCTCTAGAAGGCTCTGTTGTAGCGAACCTAATTACTTTTTATCTAAAATATACCTAAATCTGCAAAATCTTGACTTTAATCTATCTTTAAATGATGAAACAGTTTTAAAACTTTGACATGTCGGAAGTAGACGGATGGGAAATTATGGAATAACGAGAACAATTTTAACAACTTTAACAGTTGATTCACAACATTAAATTAATTGAAGGTGGTTTAAAGCTTTTGATACAGAATGGGGACTTGAGTATTTTATTTACTGTTTTTAACTGTTAACTTGAGACTAAAATAGTTTGGTTTAGCCTGAGAGGATTTTTGAACAATTTTGGAACTAGTGTACAAAACATTAAAAGTGTGGTGGGGTGCATCAATAATCGATTTATAATTGAATCGGAGCCTCTGAATCATAATCGTAATCGAACCGTTAGGTGCTCAAACATTCCCAGCTCTAGTAATTATTATATTTTTTTCGTACCATGCATGCATTTTGAAACCTTGTGAATAAATCAATGAGAGAAATTACCCGCTACAGCATTGGCGTTATACTTCGCAATATTTACGAAAAATAACTGCTTACTGCCCAGTTTTTTGCTTTTAACCAACAATCGAGACTTTTTTACGTCCATATCTACAAACAATTCAGGGATTTAAGCATTTATTCACAAGAATTTCCAACGTAAAAAGCTCTTTGTTTGTGTTTCCGCTCTGTCAGCTTTGACAAAGATAGGCCCCCAATGAATCAGCCCCGCGCCCTGTCAATACATTATGAAGTCTATGATAAAGCAAACAATACAAGAATCATTTAAAAAAAAAAAAAAAGCCCTTCGGGACTATATAAATAAAACTGACTTAACATGTTTGGAAACAATAGGTGTGTTTATGCTGATTAAACCGCTTTTTGTTCATTAAAAAACAAGAACAACGCAATCACATAAAAACGTCGCCAAAATGTGGTGTTCAAATATGCGGACACCAGGTCCCAAATTTTAAAAACTTTTTTGTTGTTAATCATTGTAGTATTTTTTTCATATTAATTTGATATTTCTTCATGAATGAATAAAATTATAAATAAATAGAGTTAATTAAAACTAATATAATTCAAAAGAAGAAAACAAATACAGATTTTATTATTATTATGTCTGTGGGTAGAGTAGCCAAAATATTTACTCAAGTATGAGTAGAGTCACTTTAAATAATATTAATTTTAATAATTTTCTAAATCCGACCAGCCGATATGAAATACATTTATGTTTTTCAGCTTAATGCTAGTACAGCCTCACTCTCCCTCCTGCTGCTTTTCTTGGTCAGCAGTGCATTGCGAGTTTTGCTTGTAAAAGTTTATGGTGATCGACAGGCGTTGAAGCTTTGATCTTGCCAGAGAAGCTTGGCATCGCTACCTTCAAAGACGTCGAATGTGTCAATCATCGTTAAGCTTGTTAAATACTAGTGTGCTGTGGCAACTCATTGTGTGTACGCGGCTGTTCTCAGCAGTGACCAGTATTTTATAAAGACAAGCATTTTTCTACATTATTTTTTAACCTTTTATTCAACTATATCAGTGACGTGCGGTCAGGGGAGGCAGGTGAGGCAGAGCCTCACCTGTCATCATGACAAAAAAATAATTATAGCATCAAATTTATATTAATATTTGTCCATTGCTCTTTATCTATGACTCATTTCAAACATTTTTTATAGTCAAAATCGCTGAATTTGCCTATTTCCTGTTCAAATAAAGAAATGAAACGAGAGGTGCGGCAGCAACGAGTAAAGCCTCACCTCTGATTGCGCAATCCTTAACAAACTGGGTTGATACATGGAATTGGAGCGTGCTGGTTGCCGTACATCTGCATGTCGCCATTATAATGTTTCCAGATACGTTTATTTGACCTGATTTTCCATAGTCTGGCTAATGTCTTCAACCCTTAAAGTTTAATGTTTGTTAGCGACATATTTAGTTTTGCTGATGGGAAATAAAACCGCAGTGAAAAGACACAGGCTGCGGCAGATAGTACTCTGCCGCACTGCAAGGGGGCGTACGTGAAACTGGACTTTCCGTTAAAAGTGGACGCGGTTAACACAACGCCGGAGCTAAAAGGTTTGCTTCAAACTGCGGGACAGAGGATAACTCGCGCTTTTCAAACGGACTGGTACACCCGAAAAGACTGTCTATGTGGCTGTCCTTCGAAAAATCGCCTTTGCTGCTTTCCCTGCCTTTTCTTCTCAACTTGTGCCAATGTCTGGACTAACACGAGATATTGTGACATTAAAAAACTACCACGAGGCCTCAGCAAACATGAGAGCTCGACCACTCACATCCAAAGCCTGTTTGCTTTAAAAACTTTTGGAAGCTCAAGGATCGATTTGGCTTTGACGAACAGCGGAAGCTCAACGGTAGCATCCTCAAAAGCTAAGGTAAAGAAAAGAGTTTGAAAGACCTCATTAATGCAACCTGCATCCTAGCTAAACAGGAGTTAACATTTCGTGGTAACGATGAGCGTGTAGCTCTTCTAAAAGTGGCATATATGTAGAACGATTACATGGTTTTGCTGAGAAAGATGAAAGGTTTGCTAGACATTTGGACACATCCACTGTGTTTTCTGGCTTGTCAAATAGAACACAGAACGATCTAATTGAAGCAATCCTCTCCATTGAGGGGGAGAGATTTTTTAAAGTAAAGGAAAATAAGGAGGACTTTTACAAAAAGGGCGTAGGTTTGCATAGGGACGGTAGGGACATAACACTACCAACTTTTCAGAATGCTAAAATTGTCCCCACCAACTTTTAAGCAACCTTACCTTTTTTGCATGATATAATGTTCAGTTATATAGAGAATTTAGATCTTTCAATAGTTCCATATGTTGTAAGGATAGAATTGACCCTACCATTATTAAGTGAATTATTTTCACTATGTTTATGTTTGCTAATAAAAACCAGACATTTATTCAGGAAGTTTTCAAAATGTTTCTTTAGTATTTTTTGAAAAAAAAAGGTTTGAATTGAACAGTGTATCATCTAAACCAATGCACGTAAAAGTTATTATCAGTAGATAAGGATTTATTTTGCATTGATCATTTTGCCTATTAATTAATTAGGTTCATATACATTAGAAATGTGGCCCTTTGCCCCCTTCATCCAATCTGTTTGGTCTAAATAATGTCCCGTCCCCAGCAAAAAGTGTACCTACGTGCAGGTTATGCTGTTATATCGTCCCTACGAATGTTGAGACAAAACCTATGCCCTTCCAAAGTAACGCCGGTTTTTGTGGTGAAGGACAGGCGCAAGACCACAAACAGTTTTCATTTCAATCTTATTAAAAAAAAAAAAAAAAAAAAAAGAGCTCGGACCAAGAAAAATACAATAGAATATTTAAAAACTAAATTTTGGCCTTAAATAAAATATTATTTGTTTTTCTTTTCACACTTTTTGTTTAGCAATCTGTAATAAATTGATTAAAGTTTCAGAATTAAAAGTTTTAAAAACAACTGAATATTTCACTAAAGGTCAGAATTGAATTCTGTGGTTTTGTACACCACTCTTTACTCTCATTTATGTTGCATTAATTATAGAATGGTGACGGCCAACACATTGAGGGTGTAGAGCAAATGCATGTTATTTTCTTACTTTTACGTATCGATAATATGTACCGTGTGTGCCTGTTTTGTGAAGAATGCTGATGAGATATGAAATAACCGGTAGCCAATTGAATAAGCTACCCTTTTTGGTTTATATATTTGGAAATCTGACACTAAAGGAGTCAGTGCCTCACCAACCATGAACCTCACCGCACGTCACTGAACTATATCTGAGATGTTTCTAAGTCTAGGAAATTCAGGCACATCTGGACCTATTTTATTTATTTATTTATTTATTTGTGTGATTCAATAAAAATGCTTCAGGCATTTCAATGAAGTTCAGTGTTTACATGATTCCATTTTTTTCCCCCGACAATTTTTACACTTTTACTGCAAATGAATATCGGCTCCAAAAATCGTTTATTGGCCCCTGTAACTACTAATAGTCAATATCGGTCCTGAAAAACTAATATCGGTCGATCTCTACTGTGAATGCTCATCTTTTAAGTGCCACTGATGGAGCTAAAATGACTCACCTGTACGGCGCAAACGTTTCAAGGGCAGAGTTCATGTCCACGGTGTTGCCATATCGTCGCCAAGCAGGGTCCTGGTTGATAATCAGGCCTTTTTGGCCTCCGGTTTTACTACGATCTGCTTTTACACCTTCAAATGTTCAATTTCAATGAGGATAGATGATTAGAGGTCAACTTGTTTCTCAAGGCATCACTGAAACATATGTACAGTACCGCATTTTTCAGACAATAAATCGTAATTCCTCCCCCCCCCCCCCCCCCCCCCCCCCCCCATAGCCTGGTCGGGGGTTCAACTTGTACTCTGGAGCGACTTACTGTATGTGTAAAATTATTAACACATTATTATATCTTTTCAAACTAAACCACAAGAGGCCACTCCAGGAAGGCCTGGGTTTCAACATTGGCGGTAACTTATGAACAAAATGGCACCGAAAATGGCTCTATTCATTTTTAATTTTAATTTGCCTTTCGAGATGACATATCTGTTCTTGGTGTTGGATTTTAAGAATGCGACTTTTATGTGTTTTTTCCCTCTTTCTGGTGCGACGTACAGTCAGAAAAATACGGTACATACATTTTTTAAACATGATAAATAATGTAAAGAACAACAAAAGGCCAGGCCAATTCATTGTTATTTCCTTATCAACTCAAAATGTTTAAGGTTTACAAAGAGATATGGGCATGAATAACGCTTCAATGTTATTTCTAGTTAACTTTTCGGATCTTAAGGCAAATCTTTTGTTGTCAAATCTAGGCTTTAGGTGAAAGTGGCTCTATATCAGCCCAACGGTTGTACAAACCACTTTGTAGCAGCGTCCTGAACTGCTCCACGGCGCTGTCCACTTTGACCTGGAAAAACTCCCAAAGTTTTATCTGAGGGTACACATCCTGCCAGAGCACACTTCGGATTGCCTGACAACACACAAAATATTGACAAAGGCAGTTTGAAATTGTACACAATAGTGCTGTACAATTGACAATTTTCTGATATAACAATATGAAACTTTCTAGCTGCTATTCATTTTTAATATGAATAGACACGTTTCCTGCAATGCGCATGTTGGCTAAAAGGTGGCGCCCAATTTTGGGATTGCACATTACGGAGCCCCTTAAGGGACATCGATAGAAATAAATTCAAACCATCTGGTGTGAACCAGAAACAAACTGGTGCACACCAGAAACAATCTGTTAAACATTAGCATTATATAGCATTTAAGCTAACGTACTTTTGTTATGCAAGATAGCCAATTGTTCTTTTGTAAGATCCTCATTTATTCATTTTTTAAAATATCGTTTGAGGCTAAGCTCAAGGGCGCAACGGACACCAGCAGTTTCAGCGTGCTAAAAATGATAATAGAGGTTTTAGTTGAGCTTTACTTCAATGTTGGACTCAACTCGCACCAAAGCTTAGCCTCAAACGACATAAAAAAAAAAAAAATTGAGGATCTACAGTTGTGGTCAAAAGTTTACATACACTTGTGAAGAACATAATGTCATGGCTCTCTTGAGTTTCCAGTTATTTCTACAACTCTGATTTTTCTCTGATAGAGTGATTGGAACAGATACTTCTGTCACAAAAAACATTCATCAAGTTTGGTTCTTTTATGACTTTATTATGGGTGAACAGAAAAAAGTGATCAAATCTGCTGGGTCAAAAATATACATACAGCAGCGCTAATATTTGCTAACATGTCCCTTGGCCATTTTCACTTCAGTTAGGCACTTTTGGTAGCCATCCACAAGCTTCTGGTTGAATCTTTGACCACTCCTCTTGACAGAATTGGTGCAGTTCAGTTAAATTTGATGGCTTTCTGACATGGACTTGTTTCTTCAGCATTGTCCACAAGTTCTCAATGGGGTTTTGGGAAGGCCATTCGAAAACCTTAATTCTAGCCTGATTTAGCCATTCCATTACCACTTTTGATGTGTGTTTGGGGTCATTGTCCTGTTGGAACACTCAACTGTGCCCAAGACCCAATCTTCGGGCTGATGACGTTAGGATATCTTGAAGAATTTGAAGGTAATCCTCCTTCTTCATGATCCCATTTACTCTCTGTAAAGCACCAGTTCCATTGGACGCAAAACAGCCCCACAGCATAATACTACCACCACCGTGCTTGACAGTAGGCATGGTGTACTTGGGGGTAAAGGCCTCACCTTTTCTCCTCCAAACATATTGCTGGGCATTGTGGCCAAACGGCTCGATTTTTGTTTCGTCTGACCACAGAACTTTCCTCCAGAAGGTCTTATCTTTGTCCATGTGATCAGCAGCAAAATTCAGTTGAGCCTTAAGGTGCCGCTTTTGGAGCAAGGGCTTCCTTCTTGCACGCCAGCCTCTCAGTCCATGGAGATGCAAAACACGCTTGACTGTGGACACTGACACCTGTGTTCCAGCAGCTTCTAATTCTTGGCAGATCTGCTTTTTGGTGATTCTCGGTTGAATCTTCACCCTCCTGACCAATTTTCTCTCAGCAGCAGGTGATAGCTTGCGTTTTCTTCCTGATCGTGGCAGTGACAAAACAGTGTCATGCACTTTATACTTACAAACAATTGTTTGCACTGTTGCTCGTGGGACCTGCAGCTGCTTTGAAATGGCTCCAAGTGACTTTCCTGACTTGTTCAAGTCAATAATCACTCACAAGAAATTGCTAATTTGTGTTGCTGTATGTATATTTTTGACCCAGCAGATTTGCTCACTTTTTCTGTTAACACATAATAAAGTCATAAAAGAACCAAACTTCATGAATGTTTTTTGTGACAAAGAAGTATCTGTTCCAATCACTCTATCATAGAAAAATCAGAGTTGTAGAAATAACTGGAAACTCAAAAGAGCCATGACATTATGTTCTTCACAAGTGTATGTAAACTTTTGACCACAACTGTAAGTACAACAAAAGAACAATTCGCTAACTTGCATATCAAAAGTATCCTAGCTTAAATGCTTTATAATGCTAATGTTTACCATCCAGTTTCTTGTGTGCATGCGCACCAGATTGTTTCTGGTGCGTGTTTAAATTTATTTTATTTCTGTCGATGCACCACAAGGTGCACTTACATTAAGATGGTTCTCATTGGTGACGTTAGCAGGAAGGCCGACGTCCTCGTAGCGTCCGTCTGCCATTCTGGTTGTTAAATGCCAAATGGCTCTGTCCAAAACCCAGGCTGGCCGTAGATGGGGCGAGTTGACCAGATTGTAACCACATTCCGGATGCTCTCGGATCCATTTGCTATTCGCCGCTGCGAGCGAGAAAAATAGTATCAAAATCAATCGGTTAGCGAGCTATTTTCACGCAATGGTAACAGTGGAAAAATAAAATCTATTGCTGTGAGAAACTCAATATTTCTTACTGTTATATTTTACTATTGTTGTTCTTGTGTACAATAACTTTGAAATAGAGATGTCTGATCACGTCATTTTCAAAGTATCGGAATTGGCAAAAAAATATCGGCCATGCCTTTTTAAACTTTTTCTTTTTTTTTTTTTTTTTTAAATTAAATCATTTTGTAATTGTATTTAACATTACAGACATAATATGTTACACTTATCCAGAGTCTTTAGTTTAGGCTTAAGGTAGGGTTATCAAATTTATCCCAAGGAGGGCGGTAATTAATTAAAAAAAAAAAGTAACACGTTAAAATATTTCACGTAATTAATGCATGCGCTGCACAACCCACTCACGCATTGTCGCACTCATCTGTAAGGGCGCCATGTTGCCAATATAAAGAGCTAAAGATGCAGTAGAGTGAATATTAACAGCCTTTACAGACTTATTTTAATTGGCTAAAGCCTTTCAATATCTCTCCCTGCGATTCAAAATATCATGGGAAGCAATGTAGGAAAGCAAGGAAACAATTGATATTTTTCTTAACACCTTGAATTATATCCCATCGCAGAGAAGATATATGAATTGGTAGCACTACGCACAGTCGTGGTTTCACTTGTCATGGTTCCACTTCCCATCATGCATTGGGCATGGCCTTCAATATCATTTACTGAAAGCTAAACAAATACACTAGATGGCAATATTTAGTCACTATATACAAACTCACAAGTCTTTCTATCCGTGGATCCCTCTCACAGAAAGAATGTTAATAATGTAAATGCCATCTTGAGGATTTATTGTCATAATAAACAAATACAGTACTTATGTACTGTATGTTGAATGTATATATTCGTCCGAGTTTTATTCATTTTTTTTCTTAATGCATTGCCAAAATGTATATGATCAGGAAAAATTTTCGGGAATGATTGGAATTGAATTGGGAGAAAAAAAAAAAAAAAAAAAAAAAAAGCAATCGGATCGGGAAATATCGGGATCGGCAGATACTCAAACAAACAATTGGGATCGGATCGGGAGCAAAAAAACATGATCGGAACAACCCTAGTGCCAATACTTTTGTCCGGCCTATTTTTGGTGTTTTGTGTAAAATGACATTGATTTAATTTTTTTTCCAATTCCCTTTTGTGTTTTTTCATTGCAGGCAAAATCAATGAAGATATTACTACCAAAGCATTTGTAATTGCAATCATTTTCTGGGAGAATTTGATTATTATCTGACAGATTTGCAGGGGTGTCAATACTTCAGGACTGTATGACTTCATTTTAATGTCAATGCATTGACTTTGATGGGAAAGTTTCCCGTTCTGCCAACCCTCCCACTTAAAATTTATTGGACGTCTAGTGCCATCAATGGGAGCCAATGTGTTAAGCAGTGTTTAACCAAGCCATGATAGCAATTACTTTACATTCAAGTGAGTACTAAGTAAGTTATTACTAAAAGAAAGAAAAAAAAAGTATTTAAAAAACAACAACAACAACAACCTTGTATCGGTACAGTATCTGCATCAGCTAGGTATCGAAAATGAGAGCCAAAAAAGTGGTATCGGTGCAAAACTTCAATATACATTATAAAACACATGAACATATATTCAGTTACATACCAGTATGGTTGTATACAACATCAGTAATGCACAGCATGTTCCATTCTTTCTTCATCTTTTCCACCAGAGCCCCAACATCCTTCCAGGTGTAGTTTTTACCACCTGGACTGAACTCAGGGCTAAAGGTTAGCTGGTCTGCCAAGGAGTAACAAGACCTGGATTCTCCTAGTGTCTGCAAAGGTGTTAAATGGACCATGTTGTATCCTAGGGATGAAATAAACATATGTATTGATCAGATTTGATTACAGGCAGGCAAGTTTATTTATTAAATAACAAAGTGGTTACAACATCAGGTAGTCTGTTAAAGTATGCATACGCACCTGACTCCTTCGCAACTTGCAATCGGGCTGGCCAGTCATCAAAAAGACCCAAACACTTGGATAAATAAGTCTGAATGCTGATGCAGTCCAACGGGAGGACGTGGTTCTCTGGTCCCACACGAAGAACTGGATTGACAACAACGTAGCCTCCTCCTGATCTTTCTGTGCCTCTGTATATTTGAGAGAAAAAAGTTATTGTTCATTTCAATCCTCTTACTTCAACTATTGTTGTGTTGTTTTGGTTTTGTTGGCGTTGGCTACAGCTTACAGCAGTTGTGCTCTGCGCTTCGGTTGCAAAAAAAAAAAAAACATTGGAAAACCTTCACCAAGTTGGCATACAATGTGTGCTCGCCGGGCAATGTATATTCGAAATTGTTGGAAACCTTTAAGTTATTTTTGGAGTAAAACCTTTAAATGTTTATAGATGAAAACATTTTGAGTGCTTGTTGAGTTTTCTTCAACATAAACTTGACGAAGACAAACAAGATTAATAAGTATTATTGTCCAAAAGACTAAGACGAAAATTTGAAGGGCTGCCAAAAACAACACTGTTACACTGAATATTTTTAATTTGCAGCACTACTTGATGCATTTAACATTTGTGGCTGGTCAAATTAAAATTAGGGCTGTCAAACGATTAAAAATTGTAATCGAGTTAATTACAGCTTAAAAATTAATTAATCGTAATTAATCGCAATTAATCGCAATTCAAACCATCTATAAAATATGCCATATTTTTCTGTAAATTATATATATATTCTGTAAAATAATTTGTTGGAATGGAAAGATAAGACACAAGATGGATATATACATTCAACATAAGGACTGTAGTGGGCATTTCACTCTACTGTCATTTAAATCTGTCTATGCTGTTCTCACTCCGAAGCGTCTACTTTTTCCAAAGCTAGACAGCTAGTGAACGACGCCTTAACAATCAGACTTCTTCCTTTTTCATCTGATTTATTAATAAAATGGCCTCAAACCACTGTCCTCTTTAGACAATAGTGAAACTACAAAAAAAAGGAGACAAGCATTGCATTAGCAACAACGTTAGCTTAGCACGCTATACAGGTTCACTAAACATAAACAAAAAGCATCTCATACAAAAAATATAACATTTCGCTTACTAACATAATATGTACATTCTTTACAACAACCATACTTACTTTGTCCAAGGATCATATAAGCACAACATTACAACGTAGGCGTCAGCCCGAGACGTCGTGCAGCCATATTGAACTGGCAAGAAAGCAATAAACCATGTCGCAAAGCGACCACAAGAGTTCGCTGTTAGACAGCACAAAAAACCTTGCTGTGAAACTTACCAAAAGGCAGAATACTGTCTGAGCGGGACATGTGCGTTAATTGCGTCAAATATTTTAACGTGATTAATTAAAAAATATTCATTACTGCGCGTTAACACGATAATTCTGACAGCCCTAATTAAAATGTAATCATTGTTGTATCATTTTTTACCAAATAATTACGAATGTATTTTATTTTGGCATATCGATAATCCCCACCCGCCATATCGCACAGCACTACTATGCATCATAAGTTTATTGAAAGTCAAATCTTACCCAAATCCAAAGTAGTACTGAAAAGAACCAGCCACTTTGATATCCAGATAGCAAAACTTGTCAGAGTCATCCTCGCGTCCGGTTGGGTTTTTCCAGGTCAAAACGCGAAAAGTATTGCGTTCAAAGCCCTGTCCTTCAAGCGGGTAGTTGGTGTGCACTGTCACTCTCCTGCCCTGAAGACTTGGACCCAGACGGAATTGGAGCTCAAAGCCTGAGGAATAAAAAAATATACTGCGTTAACTTTTTGAAAACTCTTGTGTTGTAATGTGTTGCCTCCCTCCCACTTTAAATGGATTGGACGTCTACTAGTGATAAACTCACTAACAAATGAAGTTGCACCCAGCATACATACTGCCGCAAAGCCAATACTGAAATTTACCTAAATGATTTGAAATTCTTTTATCAGCCGATATCATCTGGCAACCCTTCTCACAAACAATGGCGCTGAAGGAATTAATAAAAAACAGTTTTCACTTGCGCAATACGCAGTTCAAAATTGTTTCGCCTCGAGCCATTTTGAAAAACTTTGTTGGATTATGCTGCCTCAGCAAGTTGTTAAATACTCGCTTGCTTACCGGTGTCCAACCCACGGCCCGTGGGCTACATTCGGCTCACCGCGGTAGATTATGTGGTCCGTGAAAACGAATCATGTGCATTCAATTCTTGTTTTGCACTCAAATGCCAACACCAGGTTCCGATAAGTTTCATCAATGGTTCGATTCCCCGCTCTAATGACCTCGGCTAAGCTTCCTTGAGCAAGATACTGAACCTCACGTTGGTCCTGATGCTGTGCTATCAGTCGATAGTTGGGGATATAGTGTCAAAGCTTTTTGTAAGGTATAAAGGCGCTATTGACTAATCTGAGTAAAACGACCGGAAGCACCCCATCTGCCATTGCTGAAGTGTACACAGCCAGCAGCAGCTAAAAGTACTGTTTACATTGGCTGATCCTGGGCTGCTACTGGGATGTGTAAACACACAAGTAATGGCAACCGACCACTAGAGGACGACAAACACAAATCTCTACTAGTCTAGTCAATACCAGCATAACTACATTTATCTACCTGAAGAAATTCAATGCCTCTTTAAGACCCATAAATCACTAGAACTACCAAGGGTGGATCAGTTGAAACAAATCCATTTTGTATCCAGAGAAGGGTCATCTGACCCTAATCAACATATCTTTTGTGAGCATTGAGGTCCTCATTAGTCATTCTCATTCACACCCGCAAAACCACAGGGTTGGATTGCTCCAATTAACATCTTGAGTGTTTGCAGGGCAGGGCTTTGTCGGACAGTGGACCACTCAGGCAGGAAATCGGGCACACAAATTCACCACATATTCCAAAAGCTGCAGTTGGCCTACAAGACAAGGGACGGTGTAATAAAAAAAAAAATCTTTTTTTAAGTGGTGACCAGGGGTCGCGTTAACCGAATATTTTCCGTCGTTGACCGGTTTTATAAAACAGTGACGGAAAAAACTGAAGTCCATCTGTCATTTTGACAGGTTGCAATTCACACCCCAGACCACAGGGTGGCGAGTGAGCATATTAATTAGCTATTGTCTATCTTGATGCATGAAGTCGTTGGCCTTACTCGGAAAAATGTCAACGCAACTGAGTGTTTGCCTGGCACGGCCAGACTGTTCTCCCTGTATTTTTCAAACACTGAGAGAAAAGTCTGGGACACAGCCTCTCGAATAGGTACAAAATAAATCGACAAATCAGATTTGTTTATTAGCGTGACGTGTTCTTCACGAGCAACGTCACTCTTGCGCGCCGAAAGTCGTCTCTTGGACTTGCTGCAACAACACGGATGGTGAACGGGAGAGCCGAGAATATGTTGCAATCCGCGGTAAATTCAGTTTTAAATGAGCTAAAACACATCGACACGAGTCATTGACAACAGTCTGTCTCACGCTAGCCATGTTGAATAAACTCCGTTCTCCTCGTATGCTTACTTTCGCGCGCAAGTCCCTCGTCCTGCCCTCGACGCTTTGCTAACGGCACGTCTGCCCGTCGCTGATTGGTGCACTCCGCTGTCTGTTTGCCTCTTGTTAAGCTTGTTCGGACAGAATATTAATTAAAAATGAATGAAAACTAAATACTATTGAATATGTCATTATTATCATTTTAAACATGTAAGTGACGGGTAAAAATAGATTATGACCGGATTTTTACGACACTGTCAGTCAAAATGACAGACAACGAAAAAGTCTAGCGCAACCTCTGGTGGTGACATATAACACTTCGCCCTTTTCCCGGGGCTAGGTGTTGGAGGTTGTTGCCGAAACAATTTTTCCTTCTGTGCCTGCTTTGTGCCCACATGAGAGTGAGCCAATTCCTTTGCAAGACCCACCAAGAAGTCCACCCGTCTCTTTTATATTCAAGATGCTAATTGCAGCTATCCAGAGTGAAACCCTCCCTTTAGGCAGCTACTCCACAGGAGTGTGTGGGGGGGTTGTCTGCTGGATTGCTTGTTTGAGTGGTTTATTGTTTGACAAAGCCAAGTAGTCAGCTTGGTATTGGGGTCATTTGATACCTTTCTCGTCTTTATAGCCCAAAAAAGATTACTAGATTTAAAAAAAATTAAAAACCCGCACAAACTCTTACAAATTTAGGATTTTGTAGGTATCTGGCTTCCGATTTGAAAACCACCTATCAATCATTTTGTCGCGAATGTAATAATCTGAGGTGATAGCACAATTTAAATTAAAAAAATTGGTTGGTGCTGGGGCCACTTTTCTGCAGGACTATCACATGTCTGAGTGGGTTCATGCATGACTGGGTGTAATTAGACACACTTAGGTAGATAGATTGTTGGTGCCAGGATTAGCGATCAGGTAGCATAGAATAGGATGTCAATTTATCCACACTTACAAGTGATTTACAAAATACTGGGTTCCCCCACCCCAACAATAACAGTTCAAATAGATAACTTTATGCTGAGAAAAAAACCATTGCTAAAAAAAAAAAAAAAAATCATCATCAAATCACAATGTTACTCATGACTTGAGTATTCTTTTCACTGGATACTTTTTTACTTGTACTTTAGTACATTTTTTCGATGACCACTTTTACTTTTACCTGAGTAATATTTTGAAGTAACGCTACTCTTGAGTAATTTTTGGCTACTCTACCCACCTCTGTCCACGGGTAAATATTATTAGCCAATGATAGCAGCCCCATGTTCATTAATAGCATTAGTGTGTAATAATGTGTATCTTGTTGTTTGTTCTTCTCCTCTTCTGTCTGCATCCTTCCTTTCTGTCCCCCCTTAACCCGTTCCTTGCTTTCACCTAATAAATAAAACATGAAGGACAACTGAAATGGGAGTATATCTAACTCCCATGCGATACATTAAGACTGTTCAGACCATAAGGACACTCAGATCCCTATTCTCCGTGTACCAGCAGCTGAACAAGTCAAAAAAAAAAATTTGATTAGACGTCCGTCGCAGTCAATGGAAAGTGATCATGCCTCACCGCAGAAAAAGTTTACCTTGATCGAGTCTAAACAGGGTCCTCTCCAAATTCTCCTTGTCGTTGAGTATTAGTACTCGAATCTGCTTCATGTCTTGAGGTACCATTTTGACTTCGTCAAATACGGCGAATCCCGGTCACCTGGAAAGTGGACATGTCGCATATTAATTGGAATATTTATCTCATTGCCTTCCATTTACTGGCTTTAAAAATCAACTGTTTTTATACTGACCACGCTTTAACTTACTCAAATAAATACTTATAACACTGAAACTAAGCAAACCCATCAACAACCTTCCTACAGTTGGATAAGCTTTCATTTTCCTTCATAAATTAACATTGGTCATAGATAGGGTTGTCCCGATCATGTTTTTTTGCTCCCGATCCGATCCCGATCGTTTTAGTTTGAGTATCTGCCGATCACGATATTTCCCGATTTGATTGCTTTTTTTTTGCTCCCGATTCAATTCCAATCATTCCCGATAATTTTTCCCGATCATATACATTTTGGCAATGCATTAAGAAAAAAATGAATAAAACTCGGACGAATATATACATTCAACATACAGTACATAAGTACTGTATTTGTTATGACAATAAATCCTCAAGATGGCTTTTACATTATGAACATTCTTTCTGTGAGAGGGATCCACGGATAGAAAGACTTGTGACTTTGTATATTGTGACTAAATATTGCCATCTAGTGTATTTGTTGAGCTTTCAGTAAATGATACTGTAGTCATGCCCAAATGCATTATGGGAAGTGGAACCATGACTGTGCGTAGTGCTATCAATTAGAGCTGAAACGAGTACTCGAGCAACTCGAGTAACTCGAGTTTAAAAACTGATCCGAGTAATTTTATTCACCTCGAGTAATCGTTTATTTTGACAGCTCTAAGCATCACGTATTGCTCGGACTACTTTTAATGCGGGACAACGCGCTGTCACGTGCGGAGAGGAAGAAGGGGAAAAAAACTTACTGCAGCTGACACAAACAACGCCGATGTTGCTAAATACTAGCCCGCACGATGCTACTTTGGTACAGGTAGCGTCTGAGTCTCATAGAGATCACATGTATGTTGAACTAGATGCGATTTGACAGACTCGGCCGCGTCTGGGCAGCGTTAGTAAACCGCCGCCATCTTAAAGCAGTAGAGCGCTAAGCGCTAATAAAGAGCGCTAAGCGCTAATAAATAAGATTAACGTTACTGTCGCTACTAGCTCAGGTAACGTTACCCCTGGGGAGGGCTAGGTTACAATTAATTATGACCACTGTCGATGCGTGGCTAACGTGTCTTACATTCAGGTTTTAACATAACATAGCGTTTTGGAGTGATGAGGGTGTAAAATAAAAACTCAGTAATGCTAACTATCAATTTTAGCTCAGTAGTCATTGCTGGATAAAACACCAAGTAGCACTGGTCCCTAATGTGCTCCAATACAGCCTGTATCATACATTTATTTTGAACACTGCAAAAACTCCAAATCCTATCAGGACCTACAGTTTAGACTAACTTAAAACTTAATTAGAACTTAAAAATGGCTTGACACAAAGAGAAATTTAATTGAAACACGTGGGGAAAAAATCCTAACTTTTAAGTGATGTGTGTTATTAAGCGTAACGGCATTTTTAGGTAAGATATATATATATATATATATATATATATATATATATATATTTATTTTTTCCTTTAATAAGATCTAAAAGTTTTTTGAGTGAAAGCAGTGAATTAGTCTTTTTTATTCTAGTTACATCTGAGATGCAATTGTTGACCGTTTTCAACAATATACATCGAAAATAAAGACATTGATTGACTGAAAATGGATCAAGATTAGATGAAATGTCTTGTTTTCTCATGTATATTTATAATTGCTCTTCACCTAAAAATATATTTGTTTTATCCGATTACTCGATTAATCGATAGAATTTTCAGTCGATTACTCGATTACTAAAATATTCGATAGCTGCAGCCCTACTATCAATTAATATCTTCTCTGCGTTGGCAAATAACATAAGGGGTTAGGATACAAGTCAATTGCTACCTTGCTTCCCCACATTGCTTCCCATGATATTTCTAATCATAGGGAGAGGGATTGTAAGGTTTTAGCCAATTAAAAAAAGGCTCCAAAAGCTGCCAAAATTCACTCTATTCATTTTACGCTGCCTTTCATCTCTCTATATAGGTAAAACGGCGCCATTACAGATTGAGCGCGACAATGCGTGAGTGGGTCGTGCAGCGCATGCATTAATTGCATTAAATATTTTAACGTGATACATTTTTAAAAAAATTAATTACCGCCGTTATAAGGATAAATTTGATAAACCTACTTTAAGCCTAAAATAAAGACTCTGGAAGAGTGAAACATATTATGTCTGTAAAGTTAAATACAATTAGAAAACGATTTAATTAAAAAAAAATTAAAAAAAATTAAAAAAAGGCATGGCCGATATTTTTTTGCCGATTCCGATACTTTGAAAATGACGTGATCGGGACATCTCTAGTCATAGACTTCATTACTTATTGACCTGACACTTCGTCATTCTTTGCGTCACGCCTTACCATAGGGGGCCGAGCTTGAAGCTTCATTTAGTTATAGCCAGCCGAAGATGGCACACGGTCATGTCAAAACCGGGTTTAATCTTGGATTTTTGAAGAACTACGAAAGCTGTACCGCATACAAAAAGGAAGGATCGTCTCAGGAGTGAGTTGTTCAAAGATTCAAGGTAAATTCTATATTTTTGTACCGTGCATGCATTTTGAAACGTTGTGAAAAAAAAAATCAATGGGAGAAGGGTAACCTCTACTGCATTGGCATCATTCTTCGACATACACTCACCCGCCACTTTATTAGGTACACCTGTCCAACTGCTCGTTAACAATTTCTAATCAGCCAATCACATGGCGGCAACTCAGTGCATTTAGGCATGTAGACTTGGTTTAAGACAATCTCCTGCAGTTCAAACCGAGCATCAGTTTGGGGAAGAAAGGTGATTTGAGTGACTTTGAACGTGGCATGGTTGTTGGTGCCAGAAGGGCTGGTCTGAGTATTTCAGTAACTGCTGATCTACTGGGATTTTCACGCACAAGCATCTCTAGGGTTTACAGAGAATGGTCCGAAAAAGAAAAAACATCCAGTGAGCGGCAGTTCTGTGGGCGGAAATGCCTTGTTGATGCCAGAGGTCAGAGGAGAATGGCCAGACTGGTTCGAGCTGATAGAAAGGCAACAGTGACTCAAATAACCACCCGTTACAACCAAGGTAGGCAGAAGAGCATCTCTGAACGCACAGTACGTCGAACTTTGAGGCAGATGGGCTACAGCAGCAGAAGACCACGCCAGCCGGGTGCTACTCCTTTCAGCTAAGAACAGGAAACTGAGGCTACAATTTGCACAAGCTCATCGAAATTGGACAATAGTAGATTGGAAAAACGTTGCCTGGTCTGATGAGTCTCGATTTCTGCTGCGACATTCGAATGGTAGGGTCAGAATTTGGCGTCAACAACCTGAAAGCATGGATCCATCCTGCCTTGTATCAACGGTTCAGGCTGGTGGTGGTGGTGTAATGGTGTGGGGAATATTTTCTTGGCACTCTTTGGGCCCCTTGGTACCAATTGAGCATCATTGGAACGCCACGGCCTACCTGAGTATTATTGCTGACCATGTCCATCCCTTTATGACCACAATGTACCCAACCTCTGATGGGTACTTTCAGCAGGATAATGCGCAATGTCATAAAGCTGGAATCATCTCAGACTGGTTTCTTGGACATGACAATGAGCCTCAAATGGCCTCCACAGTCACCAGATCTCAATCCAATAGAGCATCTTTGGGATGTGGTGGAACGGGAGATTAGCATCATGGATGTGCGGCGGACAAATCTGCACCAACTGTGTGATGCCATCAAGTCAATATGGACCAAACTCTCTGAGGAATGCTCGTTTGGTGCCCAGTTTTGTCGTCTAATCGCAGCAGTCCATCTAGCTCTCCTCTTCGGGTCTCTCGGTATACGATAGAACTTCAAGTCTCTCCGTTTATCTTCCCTGTTACAGCAACCAACCGCCACACATGCCTTCACCATTTTGATTAAACAATGCTAACAATTGTCCGGGAAGTTTTTGGGGTCGTTTACTAGGCGGTGATTCCTTAAACAAGCAGAAAAACACGCAGTAATAGGAGGAATGTACGTAGTGGTAACATGTAAACACGATCAGCTGACGGACAATATGGCGGCGCAAGTCAGGGGGCGATGTTGTGACGTCATGTAAATGAAGTCTATTGATTTGGGTGGATACACTGCCCTCGGGTCTGCCTCATTTCACAAGGGTAAATCCATCTGCTCTATGTTAAGACCAACATAAGTTTTTGTTTGACCTAAATGAATTCGTAATTTAGTTTATAGGTATATTTAGCCGTTTTTTTGTGGGAATATGTACCATTTGTTAAGAGCATTGTTAAAAAAAAAAAAAAGAAAAAAAAAAAAAAAGAAAAACATTAGCATTTAAGCTAGCAGACTTTGGCAATGCAAGTTGGCCAATTGTTCTTTTGTTGTACATAGATCCTCATTTATGTTTTTTATACTGTTTGAGGGTGAGCTCAGGTATTTTAATTTTTCATGTTCCTTGTCTGATTACTCGATTATTCAAACTAACTCATTCATCGATTAATCGACTACTAAAATAATCGATAGCTGCACCCCTACCCTAGTGGTATGGATAAATACAGACATGCTCGAATGAATAACAGTCTACAGACAATCTGTGCATCTATCATCTGACCCTCACAAAAACTTTGACTACCGTAATTTGACTCTTACATTACTTTAACAACAAAGTTTGCAGAGTAGTTTTGACAAAAGTCCGAAGTCTAACCTCTTGGACTCTTTCCAATAATTCATTTGCAGTTTACTGTTGTTTATAGAAACGTTTCAGTGCCATTTACGACAAGAGTTTATTAGTGATAAACGCATTTCAATTCACAGCAGATTGAACATTTATCATCCGCATCAACAATGGCACTGAGGAAGTTAACTTGGAGAGTTGCCAGTGAGTTTGTTACATTGACTTAATGCTGCAACAACTAATCAGTTAAATCGAATACTAAATTAGGTGCCAATGAATTTGTTAATCGATTTTTTCCGGCTGCTATGAGCAGTCCCTTTTGGGTCCTGGCTTGTGAGTATTGTGAGGCTGTGCGCACTCCAGTGACTAGAGCAAGAGAGAGAGTTCACTGCTTCACCCAGGTTGGGTAACTCGGTGTCGAGAGTTAGATTGTCTTGTGTGTTGTCAGATCCAGTGTGCCTCTGTCAGAGGTGAGTAAATGAAGCCAATTTGTTGATGAGATGTTACTACATAGCACGGAGCGCTAATGTAGTTAGCGATCATGCTAATCAGTGTCTCAGGTCCGTTTGTATTTTGTGTTGGAGAAGCATATAAGCACTTGAGTTATTGTTAGATAGTAAAGTTGTCTCGTTTTTTGTTTTAAATAAAGAAGCCACACACATAAACCCATTCATATAACAGTCTCCTTTCAATACAAACTCCCATTCAAACTGTAAATTGGCATGCAAGAGAGTGTGCTCTGAAAATGGATTTGGATTGTATTTATGAGGAGCTGTTTGATAAAGAAATCTGATTCGTTACAGTCTGCCTTCTTCTCATTCGATTTTGTGTTAATGAATCATTGACACAATTAATATCAGCACTTTGCTTGCAGGGAAAAAAATGTCAATCAGCTCTTTTTTTTGGTGTTTTTTTTTTTTTTTGAAATAACAGGACTTGTCGGATTTGTGTACTGCGAAATTCTTTAAATGTTTTTTACTCAGGACATTTATTAAAAACTTTAACCACTTTTATGTACTAAAAACAGTACAGTTGTAGACTACTGTACAGTGGCGGACTTGGCAGTTTTGGGGCCTAAGGCGAACATATCCAGGGGCCGTCTTCATGGGTCCGGGGTATAAAAGGTGAGAAGGGTGTGGAGGAAATATGTTCCGGTACACTAGGGCTGTCCTAAACGACAAATTTTCTCCTGATTAGTCAGCCGACTAGTTTTACGATTAATCGACTAATCTAATAATTTTCTTTTTTTTTTTTTTTTTTTTACTAATTTAGCAATGAACTTTTTGTTGATGCTTATTAATTCAAAAAACTATTTTGGAACACTTAAATTATTTTTTAAAGTACAAATAATCATGTAAGTAACACAAATCACAAATAAACAATGAGGTTAAATGCTGATAGCATTTACTAGTGCAAAAAAATGGAACGGAAACAGATTCAGAACACTAACTTTGCCTTTCCAACATTATTCAAAACAATTCTTAAAAAAAAAAATTCCAGCAATATTATTACAGTCTACTACTATATATAATAGTCGTATGATAATTATGATAATTATTCATTGCCAATCATATTTGTCATGAGGTCATGTGGGAATAACTCCATTTTTTTTTTTGTTCGCTGTTAATGCTGTTAACCAGCTGTTGAGTTTTATTGTATGACTGATTGGAACTGTACTGTAGTTTCGCCACAGGGTGTGCTGTTGTGTATTTTATGTTCGGTGTGAAGAAGAAGAAGAAAGCTAAAAGAGGCATTAGAGGCCTGTTCTCAATATCTCCCTCACTGGCTCTCTCTCATGGAGAGCACGTTCGCTCATGTGTTCGAAATAAACCATAGCCGACGTGCAAAGTAGCAAATGAGCTGTAAAAATAGTGAGCTTAGTGGCGTGAAAACCGTGGGAGGGCTATGTGAAGCTATCGAACAGCTAAGCGATGCTAAACGGCGCCAAATGAAGCTAAGCGACTGATACTCAGTCCGTCGGCGTGGAACAGTGCATTGTAGTACGTGCGTGTGTGTGGGGGAGATAATATAAACGCAGCATTCAAATGGCTTTCTTTTTTGTTTTGTTATTTGTTTGTTTGGTATGCTGACATAATTATACATGACGAATAGTTGGGGGTGCTGCTGGCTCCGGTGGCCTGAGCCGTTGCTCGTTGGGGCAAGGGCAGCTGGTTGGGGGCCCCCTACTGGTTGGGGGCCCCCTACTGGTTGGGGGCCTAAGGCGATCGTCTACTTCGCCTGAATAGTAGATCCGCCTATGAGACTACGGTTAAGTCAGGAAGCTGCAATAAAATATAATTTTTGAAGGAGATGGTCATCCATTTTGTCTTCATTGTTACTTACAACGTGCCTAAAACAACTTCAATTGTGAGGGTAATTGAAAAAGGTGAAAGGAAATTTAAGACGGTCAATTTGACTGTCTTAAATTCTATTAGTTACGCCACTGCACACTTGTATTGTAGCCTGTAATACTTTCCTGCATTAAAATACCTATTTTAAAATGAAAATAATGAGCTTATTGGCTAACCAAACAAGAAAATAAACGAGCGCAGAGTCACCGGAGCCCCCAGAAACCCCAACTTGAGTCTGCGTCGTGCTTTTGCCTGGACAAGGTCAGGAATCTAGTCGATAATGTCAACGTGTATTTATAAAACTGTTCAAGCTAGCTTGCCTCTCTTATCTCATGTCAACCTTTCACGGCAACAACGTGCACTCATATACATGCATAAAACACCAAGACACGCACAAAACAGCTAGAAAGACACTTAGCTAGGAACGAAGTCCAGATTTCTTAGCAAAATAGCTGTTATTCCCTTGAAAGTACACATTAAATGACAACACAGCAACTCCTTCAAACGCATGCATTCTTATTATAATAACAATAAAGCATTTTGGGAGTAAAAACCAAAAAAATATGTGCTGGAATATAACTAAATGTAAAACGTTTCAGGAACAAGAAATGTTGATTTATTACGGAATGTGTCATGTCGACTATGACAGCGCAAGACGAGGCTACGGCAAATGACTGAATGATAACGGTGACATATTGACAGAAAACTATGTACCTGTTCGTCGTATGAATTTCCAGTCTTCGCAAGTCGTCTATTTGCTATGCAACGACAGTTTTACTGGGACATTGGAGGCTGGAGGCGTGGCAGAAATTCGGCCAGGCGGAATTACCGTAATAACCCCAGAAAATGTTACCAACCAACTGGCTTTGTTTGTTTGCGATTGTTTGAATAATAATAATTTTAAAAAAGGCTTTATTTTATTAGGCTTTGTTTAGAGTAAAAATATACCGAAAGTCATTCCCGCCACTTGAAAAAAAAAAAACAACTGGCTTATTTTTTATTATTTTTTAAAAAGTTTTGTTAAGAGTAAAAATCTATGAAAAACCATTCCCGCCACTTAAAAAACAAATAACCGTCTTAGTTTTATTTTCTTTTAAGTTTAAAAAACAAACAAACAAACAAAAAAAACTATCATAGTTGTATTATTTTTTTCTTAAAGTTTTGTTTCGAGTAAAAGTCTATGGAAACCCATTCCCGCTGCTTTAAAAAAACCCAACTAGCTTTGTTTTATTTTTTTTAAGTTTTGTTGAGAGTAAAAGTCTATGGAAACCCATTCCCACCACTTTAAAAAAAACCTTGAACAACTAGTTTTGGTTTATTTAGTTTTTAAAGTTTTGTTTAGAGTAAAAATCTATGGAAACCCATTCCCGCCGCTTAAAAAACCCCCTGAACAACTAATTTTGGATTATTTAGTTTTTAAAGTTTTGTTTAGAGTAAAAATCTATGGAAATCCATTCCCACCACTTAAAAAAAACCCCTGAACAACTAGTTTTGGTTTATTTAGTTTTTAAAGTTTTGTTTCGCGTAAAAGTCTATGGAAACCCATTCCCGCTGCTTTAAAAAAAAACCAACTGGCTTTGTTTTATTTTTTAAGTTTTGTTGAGAGTAAAAATCTATGGAAACCCATTCCCACCACTTAAAAAAAAAAACCCCGAACAACTAGTTTTGGTTTATTTAGTTTTTAAAGTTTTGTTTTGAGTAAAAGTCTATGGAAACGCATTCCCACCACTTAAAAAACAACAACTCTGGACATCTAGTTTTGGTTGATTTAGTTTTTAAAGTTTTGTTTCGAGTAATAGTCTATGGCAGGGGTTTTCAACCCAGTCCTCAAGGCACACTGTGGGTCCTGGTTTTTGTTCCAGCCGATCCAGCAGAGACAGTTGAACCAATGAGGCTTCTGCTAAAACAAGCCACACCTGACTGCAATCAACTGATTGCACTTGTAAAACACCAGATTGGGGAAAAAGTGTTGTCATCTTGTTTGGTAAGAATGAAATCCTGCACCCACAGTGTGCCTTAGTGGAATAGGTTGGGAACCCCTGGTCTATGGAAACCCATTCCCGCTGCTTTAAAAAAAACAACTAGCTTTGTTTTATTTTGTCTAAGTTTTGTTGACAGTAAAAATCTATGGAAACCCATTCCCACCGCTTAAAAAAAACCCTGAACAACTAGTTTTGGTTTATTTAGTTTTTAAAGTTTTGTTTACAGTAAAAATCTATGGAAACCCATTCCCGCTACTTAAAAAAAGACCCCAAACAACTGGCTGTTTTATCATCATTTTTTTTTTTTTTAAGTTTCATTTTGAGTAAAAATCTACGGAAACTCATTCCTGCCTTTTAAAAAAACAACTGGCTTAGTTTTATTATCTAAAGTTGTGTTTAGAGTAAAAATCTATGGAAAGCCATTCCCGCCACTTGAAA
Source organism: Corythoichthys intestinalis (assembly GCF_030265065.1). Classification (NCBI taxonomy): domain Eukaryota; kingdom Metazoa; phylum Chordata; class Actinopteri; order Syngnathiformes; family Syngnathidae; genus Corythoichthys; species Corythoichthys intestinalis. The sequence continues at coordinate 3,032,715 of NC_080408.1, read as the reverse complement.
AAAAACCCCCAAAACTGGGTTAGTTTTTTAAATATTTTTTTATAAAGTTTTGTGTGGGTTAAAAATTCATGGAAACCCATTCCCGCAACTGAAAAAACAACAACAACAACAACAACAAAAAACTTGTTTTTTAAAAACAAAACAAAACATGAAGCCCATTTCCGCCAGAGGATTTTTTTTCTTCCAATTTTTATTTATTATTTTCCATTTCCAGAAAGTGGCACCAGCAAGTTTTGTTGAGAAAAAAAAAAAAAAAGCATACCTTTATTAAATTTTTGTTGTTGTTGTTGTGGCGGGAATGGACTTCCATACAAATCGTGTTGCAGCTAAAAAAACATGTTTTTTTCCTTTCAGGCTCTGATAAGTGAAAAAAAAATTGAGTGTCAACCCAAAATTGATCTGTTTTTCCACATAAAGTTTTCTTCAGAAATATGATATAAAAAAAGCCGATCATTTAAAACCATTTTCAAACATTCCCATGCCATTAAATATGAAAAAACAGGCATAACTACAGACATGATTTGACACTACAGTATTTTGTTATGTTTTAACTGTCAGGGATAATTAAAGGATATTATTCATCATCATTTTATTTTGAAATGTAACACCAGATTTTGCTACAACTACAGGATTATTATTACTATTTTTCTTTAAATCTCCATCGATATTTTGATTTGCAAATTAATAAAAACATTAATGAATTAATGTTGAGTAGTTGTGTGAAAATTAGCAGTTTGAAATAAATATGATATAACACAAGTGTCGTTAATTTAAAACCATTTTCAAAACTTTCACATGCCATCAATTATGAAAAAGGCATGACTACATGAACAATTTAACGTATTTTCTTCAGTTACGGAGATAATTGAGGAATAGTCATAATCATTTTATTTTGAAATGTAGTACCAGATTGAACAGGCTACAATCTTACACTTTTTTTTTTTTTTTTTTAAGAATCTCCATCTATATTTTGATCTACAAATAAATGTGTCAAATTCATATTTAAACCATCTTCAAATGAATTAACATTGAGCAGTTTCGTAAAAACGAGCAGTGTTTGTATTTGTTGAATATTTTATTTTGAAGGCACACACAGTTTTGGCTGTGTGCTACCGTAATGCTTAGTATAAACAAAAGCGTGTTTGGACATATTTGAAAAAACACATGGAAATATTAAAACAGTGTTCATTATACATGATGCTGTAACAGGTTCCGGAATAATATGAACATACAAAAATGAGAATGCTAATGCTAAAGTATTGCAAAAACATGATAGTGTATTGTTAGTAACTGTAGCTTGTAATAATAATATACAAAATACGAAATAGTGCTTAAAAATACATGAACAGAGCAAAAAAATGGTGCAAAAATAATGAGCATGATGTATTCTGAGGATGCTAGACGTCCAATCGCGAGTAGCCGCTCAATCCGTTTGAACTGGGAAAGTGGCGGCGAATGAACATTCGTTTAATTGCCGCCATCCCTCCCATTTCAAACGGATAGGATGTCTAGCAGCGTCTCTGGCAGCCAATGACGTCAGTGTGATACAGTGGGATGAAAAAGTATCTGAATTTCTCATATTTCTGCATAAAATCACAATTAAATGTGATCTGATCTTTGTCAAAATCACACAGATAAAGAAACAGTGTCTGCTTTAACTAAAACCACCCAAACATTTATAGGTTTTCATATCTTAATGAGGATAGTATGCAAACAAATACAGAAGGGGGGAAAATAAGTAAGTGAACCATCACATTTAATATTTTGTGGCCCTTCCTTTGGCAGCAATAACTTCAACCAGACGCTTCCTGTAGCTGCTAATAAGTCTGGCACATCAATCATGACTAATCTTGGCCCATTCTTCTCTACAAAACTGCTGTAGTTCAGTCAGCTTCCTGGGCATGAATCACTGTCTTTAGGTCATGCCATAGTATCTCAATGGGGTTCAAGTCTGGACTATGACTTGGCAACTACAGAATGTGCATTTTGTTCTTCTGAAACCATTCTGAATTTGATTTACTTCTTTAAATTTGATCATTGTCTTGTTGCAGCATCCATCCTCTTTTTAGCTTCAACTGTTTGATAGACGGACTCAGGTTTTCCAGCAAAACATCCTGATCAACTTTTGAATTCATAATGATTGCAAGTCCAGGCCCTCACGCAGCAAAACAGCCCCAAAACATGATGCTCCCTCCATCATGCTTCACGGTGGGGATGAGGTGTTGATGTTGGTGAGCTGTTCCATTTTTCCTCCACATTTGACGTGTGTTACTCCCAAACAATTAAACTTTGGTTTCATCAGTCCACAAAATATTTTGCCAAAACCTCTGTGGAGTTTCCAAGTGCGTTTTTGCAAACATGAAACGAGCAACAATGGTTTTTTTTTTTTTAGACCGCAGTGGCTTCCTCCGTGGAGTCCTCCCATGAACACCATTCTTCCCCATAGTTTGACATATGTTTGATGTGTGCAGAGATATTGGAATGTGCCAGTGATTTCTGTAAGTCTTTAGCTGACACTCTAGGGTTCTTTTTTACCTCTCTGAGTATTCTGCGCTGAACTCTTGGCACCATCTTTGGTGGACGGCCACTCCTTGAGAGAGAAGCAACAGTGCCAAAGACTCTCCATTTGTAGACAACTTCTCTGACTGTCGATTGATGAACACCCAGACTTTTAGAGATGGTTTTGTATCCTTTCCCAGCTTTATACAAATCAACAATCTTTGATTGCAGGTCTTCAGACAGCTCCTTTGACCGAACCATGATGCACATCAGACAAGGCTTCTCATCAAGACAATTCTTACCAGGTGTGTGTTTTATAGTGGGCAGGGCTGCTTTAAACTTCTCATCAGTGATTGGGCACATAGCTGACTTAAACTGTTTGGTAAAAATTGGTTTCAATTGCTCTTTAAGTCTCCTTAGGCAGAGAGTTCACTTACTTACTGTATCCCCCCCCTCTGTCATTGTTTGCATGCTATCCTCATTATAATATGAAATCCTATAAATGTTTGGGTGGTTTTAGTTGAAGGAGACACTGCTTTTAAATCGGTGTGATTTTGACAAAGATCAGATCACATTTGATGGTGATTTTATGCAGAAATGTGAGAAATTCCAAAAGGTTCAGATACTTTTCCATACCACTGTAGCTAGCTAAAGCTAAGTAACTTAGTGGCAATACAATCATGTTGTTCTCCTTCATAAAAAATACAAAGTATAAAATACTTTACTGGAACTTATGGCACTGTTTAATGGCCCACTTAAAGTGTTTTTTTTATGTATAGTGGTCCAAAAGAAGTTTCCACCCATTTAGGATAAGAGCTTAAATTTGCCTCCATCAAGTGGTGAGATTAGCGGGCGTGCCGACCCCGGGGAGAAGAGGGGTCTCCATCTGTTTCTCCAGATGACGTTACAGACTCGGAACACCAGCAGGATACATGCCAACACCAGGAGACAAACTAGTAAGAGACACCAAAAAAAGTATGCAGAGTATTAGGGAATAATCATACAATCCTTCACTTACTGTTTGGTATTATTGCACGTTTCATCTGGTTAGTTGTGCTTACAGAACTACCCAAATTTTCGCACTATAAGGCACACCTGACTATAAGCCGCCCCCACCAAATTTGGCAGGGAAACGGCATTTGTTCATAGATAAGCTGCACTGGACTATAAGCCGCAGCTGTCCTGTATTATGTATGTATGTATGTATGTATGTATTACGGGATATTTACATGAAAAGGATATTAACCAGTAATACTTTATTTGACATCAGCGTCATACCAATTACTTTGAACCAATTGGCTGCAAAGCTTCATTGCTTCAAGAAGCTTAATTTGGCCATCACTGTCAAACAGTCAACCTCTGCTGCCACCTGCTGTCAACACTGTTGTCGTCCAACATGCCTCCGAGCATGCATTGCAGCGCTACAGATGTAAATAACAATCAAAATTCATGTCCTTTGCTAATAATTTCTTCAGTTACTGTTCCACTTGTTTCATTATTGCTAGTTATGGTATTTGGTAACACTTTATTAGACAGTGGTGCCATAAGACTGTCATAATTACGACATGACACTGTCATGAGCATTTATGAATGCTTATAACAGATGTCATTTAGTGGTATCCGGCAAATTATCTCACTTTTGAATGGATGGAAAAGATCCAAGCTGGACATAAATGGAGTTATTGACATAATTTGCCGGATTCACAACATAAGCATTCAGTAATGCCCATGATACTGTCATGTCATAAGTATGAATGACGGTCTTATGACAATGTTATGATGACGCTTTGTAATAAATTTTTACCTATTAACCCAAATAAATCTTCAAATAAGCCGCACTGGACTATAAGCCGCAGAATTCAAAACGAAGGAAAAAAGTAGCGGCTTATAGTCCGAAAATTACGGTATTTGTTTGTATTTTAATTGGAGTCTTTGGTGCAAAGCGGCCATTTGAGTAGTTGGAAGCCGCGCATTATGGTGTTGCATGCATTTCCTTCCTAGTCTTGATTGCAGTTTCTTCCTGCTCTTACAAGTAACCTTTTTTTTGCATCATATGAAGCACAATATGTGCTTGTAAAACCAATCCCTTGAACTTGTGAGTCTTAATAACCATATTTTATGATAATAAGTGGTGTTTTCTACAGATACAGGTTACATTTACTACACTGTAATTTTTTCACTATAAGCCACTATTTTTTTCCTTCATTTTGAATCCTGCGGCTTATAGTCCAGTGTGGCTTATTTGTCGATTTATTTGGGTTAATAGGTAACACTATATTTGACAGCGGCGTCATAAGACTGTTATAAGACCGTCATAATTATGACAGGACACTATGACATAGATGTCATTAAGTCTCATCTGGCAAATTATGTCACCAACTTCATTTATGTCCAGCTCGGATCTTTTACATCCATTCAAAAGTGAGATCATTTGCCGGATAACACTAAATGACATCTGTTATAATCATTCATTAATGCTCATGACAGTGTTGTGTCATAATTATGATTGCCTAATGACAGTCTTTTGGCGCCACTGTCAAATAAAGTGTTACAAAATACCATATCTAGCAATTGATGAAACAACTGGAACAGTAACTGAAGAAATAATTAGCACAGAACATGAATTTTGATTAAAATATATATCTGCACAACGCAATGCATGCTAGGAGGCATGTTGGATGACAACAGTGTTTACAGCAGGTGGCAGCAGAGGTTGACTGTCTCCCCCAAGGGAGCAGTTATGGCCAAATGAAGCTTCTTGAAGCAATAGGTTTGCAGCCAATTGGTTCAAAGCTTCTTGGTGGTTACTTTGGTCTTATGACGTACACTTATAATACAGTGAGGACAGCTCTGGCTTCAGCAGAACAACGAGCCGTGACTTGCTTGCCGCCAGGGGCTGGCCGATCGGTGAACACAATCAACCCCGCCGCCATGTGTGACATGAGTCGGGGTAGTTTTGTGTATTTTTTTGTTTCGAAAGGCGAGAATGAGACTTGGAAAAGCTAACCCTAAAGCTGCTCGGTTCGGGTTAGCATGTTGGGTAGCTGTCACGTCTCCTGTTTTGTTTACGCTCTTTCCTCCGTCTCTGAAGCTGGGGCAGGGAAATGACATAAGCCGGAGTAACTCCGGTGGCATAAAATACTGTTTGGGAGAGGAAGAAGTCTGCAGTTTTCACCATTATGCAGTAATTTTGTCGTACTGAATAAATGCATTTTTATTATTTCATATTCCATTTAGTACAAGACTGTTATTTGTCATAACCATACCATTTATTTAGCAATTGGGGGCAAACTACTTAGATAAAAAGAATATCCTGTAAAAATATTGGAGTAGAGAGATTGAAACAATCATGACATTTTGATGCTGTCGCATTTTTATTGTTCTAAAACATTCCCCCTCAATGGGCTGAATTATAAATCAGATGAAACTGACCCTGCCGACGTCATCCTCCAGCTGGGGACGCTAGAGCGCTATAATGACAGACGGGGCTAAACAGCAGATTAATAGACTATCATCTGCGCTTTGCCAAATTGTTGTATATAGTCGAATCGTCTCAAAATATGATTCTAATTCACATAATAATGCTATTTATGATTTTTTTTGCTGTCACGGGCACTTTAAACAGTGTGGATGCCATGCGTCGCCAGAGTTGAGAGTGCATTGTTTTACTCGTGCGAAACGAGACGAGTCATTGGGTAAATGCTGGGTTTATCACACCCATCGGACAATGTGCATCTCTGGGGTCTATGAACAGTGGTCGGGGCTCGGCTGGCCCAGACGCTCTGGTTCTCTGCATGATGATTGAACTACCTGTCTAAGGCTGAATTACTTTTTGGTTGACTGCGAAATGAACGAATCAGTAATCTTGTCGTATTAACGACCACGGGAAGCTTTTTTTTTTTTTTTTTTCAATTTTTCATTCTGTAGTTAAGAGTTGAACCAGAGACTTTCATAACCCTCCTGGTAACACTTGCTTTACTAAAATGGACTAACGAAAAAAAGCTTCTATTTTTTTTTTATTTTTTATTATGGCTGCTTGTGTTTAAAGACTTGACGTCTAGCACTCTAGTTTCTTTCCCTACCGAGCAGTGGGTACCGCTGAGCCCTTCCACAGTCAGAAAGCACTCACAGACGGACACACGTTGAGTTTTCCCCTCATTCAAAGTCCAGCTTCCGCCACTGATGTAATGTAAGACTTACCCATAAATATGGCATTCGGGCTGGGGTCCGCTGAGTGAAAATGCTTGAACACGTTCCCGACCAGCGCCACGATCACAACAGGGTACACCGTCAGAATGTTGCGCACCCAGCGATCCAGTGCCCAGTTTTCAAGAATAAACCTGGACAGAAGTTCACTTATGTCATAAATGACGTCACTAAAAACTTCATGTATTGAAGGGTACCACGGATAGAAAGACATGTAGTTCTTAAAAGATAAATATTAGTACGTGTTATAAATAGGGCTGTCAAACGATTAAAATTTTTAATCGAGTTAATTACAGCTTAAAAATTAACTAATCGTAATTAATCGCAATTCAAACCATGTATAAACTAATATGCCATATTTTTCTGTAAATTATTGTTAGAATGTAAAGATAAGACACAAGATGGATATATACATTCAACATACGGTACATAAGTACTGTATTTGTTTATTATAACAATAAAGCAACAAGATGGCATGAACATTATTAACATTCTGTTAAAGCGATCCATGGATAGAAAGACTTGTAGTTCTTAAAAGATAAATGTTAGTTCAAGTTAAAGAAATTTTATATTAAAACCCGTCCTAATGTTTTCGTTTTAATAAAATTTGTAAAATTTTTAATCAAAAAATAAACTAGTAGCCCGCCATTGTTCATGTCAATAATTACTTACACAATGTTCATGGGTGCTGAAACCTATAAAATCTGTTGCACCCAAGCGCCAGCAGAGGGCGGCAAAACTCCATAAAACACAATTAACAAGTGGGCATTTCACTGTACTGTCATTTAAATCTGTCTGAGCGGGGCATGTGCGTTAATTACGTCAAATATTTTAACTTGATTAATTAAAAAAAATTAATTACCACCCGTTAACGCGATAATTTTGACAGCCCTAGTTATAATAATTTGATATTTAAACCCCTCAATGTTTTCATTTTTTGTTTTGTCAAATTTTAAATCAAAAACTACACTAATAGCTCGTCATTGTTGTTGATGTCGCAGGAGGTCACGTCACATGGGCTCCCTGCCGTACTTCCACAGTGTCACTCTAACTATCTAAGGTCGTGATTAAATACACCACAAGGTGTCAATGGCGAGTTTTAAATGAATTCGAGCTCAAGCCAACGAGTGCGTTTTGTCCCTTGACTTCGACGCCGTAGTTTACCGTTTTACCATGGGTTAATTGTAGAGCAGGGCAGTAAACCGAAAATTTACCGTTACCAAAATTCTTCACAATGACCGACGTAATTTAGACCATGTCCGTAAATTTGGTAATTTAATAAAACAAGAAAATATAGTCTTTTCATCCCGCTTTGACTCTGTGTTGTTCGGCTATGTTCATTCCACTTTATGAAAGCAGTCAGTTTGCTTACGTGTGGAGTCACGTGGTTTTCAGGAAGCCAAACAAACAGAAGCCCGGTAGGCTAACCCTAGCGGCTAACGCTACAAGTAAACGTGATGGAGTCGGGCTTAAGGGAGCTTCGCCAAACTTTCACCTGACATTAAGTAAACTCTTGGCGGGTTCCAGACGGGCTTTCACCCGCTGTCCTCCTTGGTTCTCACGATTTCAGGAGAGGATGCTTTCAGTGCTTTCTTCTGGTAGCCAAGCCACAGCTAGCGGCTAACGGTCCAAATGAATAACAGTACAAATGAACGCGATGGAGTCGGATAGCGGCTCTAACGGCTCACAGACTTCATGTAGCAATCATTATGTCGCGTTATTTGGTATCTTTGTGGGATTTCTCTGAAAGCTTTCATGATGGTAAAGCACTCAGCATAAAGTATAATCCAACAGTGAAGCCTATATATAATATGACAGTTTAATGGCCACAGCTATTTTTCTGTATGTGTTTGCTTTATTCTGCCATCATAAAATCTTAAATGTTTCATTGGCATCGGTTCGCGGGTTCGCGGGAAAGCCCAGTGCCTGGACGAAGCTTTGTTGTCAGGCCCCTTAACGTCTTCTGGAAGGCTTCCCCGGCTCAGGTGTTGTGGCAACAATTTAGAAGTCAGAGATGACTGAGGCTAACGACTAAAGCTAACGATTGCAAGCAATTATTTTCTCTGTAGTCAAGCAGATGAATTGTTCTTACTATAAGTTTCATACTCGTCAACTTTTCTCTAACTTACTTGTCTGCATATGTGTGTGTTGATCTGCATACTTGGCAGTGAACCTCATTTTTTTTTGTCTCATTGATGCCGAGCCATTTCCAGCCGTCTTGCCACTGGGGCTGAAACATTCTCTCCCTTTTCTTTTCATATTGGATTTCGCTTTCCCAACTCTTCCGGTGACTTTCTCTTACTTGAGCCATCTTTCTTCCACCCCAGGTGCTTGGCCGGGTGCTGGGGCTTTCAGAAATACGTCGTCTTGTAGTATAACGTAAGTGGGTACTGAGATACTGACAACCATTCAGCAGCAGTGATCAGTTTGCACGAGTGAACGAGGTGTGTTTACACTCCACGTACTGCAACGCCTGGCTGCATAAACTCTAAGGTCTTTGATCGGTATAGCGTAACGTCATCAAAACACGGAACCACTGGGAATTCATTTTAAATAAGATTTTTTTTTTTTAATTGATGCATTTAGGGCTGCAGCTATCGATTATTTTAGTAGTCGATTAATCGATGAACCATTAGTTTGAATAATCGAGTAATCGGATAAAGAACATTAAAAATAAAATTACCTGAGCTGAGCCTCAAACGGTAGAAAAAAATAAATAAAGGAGGATCTATGTACAACAAAAAAACAATTGGCTAACTTAGAAAGCAAAAGTCCGCTAGTTCAAATGCTATAAAATGCTAACTTTTTAACAATGATCTTAACAAATGGTTCGGACACATATTCCCACAAAAATAGGCTAAATATACCTATAAACTAAATTACAAATGCATTATAAAAAACATTAGCTCAAACAAAAACGTAACTTATGTTGGTCTTCACAGGGAGCACCTGGATTTAGCCATGTTAAATGAGGCAGACTAGAAGACAGTGTATCCACCCAAAATCAACCATTACAACGCCACTTTAATTAAACGGATACTCGAAGCAGCAAAATTTAATTTGAATCTTTTTTTCCAATCGAATACTCAAGTTAATCGATTAATCGTTGCAGCACTAGAAGCATTATTTTTACTGGCATTCTTGTGGCCCTGACGTTTTAAAGTGCGTCCAGGCCATCAGGCCATTTATACTACTGTCAATCCCTGGTAATTAAGCGCAATATAAGTGCACTGCATTCACAATTTGCATTCACTTTGCATGTGTTCAGGCTACATAATGTAAAGCTAGCTTACCATCCCACCAGCTCAGCAAACAGGAGGCAAAGTGACACGGTCGCAGCCGTGCTTTTGACCACGCCCCACAATTGAAGGACTACAGCGAAGTTGATCAAAGAAGCGATCGACGTCCATGTCGTGTAGAGAGCCAAACCGTTCTGGACCTGGAATATTTACACGCGTTCAGGTAAAAAAGAATGACATGTGAAAAATAAGTACCGTATTGGCCCGAATATAAGACCGCCCTGATAAGACGACCCCCTCTTTTTCAAGACTCGAGTTTGGAAAAAAGACTTTTTAAACACCAAATTAATTTTTATACAGAAAATAATTTCAGTACATCTGAAACATGATTATAACAATATATTTAAGTGAAAAGGCATGTTATTTTGCCTCACTCAAATCTTAATATCTGAACATTTAAATATGTAAATTAAAGTGCAATCACATTGGTAAATGAATGGCTTCTGGTTTTTGAAATGTAAATAAACCAATCTATTGTGATAAAACAACAAAATTGCAATAAATGCATTAACCATCAAAGTGAAGTCTAACTGTAACTGTAGTCTTGAAACAAATCTGAACAAGGAAAAAAATTGCAATAAATAATGCAAACTAGTTAAACTTGAGAGTAGCTGAGATCTGTCATGACAGAACATCGCTTCAATGATATCTGGCGCCATCTAGCGCCGTGAATGGGTACAATGTCTAGGCCGCGAATATAAGACGACCCCCATTTTTTCAGTCTTATTTCAATGCAAAAAAAACACCGTCTTATATTCAGGCCAAAACGGTAGAGCTGTCCCGACTAGTCGACATAGTCGACGTCATCGATGACGTAAATCCGTCGACGAGCACAACATCCCGTCGACGGTTAATGATGAGTTAAAAAAATATATGCGTGGAAAGTTCAGAATGTCGGACGCTCTGTATGCAAGCGGGGAGAGCGGCACAAAGCCCAAAAAGCGCACAAGAGTGTCCAAAACATTGACTTATTTCAAAGAAACAAAGGAGGGTACACTCTTGTGTCCTGTCTCTTCAATGCCAAGCTTGGCTGTACGTCGGCCGTGAATAAACACCTAAAGCGCCGTCACCCAGTTTGTAAGTCCATCTAACTAACTAACGACATGTTTTATTGAAGTTGCTGAGCCTGTCGCGATATGCAATGAGTCCATTTATCGCACGGCAAATAAAAATGAGGGCGGTCATTTTCACGGCTGCCTTTTATCTCTGCGCGCGTGCGTGCATACGTTGGTGCGTGGGTGCTGATGGCAGATGAGACTCCAGTTCCTTTCTCTTATCAACATGCTGTAGAATTAAAGTTCAGACATACAAAATAAGAAAACACATCTATATTAAACACTGCAACGTTAGCACTGCTACACTGAGGTGAATGGGGAAAAAAAGGCAACCTACTTTAGCCTACTATAAAACATTGGCAGTCATCTCGTGAAAGCAAACTCGCGGTTAAAAGGTGACACTTCAAACATGAAAAATCGCTGGTTAACAGCATTTGCAAACGAAAAAAATGACAAAACAAATCTATTGCTGACACTACATGCAATGACAAAAAGTGCTTTTTTTGCGGAGTGTAAAGCTGAAGTTAGCGGTTTAGCCAACGTACTTCCGGTGAACATTTCAAAATAAAAGCATGTCATGTTCGTCATATAAATAGCGATTTCTGGAGTTAATCCCACATACTTCAGAATTCAGATTCCACACTAAGAATACCTTTAAAATGACACCCTTTATGAAAAATCTGATTGGCAATGAATAATTATTATAATTATTATAATACTATTATATACTGTATAGTACTATACTATAATATTAATACTAGGTGTTGTTTTAAGAATTGTTTTGAATCATGTTGGAAAGGCGAAGTCAGTGTTCTGAATCTCTTTACATTCCATTCTTTTGCACTAGTCAATTCTATTAGCATTTGAACTCACTGTTTATTTGTGATTTATTATTGTTATTTACGTGTTTATTTGTACTTTAATAAATAATTTAAGTGTTCCAATATGTTTTTGTGAATTCATAAGCGTCATCAAAAATTTCATTGCTAAATTAGTAATAAAAAAAAAAAAAAAAAATTAATTATTAGATTAGTCGACTAATCGTAAAAATAGTCGGCTGACTAATCGGGAGAAAATTTGTTGTTTGGGACAGCCCTACAATACGGTACATTCAATTAAGCCACTTTCAACTAGAGGCGAGACGCTTCTCTTGTATTAAAATAGCTGTCCACCTACCAAAATTGTGACACAGATGAGGTCTTTGGGGTAGTAGGTATGTAGCCAGAGTCCGTAGTAATCTGTTGCATAGCAACAGATACTCAAGGCACCGTAGCTGGAAATCACGATCAGGATCAATACAACCAGACCTGACAGCATCAATCTGAAATAGGGGAAATAGAGATGAGCATTCAAGTATAGGGGTCATGAAACAACACGGGAACAAAGTTAATCAAGTAACGGACAACCGATTGGTCAAATTAAACAAATACAGGTACTCTCTTTCAGTATAAACGAAGCATTTTGTCAAAATATGAATTTGCAAAAGTATGCACATACTCTCTGTCCCACAACAGCAGCCATATCATATTCAGCACAATGTTGAGCAGCCAGAAAAAGTAGAAGGCGTACGGCAGCAGACACTGAGCCCAAGATCTGTTGGAAAAGAGAAAAATGATTTTTCAGCTGCCTGATCGTGAATAGTAATATTAGACGCGCCGTGATATTTGCTTACCCTCTGAACACAAATAAAGTGATATAAATGACCATGAGGGTGAGCCAGATATAAATAACACTCCAAATGGAGAAGGTCCAGCCAGCGGGGGTGATGTCGGTCTCGTAACGGGCTGACACATTACTTATCGAGGAATGGAAGGAACCTGCAAAAAGTTGTTTAGTTCACTTTATTTTCCTGTCCGTACTTGTGCAACTACATTATCACACTTGAATTGCTTTGGAATCAACTTGTTGAAAACCATGCCGAAGTGAAGGAAAGTGACGCTTTGCTGCCCTCTTGTGGCAACCAGAAGATATTGTAAAATTATGTAATGTTACTAATAGGTGTGGGATATTCCACAAAACAAACTAAACAGAAAAACAAGCCATTTTTATCATTCTGCTGTGAATTCGAATGATTTTATCACTAGTACAGGTCCAATCCATTTAATCTGGGAGGGTGGCAGCTAGTGTTGTTTTTGGCAGCCCTTTTTATTTTCATCTTTTTGGACGATAATACTAATTAGTCTTAGTCATATTTTTGTCATTTCAAAACATGTTTGTATTGGTCTAGTTTTTGTTGATGAAAACCCAGACTAATTTAATCTAGTTTTAGTCGAGGTTTGTGCAATATTTTCGTATGTAAAATTTTCACCACAGTTTCACCACAAGAATTATTTTTTTTTTTCAAATGAACAATAACAGACGAGCATCTATTAGCATCTACAAATATATCACGTGATAATACATCCCTGGCAGTAAAACTCCGACAACCCGGCCAAAAGGCCAAACTCTGCGCGACGTTAGTCTTAGTCATTTAGTTTGTACTGATTCCATTTTGAAAGCTGGAAAAAGGCTTCGAAACACAAGTTGACAGCAATCATACAGCACAGAGGGACCCAGGTGAGGATCCAAGGTCACCATATCACAAGTCAACGAAAGGTTCCCGTGAAAAATGACGATTAGTTAAACATTCAGTCTTTTGAAGGCTCTCACAGGGTGGGCTGTGGGCAGAAAGGTGTGTTTAGGCGTTGTTTAGGATTATTGTCTGTTTGTGGATTGGACAGGAGTATTCAGGAGTTTCGGTTGTCAGGGCAAAGAGGGTTGCCACCTCAGCGTCAAAGGGGCTCTTAAGTCAGGTGTGTGCCCAATCACTAATGAGTGTTTTAAAGCTGCCCTGACCACTATAAAACACACAGCTGGTAAGAATTGTCTTGATGAGAGACATTGATGTGCATCATGGCTCGGTCAAAAGAGCTGTCTGAAGACCTGCAATCATGGATTGTTGATTTGTATAAAGCTGGGAAAGGATACAAAACCATCTCTAAAAGTCTGGATATTCATCAATCGTCTGGTTGAAGTTATTGCTGCCGAAGGGGGGGGGGGGGGGGGGGGGGGGCAGAAAATATTAAATATGATGGTTCACTTACTTATTTTCCCCCTTCTGTCACTGTTTGCCAACTATCCTCATTACGATATGAAACCCTATAAATGTTTGGGTGGTTTTAGTTAAAGCAGACACTGTTTTTTCATCTGTGTGATTTTGACTAAGATCAGCTCACATTTGATGCAGAAATGTAAAAAATTCCAAAAGGTTCTGATACTTTTTCATACCACTGTACCAAAATCTTCCACCATAATAGTGTCTCCGTTAACTATATAGCTGCCATTGACGGCGCAAGATGCCCAATCAATGGACTGGGAGGGGGCGAATGAATGTTTATTCATCCAAAACCAGAGCAGTTGTCTTTCCCAATTTTTCGGGCGTTTACAGGTGACTTTTTGTTCATTTTAGGGCATTTACGGGTGAGTTTGAGTCACTGTCTATGCATTTGGGGAAATTCCCAGGTCACCCCCGGTTCTGTAACCAAAAATCAACAGGAAGCGATTCATAAATGCCCTAAAATCAACCTGAATTGACCCTGAAATGCCCCAAAATCAACAGAGAGTGAGTGAAAATCAACAGCAAATGACCCCAAATGAAACTCATTGGTTGCCACTGACCGCCATAGAGGTCCAATCCGTTTGAAGTGGGAGGGATGGCAGCGAATAAACAAACAAACAAAATATGCTGCCGCCCTCCCAGTTCAAGCGGACTGGACGTTTACTAGTAATAAACTCATCCCAATTCACAGCGGAAAGATGAAAAGTTTTATTTTTTTGGTTAGTTATAGAATATGCTAGAATGATTTCCTGATCAAAGTATCTATAATCTTTGTATCGTCATATTGTGAGATCATCGTTATTATGAGCTTTGTATCGCGAGATATGACGATTTTGATCTAGAAAATACACAAATTCAGTTATGACTCGAATTGTGGAAATAAAAAACATTTCTTTCATCTAGAAAAAGTACTCCAATAAGACAATAAAACATTCTTCCAGGCGCAACTACAATGAATTATGAACTTTTATTTTGAAATTTAACCAGGTTTCAAGGATTCTGATTATAATTACACTCCGATTTACAGGAAACTTTCTGGAATATGGTTTTATATGAAATAGGGATTACTTCATGACATTTTGAATCCACAGCATTGATGTAAATGTATTTAGGGATCATGCTTTTATTTTGAAATTAGCCCTGGCAAGCTAGTTTGTCTCGAACGTACCTATGCTTTGACATTGAAACTGCATACACGTCACCAATATTTGTCAATTTTCCTTTTCAGTATGAAACAAGGCGTGGGTAGGTTTTCGGGGAGTACATATTTTCATCAATTTATATTGAGTAAGCTCACATACTGCTAGCATCGCGTTAGCAAAATGGAAAAAATACTTTTGGGTGTTTTCTGACACTTACCTTTACCCGCCCCTGCTAAGCCGTTAACAATCAAAGTTGCCACATAAAAAGCCGCACACACGAGAATTACAACGATTCGGGGTACTACGTTGTCCCTCATTTTAACAAAAGTACAATTTAGTCGCGTAAATCCGTTTTAGGGTGGTTCCAATGGTGGAATTTAGAAGGCGTGTGGTTGTTAACATAGACGCCGCCTTGAGTGGGTTGGCCTGTTGCTAGCTGTGAGAGAGTACGCCATGTTGGATGTGGCAAAGCGTCCAATCAGCAACGAGTTAACGCCATAACTTCATACAAAACCCTATAAAGTCAAAGCTTAAATCACAATGTTGCGGAAATGATCCGAACTAAATTCCACCATGCTAGGAAATCCAGTATATGCTGGTTTCTGTACCAGTAAACCCAGTACAGAAACAACAAATCCAGTAAGAACTCGCTAGATTGTTGTGTCCTAGTACTGGTATTTTATGGAGGTAGATTTGTGTCTTTATTATTCAATAAAAAAAAAAGAAAAAGAAAAAGAAAAAAAGTCGTTTCAATCAAAATATACATTTTCTCAAAATATACATTTTCAAAAAATAAGTCACTTCAAAAAAAAAAAGTTTGAAATTTGAAACTATAAAAATTCATTTGAAAACTATTTTTCTTTGAAACAACCTTTTTGATTGAAGTAATGAAGTTTTGCATTTGGGCCACATTTTGGCTATGACATTTATGTCTTTATTATTCAGTCAAAAAATAAGTTACTTCAAAACAACAACAACAGTTCAAAAGGAAAAATCACTTTAATCAAGAATAAAAAAATTCAATCAAAGAGAAAAACTTTCTGAATGCGAAAAAACATTTCAGACTCAGACATTTGCATTTGAACACCTAATTTTTCATTAAAACTGTTTTCTTTGAAGCAATCCTTTTTGAGTTTGGGCCATATTGTGGGTAGGACATTTGTGTCTAAATCATTCAATCCCAAAAAAAGTTACTTCAACCAAAGAAAAAAAATATATACAGTGGGGAGAACAAGTATTTGATACACTGCCAATGGGTTTTCCCATTGACTGTGTATCAAATACTTGTGTGTGTATATATATATATATATATATATATTTTTTTTTTCAATCAAAGAAAAAAAAAACTCATTTTCAAAAATAAAATTGCCCTTCCCTAAAAATGTATATATTTTGAAAATATTTTTTAAATTTGAAATATATTTTTTTTGTAATTGAAGTGTCACTTTTTTGGGAGAGCAAAAAGTTTAGAACTCATTTTTTATTTGAAGAACTAAAAGTTTTGAACGCACTTTTTTTTTTTTTTTTGGAGAGCAAAAAGTTTTGATTGAATCATTTTGACAGAAAGATCCAACTTCGCTGCTACTTGCCATGTTTGAGTGACAGGTGATTACGCCAATAGCATAAAAGCATGATGAAGCAAAAATAATGGCCACCAGGGATCCAGCCAGCCATCGGACTCTGCAAAACTACATATTTCAATCAAAAAGGTTTCAATAAAAAAGAACTTGACTTCAATCAAAAAAAAACAAAAAAAAAAAAATCAATCAAAGAAAAATAGTTTTCAAATGCTTTTTTTTTCAGTTTCAATTTTTGCATTCAAACACATTTTTTTTTTTTTTTTTAATTCAAGTGACTTTTTCATTGATTGAAACTGTATATTATGATTGAAGCGACTTTTTTTTGGATTGAATAATAAAGACACAAATCTACCTCCATAGTATTGCTGGTACAGATCAAGGGGTGAAAATAACAACCTCAAGCACAAAAACTACTGTGAAATCTTTTTTTATTTTATTTTTATTGTTTTTACATCTACTAATGAATGTAACACTGTTGTCACTGTGATATTGAAATTATAATCTGTATATAATACTATATTCTAAAACATCAATATAGCATGAGGTCTCTGAAAAAAAGACTTCTAGTGTTCAGTGAAGTTTCCAATTTTTAATGTTCTGAGGTGGTCTGAGCTAGTTGGTCATGAACCTCTGTGCTGTTGGTATTTTCATAGTCCTTTTCTATGTCCAATGGTCCATATTGTTCTTCTAGTACAGTCAATACTTTGCTTTGGATGGAAGCCACTTGTTCTGTAGGGCAGTATTCATCTAGACTGGATCTGAATCACATTCACAAATACAACAAAAGGCAGAAACACAGGAACACGTTGAGTCATATCTCTGAAAGTACACAGACCCAGTCTTGCTGAAGCTCCTCAAACCTACTTTGACTAAACCTTTTGGCTACAAGATAGCAGCAAATCTGAGCACAAGGGCATATAATGCTGCTTTCACATTTTCTATAAATACAACACATTGAAGCAACAGCATATTTAACCATTTAACTTTAACCATGTGCTTTGTTGATGTAGCAAAAAAAAAAAAAAAAAACACGGTAGATAAGGACATCATATGGGTTTGTTGCATAATCAAACAGAACAGAACATTTTTGCAAACACCTGGTTGAAATGAAAAGAAAAAAATGTGCAAATTGACGATAAATTTTTAAAAAACCTAGTTTCTTACCATTCAAAATGTGTTCGCGCGCCGCCATTTTGTAAAAATAACAATTCCAACTATCCCAGAAACTCTATAATAATAAAATCAAAGTTCTCCAGTAGAAAATACATATTCGGGGGGTGGGGGGGGGTTTCCACGTGCAATTTTCGACTGGACAACTGGTATTAACAAAAATTACAACATGACATGAAGGCAGCGTAAGGGAATTTTTTGGTGAATGACGGAGAATTAGTGAATACCAAACAGCAAGCGTCTCTTCGGACTTAGATATTATAGCAATTTTGTTCAAATTCAAAACCGATGTAGCTATGCTAACAAGCTAATAACTACTGATAACGAATTACTGTTAAATTTTTGTCTCATTTTGGCAGTCTGTTTTAAACAGGTCATAAATTTATGTTAATGTTTCTATCTTTACAGATATAGAGATGCCTGATGCTATTGCCTATTGAACCCAGGTTAAAAACCACTGCCCTCGATTCATCAGGATTTAAAATGAACTGATAACCAACGGCTCACCTGGACATTGTCACCAGAGTAGGTTTGGGCAGGTGCTTCAGTAGGCTTTGCACAGCAGAGATGAGTCTGTCAATCTCTTCATCGGAGCTAATATGATGAGGCAATTCGATGGAGTCGCATGTTAAACCTGCCTGATGTACCTAGAGATGCGAAAGACTTCGATAAAGAAGAAGCACAACACCCCTTTTAATTTTCGTCTTAGTCTTTTGGACGAAAATACTTATTAGACTTAGTCTTTGTGTGTTCGTCTTCATCTAGTTTTCTTTGACACTTAATCAAAATGTTTTCGTCTGTACGTCTATCGCCTTCAACAACAGTGAGACTCAAAGTCTATCGCTGTCAGTGGCAGTAAACGTGTTAAGGACTGCAAGCAACAAAATAATCCCGGGGTGTAAAAAAGTCATTTTTAGAAGATCGGAATTGATAGGAAAAGCAACAAAATACGATGTACAACGATATCGTCCCAAAAAAAAAAAAAAAAAAAAAAAAAAAAAGGCAACAATAAGAACATTAATCATATTTACCATTTCATAATCTGGGTGAGGATTTCTCGACTTCAAACTGGATACCAGGCGCAGAAAACACGACTTTCTGAACAGAGGCAAAAACGGTAATTGCAACATATGGACAGTGATTAGTGTTTCCTTAGATTGAGTGTTGTAAGTGATAACACACATAACGTAATGTATGCTGAATGTAAAAACAGCAGATAAATATGCGGCAAAAAGTAAGGAAAAAAACGTTTACTCACCCTAGTTTGCTGACCCATTGTGAAACAATTTCCTCCCGATCGTCTTCGAGTAGATCGGCGAATGCCGCTTCTAAGTCTTCTAATTGCCGTATGCGACGATCGACGCACTCGTCAAGCTCCTCCTGGACATGGGAACAGAAACCTTATCAAAAACATACAGTGCTGGACAAATGTATTGACACCCTTTGAAAAATCATGTGATTCTGCTCTAATTTATGTAATTAATAGCACCTGTTACTTACCCGTGGCATAAAATAAGTGGTGGCAATTACTAAATCACACTTGTAGCCAGTTAAAATGGATTAAAGTTGACTCAACCTGTCCTGTGTCCTTGTGTGTATAAACAGTTAGGACGAAATATGAATTTTGATTCCTATTTATATCTGTAGCGCTGCAATGCATGCTAGAAGGCACGTGTTGCCTATTAACCCAAATAAAAAGAAGGAAAAAAGTAGCGGCTTATAGTCCGAAAATTATGGTATGTAATCAGGGCCGGCCCAGCCTATACACAGACTATGCAGCTGCTTCGGGCCCCTGACCACTAGGGAGCCCAGCTAGGGGGCAATCTGGCAATTGTTTTATATTCTATTTTGTTTACTACAGTTTGCTTTATTTGACTTTTGTGAGTTTTGATACTTGATTACAAGCTTAAAAAATAAAAGTTCTTCCTTAACTTCTTTCTTTCCTCTTTTAGGAAAAGGTTGGCATTATCTACTGTAAGTACTGACAATCATTTTGGGGTGAGAAGTTTTAAGAATGCAGTGATACAAAATCTGATTATTATACAAAATATGGACATATAGGTTGGATTGCATGTATGGGTTTCACAGTACAGTGTGACGAAATGGTGGGCCAAAAATATGGGCCTCTTGGCATTATTTTGCTTAGGGCCCCCAAATGGCCTGGGCCGGCCCTGTATGTAATTAACAGCACCTGTTACTAACCTGTGGGACAAAACAGGTTGTGGCAATAACTAAATCACACGTGCAGCCAGTTAAAATGGATTAAAGTTGACTCAACCTCTGTCCCGTGTCCTTTTGTGTACCGCATTGAGCATGGAGAAAAGAAAGAAGACCAAAGAACTGTCTGAGGACTTGAGAAGCAAAATTGTGAGGACGCATGGGCAATCTCAAGGTTACAAGTACATCTCCAAAGACATGAATATTCCTGTCTCTACCGTGCGCAGTGTCATTAATAAGTGTAAAGCCCATGGCACTGTGGCTAATCTCCCTAGATAAAGAAAAATTGACGAGGGAATTCAAGGTAAGATTGTGTGGATGGTGGATAAAAAACCTCGACTAACATCCAAACAAGTTCAAGCTGTTCTGCAGTCCGAGGGTACGACAGTGTCAACCCGTACTATCCGTCAGCTTCTGAATGAAAAGGGACTCTATGGTAGGATAGCCAGGAAGACCCCACTTCTGACCCAGAGACATAAAAAAGCAAGGCTGGAGTTTGCCAAAACCTAGGCCAAAAACGTTTTGGAGGAATGTTCTCTGGTCAGATGAGAAAAAAGTAAAGCTTTTTGGGGAAAAGGAATCAACATAGAGTTTACAGGAAAAAAACGAGCCCTTCAAAGAAAAGAACACGGTCCCCACGGTCAAACATGGTGGAGGTTCCCTGATGTTTTGGGGTTGCTTTGCTACCTCTGGTACTGGACTGCTTGACCGTGTGCATGGCATTATGAAGTCTGAAGACTACCAAAAAATTTTGCAGCATAATGTAGGGCCCTAGTGTGAGAAAGCTGGGTCTCCGTCAGAGATCATGGCTCTCCCAGGCAGGACAATGACCAAAAACACACTTCAAAAAGAACTAGAAAATGGTTTGAGAGAAAGCACTGGAGACTTCCGGTAATGACTCCAGACCTGAATCCCATAGAACACCTGTGGAGGGATCTGAAAATGGCAGTTTGGAGAATGCACCCTTCAAATCTTAGAGACCTGGAGCAGTTGGCCAAAGAATAATGGTCTAACATTCCAGCAGAGTATTGTAAGAATCTCATTGATGAATACCGGAAGCGGTTGTTCGCATTTATTTTGTCTAAAGGTTGTGCTACCAAGTATTAGGCTGAGGGTGCCAATACCTTTGGCCAACTCGTCAATTTTTCTTTTCCGTCGACAACTAGGGAGGTTAGCCACAGTGCCTTGGGCTTTACACCTAATGACGACACTGCGCACCGGTAGACACAGGAACATTCAGGTCTTTGGAGATGGACTTGTAGCCTTGAGATTGCCCATGCTTCCTCACACTTTGCTTCTCAAGTCCTCAGACAGTTCTTTGGTCTTCTTTCTTTTCTCCATGCTCAATGTGGTACACACAAGGACACAGGATAGAGGTTGTGTCAACTTTAATCCATTTTAACTGGCTGCAAGTGTGATTTAGTCATTGCCACCACTTGGTATGTGCCACAGGTAAGTAACAGGTGCTCTTAATTACACAAATTAGAGAAGCATCACATAATTTTACAAAGGGTGGCATTACTTTTGTCCGGCCCATTTTTGGAGTTTTGTGTAAAATGATAATGATTTATTTTTTTTCTATTCTCTTTTGTGTTTTTTCATTGCAAGCAAAATTAATGAAGATATTACAACCAAATCATTTGTAAATACAATCATATTCTGGGAGAAATTGAGCATTATCTGACAGAATTGCAGGGGTGCCAATACTTTTGGCCAGCACTGTATGAGCACTGTGGTGTGTCTATTTCCTTTTTTGCATTCATAGTCAAACGTAGTTACATTACTGAACTCCTGCAAGCGGGAATGATAACGTACACTGAATATTTTTTGGTAATATGAAGTGGGAAAAAAAGCGCAGAAAAACATGTCTTAAAATGATTTTTTGTGTACCGACTGAGAATCAGTACTTTTGCTTTTAAACATTGTATCCGGATACAACATATCGGTAACAAGGCTATGATATTTTTTTCAAGATTTGTAAGCATTTCTTACCTGGTTAGCATCAGGAAGAGGTCCTTTGAAGTTGTAAAGTTCCTGAAGGATGGCAAATTCCTCCTTCAAAAGACAGACAATCAACGATTTACTTGACTTTTTCAGTTTTTTTTATTAAAATCAACAGTTTTTATGGACACTAATAATATTGATCTTATTAGGGCAGTCAAAAGAAATTATTTTGACATGCGCGCAGTGTTTTGGTAGCCCATAGTCATATTTTAGTCATCTCAAAATGTGTGTCTTCATCTAGTTTTAGTTGACGTTTAGTAAAAATTAGTGCTGCAGCGATTAATCGATTAACTCGAGTAATTCGATTGGAAAAAAGATTCAAATTAGATTTTGCTGCTTCGAGTATTCGTTTAAGTGGCCTTGTAATGGTTTGTTTTGAAAGTGTTTGCATTTAGTTTTATTGATTTGGGTAGATACACTGCCCTAGTGGCGACAGTAAATATGACTTAACTCATTTCACATGGCTGAATCCAGCTGCTCCCTGTTAAGACCAACATAAGCTAAGTTTTTGTTTGAGCTAATGTTTTTTTTTAATGTATTTGTAATTTAGTTTATTGGTATATTTAGTCGTTTTTCATGGGGATTTGTGTTTGAACCATTTGTTAGGCGCACAGGTGAAAAAAAAACATACTAGCATTTTATAGCATTTAAGCTAGCGGACGTTTACAATGTAAGTTAGGCAATTGTTCTTTTGTTGTACTTATATCCTCATTTATTATTATTTTTTTAAAACCGTTTGAGGCTCAGCTCAGGTATTTTAATTTTCTATGTTCCTTATCTGATTACTCGATTATTCGAACTAACTAGTTCATTGATTAATCAACTAGTGAAATAATCAGTGAAATAAGAAAAAAAAAAAAAAAATTCCAAAAATACATAAATTTTCGAATTTCAAAATGTTGATGCCTGTTGATTGTTGACCCTGGATTCAGCCTTTCTCTTCTTGGTCTGTGTGCTGTTTTTGCCTTGCTGTCTGATTGCTGTCGACTTGGAATAAATTGTCAACTTGTCTTTCGAAGCCTTTTTCCAGCTTTCAAAATGAACCTAAACTAAACTATAATGAATGCGCGGCCTTTTGGCCGGGTCGTTGGAATTGCGCTAGCCTGATTCAGGCGGTTCTGTTGACATGATTTTTTGGGGGGCTTGTTTGATGGGACCCAGACAACGAGAAAGTGGACCAGCAATTGGCTAAGAGGTCAAATTCCAACCCCACCTTTTTATAACGATATCTCGTTTCCTGGTACGAGCATATCGATAACCTTTTGGGATGTAAAATATTGCGATATATCACCATTTCGATATTTTGTCACAGTCCTAATTACAACTCCACTCTAATTAAAAGAATCCTCGAAGCAGCAAAATTTGATTCAAAGCTTTTTTTCTAATCGAATTAGTCAATTTAATCTATTAATTGTTGCACTGCGAGAAGAAACGCAATTTTGTCAATACCTCGGTATATAACTCCTTGAAGGGATTCTTACAGGAAAAGAAATCCAAATCAATATCCAGGATGTAGGGATCTGTGCGACCCAGAAAAGTGGAGATTCTCTTCACAACGTAACTTGTAGATCCTTCTTCATCTTCACCACTTTGATCTCCTTTAAAAGTACTTTTCTCTTCTTCTTGTCCAGCGTCTTTACTGACAACAGCAGGTGGAAGAATACCCGTCGATGAAAGGGCTTGAGAGGAAGGGGCCTCTCGTCTGGGTTTCTTGGCCAGCTGGGGATCTGAGTCCTCTTCTGTTTTCGTGTCTGGAAATTCATTCATTTAGAGGGGAAAGGGTCAAGAAAAGCATGTTGGTAAGATAATGTGTTTCAGCGCTGACCACATTTTTATCATGAAATCGGATTCCCGTGCTGAGACTGGGAAGTTCTTCTCTGTCAAAAGAAGCGGGACTATAAATACGCTGGAGTTTAATCGACAACTAATCGATGATGTAATGAATTGAAAAGCAGTATTTCGAGAGGCGATGATTGTTTGGAGACATTGGCTTAAAAATGATCTAAATCCTTTTAAAAAAAAAAAGTGTTTTTTCAACCTTTTAATGGCAAATACATTCCTTTATTTATTTTATATTTGTCATATATTTTTTATGAATTTGTTTAGTTTGTGTGTATTTATTCTTTTAAAAATGGTAAGTATTCTAGATTTTTAAAATTTTGTTGAATTTTTTTAATTAAAAAGAAAATATTTATTTTTTAAATAAAAAAAATATTTTTGGGGAATATAGAAATAGTATTATGAATTAATTTTATGTTTATTTTTAAATATATATATTTTTATTTTCAATTAACCTTCCATAATTACTTTTGTTTCTTACTATTTTTATCTTGTGTATTTTTTTGTTTAAAAATTTTTAAATTTCCTATATTTAGTATTTTATTTTTGCATTTTTTTGAGAAAAATGATTCTTTTACTCATTTTACTCTTATAATTTTATCTTTTAATTTTATTTAATTTGATTATTTTTTTATTTTTTATTATATTTTTAAATATATATATTTTTATTTTCAATTAACCTTCCATAATTACTTTTGTTTCTTACTATTTTTATCTTGTGTATTTTATTTTGTTTTAAAATTTTTAAATTTTCTATATTTCGTATTTTATTTTTGGATGTTTTTAAGAAAAAGGATTCTTTTACTCATTTTACACTCATTTTACTCTTTTAATTTTATTTAATTTGATTAATTTTTATTTTTTATATTTTTCAAATATATACTGAATAGTCTACATTTTGAGTTTGAACATTTTCTTGAAAAAAATGCGTAAAATTAAAAAAAATATATATTTGAATTTTAATATTTTTTTTAAAATGCTAACTGTAAAATTTTATAAAATACAAATTGTATTTATTAATTTGATGTTTATTTATTTTTTTGATTGTTTCCACATTTATTTTCGTTTCTATCTTATGTTTTTTTGTTCCAGAATTTTAAAACTTTCTATATTTAGTATTTTATTTATTTTTGCATTTTTTTTCATTAAAAAAATATTTTACTCATTTGATTCTTATAATTGTATTTTATAAATATTTTTATTTTTATTATATTTTATTTTTAGTAAAATATGTACTGAATATTCTACATTTTATGAAAAATATTTTTAAAATTTTAAAATATTTTTTAACTTTTATTATTTTTTTTTAGAAAATAGAAATTGTATGATTTAATATTTTTGTTTATTTTTAAATACATTTTAAAAAAATAATTTTCTATAAGTGCTTTTATTTCTTATTATTTTTATCTTATTTGGTTATTGTTTCAGGATCTTCAAATATTAATT
Source organism: Corythoichthys intestinalis (assembly GCF_030265065.1). Lineage (NCBI taxonomy): Eukaryota > Metazoa > Chordata > Actinopteri > Syngnathiformes > Syngnathidae > Corythoichthys > Corythoichthys intestinalis. Next base: position 3,007,161 of record NC_080408.1, on the reverse strand, counting down.
TTCGATTAAATATTTTAAAAAATTTTTTTAATGATTACTATTTTTATGTACTCCTCCAATGCTTTATGTACATTTGTCAAACTTAAATTCAGGAATCGGACTCAAACTAAGCTAAAAACATAATAATAATAGCAAAACAATCCTGAAAAGTAAAAATCATGCTGCCAAATACATACCCGGAAAGGACTGCTGATAATTGACTTTGACCACATTTAATATGAGCTGTTTTGGGTTTTCAAGCTGCTCCTCCGGAACATACAGGCCATCGCTGAGGAAGTAATGATCCTTACTTGTCACCCTGCGACAAAACGAAAACCATTAAAGGACACCTTTTTAAAGCGAATGACTGAGCTTTAAACTACCTGATGGTGGTCGTGGAGGAGTCTTTCCCGACAGTCATTTTGTGTTCCCCCTCCGCGATTTGCTGCGACCAGTAGGGATGCAACCAAGCCACGCAAGATATGTGGCCAGCATAAACCATGGGCATGATCCAGTTTTCTATACTCAGCTCACTGTCAAAAGACGATTATCCGTCACGAAGGTACGTGGTCGTCAACCGCGCCGAACCGTACCTAAACAACTTCTCCTTTTCAAAAACCACGTCGGCACACAGGTTGACCGGAATAAGCAGATCTGGATGGGAGTCCAAATGCACAAGCTTAATGTTCTTCATGGGGAGGTGTCTTGATGCAATGGCACGATATATATGGCATACCACCTAGCAGACACAACAAAGTATACGTTTAAAAAAAAAAAAAAAAAAAAAAAAAAAGACCGTATTTTGCACACTATAAGGCACACTTAAAAGCCTTTAATTTCTTCATAAGTGCATCTTATAAGGTAGTCCCCAGGTTATGAACAGGTTCCGTTCCTACGCTGCCGACGTAACCCGGATTTCTGTGTGAGCAGAATGAATCATTTAATTAAATTTCAAAATAACTAGGGTTGTTCCGATCATGTTTTTTTGCTCCCGATCCGATCCCGATCGTTTTAGTTTGAGTATCTGCCGATCCCGATATTTCCGGATCCGATTGCTTTTTTTTGCTCCCGATTCAATTCCAATCATTCCCGATCATTTTTCCCGATCATATACATCTTGGCAATGCATTAAGAAAAAAATGAATTAAACTCGGACGAATATATACATTCAACATACAGTACAAAAGTACTGTATTTGTTTATTATGACAATAAATCCTCAAGATGGCATTTACATTATTAACATTCTTTCTGTGAGAGGGATCCACGGATAGAAAGACTTGTAATTCTTAAAGGATAAATGTGACTTTGTATATTGTGACTAAATATTGCCATCTAGTGTATTTGTTGAGCTTTCAGTAAATGATACTGTAGCCATGCCTAAATGCATGATGGGAAGTGGAACCATGACTGTGCGTAGTGCTACCAATTGATATATCTTCTCTGCGTTGGGAAATAACATAAGGTGTTAAGAAAAACATCAATTGCTACCTTGCTTCCCCACATTGCTTCCCATGATGTTTCTAATTGTAGGGAGAGGGACTGTAAGGGTTTAGCCAATTAAAAAAAGGCCCCAAAGGCTGCCAAAATTCACTCAACTCATTTTACACTGCCTTTTATCTTTTTTTTATAGGTAAAATGGCACCATTACAGATTTTGCGCGACAATGCGTGAGTGGGTCGTGCAGCGCATGCGTTAATTGCGTTATATATTTTAACGAGATACATTTTTTAAAAAATTATTTACCGCCGTTATCGGGATAAATTTGATAACCCTACCTTAAGCCTAAACTAAAGACTCTGGATGAGTGTAACATATTACGTCTGTAATGTTAAATACAATTAGAAAATGATTTAATTAAAAAAGAAAATATATATATATTAAAAAAAGGCATGGCTGATATTTTTTTGCCGATTCAGATACTTTTAAAATGACGTGATCGGACCCGATCAATCGGGAGTCTCGGGACATCTCTAAAAATAACTATTCAAAAAGTCCAAAAGCATTGTATTTTGTTTAACTCATCAACTCCCAGCCATTTTCACCGGCGCAACCCCTTTTGCTCCCGGCGGCCGTTTTACTGGATTTTGACTGATTTTGCAAGGCCCACCAAAAATTCTGTTCTATTGTTATGTAAACACGGAACCCGCCAAAAGAAAGATTAGACTCTTCTTTCAGCAGGAAAAAAAGGAAGTTCATATCTTTTTCCATTCTTTAGAAATCAGCATTAGAAAATAGCTTAGTTTGAGCAATTTTCCAATTTCTGATGAAAAAACAGAGAAATTGAGCTTTTTGTGAAAGCATACATTTCAAAAATAACTTTGACTTTAACACAGCTATTTTTTGCTTTAGTTACATCCCAAACATCTGAATGTTTTCCTTTTACAAAACAACATAAACAACAAGACAAATACAGATTTTGATAGCAAAGTAACTATTTATTTACACATACAGTGCCCTCCATAATTATTGGCACCCCTGGTTAAGATGTGTTTTTTAGCTTCTAATCATTTTTTTTAATTTAAATAATATGGGACCTTAATGGAAAAAAAGAGAAAAATCCAACCTTCAATACAAGAGCATTTATTCAGTGGGGAAAAATACCACATAAAGAAATAATTATTTGACATCAAATAATGTGTGTCACAATTATTAGCACCCCTGGTGTTAATACTTTGTACAACCCCCTTTTGCCAACAAAACAAGGTCTGGGGACTGAGATGGCCATGGGAGGAGCTTGATTTTGTGTCTGGTAAAGCATTTCTGTGTAGATTTGGCCCTATGTTTAGGGTCTTTGTCTCGCTGAAAGACCCAGCGACGACCCATCTTCAGCTTTCGGGCAGAGGGCAACAGATTTTGATTTAAAATGTCCCGGTATTTCAGAGCATTCATGATGCCATGCACCCTAACAAGGTTCCTAGGGCCTTTTCAGTAGAATTCTCGATGACTAAAATATTTGATAGCTCCAGCCCTAAACGATATATTGTGCAAGCCTACTGTGCATGTTATTGTTCACCTTTCAGTGCCATTGATGGCGATAGAAGTCAAATCCATTTGGACTGGGAGGGTCCTTCCAGTGTCCAGGATTTCTTGGGGGACATGGTCAAACGCCTTCTCAAGTCCACAAAACACATTTACACTGGTTGGGATAACTCCCATGACCCCCCCGAGGCCCTGCAAGGACGACCTCCCGACGGACCCTCTTCTCCAGTACCTCTAAATTGACCTTCCCATGGATGTTGAGTGTTCCTCTATAACTGGAACACACCTTCTCCACCCCGGTCTGCCAATTCAGACGCACTGTCCTCCATGTCCACGCGATGTTGCAGCGACTTATCAACCAACTTTGATCTTATGATCACTATGCAGAGTAAATTTAGAAACAAGGCACATACTTACATCGTGGTGGTCCTCCACGATCCAGACCGGCAGGTGTTTATATACACGCGGTGGCTGAACAAAAGTCATAATAAAATCGTCAACGCGTTAAACTACGACAAATAAAAAAACTGATATATAAACTTGTCAAACTCATCAGTAACACACAAGAAATCGACTGTAGTTATCAGTATAGCTGACTAAATACAGTACGTTGCTGTTGTGGGTGGTGTTGTCTTTCTTCTTCGTCTTCTATCCCTTAGCATTACCGCCACCTACAGTGATGGCGGTCAAGTATCGAGGTAGATTTGTGTATGAGTTCTTCATTATTCAATCGAAAAAAGAAGGTGCTTCAAAAACAAAAATAAATAAATTAAAAAAATTTTTTTAAATAGCTGCTTCAATCAAAATACATATTTTCAATCGAAAAAAAGTCACTTCAATTAAAAAACAATCCGATAAAAATAATACCCCCGCCCCAAAAAAAGGAGAGGGCAATTTTATTTTTGCATAAGAATTTTTTCTTTGATATTTTTTTGATTGAAGCAACTTTTGTCCTAGCCAAAATGTGCTCCAAACGCAAAACTACATTATGTCGATCAAAGAGTTGTTTCAATATAAAAAATAACCTGACTTTAAAAAAAAAATTCAAAGAAAAATAGGTTCCAAATACATTTTTTTGAGTTTCAAATTGATTTTTGCATTCAAACACATTTTTTTTTTATTGAAGTGACTTTTTCTTTGATTGAAAATGAATATTTTGATTAAAACAACTTTTTTTGATTGAAGCAACTTTTTTTTGATTGAATAATACAGACACAAATCTCCCCCCATACTTTTTGGGGGGATTGAATGATTTAGACACTAATGTACGGAACCCCTAAAGTGACAAGGAAGAAGAAAAAAAAAACAGAGGGGAAAAAAAGTTCAATTAAAAAAAAAAACAAAAAAAACAGCGCCCCTAAAAAGGGACACGGAAGATTTATTTTCTGTCAAAGCAAAAAATGTAAAAAAAAAACAGAAGTCAAATAAAAAAAATAAAAGTCGGGAGCAATTTTTTTTTTTTTTAACATCGAAGCAAAAAAAAAAAAAAAAAAAAAAAAAAGGTTTTTTTTTCATATCGAGGCAAAATATTTTTTTTTCACATTGAGGCATTTTTTTTGCATCGAATAAAAATAACGAAAAAAAAGTTAACATCAAAGCAAAAATAATAAATCTTGGAAGATACTGTAATTGGAAGATAACAAGACCAACGTCCTCTTTTCTTACACAGAGCCCATGTTCTCTGCATCTGCTGGACATTAATCAGTCACCATGTAGCTGTTCCGGAGTATAGCAATTGGTTGCTCATGCAGTCAACAAGGACCGCCAAATCACAGAGCGTTTTCCGACGAAAATGTCCGGTTGAGTTTAAGACTCGCTTCAAATGTCTTCTGCTTATTTGGAAATCGTTCTTAACATCAAGAACTGGTCTTATTTCATCATATTTTAGGCCTATTTCGAAGTAAAACTGCCCCACGGGTGAACACGCTCCATTGTTGCCATTGTATACCTGGAAACTGAGCCGCACAACGCACATTTAAAATAGCGGAATTATCGTATTGGCCCGAATATAAGACGGCCCTGATTATAAGACGATCCCCTCTTTTTCAAGACTCAAGTTTGAAAAAAAGACTTTTTGAACACCAAATTATTTTTTATACAGAAAATAATTACGGTACATCCGAAAAAAATGATTATAACAATATATTTGAGAGAAAAAGCATGTTATTTTGCCTCATTCAAATCTTAATATGTAAAACTTTAAATATGTAAACTAAAGTGCAATCACATTCGTAAATGAATGGCTTCTGGTTTTTGAAATGTAAATAAACTAATCTATTCTGATAAAACACCAAAATTGCAAGAACTGCAATAACCATCAAAGTGAGGTCTAACTGTAACTGTAGTCTTGAAACAAATCTGAATAAGCAAAAACATTGCAATAAAATCATGAAAACTGGTTAAACTTGAGAGTAGCTGAGATCTGTCATGACAGAAAATCGCTTCAATGATATCTGGCGCCATCTAGCGACGTGAATAGGTATAATGTATAGACCGCGAATATAAGACGGCCCCTACTTTTTCAGTCTTATTTCAATGCAAAAAACACCGTCTTATATTCGGTCGGGCCAATAGACCCTACCCACGTGACGTCACAACTCCTTCCTCCTGACTGGTGCCGCCCAATTGTTCCTCAACACCTCATGTTTCCCTGTTACGGCTACGTACATTCCTCCTATTTACGACGCGTTTTTCTGCTCGTTAACATTAATAATCAAAATGGTGAAGGCGTGTGTGGCGGTCGGTTGCAATAACAGAGAAGATAGACGGAGAAGACGGAGAGACTTGAAGTTCTACCGGATTCCGAGAGACCCGGAGAGAAGAGAGCGAGATGGGCTGCTGCAATTCGACGAGAAAACTGGGCTCCAAACGATTACCAAAGATTATGTAGTAGTCATTTTATATCTGGTAAGATGCATTTAATATATATTTCGAGGGTTTTGGGCTGACAACCACAATTAAGATCATTGCTAGGCTAATCGCCGACAACATACACGTATGTAGTGAGAGTGCTATCGCTAAACCATATAAACATTAAAAGCCCTAACTCCATTGACAAACGACATGAAATACATTAGACTTGACAGTGGATGTTAGCAATAACAAAAGATTTTGAATTGACAATTTCGTAACTCACCTTTCCAAGCACAAGATAGATTCCTGCCGAATTTTCGTGGACGAGGACCTGTTTCACCCAACCAGCAACGAAGTATTTATAAGCCTCCAAGCTCTTAAAGTTTTTCAAACTTTCGTGAGAATAGGCTGATTTTGTGTGGACAAGATAGTTGTACATATCAGGCTAGCTAGCAGATGTCAGGCAAATACGGCGGGGACAGCGGGTCGAAAAACATCGATTTAGGCATCAAATATGGATCTGGCGAATGGATAAACTGAAGCTTTTCCACATAACGCCTTTTATGCAACGCATCAAGTGAGTTTACGGCATCCGAAAGCACCGGGTCTTCCATGAAATGCATTATAAATTGCTCGATCAATTGAGACCATTGATAATACAGACACAAAATGACGGACAAGTGGGCGGAACCATACAGCGAGCACGTGATTTTGTGACGTCTGTGGTTAGGGTCTATACAGTATGTTTTTGAAAAAAATTTTTTTGCTGCGACTTGAACTTTTTTTTTTTTTTTTGCCTCAATGAAAAAAAAAATGCTTCGATAAAAAAAAACAATTTTTTTTTTACAAAAACTTAAAAAAATTTTTTTTTTACTTAGGTGTCATTTTATCCCCGTATTTCCCGCTCATATTCGGTTGTTTGTAGGTGAACGAGTACTTGCTCATGTCGTGTTTAAGACCACACGTTGCTATCCGCGACAATGTGTTGGAATAAAACGCAGGTGGAGAATTGACGGTCGTCACAGATGGATAAAACGGAAAGGATACTTTTGTGTATATTGACACTTGACGACTCTAATCAAATGATGTACAATAGACTGGGGTCCACATTGTCGTGGACTGCTATAATTCAAGCAGTTCTTGAAATCAAGAGGAGCAATTACCTCGCTTAACCGTACGCGACCGAGAACTTTCCTTGTGACACACACGGAGGTCGTAGTGGCAGTCAAGGAAAATTTTTTAAAAAGAACAAACTTTAAAATCCAAACTGAGGCCTGCACAAAATTCTGACCCAGATGAAGGCCCGTGTATGAGTCGTGAAAAAAAAAAGCCGGAGAGCTCAAAGGCAAGACAGTGGAAGCTATGTTTCGTTCGGATTCACTTTCATCGGGGATGAGACAAAACATACTCCATTATGTTTCACCTTCCATCAAATGTCACACTGAGTAGGTATAAAAAAAGCATTATCTGACAAAATTGCCTGGGTGCCAATACTTTTGGCCAGCACTGTAATTAAATCCAGTGGGGCAGATAAGTATTTAGTCAACCACCAATTGTGCAAGTTCTATTCGAAAATATTAGAGAGGCCTGTAATCGTCAACATAGGTAAACCTCAACCATGAGAGAAAGAATATAGAAAAAAAACAGAAAATCACATTATTTGATTTTTAAAGAATTTCTTTCCAAATTAGAGTGGAAAATAAGTATTTGTTCACCTACAAACAAGCGAGCTGCCAAAGAGGTCTAACTTCTTCTAACGAGGTCTAACGAGGCTCCACTCATTACCTGTATTCAAGGCCGGCCCAGCCTATACGCAGACTATACAGCTGCTTAGGGACCCTGACCACTATTTGGCCCCCAATCTGGCAACCTCATGTTATACGTTGTTAATAGAGCATCATGAATAATGCGGCGCACATTGCCGTTTATCTATGCAGACATCCGTTTTCTTGTCATTACAATCTGGCAACCTGGGGAGTAACGTTGAACCTGCTTTGCGATGATTGGTGCTCAAACTTGCTTGGAAAATAGATGCACGAATATTATTAATTTATCCTTCTGGAGCAGAGAAATGAAAGAAGAAGAAAATCAGAGAAGAAACAACAGTATCAATGTAATAGAGCATATTTTTGATGTTGTTGTTGTTGTGCAAGACACTCCGACTTGAACGTTGTTGTCAGTTGAGCTTGTCAATATGTCGTACTGGTAATTTCCATTAGCCACAGGGCGAAAGCCCGGAGCGAATCAAGTAAAACCGAACAAGTTGTCACCTGGCGGCAACGGCAAATGTACGGCTTCCTCTGATTGTAGTAAAACGATATGTTGGCGTAATATGCATTTGGACTGGGGAGCGTAGATATAGTCATTTAATTTATATCGGACATTATTATCAAGTAGTATGCCAATCAGAAAAAAGGTTTGGCGCCATCTACTGTAAGTACTGACAATCATTTGGGGTGAGAAGTTTGAATTATGCAGTGCTACAAAATCTGATTAATATCCAAAATATGGACGTATGGGTTGGATTGCATGTATGGGTTTCACAGTACACTGTGACGAAATGGTGGGCCAAAAATATGGGCCCCTTGGCATTATTTTGCTCAGGGCCCCCAAATGGCCTGGGCCGGGCCCTGCCTGTATTAATGGCACCTGTTTTAACTCATTATCGGTTTAAAAGACACCTGTCCACAATTTCAGTCAGTCACACTCCAAACTCCACTATGGCCAAGATCAAAGAGCTGTCGAAGGACACCAGAGACAAAATTGTAGACCTGCACCAGGCTGGGAAGACTCAATCTGCAATAGGTAAAACGCTTGTTGTAAAGAAATCAACTGTGGGAGCAATTATTAGAAAGTGGAAGACATACAAGACCACTGATAATCTCCCTCGATCTGGGGCTCCATGCAAGATCTCACCCCGTGGCGTCAAAATGAAAACAAGAACGGTGAGCAAAAATCCCACAACCACACGGGGGGACCTAGTGAATGACCTACAGAGAGCTGGGACCACAGTAACAAAGGCTACCATCAGTAACACAATGCGCCGCCAGGGACTCAAATCCTGCACTGCCAGACGTGTCCCCCTGCTGAAGCCAGTACACATCCAGGCCCGTCTGGGGTTCGCTAGAGAGCATTTGGATGATCCAGAAGACGACTGGGAGAATTTTTTGTGGTCAGATGAAACCAAAATAGAACTTTTTGGTAGAAACACAGGTTCTTGTGTTTGGAGGAGAAAAAATAGTGAATTGCACCCGAAGAAGACCATACCCACTGTGAAGCATGGGGGTGGAAACATCATGCTTTGGGGCTGTTTTTTGCAAAGGGACCGGGACGACTCATCTGTGTAAAGGAAAGAATGAATGGGACCATGTATCGAGAGATTTTGAGTGAAAATCTCCTTCCATCAGCAAGGGCATTGAAGATGAGACGTGGCTGGGTCTTTCATCATGACAATGATCCCAAACACACAGCCAGGGCAATAAAGGAGCGGCTTCGTAAGAAGCATTTCAAGGTCCTGGAGTGGCCTAGCCAGTCTCCACATCTCAAGAAAATCTGTGGAGGGAGTTGAAAGTCCGTATTGCCCAACGACAGCCCCAAAACATCACTGCTTTAGAGGAGATCTGCATGGAGGAATGGGCCAAAATACCAGAAACAGTGTGTGAAAAGCTTGTTTAGAGTTACAGAAACGTTTGGCCTCCATTATTGCCAATAAAGGGTACATAAACAAAGTACTGAGATGAACTGTTGGTATTGACCAAATACTTATTTTCCACCATGATTTGCAAATAAATTCTTTAAAAATCAAACAATGTGATTTTCTGTTTTTTTTTTTCTAAATTCTGTCTCTCATGGTTGAGGTTTACCCATGTTGACAATTACAGGCCTCTCTAATATTTTCAAGTGGGAGAACTTGCACAATTAGTGGTTGACTAAATACTTATTTGCATCACGGTATGTAGATCACGTGGAAAAGTAACTGTACAATTCATATTGATGACACAGAAATGTGTAAGATGTCATTGTAAAAATGTTAGGAAAATGTCATATCCTCATGTTTATACATGTCAGCTAATTTCTTGAACCTGGGCCCCCAGTCATTCAGGTAGTAATAGTCCTGCTCATCTTCAGACCAAACAGACTCCAGCGAACTCAACGAGTCCGCCAACGAACCCGCTCCTTCGTAAGCGTAAGTGGCCAACGAGTCATACGGCGGTGCGTTCGGGTTACAGTAATCGCTGTCTTCGACTCTTTGGTTGATGAATTCACGTATGCTCTTATTATCAAGTGATACCGAGCTGATAGGTGGCGACGCTGGATAAAAGGAGCGATGACACCGTGGCATGTCTGCAGGGATGACGTCCCGCCTCTGTTGAGCAGATTCTTCTTCCTGATAGAGCGCTCTAATATCAAAGGCCCGGGTGTCCTCTTCACCTCCACCTTCTTCGTTGTAGATGACCACATTGTCCCGGACGTCGTTGGAGACAATCAACGGCTCCTTTTTTTCTTGTCGGGTTAATTTGAGGAACAAGGCCATTATTACTGAAAGAAAGCAAACAGACCAACCGTTAACAAATACTGTCCTGTATAGGGATGGGGACTTCTCGGTAGTGGCACCGATATAGGAGTAACAGTCTGTCAATGATTGATTAAATGAGCTATTATTGCTAACAAGAAAACAAATTTGTTTTTTAAATGTAGACGCTCATATTTGTTGTGTCCACTAGGTGGTGTGCCAGATACATTTTATGCCATTCCCTCAAGATAAGGTTATTCCAAAAAAGAATGAACTCAGTGTCTGTTATTGACAGGCGACAGCCAATGAGTTATCCACACAATCATTTGATTTCAGGGACCACAATTACTTCCATCACTGCATTCAATATATTCTGCTCACACTTACGTAATAGTACGATGACACACACCAGGATGGTGATGACTACTCCGGCGCTTATCCCTGGAGAGCTTAATTGAGCATTAGCATTACACATTATTATGTGGCCTTCGTCATCACAGGTGCAGACTCGTACTGTTAAAGTTCCTGTGCTGCTCTGCTGTGGGTAATCAGCATCAGAGATGACCACAGGAACCAGATGGACGTCCTGCTCAAGGCGGCTGTAGCTGTCCCGGCGTGTCACAATGCTGCCAGTGTTATCTGAGTTGGGGAAATTCAGTTGGATTTGTCCATCCGCAATATGTGTTCAGTTCAAAATGGGTCACAAATGTTGAAAATCACAATTTTCCACTACCTACATGGTTGTCATTTTAACAACAACAACAAAATCAATCTTTCTGTACCTCCACCATCGGGTAAAATAACCAGCATGATATGTTTGTAATTTAAAACAGAAGAGGTCATTGAATTTTGAGGTCAGAGGCCACAGAGGTCCGAAGAGGAATTTCGTGATGACAAGACAAAAAAAAAAAAAAAAACTTGCAGGATATGTTTGCTACATGAAATTGAAGAGGTGGTTTAATTTTGGGGTCATTAGGTCAAAGGTCACAGAGTTCATAAGAGTACTTTTGTGATAACACAAACCCAACTAAATACAATCAATAGTGCAGCATATGTTTTAATACGAAATGGAAGAGGTGATTACATTGTAGGATCATGAGGTTAAAGGTCACAAAGGTCAGAAAAGGAGTATCGTAATATAAAGACCAAATAAAGCTCAAACTTGCAGGGTATGTTTATTGCATTTAATTTAAGAAGTGATAAATTTGGAGGTCATGAGGTCAAAGGCCACGGAGTTCATAAAAGTAATTTCGTGATGACTCAAGCCCGAATAAAGATGATAGAACCTACAGCATATGTTTGTATAATGATACAAAAGAGGTGATTAAATTTTGGAGTCACGGGGTTAAAAGTCAGAAAAGGAGTATCGTGATATAAAGACCAAATAAAGATGATCAAAGCTGCAGGATATATTTTTTACATTAAATTGAATTGGTGATAAATTTTGGGTTCATGTGGTCAGAGGTCACAAAGGTCAAAAGAGTAATTTCGTGATAACTCATGCCCGTATAAGATTGTCAAACTTGCAGCATATATTTGTAATATGAAACAGAAGACGCGATTAAATTTTGGGGTCAAGGGGTTAAAGGTCACAAAGGTCAGAGCAGGAGCATTGTGGTGTAAAGAACAAATAGAGATGATCAAACTTGCAGAATATGTTGAGTTAAATTGAAGAGGTGATCAATTTTGTGGTCATGTGGTCAAAGGTCACGCAGTTCATGAGAGTAATTTCGTGACAAGTCAAGCCATAATAAAGATGGTCAAACTTACAGGATATGTTTGTGATATGAAACTGAAGAGGTGATTAAATTTTGAGGTCATGAGGTCAAAGGTCAGAAAAGGAATTCCATGATACCGAGACCAAATAAAGATGATCAAACTTATTGGATATGTTGGTGACATGAAATTGAAGAGGTGATAAATTTTGGGGTCATGAGGTCAAAGGTCACAAAAGTTGTGAGATCAATTTTTTGATAACTCTAGCCCGAATAGAGATGATCCAACTTGCAACAAATGTTTGTAATAGAAAACGGAAGAGGTGATTAAATTTTAAGGTCATGAGGTCAAAGGTCAGAAAAGGAATTTTGTGATCATTTGACATAAAACCGAATGAAGATTGTCAAAATTGCAAAATCTGTTATATGAAAGCGGAGATGTGATTAAATGATGGGCTCATCAGGTCAAAGGTCACAGAGTTTAGGTGTTCCATTCTTTTTTTTCACCATTTTATTGGGATTATGAAATAATTTGGCTTGAAAACGGCCAGAATGAAGACTTCTCAACTCCAAATTAAACAATGCTTTGTTCTAGAATGCGGATGTGTGAAAGAAATTACCTCCATTGTCTTTCACAGTAAAATTACTGTATCGGATTTCCTCTGGTGCAAGATAGAAGAAAAACTTGTGTCCGTTCGATGGCTCGTCAGCATCCACAGCACTTACTGTTTGAATACGCTGTCCAAGACATCAACACGTATCAAAAGTACGCTTCGTTTACTATTTCCACAATGCTATTTTCAGGAATGACACAATTTTTCAGGAACGACACAATTTATACCATTGAACTTACCTGACCAGCCTTTGTCCTTTCACAGACGAAGCTTTCGTACAACATGGCAAAGGTTGGCGCGTTGTCGTTGACATCCAGTATTTTGACGTGTACTGAAACATGACTACTTTGCTGAGGATGATCTGAAACAAAAACACTGAAATGTTTCATACGTTTGTGAAATCATTAAACATTGATGATGCCTGAATTGACATTGAACAAATATATATTTAAAAAAAAAAGCATTGGAGGAATAAATAAGTACATTAATAATCAGGGGCGGACTGGGACTAAAAAGCACCCCTGGACTTTGACTCAATCCAGCCCACAAGAATCGCTGTACACAGACCCTCCGGGTGGGTCCGGGGGCCGGCCTCCCCGGGAGAATTTAAAAAAAAAAAAAAAAAATTGTAAAATGCATCAATTTCGTTCACTTTGAGAGAAAAATGAAGAAAATGTGTCTAGACTGTGACTGTCTGACTTGGGGCGCTCAAAGTACTGCAAGGCTGAACTGGAGTTGGATTCATCTTTCTGCCCTAGCGCTATAATCAATCTGAATAAACAAATAAAAGAATTTATTTTCGAAAGCAAGTTTGATGTATTCAATTGATTATAATAACACCTATCCCCTGTGTCTATAAAATGACTTCATTGTTTATGCCATAATTAATCTTGCCACACAAATAATAAATTTCAATGAAAATACAATAAACATTTCAAGACAAATCCTGTATACATAACCTTCATTGGAAAGTATTAACCAGAAAACAAAACGATATATAAATGATTAAAAACATATATCATATCAATTTAACTACCTAAACTTTAAAGTAAAACCATTCATTTTATTAATATTTTGTTATATTTCTTCCGAATTAATATTGCTGCTGCGTGTGCATACGTTGTTTTACAGCTAAAATGTTTTTTTGCTGGCACTAGCCCTTTAATTGCCATTTATTTCATTTAAATTGTAGCTACCTGGTGGATAACAATTGCCAATATACTTAGCAAGTAACCCTCTTCATTCCATCTCAGCCCGGTGGCAACTAGAAAGTCCGCCAAAGCTCTTATCGCTCTATCCTGCCCCTTCGTGGGCCACAACAGGTCTTTCAGCCAGGCGCATTGCTGCCATCTGTCGGATTGGATGCGAACTGTAGATAATCACAGCGTATAGAGGGCATAAAAACAGTGATGTATGTATGGCGGCCGCCGGCCGTTCAGAGCACCGGCCGTTCTGTGATCCTCCAGAAGCTACAGATTACCAGTCCGCCCCTGTTAATAATCATTGTGTTATGTAATTATTAGTTCATTACTTGTAGAAGCCCAATCCATTTGAAGTAAATAAAAAATAATATTGATTGAAAAAAAAAAAAAAAAAAGATTGAAAGATTTGACAATCTTTTTAAAAATAACAAAGAGATACAACGAAATATACAGAATTTATTGAAAATATACATTTTTAAAAATTTCTAAAAATTAAATATAGCGTTTGAAAATAATGTTAAATAAAAAAGGACACCTTTATAATAAATTCCTGCTACTTTTTAAACATTTATTATCAATTGTTTTTATTTTATTAAAAAAAAAAATGAACGATTAAAAAATTCTGGTGATTTTTTTTGCATTTACTTTTACTTCTTATTATTTGTATATTTTAATATCTTTTAAAAATGTTTGTTTGTTCGTTCGTTCGCTGTTAATCCTGCCACTTCCAATGGATTGGACGTGTATTGCTGTCAATTTCAGCAAATGAGTTAATACATACACATAATAAAGCATTGGAGGAATACATAAGTACATGTAAAAAAAATACTGATTAAAAATATATATTGAAAGTTAGATTGAAAAATTGAAAAATGTTAAAAAACAGATCTAAAGTTTACAAAATTGATTGAAAAAAAAAGAGTCTAAAAATTAAAGAAAATATGTTTGGAAAATAAGAACATTAAAAAAAAAGTAGTACTTTATTAATAAATTAATAAATTTCAATAAAAAATAATTAACTAAAAATTTGGATTAATTTTCTACATTGACTTTTAGATTTTATTACTTTTATCTTATAATACCTTTTAGGATTTGTTTTAATCATAGGATTTCCTCATTTTTAGCTGTATTTTGGATAATATTTTTTTATGAATACAATTTTTATGCACTCATTTATTCCACCAATGCTTTATGTACGGTATATTTGTAAAATGTCAATTCAGGCAACAAGCTGCCTTTGACGGCGTTAGACGTCCAATCCATTTTGACTGGTAGGGGTGAATTGGATTGGACGTTTAGCGCCGTCAATGGCACTGAAAGACGCAGTTGCAAAAAATAAATAAATAAATAAAACTACGTTCTTACACATCTCAGTGGCGACGACTGAAATATTATGCCAGGCATTCTCCTCTCTATCCAACGTTTTTAAAAGAAACAAAGTTCCATTTCCGGGATGGACATTGAAAAGATGATTCATGTCCGTCCGACGATCGATGGAATATCTGCGAACGTCCAAAAAAATGATATCATTTAATCTCAAATGTTGCATGTATGTACACTGACATACTTTACTGGACTGTTGGCCGCATCTGCGTCCAGGGCGCTGACCACGCCCACCAAGGTGCCCACTGCGGCATCTTCTTTAATCTCCATTAGATATGTGTTTTTGTCAAAAACCGGGGGCTCGTCTACATCTTCCACAGTAATGTGAGCTGTGGCAACGTCTTTGGTGTTGGCGAATGCAAACCGAGGGTCTTCCTGAGTGTTTTGGACCTGGATTTCGATGGTGTATGACTGTTTGGTCTCATAATCCAAAGGCTGGAAACAAATGAGGCAAAATGAATGGAGATTTGTTGCGATTGATGTTGAATTATTAACATTATTATTACTAATGTTATCAATAGTATGTTATCACACGCACACAACCATAACATTAAAAAAATATTATATACGTGTTAGGGTTTCAACGAATCACATGTGGTTGAGAGACAATTGTGATCATACACTTAGCCAGTGGGTGGAACTGTGCACACATTGAAGCTTCGAGAAATGAACCTTTTCTTGAACCAATTGATTCAATGCCTCGTGAGGCTTCAGCTCACCATCATGACACAACAAGAACTGACTGTACATAGGGCTCTAATGCTGCATTCGAGGAAGGTGGGAAGTCAGAGTTTTCCAACCTCCTACCATGAAATTTTTTATTGGAACACTACTCGAACTGTTAGCTTCTGTAGCTGTGGTTCGGACCACCCAGGCCCCCGCCTTTGGAGACTCCCAACTCCCTACGCCCCCGACTTCTTTGGCCCCTCCCACAGGTGGTGAGCCCACGGGTAGGGGCACCCATGTTGCCTTATCAGGCTGTGCCCAGCCGAGCCCCATGGATACAGGCCTGGCCACCAGGTGCTCGTCTTCGAGACCAACCTCCAGGCCTGGCTCCAGAGGGGAGCCCCGTCTGGGAAAACGAAGTCCATTTATAGTACTCATCATGGGAGTCTTTTGAGCCATGCTTTGTCTGGCCTCTCACCTAGAACCTGTTTGCTATGGGTGACCATGCCGGGGGCATAAAGCCCAAGACAACGTAGCTCCGAGGATAATTAAGACACGCAAACCTCTCCACCACGATAAGGTGATGACTCACAGATTGCGTGTGAAGCGGTTGGGATGAAGATCAACACCTCGACATCCGAGACCATGGTCCTCAGTCGGAAAAGGGTGACGTGCCCTCTCCGGGTCGGGGATGAGATTCTGCCCCAAGTGGAGGAGTTCAGGTATCTTGGGATCTTGTTCAAGACTGATGGTAGGAGAGAGCGGGAGATCGACAGGTGGATCGGTGCAGCGTCTGCTGTGATGCGGACTGTCACCTCATGACTGAGGAGCAGACTCTTGTCTGACATGGATGAAGGACATTTGCGCTCTGGCTGTAAGTTGTTTCAGCTAGTATAGTGTATGTTTGTGTATTTATTTGCATTTAAGTTTACAGGTACAGTTTGTGGAGTTACGAGTGAGCGATTTGCTATGAGAATTTCAAATATGTTAGCATTCATAGCATTTAAGTTAATGGACTTCAGTTAGTTTGTGAGTTCACCCAACCAGTCTACATGTGCTCTGTGGATTTGAAGAAAGCCTTCGACCATGGCCCTCAGGGAGTCCTGTGGGGAGTACTTCGGGAGTATGGGGCACCAAGCCCCCTGGTAAGGGCTGTTTAGTCTCTGTACAACTGGTGCCAGAGTTTGGTCTTAATTGCCGGCAGTAAGTCGGATTCGTTCTCAGTGAGGTTTGGACTCCACCAAGGTTGCATTTTGTCACCGATTCTGTTCACAGCATTTAAGGACAGAATTTCTAGGCACAGCCGAAGTGTTGAGGGGTCCAGTTTGGTGGCCTCAGCATTGCATCTCTGCTTTTTGCAGATGATTTGGTGCTGTTGGCTTCATCAAGCCGTGATCTCCAATTCTTACTGGAGTGGTTCGCGTCTGAGTGTGAAGCGGTTGGGATGAAGATCAGCACCTCCAAATCTCAGACCATAGTCCTCAGTCGGAAAAGGGTGGCCTGCCCTCTCCGGGTTGAGGATGAGACCATGCATACAAGTGAGGAATTCAAGTATCTTGGGGTCTTGTTCACGAGTGACGGTAGGAGAGAGTGGGAGATCGACAGGTGGATCGCTGCATCGTCTGCAGTGATGTGGAGTCTGTACCGGTCTGTTGTGGTGAAGAGGGAGCTGAGCCAAAAGGCGAAGCTCTCGATTTACCAGTCGATCTATGTTCCTACTCTCACCTATGGTCACGAGTTGTGGGTTGTGACCGTAAGAACAAGATCCTGGATGCAAACCGCAAAAATAAGTTTCCTCTGCAGGGTGTCCGGGCTACTCCTTTGCATTGAGAGGAGCGAGTTGAGGTAGCTCGGGCATATGGTTCGGATGCTTCCCTGATGCCTCCCTGGAGAGGTGTTCCAGGCATGTCCTACCGCGGGAGGCCCTGGGGAAGACCCAGGACACACTGGAGAGACTATCTCTCGGCTGGCCTGTAAACACCTTGGGATCCCACCGGAGGAGCTGGTAGAACTGACAAGGGAGTGGGAGTCTGGGCTTCCCTGTTAAACCTGCTGCCCCTGCGACCCTATCCCAGCTACAGTAACAACGGGCAGGAGGCAGGCTACACACCCTAAACTGGTTACCAGCCAGTCGCAGATGGGTTAAATAGATCAAAAATAAAATTGTTCTGTTTATTTTTCATACCTTGCTGACAATCAAAACACCCTCCTGGGTATCTTCATTGGTGAATACGTCAAATACGTCCGTGCCGTCTCCACTAATGATTGTGAAACGCATCTCTGCATTCCTTCCCACATCTTTGTCTGTGGCTGTAATCCTCCCAACTTCAGTGCCAGCTCTGGATAGTTCAGGAACTCGCAACTGGTAGATGCCTTGAAAAAAACACACACAAAAAAATTGATCAAAATGTTTTTAAAACAGTGGTGGATGCTGGTGTTCTAATGAAGGGAAGCTCAAAATGTGTCCGCCTGTGAGTGCGTTGTGATGATGGAGAAGTTCAGTCAAGTCGAGTCTCCAAACACAAGCAGCTACAATGGAAAAAAACACCAGAAATAAGACTGATTTTTTTGCTAGTCCTTTTTAAAAAAGCAGGTGTCCCTCGGATGATTATGAAAATCTACAGTTCATCTCAGGACAACAGAATGAAAAACTGAAAAATGCCTCCCGTGGATGTTAATACGACAAGATCATTTGCTGTCAATCAAAAAGGGATGCAGACTCAGACAGATCATCCAATCATCAGGCAGAGACTTGAGCGTCCCATTATCCATAGACTCCTAGTACAGCTTCTGACAGGCGGGATAAACCCAGGCTTTAGCCAATGACTCGTCTCGTTTCGCTGTAGTGGAACAACGTACTCTCTTCTCTAGAGACGCGCAGATCTAACCTGTTTAAAGGACTGTAAAGCTGCACGAATGAATGAAACACAAGTCGTAACCAGTGATAAGAAGCTAATTTTGAACTAAAGTTGAGCAGGTTGTAACGCATATTTAGTCAATGACATGTACACACAACAGCATATATTTGTTCACTAATTTTTGGACAGTTTGCGGGAAGCTGAGCATCCTGAGAAATGTAAAACTATTGTAGCGTCATCAGTCACTGTCAACCCTGCAGTGATGCAGGCGACCCTCCTATTGGTGCTTTTGATGGGGCAACGCGACACTCCCATTGAGTGCGGACAAAAATAAACAGTAAAAAATGTGCTGCCAAGTCTTAAAAGCGCTAAACTGGTGTCAAAAGTGGGATGTAGGATGGCAACCACAATTGAGGAGAAACCAGGTGGTTGTCCTTCACCGAGACCGGCTCGCCCCCTTTCAATCCCGACCATCTCCATAGATGGAAACAAGGCTGGAGGAACAGACTGAGGACCCTCGGACGCCTCCAACGCCGGCTGGCAGAGAGCGTGCTAGGTGGCGCCGCAGACTTCCTTGCCATTTGGTGGATTACATTCTGGAAGCTGAGGACAACTAACCGGCTTCGTGGGGGGTGTGTAGCATCACCAGGAATACTGTCGGCAACGCAATGATGTGTCAGCGGGACGTTCCTATTGGTGCGTTTGATGCGGCAACGCGACACTCGCATTGGTGGGTTACTGGTAGGACCTGAGTGAGCGCGGAGAAACAGTAAAAAGTGAGCTAGACTTCTGTGCTAATTTACTAAAGCTAATTTCCGCTGCCAATTCTTGCAAGTGCTAGACTAAGTTTGTTTGTTTGCGCGTATGCGTGCGTTCATGGATTTGTAGGGGGGGGATTGGGGGGGTTGCGTCCGCGGGCTGTTGTGTGCTTTTTTGTCAGTTGAACGGAATTTATACAGTCAGGTCAGGAGGCTTGCTGGTCGGGAGGCCTGCAAGTCCCCTGCTACTGGTAACCTGTAATCCAGTACTACCTGTTCCAGGGTCGGGTTGATGGTGACTAAACTGTCTCACCCACTATCTCCTTCTGGAGATTGGTGTGGAGGGTGGCTAGACACCCTGATGAAATGAAAAGCAAGACCCATCTACAAGGGCGCTGGCTCAGGTTAGCCAACAGTGGCCATCCAGCTATAAGACAAGGACAATCTG
The DNA here is from genome assembly GCF_030265065.1 of Corythoichthys intestinalis. NCBI lineage: Eukaryota > Metazoa > Chordata > Actinopteri > Syngnathiformes > Syngnathidae > Corythoichthys > Corythoichthys intestinalis. Next base: position 2,987,191 of record NC_080408.1, on the reverse strand, counting down.
TTGTAAAACCTACGACTCGAGGAACTTGCTGTCACTGTCCCAGCTTGCTAGGCCATGACAGATGAACCCCGGGTTTAAAGGGTGGGGCCAGGACTGTGCACACTATACTCCACCTTAAAACTCTATTGCGCAGGCTCGAAGAACATGCCCACATTCACGACGAACGGAATTTAACTGTAGCTAAACTAGAGATGTCCCAATCCGATATTTGGATCGGATCGGACGCCGATATGGGCAAAAAAATGCGCATCAGTATCGGATCGGAACACGGAAAAATTCCGATCCAGACTTCCGGTCCAGTTTTTTTTTTGAAAGTCCGGTCCGGGTTTTCCAGCGCACCGATTTACATAATCCATTCCAGTTTTTGCTTCGGTTTCCCTAAAAGCCGGTCCGCATTTAACGGCACACCTTCAACACACTACATTTACACTACCGCCTCCCAATTTACCGAGAGACTTCATCGGTAAAAATGTCAGCTGTGTGGGATCATTTCACCTTAAAGGACGACAAAGAAGAAGAGGCAGAGTGCAACATATGCCACAATAAAGTCAAGCGTAGTGGTAAAGCTGTAAGAGGTTTTAATACAACCAACCTAATCAAGCATTTAGCGACATACCACCACAAACAATATGACGAGTATGTTAAGAAAACCGAAGACAAAAAGAAAGGTCCTACGCAACTAACACTGGCAGAAACTTTTGCTATGCGTGACAAACTGGCACTCGACAGTCCCAAAGCCCAGGGCATAACAAGAGTCATTGCCGAAGAATTCATTCTGGATGACGAGCCATTATCTCACGTGAGTAAAGACGCACCATCCAACACTTAGAAACCACGGTACAACATGCCCAGCCGTCATCACATCCTTAGCGATTCAGCCGTGGAAGATTCGAGAACGATTCACAAACATCCAAATTCCGATTATTGAAATATGTCAAGTAAAGCGGAACTAATACACAGCTTGGTCTTCGGGACGCAATGCGGTCAGTTTCTCATTTACTTTCGGTACTTTCGGTGCAATGCGGTACTTTCGGGACCATAATGCTTGTCATAGACCCGGGTAATGCCAATGCTCAACTCACGGCTTTAGCTCAACTCATGCCGCTGGATAAATAACACAAGAATACCTGACTGCTGCTGACACCCGCTACAAACTACGTCAACGTCGTTTTACTGGAGATAATAGATATCATATGTAAAATAGAACTAGATGCTACACGACAGACTCGACTGCATTAGCAACATTGAAGTATTGAAAACCAGATGCGTTAGTACACAGCCGCCATCTTAAAGCAGGAGACTTCCCTAGTAGGCTGTTGTGAACCTTCCAAGCGAAGCTAATTAACTTTTTATCTAAAATACTCCTAAATCGGCAAAATCTTGACTTGAATCTATCTTCAAAACAGTTTTAAAACTTTGACATGTCGAAAGTAGACAGAAAGGAAATTATGGAATAACGGGAGCAATTTTAACAACTTTAACAGTTGATTCGCAAAATGAAATGAATTGAATGTAGTTTAAAGCTGCTGATACAGAATGGGGACTTGAGTATTTTATTTACTGTTTAAAAATGTTAACTTGATACTGAAATAGTCGTTTATTTAAGGCTTTTTATACAATTTTTGTAACTAATGCACGAAACATTAAAAGCATCTAATAGCTTGGGGGATTTGTGGGATTTTCCACTGAGGTTGTTGGTGTGTTTTGCTTTTTTAAGACTGTTTACAATATTATTTGCACGTTTTACTGACTGACTATGCCATTTCTGTTTGTTATTTATAATGTTTTGTGTTTGTCACTGAATAAACAGGTCAGTTTCTTGTTACCAACCATTGTGTGTTATTCAAACTTACCTAATTCAGCTGGCTAGTTGTTATCAAGAGTACTAAAACCTTTTTCAACATGAGGCTGACAACTAAGTAAGGAGGCTAAATAACTTTAAACTTTAACACATGCTCAGATAGTTCGGTATCGGTATCGGCCAGTATTGGTATCGGATCGGAAGTGCAAAACAATATCGGTATCGGATCGGAAGTGCAAAAACCTGGATCGGGACATCCCTAAGCTAAACTGTACTATTGTCCTTTGTGCATTTTTGGCCCATGTGTGTGTTTTTTTCCGTAAATATTGTCACAATAATCAACTTTGTGTTGATCTGATCACATAGTCTTCTCCGTTTTCCGCATGCGTGTCTAGAGATCGCGAGTGGACGGACCGCATGAGAGACGTATGCAGTGGGCATCGCAGGCGGTCCGCGTTGGAGCTGAGCATAGCACACACGGAGATAGTTGGATTTCAGGGTTAAAGCAATCGCCTCTGGTAATAGTCTCACTCTGGGTGAAGCGTGGTGGGTTGTCATTAACATCGGTAAGACTGATGTTAACCACTGTGGTCCCAGTGAGTCCTCCTCTATGTCCAGCCATGTCTTTAGCCTGGATCACCACTTGATAGATCTCCCTCTGCTCACGGTCCATGTCGGCCGGACCCAACGCTGTTCGGATGACACCTAGACAAAAATACATTAATCTTTTTCACATGGAAAGCTTGTCAGCTTATTAACTCACGGGCTGCCATTGACATTCATCCAAGTTAAAAGTCTATCGCTATCAATGGTGCTAAAACATGATCATTTTTAGTAGCTTCAATACAAACCTGTATTTGGGTCAACAGAGAAGTATGGTTGTCCTTTTTTAAGACTGTACACCAGTTTAGCGCTATTCCCATACATGTCGTCATCTGCGTCTGTAGCTGTCACGCAGAGGACTGATGTACCTGAAACATGTTCAGAAGACATACATTCATACAAAAAGAGAAGACTAATAGATAGTATTGGTGATCATATTTGGAAAGGTGAAAGATTAGTGCTCACCTTGGTGCAACGTCATTGACAGCTACAAATCAAGGTTGAAAGTTTGGTGTGATTAAATAGCTAAAACTAAGGGGAAGGCCAATCCAATGTTATCAGACTGGATTATTGGAATGGAGTATTTCTAGGTTTTGACAAAAAATCAATCAGGGTGCTGCAGCTAATCCAGAATGCTGCTGCCAGTGTCCAAACAAATACAGCTATACCTCAAGATATGAAATGAATTCGATCCGGCCTAGCTTTCATTTCATGATTTTTCTCAATAACAAATCGCATTTTACATGCGTATCGCTTAATTCATTCCAAGCGCTACTGAAACACCAAATTATATTTGCTGTACTCTGATTCACTGTCTTTATTTCTAATGCTTTGTCACCATCTAGTGGCGCATAAGTCTAGCCCATCCCACAGACGTTATCACATGACTACTCAAGCTCATAGCAAACACGGAGTGTTAAAAGACGAGCTAGCATTGCTTGCTAGCTATTTCACCTCGCTGTTATAACTTCCAAGAGTGAGTTATATTATTTTGTGCTTCATACCTTTGTGGCGTGTATATTTAGTTCCGTTACATTTATAGTTAAACGTAGTTACATTATAGCATAGCTGCGAGCGGGAATGACCTATTACAGTACGTATTATCTTTCTTTTCTACCATGAATAATATTTCGTAATATAAAGCGAAGAAAGCTTTGACAACTTTTTCTTGAAATGAATTTTTCGTGGACCGAAGCTTTCTTATCTCGAGGTAACACTGTACAAGGAAAGTATTTTACTCATTGTAAGAGCACTTCTTACTGCAGTTGTCGGTTTATGACTTTTTAAACGATAACTGACATACCAGTATTGCCCAACTCCAAAACTCTGATACCAATATAATACCGATATTGATATAAACAGGTAGTCCCCGGGTTGAGAACGAGTTCCATTTGCATGCTGGTGACGTAAACTGAATTTCCGCGTAAGTTGGAATTAACCCTTTGAAAACAACTTCCTCACTAAACGTGAAGTTGTTCACATTTAGTGAGGACAGAACAGTCACATTAATAAAGTAAAGTAAAAAATAAGATCCTGTGAGGTACAATAAGGTACTGTTTATGCAACTATAAAAACGAATGGAGGCAAAATGGCGAACGAGACTCCGGCGTCATAAAGTCGAAATCGCGTAAATCAAGTACATCGTAACCCAAAGACTACCTGTAAATACGGTCGTGGACTTGACATATTATGGCTAATTTTATTGTGATGAACCACTAGATGCTTTAATAAATATATATAAATATGTATAGTAACACCTTCAAAAGAACTAATGGAAAAAGTTTTGCTGAGCTTTATTTTGTATTTTATTACTTTTCTTAGTGACTGTTTCCTTCTGGCAAAGCAGTAGTTAAACAGTATGTGATGAGATTATAGTTAATTATTTTTCATTGATTGTTCGTTTTATTTGTACACCATGAATGCAATTGGTCTTTGTTCACTTAACTAATCCCAAGCGTCTTTGTTTGGACACATCTAGAAGTCATACTAAGCATAGCTGTATTGCTAAGTTGTGACCAGCCCATGTATAAAAGCTGCAGGCTCATACATGAACTTTTGAGCCAACATACAAATTGGCGATATTTTCTGACCATATTTTAAATGCTTTAGTCGGTTGAGATCATCAGCCACACAATAAATCGACATCTTACCGATATCAGAGTGTTCGGGTACGCTGCCGGTGTAAAATTCCTGGCTGAACTGAGGCTCATTATCATTGATGTCATGGAGTTTGACAACAAACTCTGTTTCTGCTTCCAAGGTTCGGCCTGTAATTTTGTTAACAACTGTTGCTCTGAGAATATAAAAGGCCTTCTCTTCCCGATCCAGGCGGCGCGTCGCGTGCAGGTCGCCGTTATTCTCGTTGATAATAAAGATGGTGCCCGCCCCCTCGCCAGAGAGAACATACTTGGCAAGACCTGTCCCTTTGTCTTGATCAGATTGGAGCTAGGGTACAGAGGAAAGAAAATTGGGTTAAGGGCTGTTTGGAGGGAGACATTTTATAAATTAAGTCATTCAAAGCTATTGCCTGTGTAAAAGGTCAAATCTATTTGTACTGGGATGGGCAAATGAATGCCCATGAATATCACTGATATAAAATGTTGTGTTTGAAGACACCAATAGCAGGTAATTCTGCGCCAGTTCCAGCGTCAGTTTGCCAGATTCACATGGCAATCACGCCTGCGAAACGTCAGTGCGCCAGATGGGGCCTGGATCATCAACCTGACAGTCCAAACGATAGGTTACCAATAGGGCTGTCAAAATTATCGCGTTAACGGGCGGTAATTAATTTTTTAAATTAATCACGTTAAAATATTTGACGCAATTAACGCACATGTCCCGCTCAGACAGTATTCTGCCTTTTGGTAAGTTTTACAGCAAGGCTTTTTGTGCTGTCTAACAGGGAACTCTTGTGGTCGCTTTGCGACATGGTTTATTGTTTTCTTGCCAGTTCAATATGGCTGCACGATGTCGCGGGCTGACGCCTACGTTGTAATGTTGTGCTTATTTGATCCTTGGACAAGTAAGTATGGTTGTTGTAAAGAATGTACATATTATGTTAGTAAGCGAAATGTTATATTTTTTGTATGAGACGCTTTATGTTTAGTGAACCTGTATAGCGCGCTAAGCTAACGTTGTTGCTAATGCAATGCTTGTTTACTTTTTTTTGTAGTTTTACGACGGTCTAAAGAGGACGATGGTTTGAGGCCATTTTATTAATAAATCAGATGAAAAAGGAAGAAGTCTGATTATTAAGGCGTCGTTCACTAGCCGTCTAGCTTTGGAAAAAGTAGACGCTTCGGAGTGAGGACAGCATAGACAGATTTAAATGACAGTAGAGCGAAATGCCCACTACAGTCCTTATGTACCGTATGTTGAATGTATATATCCATCTTGTGTCTTATCTTTCCATTCCAACAATTTATTTTACATAATATATATATATAATTTACAGAAAAATATGGCATATTTTATAGATGGTTTGAATTGCGATTAATTGCGATTAATTACGATTAATTAATTTTTAAGCTGTAATTAACTCGATTAAAAATTATAATCGTTTGACAGCCCTAGTTACCAACTTTTCCCGGGCGAACAGCGCAGACCGAAAGTACTCAAAATCTGATATTCAACGGTCGACGTTTGACGTCACAACTGCCCGCACCCTGAAGGTGGGCAGCCACGCTGCGACACTAAACAGGAGAACACATAGGATTGAGGACACAGCAGCTGGTAAGTGCTTTTTTTCAAAGTCATAATTGCGTTTTGAAGTCACTGCTTGATTGTTAAACAAGGTATTCAATTGAGCGGTAATAAAATGGCCAGTGTATTCAAGCAATCTGCCATGCTTTCAAGTTAAGTAATTCAAATTTGTTGCAGAACAACATATGGAGGGAGACAGCATTAACTTTGTATTGCTGTAAATGTTCAAATGTTGGAATACTGTTGAGGCCCCTGAGTCCCACTGCTCTTCCTTGTGTTTGCGTATGTGTGTCACTGCCTTGACTGCAGGACTGGACAGATGGGTGAGCCTGGGACCAGATGCCGGTGATTATCATCAACAGCTCACTTAAACCGGTCCTTGCCCTCGCATCCTCAAAGTTAACAACTCACCAACACGAGTTTGTGACAACAACTTTCAGCGAACAAACAGTCTTGTTATCCTGATACTGAGCTAATTTTTGTTCCCCCCGAGATCCTGTATTGCTTGCCTGCCAGAATGCCTGCCTGACCGTTCATCTGATCTATCACCGAACTTCCTACTGGATTCTTCGGACACTATCTGCCAGTCCCTCTCATCATCAATAAACTCTTGTTACCACTGCCAGTTTGCCTCCGTCTCTTCGGTTAGGTCCCCCGTTACCCCAGAAACTTAAAAAAAAAACAGCATAGCCATTTTCACACACACATATCCAGGGAAATTCCCAAGTAAGGTGACTCAAGTATTTTCACGCATGTAAAGATGTACCGAGAATGACACAGGTTGGACAGTTTCACAGACTTGTCCCATGTTGCGCACTGGCGATCTCTTTGCGGGGAGGGTTGCTGGCGCAATTTTATAACCCGGACATTACGCCATTTTTGATCAGCATTGGCTGTCACAATGTTGGTCAAATTGTGTTTTGTTCCAGCGAGAGTGTTCCTGGCGTCGTAACTGCAGCCAATTCAAGCTCATCAAGATTGTATTTAAGCCCAGGTTCTCTCCCGCTTAGGTTAGCATTATTGATCCCCGTTGACCTACTGTCACTCACGGACCCATTGTGTAATTCCTCCTTTTCTGCGATCGCGTGAATTTTTGTTTGTATTTAATAAACCCTTGAACGCGTCCCTCTGTTGTTTTTTGCTTTGAAGTACAACCTTGTTTCCGCTGTAGCGGACCCTAACATCGGCAACAAAATAAACCACACATTTCCAAAGATGGACATTGAACTTTCTTCCTTGGCTCTACTGTCACGGACCCATTGTGTTATTCCCCCTTTTCCATGATTGTGTGTATTTTTGTTTGTATTTAATAAACCCTTGACCGCATCCCTCCGTCGTTTTCTGCTTTGAAGTACAACCTTGTTTCCGCACTAGCAGACCCTAACATCGGCAACAAAATAAACCCCACATTTCCAAAGATGGACGATGGACTCTCTTCCTCGGCTCTACGATCCCGTAGCAATTTAATGTTTGTTTACCGCTTTTCGCTATAATGCGAAGAAAGACGGTGTGACGATCAGCCCGCCATTTTATTTACGTCATCAGTAGGGCTGTCAAACGATTAAAATTTTTAATCGAGTTAATTACAGTTTAAAAATTAATTAATTGTAATTAATCGCAATTCAAACCATCTATAAAATATGCCATATTTTTCTGTAATTTATTGTTGGAATGGAAAGATAAGACGAGACAATTATATACAGTACATCCAACATACGGTACATAAGTACTGTATTTGTTTATTATAACAATAAATCAACAAGATGGCATTAACATTATTAACATTCTCTTAAAGCGATCCATGGATTGAAAGACTTGTTGTTCTTAAAAGATAAATGTTAGTACAAGTTATAGAAATTTTATATTAAAACCCCTCTTAATGTTTTTGTTTTATTTAGGGCTGTCAAAATTAACGCGTTAACGAGCGGTAATTATTTTTAAAAATTAATCCCGTTAAAATATTTGACGCAATTAACGCACAAATGCCCCGCTCAAACATATTAAAAGGACAGCAAAGTGAAAAGTGTACTTGTTGTGTTTTTTGGAGTTTTGCCGCCCTCTGCTGGCGCTTGGCTATAGGCTTCAGCATCCATGAGCATTGTGTAAGTAATTATTGACCTCAACAATGGTGGGCTACTAGTTTATTTTTTGATTGAAAATTTTACAAATTTTATTAAAACGAAAACATGAAGAGGGGTTTTAATATAAAATTTCTGTAACTTGTACTAGTTATTATCTTTTATTTATTTTCTATGAATTTTTATAAATATTTATATATTTTATTTATTTATGTATTTATATATTTTATTTATTTTTTTAAATTTATCTTTTAAGACCTACAAGTCTTTCTATCCATGGATCGCTTTAACAGAATGTTAATAATGGTAATGCCATCTTGTTGATATATTGTTATAATAAACAAATACAGTACTTATGTACCGTATGTTGAATGTATCTGACTTGTGTCTTATTTTTCCATTCCAACAATAATTTACAGAAAAATATGGCATATTTTATAGATGGTTTGAATTGCGATTAATTGCGATTAATTACGATTAATTAATTTTTGAGCTGTAATTAACTCGATTAAAAATTTTAATCGTTTGACACCCCTAGTTTTATTACAATTTGTAAAATATTCAATCAAAAAATAAACTAGTAGCTCGCCATTGTTGATGTCAATAATTACACCATGCTCACTCATTGTGCTTAAACCCATAAAATCATTTGGACCCAAGCGCCATCATAGGGCGCCAAATACCAAAAAACAAGTAACAAGCGGACATTACACTGCTGTCATTTTCATCTGTTTGAGCGGGGCATGTGCGTTAATTGCATCAAATATTTTAACGTGATTAATTAAAAAAATTAATTAACGATAATTTTGACAGCCCTAGTCATCAGCCATCGTGCTGTGACCGGGGAATTTAACGCACACAGCTTCCCGGGAAAATCCCGGACATTATACTAAGACGCGACCCGTGAAATGTCCTTTGTAATCTCCGTGTCAGTCAACTTGGGAAATTTTTTTCACATACAACTGCTGCGCATTTAATACAACAATTTACCCGGTGTTTCGGCGTGTGTGAAAGGGGCTTATGTTGTTTTACAATCTAAAAATGGGTTATCTTGAATCTGGAGTTGCTTGTTCCAATTTAAATATTTTGTGAAAAAACAATGTTGTAATGTTATGGCGCATTAATACGTTAGCATTAATAAATGGCATGAAAAATAAATGTTGTCATTATTTTAATAGACAAACTTAATTTGTCATATTAACACATTACTGTGTGATACATTGAACAAAATGGACCACAAATTTAATACTAAAAATGATTTTGATACAAATCCTGCCCAGTGCTGGCCCTGACTGGACAACATGTTTGCCATATCTGGGCCATACATTAATTTGGTTTCTGCTACTTTGGGCCAGTTCTGGCCCAAACAGTTTGCTGATCCGGCAAGTGGATGCAAAAGACACGGGGCGGATCTGTTTTACAAAATTGGGCCTAAATTTGCAGTACATTTGGCCCATATCCGCTTCAGTAATATTTTGCTATCTGGGGATCTTTTTCCATATAACATTGCACTATCTGTATGTACTGTATTTTTTAATTAACGTTTTTGATTCCTGATTCTTTTTTTCGGTCATGTTTTTTGATTCATTTTTTCTCTTACCTTTCCAATGTACTGGTAGTCACTTCCCGTGTACTCTTCTTGCAGGAAAAATTGATTCCACAGCCAGCCTCGCTTCACTCTCCTGGGTAAATTCTTATCCGGGACGCCATTTGAGGCTATTTCCTGTGATGAATCTGCCCTTGATCCATTCAAAGATAAAGCAAGGCTTAGCCATAGAAGACCTACCAATAGGATTCTCATTTTTAGTGCAGTCGTCCAAGTAGCATCCCTTTAAATTGTGAAGAGTCAACGTTTTCACTGGAAAAATAAACAGAAAGATTTCTGGAAAAAAAACAATCAATAAAATACAAATCAACAAAAATCATGAGCAAACTGCTAGAGAAAACTGTATTAAATCCTCTTTTCATTGAGTAATTTAATGAGTAATTACCAACATGCCTATAGACCCTACTCACATGACGTCACAACCAAGCCTCCCCGCCATATCGTCCGTCAACTTGTCGTGTTGACGCATTACCGCTATATAAATTCCTCCTATTATGGCGTGTTTTTCTGCTCGTTAACATTCATAATCAAAATGGTGAAGGCGTGTGTGGCGGTTGGTTGCAATTAGGGCTGTCCCAAACGACTAATTTTCTCCCGATTAGTCAGCCGACTATTTTTACGATTAGTCGACTAATCTAATAATTATTTTTTTGTTTTGTTTTGTTTTTTTTACTAATTTAGCAATGAAATTTTTGTTGACACTTAGCAATTCACAAAAAACATATTGGAACACTCAAATTATTTATTAAAGTACAAATAAACACGTAAATAACAATAATAAATCACAAATAAACAATGAGTTCAAATGCTGATAGAATTAACTAGTGTAGCATCCCGATTGAAAAGATGGTCTCTTAAACTGATGGTTTACAACTTTTATTCCATCCTTGATGTGAACACACTGTAAGAGCTACGGTGCACACAAATAAAGCAACAAAATTAGAAATTAACAAAAACTTTTCACCTTTTTCCTTTTAAACCTTATTTATATATCAATGAATTGCCTATATGAATTGCCTTTACCTTAATTTATTACCTTATCATTGACAATCTCTCCCTTGAGTGCAATCACTGTATATACTGTATATATTTATGACCTTTTAACCTTATATAATTTTCTATACCATAAAATAAACCATAACATGAAATAAACCTTTCAATTAGCATTAAGAACAATACTAATAGCACTTATAGGCCCATTGTCAATGAAACATTATTATTTAGTAAGGCGACAGCACCCTCTGGTGTACAAAAAAAAAAAAAAAAAAAAAAATACAAACTGCGTGAAGGCGCATGAAGTGTTTATTCACGGCCGACGTGCAGCCAAGCTTGGCATTGAAGAGACAGGACAGAAGAGTGTACTCTCCTTTGTTTCTATGAAATAAGGCAATGTTTTGGACACTCTGGTGCGCTTTTTTTGGCTTTGTGCCGCTTTCCCCGCTTGCAAACAGAGCATCCGACATTCTAACTTTCCACGCATATATTTTTTTAACCCTTCATTAACCGTCGACGGGATGTTGTGCTCGTCGACGGATTTACGTCATCGATGACGTCGACTATGTCGACTCGTCGGGACAGCTCTAGTTGCAATAACAGAGAAGATAGACGGAGAGACTTGAAGTTCTACCGTATTCCAAGAGACCCGGAGAGGAGAGCGAGATGGACTGCTGCAATTCGACGAGACAACCGGGCTCCAAACGATTACCACGGATTATGTAGTAGTCATTTTATATCTGGTAAGATGCATTTAATATTTATTTAGAGGGTTTTGGGCTGACAACCACAATTAAGATTATTGCGAGGCTAATCGCCGACAACATACAGTTTCAAATTCAAGATGCTTATTTCTTTCACCATCATTACATTTTGAATAATATTTAGCTGGTACCAAGTGAAAGAAGCTGGCCTCGTCTACGGATCATCAATTAAACAGGTGTGTCCAAACCTTTTGCTAAGAGGGCCAGATTTGGTGTGGTAAAAATGCGGGGGGCTACCTTGGCTGATTTACATAGAACAATATATTTAAACAAATTTTAGCAAGCCCTTCTGTGTGTCACATTTGCTTATTATTTTTTTTTAATTCATAATTTCAACAGTCTCGTCTTTGTGGCGTTCTCTTTCGACACTCGGGCTCTTGCGAAATACCGCTGCTGTGAAATGAAACTAGCTTCAAGTTGCTATAATTTCTCGCTGCGTATCTTCCCTGTAATGTTGTCGTACATGTCAGCGTGTCTTGTTCGGTAATATCATTATCGCGTCACTTCAAACTCTTTGAAAACAGCCACTGTCTCTTTGCAAATGAGGCAGACACAGTTGTTGCGTGTTTTATTGAAGAAATAGTCCAATATCCACCTATCCTTGAAGCGTCGGCCATCGCAGTCAACTTTTTTTTTTTTTTTTTTTGATTGTCGCCATTTTAGAAATCACACAGGGTAATGTTGCTTAGAGTGCTGCTCTTAAAGTTTTTCAAACTTTCGTGAGAATAGGCTGATTTTGTGTGGACAAGATAGTTGTAGATATCAGGGTAGCAGATGTCAGGCAGAGAGGGCGAAGACAGCGGGTCGAAAAATATCGATTTAGGCATCAAATATGGATCTGGCGAATGGATAGACTGAAGATTTTTCCACATAACGCTTTTTATGCAACGCATCCAATGAGTTTACAGCGTCTGAAAGCACCGGGGCTTCCATGAATTGCACTTATATTGCCCGACAAATTGAAACCATTGAGAATACGGATAAACAAAGACGGACAATATGGCGGCCGGATACAGCTACATGTCATTCTGTGACGTTGGTTAGTAGGGTCTATAGCAGGCGTGTCCAAAGTCCGGCCCGGGGGCCAAATGCAGCCCGTGGTCAAATTTCATCCGGCCCCCAGCCTCTGTCATAAAATCAATAACGTCTGGCCCGCACACAGACTGAACAAATTGGTCAGCAGTACTGCTACCAGCATATGAAGTATCTTACACACTAAATGCTGCTCCTCATTTACCCACGAAAAGGCAGCAGCACTCTAAGCAACATTCCCCCGTGTGACCCTTTACTCCCAATTTTCTAAAATGGCGACAATCAACAAAAAAAGAAAGTTGACTGCGACGGCCAACGCTTCAAGGATAGGTGGAAATTGGACTATTTCTTCACTAAAATACGCAACAACTGTCTACAGTCGCTGTTTTTAAAGAGTTAAATGTGAGGCGATATTCCCGAACAAGACACGCTGACATGTACGGCAAGATTACGGGGAAGATGCGTAGCGATTCGCGAGAAATTGAAGCAAGTTGAAGCTAGTTTAATTTCACAGCAGCAGTATTTCGCAAGAGCCCGAGAGTCGAAAGAGAACGCCACAAAGGCTAGATATACTGCCAAACGATTCCGTGGAATTGAGATTGTTGAAATGTATTCATTTAAAAAAATAATAAAGCATATGTGACACACAGAATGGCTTGCTAAAATTTGCTTAAATATATTGTTGTACATAAAGGACGTCAGCCAAGGTCGGCCCCTGACATTTTTACCACACCAAATTTGGCCCTCTTTGCAAAACGTTTGGACACCCCTGGTCTATAGAGTAGGATACTCAACTTCTACAGCACTCACACATATGACAGATGATTGGCTATCTGACATGGACCAACAGAACGTAACAGGAGCAGTACTATTAGATTTTAGTGCCGCTTTCGGTGTCATCGACCACAATATATTATTGAAAAAACTTAGGAGCTATGGCTTTACTTCATCTGCTATAGCTTGCTAACTAGCTTCTCAAATGCACAACAAATACAATGTGGAATTCCGCAAGGTTCTTCATTAGGACAAATAGCTATTTCATATGAACAGCAACTGACCTGACGATCAGTTAAGGTTGTAGAATTCCAATTTAATACCGCTACTATACGAATTAAAAAAAAAAAAAAAAAAAAAAAGCCGAATTCATGAAAAAAAGCGTACTAAAAAAATGGATAGATTTGAAATAAGTGAGCAAAAATCCTACGGAATCAGACGGTGGAAAAAAACTTATTTTACTTACTCACTAATTTCTCAAACCACTTAATGGAAGATAAATTATCACAAATTTTAAAACAAAATAGAAACATAATACATGTTGTGTGTGTTTATGATACACAAAATGATTGTTCACGTAATAACAATTACTCTTTACAAAAGTACTATTTTGTTTCAATTTTCGGCACTAAAACAGCCTAATGGGACATACTTTACATATGTGAGTGTATGTAGCCAGTAGCCACTTACCAGATTTAGCCAAGGGTTTGTCCTGAACAGACCTCTCAATCACTTTTATCAGTTGACTCACTTCAACTTCACTTTTCTTTGTTTCACTTCATGTCACAGCACTTTTCCAAACCCCTCACAGCTCAGGCCCACCCCCATCACACACACGTTCAAACACTATCGTGGAACTTCCGTTTACATTACAGAGTTGCATCCATTAATTTTTTGGGCTCCCGATTCCAACACCTGTACTGTTCTGATACTACATAAAATAAATAAATAAATAAAAATTAGGAGTTTAACAGTACACGCAAGTCACGGTTCAGTAAGTACCTTGGTACAAGGGTCACGGTTGGGTACGGGTTGGGTACAACAGGGAAAACAAAAAAGCTTTTTTTTGTTTTTTTTTAAAAATCACAGCATTTAAAAGTTTTTTTCTATTGGCTAAAACTAAAAAGCAGTTCTAATTAAAGTGCAAAATGAATAAAAGAAAACATAAATCTTGTGAATTTGTGTGTTTATTGCTGTTACATTGTTTAATTCACAGATTATGTGATAAAATACACAACACACCCTTTTTGTAAGGATCCACTGAGGTAACAGTTAATGTCAGATAGCATTTATTTACCCCGGTTCACTACATTTCTCAGTTTAATTAACGTTTACAGCAGTGTTGTTAATCTTACTTCAAAAAAGTAATTAGTTACAGTTACAGTGCAATCAAAAAGTCTCTGAAACTTTTGGAATTTCTCACATTTCTGCATGAAATCACCATCAAATGTGATCTGATCTTTGTCAAAATCACACAGATGAAAAAACAGTGTTTGCTTCAACTCAAACCACCCAAACATTTATAGGTTTTCATATTTCATTGAGGATAATTTGCAACTAATGACAGACGGGGGAAAAATAAGTCAGTGAACCATCACATTTAATATTTTGTGGTTCTCCCTTGGCAGCAATAACTTCAACCAGACGCTTCCTGCAGCTGCAGATAAGTCTAGCACATCGATCAGGACTAATCTTGGCCCATTCTTCCCACAAAACTGCTGTAGTTCAGTCAGATTCCAGGGATGTCTGGCACGAATCGCTGTCTTTAGGTCATGCCACAGCATCTCAATGGGGTTCAAGTCTGGACTTTGACATGGCCACTCCAGAATGTGTATTTTTTTCTTCTGAAACCATTCTGAAGTTGATTTACTTCTGTTTTGGATCACTGTCTTGTTGCAGCATCCATCCTCTTTTTAGCTTCAGCAGTGTGACAGACGACCTCAGGTTTTCCTGCAAAACATTGTGATAAACCTTTGAAATTATTCTTCCGTCTAGGCCCCGAGCAAGCAAAACAGCCCCAAATCATCATACTCCCTCCACCATGCTTCACTGTTGGATTGAGGTGTTGTTGTTGGTGAGCTGTTCCATTTTTCCTCCACATATGACGTTGGGTGTTACTCCCAAATAATTCAACTTTGGTTTCATCAGTCCACAAAATATTTTGCCCAAACTTATGTGGAGTGTGCAAGTGCCTTTTTGCGAACATGAAACGAGTGACAATGTTTTTTAGAGAGCAGTGGCTTCCTCCGTGGAGTCCTTCCATGAACACCATTCTTGGCCATAGTTTTACATATGGCTGATGTGTGCACAGAGATATTGGATTGTGCCAGTGATTTCTGGAAGTCTTTAGCAGACACTCGAGGTTTCTTTTTTACCTCTCTGAGTATTCTGCGCTGAACTCTTGGCGTCATCTTTGGTGGATGGCCACTCCTTGGGAGAGAAGCAACAGTGCCAAACTCTGTCCATTTTCTCTGACTGTCGATTGATGAACATCCAGACTTTCAGAGATAGTTTTGTATTCTCAGCTTCACACAAATCAACAATCTTTGATCGCAGGTCTTCAGACAGCTCTTTTGACCGAGCCATGGTGCACATCAGACAATGCTTCTCATCAAGACAATTCTCTCCAGGTGTGTGTTTTATAGTGGGCAGGGCAGCTTTAAACCACTCATCAGTGATTGGTCACACACCCGACTTAAATTGTTTGGTAAAAATTGGTTTCAATTGCTCTTTAAGTCTCCTTAGGCAGAGGGTTCACTTACTGCATTTTGACTATAAGTCATAGTTTTTTTTTCATAGTTTGGCTGGGGGTGCGACTTATACTCTGGAGCGACTTTTATGCGAAATTATTAACACATTATTATATGATTTCACATGTTATTTTGGTGTTTTGGAGTGACACTGATGGCTTGGTAAACTTGATAGCATGTTCTTTATGCTATAGTTATCTGAATAACCCTTAATAGCTATGTTACATTAACATAGCTATAACGGCCACGTTTGCAGTAAGGCTGCAGCTATCGATTATTTTAGTTGTTGATTAATCAATGAAGTAGTTAGTTCGAACAATCGAGTAATCGGATAAGGAACATAAAAAAATCAAAATACCTGAGTATAAAAAAAATAAATAAATGACGATCTATGTACAACAAAGAACAATTTGCTAAAGTCCGCTAGCTTAAATGCTATAGTAACGTTTTTATATTTTTATTTTTTACAATGCTCTTAACAAATGGTCCAGACACTTATTCCCACCTAATAAAAAAAAAAAAAAGCAAAATATACCTATGACCTAAATTACAAATGCATTAAAAAAAATCAGCTCACACAAAAACTTATGTTGGTCTTAACAGGGAGCAGCTGGATTCAGCCACGTGAAATGAAGCAGACTAGAGGGTAGTGTAGCCACCCAAATCAATAAAGCTAATGCAAACACTTTCAAAACAAACCATTACAACGCCACTTGAAACGAATACTCGAAGCAGCAAAATTTTATTTGAATCTTTTTCCTAATCGAATACTCAAGTTAATCGATTAATCGTTGCAGCACTAGTTCGCATTTCGTTGCTCATGCATCATGTAACATTATCATACTATACATTTATTCAGCATGTTGTTCACTATTGTATTTTTATTTTAAATTGCCTTTCTAGATGACATACCTGTTCTATGTGTTGGATTTGATCAAGTAAATTTCCCCCCAAAATGCGACTTATAGTCCCAAAAAAATGCGGTACTTATTTTTCTCCCTTTTGTCATTGTTTGCACGCTATCCTCATTAAAATATGGAAACCTATAAATGTTTGGGTGGTTTTAGTTAAAGCAGACACTGTTTTCACATCTGTGTGATTTTGACAAAGATCAGATCACATTTGATGGTGACTTTATGCAGAAATGTGAGAAATTTTAAAAAGTTCAGATACTTTTTCATACCACTGTGTGTATCTCTTTTCAATGCTAAATCTGAATAAATACATTGAAAACACACATAAGAAAAAAAAAAAAGTGTTTTTTTGTCGGTTCTACTTCCCGGTTTTTCACTTATCGCGAAACGAGGGCTCCCTGTAACGATGATGTCATTTTAGTGCCGTATCATTACCACAACACTCTTAGAAATACAAACTTCAACTCACCCCAATTAAACATAAAAGCACAAGAACTTTTCCTAAAATTGATATAGGCTCCTCTGGACTTTCATTAGTTAAACGCCAGGAAACAGACACCTCTGGGACACCCGAATGAACCTTGAAAGTGATACCGTGCCAGCCAGAAAGGGAAGTACATTCCTGTCAGGAAGTGGTGAAAAGTGGGCAAGGCCATCTTTTTTGTCTGATGGGGAATTATCTCTAAATCACTCAGCATCATGAGCAAAAAGTAAAATGCTCACACATCCTGTTTGTCAGCCGGGCAGGTCCGGCATTGTTTAAAATATACCTATTAAACATTCAAATTTGGGCATATAAATTCTAATGAGGTAACTTTTCATTTTCTAACCCTAACCCAAATCTGTCACTCCTGTTAAGAAAAAAATGTCATTCTTTTAAAATTCAACTTCTCCAATGAGGTCAGGAAACAGACACTTTCTGGGGAGTTGGTTTTGTCCAACGTGTCCTTGAAATGGACGCAATGACAGACAAAACAGGATGAGTCAGTAGTGATAAAATGGGAAAAGCCACATATTTGTTTGCAAACTCATCGGCTGCCGTTGACGGCACTAGATGTTCAAACCAGGGAAGTTAGAGGGGTGCTGGCGGGCGCACTCAGGCCTGGCCCACAATCAAACTCGACTGCATATTAACAGTCACATTAAGAAGGGTCAATATTTTTAACATTTTGGATGGAAATCCCAAGTTTAAATTGGTCCAGGGCAAAAGGGCAAGAATGTGAACACCATGTAGTGACGTTGTGTGCACATGTTCGCATACTATTCATAGGCGGAGTTTGACTTTTGGGGCAGGGGGGGCACAACATGTTGATGACCCCGAAACGCAGTGTCAGCAATAAAATTAACTTAAAAGAATATTTATAGTAATAAGTTGACAATGAGCGTTTTTAGTTTTCCATCATTCTTGAGGGGAATTCTAAATCAGGCTGCTAAGGAAATAATTTTCACCAAGATCGTCATCTGTTGAATATGGTACGCCCGCCGGTGTCTAGCCAATGTAGTTACCCCAGTTTAAAATTGTATCCCCTGGGCGGAGCCATATGGAGGTAGATTTGTGTTTTTGTTATTCAATCAAAAAAAAAAGTTGCTTCAATTAAAAAAAAAAAAAAAAAGATGCTTCAATCAAAACATATTTTCAACCCCAAAAAAGTCACTTCAATCAAAAAAAAAAAAGTGTTTGAATGCAAAAATAAATTTGAATCTCAAATGCACATGAACACTATTTTTATTTTATTTATATATATATTTTTTGGGGGGGGGGATTGAAGTCAAGCTGTTTTTGATTGAAATTAAGTTTATTGTTTTTATTGAAAAAACTTTTTCGATTGAAGTAATGCTGATTTGTGTTTGGGCCACATTTTGGCAAGGACATTTTTGTCTTTATTATTCAGTTAAAAAATAAATTGTTTAGAAAAAATATATATTTTCAAAAAGAAAAATCACTTCAATCAAAAAAAGAAAAATTTCAATCATGGAAAAAGTTTTTGAATGCGAAAAAATATTGGCGATTTGAACTCTTAATTTTTCATCGAAAAAGTTTTCTTTGATTGTAGCAATCCTTTTTGTTTTTGGGCCATATTATGGATAGGACATTTGTGTCCTAAATCATTTAATCCCCCCAAAAGTTGCTTCAATCCCCCCCCCAAATATTTTCAATCAAAGAAAAAAAATCATTTGAAAAATAAAATTGCTAGTCACGTGATATGTTCGAAAAATAATTTTGACCCATTATAAAAATATATATTTTTTGTTCATTTCATTCATTTTTGTTGCAGTTTTATTGCTTTACAACTTTTATATACAGTGGGGCAAATAAGTATTTAGTCAACCACTAATTGTGCAAGTTCTCCCACTTGAAAATATTAGAGAGGCCTGTAATTGTCAACATGGGTAAACCTCAACCGTGAGAGAATGTGGGAAAAAAAAAAAAACTAAAAATCACATTGTTTGATTTTTAAAGAATTTATTTGCGAATCATGGTGGAAAATAAGTATTTGGTCTATACCAAAAGTTCATCTCAATACTTTGTTATGTACCCTTTGTTGGCAATAACGGAGGCCAAACGTTTTCTGTAACTCTTCACAAGCTTTTCACACACTGTTGCTGATATTTTGGCCCATTCATCCATGCTGATCTCCTCTAGAGCAGTGATGTTTTGGGGCATTCATTTGGCAACACGGACTTTCAACTCCCTCCACAGATTTTCCATGGGGTTGAGATCTGGAGACTGGCTAGGCCACTCCAGGACCTTGAAATGCTTCTTACGAAGCTACTCCTTTGTTGCCCTGGCTGTGTGTTTGGGATCATTGTCATGCTGAAAGACCAAGCCACGTCTCATCTTCAATGCCCTTGCTGATGAAATCTCTCGATACATGGCCCCATTCATTCTTTCCTTTACACAGATCAGTCGTCCTGGTCCCTTTGCAGAAAAACAACCCCATGCTTCACAGTGGGTATGGTGTTCTTCGAATGCAATTCAATATTCTTTCTCTTCCAAACACGAGAACCTGTGTTTCTACCAAAAAGTTCTATTTTGGTTCCATCTGACCATAACACATTCTCCCAGTCCTCTTCTGGATCATCCAAATGCTCTCTAGCGAACCGCAGACGGGCCTGGACGTGTACTTTCTTCAGCAGGGGGACACGTCTGGCAGTGCAGGATTTGAGTCCCTGGCAGCGCATTGTGTTACTGATAGTAGCCTTTGATACTGTGGTCCCAGCTCTCTGTAGGTCATTCACTAGGTCCCCCCGTGTGGTTTTGGGATTTTTGCTCCCCGTTCTTATCATCATTTTGACGCCACGGGGTGAGATCTTGCATGGAGCCCCAGATCGAGGGAGACTATCAGTGGTCTTGTATGTCTTCCATTTTCTAATAATTGCTCCCACAGTAATTTCTTTACACCAAGCGTTTTACCTATTGCAGATTCAGTCTTCCCAGCCTGGTGCAGGTCTACAATTTTGTCTCTGGTGTTCTTCGACAGCTCTTTGGTCTTGGCCATAGTGGAGTTTGGAGTGTGACTGACTGAAGTTGTGGACAGGTGTCTTTTATACCGATAATGAGTTGAAACAGGTGCCATTTATACAGGTCACGAGTGGAGCCTCATTAGACCTTGTTAGAAGAAGTTAGACCTCTTCGACAGGCACAAATCTTGATTGTTTGTAGGTGACCAAATACTTATTTTCCACTCTAATTTGGAAATAAATTATTTTAAAATCAAACAATGTGATTTTCTGTTTTTTTCCCCACATTCTGTCTCATGGTTGAGGTTTACCCATGTTGACAATTACAGGCCTCTCTAATCTTTTTGAGTAGGAGAACTTGCACAATTGGTGGTTGACGAAATACTTATTTGCCCCACTGTATATAGGAAAGTCAATTACATGCAATGGCACTTTTCGGCCACCAGGGTGCGCCTGCCCCCCCTTAAAATCCACTTTTGCTATTGTTAGATATACGCTGAAACGCATGAAAAAATTCACTCCTCCATTAACAGAAGTGTAATCACAGTTAAGCCGAGACCTAGTTTGTGTGAGTGTTTCCGTTCTTTTCACTATGGTCTTCCCTGCAGGGGTTGATTACAGTGGATTATAATCAATTAAGTTGATTTAAGCGTACAGCACGTACGAGTATGCCTTTGTCCTCCGGTCCATCTTTGCACAGATGGTAGAGAGGCGCGCTTTGGAGAAGCACGACTTAATCCCTCCAACACATGGTGGGCTTAATCGGAGCAACTTGAGTGTTTGTGCGCTGCAAATGTTCTAAACTAATGTTAAAAAGTTATACAATGACTATAAAATTCAGTTATTGTTATTCAGTTATTATTATGGAAAGGCAAGAGGGCCTAGAATTATTATTAGGCACACACATTTTAACAAAAGTATATAGTTCATATGAACTGAACCATTTTAAATATGTTGGTGACAAAAATACAGGGCGATTTGGTTACAATGATGCCCTCTATTGATGTCAATGTACTTGGATTCCATTGACGCATATGTGATCGATGCCATTGAGGGCCATGGACGTCCAAATTTTTTCCAATTCATTTTCACTGGCAAAAAAAAAACAATGTCCCCAAATTATCATGAAAAACATGATATCTATCATGTAAAAATGCGGTAGCATCATGTAAAAATATGATAATTATCGTAGAGCAACTTGATTATCATGTAAAAACATAAGAATTTTAATGCGAAAACGTGATAATTATCATGAAAAACTGAGATCGTATCATTTAAAAACATGATAATTATCACGTAAAAAACTTGATAATCATTATGTTAAAAAGTGAAGTACCAGGTAATAAAGTGATTAATATCATATAAAAATGCAATAACTATCATGTAAAAAAGTAATAATTATCACGTACAAATGTGTTAATTATATAAAAAAACGTGATAATTATCATGAAAAACGTGATAACTATCATGTGAAAATGCGATACCAGCATGTAAAAGCATGATCATTATCAAGGAAAAACTCGATAATCATCATGCAAAAATGTGATATAATGTAAAACCGTAATAATTATCATGCAAAAATGTTATAATCATCATGTAAAACTCAGATTGTATCATTTAAAAACAATTATCATGTAAAAACTTGATAATATCATGAAAAAAACGTGATAGTATCAGGTAATAACATGACTACTATCATATAAAAATGCAAGAACAATCATGTAAAAATGCAATAATAATATCATGTACAAATGTGGCAATTATCATGTAAAAATGTGATAATTATCATGTAAAAATGTGATAATCATCATGTAAACAGATCGTATCATTCAAAAACAATAATAATCACATAAAATCTTGGTAATCATCATGTAAAAACGTGATCGTATCAGGTAATAATGAGATTACTATAATATAAAAATGCAATATCTATCATGTAAAAACGTAATAATCATCATGTACAAATGTGATAATGATCATGAAAAACGTGATAACTCATGTAAAAACGCAGTAACATCTTGTAAAAATATGATCATTATCACGGAAAAACTTGATAGTTATCATGCAAAAATGTGATATAATGTAAAACCGTAATAGTTATCATGTAAAAACGTGATAATTATCATGTAAACCGTGATCGTATCATGTAAAAACCTGTTCGTATCATGTAAAAATGTGACCGTATCGTGTAAATTTTTTATCACGTAATAACATGATTACTATCATACAAAAATGCAATAACTATCATATAAAAACGTAATAATTATCACGTACAAATGTAATTATTATCATGTAAAAAATGTGATACTTATCATGAAAAACGTGATTACTATCATGTAAAAAACGCAATAGCATCATGTAAAAACATGATCATTATCACAGAAAAACTCGATAATTATCGCGTAAAAATATGATATGTAAAAATGTAATAATTATCATGTAAAAACGTGATGATTATCATGTAAAAACTTGCTCATATCATGTAAAATTGTGACCGTATCGTGTAAAAATTTTATCGTATCATGTAATAAGATAGTTACTATCATATAAAAAATGCAATAACTATCATGTAAAAACATAATTATCGTGTTCACATGTGACAATTATCATTTAAAAATGTGATACGTAATTATCATAAAAAACGTGATAACTATCATGTAAAAAATGATTTTTTTTTTTCGGATGGCAGCAATACGCTCCCATAATTGTTGTCAATTGGAGGTGGGCGACAATAATTTGAGGGCTGAGGTTGAGGTAAAAGAAAAAAAAAAAAAAAACATAGAATCACTTTCAACTACAAAAGAAAGCAAATAATTGATGATAATCTTTAAATACGCTATGATAATTTGAAAATTAATATAAAACAAATGTTGAAATTCAAGAACGGATGACATGACAGAGTCCTAGGGGGGAGGGAGATGACAAGATTAAGGGATAGAGGCAGCCAAAGAGGGAGAAACACACACTAAGAGAGGATGAGGAGCAAGACGGAGCATTTAGTGACCTCCGCAAATAAAGGAAATTGACCCGAACTGGAAGATTTGGATCCAATTCAGCAGGTTGGTTTCATGTACGTAGTAATAGGTTATCAGTCCTAACTTAACATGTTGATTATACCTTCGTGTTTTTGCAAAAATTCTGCATTCCAGAGTTATCATTACTTCATTGCAGTAATCATGTTATTGGACCCCCCCACCGCACCCCCCACGACTTTTGCACCCTCAGTGCATCGTGGACTTTTAAAAATATATGAAAGAGTTTAAACATATCTATGTACACCTTATTTACATCTATGTATGTATGTACACTTACACACATAGTAGTATCATATGTAAGAGACATTAAGCCTGATGTGAAAATTCTGATCTCCCCTTTAAATTCAATTATCGGAAAGCCAATTACCCTAATTTTCAGACTATAAGCCGCTACTTTTTTCCCTCATTTTGAATCCTGCGGCTTATAGTCCAGTGCGGCTATTTGATGATTTATTTGAGTTAATAGATAAGACTTTATTTGACAGCGGCATCATAAGACTGTTATAAGAACGTCATAATTATGACATGACACTATCATGGGCATTACTGAATGCTAATGACAGATGTCAATATGTGTCATGTGGCATATTATGTCACTAATGTCACTCCATTTACGTCCAGCTCAGATCTTTTACGTCCATTCAAAAGTGAGATCATTTCCTGGATGACACTAACCGACATCTATTATAAGCATTCAATAATGCTTATCACAGTGTTATGTAATAATTATGACAGTATTATGGCATCATTATCCAAGAAAATCTTACCAAATACAATAGCTAGCAATTAATGAAACAACTGATACAGTAACTGAAGAACTAATTAGCACAGAACATGAATTTTGATTGTTATTTACATCTGTAGTGCCGCAATGCATGCTAGGAGGAATGTTGGATGACAACAGTGTTGACAGAAGGTGGCAGCAGAGGTTGACTGTTTCCCCCAAGGGAGCAGTGATGGCCAAATGAAGATTTTTGAAACAATAAGGCTTTGCAGCCAATTGGTTCAAGGCTTCATGGTGGCTCATTTAGTTTCATGACAGTCTTATAATGCCATTGTCAAATGAAGTGTTAACGGTTAATATCTTTTGGTGTAAATATCCCATTATACAATGAGGACAACTGCGGCTTATGGTCCAGTGCGGCTTATCAATGGACAAATGCCGTTTTCATGTCAAATTTGGTGGGTGGCGGCTTATAGTCAGGTGCGCCTTATAGTCCAGAAATTACGGTACATGCGACGACATTTTTTGGTTGTCATTCTTATATTGAGGCTGCAAAGGGAGAAAAACTGGCAAAAGTGACCGATAAATTACTTTTTAAGTAACTTAGTTACTTTGATAATAAAGTACCGTAATTTTCGCACTATAACGCGCACCGGACTATAAGACGCAGCTGTTATTATTATGGGATATTTACACCATAAGATATTAACCGGTAACACTTTATTTGACAGCAACATCATACGACTGTTAAATGAACCACCATGAAACTTTAAACTAAATGAATGCAAAGCTTCATTGCTTCAAGAAGCTTCATTTGGCCATCACTGCTCCCTTGGGGAAGACAGTCAACCTCTGCTGCCACCTACTGTCAACAGTGTTGTTGTCCAACATGCCTCCTAGCATGCATTGCAGCAAAACAGATGAACAAAAAAAATCAAAACTCATGTTCTGTGCTAATTATTTCTTCAGTTACTGCTCCAGTTGTTTCATTAACTGCTAGTTATGGTATTTGGTAACACTTTGACAGTGGCGCTATTAGACCATTATAATTATGATATGACACTGTCATGAGTATTAATGAATGCTTATACCATATGTTTTTTGTAGGGCTGTCAAATGATTAAAATTTTTAATCGAGTTAATTACAGCTTAAAAATTAATTAAACCGCAATTAATCGCAATTCAAACCATCTATAAAATATGCCATATTTTTCTGTAAATTATTGTTGGAATGGAAAGATAAGACCCAAAACGGATATATACATTCAACATACGGTACATAAGTACTGTATTTGTTTATTATAACAATAAATCAACAAGATAGCATTAACATTATTAACATTCTGTTAAAGCGATCCATGGATAGAAAGACTTTTAGTTCTTAAAAGATTAATGTTAGTACAAGTTGTATAAATTTTATAGTAAAACCCCTCTTAATGTTTTCGTTTTAATAAAATTTGTAAAATTTGCAATCAAAAAATAAACTAGTAGCCCGCCATTGTTGATGTCAATAATTACTTACACAATGCTCATGGGTGCTGAAGCCTATAAAATCAGTCGCACCCAAGCACCGGCAGAGGGCGGCAAAACTCCATAAAACACAACAAGTGAGCGTTTCACTGTACTGTCATTTAAATCTGTCTGAGCGGGGCATCTGCGTCAATTGCGTCAAATATTTTAACGTGATTAATTTTAAAAAATTAATTAACGCCCGTTAACGTTAATTTTGACAGACCTAGTTTTTTGTCATCCTGCGAATTATCTCAATTTTAAATGGAAGTAAAAGATCCGAACTAGACATAAATGGAGTTAATATGAATAAAATTAAAATGGACATAATAAATCAACAAATAAGCTGCACTGGACTAAAAGCCGAAGGATTCAAAATGAAGGAAAAAGTAGGGGTTTATAGTCCATAAATAATCAGTAAAGTAACCAGATTACCTTTTTGAGGCGTAATCAGTAATTAAATTACGGTTTGGTTCGTAGACAATCCAGCAATGTGAGGCGGGGAAGCCAGTCTTATTTAAATCAGCTATATGTGTGGATATGTTGACGTCCTATTCTATGCTACCTGATCGCCAATCCTGGCACGGACAATCTCTCAACCTGAATGTGTCTAATTGCACCAAGCAAAACAGTTCTATCCTGTGGCATGCAATCTATACAGCAAGTATGCAAAACACACAATTCCTCACTCTTATTCGTAATTTCTCATTTGCTCTAGATGTCCAAGTTGACTTACAAAGAAGACCTGAAAAGAAATAGCAATTCAAGCCAAATCAGATTCCTATTCTTCTTCCTCTTGGCTCTCGAAATACTCAACAATTTCTCCCTGATGATCAGATGGGAACATGCCACCATCTTTCTTTTATGCTGCTGTTTCCTGTTGGACTACGCTTCCACCGATCGTCACTGTCCTCAGCGCCGGTTGAGGAAAAAAGGCGGGCCGAGGCCGAGACACGGAAGGTCACACGTACCGCGTATTAAAAGAGGTTGGGTTTGGAACCAGTTCTTTGTGCTGGAAGAATACACCGGCTCTGAACCACAGTATGTTGGTAAGGTACGTTCTTATAAGTAATCTTTTCATGTCTTGCTGACGATTCAGAGAAAGCTTTAAGCTTTTTTATGGTAAATTAGAAAAAAAACAGCAACCTCATAAAAGCCAGTGTTCACATTGTGGATCATGTGGGCCACAGTATTAACATTTTTTATAGTCTACAAGACCCAAAATGTGATGTCCACATATGACTCTATTGTGATAACATTAACATTTTTGAAAAAAAAAAAATATACAGTGGGGCAAATAAGTATTTAGTCAACCACTAATTGTGCAAGTTCTCCCATTTGAAAATATTAGAGAGGCCTGTAATTGTCAACATGGTTAAACCTCAACCATGTGAGACAGAATGTGGCAAAAAAAAAACAGAAAATCACATTTTTTGATTTTTAAAGAATTTATTTCCAAATCATGGTGGAAAATAAGTATTTGGTCAATACCAAAAGTCAATCTCAATACTTTGTTATGTACCCTTTGTTGGCAATAACGGAGGCCAAACGTTTTCTGTAACTCTTCACAAGCTTTTCACACACTGTTGCTGGTATTTTGGCCCGTTTCTCCATGCAGATCTCCTCTAGAGCAGTGACGTTTTGGGGCTGTCGTTGGGCAACACGGACTTCCAACTCCCTCCGCAGATTTTCAATGGGGTTGAGACCTGGAGACCTTGAAATGCTTCTTACGAAGCCACTCCTTTCTGGCTTTGATCATTGTCATGCTGAAAGACCCAGCCACGTCTCATCTACAATGCCCTTGCTGATGGACGGAGATTTTCACTCAAAATCTCTCGATACATGGCCCCATTCATTCTTTCCTTTACACAGATCAGTCGTCCTGGTCCCTTTGCAGAAAAACAGCCCCAAAGCATGATGTTTCCATCCCCATGCTTCACAGTGGGTATGGTGCAATTCAGTATTCTTTTTCCTTCAAACAAGAGAACCTGTGTTTCTACCAAAAAGTTCTATTTTGGTTTGATCCGACCATAACACATTCTTCCAGTCCTCTTCTGGATCATCCAAATGCTCTCTGGCGAGCCGCAGACGGGCCTGGACGTGTACTTTCTTCAGCAGGGGGACAAGTCTGGCAGTGCAGGATTTGAGTCTCTGGTGGCGCGTTGTGTTATTGATAGTGGCCTTTGTTACTGTGGTCCCAGCTCTCTGTAGGTCATTCACTAGGTCCCCCCGTGTGGTTCTGGGCTTTTTGCTCACCGTTCTTGTTATCATTTTGACGCCACGGGGTGAGGAGGGAGTTGAAAGCCCGTGTTGCCCAACGACAGCCCCAAAACATCACTGCTCTAGAGGAGATCTGCATGGAGGAATGGGCCAAAATACCAGCAACAGTGTGTGAAAAGCTTGTGAAGAGTTACAGAAAATGTTTTACCTCCGTTATTGCCAACAAAGGGTACATAACAAAGCATTGAGATGAACTTTTGGTATAGACCAAATACTTATTTTCCGCCATGATTTGCAAATAAATTCTTTAAAAATCAAACAATGTGATTTTCTGTTTTTTTCCCCCCACATTCTGTCTCTCATGGTTGAGGTTTACCCATGTTGACAATTACAGGCCTCTCTAAAAATGTTCAAGTGGGAGAACTTGCACAATTAGTTGTTGACTAAATACTTATTTGCCCCACTGTATATTTTAAAACTTTTCTATAAATGAATAAATACAATTATATATTAACAGGATATTACTAGAAATTAAATTAAAATGAATCTAAAACCAAATACAATCTGGTTGTGACTACCAATAATACTCTTATGCTGCCTTCATATGGTCTCGTAATTATAGTAAATACCACTTGTCGGGTGGAAAGTGCACATGAATGCCCCCTCAAATCGTATTTGGTACTGGAGAATTGGGATTTTATTATGATACCTGAGTTTCCCAGATGGTCGGACCTTCTACTTTTCAAAATAGCGGCGCATGAACAAGAAGTAATGAATGCTAAGAAACTTTGTTGTTTTAAGAAAATTTATCATCAATTTGCACATGTTTTTGACACCGACATAATAGTGTTGTATACACACTTTAAAAACTCGAAATATTGAGTTGATAAGTTAGTGTTTTGCACACACAACAAAAGGACGTCCATGTTGGCATTTTTTTTTTTTTTTCAACAACAACAATACTACATGAACAGGATGCGCTCATAATTACCAGCTAGCAAGTGGTAAGGATCATCTTTCCCAGAGCATGTGAAGGCACCATAAAACTGATAAATAATAAATAAAATAGCTTTAACAAAAACAATTTTTAAAATTCTCTTTTTCTGTTCTCAATGAAAAAAAAAGAATGAATATTTTAGAACAATTTGTCTTTTTTTAATTTAAACTATTAAAAAAAAAACTAAAATACATACATTCCACACTATTTACCGATTCCACCTTTTTATGTTTTTTTTTCATTTTAAAAATTATGAAAAACTAAGTAGTTCAAACATTAAAAAAAAAAATAATTGAAGGAATATTAAGATTCTCATCTCATTGTCTTCAACTGACAACGATAGACGTCCAATTAATTTAAATGCTCATCTTTTAGCGCCACTGACGTTCATTCATTCAGCCTAAAGGAATCTGACCTTTTAGCCAGATTGCTGGAACCATGCCAGCCGAACTGGCGCAGCTCCAGCGACCCGGGCCGGCAAGATTCCAAAAACCCGGCAAAAAGGCCGAACCCCACCCGTTTACCTGAGGGGCAGTTTACATGGCGACTCTGCGACACAAAGACGCAATGACTGAGTAGCGGACTCGCCTCGCGTGCGTATGGTGTCGGCGAAGACGAAAAATTCTGAATCCTGCCTCCAAAGTGGAAGAATCCGATTGCCGGTGATTGAGGGTGGCTTCATCGGCATGCATATCAAAGGCTCCCGCGGCGCGAGACCGCGACGTTAACGTCAGCACCAGTGTTGTCAGTAACGCGTTACTGTAACCTGATTACTTTTTTCAGTAACGAGTAATCTAACGCGTTCATTTTTCTACACCAGTAATCTGATTAAAGTTAAGTTTCCATAGTGTCTCTGCGTTACTATTTTTTCATCGCCTCATAACGTATGTAAAACGAAGATGATTGTAGTCATGTACGAAGAGCATTTTGAATAGAAAATGCTAAAATAAAAGGTTCCCGGTACGTGTTTCCATGACAACCTCTTAGCTATTTCCTGTTTTGGTCTCGTGTCACATGTGTTGTGGGACTGAAGGGGTGGGCCAGGCGGGTGGACATTGGAGTCGAGTGTTGACACGTTGTGAGGAAATGTTGATCTGTGGATATCCATGAATGAAGGTGAGTATTTTTCCTTCATTCTGGAGGGTATCAGCAAAAGGTTGGACTTCCTACATGCGCGGCAGCTTCGTAGCTTTGCTGTAGCAACGACGGGCAGTCATCGCACCAAGTTGGCAAGCTTTGTTTACGTCATATGCGTGTTGCACATTTATGCCGTGAGGTGATGTGTTCGTTTAGCATCTGTGGGATGTGTTGTAAGTCCGATTGAGCGTAAAGCGCTTAGTTGCCGCCACGTTTTGTGGCCAAATTGACCGCGCGTGTGTTGAGAGGACTACTTCCGGGTTGTGGACGCGCATCCGCGCCCACCACCTTTGCAATTTTGTGCAGTCAGTTTGCATTGTTTTACATTGGCACTGATATGCTGTTAACCATAAGCCGAAATTCAGAAGTTCTGACATTAGGCTTAATCTTAGAGTTAGCGGGGTTTAATTGGTCGGTGGAGTTGATTTCAACAAATTCCAAGCAGTTTGTCAGATATTTCTTAGTTTCAGGGCTCCGGAGTGGCGAAGCTAGCGCGAAATTCTGATATTCCCCATTAAATTCAATCGTCGGAAAGTCAATTACATGTGATGACATTTTTCTGTTGTCATTCTTATGTTGAGGCGGCAAAGGGAGAAAAATGGGTAAAAAGTAACTGATAGATTACTTTTAAAGTAACTTAGTTACTTTGATAATGAAGTAATCAGTAAAGTAACTAGATTACTTTTTTGAGGCGTAATCAGTAATCAGTAATTAGATTACTTTTTCAAGTAATCTGTCACAACACTGGTCAGCACTCGTACACGTCACATTGGGCGTGCGCAGCGGTGCTACTCAACATTAAAAACAGCAAAAGTGGTGGAATGTCGGCTTTAATTTACTGTTTTAATAAAATTTTAGATTAAATATGTTGAATGTTTCTATGCGTTACTATATTGGTCGAAAAGTCTGAGGGAGACGGACTCACCGAGACGACAGAGCAGAGCAGGAGTGGGGAGGAAGCTAGAAAGTTGTGACGCCGAGCAAACGCGATGCTAGGTAGCTCCAATAATACATGTTGTAGCCGATAGCCTACAAACTACGCCCGCATGTTATGGTAGATATGGTAGACATGGTAGATATCACGTGTACTGTACATAGATATAACTAGATGCAAAATGACAGACATGGCACTAAATGCGTTAGTAGACAGCGCCATCTTAAAGCAGTACTTTTTAGGACGGCTCTGTTGTAGAGAACCTTCCAAGCGAACCCAAGTAACTTTTTATCTAAAATACTTCTAAATCGGCAAAATCTTGACTTGAATCTATCTTTAAATGATGAAACAGTTTTAAAACTTTCATATGTCGAAAGTAGAGAGAAGGGAACTAATGCAATAATGGGAGCAATTTTAACAACTTTTAACAGTTGATTCAGGGTAAAGGGTAAATTAGGGTAAAGAATTGGGCTCGGGCCAATTTTACCAAATACCTTCACAAAAAACTTCACATAATGTGGCCAATGTTTTTTTTTTTTTTTTTGGTGGAACAAAAAAAAGTAATTATCACCAATTACTTTGCCAAGTAACTAATTACTCTTACATTCAGGTAAATGAGTTACTAACACAATTACTTTTTGGGAGAAGTAATTTGTAACTATAATTATTTACTTTTTTTCAGTAAGATTAACAACACTGAGAAGGACCCAGGCGAGGTTCTAAGGTCACCATATCACAAGTCAACAAAAGGTTTCCGAGAAAAAAAATGACTGTTATTGTTGTCAATGCTACGCAATGAGTTAAGAAAGTAGTTCATATTCGCTTATTTTTCCCATTTTTAAACTTAGTTTAAAAAAAAAAAAAAATTAACAAAAACAACAGAAAAGGACAAAAACCGGTAAATATTTACTGTGTGTAATTTTATTCATTCATAAATCTGTCAAAATGAATTGGACGTCTTGCGCTGTCAATGGTAGCCAATTTGTCAATTTAAAGAAAAAGATTTTAGTTACTTATTTGGTTATTTCAGTTATGGTTATAATCTGTTATTTCATCCGTTAGCTCCACACGGATATGGACCAAGGTGACAGTGAAGTGAAGTACACTCTTTCAGGAGAAGGAGCTGGATCTATCTTTACCATTGATCAAATTACAGGAGACATACATGT
Organism: Corythoichthys intestinalis; assembly: GCF_030265065.1. Classification (NCBI taxonomy): domain Eukaryota; kingdom Metazoa; phylum Chordata; class Actinopteri; order Syngnathiformes; family Syngnathidae; genus Corythoichthys; species Corythoichthys intestinalis. The sequence goes on along the minus strand of NC_080408.1, from coordinate 2,954,987 downwards.
TCTGGTGAAGCTCGACAGGTCAGTTTTGACATTCCGTTTCTTATACAAGTTTGAAATGAGGTGAGGTTATCTTGCGTGTTTTGTGAAAAATATATCCAAACGCCTAGTTCATTTGACGTGGGAGTGTTGACAGCGAATGAACATTCATTCACTGTCTGAAAGAAAAGGAGAACATTTCCAGTGGCGGTTTTAGGGGTGGGGTGAGAAGGGCACTGGCACTAAAACCAGTTCTCCTATGTTCTCCTTTGCATGGCAGAGAAGAAAAGTCCCAGTACATCCTCAAAGCCCAAGCCAAAGACGTCAGAACGGATCTTCCTTTGGAACCCGAGTCAGAATTCATCATCAAGGTTCAGGACATTAATGACAACGAACCGCGATTTCCCGATGAACCGTACGTTGCCATCGTCCCCGAGATGTCTCCAACAGGTACTGCCCATCGTTTTCATTCAATTCTACATTTTAAAACAGTCACGTATACACGTATAGTGGTATGAAAAAGTATCTGAACCTTTTGGAATTTCCCACATTTCTGCATATAATCACCATCAAATGTGATCTGATCTTCGTCAAAATCACACAGATGAAAAAACAGTGTCTGCTTTTACTAAAATAACCCAAACATTTGTAGGTTTTCATATTTTAATGAGGATAGTATGCAAACAATGACAGAAGGGGGCAAAATAAGTAAGTGAACCATTACATTTAATACTTTGTGGTTCTGCCTTCGGCAGCATTAACTTCAACCTGACGCTGCCTATAGCTGCAGATCAGTCTAGCACATCAATCAGGACTAATTTTGGCACATTCTTCTATACAAAACTGCTGTCAGATTCCTGGAATGTCTGGCATGAATCGCTGTCTTTAGGTTATGTCACAGCATCTCAATGGGGTTCAAGTCTCGATTTTGACCTGGACACTACAGAATGTATATTTTGTTCTTATGAAACCATTCTGAAGTTGATTTACATTTGTGTTTTGATCAATGTCTTGTTGCAGCATCCATCCTCTTTTATCTTTAAATGTCCTGCAAAACATCCTGATAAACTTTGTATTCATTCTTCCATTAATGATTGCAAGTTGTCCAGGCCATGAGGCAGCAAAACAGCCCCAAATCATGATGCTCCTTCCACCATGCTTCACGGTGGGGATGAGGTGTAGATGTTGGTGATCTGTTCCATTTTTCACACATGATGTTGCGTGTTACTCCCAAAAAATTCAACTTTGTTTCATCAGTCCACAAAATATTTTGCCAAAACTTCTGTGGATTGTCGAAGTGCCTTTTTGCACATTAAACAAGCAACAATGTTTTGATATATTGGACTGTGCCAGTGATTTCCGTAAGTCTTTAGCAGACACTGTAGGGTTCTTTTTTACCTCTCTGAGTAATCTGCTCTGAACTCTTGGCGTCATCTTTGGTGGATGGCCACTCCATAGGAGAGAAGCAACAGTGCCAAACTCTCTCCATTTATAGACAACTTCTCTGACTGTTGATTGATGAACATCCAGAATTTCAGAGATGGTTTTGTATCCTGACCCAGCTTTATTCAAATCAATAATCCTTGATCCCAGGTCTTGCATCCCAGGTCAGACAGCTCTTTTGACCGAGCCATGATGAATATCAGACAATGCTTCTCATCAAGACTTTTCTTACCAGGTGTATGTTTTATAGTGGGCAGGGGAGCTTTAAGCCACACATCAGTGATTGGGCACACACCTGACTTAAATTGTTTGGTTAAAAATAGTTTTCAATTGCTCTTTAAGTCTCCTTAGGCAGAGGGTTCACTTACATATTTTCCCCCTTCAATCACTGTTTGCATGCTATCCTCGTTAAAATATGAAAACCTATCAATTTTTGGGTGGTTTTAGTTAAAGCAGACACTGTATTTTCAACTGTGTGATTTTGACAAAGATAAGATCACATTTGATGGTGATTTTGTGCAGAAATGTGAGAAATTCCAAAAGGTTCAAATACTTTTCCATACCACTGTACTTTCCCGTACGTATATTTCTATTCCTTTTGCTTGAAACTGTAGTTAAGTGAAACATATGTACACAGGCAAAGCCTGATTTAGTGGCCCATCTGTCTGCCAAATGCTATTGCTATGAGTTAATTTAACAATCAGAGTCTTTAGTTGCTAAGCTGTTAATACTTTGCTAAGTGCAAAGTCCTGTCTTTTACAGTTTAAGCATGTCTTGATCTTTAGCTAACTCAAATGTGTCCAATGTACCAGTTAGTGTTAACTTTGAAGACTAGTCATGATTGGTCTGTGTAGTTGTTGAGTTTCCCTGGAGGATCCTTTTTTCATCCTGGTTACATATAATTAACAGTTTTCCGTAATGTATTTTTGCTGCTATAACAGTCAGGGCCGGCCCTGGGCATGGGGGAGCTTAGCGGTTGCCTTGGGTGTCATCTCGTGGAGGGTTGAATCAAATATTTCCCAAACTAACATACATTTTAATAGCTACATATTATCTAGAAATATTAACAACAATATAACACCAAAATAATAAAAAATTGGCATTAAATCAAAGGTTATTCAAACTCACGGTTTCAGAACAGAACTAAAATGATCACAAACTAAATAGCAAATAGCTAGCTAGTTAGTGTAGCTAGCTAGTTTAGGGTGAGCAAACGTCCTCTTTTGCCCGGACAAGTCCTACTTTCACGTAGTATCCTCGTCGTCCGGGTGGGTTTTATAAATTCATAAAAACGTCCGGTTTTGATGATTTTTCACGGGACCAATTTGAAGAGAATCCCTCTGGCCGCTGGGTGGCAGCCCCTGCCTGCGATGACATGGCTCCTAGTAGTAGGTAGTGTTGTATCGGTCGTGAACGATTCGTTCTTTTTGAACGAATTGTTTGGGTGAACGAGACCGAACTAATCAACTTCTGCACTGATTCGTTGAAGTTGGGGCTTGTTAGCTGTGTGGGAGGACGTTGAGCAAGCGGCAGCGTCTTCTGACATCGCACACGACCAATCAGATGCCAGCCTCATTGCGGGCAGAGGAGGGAGCGGAAACAGAATCAGGGCGTCTGTCTCTCACTTCCACGTGTGGCCAATAAGCAGCCAGCGTGCACGCAGGGGGCAAGACTGAGTTATGTCACTTCCCGTTCACTTACTCGGTCCTCGGGCTCGTGACCGAGCTTGTTGCTAACTTGGCTTTCCAGTCATGCGGTGAACGAGTCAAAAAATGAAAGGAAATGACTTTGTCACATATTTGTTAATGTGAAGCCTATCATATGCTGCTCAAACAGACAAAAACACCACACAAAACTAGCGAGTATGGTTTAGTGTACGACTTTTCTCAACAGACTCGGCACTACATAAGTGACGACATACTATCAAATTTACAGTAGTTTAAAACACTTTCGCGGGTAGCTACGAGGCAAGCAAAAGCTGAGCTGCGGTTGCGTGACGGCAGTGCAGGGGGGTGAGAACTGTCGTTGTATGGAGGCTTCAAGGGAGCAATGTCTAACTCATATGTGCACAGAAAAAAGAATATTTAGTATGATCACCATAATACTGATTTGCAATGAAACTATATACATGTCCATTTTTTCGGATTGTTTTTTTTTTCGTGTCAGAGCGTGTCGTGTGTGGTTGGTTTGACAAATTATGTCCATCCATCCATCATGTGCTACTCAAGCGCCCAAAAACAACGCACGCGGGTACGGGAGATGTCGCAATATGACTACATTTTTCTTAACAGACTAATGAGAGTAGAAAGGCGACATCGTAAAGAGCAAACAATTATTTCTCGTCAGCATTTGACGATCTGAGATGCGGGGACGACAGGGGAGCTGACCGGATTATTTTATTTATTAATACCAGTGATTTGCATTGAAACCGGGTCAAAATGTAGTATTGTTTTAATTTCAGAGCAACACATTTGACAACTAGCTATTTACACTTTAGTTTTAACAATAGTTACCAAAAGTAATAGTGATGAGCATAAAAACAAAAACACAACAGAGCGTGAGGTAAATATGATGTGTTGGTGGTTCCATATTTAGAAATTAAACTTTCGATTTATTTTTATTTTCGTGACAGCAAGCATGCCGCGTTGGCTGGTAGTAGCAGCATTGTTTATGTGATCAAGATCATGCTAAAGAAAGTCCGTGCGCCCCCGACCCCAAACCCCCACTCTACCCACAAAAGGAAAGTGTTTGACCGTGTCCTAAATCGAAATGCAAGCACAAGCCATGACTTTGATCCCATAGAAATACGACAGACGACGCGGAAGTTCTCCCTCGCTTTTGCAGGTAGGGAGACGAGGCTGGGAAAGCAGAATGATATCGTCTGTCACTCATTTCTGAAACTACAACGAGCAGTCAATGAGGAGCCTGTGTGCAAGAGAGGGAGGGACTAAGCAATGTCACTTCCCATTCACTAACCGAACGATTCATTTGGGCGGGGAGGTGGATGAGGGGAGTGAACGATTCGTTGAACAATTTGTTCGAACGAGTCTTTTTACTGAACGAACTGGAATGGATTCGTTTCCTCAAGTGAACGACAGATCCCGTCACTAGTAGTAGGGAGGGAAGTAGTAGTTCTTGTTTTTGTTGGCAGTTTACCCCTATCATGACGCATTACCGCCATCTACTGGGTTGACGATTTGGCCACAACGCCTGCCCAGTTAAGTTTTTTTTACGATAAATACGTATATAATGGCAACTCTTGACTTCTGTAGGAGCTTTGACTGTAAAATCCCGTTTGGTGTCATATCGTTGCGCTGCCGATGATTGTAAACTTTTATAGCAAAGTTTGATTTTTGCCTCAGCTAGCTATCAGTAAGCTAAACCACGCTAGGCATTATGGGAAACGTAGATTTGAACTGCTACATTTGGAAACATGCTGGTTGAATAGTTTGTCAGTTTATTACGGTTATTGTTTGTGTGCAATCTGGAACGTTGAATGAGAATATCAATTGAATGGGAATAATTCGTCAAGGACAATTGTCGTGATAGTAATTTATAAAAATGTTTAGTTGGGACATAGTCTTCTGTGTGTGACAATGACGCAACAAGGAGTGAAAAGAAACTGGGAGCTTATATGCACACAGAGACGAGGGGTAACGACACAACGAGGAACAGGTGAGCACAGGAGGATGCAAATTGGAGGATACACTAGGAGTCACAACAGGTGAAATCAATGGGCAATCACAGGGACAAGTCACACTAGGAGAAAACCAACACAAAACCTAACACACCCTAAGCTAGTTACACGTTTGCCTATTCACTCATGATAACGGTTGTTGTTTTTGTTGTTCAGGAACATTTGTAACCCAGGTCACGGCTACAGATGCAGATGACCCTACGTATGGAAACAGTGCACAGATTGTCTATACCATCCTTCATGGCCAGCCATACTTTTCTGTTGACCGCAAGTCAGGTGAGGTACTTTTTGAAATAATCACACATAATTTTTGATCGTTTTTTTTCCCCATTACAAAAATACTTTTTACAATGGTCTGAACCATACATATACTGTATCTAAAAGAGTGCTGCAACAATTAATCGATTAACTCGAATAATTAGATTCGAAAAAAGCTACAAATTAAATTTGGTTAGGGTTAGGTATTCAATTAATTAGTGTGGCATTTTCATGGTTTGTTTCGAAAGTTTTCTTTTAGTTTTATTGGTTTGGGGATACACTGCCCTCTAGTGGCAGCAGTGAATATGACATAACTCATCTAACATGGCTGGATCCAGCTGCACCCTGTTTAGACCAACATAAGGTTGTAAGTTTTTGTTTGAGTTAATATGATTGTTGATGCATTCGTAATTTAGTTTGGATGTATATTTAACAGTGTTTGGTGGGAATATGTATTTGAACGATTTGTTGGAAGCATTGTTAAAAAAAAAAAAAGTACTATAAAGCATTTAAGCTAGTGGCTTTTCCGTCCGTGCGTCCATCCGTGCATCCGTGCATCCATCCATCCATCCATCCATCCATCCATCCATCCATCCATCCATCCATCCATCCATCCATCCATCCATCCATCCATCCATCCATCCATCCATCCATCCATCCATCCATCCATCCATCATCTTCCGCTTGCTCTGGAGTCGGGTCACGGGGGCAGCAGCTTTAACAGGGAAGCCCAAACTTCCCTCTCCCCTGCCACTTCAACCAGCTCCTCCGGCGGGATCCCAAGGTGTTCCCAGACCAGCCGAGAGACATGGTCTCTCCAGCGTGTTGTCCCTGGGGCCTCGCACCGGTGGGACATGCCTGGAACACCTCTCAGGAGAGGCGTCCAGGAGGCATCCAAACCAGATGCCCGAGCCACCTCAGCTGGCTCCTCTCAACGCGATGGCCGAGCTTCTCACCCTATCTCTGAGGGATAGCCCGGACACTCTGCGGAGGAAACTCATTTCGGCCGCTTGTATCCGTGATCTTGTTCTTTCGGTCACAACCCACAACTCGTGACCCTAAGTGAGGGTAGGACCATAGATCGACTGGTAAATCGAGAGTTTCGCATTTCAGCTCAGCTCCTTCTTCACTACTACGGACCAGTGCAGAGTCCGCATTACTGCAGACGCTGCACCGATCCGCCTGTCGATCTCCAGCTCCCTCCTTCACTCACTTGTGAACAACACCCCAAGATACTTAACTCCTCCACTTGGGGCAGGATCTCATCCCCGACCCGGAGAGGGCATGCCACCCTTTTCCGACTCAAGACTATGATCTTGGATTTGGAGGTCCTGATCTTCATCCCGACCGCTTCACACTAAGCTGCGAACCGCTCCAGTGAGAGTTGAAGGTCACAGCTTGATGAAGCCAACAGCACCACATCATCTGCAAAAAGCAGTGATGCAATGCTGAGGTCACCATACCAGACGCCCTCAACGCTTTGGCTACGCTTAGAAATTCTGTCCATAAAAATTATGAACAGAATCGTTGACAAAGGGCAGCCTTGGCAGAGTCCAACCCTCACAGGGAACAAATTCGACTTACTGCCAGCAATGCGAACCAAACTCTGACACAGCCCTTACCAAGGGACTCGAGTTTTGTCCCTCATGCAAGATGCATGTACATAGTGTAAGAACGAGATGTTTACTGAGCTTAACCTACCAATTCTGTCCGAAATTGATATCCCTGGTGCTAAATTCACTGGTAAAGAGGTGGAAGAACATACAAATGTTCAGTTAAAGAGATAGCTTGTGTGTCGAGGGCTGAAAAAGACGGGGAAGAGAGCTTTTTTTATCGACTCGTTTTTCTTATGTGCATTGCCTTACGCCACTGACAATGACATTCTCCTGTTTCAACGAGCTATCCTTTAACACTATATGCCCTGTCTTTCTTATATATTATTTCCTCTGGTTGTCTTACGTCTCTGACCGTTCATGGGGGTAATTTATTGCTATTTTTGTGTAGCGATCGCAAATGCTACTCAGTTTTTTCATTAATAACAAATCTTAATTCGATTTACACTCCCCCCTTACTAAATTTCTTTACAACAGAAAAGGTAACAACAATGGCAATCAGATACCATTTTAGTTTTTTTCCAGGTCATTCATTGTCAGACAGAAGCAGCACGGCAAAACGCCACGCTAAAAAATGAGTAAAAATATCAAAATGGCTTACTTCTTAGTCCTCTTCAGGGCAGGGCAATGGATCAGCATTGTCTTAACCACAGCCCCCAACAAAATATTTACTGCATACGAAGGTGAATGGCTTCCTCTTGCTGGCATTAAACTGGTCTTTTGGACGTCTGCGCAAGTTGAGCCTTTCTTAACAGTTTTTGGCTTCGGGAAACGTATGAAGAAAACATCCTTCATATGTCGTCTGTGTCGAGTTATTTCCACAAGTTCCATAGCGGCAGTGTTTACTCGGCATGTTCTTTTTTGAAAGATTACCGGCAGAAAACAAGCGATATTAACATGGTTATTTTGCCCTGCGGTCTAAAAATATCATTCGTGCGGTACGTTATTGACGTCCAATTCATTTGACTGGCACTGAATGCTTTTGTTTTAGTGCCATTGATGACAAGCGAGGCCAAATCCATTTTGACCGGGGGGGTGGCCGCGATCAACCCGTGCCAGAGGTCCTCGTCTTTTTGAATTTACGTCAAACGCCCTGCAAGTGGGCCTACACAGTGTTAATCTGAATTGGCAGTCACTACGGGAAACTCATCACTTGCGTCTTAGAAAAGATTATTGGCTTACCAGCTGCTGAGGAGGAGAATGCTTATAAACTTTATATGCAAGATATTCATCTGAAATCGGGCCCAATCACGCCATTTTCAGAGGATCGGAATCGGGTAAAAATGTATTTGCATGAACTCATTAGGTGCCAGTCTAGACAATTTATCATAATTCAGAAGAATATTTCACTCTAGTAGTTAAATATGATTTCCCTTTTTTGTAATATGTGATTGTTGGTGAATTTTAAAGTTTAAAATACATGTCGCTTTGATTTGCTTTTTAGGGGTCATCAGGACGGCTTTCGCCAACATGGACCGTGAGGTGAAAGACGAGTATCAAGTTATCATTCAAGCCAAGGATATGAGCGGCCAACTGGGGGGACTCGCCGCGACGACGACCGTCAACATCTCGCTCGGAGACGTTAATGACAACCCGCCACGTTTTCCAAAGAGTGTGTGAAAATTTCATTTACAAAAACAAATTCAAATGGAAAAATACAACCAAGAAAATCCTAAATGCAAAAGGTTAAAAAAAAGAAGAAGAAAATGTAGAACATTAATTGAAAACAAACATTTTGAAAATGAAAACATTTACAAAAACAGATTTCAATGGAAAAATACAACTAATAAGAACATCTAAAAAAGATTTTTAAAAAAGAAATTGAATGAAATATAAAACATAATTTGAAAATAACATTTTTAAAAATCTAATCATTTACAAAAACAAATATTAATATGAAAAAGAAACCAAATAATAAGAAATTTAAAAAGATAAAACAAAAACAAAAAAGAAATGGAAGAAAATATAGAATATTAATTGAAAATAAACATTTTAGAAGAATAACTGATGTAGAAAAACAAATTTTAATGGAAAAATACAACTAATAATGAGAAAATCCAAAATTAAAGAGATAAAAAAAAAAAAAAAGAATTCCAAGAAACTATAAAACATTAATTGAAAATAAACATTTTAAAAGATGAAATCAATTAAAAAAACAAAACAAATTTTAATGGAAAAATACAACTAATAAGGAGAACATCTTTAAAAGATTTTTAAAAAAGAAATTCAATAAAATATAGAACATTATTTGAAAATAACATTTTTAAAAATCTAATCATTTACAAAAACAAATATTAATATGAAAAATTCAACTAATAATAAGAAAATTAAAAAGATTAAAAAAAAAAAGAAATGGAAGAAAATATGGAACATTAATTGAAAATAAACATTTTAGAAGAATAACTGATGTAGAAAAAGAATTCCAAGAAACTATAAAACATTAATTGAAAATAAACATTTTAAAAGATTAAATCATTAAAAAAAAAAAAAAACCAACAAATTTTAATGGAAAAATACAACTAATAATGAGAATATCCTAAATTTAAAAAAAAAAAAAAAAAAAAAAAAAATCAAAGAATATACAGAACATTAATTGAAAATAAAAATTTGAGAAGATTAAATCATTTACAAAAACAAATTTTAATGGAAAAATACAACTAATAATGAGAAAATTCTGAATTAAAAGGATTTAAAAAAAAAAAAAAAAAATAGAAGAAAATATAGAACATGAATTGAAAATAAAACATTTTCGGAGATTAAACCATTTACAAAAACAAAATTTAATGGAAAAATACAGGAAACAATGAGAAAATCCTAAATTAAAATGATTTTAAAAAGAATTACAAGAAAAAATATAAAACATGAATTGAAAAGAAACATTTTTAAAAATTAAATAATTTACAAAAAAACAAAAAGGAGGAATCTATAAATTCCTCCTTTAACTTCTATTAATAAAAAAAAAAAAACAAATAAATAAATTAAGGATGATAACTATACTAAAAAGGAGTAATCTATTAATTCCCGTTTTTTTTATTATATTAAAAAAATGATATATGTATATTTTTTTCAATGATTTTTTAAATTTAAGGATTTCCCCATTTTTAGATGTATGTTTCCAGTGTTAATTTTCTGCATTTATTAATTTTTAAAATCAATTTTACTTTATATATATTTATACATAAAAAGGCATTTAAGGAATAATACAAATGTATTAAATCATTGGCTGCCACTGACGGCACTTGACGTCCAATTCATTTGAAGTGGGAGGGTTGGCAGTGAATGAACAAACGTTCATTCGCTGCCATCCTCCCACTTCAATTGGATTGGATGTCTACCAGTGATAAACATATTTAAAACATTTTAATTTAGCTTTTACTCCATTAATCAAAGGCAGTAAAAGAGTTAATCACTTAAATCCTCAATTGTTTTGGTCATCCGTAGGTATTTTTCATCTTCCGGTTCCTGAAACAGCAGTATTGGGTTCTGTCGTGGGCTGGATTTTGGCCAACGATTTAGACGCTGACAAAAACGCAAGGGTTGCTTATTCCATTCTACCCGGTGAAGACGGAAACATGTTTGACATTGTCTCCGATGCTAAAAATCAAGAGGGTGCCGTCATCTTAAAAAAGGTACTTTCATTCTTCACCGTCTGCCAATTTCATCATTGCACAGGTCGTCTCTTCATCCTTATTTTTTCAGTCTCTGGACTACGAGACAAAAAAGTCCCACACTTTCAGGGTGGAGGCATGTAACACACACTTGGATCCACGTTTCCTGCACTTGGGACCTTTCGTTGATTCAGCTACGGTCAAGGTGAACGTCATGGACATGGATGAGCCTCCCGTTTTCTCGGAACCGTACTACTCCATGGATGCGTACGAAGACACACCGCCAGGAACCATCATTGGCTCTGTTACAGCGCATGACCTCGATGGCAGTAGCAGTGCAGTCAGGTAAAACTAACAACCCAGATAGCAGACCGACCTTGAATAAACGTTGATTTTCCATCAAAATCATCAGTATGTTTGACATGGAAATTTTCGACAGTGTCGAATCAATCTTGCTATTACCAATGACGCCTGACAGTTACGTTGAATCAACGTTGTTCTTTGGTATGTCAGGCGATGGTTGGGTTAACGTTGTTTTATAGTCGATGAACTAATGTTGACAATTAGTTGATTTATGATTGACCGGGAAATATGATTGAAAAGTCATCGAATTATGGATGAGCCGGAGTTATGGTCAAAAAATAGTTGTGTTTGTGGTTGTGGTTGCTCTTCTACAGAGCCTTGAACATCAACGGTGTCTTACGGTATAATGAACCGCATTTGTCATTACTACTTGTATATACAGTGCCCTCCATAATTATTGGCACCCCTGAAAAAGATGTGTTTTTTTAGCTTATAATAATTTTTTAAAAATTCAAATAATATGAGACCTTAATGGAAAAAAAGAGAAAAATCCAACCTTCAATACAAGTGCATTCATTCAGTGGGGAAAAAATCCCACATAAAGAAAATCATATTTAACATCAAATAATGTGTGTCACAATTATTAGCACCCCTGGTGTTAATACTTTGTACAACCCCCTTTTGCCAAAAAAACAAGGTCTGGGGACTGAGATGGCCATGGGAGGAGCTGGATTTTGTGTCTGGTGAACCATTTCTGTGTAGATTTGGCCATATGTTTAGGGTCATTGTCTTGCTGAAAGACCCAGTGACGATCCATCTTCAGCTTTCGGGCAGAAGGCAACAGATTTTGATTTCAAATGTCCTGGTATTTCAAAGCATTCATGATGCCATGCACCCTAACAAGGTTCCCAGGGCCTTTGGAAGCGAAACAGCCCCACAGCATCACTGACCCACCCCCATACTTCACAGTGGGTATGAGGTGCTTTTCAGCATGCGCATCTTTGGTGGCACGCCAGACCCACTTAGAGTGTTTGTTGCCAAAAAGCTCAATCTTGGTCTCATCTGACCAAAGCACATGGTCCCAGTTGAAGCCTGGGACCGTGTGTATTTTCGTGTGGGACCAAGATTGAGCTTTTTGGCAACAAACACGAAAGATGCGCATGCTGAAAAGCACCTCATACCCACTGTGAAGTATGGGGGTTGGTCAGTCATGCTGTGGGGCTGTTTCGCTTCCAAAGGCCCTGGGAACCTTGTTAGGGTGCATGGCATCATGAATGCTTTGAAATACCAGGACATTTTAAATCAAAATCTGCTGCACTCTACCCGAAAGCTGAAGATGGGTCGTCACTGGGTCTTTCAGCAAGATAATGACCCTAAACATATGGCCAAATCTACACAGAAATGGTTCACCAGACACAAAATCAAGCTCCTCCCATGGCCATCTCAGTCCCCAGACCTTGTTTTGTTGGCAAAAGGGGGTTGTACAAAGTATTAACACCAGGGGTGCTAATAATTGTGACACACATTATTTGATGTCAAATAATTTTTTTTTTATGTGGGATTTTTTCCCCCACTGAATGAATGCACTTGTATTGAAAGTTGGATTTTTCTCTTTTTTTCCATTAAGGTCCCATATTATTTGAATGAAAAAATATATATATTAGAAGCTATAAAACACATCTTTTCCAGGGGTGCCAATAATTATGAAGGGCACTGTATAATGCATACGTATATAGAAACGGTGCGTTTGCTGTGATTGGCATACAAGCAAAGGCTTAGTTAGTCTGGATGTTAGCTAATTAGAACTTAGTTCAGGCAAACTTATTTTTTTTTCCAATTAAAGTGCTAAAATCACCAGATACTAGAAACTGCAATTTCTGGAGAAATTACTATGCGGCTTTGATGTTGGGAGATACAGATCTTAGCCCCGCTCAGGCTAATTTGGAGACATTTCTGGAAGAATATGTGGGGACACAGGTTTTGTTGCCATTGGAAATGAATGGGAAATTTGCATGTCCATGGCCATCAATGGCATCTTATACGTCAATGGAGTTCAAGTACATTGGCATAAATAGAATCGACATACATGGCCGTCAATGGCATCAATGCAATGTAAATGCCATTGAAAATGAATGGGAAATTTGGATGTCCATTGGCCGTCAATGGCATCGACTTCCATGGGAAATTTGGATGTCCATGGTCGTCAATGGCATCCACTTACATATGTGTCAATGGAGTCCAAGTAATATTGGCATCAATAGAATCGACATAAATGGCCGTCAGTGGCATTAACTAAAGCAAATGCAATTGTAAATGAATGGGAAATTTGGACGTCCATGGCCGTCAATGGCATCGACTTACATATGAGTCTTCAACGTGCCCCACAGCCAAAACCGTTTGAACAACCATCACCGTTCCAATATCAAAATGACCAAAATTTTTGACGCAGGGAATTTTTCGAATAAACCACAAAATTATATGTAACGGGTACACATTGTATCCGTTGTGGAATGTGGAAACCTCCCCGCCGATTCCTTCATGTAAGGACGCTAGCGGCTGTGCCGTCGGCTCAAGCTTTATTGGCGCAGTGGTTAACGTCCTTGCCTGCTGACTAGCTTCGTCGCGGCGCACGGATTCGCGTTCCAGCCCGTTACATTTATTTTCGCCTGTAAGCGCAGATTAAAAAAAAAAAAAAAAAAATTCAAACTGTCTAGTCCTACAATTTTGGCTAAATCACATAATTTGCAGATAAAAAAAATCCAGGACAGTAAGGGACATAAAAGTTGTATAGAGAATTTGCCAAAATCTTAGGATTCTCCAAAAAATTTCCAAAAACTGTCCCATTCATTTCTAACGAGATGTCATTGACAGCAATGTACGTCCTAATTTCCCATTCATTTTCAATGGCAGGAAAACATAGGTCCTTGGGATTTTTGACCATATCCAATGACAGCCCATTGACATTCAACTGGCGCCCAAGTAAGTCGATGCCATTGACAGCCATGCACGTCCATGCCATTGACGGGCATGTACGTTCTAATTCCCCATTCATTTTCAATGGCAGAAAAATCTGTGTGGTTGTGATTTTTTACCAAAAACTTAGCATTACAACAAACTGACATTGAACTAGCACCTACGTAAGTCGATGCCATTGACAATCATGCAACAGAACGTGTCCCCCGAATTTTCCCCAAATCAAAGGAAGTGACTTGATATCAACATGTCGGTCTGCTATCTGGGAAGTAAGCTGGAAAAACTGACATCTTGTCGAGAAATGATGGAGAGGGAAGTTACAGTGTTGTGAAAAAAAAAACGTGTCCCAAGAAGCTGCAACAAAATGTTATGATCCAATGAAATTCACCAGAAATGGGAGCTAAAGTACTGTAATTGACATCTGTGAGGTCTGAAAAGGGTTCCAAAGCTGCTTCCAAAGCTCCAAGGACTCCTTGCTGAGAGTCAATATCCACAATGGAGAAAAGATGCAATAGTTGTCAAACTTCCCAGAATTGGCCGTCCTACCCAAATGTCCCACAGCGATGACTCATCTCTGAGGTAACAAATGAAGTTCATCTAAAGAACTGCAGAACTCCTCAGTTACAGTCACTGTTTACGACTTGACATTGTATATACAGTGCCTTGCAAAAGTATTCGGCCCCCTTGAACCTTGCAACCTTTCGCCACATTTCAGGCTTCAAACATAAAGATATACAATTTTAATTTTTTGTCAAGAATCAACAACAAGTGGGACACAATCGTGAAGTGGAACAAAATTTATTGGATAATTTAAACTTTTTTAACAAATAAAAAACTGAAAAGTGGGGCGTGCAGTATTATTCGGCCCCCTTGCGTTAATACTTTGTAGCGCCACCTTTTGCTCCAATTACAGCTGCAAGTCGCTTGGGGTATGTTTCTATCAGTTTTGCACATAGAGAGACTGACATTCTTGCCCATTCTTCCTTGCAAAACAGCTCCAGCTCAGTGAGGTTGGATGGAGAGTGTTTGTGAACAGCAGTCTTCAGCTCTTTCCACAGATTCTCCATTGGATTCAGGTCTGGACTTTGACTTGGCCATTCTAACACCTGGATACGTTTATTTTTGAACCATTCCATTGTAGATTTGGCTTTATGTTTTGGATCATTGTCCTGTTGGAAGATAAATCTCCGTCCCAGTCTCAGGTCTTGTGCAGATACCAACAGGTTTTCTTCCAGAATGTTCCTGTATTTGGCTGCATCCATCTTCCCGTCAATTTTAACCATCTTCCCTGTCCCTGCTGAAGAAAAGCAGGCCCAAACCATGATGCTGCCACCACCATGTTTGAAAGTGGGGATGGTGTGTTCAGGGTGATGAGCTGTGTTGCTTTTACGCCAAACATATCGTTTTGCATTGTGGCCAAAAAGTTCAATTTTGGTTTCATCTGACCAGAGCACCTTCTTCCACATGTTTGGTGTGTCTCCCAGGTGGCTTGTGGCAAACTTTAAACGAGACTTTTTATGGATATCTTTGAGAAATGGCTTTCTTCTTGCCAGTCTTCCATAAAGGCCATATTTGTGCAGTGTACGACTGATTGTTGTCCTATGGACAGACTCTCCCACCTCAGCTGTAGATCTCTGCAGTTCATCCAGAGTGATCATGGGCCTCTTGGCTGCATCTCTGATCAGTTTTCTCCTTGTTTGAGAAGAAAGTTTGGAAGGACGGCCGGGTCTTGGTAGATTTGCAGTGGTCTGATGCTCCTTCCATTTCAATATGATGGCTTGCAACAGTGCTCCTTGAGATGTTTAAAGCTTGGGAAATCTTTTTGTATCCAAATCCGGCTTTAAACTTCTCCACAACAGTATCTCGGACCTGCCTGGTGTGTTCCTTGGTTTTCATAATGCTCTCTGCACTTTAAACAGAACCCTGAGACTATCACAGAGCAGGTGCATTTATACGGAGACTTGCTTACACACAGGTGGATTCTATTTATCATCATCGGTCATTTAGGACAACATTGGATCATTCAGAGATCCTCACTGAACTTCTGGAGTGAGTTAGGGAGGCTAGCAGGGTGGTGTGATATCAAATCTGTTTTTTTACCGCAGATTTTTTTTTTTTTTGTGGAAACCAAAGGAGCTCCCCAGCAGACTGAGCACGATTGGCCGAAGCACCCCTCTCTATTAAGGTCGCATTATGCATCTAAAAAAAAAAAAGTTCTCCATCCATCCGCTTAATCCGGGGTCAGGTCGCGGGGACAGCAGCTTTGGCAGAGAAGCCCAGACTTCCCTCTCCCCAGCCACTTCAACTAGCTCCTCTGGTGGGATCTCAAGGTGTTCCCAAGCCAACCGAGAGACATTGACTGTCCAGAGTGTCCTGGGTCGTCCCCGGGGCCTCCCGCCTGTGGGACATGCCCGGAACACCTCTCCTGTCTGTTAACATTGTTTTTGAATATTGAATTTTGGAGTCCAACCCTCACTGGGAACGATTTTGACTTGCTGTCGGCAATGTGGAGCAAACTCTGGGACTGAACAGCCCTTACAAAGGAGATCGGTACCATGTACTGCCTAAGCACCCCCTACATGACTCCCCAACGGATATGGTCGAACGCCTTCTCCAAATCCATCCACAACCGGTTGGGCGAACTCCCATGCACCCTCGAGGACCCTGCCAAGGGTGTAGAGCTGGTCCACTTTTCCACGGCCGAGATGAAAACTACACTGCTCCTCCTGAATCTGAGATTCAACTTCCCGACTGACCCTCCTACCCAGCACCTCTGAATAGACTTTACCGGGAAGGCTGAGGAGTGCGATCCCTCTTTAACTGGAACACACTCTCCTGTCCCCTTTCTTAAAAAGGGGGACCACCACCCGGTCTGGCAATCCAGAGGCACTGTCCTCGATGTCCACATGATGTTGTGGAGGCATGTTAGCCAAGACAGCCCCACAACATCCAAAACCTTTAGGAACTCCTTGCCACCGAGGAGCTTTCCAACTACCTCAGTGACTTCGACCCCAGAGATAAGAGAGCCCAGCTCGGAGTCCCCGGATTCTGCATGCTCAAAAGAAGGCGTGTCGGTGGAATTGAAGAGGTCTTCGAAGTATTCTCCCCATCGACTAACGACGTCCCGAGTCGAGGTCAGCAGTAACCCATCTCCACTATACACAGTGTTAATGGTGCACTGCTTTCCTCTCCTCAAATGACGGATGGTGGACCAAAATTTCCTCTAAGCCGTCCGGAAGTTGTTATCCATGGCCTCGCCAAACTCCTCCCATGTCCGAGATTTTGCCTCGGTCTGCCAATCCAGAGGCTCTGTCCCCGATGTTCACGCGATGTTGTAGCGGCCCTTTGAGGACCGGTTTGACACCGGTGCCCTAGGACATCATAACTACTATAACTAAATAGCATAACTAGCAAGTAATGAAACAACTGGAACAGTAACTGAAGAAATAATTACATTAACTTTGAATGTTATTTACATCCCTAGCACCGCAATGCATGCTAGGACCATGATACACCCCTAGTCACCTAGTCAATCTGTTGTTTTATTCTGGTTTTTTTATTGTGGCAACTGTTTGTTGTGACTGTTCTTTTTGGTTCGTTCCAACCACAAAGATTGATAGCTCATTTGTTGCGGAGCCATTACCGAGGGTAGAGGTAGTTAATCAAAAAATCCCCATAAAAATGCAATTTATACTTCGGTGTGACAGTTTTTTTTTGTTCGTCTTTATGCATTTTTGGGCACATGCAAGTTATACTCCGGAGCAACATATAGTCTGAAAAACACAGAACTTGTAAGGTGGTATAGAACTTTTTTGGTTAGATGTAAGAAACCGTCAAACACAATGGTCTGGGGTTGTTTTACTGCTTCAGAACCTGGATGACTTAGTGGGATTGATTGATTGATTGAACAGAGAATGCTGGGCCAGATCATTCACATAAAAATTTGAAAGACTTGTATCCAGTAATACGAGATGCTTAACTTATTTTTTCTGCCGTTTCTGCAGGTATTCACTGGAATGGCACCAAGATTATGACAGCTATTTTGACATTGACACTATAGATGGCACCATTTTCTTGAATGAATTCTTGGACAGAGAAGAAACATCTGAGCACAATATCACCGTAGTAGCGGTCAAAGTCTGTGAGTAGTCATTAACACTTGGGTGAGCTCTGGTTTTATTTTTGTGCATTTCTTTATAAGGCATTGAACTCATTGGCTAACCAGTATTGACGGATTGTGGATACCATGTCTTTATTAGGTTTTATGTTGTTGTTGTTTTTTTTTTTTAAATACTAAAACTAGTCAAGGCCCTTACAAAGGGTTAAAATACATATTCGCTCTGTGCTTGTATTCAAGATCATTTCAAATGTACGCTACTTCGCAATATACAGGTAGGCCACAAGGGTAAGAAAAAGTTCCCTTCCGACGCTGGCGATGTAACGTAATTACCACGTAAGTCGGGATTCACCCTTGTAAGTACCCCTGAAATACCCGATAAATCTCAAAATAACTATCCAAAAACATATATTATACATAGGGTTGGGCATCGTTTGAAACTGAACGATTCCGGTTCCGAACGATTCTCAATTCAGATTCTTTTAAGAGGCAGGGTAAAAAAAAATTGCATGGTTTTTATTAAAGTTTTTACTTCTCAATGATTTTTTAATTATATGGACTTCTCCAGGGCTAATTTTAACTTGTATATAAATATCAGTCTTTGAACTCGAGAAATTTTTTTCCGCTCGGCGGTCAGGGCATCGAAACACGGAATAGAAATTTAAAAATTTGAACGATTCCGGGAGCATCGGAGTGTTAGAAACGGTTCCCTTTGATGCTCGATGCCCAACCCTAATTATATGTCATTGTACTGTCCTCGCCAAGATGTTAGACCTAAGTCCTAGCTAGACAGCGAGCTAATCCCTGAAATGAAGATGTTAGTATTCCGCGTGGTTATCTTATTCACTTTATTCAGCTGCTCATGACATCAACACTTGCAGAATAAAACTAAAATAAAAATGAAATTAACTCAGTTTCATCTTCAATAACGGCAATTCAAATTTAAATTTATAACTAGCTGCTAATACAGCAAAAACGATCCACACAAACGATTAGCATGTATCAGTTAGCGTTCGTTCATCATTAAAAACAAAAAACTCGCCAATGTAAACAGTGCAAAAGGTGTTATATAAAGTTATGGATGCTTAACAAGCAACAAATGTGTGCGCAAGCTTGCAGCTGTTGTCTGTCCCCTCTCTCTTCTTCGTGTGTACATGTGCTAGTGTGCAGAAGTACTATCAACTCTGTTTCCTGCGCCAGAACAAAGTCAACATTTAAAAAAAAAAAATTGCTTGAGACAAAATAGAAAGAAAAGACAAAAAAAGACTCGTATTGTAAAATCGAAATCACATAAATCGGGCATGTCGTAACCAGTGGCGGAGCTAGACTTTTATCCTTGGGGTGGCCAGGGGGTGGCCGAGGCTATTTCAGGGGGTCCACAGACTATAACAATGCATTTGTTTCTTGACTTATCAATTGCAATCGGAGTGTCAAATGTTGAAATGTACATACTAAGCACAAAGGAGATGAGATTTATGTATATTTAATTTGCATTTTATTAACAATGCAGAACGTTCAGAAAAGCATAATCTTCGGTTATTGTGAGAAGTCGCAAAACGTTTCACAAAGTATTTTTATTTGTATGCCCGAGCCCGAAACCACCCCGAAATTTTACGTTTTATTTGTAGGCTCGAGCCCGTAACCCCCCCCCCAAAAATGTATGTTTTATTTGTGAGGACTCAGGAGGAGGATGCGATGCGTGGTTGCAATGTGCATGATAACAAATTAAAGCCTGTCTTTTGTAACAAATTTTCCCAGTTAAACAATACTGTAAGATGCATACTTAATATACATTTATATCTTATATTTTATCTTTTACATTTGTGTGTCTGTTCTATCATGTGGATAATTCATGCGTCATTTCCATGGCAAAATGCAATGCACATTTATTTTAATTTCTTCGAGTTGGCAGAAAAAAACGCAAGTTTTCTTTATGTTTAAATAGTCTACCTATTTTGATGATCATTATAAATTCATTTACACAACGAAATAACGCTGGAAAGGTTTGTTAAATATATTTCTGTGTGGGATATTGTGCTCACTACGCGCCTCTCTAACAAGGAGAGGAACAGCGGCATATACAAAAATAAACTAAAATACTTTTAAATAACATTCTTTAATTTAATGACTCGCATCAGAACACACAAAAGAAGAACCTGCCTTAAGGAGCACTGAAACAAAATAAATAAGTACATTTTAAGGAACACCATGCACGAACTCCACGATGTCCTGCTTAGCACAAAGAGGTGCAGCCCCCGAAACAAATGATAATAACGATGTTTGACAAATACCTTTTACGCCAGTACAATTTTTAAAATGCCTGCTCAGCGTCAAGGTGCCAGTCTTTCTGCTCTCGTACGAGAGCAAAGCGCCACATTTGTTGCATTCGGCAAGGCCGACACAGTTTTATGTAGCATCTTCCACTATCAGTTGAAATCCTTTCCACACACCACTCGTGGATTCTTGCCTTTTCAATCCCCCCGTCTTTAGTTTGCTTTTCACCTGTTGCTGCTCTATTCGGGTCGGTTCGGGTTCGGGCTCAAAATCTAGGCTCTACGGGCTCAAGATCTAGGCTCTACTTGGAAGCTAGACGCCATGGGATATAACGTTAACGTTTGCTTGATGCCGTGGCTCTCTGCTAGTAGCGAAAACAACAACAAATCTCCTACCTACAAGTTATTTTAAACATTGACTCATTAGCACACCAGCATATAACTTACTTTACGACGAGGATTTCAGTGTCCGTGAAGGGTATCATTCGTCTCTTTCTTTGTTGTCATCTTCTGTCAAGTTCACAGTGTCAACGATGACCGACTCAAATCAGACTCAAATCTTCCTCTGTTTCAGTGGCAATTCTTCTTCTCCTAATGAAAGCGGATTGCAACGCTTTGTGGTACATAGCGCCAACTACTGTACAGGAAGGACTTAGCAGTCGGTGCCGCGATATGTCAATCACCTGGGGTGGCACCTGGGGGGTCCAATCAGATTTCAGGGGGGTCCAGTGCTACCCCGGCCTCCCCTCTAGCTCCGCCCCTGGTCGTAACCCAGGGACTACCTGTAATAGGGGTTATGAATCATTGAATCACATGTATACTCATTGCTTTATTTTGCCCTTTTTCAGTAAATCCTTTGCTATCTACCAAAGTGTTGGTGACGGTCAACGTCCTGGATGTGAATGAGTTCCCCCCTAAACTGGAATTTCAGACAGATACATTTGTGTGCGAGACGTCCAAAGCTGGACAGGTAAATTGACTGGTATATTGAGCTCTGCTTTTCATCATGGGGTGTCAAAATGCCTTTTGAGCAAATAATTCTTATGGGGGAATCACACTCCTCAGCCTCCCTGGTAAAGCCTATTCAGGTGTGCTGGAAAGGAGGGTTCGTCGGGAAGTCGGATCTCGGATTCAGGAGGAGCAGTGTGGTTTTCGTCCTGGCCGTTGCACAGTGGACCAGCTCTACACTCTTGGCAGGGTCCTTGAGGGTGCATGGGAGTTCGCCCAACCAGTCTACATGTGTTTTGTGGATTTGGAGAAGGCCTGTGTGCCTCAGGGAGTCCTGAAGGGGGTGCTCCGGGAGTACGGGGTACCGAGCCCCTTGATAAGGTCCAAGTACGACCGGTGTCAGAGTTTGGTCTGTATTGCCGTCAGTAAGTCGAATCCGTTCCCAGTGAGGGTTGGACTCCGCCAAAGCTGTCCTTTGTCACAGATTCTGTTCATAATTTTTATGGACAGAATTTCCAGGCGCAGCCGAAGCGTTGGGGGTTACGGTTTGGTGGCCTCATTATTGCTTCTCTGCTTTTTTGCAGATTATGTAGTGCTGTTGGGCTTATCAAGCCGTGACCTCCAACTCTCACTGGAACGATTCGCACCCGAGTGTGAAGCTGTCAGGATGAAAATCAGCACCTCCAAATCTGAGACCATGGTCCTCAGTCCGTAAAGGGTGGTGTGCTCTCTCCGGGTCGGGGATGAGATCCTGCCCCAAGTGGTAGAGTTCAAGTATCTTGGGGTCTTGTTCACCAGAGAGGGTAGTAGGGAGCGGGAGATCGACAGGCGGATCGATGTAGCGTCTGCAGTGATGCGGACTGCACCGGTCCGTAGTGGTGATGAAGGATCTGAGCCGAAGTTCTCGATTTACCAATCGATCTACATTCCTCCCCTCACCTATGGTTACGAGCTGTGGGTCGTGACCGAAAGAACAAGATCCCGGATACAAGCGGCAGAAATGAGTTTCCTCCGCAGGGTGTTCGGGCCCTCCCTTGGAGATAGGGTGAGAAGCTCGGTCATCTGGGAGGGATTCAGTGTCAAGCCACTACTCCTCTGTGTTGAGAGGACACAAAATAGCACGATGGTTGTGATTCTGTAAGGTGTCTAGTGAATTGGATGGGCAGGCGAAAGACGCTCCCGTCGGACAGGTCAACTAATGGTGAAACCAGATAAGTTGATCGGGCGACGAGGTGGTGCGTCCACTTGCTTTTAAAGGTGCCTGATGGAGATTGCACGCACCTCTGGCCCCCGTATCCGTCTGATGTCCAACCTGCAATCAGCTGAAAACATGCACACCTGCCCAAGGCGTACCTGGTTTCAGGAAGGAGGGACCGAGGCCCTTTCACAACATTGGTTTACTAGCCACGTAAAAATGAAAACAAATCTTCCCCAACTAATCATGTGCTACGTATGTCATCTCTGGTAAACAGGTGATTCAGATGGTCAGTGCTGTGGACTTGGACCTTCCGCCTATCAGTCAGAGGTTTTTCTTCAAGACTCCTAAGGATCTTCACAACAGAATGTTCACTGTTCGAGATTATGGAAGTAAGAAATGGGTTGAAACTAGGGCTGTCAAACGATTAAAATTTTTAATCGAGTTAATTACAGCTTAAAAATTAATTAATCGTAATTAATCGCAATTCAAACCATCTCTAAAATATGCCATATTTTTCTGTAAATTATTGTTGGAATGGAAAGATAAGACACAAGATGGATACATACATTCAACATACGGTACATAAGTACTGTATTTGTTTATTATAACAATAAATCAACAAGATGGCATTAACATTATTGACATTCTGTTAAAGCGATCCATGGATAGAAAGACTTGTAGTTCTTAAAAGATAAATGTCAGTACAAGTTATAGAAATTTTATATTAAAACCCCTCTTAGTGTTTTCGTTTTAATAACATTTGTAAAAATTTCAATCAAAAAATAAACTAGTAGCCCGCCGTTGTTGATGTCAATAATTACACAATGCTCATGTGTGCTTGAAGCGCATACGACAGGAGAAAAAAAGTCTTAAATAGCATTATTATGTGAATTAGAATCAGATTTTGAGACGATTCAACTATATACAACAATTTAGCAAAGCACAGATGACGAGAAATTAGTCTTTTAAACTGCCAGTTAGCACGCCTACCATTATAGGGCTCTAGCGTCCCCAACAGGTGGATGACGTCAGCGGGTGACTGGGCTCATCGGTTTTACTACTCAGCCCATTGAGGGGGAATTATTCAGAACGAGGAAAACGCGACGAAGAGAGACGCAAAATGTCATTGTTTTAGTCTCCCTACTCCAGTATTTTACAGGATATTCTTTTTATCCAAGTATTTTTCCCCAATAGCTAAATAAATGGCATGATCATGACAAATAACAGTCTTGTGCTAAATGGAATATGAAATAATAAAATGCACTTATTCAGGACGACATGGCAAAATTACTCCATAATGGTCAAAACTGTCAACTTCACCTTTACTGTCGCACCTCCCGAACGATATTTTATGACACCTAAATCGGACATATGTCATTTCCCTTCCCCGGCTTCGGAGAATGTAAACAAACCAAGAGGCGTGACAGCTAGCCGACATGCTAACCCGAACCGAGTGATGTTTCAAAGTCTTCGAAGCGGAAAATCACACATAACTAGCCCGGATTATTTGACATGACGGCTGGGTTGTCGATTGTCTTTGTGGATCGGCAAACCGCCCGGCGGAGAGCAATTTACAGTTCGTTCCCCGGAGGAGGGCGGCTGCAGTTGTTGTGCAGCTAACGTGCAGCTAATGTGCACGAGGAGAGCTTTTTATATGCCTATCAATCATCAAACGTAAGTAGCCCTTTATTTAAAGAAAGTTTGTAGTGTTTACTTTGTAATCGCTGTATTCATATTTGACATAATACAAAACAAGATGTTTACTCACTTCCTCGTAAGTCCAATGGTCCCATAGTAGTAGGGCTTGTTTTGGCCAATATCCACGATGAATGGGAACCTTTTGAAACTCCAAAAAGGTGCACACGCCTGTCCCTCATAAAGCAAGATTTTTCTGCAGCCGTTTGGCTGGCGTGATGCGAAAAATAAACGTATTAATCCGCAAAATCAGCTGAATCCTTAGTCCTCATATACAACAGTACGGCTGTTTAGTGAAGAGGACGCCTTCACCCGTACACGTCACAGCGCCCACTTCCTCAATGCGAGACCGAAGCCGGAAGTCACTCATTTTCATGGCGCGGGATTCAAAAAACTAAATAAATCTAGCGATCGCTTCCACACACATCCAAGCGGTCCATATCATTCAGTAGCATAAAACACTGCGTGTATTATGAAATAAACATGCTTTTTCGTGTCACATGCACTTTAAGACCATAAAATCAATCGCACCCAAGCGCCAGCAGAGGGCAGCGAAACTCCAAAAAACACAAGTAACAAGTTGGCATTACACTGTGTTGTCATTTTAATCTGTTTGAGGGGGGCATGTGCGTTAATTACCTAAAATATTTTAACGTGATTAATTTAAAAAAATGAATTACCGCCCGTTAACGCAATCATTTTGACAGCCCTAGATGAAACGTGTTCTGTTCACCTCACTTATGTGCAGTTAGGACTTCAATGTAAAGCAGAAATAGCTGTTTCGAGGTCCTTAAGTGCTAACGTTGATGATTTTTGTTGTTGTCTTGCCTTGTTCTTTAGACAATACAGCCGGCATCGTGACACGACGCTCTGGAATCCAGCGCGGGACACGAGACTTGTATCTTCTACCCGTCGTAGTGGAGGACAGCGGTTACCCTGTCCGGAGCAGCACGTCCACCCTCACAATCCGAGTGTGCTGGTGTGGGACAGAAGGCTTGCTGCTAACTTGTTCCCCAGAAGCCGTCTACATGCCCATGGGTCTCAGCACCGGAACTGCAATAGCCATTTTGCTGTGTGTAGTCCTGTTAATCGGTAAGCAGAACCACACAAGGTTGTTCTATCTACTAATTGATTGATGCGTGATGTTTGACATCTGGGAGCTATGATTTTCTAATGTTTGATCCAGAATCCTGTGATCTTTCCACCTCAGTTATTCCTGTAGTCTGCATCGACCGAAGACACCGTCGATACAAAGAGACTGTCGTGACATCCAAAGACGATATCCGTGATAACGTGGTTCATTACGACGACGAGGGTGGTGGCGAGCAAGACACCCGCGCCTTTGACATCGGCACCCTGTGTAACACTCACCCGGTTGGTGCCCCGACCCACTCCAAGGACAAAAACAAGTACGGTCACGGGGTTTTGCCGCATCTGAGGACTCGTAACGATCGAGTCAAGACACCGGATATCCATCAGCAAACCGCCAGCGTCATCTCCCCTGCCGACAGCCAGTTGCATTTTCCCTGTTACAGGATAACTCAAGGAAAAACGGAATTCGTCCGAGAGATCGTCGAAGAGCGCGGGGGCGAGAATCGCAAGAGTTACGTGCGATCGGCCTACGACTCGCTCACCACGTTCACCTCGGAAGATCACGGTTCCGCGGCTAGCTCGCTTTGTTCTGTCGCGGAATCGTGGGGAATAGACGATTTAGGAGATTTGAGTTCTATTGGGGAGTGGGGGCAGTCGTTAAAATCGCTAGTTGGGATTTTTGGGAGGCAGGCTCCGACTGTGTCGGAAGAAAGCTGACGCGGACTAGGATATACGTCTGTTTAAGCTTACGAATGTACGATGGCAGCTAACGAGTGCCCTGTCAGGGGTTAACTGGAGTGATAATATTTGTATCAAAAATGCCGTGATGGTGAGAGGCATAAAAGTTGTATACAGAATTTGGAAAAAAAATACGGTTCCCCGGAAATTTGACAAAAACTTGCCTATTCATTTTTAATGAGAAAAAAAAAAATCAAAATGTATCGAGTCCTCCAATTTTTGACCAAATCACACAATTTGGGCATCAAAAATTCCAGGACGGTGAGGGGCATAAGAGTTATGCACAGAATTTGGAAAAAAATTGCCAAAAACATGCCCATTCATTTTGAATGGGAAAAAAAGAGAAGTTTTAAAGTGTATCTACTCCTTCAATTTTTGACCAAATCACACAATTTGGACATAAAAAATTCCGGGACGGCGAGGGGAAAAAGTGACAGAGGAAAATTTTTTGAAAAAATGTACGGTTTCCCGGATATTTGACAAAAACTTGCCCATTCATTTTTAATTGGAAAAAAGGAAAGTTTCAAAATGTATCTAGTCCTTCAATTTTTGACCAAATCACACAATTTGGGCATCAATAATTCCGGAACGGCGAGGGGAATAAAAGTGACAGAGGAAAATTTTTTGAAAAAATGTACGGTTTCCCGGATATTTGACAAAAACTTGCCCATTCATTTTTAATTGGAAAAAAGGAAAGTTTCAAAATGTATCTAGTCCTTCAATTTTTGACCAAATTACACAATTTGGGCATCAAAAATTCTGGGACGATGAGGGGCATAAAAGTTGTATACAGAATTTAGAAAACATTTACGGTTCCCCAGAAATTTGCCAAAAATATTCCTATTCATTTTTAATGAAAAAAAAACAAAAAAACATCGCGCTGCACAGCCCGAACCGTTTAACCGATCGGCACCGTTCAGTTATCGGCACAATCGGAATTTTCGTGTGACACAGGGAATTTTTCAAACGTCAAATGTTTCTGTTCGCCCGTAAACGGCGATTTTTCGGGAAAAAAAAAAATTTCAAAATGTATCTAGTTGTTATTGATAACCTTAAAAAAGCTTGAAGTACCTGTGACATGATAAAAAAAAAATTCTTAAATAGCATTATTATTGGAATTAAAATCATATTTACAAAGCGGAGCTGATGAGAAATGAGTCTTTTTAATTTGCCGTTTAGCTCCTCTTGTCATTATAGCGCTCTGGCGCCTCCATCTGGGTGATGACATCGTGGAGTAGCGATTTCAGCAGATTTAGAATTCAGCCCAATGGAGGAGGAAGCATTTTTCAGCGATTCTGGTTCTTTCAAGTGATATTGTCGATCCCGAGGAAGCCTTTACCATACAGCCATATATGTTTGGGTCATATTTGGAGGAATAGGAAGATTCAGAACGACAACAAACACGAGGCTGATGACTATAGCATGCTGTAAAATGTCCACATTGTTTTTACCCTCTACTCCAAATTTTTAACCGGATATTCTTTGTATCGAAGTATTTTTCCCCGATTGCGAAATAAATTGTATGGTCATGACAAATAACAATCTTGTGTTAAATGGAATCTAAAATATCAAAAATGCATTTATTCAGTACGACAGCAACATAGTCTTTCAACTCCCTCCACAGATTTTCTATGGGGTTGAGATCTGGAGACTGGTTCGGCTACTCCAGGACCTTAAAGTGCTTCTTACGAAGCCACTCCTTTGTTGCCCTGGCTGTGTGTTTGGGATCATTGTCATGCTAAAAGTTGAAAGACCCAGCCACGTCTCATCTTCAATGCCCTTGCTGATGGAAGGAGATTTTCACTCACAATCTCTCGATACATGGCCCCATTCATTCTTTCCTTTACACAGATCAGTCGTCCTGGTCCCTTTGCAGAAAAACAGCCCCAAAGCATAATGTTTCCACCCCCATGCTTCACAGTGGGTATGGTGTTCTTGGGATACAATTCAGTATTCTTTTTCCTCCAAACACGAGAACCTGTGTTTCTACCAAAAAGTCCTATTTTGGTTTCATCTGACCATAACACATTCTCCCAGTCCTCCTCTGGATCATCCAAATGCTGTCTAGCGAACTGCAGACGGGCCTGGACGTGTACTTTCTTCAGCAGGGGGACACGTCTGGCAGTGCAGGATTTGAGTCCCTGACGGCGCATTGTGTTACTGATAGTAGCCTTTGTTACTGTGGTCTCAGATCTCTTTAGGTCATTCACTAGATCCCCCCGTATGGTACTGGGGTTTTTGCTCACCGTTCTTGTTATTATTTTGACACCACGGGGTGAGGAGGGAGTTGAAAGTCCGTGTTGCCCAACGACAGCCCCAAAACATCACTGCTCTAGAGGAGATCTGCATGAAGGAATGGGCCAAAATACCAGCAACAGTGTGTGAAAAGCTTGTGAAGAGTTACAGAAAACGTTTGGCCTCGGTTATTGCCAACAAAGGGTACATAACAAAGTATTGAGATGAACTTTTGGTATTGAGCAAATATTTATTTTCCACCATGATTTGCAAATAAATTCTTTAAAAATCAAACAATGTGATTTTCTGTTTTTTTTTCCCACATTCTGTCTCTCATGGTTGAGGTTTACCCATGTTGACAATTACAGGCCTCTCTAATATTTTCAAGTGGGATAATTTGCACAATTAGTGGTTGACTAAATACTTTTATTTTCCCCACTGTAGCTTACTCGCTTCCTTTTACTGTCCAATGGTCCCAGAGTTGTCAGACTTGTTTTGCCCATTCTTTGTGGTGAACAGGATCAGGACCTCTCCCTGGTGCAGCAACAAAAGCCTGCAGCACATTGGGCTGGCGTGATGTGAAAAATAAACAACTTAATCCACAAAATCAGTTGAATCTGCAGTTTTTCTGCATAATATAATAATGGCTGTACTGTGAAGATGATTAGTCCGCTGACGTCACATTCGCCTTCTTCCTCAATACAGACTCTGGCTGGAAGTCACTCATTTTCATGGCGTGGGATTAAAAAAAAAAAAAAAAGAATAAAAATATTGATTTCTTCCACTCACATACAAGCGATCCATTTCATTCAGGAGCATAAAATACAGCGTGAAATATGAAATAAATATGCCTTTTGCCGTCATAGGCACTTTAAGACTTAAAAATATATACATTTTAAAAAGGATTTCAAGTTTTTCCAAAATTTGGACATTCCTTTGCCGTCTGTGTTCATGCAGCATATTTAATCTCCAGATTTGACACTGCGGTCACACCATATTGATTTTAGGGATGTTCCCAAGTCAATAAGTTATCAAGCCCTCACTCCAAATCTTAAAAATGTTTACCAAAATGGTTTTCATAGGCACAAAAATGAAATTTGACTCATTTTTAAATATGGGTTATCTGACCACTTGGAGTCCTTTAACAAAGAGAGATGAGATGAATGATTGTCACCAAGCTGCAATAAACAAAAAAACAACAAAAAAAACATTCACTACAATCAGCTGTTAAGGCAGCGTGACCTTGAAACTCCTGATAAACTGTAATAACACCTGTGAAATCGCACACACAAGAGGGCGTTCAGGTGATCATTACAGCAAAAATAAATAAATAAATAAATTCATCCGCGGGGAAGATTTTCTTCACCTGGTTTGAAATACGATGTAGTAAAAGTCACATCTCAATATTACTCTTAAAAAGTAAGTAGATCATGTCAATAAATCATAATAGCTAATAATGGCTAAACCTGAATGAATTGTATGCTATGATGTAATTTGTTATGTAAATACAAAGGCTAGGTGAGTTAACTCGGTGTTAATTACAGTACTTTAACTAGGCGTTGAACGTAATAAAATTGTGCTAAATACAATGGTACCTCTAATTACGAACATCCCTACATACAGTTTGACACACCTCAATGGGAAAATATTGCCTCTTGTTACGAAAGAAATTTCAGGGTATTAAATATTTCAGGATATTGCCTAGCATTCCTGGAATCTAAGAGGGACCTCAACTGTATCTCTTGTTTTTTTTTTTTAACCTTATGCACATCTCTTATTTTATGTTTAGTGTGCAATAATCTAATTGTAACATGTATTTTTGATGCATTTTTTAAAATGCATTATAAAAGATTTATGTCTGAATTTTGGGGGGCTCGGAATGGATTAGGGCATTTACATGGAAATACTGTCTCTCCTTACTTCTAATTTTCAAGTTACGAAACTACTTCCAGAACCAATTAATTTTGTAAATAGAGGTACCACTGTACTGCTTTTGAATTAGTCATGATACAGACTGCGATTTATCACATTTATTAAGCGTAATTAATCTCACAGGGTGAGAGGTGATTACATTATGAGGTAAATAAGTCGATTGGTCCAAATTGAATTGGGCTGCCTAAGCAGAGGTCTACTCTCTAAGACAGTGGTGTCCAAACTTTTTGCAAAGAGGGCCAAATTTGGTGTGGTAAAAATGTGGGGGGCCGACCTTGGCTGACGTCCTTTATGTAGAGCAATATATTTAAGCAAATTTTAGCAAGCCATTCTGTGTGTCACATATGCTTTATTATTTTTTTAAATCTATAATTTCAACAATCTCACAACTAGCCTTCGTGGCGTTCTCTTTCGACTCTCGGGCTCTTGCGAAATACTGCTGCTGTGAAATTAAACTAGCTTCAACTTGCTTCAATTTCTCGCTAATCGCTACGTATCTTCCCTGTAATCTTGTCGTACATGTCAGCGTGTCTTGTTTGGTAATATCGCCTCACATTGAACTCTTTAAAAATAGCGACTGTCTCTTTGCAAGTGAGTCAGACAGTTGTTGTGTACTTTAGTGAAGAAATAGTCCAATTTCCACCTATCCTTGAAGCGCCAGCCATCGCAGTCAACTTTCTTTTTTTGTTGATTGTCGCCATTTTAGAAAATTGGGAGTAAAGGGTCACACGGCGGAATGTTGCTTAGAGTGCTGCTGCCTTTTCGTGGGTAAATTAGGAGCAGCATTTAGTGTGTGAGATACTTCATATGCTGGTAGCAGTACTGCTGACCAATTTATTAAGTCTGTATGTGGGCCAGAAGTTATTGATTTTATGACAGAGGCTGGGGGCTGGATGATATTTGACCACGGGCCGCATTTGGCCCCCGGGCCGGACTTTGGACATGTCTGCTCTAAGAGAACTGCCCTAGTTTATATTTGTATTTATTCATAACTATATATATTAGGGCTGTCAAACGATTAAAAATTTTAATCGAGTTAATTGCAACAGAAAAATTAATTAATCGTAATTAATCGCAATTCAAACCATCTATAAAATATGCCATACTTTTCTGTAAATTATTGTTGGAATGGAAAGATTAGACACCAGACGTTAATTATAACAATAAATCAACAAGATGGTGTTAACATTATCAAGATTCTCTTAAAGCGATCCATGGATAGAAAGACTTGTAGTTCTTAAACGATAAATGTTAGTACAAGTTATATAAATTTTTATATTAAAACCCCTCTTAATGTTTTTATTAAAATTTGTAAAATTTTCAATCAAAAAAATAAACTAGTAGCTCGCCATTGATGATGTCAATAATTATACCATGCTCACTCATGGTGTAACACATCAGTTGGACCCAAGTGCCAGCAGAGGGCGCCAAACACCAAGAAACAATTAACAAGCTGACGTTACACTGTGCTGTCATTTTAATCTGTTTGAGCGGGGCATGTGCGTTAATTGCATCAAATATTTTAACTTGATTAATTCAAAAAAATAATTAGTGCCCGTTAATGCGATAATTTTGACAGCCCTAATATATATATATATTAAAAAAATAAAAAATAAATTGTTAAAAATACATACACCCCTCTCACACACATATATTTGTATACCCACAAACACACGTATACAGTGGGACAAATAAGTATTTAGTCAACCTCCAAATTCTCCCACTTGAAAATATTAGAGAGACCTCAACCATGAGAGACAGAATGTGGAAAAAAACAGAAAATCACATTGTTTGATTTTTAAAGAATTTATTTGCAAATCATGGTGGAAAAAAATTATTTGGTCAATACCAAAAGTTCATCTCAATACTTTAATATGTACCCTTTGCTGGCAATAACTGAGGCCAAACGTTTTCTGTAACTCTTCACAATCTTCACAAACTGTTGCAGGAATTTTGGCCCATTCCTCCATGGAGATCTCCTCTAGAGCAGTGATGTTTTGGGGCTGTCGTTGGGCAACACGGACTTTCAACTCCCTCCTCACCCCGTGGCATTAAAATGATAACAAGAACGGTGAGCAAAAATCCCAGAACCACACGAGGGGACCTAGTGAATGACCTACAGAGAGCTGGGGCCACAGTAACAAAGGCTACTATCAGTAACACAATGCGCCGCCAGGGACTCAAATCCTGCACTGCCAGACGTGTCCCCCTGCTGAAGAAAGTACACGTCTAGGCCCGTCTGCGGTTTGCTAGAGAGCATTTGGATGATCCAGAAGACGACTGGGAGAATGCGTTATTGTCAGATGAAACCAAAATAGAACTTTTTGGTAGAAACACAGGTTCTCCTGTTTGGAGGAGAAAGAATACTGAATTGCACCATACCCACTGTGAAGCATGGGGGTGGAAACATCATGCTTTGGGGCTGTTTTTCTGCAAAGGGACCTGGACGACTGATCTGTGTAAAGGAAAGAATGAATGGGGCCATGTATCGAGAGATTTTGAGTGAAAATCTCCTTCCATCAGCAAGGGCATTGAAGATGAGATGTGGCTGGGTCTTTCAGCATGACAATGATCCCAAACACACAGCCAGGGCAACAAAGGAGTGGCCTCGTAAGAAGCATCTTAAGGTCCTGGAGTAGCCTAGCCAGTCTCCAGATCACAACCCCATAGAAAATTTGTGGAGGGAGTTGAAAGTCTGTGTTGCCCAATGACAGCCCCAAAACATCACTGCTCAAGAGGAGATCTGCATGGAGGAATGGGCCAAAATACCAGCAACAGTGTGTGAAAAGCTTGTGACGAGTTACAGAAAACGTTTGGCCTCCTTTATTGCCACAAAGGGTACGTTTTGCCAACAAACAAACAAAAAAAAAAAGACCAAAATGAGTCACTTGCTGTATATAGGGGTTAAACATTGTTCATGTTGATACTCGGAGATATATTCTATACATGGGGAAAAAATGGCTTTCACTACACCAGTACTTCTCAAATAGTGGGGCGGGCCCCCCCAGGGGGGCCCAGCACGATGCTGGGGGTGGCGCATGTGACCTTGGGGAACATACATTTTTATCAGAATAGAATAAAGTGTAAAAATAAGTGCACATCCACTCAGTGGGTGGCAGTGCCACTCTCATTTTCAGCGTGTGCGCAGTATTTTTGAATAAAACGAGCACACAGCAAAGAGCTCTGGAGATATGAAAAGCTTAGACAAGGAAATATGACGAAGCATATGTAGTGTATAGCTTTTGGCTTTGACTTTTAGGACAGTGGGGGACAAGGAAAGACCAGACTGTTTACTTTTGCAGCGGACAGCAGGATTTTTTTTTTCAGCGATTGCCAAATATTGCCAACAATCCTCCCGCTTTGTTAGTGTTACATCAGTAAACCAGCGAGCACTATCAGCATCATATAAGGTGGCATACCAAGCTGCTCAGTGCAAAATAACCCCACACCATAGCAAAGGAGCTGATACTGCCTTCATCAAAAATGAAAACTGTCCCTCTGTCCAATGACACTGTCCTGTTGTTGTATTAATTTTTGTTTTTTCGGTCAAATTGTTCGATATATTGTCCTAATGAGTAAATGTTGCTAATCAATTTGAATGTATTATTATTTATTGATTTTATTCAATTTTATTTTTCAGCATCACACGGCCCAAAAAATGTCTTTTGAGTGTATTTTTACAGAATGGATGTTTTTTTTTTTTTTTTTTTTTTACCCTTTATTATAAGTTGATCTATGCTACTTTTTTCTTTAATATTAAAAAGAACACAATATTATGCAGAGTTGTACTTATAATAATAAGAATTTTATATACAAAGGATACTACAGTATGTTTTCAGTGGTGGCAGAGAGTTGGGGGGCGCGGAACGTTTACGTCTTCGGGGGGGGACGTAACAGACAATAATTGAGAAGCACTGCACTACACACAGAAATGAAGAGAAAGAGAAAGAATGATGATGAACTGCTGATGGTTTTGCAACGTATCGACATGACTATGCCGCTGACAAAAAAAAAAAAAAAGCTCGACAGCGAGTCATCCCAAAATGTCTTTTACTTTTACGAGGAGAAATGTAGACCACGATCTAGTGGACTTACTGTTTCATCATTAAAAAATTTACAGGAGCAGTGCTCCAATGGTTGGAGTTGGCAATGACAATAAAGCAATTTGTCACGTGTGAAGAATGCAAAAAGGCACATTTCACTTAGCCGTTAGTGACCTAAAAGGGGGAAGGACACTCCAGGTTACTAGAGTGTGAACTCATGTTAACTTGAGCAGATGACAGGAGTGAGGTCACTTTGGCCAAATTAGCTCCTTTGATGAAAGAATGATTCCATGATAGACAACATTTCACCTTTTTC
Organism: Corythoichthys intestinalis; assembly: GCF_030265065.1. NCBI lineage: Eukaryota > Metazoa > Chordata > Actinopteri > Syngnathiformes > Syngnathidae > Corythoichthys > Corythoichthys intestinalis. The sequence continues at coordinate 2,920,529 of NC_080408.1, read as the reverse complement.
CTCTAATTTGCCGAGATCCAAATAGATTTTGACTGGGAAAAAAATATTTCAAAATAAAACATTTTAATATTTCAATTTTTAATGATATATGATTTTAAAATAATTAAGTTATTGATTTGGATTTTTTTTCCCAACTTATATTTTATATTATTTTTTAAATAATAAATGTAATCATTTAAAAAGTATATTTCTCTGGCTGACATTGACATCCAATCCATTTTGGCTAGATATATATTTGGATGTAATATAATTAAAAAATAAAAATGTTAGAATTCATTGGCTGCTACAGTATCAATAGCGCTAGACATCCATTCTATTTTGACCCCAAAATGTTTTAATTTTCTATACACATATATATTATAAATATGTATACTGTATATATCTTTTTCTTTTCATTGACTAATTTGCTGCCAATGACAGGACTACACGTCCAATTTCTTTTTTTGACTGAGCGATGAATAAGTACAATTACACATAATATTTACATTGTTTTGTCATTTTCTCTATTTTTTTAAAACTAAAAAAGTTAAATAAAAATAAAACAAAGTGAAGAAAAAAATAGAAGAAAGAAAGAATAACAGTTAAATCATTGCCTACCATTGACAACAATAGACATCCAGTTCATGTATATATCGGAATGTGTATGTGTTATACAGTAAACACACATATGTATATATGTACAGTGAGGGAAATACAATAGTATGGAAAAGAATCTGAACCTTTTGGGATTTCTCACATTTCTGCATAAAATCATCAAGTGTGACTTGATCTTTGTCAAAATCACACAGATGAAAATACAGTGTCTGCATTATCTAGAACCACCCAAACATTTATAGGTTTTCATATTTTAATAAGGATCGCACGCAAATAATGACAGAGGGGTGAAAATAAGTGAATCCTCTGCCTAAGGAGACTTAGGCTAGGTTCATACTACAGGTCTTAATGCACGAATCCGATTTTTTTCGTGTTTTTCCGACTCGAGTTAGGCATTAACTTGACGGTCTGAACGGGACAAGTCACAGAGAAGTGGACCATTTCAAATCTGATCTGGGTCACTTTCGCATGTGGTTCAAATCTGATCTGGGCCACATTTTTTCAAAACGTGACCGGCGGTCTGAACTGTCAAGACTCCCAAATCGGATTTCATGCAGCAATTACGCCCGCAAAGAGCAAGAGGCACGGTGGACGGGAGCCATGTAGGCATTAGCGCACAAAACGGGCTTGACCACAGTCATAAAAAAATAAAATGAAGAATAAGCCTTACAATTTTCGATTTTCATTCTGTGCGCCGAATGAGCAATATTTTATTATAGCACACATGGCCGAATCGGGACAAACTGACGCACCCACGTCATTTCACGCACACACGTCAAGGCTCGTGTGTGCGTGTATGCGTTCTTTCAGTCCATATAAACTTTAAATATAAGACTAAACGGGGATTATTAGTGTCTGTTATTTGTGTCCTCTTTTTGGAAATCAAAATATGATCAGTCTGGAATGACATACCGCTAGCATTTGTGGTAATTTGTGTTGATGCTTCTTCGCATGCGGGTCTCTACTGAGCGCATCACGGACTGCGAATTAGTGCACATGCGTGATACTTGAACAGTCCCCATGGACAAAGGCAGTCTGAACGGGCAGGCCAAAAAAACATATGGCAAAAAAATCGGATTTATGCATTTAGACCTGTAGTATGAACCCAGCCTTAGAGAGCAGTTGAAACCAATTTTTACCAAATAATTTAAGTCAGTTGTGTGCCCAATCACTGATGAGTGGTTTAAAGCTGCCTTGCCCACTATAAAACACACACCTGGTCGGACATGTCTTGATAAGATGCATTGTCTGATCATGGCTCAGTCAAAAGAGCTGTCTGAAGACCTGCGATCAAGGATTGTTGATTTGTATGAAGCTGGGAAAGGATACAAAACCATCTCGAAAAGCTTGGATGTTCATCAATCGACAGTCAGAGAAGTTGTCTACAAATGGAGAGAGTTTGGCACTGTCGCTTCTATCCCGAGGAGTGGCTGTCCACCAAAGATGACGCCAAGAGTTTAGCACAAAATATTCAGACAGGTAAAAAAGAACCCAAGAGTGTCTGCTAAAGAATTAAAGAAATCATAGGCACAGTCCAATATCTATGTACACACTTCAACTATATGTAAAACTATGGCCAAGAATGGTGTTCATGGGAGGACTCCACGCAGGAAGCCACTGCTGTATATATAAAAAAAACAAAAAACATTTTTGCTCGTTTAACGTTTGCAAAAAGGCACTTGGACACTCCACAGTAGTTTTGGCTAAATATTTTGTGGACTGATGAAACCAAAGTTGAATTGTTTGGGAGTAACACACAACATCATGTGTGGAGGAAAAATGGAACAGCTCCCCAACATTAACACCTCATCCCCACTGTGAGGCATGGTGGAAGGAGCATCATGATTTGGGGCTGTTTTGCTGCCTCAGGGCCTGGACAACTTGCAATCATCAATGGAAGAATGAATTCAAACTTTTAGCAGGAAAACCTGAGGCAGTCTGTCAGACAGTTGAAGCTAAAAAGTGGCTGCAATGATCCAAAACACAGAAGCAAATTAACTTCAGAATGGCTTCAGAAGAACAAAATACACATTCTAGAGTGGCCAAGTCAAAGTCCAGACTTGAACTCCATTGAGATGCTGTGGTATGACCTAAAGACAGCGATTCACGCCTGACATCCCAGGAATCTGACTGAACTACAGCAGTTTTGTAGAGAAGATTAGTCCTGATCGATGTGCCAGATTGATCTGCAGCTACATGAAGCGTCTGGTTGAAGTTATTGCTGCCAAAGGGGTGCCCACAAAATATTAAATGTGATGGTTCACTTAGTTATTTTGCCCCCTTCTGTCATTGTTTGCATACTATCCTCATTAAAATATGAAAACCTATAAATGTTTGGGTGGTTTTAGTTAAAGCAGAAAGTTTTTTCATCTGTGTGATTTTGACAAAGATCAGCTCACATTTGATGGTGATTTTATGCAGAAATGTGAAAAATTCCAAAAGGTTCAGATACCTTTTCAGACTACTGTATTTCCCTCACTATACATATATACATATGTATGTGTGTTTACTGTATACACTCATACAAATTTTTATATATACATATTAGGGCTGTCAAAATTATCGCGTTAAAGGGCGGAAATAAATTTTTTAAATGAATCACATTAAAATATTTGACGCAATTAACGCACATGCCCCGCTCAGACAGATTTAAATGACAGTACAGTGACATGCCCACATGTTAATTGTATTTTATGGAGTTTTGCCGCCCTCTGCTGGTGCTTGGGTGTGACTGATTTTATAGGCTTCAGCACCCATGAGCATTGTGTAAGTAATTATTGACATCAACAATGGCGGGCTACTAGTTTATTTTTTTGATTGAAAATTTTACAAATTTTATTAAAACGAAAACATTAAGAGGAGTTTTCATATAAAATTTCTATAACTTATACTAACATTTATCTTTTAAGAACTACAAGTCTTTCTATCCATGGATCGCTTTAACAGAATGTTAATAATGTTAATGCAATCTTGTTGATTTATTGTTATAATAAACAAATACAGTCCTTATGTACCGTATGTTGAATGTATATATCCATCTTGTGTCTTATCTTTCCATTCCAACCATAATTTACAGAAAAATATGGCATATTTTATTGATGGTTTGAATTGCGATTAATTGTGATTAATTACGATTAATTAATTTTTAAGCTGTAATTAACTCGATTAAAAATTTTAATTGTTTGACAGCCCTAATACATATACGTATATCCACGTTGCTCCTGGTGCTGTGTCACCAGTAGGTAGATAAGGATATAGTGTTGAAGGTGGAAAGGCACTATAAGAGTGTAACTATATCCAAATCCATATATAAATATTTATATCTATTTTTCCATACCAGTGGATATCTACGAAAAGCTATTGTCCCCAATGTTTCAGTGTGTTCACTTCCCTGGGTACAAAGGTCACGCTCCTGTGAACGCCAAGAAAATAATCCAACTCCCAGTCAGTCACTGCAGCCTTGACCTTGACTCAGTCAATTAGCTAAATTCACAAGGATAATACATATCGCTCTTTATCAGCATTTACAGCACAATTTCGCTCCTAATCAGCGTTTTCTACTTTTAAATGTAAGGTCTGTCCATTTCAAATGTCTTTTTATGCCCCGAGATAACCAGAAAAGTCCATTCAACGACATGAGAATGGAATGAACTGCGTGATTGAGATGCTGTTTCATATTTTATTATTGATTATATTGTGATCTGTATGCAGAATTGTAATAAAAAAAAATGCAATTTCTGGAGAAATCGCAATGGTAGCTTTGCTGTGACACTTTCTATATCAGGTCACTTCCTTTTGATTTTGGGGGATTTCGGGGTCATTTCCTATTCATATCACCATCTTGTCGCCCCCTGGTGCTAATATCGTATTGGCCCGAATATAAGACTCACGTTTGAAAAAAGACTTTTTGAACACCAATTTTTATACAGAAAATAATTACAGTACATCCGAAACAAATGATTATAAGAATATATTTGAGAGAAAAAGCATGTTATTTTGCCTCATTCAAATTTCAATATCTGAACATTTAAATATGTAAATTAAAGCGCAATCACATTCGTAAATGAAAGGCTTCTGGTTTTTGAAATGTAAATAAACCAATGTATTGTGATAAAACAACAAAATTGCAATAACTGCATTAACCATCAATGTGAAGTCTAACTGTAACTGTAGTCTTGAAACAAATCTCAATAAGGAAAAACATTGCAATAAAATAATTAGGGCTGTCAAAATTATCGCGTTAACGGGCGTTAATTATTTTTTAAAATTAATCACGTTAAAATATTTGACGCAATTAACGCATGCACTGAATGAGCCGCTCTCGCATTGCCTCAAACAGATTTCAATGAGGCCGTTTATGGACATCAAGAGTGAAGAGAATGACACCGGCCGCTTGGGGGCAGCGCAGCGCCGTTCCATACTAATGTTATTCCCTCTAATAGTGGGAGAATTAGTAGTTGTGAGACGTTTATGCTGTTGCTTTGTGCTCCACACATATTTCGGTAAGTTTGCTTTCTTTTAGTGGCAATCATGTGTCTCTTGTTGTATTTTGGGTAAGATATGCACAGAGATATATCTGTTATAAAGGCGAATGGACACAGGCGTTCTTTGGGCTGCGCCGTTTATTGGCATAAGCTTCTGCAACTCCTTCACAACAAACAGAAGTATCATTTAGTGAAAGCACAACAAAAATAATATTGCTATCTCTCAAAAAAAAAAAATGTTCACAAAAAGAAAAGCACTTCAGTCTGTAGTAATGAGGCCCTATTCTCACACAGCTAAACAACAATGCAAAGTGAACTGGCATTACTCAGAGTTTGGTCACTCAATTCTTATTATTATTATTTTTATTCTTCTTATTATTATATTAACTCTGCTTTTGATTGAAAATTGTACAAATTTTATTAAAACGAAAATATGAAGAGGGGTTTTAATATAAATTTACTCTAACTTGTAACTATAACACTTATCTTTTATGAACTACAAGTCTTACTATCCGTGGATCACATAAACAGAAAAAATGTTAATAATGCCATTTGCGGATTTGTTGCTATAATAAACAAATACAGCACTTATGTACAGTATGTTGTATGTATATATCCGTCTTGTGTCTTATCTTTCCATTCCAACAATAATTTACAGAAAAATATGGCATATTTTAGAGATGGTTTGAATTGCGATTAATTGCGATTAATTATGATTAATTAATTTTTAAGCTGTAATTAACTCGATTAAAAATTTTAATCGTTTGACAGCCCTACAAATAATGCAAACTGGTTAAACTTGAGAGTAGCTTAGATCTGTCATGACAGAACATCGCTTCAATGATATCTGGCGCCATCTAGAGTCGTGAATGGGTATAACGTCTAGACCGCGAATATAAAACGACCCCCTCTTTTTCAGTCTTATTTCAATGCAAAAAAACATCGTCTTATATTCGGGCCAGTACGGTAATTAGCGTGAAAACAGATGGCTTGACATCTAATGAAATACCTGCACACATGCTTAGCCAATTTAGCTAGAAGATTTTTGGAGAGACATGTCCGAAGATGGATCTCACCAGAGGGGGCAACAAGACCCTGCTACAGCCGCATAATATTAATTTATAAGAAAAAGAATAAGAAGAACATTGTATCCAGCTTGTTTTCCATGTCTCCCTCCTCCAAAAATCTGAATCAAATTATCAGGATTGTAATCAGGCAACTGCAGAACTTGCTGATGAGCTGATCATTTGATTCAGGTGTGTTGGAGGAGGGAGACATGGAAAACAAGCTGGATTGCGGCTCTCGAGGACCAGGGTTGGCCCCCCCTGGCTTATTTTAAAAGTAAACTTGGTGGAAAACGGATTAAGGCTCGTTTCTGTTATTGAAGTGCCAGCTTTTACTCGGGAAACGGAAGACGATTCATTTCTCGTTTTTTGTTATCACACATAAAACTAAAAATGGAACTGGGCTCATTTTGCAAAATTGGACAAGCAGTTCTTGAATGCGACACGAGCAGTACCTCGCTCATCTGCACACAACCGCAACCTTCAACCTACTCCTTCCTTCCTTCAGCAACGACGTAAACAAGAAAAAAATGCGATATTGGATAATTTCCCGCTGCACACCTGACGATCTCTCACGGGCACACTGGTGTGCCACGGCACATCAGTTAGAAAAACACCGCTCTAAAATACGGCTGCAGCTATCGATTATTTTAGTAGTCGATTCATCGATGAACTAGTTAGTTTGAATAATCGAGTAATCGGATAAGGAACGTGAAAAATTAAAATACCTGAGCTGGGCCTAAAACGGTACCAAAATTTTTTTTAAAATGAGGATCTATGTCCAACAAAAGAATAATTGGCTAACTTACATAGCAAAAGTCCGCTAGCTTAAATGCTATAAAATGCTAAAGTTTAAAAAAAAAAAAAAAGTTTTTTTTTAACAATGTTCTTAACAAATGGTTCGGATACATATTCCCATAAAAAACAGCTAAATATACCTATAAACTAAACCACAAATGCATTGTAAAAAAAATTAGCTCAAACAAAAAATTAGCGTATGTTGGTCTTAACAGGGAACAGCTGGATTCAGCCTTGTGAAATGAGGCAGACAAGAGGGCAGTGTATCCATCCAAATTAATGCAACTAAATGCAAACACTTTCATAATAAACCATTACAACACCATTTTAATTATATTACTCGAGTTAATCGATTAATCGTTTCAGCAGTACTCTAGAAACAACATTATTTCATTTTCTCTCACTTCAGAAAAGAAGAATTCCCCGATTGCCATGCTATGTAATAAAATGGGAACCGGAGCACTTCAGGGGCCATTCAAATTAGAGAGGGGAACAGTGCCCCTGTGGCCCCCCCCTTAGGGTGCGTTCCCGGCGGCAGTGAGCGCTGGCGTCGTCATAGCATTCTGTTCGGTGGACGTAGACACACACGTCACAGCTAGTAAAGCTCTTTATAAGGCTATAACAATCTCTCCTACTTCTTAAAATAAAACGACTGGTCGCGCTATAAATGTACAGTGGTATGAAAAAGTATCTGAACCTCTTGGAATTTCTCACATAAAGTCACCATCAAATGTGATCTGATCTTTGTCAAAATCATACAAACTTGTCTGTTTTCAGTGTCTGTTTTCAATAAAACCACCCAAACCTTTATAGGTTTTCATATTTTAATGAGGATAGCATGCAAACAATATTCGAAGAGGTAAAATATGTAAGTAAACCCTCTGCCTAAGGAGACTTAAAGAGCAATTGAAACCAATTTTTATTAAACATTTTAAGTCAGGTGTGTGCCCAAGCACTGTTGAGTAGTTTAAAGTTGCCCTGCCCACTATAAAACACACACCTGGAAAGAAATGTCTTAATGAGAAGCATTGTCTGATGTGCATCACGACTCGGTCAAAAGAGCTGTCTGAAGATCTGCGGTCAAGGTTGTTGATTTGCATAAAGCTAGGAAAGGATACAAAACTATCTCTTAAAGTCTGGATGTCAATCGACAGTCAGAGAAGTTGTCTACAAATGGAGAGAGTTTGGCACTGTTGCTTCACTCCCAAGGAGTGGCCGTCCACCAAAGATGACGCGAAGAGGTCAGCGTAGAACACCCAGAGAGGTTAAAAAAACCCTAGTGTCTGTTTAAGACTTACAGAAATCACTGGCACAGTCCAATAACTCTGTGCACACATCAACTATATGTAAAACTATGGCCAAGAATGGTGTTCATGGGAGGACTCCACGGAAGAAGCCACTGTTGTCTAAAAAAAAACAAAAACATTGTTGCTCGTTTGATGTTAACAAAAAGGCACTTGGACACGCCACAGAAGTTTTGGCAACATATTTTGTGGACTGATGAAACCAAAGTTGAGTTGTTTGGGAGTAAGACACAACATCATGTGTGGAAGAAAAATGGAAAATCTCACCAACATCAACACCTCATCCCCTACCGTGAAGCATGGTGGAGGCAGCATCATGATTTGGGGCTGTTTCGCTCCTTCAGGGCCTGGATAAATGTATCATTAATGGAAGAATGAATTCAAAAGTTTATCAGGATGTTTTGCAGGAAACCTGAGGCCTTCTGTCAGACAGTTGAAGCTAAAAAGAGGATGGATGCTGCAACAAGACAATGATCCAAAACACAGAAGTAAATCAACTTCAGAATGGTTTCAGAAGAACAAAATACACGTTCTGGAGTGGCCAAGACAAAGTCCTGACTTGAACCCCCTTGAGATGCTGTGGCATGACTTAAAGACAGCGATTCATGACAGACATCCCAGGAATCTGACAGAACTACAGCGGGTTTGTCGAGAATGATGGGCCAAGATGAGTCCTGATCGATGTGCCAGACTGATCTACAGCTACAAGAACCATCTGGTTGAAGTCATTGCTGCCAAAGGGGGCCACAAAATATTACATGTGATGTCTCACCCACTTATTTTCCCCCTTCTGACATTGTTTGCATACTATCCTTGACAAGGAAATTCAACTTTGAACTCCCAAGACAAGTGTTAACTCGATAGCTCGATGAGAAATGAATCAGACCCCAACCATGGATTGCTTTGCTTCGAAGGCTTTATGAACAAGAGCTCTCGGGTACAGACGCAGAGCCATGCACAAAGCGTCCTCTCCGAATGTGGACAAAAGAGAAATGCAGAGCATGCCTCTATTTATGGGTTGACATCATAGAAACAAAACCGAAACTTACTATAGCATATCCTGGTAAAAAACATCTCAAGTTACAGAAAAACATCTCTAGTAGGGGAAAAACACCTCAAGGTATGACCTTGAACACCGACTCCTAGAATGATGATGAGCTCAGTCTGATAAGCCACAGTCGCCCGTTGTATTCATTCAGGGCATATTGGAAAACACAGGAACATAACAGTCCATATTTGGGCATATTGTGATACAGTCTACAATAGTCAAGGCTACGGGAAGGCACACTCAAACAGGTTAATATAACAATGATGCTCTATGCTACAATGTTCTCATGCAAGCATAACAAAAGCATACAAAATATGATGTATAATGGTTGTGTTTTAAGTAGGGCTGTCAAAATTATCGCGTTAACGGGCGGTAATTAATTTTTTAAATTAATCACGTTAAAATATTTGACGCTATTAACGCACATGCACAGCTCAAACAGACTAAAATGACAGTACAGTGTAATGTCTGCTTGTTACTTGTTTTATGGTGTTTGGTGCCCTCTGCTGGCGTTTGGGTCCAACTGATTTTATGGGTTAGTGCCATGAGTGAGCATGGTGTAATTATTGACATCAACAATGGCGAGCTACTAGTTTATTTTTTGATTGAAAATTTTACAAATTTTAATAAAATGAAAACATTAAGAGGGGTTTTAATATAAAATTTCTATAACTTGTACTAACATTTATCGCTTTAACAGAATGTTAATAATGTTAATGCCATCTTGTTGATTTATTGTTATAATAAACAAATACAGTATTTATGTACAGTATGTTGAATGTATATATCCATCTTGTGTCTTTCCATTCCAACAATAATTTACTGAAAAATATGGCATATTTTATAGATGGTTTAAATTGCGATTAATTAATTTTTAAGCTGTTTAAAAATTTTAATCGTTTGACAGCCTTAGTTTTAAGCATGAATAAAATTCTCTCACAATCCTCATTGAAATATGAAAACCTATAAATGTTTGGGTCGTTTTCGTTAAATGGTAAACGGAGAGTACTTACAGTATATTGCGCATTTAACTACATGGTTACCATGTCCAAAATGCTTTACATTAGCACACATTTACCCTTTCACACACCAATGGTGCTGCTGCCATGCAAGGCTCTGGCCAACCCATTGGGGACAAATTAGGGCTTGTCCAAGGGCACTTCAACAGTGGGTCGTCGTAGCCAGGAATTGAACCGCTGACCCTTCGGTTCCAGAACAACTCTAGCTACCAACTGCGCCACGGCAGACTGTTTTTCTGTTTTTTTTTTCCACAGTTTTTTCATCTGTGTGATTCTGACAAAGATCAGATCACATTTGATGGTGTTTTTATGCAGAAATGTGAGAAATTCCAAAAGGTTCAGATACTTTTTCGTATCACTGTAACAATCAAAATTCATGTTCTGTGCTAATTATTTCTTCAGTTACTGTTCCAGTTGTGTCGTTAATTGGTAGTTATGGTATTTGGTAGGGTTGCATGATATCCATTTTTTGAAACCGATACCGACATCGATAACTTCACGCTCCTCAAAGCCGATACCGATATCAATAACCGATAATAAATATATAATTTTTTAAATCTATAAGCTGAGTTTTTGAACTTCTGCACTGCCTGACAGCCAGCTAAGAATGAATGCACTTCCATAAACCACAAGGCATGGTCTTTTCTTGCTTTTATGGGAAGACACTTGTCTTAATATTGTGAAAGTACAACAGAAAAATACACATATTCAATACTAAATATACATCAAACTGCAAAATACACGTGTACACACAACTATTATATGTATAGCATAGCACACTAGCTTGAGCTACGAAAGCATTGGCTGGCTTCTATAACACAACTTATGAAGTTCTGTACATATGATCCATCACCACAGAAGTAAACATATATTGCACATCCATATGTTGTAGTAAACATAAAATACTTACATCTATTTCCGAGGCGGAAACGTAACAGAAAGCATTCACGACTGTCAATGCTACCGCTAGACACCGTCTTTTCTTGCTTTTATGGGAAGACACTCGTCTTAATATTGTGAAAGTACAACAGAAAAATACACATATTCAATACTAAATATACATCAAACTGCAAAATACACGTGTACACACAACTATTATATGTATAGCATAGCACACTAGCTTGAGCTACGAAAGCATTGGCTGGCTTCTATAACACAACTTATGAAGTTCTGTACATATGATCCATCACCACAGAAGTAAACATATATTGCACATCCATATGTTGTAGTAAACATAAAATACATCTATTTCCGAGGCGGAAACGTAACAGAAAGCATTCACGACTGTCAATGCTACCGCTAGACACCGTCTTTTCTTGCTTTTATGGGAAGACACTCGTCTTAATATTGTGAAAGTACAACAGAAAAATACACATATTCAATACTAAATATACATCAAACTGCAAAATACACGTGTACACACAACTATTATATGTATAGCATAGCACACTAGCTTGAGCTACGAAAGCATTGGCTGGCTTCTATAACACAACTTATGAAGTTCTGTACATATGATCCATCACCACAGAAGTAAACATATATTGCACATCCATATGTTGTAGTAAACATAAAATACTTACATCTATTTCCGAGGCGGAAACGTAACAGAAAGCATTCACGACTGTCAATGCTACCGCTAGACACCGCAATGTGTAAGTGATTGAACCAAACTACTGTAACAAAAAATAGATGCAGTGAATTATTCTGACCAGCAGGTGGGAGCAATGGCCCTCAAATGGTCAACTGATTTCCCATACTAGTGTGTGAAATGTAAAGCCAGAACACTACATATTATCGGTCCTATTATAAATGTTATTGGAATTATCGGGATGACGTCATAATTCCTCTAATCGGACTGATAACTATAGGACCAATAATTAGCGTGCACCAGTAGCATTTGGCAACACTTTATTTGACAGTAGCGCCATAAGACTGTCATTAGACAATCATAATTATGACATGACACTGTCATGAGCATTAATAAATGCTTATAACAGATGTCATATCTCACTTTTGAATGAATGTAAAAGATCCGAGCTGGACATAAATGGAGTTAGTGACATAATGTGTCGGATGACACTTAATGACTTCCGTCATAAGCAGTCAGTAATCCCCAAGATAGTGTCACGTCATAATTTAGCTCGCCGTGTTTTTATGACATCTTCACAAGAGGACCAAGCTTCTTCACATTCTTCGGTGGTAAACTTTCGGCCTTTTAACCGAAAATGCCATTTTAGCTATTTTCGGCCGAAGGCTACGGCACGAATTTTCAGTCACATCTCTATCGATAACCTTTCTGGATCTAAAGTATAATGATATATCACCATTTGGATATTTTGTCACAGGCCGACTATAAAAAGAACAAATTCTTTATATGTTAAAAAGTTGACCATCATCACTCAAAACCCCAATATTTGGTGCAAATGTGAACCTTAGCAATATCCAAAAAGTGCTGCCGCGTGATTTGTTTGGAACGTTTTGTTGCGGTAGCCCAGTGAAAAAGCCGAGACCTTGAATCTATTTACCAACTCTTGTGTCTTTCCCACTGTCAAATTGTACCACTGTCCATGGACTCTGGTCAAGGCCATCATACACATGCAGACACTCATATTGATTCACTGGAACTGTAATTCCCAGAGAAGTCATTTTGGCATGACTGAATAAATTGGTGAAATCAAATTTCCACCCCAAATGGAGTTAAGGCAGATGGCGATCTCATTTCAAGCAGGAAAATGACATAATTCGGTAGAAAATAAAATAATAATACATCATCACTCAGCTCTCTCAAAGCGGTGATGACATAATATGATTTTTTTTTTTTTTTTTGGCCCGCCTTCGGACCCACCCCGAGACACGCTATAAAAACCTCCGGCGTGGTAATGTGTCATTACTCTCACTTGAGTTCATGCCGCTTGATGACACGCGCACGTTGACAAAGGTCGATTGCGCAATTTTGTTCTGTTAAAGACTTGTAGGAAAGAGGCCTTACTTTAATTGTTGGAATTCCCATCATTGCAATCATGATCATAAGCATCGCTCTGATATGGGCAGTGATGGTGGGGTTCTGCTGCATCCTTTGGTTGGCTGTAGGGATACGTCGCAGGTAAGGTCACATTCAATTTGACAGCGCCAATTTTGAAACATGTTTCTATGGTCAATTATTTCATGAGCAAAAATTCCAGTCTGCACGCAAATTTAATGAGCATGTTTAACTGCAATTGAGGGTGGTAGACGTTATGCCTGCACAATATAATGTTTGAACATCGCCATGTGCACATGCGCAATAGTCTCATCGCAGAACATGCAAAAATGTTTCTTTTTATGTAAACTTTTGTTTTTCTTATTAAGAAAAAAATGCAATTATGCAGAAATATGGCTTCCTGGATCCCTTTATGTACACCAGTCTTCATCATTCACAGATAAACCCCCTTAGCCTAGATTAAATGGTATTTATATGAATACTTGGGATGTCCCGATAGCATATTTTTGCACTCGAGTGCCAGTCACCTGAGTTTGAGAGTTTGCCGATACAGAGAATCGGCAGATTTTTTTGCTCATGCTGCCGAGAAAAGCCTCTCACTTACACAACGAATGAGTTCCCACAGCACACTTCAGACTGAGTACCAAGCTTAACGATGATTAATGCATTTGTGCCTTTGATCGTAGAGCTACCGAGGCGTCTCTGACCAGATCAAAGCTCCAAACCTGTCAATCATCGTTAACTTTAAGTACCAAACGCCAGCTGCACTAGTGACCAAGAAAAACAGGGGCTGTTTACATGGTGACTCTCCGTGAATACGAAAAATTTCAAATTTGCATTTGCATTTGTGTCTCCATTTGAACAATGTCGCAATTCTGCATGAAAACGATGTAGTATTCATGCCAGGCCCTAGGGGGCAGTGCAGATTTACTGGGCGACAGAGAATGATGCACTTGGACCCCACCAAGCGCCCTCAGCCCGGAAAAAAATATGCCCGCCCACTCGAAGCAATGTCATTTTTCCTTTGTTCAAAACGGCACAAAAATTGAAACGTTTAACATATTTAAAAATATTAGTAAAACAGTAAATTAAAGCCGACATTCTGCCATATTTGGTGTTTTTAATGTTTAGTAGCACCGCTGCGCAGAGTGCTCACGCCCAATGTGACGTGTACGAGTGCTGACTTTAACGGCGCGGTCTCGCACTGCAGGAGCCTTTGATATGCATGCCGAGGAAGCCCCCCTCAACCCCCCGCAGTCGGATTCTTCCACTTTGGAGGCAGGATTCAGAATTTTTCGTCTTCGCCGACACCATATGTACGCGAGGCGAGTCCGCTACTCAGTCATTGCGTCTTTGTGTCGCAGAGTCGCCATGTAAACTGCCCCACAGTTTGGTCACACTGCTTTTCAGGGGGGAGCGTGAGAGGCTGTACAAGCATGAAGCAGAAAAACATAAGTATATATGGCGGAAAACACAGACAAGGCTGAAAAAGCAGTTTCTGAACTTGCGCCCCTCTTTGAAATAAACTGCTGTATTTTAAGCCAAAACAACTGTTGTGTTTGATAGAACAATATGTTTATATGCTGCCATAGCAGATTCATGGCGCATTAAGCCCCCGAACTATTTTTAATTTGTATGTTTTACCCTGGAAATCACCGTTTACAGACGTCGTGCAACCGTTTTTGTTTCAACCTAGCCATAAAAAGAAGGTAAACAATCGTATTTATTATTTGAAATGTCTGTCATTTTTAGCTTAGAATCATTAATTGATGTCTAATATTTCGCTAAAAAAAAAAAAAAAAAAAAAAACGACAAAAAAAATTATTCACTCGCATATTTTAAACTTTTAAACAAATGACGTCACGATGAAAAAAAAATGGCGTCTTTAAAAAAGTCACGAATATCTACCTCATAACTATCGTTTAATTGTATTTTTTTTGTTAGTCGCATTTTCCTCAATATTTTAGATGGTAAATAATCGATCCAAAGAAAAATGAAAATAAAAACGTTTAAAAGGGTAAATATATAAAAAAAGAAAATCTCGACCACTCCTTGATGTCTGCGATTTCTGTTATATTACCATGTTTCACCCATTAAATCCCCCCAAAATCCGGCTGTGGCCATTCACAGCTGTGTCTTTACACTCGGTGATACATGCTAGCTTTTGGGTCGAAAAGAGGTAAGTACGCAATAATATTTCGTTAAAATCATGGCTACTTTAATTCTGCTCTCCCGTGTTCTCACCTCCAGTTAGGGTTTTGCTGTTTAAAAAAAAAAAAAAAAATTTTTTTTAAATACGCTCTCGTTCAAAATTTTTCTTCCTCCAAAAAATTGAGATTTTAAGCTTTCCAATGATGTATCACACATGCATATAGGACAATTTTAAAATTTGGCCAAATTGGGGGTCTCACAGCGGGACTTCACGTCACCTGAGTGTTTTCCGCCATATATATTTTATTTATTGTTTTTAATTAAAAACTCGATCCTTTTCACTCAATTCTGATCCTCTGAAAAATGGCGCCATCTGTCTGACTTTCGATCATGTGATCGGATCGGGACATCTCTAATGAATACAACGTGGTCATAGTGAGTCAGCCAAAGTCTTTCTAAACAGAGGTCGGGTGAAAATTCTTCTAGTTTTAATAGCGCAACATTTATCGCAAAAAATTGCAATGTCAGTTTTTTCCGATTTTGTTCAGCGCTAGTAGACGTCCAATCCCCTGGTACTAGCGATCCTTCCCAAATGTAGCTACTGAGCGCAAGAGTGGTCCAACTTGATTTTTAACTGATTGGCAATTATAGATGGTAACAGATGTCTAAATTATTTTGAACGGGATGCATGGCAGTGACCATTCACAAATCTGAGCAAAAGTGGGCCAACTTCATTTTTGTCAGCTTTAATTGATTGGCTATCATATATGACAAGAGACACCCAATCTATGTTTACTAGGAAGATTGGAAGTGACCATTCACAAATCTGAGCTAATAAAAGCAAGAGTGGGCCAACTCCAGTTTTGTCATTTTTAATGGATTAGCTGCCATAAATGGCAAGACGTCCAATCTATTTTGACTGGGAGGATTGGAAGTGACCATTCACAAATCTGAGCTACTATAAGCAAAAGTGGGCCAACTCCGTTTTTGTCATTTTTTATTCCATTGGCTCCCATAGATGGCGAATGACGTCCAAACCATTTTGACCGGGAATGTTGGAAGTGACCATTCACAAATGTGAGGTGCTATTAGCAAGAGTGGGCCAACTCTAGTTTTTTCATTGTTAATACATTGGCTGCCAAATATGGCAAAACACCCAATCCATGTTCACTGGGAGGGTTTGTAGTGACCATTCACAAATCTGAGCTACTAAAAGCAAGAGTGGGCCAACTCCAGTTTTGTCATTTTTAATGGATTGGCTGCCATAAATGGCAAGATGTCCAATCTATTTTGACTGGGAGAATTCGAATTGACCACTCACAAATCTGAGCTACTATGAGCAAAATTGGGCCAACTCTGTTTTTGTCATTTTTTTATTCTATTGGCTCTCATAGCTGGCAATAGATGTCGAAACCATTTTGACCGGGAATGTTGGAAGTGACCATTCACAAACCTGAGCTACTAACCGCAAGAGTGGGCCAACACTAGTTTTGTCATTTTTAATGGATTGGCTGCCATAGATGGCAAGACGTCCAATCCATTTTAACTGGGAGGGTTGGAAGTTACCATTTACAAATCTGAACTACGATGAGCAAGAGTGGACTAACTCAATTTCTGTCATTTTAAAATTGATTGGCTGGCATAGATTTCAAGAGACGCCCAATCCATGTTCACTGGGATCATTGGTAGTGACTAGGGTTGTTCCGATCATGTTTATTTGCTCCCGATCCGATCCCGATCGCTTAGTTTGAGTATCTGCCGATCCCGATATTTCCCGATCCGATTGCTTTTTTTTTTTTTTTTACTCCTGATTCAATTCCAATCATTCCCGATAATTTTTCCCGATCATATACATTTTGGCAATGCATTAAGAAAAAAATGAATAAAACTCGGACGAATATATACATTCAACATACAGTACATAAGTACTGTATTTGTTTATTATGACAATAAATCCTCAAGATGGCATTTACATTATTAACATTCTTTCTGTGAGAGGGATCCACGGATAGAAAGACTTGTAATTCTTAAAGGATAAATGTGACTTTGTATATTGTGACTAAATATTGCCATCTAGTGTATTTGTTGAGCTTTCAGTAAATGATATTGTAGCCATTTAACTGTTCTGCCCAAATGCATGATGGGAAGTGCAACCATGACTGTGCGTAGTGGTACCAATTGATATATCTTCTCTGCGTTGTGAAATAACATGGGGTGATAAGAAAAAGATCAGTTACTACTTTTCTTCCCCACATTGCTTCCCACGATATTTCTAATCGTAGGGAGAGGGACTGTAAGGCTTTAGCCAATTAAAAAAAGGCTGTAAAGGCTGCCAAAATTCACTCTACTCATTTTACACTGCCTTTTACCTCTATATACAGGTAAAACGGCGCCATTACAGATTGAACGCGACAATGCGTGAGTGGGTCATGCAGCGCATGCGTTAATTGCGTTACATATTTTAACGTGATGAATTTTTTAAAAAATTAAATACCGCCGTTATTGGGATAAATTTGACAACCCTACCTTAAGCCTAAACTAAAGACTCTGGATAAGTATAACATATTATTTCTGTAACGTTAAATACAATTAGAAAATGATTTAATTAAAAAGAAAAAAAAAAGGCATGGCCGATATTTTTTTGCCGATTCCGATACTTTGAAAATGACGTGATCGGACCCGATCGATCGATCGGAACATCTCTAGTAGTGACCATTCACAAATTTGAGTTACTGATTGCAAGAGTGGACTAACTCCATTTATGTCATTTTTAAAATTGATTGACTGCCATATAATGCAAGAGATGTCCTATCCATTTTGACTGGGAAGGCCACAAGTGACCATTCACAAATCTGAGCTAAGAGCAAGAGTGGACCAATTCCAGTTTTGTCATTCTTAATGGATTGGCTGCCATATGCCACGTTTACATGGAGCCAAATATTCCAATTACAATCGGAATATTTGTTCAAACCGAATAAACGTGTTCCATATAAACACCTCATTCGGAATGAACAGGCCCAAACCGAATGGAATTTCATTCCGATTCACAGGGGTGGAATATTCCTTTTCCCAAACCGATTAGAAGTAAAATTATATCATGTAAACAGGGAAGCGGAATGGTGTCTGGTTGCGTTCTTTCCGCGCATGCTCCGTACTGACGTGGTGACGTCACTTGGTGACGTAAGTAACGTCACTTGCAACGTGGCCTCCAAGCACACGCACAGCGCACCTAATTGGAGTCCGGCGGAAAGTTTATATCCATGAATCCCTCCACCACCCCACACAACTTTTTAAATGAACGGTGTGTCATTCTGAAGTTTTGTTTCCACTCGAAAAGTTAAAACAGCAGCTGATCTGACGATCGATCTCCATGTTTTGCAACGTGACGCTTTGTTTTGATTAAGCTGCGCATGTCAGACGGCAGTTGCCAAACGTCCTTTCGGAATAAAGGCACACACATGTAAACGCTGGATCGGAATAGATGAAGTGACATGTAAACAGCTGATGTGAAATTTCCATTCGGAATGATTTGAATCGGTATGAGTAAAAGTCAGCATGTAAACGTGGCTATAGATAGCAAGAGAGGTCAAAACCGTTTTGACTGGGAAGGCTAGAAACGACCATTCACAAGTGTCAGCCACAGAGAGCTTGAATGGGCTAACTCCATTCGGCTGCCTGAATGTTTATTCTCCCACCTCCCGGACCAAATGGATTGGCTGTCAATGGCGGCCAATCAGTTAATCTACGAAATAACATTAAAGCCGATCTAACAGTAGGAAGGTTGCTGACGTGCGTCCCTGTTTTGAGTGTTGTGTTAATATGCCAAAATGACTGTGTGCTCAATGCAGCTCTTGTTTGTCTAGCTTTACAATGGCAGTCAATGAGTTCATTGCAAATATCAAGCAAAGCAAATTTTTTTTTTGCTTCTCCTCAATATCCACAGGCAGCCAAGAGAGCCCGCAGTTGAAAACGGCTTCATCCCCTATCTTGGTTGCGCCTTGCAATTCGGGGCCAACCCTCTCCAGTTCCTCCATAGTCGTCAAAAGAAGTACGGCCACATTTTCACATGCAAGATCGCGGGCCAGTACATTCACTTCCTGTGTGACCCCTTCTCTTACCACTCAGTCATCCGACAAGGTAGACACCTGGACTGGAGGAAATTCCACTTTGCTACATCAGTAAAGGTGAATGGGCGGCAGAAACCGTATTTTACTGGTTATAAGTCCCACTTTCTTTCCTCCATAGTTTGGTCATCACATCAAGTTGAAAATATGTTTTATTTTATAAATGCGTTTTAGAATCCCTTGTAAGTGTGGATATTTTGATCCGATTCTATGCTGCCTGATCGCTAATCCTGGCACCGATAGTTTCTCTACTTCAGTGTGTCGAATTGTACCCAGTTATGTGTGATTCCCACCAGACATGTGATAGTCCTGCAGACAAGTGGAAGGAGACGCCCCTGGGCCATAGCCCCTCCACAGCCAATCAGGGGGGATGAGCCAGCGCAACCCGTCCCTCCAAGGGGGCCGCCTTCATTCCCCCGGCAACCAGGGTGGTCCCCCGGGCCATCCTTGCCCCCATTAACTGGCCGTCAGGGAAGGGATGAGGGCACGCGCCACTGCCTGCCTAGCCAGCCCACCAGCCACTGCCGCAACCACTCAACGGACACGTCACACAACGGGACCTTTATGACCCACTAGACAGGGTCCCCACCCGGAGTGGGCAACACCTTGCTGACCCACTGGTGCTTGGCCAGCGATCCACGCCGGAGCCCAAGGAGGATACCCAAGCATAAAAGAGAGGTGAAGGCAGAAGCATGAAAGCGCCAAGAAGCCACTAGTGGTGCCAGGATTAGCGATCAGGCAGCATAGAAAAGGATGCCACCATATCCACACTTACAAGTGATTCACATAATACTGGGTTCCAAACCTTACATTGCTGATTTGTGTATGCTCCACCCCTCCATTTTCTCCTTGGTCATCAGGTCCCCCACATGGTGTCAATTAGCTAACGATAGCGCTACTACAGTGCCTTGCAAAAGTATTCGGCCCCCTTGAATCTTGCAACCTTTCGCCACATTTCAGGCTTCAAACATAAAGATATGAAATTTAATTTTTTTGTCAAGAATCAACAACAAGTGGGACACAATCGTGAAGTGGAACAACATTTATTGGATAATTTAAACTTTTTTAACAAATAAAAAACTGAAAAGTGGGGCGTGCAATATTATTCGGCCCCTTTACTTTCAGTGCAGCAAACTCACTCCAGAAGTTCAGTGAGGATCTCTGAATGATCCAGTGTTGTCCTAAATGACCGATGATGATGAATAGAATCCACCTGTGTGTAATCAAGTCTCCGTATAAATGCACCTGCTCTGTGATAGTCTCAGGGTTCTGTTTAAAGTGCAGAGAGCATTATGAAAACCAAGGAACACACCAGGCAGGTCCGAGATACTGTTGTGGAGAAATTTAAAGCCGGATTTGGATACAAAAAGATTTCCCAAGCTTTAAACATCTCAAGGAGCACTGTGCAAGCCATCATATTGAAATGGAAGGCGCATCAGACCACTGCAAATCTACCGTCCTTCCAAACTTTCTTCTCAGACAAGGAGAAAACTGATCAGAGATGCAGCCAAGAGGCCCATGATCACTCTGGATGAACTGCAGAGATCTACAGCTGAGGTGGGAGAGTCTGTCCATAGGACAACAATCAGTCGTACACTGCACAAATCTGGCCTTTATGGAAGAGTGGCAAGAAGAAAGCCATTTGTCAAAGATATCCATAAACAGTCTCGTTTAAAGTTTGCCACAAGCCACCTGGGAGACACACCAAACATGTGGAAGAAGGTGCTCTGGTCAGATGAAACTAAAATTGAACTTTTTGGCCACAATGCAAAACGATATGCTTGGCGTAAAAGCAACACAGCTCATCACCCTGAACACACCATCCCCACTGTCAAACATGGTGGTGGCAGCATCATGGTTTGGGCCTGCTTTTCTTCAGCAGGGACAGGGAAGATGGTTAAAATTGACGGGAAGATGGATGCAGCCAAATACAGGAACATTCTGGAAGAAAACCTGTTGGTATCTGCACAAGACCTGAGAATGGGACGGAGATTTATCTTCCAACAGGACAATGATCCAAAACATAAAGCCAAATCTAAAATGGAATGGTTCAAAAATAAACGTATCCAGGTGTTAGAATGGCCAAGTCAAAGTCCAGACCTGAATCCAATGGAGAATCTGTGGAAAGAGCTGAAGACCGCTGTTCACAAACACTCTCCATCCAACTTCACTGAGCTGGAGCTGTTTTGCAAGGAAGAATGGGCAAGAATGTCAGTCTCTCGATGTGCAAAACTGATAGAAACATACCCCAAGCGACTTGCAGCTGTAATTGGAGCAAAAGGTGGCGCTACAAAGTATTAACGCAAGGGGGCCGAATAATATTGCACGCCCCACTTTTCAGTTTTTTATTTGTTAAAAAAGTTTAAATTATCCAATAGATTTTGTTCCACTTCACGATTGTGTCCCACTTTTTGTTGATTCTTGACAAAAAATAAAAATTGTATATCTTTATGTTTGAAGCCTGAAATGTGGCGAAAGGTTGCAAGGTTCAAGGGGGCAGAATACTTTTGCAAGGCACTGTATATACAGTATGAAACATTTAAAATGCATTTATTCAGTACGACATGGCAAAATTACTCCATAATGGTGAAAACTGTCGACTGCTTGCACTTTCCCAAATGATATTTTATGCCACTGGAGTTAGTCCGACTTTTGTTAGTTCCCTGCCTGGGTTCGGAGAGCGTAAACAAACCAGGAGGCGTGACAGCTAGGCGACATGCTAACCCGAACCGAGCGTTGTTTCCAAGTCTTATTCTCGCCTTTTGAAGCAAAAAAAAAAAAAAAAAAAAAAAATCACACAAAATTAGCCCGGATCATATAACATGGCGGCGGGCTTGTCGATCATCTTCACGGATTGGCAACCCCCCCGGCGCGAGCAAGTTACAATTTGTCGTTTCCCTGCTGCGGGCACGAGAGCTCGTTTGCTGGGGAAGCAGCTGGAGAATGACCGCCGGACAAACCGGCCAACGTAGGAGGAGCACATAGCTGCCCGAGCCAAACCCGAGGATAGTGGTCTATTGCTGGGCCCACGAAGAGGGCAGAGGGGGCTGGAAGTCTGGTCTCATCTCTGGAGGAGACGAATCCGCCTACAGAGATGAGGTACAGCGACTGTCAGCATGGTGCTTGGAGAACCACTTGGTTCTGAATTCCACCAAGACCAAGGAATTAATAGTGGACTGCAGGAAGGTGCCTGCCTTGGAACCGGCACCTCTCTGGGTAAACAGTATATGTGGAGCGTGTAAAGACCTTCAAATTCCTCGGCGTACACCTATCTGATGACCTCTGCTGGTCAGCTAACTCCTCGGCCGTGATGAGGAAAGCTCGCCAGAGACTCCACTTTTTGAGGGGCCTCAGGAGGAACAACACGGGCAAGGAACTAATGACTGCCTTCTACCGAGCAGCTATTGAGTCCATCCTCACCTACTGCATCTCAACGTGGTATGGAACCTGCTCGGTAGCGGACAAAAAAATCACTGCAGAGGGTGGTGCAAGCGATGGAGAAAATTATTGGCTCCTCTCTGCCACCTCTGGTGGACATTGCTGCTGCGCGACACCTCAAAAAAGCTAAGAACATTATTAAAGACTCTTCCCATCCTGGTCATCACCTGTTTGAACTGTTGCCCTCTGGCAGGAGATACAGGGCGATGAAATCACGTACAACTAGACTTTTTTCAGGGCCATCCGCGTTCTCAACACTGAACAGCACTAATTGTTCATGATGCTGCTATGTAGCGACTTTTGCACAATAATTTATTCCTTGTCTTTTATTTCGTAGCATGTTTAAGTTGTGTGTTATTTTACTGTCTTGTGTTTTATGGTCCCACAGAGTAGCTTTCCAATTTCGTTGTTTGCTTGGCTTGCAATGACAATAAAGGAATTGAATTGATAAGAAGAACCGCACGGATTATAGCACTCTCCTCGGAGGAGGACCGAGGGGGGTGTGCGACAAGCCGCCAGTAGTCGGCTGAGTGACATTTCTGGTGGACAAGGAGCATTGTCAGCCACAAAATGAGAGCCACCTCCGTATTAAAACGTGTGCCATGATCCCAGTATTTGACATAATACCAAAACACGATGTTTACTCACTTCCTCGTAAGTCCAATGGTTCCACAGTTTTCAGACTTCTTTTGGCCAATCTCGGGGTGAATGGGAACTTTTTAAAACCAAAATATGGCTCACACGCCTCTCCTTGGTGCAGCAACAAAACCCTGCAACACATTTGGCTGGCGTGATGCGAAAAATAAATGAATTTATCCGCAAAATCAGCTGAATCCGCAGTCCATCTGCATGCTATAAAGCAGGGATGGGCAAACCGGTCCTCGAGGGCCGCAGTGGGTCCTGGTCTTTGTTCCAACTGATTCAGCACACACAGTATAACCAATGAGGTTTCAGTGGAAACAAGGAGCACCTGACTGCAATCAACTGATTGCACTTGTAAGAAACAAGATTGGTGAAAGGCTGTCCTCATGATGGGTATGAACAAAAACCCGCACCCACTGCGGCCCTTTGTGGAATTAATTGCCCACCCCTGCTATAAAGCAATGCTGTATTGTGAGATGCTGACTCGGGTGACGATACATTCGCATTCCTCCTCAGTCCAGAAAGTCACTCATTTTCATGGCGCGGGATTCAAAAATTGAATAAAATGATCGCTTCCACACACATCCAAGCGGTCCATTTCATTCAGGAGCATAAAACACTGCGTGAAATATGAAATAAACATGCTTTTTGCTGTCACAGGCACTTTAATGTATTTCTTGTTGCATCCAATGAGCTAAATAACCCTTTATAGACCTATTCCTGACTGGCTTTCCAGGCATTTGGCCACGACAGCTTCGACCCTCGGCACGGCCACACCACAGAAAATCTCCACCAGACATTTCTGAAGACACTGCAAGGAGAAGCATTGCCTTCCCTGATTGAGAGCATGATGGGACACCTCCAAGATGTCATGTTAAAGTCCAACACACTCAGTCCCAGCAAGGATAACTGGGAAGTGGACGGCATATTTGCTTTTTGCTACAAGGTAAGCAAACGTCAGGTCGGTAGACCGCACCGACCCAATTGACCGTTGCGAACATGTTCTCCAGGTGATGTTTGAATCAGGTTACCTGACATTGTTCGGTAAAGAGCTCGGCGAGGATAAGGGCCAGACCCGGCTGGCTGCTCAGAAGGCCTTGGTGCTGAACGCCTTGGAGAATTTCAAAGAGTTTGACAAGATCTTCCCAGCTTTGGTGGCTGGCCTGCCTATCCACGTCTTCAAAAGTGCCTACAGCGCCAGAGAGGTCAGTGGAAACCACTGTTGTTTTTGTCAAAGGAGATGATGGCCAATTATTGTCTGATGAGACGGGAACCAGACGAAAATATACAACAGTTATGACGGCAGTTAATTTTGGAATCGTCATTAAACTACCTGCTCCAACTGAAAACACATCAAGTAGTGCTGCAACCTAAAACTCTATTCTAAACGGACGCAGTACATTAGCATACATATTATTAATAAATCGAATGATCTACTGATTCTTGTGACTGGTAGTTTTGACTTTTGACACTGCTGTATATGTCGTTTTCGTCAACGATACAGTGGGGCAAATAAGTATTTAGTCAACCACTAATTGTGCAAGTTCTCCCACTTGAAAATATTAGGAAGGCCTGTAACATGAATAAACCTCAACCATGAGAGACAGAATGTGGAAAAAAAAAACAACAGAAAATCACATTGCTTGATTTTTAAAGAATTTATTTGCAAATCATGGTGGAAAATAAGTATTTGGTCAATACCAAAAGTTCATCTCAGTACTTTGTTATGTACCCTTTGTTGGCAATAACGGAGGCCAAACATTTTCTTTAACTCTTCGCAAGCTTTTCACACACTGTTGCTGGTATTTTGGCCCATTCCTCCATGCAGATCTCCTCTAGAGCAG
The DNA here is from genome assembly GCF_030265065.1 of Corythoichthys intestinalis. Taxonomy (NCBI): domain Eukaryota; kingdom Metazoa; phylum Chordata; class Actinopteri; order Syngnathiformes; family Syngnathidae; genus Corythoichthys; species Corythoichthys intestinalis. The sequence goes on along the minus strand of NC_080408.1, from coordinate 2,895,039 downwards.
TGATGTTTTGGGGCTATCGTTGGGCAACACGGACTTTCAACTCCCTCCACAGATTTTCTATGGGGTTGAGATCTGGAGACTGGCTAGGCCACTCCAGGACCTTGAAATGCTTCTTACGAAGCCACTTCTTTGTTGCCCTGGCTGTGTGTTTGGGATCATTGTCATGCTGAAAGACCCAGCCACGTTTCATCTTCAATGCTCTTGCTGATGGAAGGAGATTTTCACTCAAAATCCCTCCATACATGGCCCCATTCATTCTTTTCTTTACACAGATCAGATGTTCCGGTCCCTTTGCAGAAAAACAGCCCCAAAGCATGATGTTTCCACCCCCATGCTTCACAGTGGGTATGGTGTTCTTCGGATGCAATTCAGTATTCCTTCTCCTCCAAACACGAGAACCTATGTTTCTACCAAAAAGTTCTATTTTGGTTTTAACACATTCTCCCAGTTCTTTTCTGGATCATCCAAATGCTCTCTAGCGAACCGCAGACGGGCCTGGACGTGAACTGGCTTTAGCAGGGGGGACACGTCTGGCAGTGCAGGATTTGAGTTCCTGGCGGCGCATTGTGTTACTGATAGTAGCCTTTGTTACTGCGGTCCCAGCTCTCTGTGGGTCATTCACTAGGTCCCCCCGTGTGGTTCTGGGATTTTTGCTCAGCGTTCTTGTTATCCTTTTGACGCGAGGGGGTGCGATCTTGCATGGAGCCCCAGATCGAGGGAGTTTATCAGTGGTCATGTATGTCTTCCATTTTCTAATAATTGCTCCCACAGTTGATTTCTTTACACCAAGCGTTTAACCAATTGCAGATTCAATCTTCCCAGCCTGGTGCAGGTCTACAATTTTGTCTTTGGTGTCCTTCGACAGCTCTTTGGTCTTGGCCATAGTGGAGTTTGGAGTGTGACTGACTGAGATTGTGGACAGGTGTGTTTCATACAGATAATGAGTTAAAGCAGGTGCCATTAATACAGGTAACGAGTGGAGCCTCGTTAGACCTCTTTGACAGCCACAAATCTTGCTTGTTTGTAGGTGACCAAATACTTATTTTCCACTCTAATTTGGCAATAAATTCTTTAAAAATCAAACAATGTGATTTTCTGTTTTTTTCCCCCTCCCACATTCTGCCTCTCATGGTTGAGGTCTACCCATGTTGACAATTACAGGCCTCTCTGATCTTTTCAAGTAGGAGAACTTGCACAATTAGTGGTTGACTAAATATTTATTGCCCCACTGTATATATACGATTTGTCGCGCGTTATCGTCCGTCATGAAAAAAAATGTTCGTGACAAAATATTTTCGTTGTCGTTATCATTGACGAAAACAACACTGGTTTGAAGCCATTTTGAAACGTCCTAAATATGTGACTAAAACTAAACTAATAAGTATTTTTCGTCCAAGTGTTGATTTCTTTTGGCTTTTTCTGTGTAGAATCTAGCCAAAACAATGCACGCCGAGAAGCTGTCCAGGCGGGAGAATGTTTCGGATCTGATCTCCATGAGGATGATCCTCAACGATTCCTTATCCACCTTCAATGATTTGAGCAAGGCGAGAACTCACGTTGCTCTGCTCTGGGCTTCGCAGGCGAATACCTTACCTGCAACTTTTTGGAGTCTTTTTTACATGATTAGGTATGATCATTTTATTTGTCCTTTTGTCTGACCTACCTGTTATTTATTTCATATGTAGTGGTGATATATCATATTTTTTTCCTTGACTAATTTTGATTTTATTGAACCCATACATTGCCAACCCAGGTACAGTAAATGTGTTTTAGTCACAGAGGATGTGTTGTGGGTTGTTCCGATCATGTTTTTTTGCTCCCGATCCGATCCCGATCGTTTTAGTTTGAGTATCTGCCGATCCCAATATTTCCCGATCCGATTGCTTTTTTTTTTTTCTCCCGATTCAATTCCAATCATTCCCGATAATTTTTCCCGATCATATACATTTTGGCAATGCATTAAGAAAAAATGAATAAAACTCGGACGAATATATACATTCAACATACAGTACATAAGTACTGTATTTGTTTATTATGACAATAAATCCTCAAGATGGCATTTACATTATTAACATTCTTTCTGTGAGAGGGATCCACGGATAGAAAGACTTGTAATTCTTAAAGGATAAATGTGACTTTGTATATTGTGACTAAATATTGCCATCTAGTGTATTTGTTGAGCTTTCAGTAAATGATACTGTAGCCATTTAACTGTTCTGCCCAAATGCATGATGGGAAGTGCAACCATGCCTGTGCGTAGTGGAACCAATTTATATATCTTCTCTGTGTTGGGAAGTAACATAGGGTGTTAAGGAAAAGATCAACCACTACCGTTCTTCCCCACATTGCTTCCCACGATGTTACTAATTGTTGAGAGAGGGATTTTAAGTCTTTAGCCAATTAAAAAAAGGCTCCAAAGACTGCCAAAATTCTCTCTACTCATTTTACGCTGCCTGTTAGCTCTATATATAGGTAAAGCGGCGCCATTATAGATTGAACGCGACATTGCGTGAGTGGGTCGTGCAGCGCATGCGTTAATTGTATTAAATGTTTTAACGTGATTAATTAAAAAAAAATTAATTACCGCCATTTACGCAATAAATTTGATAGCCCTACTTTAAGCCAAAACTAAAGACTCTGGATGAATGTAAGACATTTTGTCTGTAACGTTAAATACAATTAGAAAAAGATTTAATAAAAAATAAATAAAATAAAAAAAGGCATGTCCGATATTTTTTTGCCGATTCCGATACTTTGAAAATGACGTGATCGGACCCGATCCATCTTTAGTTGTGATCAATAGTGAAAATGGAAAATTTATATTGAAAAAAGCCATTAACTCATTGACAAACCAAAGTGAACTGTTTTCATTGCCCAAACAGTAAATTTAGCATTTTATTACTTGCAACTATAAAACTGAGGAAACGCATCAAAAAACCTTTCTACTGTTCAATCGGCTTTAACATTTTTATAAATAAACTCATTGGCTGTCATTGACGGCCGTTGACATCCAATCTATTTGGACTAGGACTAAATTACGAATATATAAAAAAAACATTATCTCAAACAAAAACTTACTTTATGTTGGTCTTAACAGGGAGCAGCTGGATTCAACCATGTTAAATGAGTTAGGTCATATCCACTGTTGCCACTCGAAGGCAGTGTTTCCTACAAAATCAATACAACTAAATGCAAACACTTTCAAAACAAACCATTACAACTAAAGATGATCACGTCATTTTCAAAGTATTAGAATCGGCAAAATAATATCGGACATGCCTTTTTTAAATATATATACTATATATATACTTATGTACTGTATGTTGAATGTATATATTCGTCTGAGTTTTATTCATTTTTTTTCTTAACGCATTGCCAAAATGTACGTATATGATCGGGAAAAATAATCGGGAATGATTGAAATTGAATCGGGAGCAAAAAAAAAAAAGCAATCGGATCGGGAAATATCGGGATCGGCAGATACTCAAACTAAAATGATCGGGATCGGATCGGGAGCAAAAAAACATGATCGGAAGAACCCTAATTACAACCCCACTCTAATCAAATGAATACTCAAAGCAGCAAAATTTGATTTGAAGCTTTTTTCCCAAATCAAATTACTAGCGTAATCAATTAATCGTTGCAACACGAACCCCGTCTAAGACTGACAGTGAGCTGGGATAGGCTCAAGCACCCCTGCGATCCTCGTGAGGATAAGCATCATGGAAAATGAATGATTGAATACAAACAAATATAATAATAATTAATAGCAAAAAATATATGTTGTATGTTATGATTAATGATAATAGAGTTAAATGTGGAAATTACACAAAATTTACTAGCCCTAAAAATGGTTAACTTGCTAGCAGAGGTGGGTAAAGTAGCCAAAAATTTTACTTCAAAATAATATTCCTCAAGTATAAGTAAAAGAAGTCATCCAAACATATACTCAAGTACAAGTAAAAAAGTATTCGTTGAAAAGAATACTCAAGTAATGAGTAACATTGTGAGTAACTTCTTACAATGTCAAATTTTTAAGTAATGGTATAGTTTTATTTCTCAGCACATCCTCATCTATATGAACTATTATTGTACTGTACTATAGCTCAGTGGTCCCCAATCAGCTAGCTTGTAGCCACATATTATGCAGAATAGACTTGGTTGTAGGCTCCTCCCCCGGCTCACTAGGTGGCCTTTTCCCTGTAAAAAAGCTGTCCAAGACATCGCCGCTCGCAGCACACAGCTAACAACAGCTAACGTTACTGTTTACATTGACTGACTCTGGGCTGCTATAGCTTTGCAAACACCCCAGGAATGGCGGCCAACCACTAGAGAGCGACGTACAAAAATCTCATCTCAGATTAGTCAAGAGGCACAATCCAGATTGTGGTCGTTAACAAATTATTTATAATTATTACATGACCGTTTTATGCGAAAAAGATGACACAAAAATGATCAAATTCAGACCAGAACAGTATTACCTATTAACCGTCCAAAGTGCATGAGTGCCCTCTAGTGGAGAAAAAACATTGTTACCTCTGAAAGGTATAATGGAGTCATACTGTGACGTCTCATTTGGTGAAACTGGTAGAGCTACTGTCAGCATTTCTGGCAAAAATAAAGTCAATATGTAGAATAAAGAAGAAAAATGTAACGACTAGTGTAGCCCAAAGTAGTGGAGTAAGAGTAGTGTTTCTTCTTCACAAATCTACTTAAGTAAAAAGTATTGTTTGGTAAAACTACTCTAACAAGTACATTTTTCATGTAAATGTAACAGAGTAAATGCAGGGGTTAATTTGTGCTGGATCCTGTCGGAACAGGATCCGGCACCTCTTGATTTTGGCCACCCTGTGTTCCGGGACTTATTTGGGCAGATCTGGCACCTCTCGTGCATAGAAAACAATAATAATATTACAAACATTTTTTAAAATGTATAAAAAATAATAATGATATGCAGAACAAATCCGAAGAGTTGTATGTTGTTTATAAAAATTAAACGTCATTTGGGCCTATACAATAATTACAACTGTGTTATTGGGATAAATTATTATAGAAGTTTAATAAATTAACGGATAAATACAGTATATTTCTAAACCAGAGACTCAAGGCACGAATATAACGGGAAGTGATACATTTGGTGATGAGGCCCTTGCCATGTATTAATCATCTAGCCATGTTACATCATGATTATTACACGGCAACTGACCAATCAGAGAGCTCGTCATCCCTTCGCTATCATATGTACTTTGCGGTCCGGCACCTTGTGATTTACAAATTAAGCACTGATCAAAATGTAATATGTTACTACCCTCCTCTGCTTGCTAGCCATCCCGTTCAAAACAGTTTGGACTTCTATCGCCCTTAACGGCAACCGAAGAGTTTATTTAGTTACTTTGTCTTATGCTGAAGAGCAAAACCCTTTAAATCCCTATACTTTGCCTCCAACTGCTATCTGTACTGTAGTTACGTCACATTACCTAACGCTTATCAATTTCAGGTAACAGATAGTCAATAGGTTAGCCTGATAGCCCAGTGATAAGCATGTTTGACCTTCATTTCTGAGACTTCAGATTGCTTTTGCTGTGTTCCTGTAGGCTTGAAAAAACACAGAATGAGAACAATCTGTCCTGAAACTCATGTTAATAGAGATAAATGACAATACTGCACATGTAATATCAACCTAATATGCACCTTTATCTGTTTGTAGGAGCCCAGATGCAATGAAAGCAGCTCGTGAGGAGGTGCAGAGAGTTCTGGCGGCTTCGTGTCAGACCGTTAACCCAAATGACCCCACGTTGAGCTTGAAAAGGGAGCAACTGGACAACATGCCTGTTTTGGGTGAGTTTATTACCATTCAAAATAATAGATATCACATATAAAGTGAAAAAAAAATATCTGAACCTTTTGGAATTTCTCACATTTCTGCATAAAATCACCATCAAATGTAATCTGATCCTTGTCAAAATCACACGGATGAAAAAAACAGTGTCTGCTTTAACTAAAACTACACAAGCATTTTGTGTCATCCAGCAAATTATCTCACTTTTGAATGGGTGTAAAAGATCCGAGCTGGACATAAATGTAGTTATGACACAAATTTCCGGATGATACTTAATGCACATCTGTCATAAGCATTCACTAATGCCCATCATAATGTCATGTCATAATTATGACGGTCTTATCGCAGTTATATGGCGCTACAGTCAAATAAAGTGTTACCAAATACCCTAGAAGGGCCGAGAACCAAAAGTGGTATTTGCCATGTGTCAAAATGGATTTTGCCATGTGGCATTTTTTTTTTTTTTGCCATGTGCCAAAATGGATTTTGCCATGTGGAATTTTTTTGCCATGTTGCAATTTTTTTTTTTGGCCATGTGGCAAAATGAATTTTGCCATGGGGCATTTTTTTGCCATGTGGCAAAATTGATCTTGCTATGTGGCAAAATGGATTTTGATATGTGCCATTTTTTTGGTATGTGTATTTTTGACCATCCAATTTACAGTAGTTGAATGAAAGTGTATGGTCAAAAATTACAACCACACATATTTTTCTTCTATTTAAAAATGAATGGAAAACTTGGACATGCATGGCCGTCAATGGCATAGACGTGCATGGCCTACATAACTACCATATTCCCCCTAAAAATGCCATATACCCCCTCCCCCTCCAAATGCCACAAACCAAAACCATTTTGTCACATACCCCCCAAAAAATGCCACATGCCAAAATCCATTTTGCCACATGGCAAAAAAAAAGAATGCTACATGGCAAAATCAATTTTGCCACACGGCAAAAAAATGCCAAATGACAAAATCAATTTTGCCACATGCCAAAACAAAATACCACATGGCAAAACCCATTTTGCCACACGGCAAAAAAAATGCCAAATGGCAAAATCCATTTTGCCACATGCCCCAAAAAAATGCCACATGGCAAAATCCATTTTGCCAAATGGCAAATACCACTTTTGGTTCTCGCTGTCTCTCAAATACCGTAGCCAGCAGATAATGAAACAAGTGGAACAGTAACTGAAGAAATAATTAGCATGATACATGACCTTTGATTGTTATTTACATCTGTCTTATGACACTGCCATCAAATAAAGTGTTACCTATTAACCCAAATGAATCAACAAATAAGCAGCACTGGACTTTAAGCCGCAGGATTCAAAATGAGGGAAAAAAGTGCGGCTTATAGTCCGAAAAAGAAAAATATCATTAAAATAACCGCCTACTTAACTCATTCACTGCCATCAACAGTGATAGATATCAAATTTATTCAAACTGGGATGGATTTCCTGGACATCTATCACAGTCAGTGGCATCATGAATGAGTAAAAGAGGTATCACTTTACAGGGAGGTGATGGTTCAATTCCAACCTGTCCCAGTCCAATGATTTAAAAATTATATCACCCTCAAGAGAATATTAGTCGAGAAAATCACTCTCCTCACGCTCACTATAAGTATAAGCCCACCATAGAAGTCCCCTGATGCAAGATGGCCGCCAGTTACTTACTCCGCTGACTACTATAAACTTATATACTGCATGTGATATCTATGAACAAAAGCATATTCCCATGTGACATCTGAACACTCATCGCACTCGGCTTGCCCTACCACAGCCTTGTCTTTCCTATCCTCCCATTTCCATGTGCACCAATGAGTTAAATTCATCTTTCCATCACAGACAGCATCATAAAGGAAGCCATGCGTCTATCCAGCGCGTCCATGAACGTGCGGATTGCCAAAGAGGACTTTTTACTTCACCTCGACAACCAGGAGGCTTACCGAATTAGGAAAGACGACGTCATAGCGCTTTACCCACCCATGCTACACTACGATCCAGAGATCTACGAAGACCCATACGTAAGAAGCGTTCAAACACGTCGGATAAACTTGCACGCGGTTTTTAATACTTTGTTTTCCTGTCCTCTGAAACCTGCAGGAGTATAAATTCGACCGATTCCTGGATGAAAACGGGCAAGAGAAAAGCACTTTTTATCGCAACGGAAGGAAATTACGTTACTTTTGCATGCCCTTCGGCTCCGGGGTCACCAAATGCCCCGGTCGATTTTTTGCCATGTATGAAATTAAGCAGTTCTTGACGCTGGTTTTGTCTTATTTTGAAATGGAACTTCTGGATCCCGCGATCAAAGTCCCGCCTCTTGACCAGTCACGCGCCGGTTTAGGAATCCTTCAACCGACGTATGATATCGATTTTAGATACAAATTGAAATGCAACTTTTAATTTTGGTTGATCTTGAGAAAGAAAAAAAACATGTACTGATAAGATGTGGCAAAATGTACATAATGTATATTTAAATGTTAATTGATTGGTCTATATGTAAATAGATGTTTTCAGCCATGTATATAACGCATAGATTTGTTGCTATGGAACATAAATTCTGCTTTTTTATGAAGTCAATGTTTTTTCTTTATATTATTTTGTAGTACTACCAGGAGTGAAAGTGGCTAGAATTTTTTGCCAGAACTCCCTGACATAAAGGTCAGCACGGAGCCCTTAGGGTGGCGGTTAAACCTCCTCAAAAAATGCAAAAACTGCTTTTGGCATTAATTGGCCACAAGGTTTTTTTTCCTTTTGGTAAGAAAAAAGACAACATATGTTTTTAATTGCAACTGTGAATATTAACACTAGAACTACCAAAGGTGGATCAGTTGATACAAATCACTTTTGTAACCAGAGAAGGATCATCTGACCCTAATCAGCATACATTTTGTAAGCACTATGGTCTTTATTAGTCATTCCCATTCAAACTCAAACCACAGATTGCTCCAATTAGCATCTTGAGTGTTTGTGGGGGAGGGCTGCCTTGGCTTTGTTTGACAATGGACCGCTCAGGCAGGCAATTGGGCGGACAACCTTATTACATATTCCAAAAGCGGTGGTGTGATAAAAAACAAGACAAAACAAAACAGTTTTTATGTGGTGACATATGACACTTCGGCCTTTTCCCGGGGCTAGGTGTTGGAGGTTGTTGCTGAAGCATTTTTTTCTTCTGCGCCTTCTTTGCGCCCACATGAGAGCGAGCCAATTCCTTTGCAAAAAAGACCCACTGAGATGTCCACCAGTCTCTCTTAGGGGCAGTTTACATGGCGACTCTGCGACACAAAGACGCAATGACTGAGTAGCAGAATGGCCTCGCGTGCATATGGTGTCAGCGAAGACGAAAAATTCTGAATCCTGCCTCCAAAGTGGAAGAATTCGATTGCGGGGGATTGAGGAGAGCTGGCTCCGCATGCATATCTAAGGGTCCCGCGGCGCGAGACCGCGCCGATAACGTCAGCACTCGTACACGTCACATTGGGCGTGCGCAGCGGTGCTACTAAACATTAAAAACAGCAAATATGGCGGAATGTCGGCTTTAATTTAACGTTTTAATAATATTTTTAAATTAAATATGTTGAATGTTTCCATTTTTGTGCCTTTTTGAACAAAAGAAAAATGCCATTGCTTCGAGTGGGTGGGCATATTTTTTTCCGGGCTGAGGAACTTGGTGGGGTCAAAGTAATCATTCGGTGTCACCTTGTAAATCTAAATAAAGCCTGGCATGAATACTACATCGTTTTCATGCGGAATTGCGACATTGTTCGAATGGAGACGGGCCCATATAAATGCAAATGTGAAAATTTTCATATTCCGGAGAGTCACCTTGTAAACGGCCCCTTATATTCAAGATGCTAACTGCAGCTATCCAGAGCGAAACCTCCTCCTTCACACCTAGGCAGCGACTCCACAGGAGTGTGAAGGGGGGGAGGCCTGCTTGATTGCTTGTTTGAGTGGTCTTTTGCTCGACAAAGCCCAGTAGTCAGTTTGGTATTGGGGTCATATTTGACACCTTTCTGTTATTTCTTTATAGCCCCCCCACCCCCCAAAAAAACGCGAAAAGGGGCGAAAAAGTGGACAAAAAAATCCCAACTAATTTTATATATTTTATATATACGCGAACAAATAAGACCAGTGGTGTCCAAACTATTCCACATAGGGCCGCAGTGGGTGCTGGATTTCATTCCTACAAAACAAGATAACATCTTTTCACCAATCAGGTGTCTCGCAAGTGTAATCAGTTGATTGCAGTCAGGTGCTGTTTGTTCATTGGTTAGACTGTCTGTGCTCGATTGGTAGGAACAAAAAAACAGGACCCACAGCGGCCCTTGAGGACAGGTTCGGACACCCATGAATAAGACTGAATTTTGTTCAATGGTTTTCTGACCATTGACAAAATGGATGCTTGTTGAATTTATTAAATACATTCAGGTTCATTCTTAAAGGACCGGAATGAAAATAAATAAATAAATTAAAAGCCAATCCAAATTTTGGCCATCCATCCTGGAAAAGACTAATTCGTTACTGTGCTACCTTACAACTTGTTGTGTGTCATTCAGTACAGTCAAATACAGTAGAGTACTCAAAAATAGGTGTGACATCAAGTAACCACACCTGACTAACAAGTTCCCTACTACAGTACTGTATATCATTTGGCATTCCTGCGTTTACCTTTGACCTAGAGCGGTGCTTCTTAACCTAGCTAAAGGTACCAAATCCAACAAGTTACACATGTGCATTTACCAAACAGAGTGAGATACAGTGGTATGAAAAAGTATCTAAACCTTTTGGAATTTCTCACATTTCTGCATAAAATCCCCATCAAATGTGACCTGATCTTTGTCAAAATCACACAGATGGCAAAACAGTGTCTGCTTTAACTAAAACCACCCAAACATTTATAGGTTTTCATATTTTAATGTGGATAGTATGCAAACAATGAGAGAAGGGGGAAAAATAAGTAATTTAATATTTTGTGGCCCGCCTTTGTCAGCAATAACTTCAACCAGATGCTTCCTGTAGCTGCAGATCAGTCTGGTACATTAATCAGGACTAATCTTGGCCCATTATTCTCGACAAAACTGCTGTAGTTCAGTCAGATTCCTGGTGTGTTTGGCATGAATCGCTATCTTTAGGTCATGCCACAGCATCTCAATAGGGTTCAAGTCTGGACTTTGACTTGGCCACTCCAGAACGTGCATTTTGTTCTTCTGAAACCATTCTAAAAGTTGATTTACTTCTATGTTTTGGATCATTGTCTTGTTGCAGCATCCATCCTCTTTTTAGCTTCAACTATCTGACAGACGGCCTCAGGTTTTTTCCTGCGAAACTTTTGAATTCATTCCTCCATTAATGATTGCAAGTAGCCCAGGCAGCAAAACAGCCCCAAATCATGATGCTCCCTCCAGACATGACATTGTGTGTTACTCCCAATCAATTCAACTTTGGTTTCATCAGGCCACAAAATATTTTGCCAAAACTTCTGTGGAGTGTCCAAGTGCCTTTTTGCGAACATTAAACGAGCAGACAGCAGTGGCTTCCTCCGTGGAGTCCTCCCATGAACTCCATTCTTGGCCATAGTTTTACATATAGTTGATGTGTGCACAGAAATATTGGATTTCTGTAAGTCTTTTTAGCAGGCACTCTAGGGTTGTTTTTGACCTCTCTGAGTATTCTGCGCTGAACTGTTGGCGTCATATTTGGTGAAAGGCCACTGCTTGTGAGAGAAGCAACAGTGCCAAACTTTCTCCATTTGCAGACAACTTCTCTGACTGTCGATTGATGAACATCCAGACTTTTAGAGATGCTTTTGTATCCTTTCCCATTCAGCTTTATATAAATCAACAATCATTGATCGTAGGCCTTCGCAGGCCATGGTGCACAACAGACAATGCTTCTCATCAAGACATATCTTACCGGTAAAAATTGGTTTCAATTGCCCTTTAAGTCTCCTTAGGCAGAGGGTTCAGTTACTTATTTTCCCCTCTTCTGTCATTGTTTGCATGCTATCCTCATTAAAATATGAAAACCTATAAATGTTTGGGTGGTTTCAGTTAAAGCAGACACTGTTTTTTTCATCCGTGTGATTTTGGCAAAGATCAGCTCATATTTGATGGTGATTTTATGCAGAAATGTGAGAAATTCCAAAAGGTTCAGATACTTTTTAATACCACTGTAATAAAGCTTTTTTTTCTTTTTCAATTCATAACCGATATAGCTAAGCTAGCGAATTCCCCTTCAAAAAACATGTTTTAAACATGTCAAAATTCTATGTTTAACGTTTTTTTTCTTTTTACAAATATAGAGATGTATATAGTAGGGCTGTCAAAATTATCGCACTAATGGGCGGTAATTAATCTTTTAAAATTCATCACGTTAAAATATTTGACGGAGTTAACGCACATGCCCCGCTCAGATTAAAATGACAGCACAGTGACATGTCCATTTGTTACTTGTGTTTTTTTGTCTCCCTCGCGCTTTGGTGCGACTGAATTTATGGGTTTAAGCACAATGAGCATTGTGTAATTATTGACATCAACGATGGCGAGCTACTAGTTTATTTTTTGATTGAAAATTTTACAAATTTTATTAAAATGAAAACATTATGAGGGGTTTTAATATAAAATTTCTATAACTTGTAGTAACATTTATCCTTTAAGAACTACAAGTCTTTCCATCCATGGATCGCTTTAACAGAATGTTAATTCCATCTTGTTGATTTATTGTTATAATAAACAAATACAGTACTTATGTACAGTATGTGGAATGTATATGTCCGTCTTGTGTCTTATCTTTCCATTCCAACAATAATTTACAGAAAAATATGGCATGTTTTATAGATGGTTTGAATTGCAATTAATTACGATTAATTAATTTTTAAGCTGTGATTAACTCGATTAAAAATTTTAATCGTTTGACAGCCCTAGTATACAGTATAGCATTGGGCACGTAGCCTAGCATAGCCAAGCCCTAAACCTGTTGCCATCTCATCATGACACGTGACATTTCTTTGATTTTTTTTTTCTTTCAAATTTGGAGGAATAAATCCTATATTGCTCAATATTATGCCTGTTTAGTTGCACTGACATCGATCATGTAGTGTCGTTCATTTTTACACAAGGGCGTAGGTTTGCATAGGGACGGTATATTGACATAACACTACCAACTTTTCAGGATGCTCAAATTGTTCCCACCAACTTTTAAGCAAACTTATATGCATTATATAATTTGTTCAGTTATATAGGTAATTTATATTGTATTCCCATATGTTGCAAGAAAAGCATTGACCCTACCATTATTAAGTGAATTATTTTCTTTATGTAAAAACTAGGGTTTTTCCCGATCATATACATTTTGGCAATGCATTAAGAAAAAAATGACTAAAACTCGGACGAATATATACATTCAACATACAGTACATAAGTACTGTATTTGTTTATTATGACAATAAATCCACAAGATGGCATTTACATTTATTAACATTCTTTCTGTGAGAGGGATCCACGGATAGAAAGACTTGTGACTGTGTATATTGTGACTAAATATTGCCATCTAGTGTATTTGTTGAGCTTTCAGTATATGATACTGTAGCCATGGCCAAATGCATGATGGGAAGTGGAACCATGACTGTGCGTAGTGCTACCAATTGATATATCTTCTCTGTGTTGGGAAATAAGGTGTTAAGAAAAAGATCAATTGCTACCTTGCTTCCCCACATTGCTTCCCATGATATTTTTAATCATAGTGAGAGGGATTGTAAGGCTTTAGCCAATTATAAAAAGGCTCCAAAAGCTGCCAAAATTCACTCTACTCATTATATGCTGCCTTTTATCTCTCTATATAGGTAAAACGGCGCCATTACAGATTGAGCGCGACAATGCGTGAGTGAGTCGTGCAGCGCATGCATTAATTTCGTTAAATATTTTAACATGATACATTTTTAATAAAATTAATTACCACGGTTATCGGGATAAATTTGATAACCCTAACTTAAGCCTAAACTAAAGACTCTGGATGAGTGTAACATATTATGTTTGTAACGTTAAATACAATTAGAAAACGATTTAATTAAAAAAAAAAAAAAAAAAAAAAAAGGCATGGCCGATATTTTTTGCCGATTCCGATTCTTGAAAAATGACGTGATCGGGACATCTCTAGTAAAAACTTATATTTACCCCTTTTCACTTGCTGAATGCGCAGGTCCATCTCCCCTTCAAACACACGTTTGATTGGCTGATGACTTCATCTGCCCCCGACACACAATCACGCTCACACTTGCCCAGCCCCTATGTCGACAACATGCCGCCACCTCCTCCGCCCCCTTCAAAAGAGGAGGGAAATTAGAAGTTTTTTCAGCCAGCAGCAGCCACTGTAAGTAATTTCAAAAGACGCCAATATTGTGGAGGTGGGAAAAACACCACTATTTTTGTTAGTGAAAGTCCGACCTGCATCAGAGCTAGCATAACATTAAACTGTGTGAACTTGCTAACCTGATAAACTCGAGTAGGAAGCTGCTTAGAGAGAAGTGTCCTTCTGTTTGTGTTTTCTACTGATAACCTTAATTACAGTAAACTCCGAGAAATGTAGCAAACTCTGCTGGAAACTATAGAACCAAAAAAACGTGAGCAAAAAGCTGCTTAGAGAGAGAGGGATGTTGCATAAACTCATACGTTGCTCACACAACACAACATAATCATAATTATTAACTATGTACATTAAAAAAAAAAAATCTTGGGATGCCACGAACTACCCACACTAGCGCTGCGATCGACTGGGCGATCGTGATCGACATAATGAGCACCCCCTGATTTGGCCTATCAATTAATTAGGTTCATATTCTCGAGAAATGTAGCCCTGACCCCCATTAACCCAATCTTTTAGTTTATTTATGTCCCATCCCGAGCAAAAAATGTACATGCAGATTATGCTGTTACACCGTCCCTACCAATGTTGAGACCAAACCTACGCTCTTGTGTTTACATCTCAAATCATTTTTTGCTGATACATAGTAAAAGTCCCATGCAGCTACAATCTACCTGCCTAAAAACAATGACTCCGAACAGTAAATGTATGACTGATGGTCAGGGAATGTTGTAGCCCAACTTGACTATGACTTTTAATGGGTTATAATAGCACCCTGTCAGACTAGCGTCATGTCAACTTGAGTTGATTGCATGGTTCTATCTAACGCAACTTTAACACAAAAGAATTACAAGTGACAAGTAAAAAGGACATAATGTCCTATTTTGGCACCATAAAGATTTCTTCATCAAAATTATTAAGGAAGTGTACCAAAATTAACTCACTTACAGGGCACTTAAAGGTCACTTCCCGTTGATATTGGGTCACTTTCTGTACATTTTAAATCATTTCCTGTTGGTTTAGGGCATGTCTGGGTTGACAAAAAAGGACACACATTGATGGACGGTTATATTATCATTGTAAAATAAAAGACAGTAATAAAATAATATATATATGTGCAGTTTAACTTGTAAAAATAATGCTGTTACATTTCAAGCAGGATCTCAGCACCACTCTGTGAAGCTCCACGCTCCTCTTTGGGGAGCGTGGAGCTTCACAGAGTGGTGCTGAGGTATTTCCTCTTCTTATTTGTCCAATTAATGAGTGCGCCTTTCGTCCACATGACGCTACTAAGAAAGTTCGGTTGGTGCAGTGCAGCGCTTAATTTGTAAATTACAAGGTGCCGGAACGCAATGTACATTTGACATTGCAGGGACGACGAGACGGGCACAGGTCCCGGAACATACGCAGAAAATGGTGCTGAAAACAACACGCAAATGCCCACTTGCCATGCTGTTATAAATAAATGTTATGATAATAATTTACAACTAGCTCTGCAAGCAGGACTCAACGGGCCCTCGGGAGTCCTGTGTTGATTTCTCCAATTTCTTTTCGGTGATTTTTTTGGGGGGTCATTCGGTTTTTTTTCCCTTCGAGGAGGAGTCGGTCTCGTAAAAAAGGCCAATTCCTGTTCCCAGCAGGGGGCGCCAGGCCTAATGGGTGATAATTCAATGAAGTCAAGTTCAGGCTGGGATACATCACGTACATGCCAAATAGGAAAAAGATTGAATGTTGTATGGGGGAGTTATTAGTCATTTTCTGAATTTGGTGTTTTGTCAAAAAAATGTCCGACTTTGGCACCCCATCGACTTTGGCATGATGAAAAATACATCGTATCTTTTTTTCTCCTACAGATGAAGTAGCAGAGTGTGAAGCAACAGCCTTAATGAGTCACAGCAGTTCTTCACTGCTGTCATCAGATGAACCAATTTATCCCTAATATATTTCATTGAAAAGTACATACTATTTTTTTTCCTCCCACAGAAGAAGTAGCAGAGTGTGAACCCTAAACCCTAACCCTAAACCTTAACCCTAACACAAAAAAAAAAAAACACCCCGTGAATGAAAACTCACCATTTTGATATGTGCAAATTTTAGTGAGTTTTTGAGCATGTTCAGAACTTCAAATTGGCCATTTTCATTTGCTCTGAAGAAGCCATAACCCTTAACCCTAACCCTAATCCCCATATAAACCCGACTTTGGTACTCCGCCCAGGTCAGGCCCGTGAATGAAAACTCACCATTTTGATAACATCTCATATGTCTCATGAAGAGTCTCACCAATTTTGAGGAGGATCCAACTAACTGCCTCGGCGCAATGGTCTCAAACGTGCACCCTGGTTTTCGACAAAAATGGCATGTTTTTCAATATTAAATCCAAAATACCCGATTTCCTGTTGGGTTTGGAATATGGGTGCAGGAGACTTTTTGAAGCATTTTGGCCCAAGGTATTGACTACCCAAATTTCATCGCTCTACATTGAAAAAAACCTAAATGGAGAGGCCTTTTTTAAAAATTCCAGGGGGCTCCACTGAGCCATTTATTGACATTTTTTCACAACGTTACCAAATTATCGAAATTTTCGCAAATCTGCATGTATGTGCAAATTTTGGTGAGTTTGAGCATGTTAAGACCTCCAAATGGGCCATTTTCATTTGCCATGAAGAAAGAATAATAATAATCCTTTGCAGAACAATAGGGCCTTTGCACAATGTTGGTGCTCGGGCCCTAATTATTTAGGCTATACTCTGCACAGCACGGGCAATTGCCCACGCAACCACAGGTGTGACTTTCAGTAACGTACAGTCTAACTTGTAAAAGATTTCTTTTAAAAATCTGAGATTACAATAAATAACACAAACCATTCTTTTGCAAGTTTCATCCCCCTTTTCTGGCCCCAAAGTTCCCACCCCCTTTAAACAAATTCTGCAGCCCAAACCCGACTCAGTCAATGATGGAACCCCATTTTCCTCTATAACCTCTTCGCTTCAGACAGGACAGTAGAGAATGAACTGAAATGCCCTCAACTAAACTCATGATTCAGAAAAGGCCATTGCGATTCAGGGCTAACAAGTACAGAGTTGAATGTTGATCTCACTCCGGCTGATTCTTGCTCAATCCACCGGCTATTCATCCCACACAGTGTTGACACAATCTGATCACACGTCAAAGTCATTCCAATTGTTATTTCAAACGGATGTTTTAAATAATATTTGTGTTTGGAAATAGGAGTTGGAACCTGATGGTCAGGCACGTGCAGGGGGGGGGTGTAGGGTGCTTGAGCACCTGCCCCTTTGCCCCTACATGCCCAAAGTGCCCCTTTTGATTGGGCTTTTTTTTATTGTTTGTTTGTTTTTTGGTGCGTATGTGTGTGTTGGACGACTGTGCGGGCAAGCGATCGAGTACTTTACCGAAAACACCAAAAAGGCGTCTGTGTGCTGCTAAGCCGCCGCATACCCCCCCCCACACACACACACTCTGCACACTATTCCTCTGTGAGCTGGGTGTGTGGTGAGGAGTCTAAGGACATCTGGTGGTTGAAAACAAACGGTGTTACCCAGAGGTTGCGCTAGACATTTTCGTTGTCTGTCATTTTGACATACAGGGTCATAAAAATCCGGTCATAATCTATTTTTACCCGTCACTTAAATTTTTAAAATGATAACGATGACATATTCAAAAATATTTAGTTTTCATTCATTTTTAATTAATATTGTAACGCTTGCTTGGCGGCGAAAAATTAGACACGGAAGTCGTGGTATTTTTCTCCCTCTTTTTACTCTGCTTACCGCCAACAACACCAACAAAACAACAACTCCACCCCCAAAGAAAAAGAGGCAACTATATAGACCCCAATCACCAACGTCACACAATGATCTTAATTGTGGTTGTCAGCCCAAAATCTTCTAAATATATATCAAATGCATCTTACCAGATATAAAATGACTACTACATAGTCTGTGGTGATCGTTTGGTGCCCAGATTTCTTGTCGAATTACAGCAGTCCATCTCGCTCTCCTCTTCGGGTCTTTCAGAATACGGTAGAACTTAAGTCTCTCTGTCTATCTTCTCTGTTACTGCAACCAACCGCCACACATGCCTTCACATTTTGATTATTAATGTTAACGAGCAGAAAAACACGCCGTAATAGGAGGCATGTACGTAGCGGTAATGTGTAAACACGACGAGCTGACGGACAATATGGCGGCTCCAGTCAGGGGGGCGGAGTTGTGACGTCATGTGATTGGGGTCTATACACAGGCGGCAATCTAGTCCACCAATTGGATGACGCGCTGGCACATCGGGTGCACCAATAAGAACCTCGCGTTGATGTGTCAATCACGGTGCCGTCGCCAGACGCTACAATATTCTGACAGAATAGCCAACGACGTCATGCATTAAGAGAGACAATAGCTAATTAATATGCTCACTCGCCACGCTGTGGTCTGAGGTGTGAATTGCAACTTGTCAAAATGGCGGACGGACTTCAGTTTTTTCCGTCACCGTTTAAAAATACCAGTCAACGACGGAAAATATTCGGTTAACGCGACCCCTGGTGTTACCCTAATAAACCGTGTTGGAGCAAATAGTGAAAATTCTTACACCAGGTTTATTGTGAGGATTTAAAAAAATAGTAATAATACGTAATTTCCTCTTTATGAACCATGGCTCTTTCAATCTCCCTTTAAATGTAAGATTTATATTTCATTATGTAGACATGCCTCGTAAATAAAGAGCTTGATGAGGCTGCTAAAGGCAGTGGATCCCTCATCAGCTGCGTGAAGAGCACAATTGGTAAGAATAACACAGTTTGCAAGAATATTAAGGTATAAAATACAACACAATTACAATGTTATTGTCCTACAATATTTTATGTAATGAAGACAATTGTATCTTTTCTCGTATTTACCGATCGACTGTTTGTATTACTCTAACACACACAATATAAAATACATGACACTTATACCATAGTTTAAGGAAAACAAGCAGAATATATTTGCCATAGGGCATAAGGGATACAGGAGGCCTTCTTATCAAGGAAACACAACGTGTGAGTCATGCAACTGACTGAGTAAGATTGACACTGACGAGGCAAGACATCTACAAGCCAACGTCTGCACCACCAACTTCTGCAATCAGTTCTCCTGGACAGTCCAGAACAAATGGCGGGACACACTTAATGACATCTGTCATAAGCATTCAGTAATGCCCACGATAGTTTCATGTCATAATTATCACGGTCTTATGACGCCGCTGTCAAAGGAAGTGTCACCTATTAACCCAAATACAGTGGGGCAAATAAGTATTTAGTCAACCACTAACTGTGCAAGTTCTCCCACTTGAAAATATTAGAGAGGCCTGTAATTGTCAACATGGGTAAATCTCAACCATGAGAGACAGAATGCGGAAAAAAAAAAAAAAACAGAAAATCACATCGTTTGATTTTTAAAGAATTTATAGCAAATCATAGTGGAAAATAAGTATTTGGTCTATACCAAAAGTTCATCTCAATAATTTGTTATGTACCCTTTGTTGGCAATAACGGAGGCCAAACGTTTTCTGTAACTCTTCACAAGCTTTTCACACACTGTTGCTGGTATTTTGGCCCATTCCTCCATGCAGATCTCCTCTAAAGCAGTGATGTTTTGGGGCTGTCGTTGGGCAACACGGACTTTCAACTCCCTCCTCACCCCATGGCGTCAAAATGATAACAAGAACGGTGAGCAAAAATCCCAGAACCACACGGGGGGACCTAGTGAATGACCTACAGAGAGCTGGGACCACAGTAACAAAGGCTACTATCAGTAACACAATGCGCCACAAGGGAGTCAAATCCTGCACTGCCAGACGTGTCCCCATGCTGAAGAAAGTACATGTCCAGGCCCGTCTGCGGTTCGCTAGAGAGCATTTGGATGATCCAGAAGAGGACTGGGAGAATGTGTTATGGTCAGATGAAACCAAAATATAACTTTTTGGTAGAAACACAGGTTCTCTTGTTTGGAGGAAAAAGAATACTGAATTGCACCATACCCACTGTGAAGCATGGGGGTGGAAACAACATGCTTTGGGGCTGTTTTTCTGCAAAGGGACCAGGACGACTGATGTAAAGGAAAGAATGAATGGGGCCATGATTCGAGAGATTTTGAGTGAAAATTTCTTTCCATCAGCAAGGGCATTGAAGATGAGACGTGGCTAGGTCTCTCAGCATGACAATGATCCCAAACACACAGCCAGGGCAACAAAGGAGTGGCTTCGTAAGAAGCATTTCAAGGTCCTGGAGTGGCCTAGCCAGTCTCCAGATCTCAACCCCATAGAAAATCTGGGGAGGGAATTGAAAGTCTGTGTTGCCAAACGACAGCCTCAAAACATCACTGCTCTAGAGGAGATCTGCATGGAGGAATGGGTCAAAATACCAGCAACAGTGTGTGAAAAGCTTGTGAAGCGTTACAGACAACGTTTGGCCTCCGTTATTGGCAACAAAGGGTACATAACAAAGTATTGAGATGAACTTTTGGTATCGCCCAAATACTTATTTTCCACCATGATTTGCAAATAAATTCTTTAAAAATCAAACAATGTGATTTTCTGGTATTTTTCCCCCCACATTCTGTCTCTCAAGGTTGAGGTTTAACCATGTTGACAATTACAGGCCTCGCTAATATTTTCAAATGGGAGAACTTGAACAATTAGTGGCTGACTAAATACTTATTTGTCCCACTGTATATCAACGAATAAGCCGCACTGAACTATAAGCCGCAGGTTTCAAAATGAAGGAAAAGAAAGTAGCGGTTTATAGTCCAAAACTTACAGTACTTTTAGTATAATTTATACAATTTATACGGATCGTAATTACTACCCACAAAATCGTTTTGTGTAGTGTAGCAATAAACTCATTCTGAATGATTAAAAGAGTCACATGATTGGACGTCTACGATTGAGGAGTTGCTGCCTTTTTGGTAATCAGGGAACATGTTTCACAGTTGGGACAGTGTACAGTTCTTTGACCCTGGGACCTGTGCCCACTAACACTTTTCAGCACGTGCATATGTGTAGACTGCTTGCATTTACTAATTAACGTTTTGCCATTAGTATTGTGTGGATTTTTGCTTCTCACGTCTTGTCTTTCATCGCGTAGGTTAACGTTGGTCGGTAAAATATACCTCTTTCAGAAGTTGCATGATGCAACCTTTGACTCTTGACAGCAGGGGTGTTTTTTGGTCAGACAAATGGCAATCGCTGCTGTGGCAGTCATTGCCCTCTGTGAGAATATTTGTCTAAGCCGCACGAGACAACAAAGTTGTTATTGTGAAAGAGTTGGATGAAGTAAGAAAAAAAAAAGGTTATGTACAGTTGAGATTGGCGTTTTACAGTTTTTCTTTTTTTTTTACACAAAAAAATCTATCATAATATGGTCCATTTTATATCCCGATACAATGCATTCATCATTATTTGGTGAAAAATCATACACAGATAATGTGTATGTGTATGACCAGTAGAATCGCCACTATTCACTAATGTTGAATTGACATTACACTGTTTAATGCATCTATTAGTGCTGCAAACTAAAATATACAATGTAAACAGAAGTAGCCAGTACTTGATTTGTAAATCATAAGGTGCCGGAGCGCAAAGTACATATGACAGCGCAGGGACGGGCACAGGTCCCAGAACATACGCTGAAAACAACACACAAATGCCCGCTTGCCATGCTGTGAGACTTAAAAGCCTCAATTTCAGATAATATCCATGGTATAAATGTTATGACAACAATTTACAATTATTTAGGCTATACTCTGCACAGCATGGGCAATTGCCCACGTAACCACAGCTGGGACTTACAGTACACAGTCAGCAATTAGTTTCTCAACAGGTCTATCTTGTAAAGCATACCCCCAAAAAATCTGAGATTACAATAAATAACACAAATCTTACATTAATATTATTAGTTATAATAACGGGTGGGTTTGAGGAAGTTCTTTGATTGGTCAGTTGCCATGTAATAATCACGATCAGTACTTAATTTTTAAATCATAAGGTGCCAGAACGCCAAGTACATATGACGGCACAGGGATGACGAGACGGGCAGAGGTCCCGGAACATACGCAGAAAAATGGTGCTGAAAACAACACGCAAATGCCCACTTCCCATGCTGTGGGACTTACAAGACTCAATTTCAGATAATATCCACACTATAAATGTTATGACAACAATTTACAATTATTTAGGCTATACTCTGCATAGTTTTTATAATAACGGGTGGGTTTGAGGAAGCTTTCTGACTGGTCAGTTTTCGTGGATTTATCACAATATAACATGGCTAGATGATTAATACATGGCTAGGGCCTCATCACCAAATGTATCACTATGCCATTATATTGAGTCTGTGGTTTACAAACATATTTATCCATTAATTCATTATACTTCTATAATAGTTTATTCCAATAACACAGTTTTAATTATTGTATAGGCCCAAATGACATTATTATTATTTTTCTTATATACAAACAACATGCAATTGATTATTAACCCCTGGAAGTCGCACAGTAGTGTATGTGTTTATACTAGGGGTGTCAAACGATTAAAATTTTTAATCGAGTTAATTACAGCTTAAAAATTAATTAATCGTAATTAATCACAATTCGAACCATCTATAAAAGATGCCATATTTTTCTGTAAATTATTGTTGGAATGGAAAGATAAGACACAAGATGGATATATACATTCAACATATGGTACATAAGTACTGTATTTGTTTATTATAACAATAAATCAACAAGATGGCATTAACATTATTAACATTCTGTTAAAGCGATCCATGGATAGAAAGACTTGAAGTTCTTAAAATATAAATGTTAGTACAAGTTATACAAATGTTATATTAAAACCCCTCTTTATGTTTTCGTTTTAATAAAATTCGTAAAATTTTCAATCAAAAAATAAACTAGCAGACCGCCATTGTTGATGTCCTTAATTACACAATGCTCATGGGTGCTGGAGCCCATAAAATCAGTCGCACCCAAGCGCCAGCAGAGGGCGACAAAACTCACAAGTAACAAGTGGACATTGCACTTTGCTGTCATTTTAATCTGTTTGAGCGGGGCATGTTCGTGAATTGCGTCAAATATTTTAATGTGATTAATTTAACAAAATAATTACCGCCGGTTAACGCGATATTTTGACAGCCCTAGTTTATACTTGTGACTAGAGGTTTTGACTTTTAAGTTTGCATAATATCACAAGGCGGCACGGTGGCTGAGTGGTTAGCACGTCTGCCTCACAGTTCTGAAATCAAGGGTTCAATCCCGGGCTTCGGCCTTCCTGTGTGGAGTTTGCATGTTCTCCCCGTGCCTCCGGGAACTCCGGTTTCCTCCCACATCCCAAAAACATGCATGGTAGGCTGATTGAACACTCTAAATTGTCCGTAGGTGTGAGTGTGTGCGTGAATGGTTGTATGTCTCCTTGTGTCCTGCGATTGGCTGGCAACCAGTTCAGGGTGTCCCCTGCCTACTGCCCGTAGTAAGCTGGGATAGGCTCCAGCACCTCCGCGACCCTCGTGAGGAAAAAGCGGCATGGAAAATGAATGAATAATATCACTAGAAATTGGGATGGGAGCTTTGCTGTGGTGGTTGGTACATTGGGATCTTCCTGTTTTTTTGGGCATTTTTGGGTCACTTCCTGTTGATTTGGGAAAATTTCGGGGTCACTTTCTGTTGATTTCTTAAAGTACATGACCATAAATGACAAAGATGTACACATGCGTCACTCGAATCCAAGTACATTAGCATCAATAGAATCGAAATACATGGCCGTCAATGCCAAGGACGTACATGGCTGTCAATGGCATGGACGTACATGGCCGTCAATGCCAAAGACATTCATTAAATATCATTAACCCATTAGCTGCCATTGACGACGCAAGACGTCCAATCCGTTCGTTTATTCGCCCGTCCTGGTCAAAATGGATTGGACATCGAGCCCCGTCAATGGCACTGAATGGTGAGCATTCACAGCCTGTCTTCCCGGTCTAAACGACTTGGACGTCGTCGCCAGCATTGCCTTCCAATGAGTAAAATACTATGAAAAACAAAAATTATGTATTTCTATTTTTATTCATTTTATATTTAGTTTTTTTTTTTCAATTAACATTGTATCAATTTATAAATTCGTAATGTAAAAACAATTTCAAAAATACAATTTTATTACAATATTATAGAAATTGTTAAATAATAATAATAATTGCGAATATGTATGTTTTTTAGTGAACAAAATATTCCACTAAATACACAATCTAACATAGTGACTTCCCTGAAAAGGCTTTAAAATATATCTAATGTGTCACAACCTTAAAAATAAGAAAATAATAACTTGATGAACCACAATTTACCTTTGCTAAACCAAAGCATATCTCGGCATTTTTTTTTAAACTAGGGATTTTACATATATTTATATAATATCATATGGCGTCACTTGGATGTATCCGAAGGAGGCGCAAAGGCTCCACTTTGTCTACAATGTAGAACAGAAGAAGAAACAATTTGTCGTAGAAGAAGAAAAAAGACGGAAGTACTTCATGTCATCTAGCGTTACTGAAGTTCAATGAATATTTAATGCTCATTTACAACGCTAACATGCTTTCTCTTAATAGCATGTTTAGGGCACGAGTTTGTTTCATTACTAACTCTTTGAGTTCCGCACGCAGTGCTGGCACTCGACCTAAAGCCCCGTGGTGCCTGTCAGGATTCGGACAACCGAGGGGAAATCACCTCCATGTTGTTAGAAGGTCGCCGCTTAACCTGAAAATCAAGGTACCTACTTGATAATGACGGTCAGACAGATGAAGCCTAATGGAGACCTGAAGCTTCCACCGAAGTTGCATAGAACCACTTCTGTCAGGCTGCTTGACTAAATCTTGTTTTGTAATTTAAACCACGTGTGAAGCCCTCCGCCTCCCCGTCATGGGAATAATCACCTAAATTAATACAAGTTAGTTTGTTGGGTTTATGTAATTAGTTTATGGTTAATTTGTGGCTAATGCGATGCTACGAAATAAACTACTTTATGTTGCATATATTAATTACACTGATTACCAAAGAGAGGGTCATTATGGTATGATATATATTCTAGTGCAGGGGTGTCCAAACTATTCCACAAATGGCCATAGTGAGTAGAGCTGGGAATCTTTGGGCACCTAACGATTCGATTACGATTACGATTCAGAGGCTCCGATTCGATTATAAAACGATTATTGATTCACCCCCCTCCTTTTTTTTTTTTTTTTTTTTTTTTTTTTAAATGTTTTGTATATTAGTTCCAAAATTGTTCAAAAATAATCTCAGGCTAAACCAAACTACTATTTCAGTATCAAGTTAACATATAGCAGTAAACAAATATACAAAAATAACAGTAAATAAAAAAAAAAACTCCAGTCCCCATTCTGTATCAGCAGCTTTAAACTACATTCAATTAATTTAATGTTGTGAATCAACCGTTAAAGTTGTTAAAATAGCTCCCGTTATTCCATAATTTCCCTTTTGTCTACTTTCGACATGTGTAAGTTTTAAAACTATTTTAAAGATAGATTCAAGTCAATATTTTACCGATTTAGGAGTATTTTAGATAAAAAGTTAATTAGGTTTGCTTGGAAGGTTCGCTACAACAGCCTTGCAGGGAAGTGTACTGCTTTAAGATGGCGGCCGTTTACTAACGCCCGCATCTAACTTTTTGTAGGTGTGCTGCTAAGGCTAACGAATCTCTAATGCATCTAGTCCTATATAAATGATATCTACCGTAACATTATGTGGATGTACTTTGTAGCCGCTTTTGGGCAGCAGTCAGGTATGTTTTGTGTTTTTTTATCTCGTGGCATGAGTTGAGCTAGAGCCGTGAGTTGAGCATTGGCATTACCCGAGGGGCCGGGTAATGAGAAGCATGATGTTTAGCTACTCTCGCTCCGTTCCTCATTGTCCGCGCGGCGCGCTGAGTGTGTTGTACTTCCGCTTTACTTGGCATATTTCCACGGCCGAGTCGCGAATAATCTAAGAATCGGAAATTTTGCACACCTCTACTAGCTTGAGCTACTAAAGCATTGGCTGGCTTCTATAACACAACAACTTATTAAGTTCTATACATATGACCCTTCACCACAGAAGTAAACATATGTTGCACATCCAAAGGTTATAGTAAACATAAAATACTTACATATATTTCCGAGGCGGAAACGTAACAGAAAGCATTCACGATTGTCAATGCTACCGCTAGACACCGCAGTGTGTATGTGAATGAGCTTGTAATGTGAACCAAACTACTGTAACAAAAAATAGATGCAGCCAATTATTCTGACCAGCAGGTGGGAGCAATGCCCGCAAATGGTCAACTGCTTTCCCATGCTAGTGTGCTAGCACAGTACATATTATTGGTCTTATTGATAATGTTATTGGATTTATCGGGATGACGTCATAATTCCTATTATCGAACCGATAATTATCGGACCAACAATTATCGTGCACCAGTATCGGTCATCGTGAGGAATTTGGGTAACGGTAAATTTTCGGTATGCTACTTGTACGTACTATAATATTTAATGTAATAGGTATCAAAGCAATTTTATTATTTATTATTCTAATTAAAGATTTTTTATAAATCGGTGTTACCTAACAGCACATATGAGTGATGCCTTGTGAATTTATTTTTTGTTCCTTAATTTTTTTTTCAGGTGCAGTCTCTCACGCCATCGTCATATCTTTCTACCTGCGCTCAATCTGAAGATGGGAATCTTATTTACACAGGCAGTCTGGGAACCGCAGTTCGTGGTGAGCTGCTTTATTACCCTCAACTTGCAGTAAAAGAACCTTGTTTTAATTCTACTTTTGTTTTGTGCAAAACAACTGCAAATGGCTACTTATGTTACTATTCACCTCTGATCAGGGGTGAAGTTCTTCTCTTACAGCACAAGCGCGGCCAGTCTCTTTCTCATGCCACAGATCCTCTTGAAAACTGGAATCGGCGTCCAGAGCCTTGCCCTCCAAGTGGTTTTCTGCGGCATTATCGGCTGCTTCACCTTCCTTACCCCATTGTTCCTCCACCTTCTTACCAAGGGTTACGTCATTCGTCTGTACCACAACCCGGAGCGGGACACCTATACCGCAATAACCTACAGCGTCTTCCTGACTGAGCTAAGGACAGTCTTTCATCAGAAGCAGGTCAGTATACCAGCTGTCAGCAAGATGTTCACCACCTTCTACGCCAACAACACGGGGATGCTGGTGAACCCCGATATGTTCTCCCTGCCTCAGGACTACAATCACCTGATGGGCTATGATAAGCCTTTCACTTTAAAAGCAGAATACATGGACAGACCGTGATCTAAAATCATTTCAATACACGCATTTTGTCACTCGCCTGTCGCAAAATGCTTTTTTTCTCTCGTTATTTTTCTCTTCTGTCTGCTTTTTTCCTTTCTGTCCCCCCGTAATCCCTTCCTGTTCAAGATGTAAATGTAAAAAAAAAAGCAACAACCCATGATTAAAATTGTAATATTACAGGGTACCCGCGGGTTATGAAAAGTATTAAAAAAGCATTGAATTTAGTTTTCCATTATTAAAGGTATTCAAAGTATTAAATTAGCTGTCGTAAGTCTGGAATTTTTTCACCGTGGTTTTAATTTTGAAGAACTTTTGAAGAATTTTTGAAGAAGTTTTTTTTTTTTAATCCATAACGAAGATGACGCGTAGAATTTTTACGATGCACTGCACTACAAATCATAATGCACTTCGTGTGTGCGTGCTGTTAGCATCATTAGCATCAACATCACAACAGCAGGCAATCGCACAGTACCGAGTACTAGCGTAAGGAACTGCTCAGATGCCTTAGGTGTTATGTTCGACGAAAGCCTCAAGACAACCAAGTCCAAACAGTTGGGCCAGCATGTGAGGTATTGGATCGGCGACCAAGTCACATCCAGATACTTTGGGTTGCAGTTTATGGGTCATGCGAAAGCAGTGGACCTGCTTAACATTTCAAAGTAAGTTGCCAATTTCTCCAATTAAAATGTGTTAGATGCAAAAATGTATTTCTGCACTGTTTCCCTTTCGAATGAATGTGAATTTCGTAGTTTTAACTCAAGAGTTAGCCATGTTCAATGGGGTGTTGGCAGGTGCACTAGCCTTAGCATGGATAAACCGGAGTCGTAGATCCACCATCACCCCTCAGATACACAACACAGTTGACACAATTGTTGGAACGAGAGCGGGGTAACGTTGATCTGAATAACATGGCATGGTGATAGGCAAATTATAATGTAGGTGATAGTAAAACACCTCCTGGTATATTTAAATGTTTTTCTTGATTGAATAAGAGTATGGATTTTCTCTATCTGATTAAAAGAAATGTCTTCAATAGCTAACAAAGGATTAACATGTGTCTTGTAATGTGATTAGAAAAAAAAATTACCAAGGGAAATGGTCATGTGTAGCTTTTTTATTTTGTGGTAATTAATGGTAAACTACTGCCATTAAGTGGCTGCTTTTTAAACTTTCACTGCCAATTGCAAGATTTTCCCAAGCACTTTTACAGTTAAGGTGACCAACTAGACAATCACCAACCTACCACCTTGACTAGGTCCTCTTAAAAGGGAAACCTGTTGTATTGCAAATGTAATTTCGGAAGTTGCTTTACAAAAATAGTGTAAAATCCATTTTATCCTGGGGAAAAAAATCTGAAAGACCTTATATTTAAATGTGTTTTAATTGTATCGTCAGTAAATGTGCATTCTTTTGTCAAACACACTTGATAATTGAGGTTAAATATGATTCAATATTATCTAAATAATTGGTGCGAAAAAAGTATTAATTTTCAGTTGAAATGGCATTAAAAAAGGTCTTAAAAGCCTTGAATTTAGATTTATCAATCTGGGGGGACCCTGTATTACAAGATTAATGACGTAAAAAGACAATGGTTTTATATAAAATTGATGTCCATCGTTTGTGCTACATTTGTGCTGTAAAAAGCATTTTTAAAATATTTACTTTTTTTTCATAGCTCAATCTGTGGTCAGCCAGCCCCCCATTTTGATCAAAAAAACCTGCTAATTATGTTACTTTTATACTTTGTTTGTGCTGTAAAAAGTTTTATGTGTATTGCTATCGTTTTTGAGATAGTAATCCAACGCTAATACGCTCATCAAACTTCGCACCCTCAGTCTATCGTTTTTTTCCAATTACCGTAATTTTCGCACAATAAGGCGCACCTGACTATAAGCCGCGACCCATCAAATTTGGCACGAAAACGGCATTTGTTCATAGATAAGCAGCACTGGACTATAAGCTGCCGCTGTCCTCACGGTATTATGTGATATTTACACCAAAGGAAATTAACCGGTAACACTTTATTTGACAGCGGCACATACGACTGTCATAAGACCAAATGAACCACCATGAAGCTTTGCAGTCAATTGGTTCCAAGCTTCATTCTAGGGCTGCAGCCATCGGTTATTTTAGTAGCTGATTAATCAATGAATTAGTTAGGTCGAGTAATCGAATAAGTAATATAGAAAAATTAAAATAACTGAGCGTCAAACGGTATGGGGAAAAAAAATAATTAAATGAGGATCTATGTGCAACAAAAGAACAATTGGCTCACTTACATAGCAAAAGTCCACTAGCTTAAGTGCTATAAAATGCTAACTTTTTTAAAAAATTATTTTACAATACCCTTAACAAATTCAGACACATATTCCCACAGAAACTTGCTAACTATACCTATAAATTATGAATTCATCAAAAAAACATTAGCTTCAACAAAATCTTCGCTGATGCTAGTCTTAACAGGGAGCAGCTGAATTCAGCCATGTGAATCGAGGCAGACTAGAGGGCAGTGTATCTACCCAAATCAATAAAAACTAAATGCAAACACTTTCAAAACAAACCATTACAACGCCACTTTATTAAAACGAATACCCGAAGCAGCAAATTTGATTCGGATCTTTTTTTTCTAATCGTATACTCGAGTTAATCGATTAATCGTTGCAGCACTACTTCATTCCTTCAATAAGCTTTATTTGGCCATCACTGCTCCCTTAGGGGAGACATAAAACCACTGCTGCCAGCTGCTGTCAACACTGTTGTTTTCCAACATGCCTCCTAGCATGCATTGCAGCGCTACAGATGTAAATAATAATCCAAATTCATATTCTTAGCTAAATATTTTTTCAGTTACTCTTCTAGTTGTTTCATTAATTTCTACTTATGGTATTTGGTAACACTTTGTTTGGCAGTGGCATCACGAGACTGTCATTAGACAACCATAATTATGACATGACACTGTCATGAGCATTATTGCACGCTTATAACAGATGTCATTTGGTGTTATTCGGCAAATTATCTCACTTTTGAATGGATGTAACAGATCCAAGCTGGACACAAATTGAGTTTGTGACATAATTTGCCGGATGATGCTTAATGACATAAGCATTCAGTAATGCCAATGCTAGTGTCATGTCATAATTATGACGTTTTATGACAGCCTTATGATGCCGCTGTCAAATAAAGTGTTACCTATTAACTCAAATAAATCAACAAATAAGCCGCACTGGACTATAAACCGCAGGATTCAAAATGAAGGAAAAAAGTAGCGGCTTATAGTCCGGAAATTACGGTAAAAAATAAATAAAAATGTTTATATATGCATGAATACATGGAAACATTATTTTCTTTTGTATACAGTGTGTATATACTGTATAGTGTAGCTTAAACAGCATTGGAAAGATACATATAAGACATGTTTAAGTAATAGTTTAGGGCTGCAGCTATCAAATATTTTAGTAGTCGATTAATCGATGGACTAGTTGGTTTGAACAATCGAGTAATCAGATAAGGAACATGAAAAATTAAAATACCTGAGCTAAGCCTCAAACGGTATAAAATAAAATAAAAAGATCTATGTACAACAAAAGAACAATTGGCTAACTTACATAGAAAACGTCTGCTAGCTAAAATGCTATAAAATGCAAACGTTTTTTTACAATGCTCTTAACAAATGGTTCAGGCACATATTCCCACAAAAAACGGCTAAATATACCTATAAACTAAATTATGAATGCATTAAAAAACAATAGCTCAAACAAAAACTTGGCTTATGTTGGTTTTAACAGGGAGCAGTTGGATTCAGCCATGTGAAAAGAGGCAGAACAGCAGTGTATCTTTTATCGATAAAATTAAATGCAAACACTTTCAAAACAAACCATTACAACGCAACTTTAAACGAATACTGAAAGCAACAAAATTTAATTTGAATATTTTTTTCTAACCGAATACTTGAGTTAATCGATTAATCGTTGCATACTAGTTTAGTACATTTTGGAATGTTTGAATAATGACACCAGTACTAAAGGAAAACTAGGGAAGCAAGAGGGTGATTTCTGGTATTTCAGGCCTTTATTTTGATGAGTTTGAATGATTATGGCAGAAAAACAAAAAAATCCAATATTTCACAATTTTAAAATTGATCTTAACACAGAAATGCTGGCCTTCTAAAAAGTGTTAAAAGTAATATGCCCGCAATACTCTGCCGGCTGCGAGGCGTTTGGCACAATTATGAAGCTATTGTTGCCTTGATATTGTCATTCAGGGGTTTCTG
Organism: Corythoichthys intestinalis; assembly: GCF_030265065.1. NCBI lineage: Eukaryota > Metazoa > Chordata > Actinopteri > Syngnathiformes > Syngnathidae > Corythoichthys > Corythoichthys intestinalis. Next base: position 2,863,201 of record NC_080408.1, on the reverse strand, counting down.
TTCTCTCATCTTCTTGACAATACAGGTAGTCCCCGGTTTACGAACGAGTTCCGTTCCTGCGCTGGTGATGTAACCCGGATTTCCGCGTAATTAACCCTTTAAATACCCCAAAACACCCTCAAAAAAAAAAAAAAAAAAAAAAAAAAAAATATCCAAAAACATCTTGTACCGTCCTTCCCAAGAGGTCAAGCTAAGTCCTAGCTAGACAGCGAGCTAGGCTCCGAAATGACGGTATCAGACGTCCGTGTGGTTTGCTGACTTTATTCAGCTGCTTATGACAATAATACTTGCCAAATGAAACTAAGATCAAATCAGTCTTCAAAAACAGCCATTCAATTTGCATGTTCAAGAAGCTGCTGATACAGCAACAATAAACGATTAGTGTGTATCAGTTAGCGTCTGCACATCATCAAAAAAAATCACATAAATTCACCCCAAGTATTCGACCCCAATTGAAAATGCACAATAAACAGTACAAAAGGGCGTAGATACAGCCGTTGCCTCTGGATGCTTCACAAGCAACAAACGTGTGCGCAGGCTGTCAACTGTTTACTCGGATGCTCTGAGTGTGTGCGCGTTTGTACATGCGCTCGCTGTTTATTCTACACTTCCTGCGCCAAAATAAAAGCAAGAATCACAAAATAAAAGTCAAAATTAAAATAAAATAAAAAGTGACTCAGGCGTCGTAAAGTCGAAATCGCGTGAGCAGGGCCGGCCCAGGCCATTTGGGGGCCCTAAGCAAAATAATGCCAAGGGGCCCATATTTTTGGCACACCATTTCGTCACAGTGTACTGTGAAACCCATACATGTAATCCAACCCATACGTCCATATTTTGTGTATTAATCAGATTTTGTTGCACTGCATACTTCAAACTTATCACCCCAAATGATTGTCAGTACTTACAGTAGATAGCGCCAAACCTTTTTCTAAAAGAGGGGAAAAAAAGAAGTTAAGGAAGAACTTTTATTTTTTAAGCTTGAAATTAAGTATGAAAACTCACAAAAATCAAATAAAGCAAACTGTGGTAAAAAAAAAAATAGAATATAAATTAATTGCCAGATTGGGGGCCCCCTAGTGGTCAGAGGCCCTAAGCAGCTGCATAGTCTGCGTATAGGCTGGGCCGGCCCTGCGCGTGAGTCGGGTCCGTCCTAACCTGGGAACTACCTGTACAATGTATTGGACAGGCTGTGATTATTTCAATTCCCACCAGGGGGAGCCATTGTACCACTTGTACTACTGTAGTGCCACACTGTTCTGAAATCTGGGTTCCAATCAGTTATGTGTGACTCTAATGCATGATAGGCATTTTTGTTGTTGTTGTTGTTGTTGCTTGGAGTAAATCAACAACTCCACCAAATATTATATTTTAGCACATTGAAATAAAAAACAAAAAAAAAATGGTTTGTGTTTTTGTAATCTCTATTGTTCCAATTAAGAAAAGTGACAATCTCGACAATCTAAAAGTAACACTATTACTGCTGATTTTCCAGTTTTTGTACAACACGAACAAAATAAGAACTTGAAATGACAAATGAAAATAATCCATTTGCCTGTTGCGAGTTACTGAGGCAGCTTTGCTTTTGGCCTTGACAAACACCGTTCCAGATTTGAACAGATCAATAGACGGGCTGATAGAAATAGAGGCACTCTCCCAGGACCCGGCAGGGAGAGAATCCGCCAAGCGTTTCACATTCCTGCTCGGGCCCTTTGCACCCACCAGCACGTCACTCTGTAAAATGGTAAGGCAGCTGTCCACATCCATCAGCTCAAAGTGCATCTATGAACATTTCCAGTGCACCGCACACACAAACACACACTGATGCAATGGAATTGCAGATAAATACAGTCGGATATGCACAACTTCTCTTTCCATCCAAATATTTTTTGGTAAAATATTTTTAAGCAGCGATAAAATTCGACTAATTTTCCAACCATCTTGCACAGCAGATGGCATTTGAAATGGACCGACTGTTCTCGTAAAAGACATTATTGTAAATTAGCTCGTAGGAAATTGCAAATAACTCATTGGCTGCGCTAGATATCTAATGCATTTGGACGTCTAGTGCTGTCATTGGCAATGAAATGCGATCACGACTTTTTATAACCAGTCAAACAAGAACGGGAGCTAGACATAGAAATTAAACTAGTAGGAAAACAATTTAAATTTATTAAATGGCGTTCAGGCTGTAATAACGGAAACAAGATTGTTGATGTGTTTTTCCAATTTCAGTGTTGTTAGTGTTAACACGTCAAAGTTATAGAGTACTCCAGGTGCCAGGGTAGAAAAATATTTTTCATAGCTAATTCTGTACTCACAGTTTAGTAAACTGTACTCGCGATTTTGTAATCTGTACCCACGGATTACTAAACTGTACCCACGGTTTACTAAACTGTATCAACAGGTTGCTAATCTGTACTCAGTTTAGTAAACTGTACCCACTGTTTACTAAACCGTGCCCACTATTTAGTCATCTGTACCAAAGATTACTAAACTGTACCTGCAATTTAGTCATCTGTATCCACAGTTAACCGTACCCACAGTTTAGTAATCTATACCCAGAGTTTACAAAACTGTGTTTAGTATCTGTACCCACAGTTTACTAAACTGTATCCACAGTTTGCTAATCTGCACTCACAATTTAGTAAACTGTACCTACTATTTACTAAACTCTGCCCACTATTTAGTAATCTGTACTGAAAGATTATTAAACTGTACCTGCAATTTAGTCATTTGTACCCATAGTTTAATAATCTGTACCCCCAGTTTACTAAACTGTTCCTGCAATTTAGTAATCTGTACCCACAGTTTACTAACTTTACCCATGGATTACTAAACTGGACCTGCAATTTAGTCATCTAAACCCAGTTTTGTAAACCGTAACCACAGTTTAGTTAACTGTACCCACAGTTTACTAAACTGTATGCACAGTTTGCTAATCTGTATTCACAGTTTACTAAACTGTATGCACAGTTTGCTAATCCGTATCACAGTTTAGTAAACTGTGGGTACAGTTAGTAATCCGTGGGTACAGTTTAGTAATCTGTACCAAAAGATTACTAAACTGTACCTGCAATTTAGTCATCTGTACCCACAGTTTGGCAAATCATACCCCCAGTTTACTAAACTGTACTAACAGATTAATAAACTGTACCAACAGATTACTAAATTGTGCCCACCATTTAGTAATCTATATCCACAGATTACTAAACTGTACCTGCAATTCAGTAATCTGAGCCCAGTTTAGTAAACCGTACCGGCAGATGACTAAACTGTGCCCACTATTAAGTAATCTGTACCAACAGTTTAATAAATTGTGCCCATTATTAAGTAATCTGTACCATCAGTTTACTAAATTGTGCCCACCATTTAGTCATCTTTACCCACAGATTACTAAACTGTGCCTGCAATTTAGTCATCTCACACACAGATGACTAAACTGTACCCACAGTTTACTAAATTGTGCCCACTATTTAATAATCTGTACCATCAGTTTACTAAATTGTGCCCCCTATTTAGTAATCTGTACCATCAATTTACTATATTGTGCCCCCTATTTAGTCATATTTACTTACAGATTACTAAACTGTACCTGCAATTTAGTCATCTTTACCTATAGATGACAAAACTGTACCCACATTTTACTAAAACTGTACCCACTATTTAGTAATCTCAACTAACGGTTTACTAAATTGTGGCCATTATTTAGTAATCTGTAACCGCAGATTACTAAACCATACCCACAATTTAGAAAACCGTACCCACAGGTTACTAAATTGTGCCCACCATTTAGTCATCTTTACCCACAGATTACTAAACTGTACCTGCAATTTAGTCATCTCACACACAGATGACTAAACTGTGCCCACTATTTAATAATCTGTACCATCAGTTTACTAAATTGTGCCCCCTATTTAGTCATCTGTACCATCAATTTACTATATTGTGCCCCCTATTTAGTCATATTTACTTACAGATTACTAAACTGTACCTGCAATTTAGTCATCTTTACCTATAGATGACTAAACTGTACCCACATTTTACTAAAACTGTACCCACTATTTAGTAATCTCAACTAACGGTTTACTAAATTGTGGCCATTATTTAGTAATCTGTAACCACAGATTACTAAACCATACCCACAATTTAGAAAACCGTACCCACAGGTTACTAAACTGTAGCCAATATTTAGTAATCTGTACCCACAGATTACTAAACTTTACCCACTATTTAGTAATCTGTACCCACAGATTACTAAATTGTGCCCAATATTTAGTAATCTGTACCCACAGATGACTAAATTGCGCCCACTACTTAGAAATCTGTACCCACAGTTTACTAAATTGTACCCACAGATGACTCCTGAAAGTGACAATATTCACGGCTACAAAGATAGTGTGTATTAGTTACCTGTCAAAACAATTTAGTACGTCAAGGGCAACCCATGTGCAGCTGGTTACTTGTTTGGTCCATTGGGTTTTGGAGTCCCCGGCAAACCAAATTTAAAAACTACCATTGCCGGGTCATTGCTAAACTGTGGGTACAGATTACGAACTCGCGATAGGAATCTGTGGGTACAGATTAGTAAACTGCGAGTACGGTTTTACAGATTAGCTATGAAAAATATTTCGTTCTACCCTGGCACCCAAGGGGACTCTAATCAAATTTACTTTGTGGTCAACGTAAAAACATTTGTCAAGCACTCTTGTCACCGTCAATGACAGCCAATGAGTTAGGTATAAAAAAAGCAACAATTCCGATTGAAACATGGAGAAAAATGAAGATGTATGAGGCACAAACTTTATTGCAGCAAATTTCAAGAGTTGCAAAGTCTGCACACTCCTTCCCGTTCGTGATCAGCTGTCCATGCATGCCGTAGTTTGGAAACCTGATCGAGAATCTAATGTTAAGTCTCAGGTGTTGTTATTTTCTTCCTTCCTATTTCCGACCTGCGAGCACTTGCTTCAACTTTCACTGCGCTCCAAGTGGCATCACAAATCATCCCCAGGTCCAATCGGGTTGCGCAGAGCACCAAACGCAGCCTTTGAGTCCATCCAGAGACGCCGGGGGGTGGCGACGGTTTCATCTTTCTCTCCTACTGCTTGCTTTCTTCTTGCGCCACTTCCTCACCTATCTATTTTCAGTCCTCCATTTTGCCCATATCTGCCATTCTGATTGGAGGCCATGTTAAAAGCCCCCTGGCTGATGGAGAGTTAGCGCTTGGGTGACAAGTTTGGATGCATCTGAAAAGCAGAAAAGCCGCAAATACTTGTTAATTGCTCTTTCAAGGGAACCACGGACAGAAAGACTTGTGTTCTTAAAAGATAAATGTTGGTATGACTTATAATAATTTGTTATTCAAACCCATCTTAATGCTTTCATTTTTATAAAATTCGGTCGCCATTGTTGTTGCTGACGCAATGCAATCTGGGCGTTGACGTACTTTCACAGTGTCACTCGTTACCTACATAAACATGTCGTAGGTTCTGCCCTTCCAATTTCAACCCAACCAGAAAAGTGGAGAGCAGGACAGCAATGTCGATATTTCACAAAACGAGCAGCAAAAGCAATTAATCGAAGTTCTCCGGCGGGATTCGAACCCACGTTTCCCGAGCAATAGACAAGCACAAAGACCACAGGACTATACTATCACGTGACAGAAAGGGAAACGCAACTGAAAAAAAGTGCGGCTTACTTCAGACAGCAAGCAGACAACAATAATTTAGGGATTGCGTAAAAGTTTGTTTTTTTTAACACACCAAAAAACACGCGAGCATGAAAAGGGAGACACAAAAAGGGTCCGTGACAGTAGGTCTGGATCAATTTAAAAAAAATGAAGAAGAAAAAAAAAAAGAGGGAAAACAAGCAAACGTGAAAACCACGGTGAAAGGCAGATAAAAGCTAAAAAAAAAAAAAAACAAGGCAGTGATGCAACTAGTAACGAAGGGATTTACAAACTGTCAAATAGCAGCAAGTAAATATCTCGGCAAGCCGCCTAGGATCGGTCTAAAGACACTGCTGATGAGCTGGAATTGGATTCAGGTACGACGTTGGGAACTCATCCCACAGCTCTGTCACAAAACAATGTGCTGCAGGCTTTTGTTGCGTGTCAGCCTTTTTGGGTTTCAAAACGTTCTCGTTCACTGCGGAAAATGGCCAAAAACAAGTCCAACAACTGTGGGACCGTTGGACTGACGAGGAAGCGAGTAAACCGGGTGTTTTGTATCATGTGAAATGCAGGGATCATGGCACACGTTTTAATAGGAGGTGGCTTGCATTTTGTGGGTGACAACCACGGTGGGTGAAAACTACGGTGAAAGGCAGACAAAAGATAAAAAAAAAAAAACAAGGCAATGATGCAACTAACAACAAAGGGATATACAAACTGTCAAATAACAGCAAGAAAATATCTCGGCAAGCCGCTTAGGATCGGTTGAAAGACACTGCTGATGAGCTGGAATTGGATATAGGTAAGACGTTGGGAACTCCTCCCACAGCTCTGTAACAAAACAATCTGACCAGCAGCAGAATGTGACAAAATCATGCCAGTCGTCATACTAGCTTCGCTTGCTAGGTAGCACATCTATTCTCCCAGTCCAGCCTAACCGCTTCATCACCCCAGCGTGCATTGCGCTCGTAAAACATGGCAACCTCAGAAGGTCAAGACGTGTACTAAATATTATAGATTATTAAATCAACATATTACAACTTATTTTAGTAAAAGAGAACAATTGTGGCTTATTAGAGCCCACAAATCTTTAAGTCCAAGGTTCCCTTTAACAAAAAAGGAATCAGGAAGCTGCAGCTAATCTAGACTGAGTTAATCACTAGTAGACGTCCATTCAATTGGAAGTGGGAGGTTCATTCGCTGCCAAATCTCCCACTTAATATGGATTGGACATCTATCGCTGTCAATGGCAGCCAATAAGCAACATAATGATTAGGCCTCTGTTGCAGGTATTACTAAAATTTAGTGCACTGGCCCAGCTTTGGAAATGCCAACTGCCAAATAAATATATGACTTACCTGAGTTCAGATTTGGTCAAGTCAGGAAATGGACAAAAATAATTGCTAGACCAACATTTAGTAGCATCACCAGAGCCACCAAGATAGAGTTGGGACCCTGTGGGGGGGAAAAAATTCACATCATGGCAATGCCGTGTCATGTCATTGTTCAGAATTGCATCGTGCAATGGCGTACCGCACGCAGTCTATTTTTAGACCGTGACGTCGCATCGTAAAGCGGAAGAAAAGCCGAAGTGGGACATTATAGACCCGCCCTCGCGTAGACTCAACGTAATTAGTGCTACTTTTCTCCGGTAATCTTTCAAAAACGAACATGCTGATCAGGCATTGCTTTTTTGGAACTTGTAGAAACGACTCTAGACATAACGACACATGAAGGATGTTTTCTTCATACGTTTCCGGAAACCAAAAACTCGGGAGGAAAAAATGTGAAGACCGAATCAACTTGCGCGGACTTCAACACCAGCTCGGCGAATCCATTCACGTTTCATATGCAGTAAACATTATGTTGGGTTGGCATGATCTTTCAGAGGACAAAGAGGTAAGCCATTTTGATATTTTTAACTTATTTTTTTAGCGTAACGTTGTGCCGTACTGCTTCTGTCTGACAATGAATGACCTGAAAAGAATTACAATGGTATCTGACTGCCACTGTTACCGTATCTGTTTTATATATATATATATAAAAAAAAAACTTTAGTAAGGGGGAAGTGTAAATAAATTATAGGATTAAGATGTGTTATCAATGAAAAAATTAAAAGTGTTCGTTGACTGTCACTGAGTAGCATTTGCAATCGCTACACAAAGCTAACTAAACTACCCCCAAGAACGGTAAGAGACGTAGGACAACCAGAGGATATATAAGAAAGACAGGGCTGATGGTAAAGGATAGCTTGTTGAAACAGGAGAATGTCATTGTCAGTCGCGTGGATAAAAAAGCTAAAGCTATGCTTAGGTCGGCTCGTTTTTTTTCGTCTTTTTCAGCCTTCGACACTAAAGCCATCTCTTTAACTGAACATTTTTATGTTCTTCCACATCTTTGCCAGTCAATTTGGCACCAAGCACATCATTTTCGGAGAGAATTGGTAGGTTTAGCTCTGTAAACATCTCCTTCGTACACGATTTCCGTTCATTTCCTATTAGGGACAAACGGTGACTTGTCCCTACTTAGCAACAGTAGCTAATGTCATGAATATTAATGAACGAAAGTGACGTGTTGCTTGCGGTACGCCATTGGATGATAATTTTATTTATTTAATAGGGACCGTACACATTAATGAACATCTAAAAGATTTAAATATGCCAGATTGTAGCAAAATGCTAATTTGCATTCGCAGTCCCTAGATAGGTAACACAAAAACACATAAAGACAAGAACAAAATATCACAATAAAACAGCACAATACAGAAGGTTACTAAGAATTAAGAATTTAAAAAAACTTAAGAATTTATTGTGGGACACTCCCTGATGGCGAGTGGTAAACTGTTCTCGATTTTATTGCCCTTTACAGAGAGAGAATTGTGACTGAAGGCTGTTTTTCTGATATGGACCTTGCAGTCCCCTCTAGAGGAGACCCTGGACCTGAGACTGCTGAGAGGCCTTTAAAAAAAAAAAAAAAAAGTCTAACATGGGAGCTGGGGCGAGTCCATGTTACACCTAGTGTATTAGACAAGCCGTTTTTAAAAATTCTCAAGGCTCAATAAAAAGTACTTTTAAAAAAATGTTACAAACATGGAATGACATTGGTTTTCTGGCAAATACCTTTAACGATTTCTTGTACAGTGATTGTATGTTACTGCATGTATTTACACCTGCCAGTTGCCAACTTGTACCGTATTTTTCTGACTATAAGTCGCAGTTTTTTTTTTCATTGTTTGGCTGGGGGTGCGACTTATACTCAGGAGCGACCTATGTGTGAAATTATTAACACATTATGTTAGCATTTCACATGTTATTTTGGTGTTTTGAAGTGACACTGATGGTTTGGTAAACATGTTAGCATGTTCTTTATGCTATAGTTATCCGAATAACTCTTAAAAGCTATTGCCATGTATGCGTTTTGCCTTTGGCAATGTGTTTTCAATTGTATTATTGACTTTTTTATATTGAAATGCACGCTTATAGTTTGTGGCACTTTCACGCCCAAGTGGGTGCGCACTCGCACTTGTTTACGTGAAGAAGAGCGCTCACACGCCAAAAGAAGACGGACAGCTACGCAGCGTCTCTGAGCGAGTGGGCGAAAGAAAGAGAGAGAGACACTGCTGCGAACCTTCGTTCAATGTATATGCTTGTAAAATATCTGTACAGAGGCAACGCCTGTGTGTATCATCTTTTCTGTTGTTGTTGTTGTCATGTGTTTTCCACCCGCGATCGGACATTTAGAGCCAGTTGTGTGGTTGTTTGAACGCTGTGCTAATGCTAGCAAACGCATGCTAACCGTTTGTGTCATTGCTGTAATAGCACTTAATTATCATTTATTTACGTTGATGCGAACCTGTTTGGTATCGAGGACGAAATTGATTCAGCAAATTGTACGGACGCCTAGCACCGTCATTTGGGAGTTTAGCTAGCTGTATAGCCAGGACTGAGCCGTGGCGTCCTGGTGAGGACAGTATATTCATATTGAATTGTTGAACATTTCATTGTTCATGCATCATGTAACATCATAATGTACACTTATTTCTTACTTCACTTCTTATTTCACTTATTTCATGTTGTTCTCTATTGTATTTTTATATTAAATTGCCTTTCAAGATGACATGTGTTGGATTTTATCAAGTAAATTTCCCCCAAAAATGCGACTAATACTCCGGTACGACTTGTATATGTTTTTTTTCCCCCCTTGTTGGGCATTTTATGGCTGGTGCGACTTATACTCAGGTGCGATTTGTAATCCGAAAATATACGAAATGCAATATTCAATGTGTGATAAAATCATTGAGTGTAGAAACATCCTAGCAGCCCCAAGTGTTATAAAAGATCTTATTTGTTTATAATTGTTCAGGTTGAATTTGACAATATTACATATTCTTTTAATTAGAGGTGGGAATCTTGGGGCACCCAACGATTAGATTCCAATTCAGAGGCTACGATTCGCTTGCAAATCGATTATTGATGCCCCCCCCCCCAGCTATTAGCATTAGTTAGAAAAATTGTACAAAAATCGTCTCAGGCTTAAATAAACTACTATTTCACTATTAAGTTAACAGTTCAAAACAGTAAATAAAATACTCAAGTCCCCATTCTGTATTAGCAGCTTTAAACAACATTCAATTAATTTGATCTTGTACATCAACTTTTAAAGTTGTTAAAATTGCTCCCGTTATTCCATAATTTTGACATGTGAAAGATTTAAAACGGTTTTATCATTTGAAGATAGTTTCAAGTCAAGATTTTGGCGATTAGGAGTATTTTAGATAAAAAGTTAATTAGGTTTCCTTTCAGAGAGCCTTTCAGAAAAGTACTGCTTTAAGATGGTGGCTGTTTACTAACGCCGGCAAGTCTAATTTCACATCTAGTTCCATATACATGTGATAGCTGCTGTAACATTAATATGGATGTAGTTAGTAGCAACGTGGGCATTGTTTGAAGCGGCTGTCGGCTGCAGTCAGGCATTATTTTTTTTTTTTGATCTAGCGGAATAAGTTGTGGGTCCGTTCCTCATTGTGTCCCGAAGACCGCGCTGACTGTATTTTAGTTCCGCTTTATTTGGCATTTTTCCATAATCGGAATTTGGATGTTTGTGAATCGTTCCCGAATCCCCCACGACCGGATCACGAATAATCTAAGAATCGGAAAATTTTGCATGCCTCTAATTTTAAATTAAATGTTCACACGTGAATTTGGCAAGTCATTAATATACAAAGAAAATAAAAGTGGGCCAAGTATTGACCCCTGAGGCAGGCCAACAGGGACATGTAGAAATGTTGATTTGACACTGTTAAATCGAGACACACTGTCTTCTGGATCCTAAATAAGATTTTATCCACTGAATTAGTGCTGCAACGATTAATCGATTAACTCGAGTATTTGATTAGAAAAAAATATTCGAATTAAATTTTGTTGCTTCGAGTATTCGTTTAATTAAAGTGGCGTTGTAATGGTTTATTTTGAAAGTGTTTGCATTTAGTTTTATTGATTAGAGTGCCTACACTGCCCTCTGGTCTCCCTCTTTTCACATGGCTTAATCCAACTGCTCCCTGTTGAGACCAATGTAAGCTAAGTTTTTGTTCGAGCTAATGTTTTTTAATGCATTCATGATTTAGTTTATAGGTATATTTTGCCGTTTTTTTTTTGTGGGAATATGTGTCTGAACCATTTGTTAGGAGCATTGTAAAAAAAAAAAAAAAAAAAAAAAAGCACTTTAGTATTTTATAGCATTTAAGCTAGCTGACGTTTTCTATTTAAGTTAGCCAAATGTTCTTTCATTGTACATAAATACTCATTTAAAAAAACAAAAAACAATTTGTACTGTTTGAGGCTCATGTATTTAAATTTTTCATGTTCCTTATCCGATTACTCGATTATTCGAATTGACTCGTCCACCGATTAATCGACTACTAAAATATTCGATAGCTGCAGCCCTACACTGAATTGCACCTAATGAAAAATTTTATTATTTTTATTTTATTTTTTGCAATGATGACGACGTCTTTCGTGAACGAACACTTTTTTTCATGACGAGTTAAAACGTGTCTTGGGAGACTAAAACATAACACGATGCCAGTGTTTTCGACAAAAATGCGCCATAGTTTCCGTCACATTTTCATAATGTGTAACATTTAATTTGTTGTTAGCCTGCATCGAATCAGTGTCTACTTGTGTCACTTATGTGATGTGCTGCTGCTCTCCAGTCTCCAGGCTTCCACACACGGTAAGATTTGTTTTCTTGTCTTGGCCAGAGAGAATATGCAATGTTGCTTTAGCCTTTATAGGTCTGTGCTGAGCGATCATCACACACTAAATGTAACTTGTGGCTTTTGCAGGTAATCCATGTTGTTTGAACTAGTAGTTTTGAGAATTTCAGTTCTGATCTGAGAAATGTACCGAAGCAATTGAGAAAAATTGTAAACCATGCTCAGGCAAGGTCGCGTCAACACTTACCGACTCCTCTTCAACAATTTCCGGGCTAATTTCCACACTGACTTTTTTGGTTTCCGCTAAACTCTTTGGTTTGTTGGCTTCTGTTGCTTTCGGCTTGGACGACTCCGGCGCTTTCTCTTTCGTCGGGACCGGAGAAGGACTGGGGACGGGCGAGATCTTCTGCGCCGGTGCCCAAACTTGTTTGGCGGGGGGCGGCAAGCGCGCCAGGCTCGACGGGTGAAAATCGTCTTCCACGTCGATTGGTTCGTCAGGCGGTGGCATTTTGACGTCCTTGACGTAGTAGCCGTGGTATTGGGAGTGAATCTGTCCGTTGTTAGGGTAGTTACTGTTTGGCACGGTTGGTTTATTCACTGGTGGAGGTTCGGACTGTTGCCTCACTTCTTTTCCGAGAGAGACTTTTGATGCTGCCTTTGTTATTCCTGTTTTTTTAAGAAAAGAAAATGTCACAAACATTAAGTCATTGGTTGCCATAGACGTTCAATCCACTGGGCATCGAATCATCCTTTGCTGTGAATTTCAATGAATTTATCACTAGTAGCGCAGTGTTCCATAATCTGCAATTCTGATGAGTGCGATGTTATGAGGCTTTTAAAAAAAGGTCGACCGATATATCGGCCGGGCGATACGTGGACTTTTTTTCAACATCAGCCAACAGCCGATTAAAAAAAAAAAATCGGCCGATTAACAAACAAAACAAAAAAATCAGATAAAAAAAGATTTTGATCAGATGGCTGCCGTTTACTGTCGGTAGGACCCCGGAAGGACCCCGCAGCAGCTTGAAGGCAGGCTGCTACAGGAAGCTTTAGGCTTGCCTGTTTTGGAATTATTGTAATTTTTTTTTTTTTTTTTTAATTGCTTGAGAGAATATGCAATGTTGCTTTAGCCTTTTAAGGTGAGTGATCCTTTCACTCTAAATGTGACTTGTAGCGTCAGTGTTGCATTCACGTTAGCATTAGCTTTAGCATGGCGACCATTTTCTTAAAATCTCGCTTGTTTACATGTCGTAGCGACGTCCTAGTGGGTTTAATTATTTGCAGATCATGTACTGATCTTGCCGAGTGTGTATAATTATAAAAAGAAGTGCTGCGTTTGTTGGTTTGGTAGCACTAGACCAAATTAATCTTTTAAGTCTCAAGTCATGATTTTAATTTGAAGCTGGTTTTTTTTTTCTTTTTCAAAAATTGCCTTTATCATCTTACGTGCCTAAAAAAAAACAACCTTATATCGGATTTCCAAAATCGGGTTTGGATATCTGCAATCGGCTGATAATTTCTGTTAGATATTGGGATCGGCATTGACATTTGAAAATACTATATCGGTCGACCTCTACTTTTAAACCCTTGATACCTGAATTTACATGTACTAAAATATACAGTAAAGCATTGGACTTGGAGGAATACATAAGTACCGTATTTTTTGCAGTATAAGGCACACCTAAAAGCCAACTTTCTCAAAAGTTCATGTTATAATTAGGGCTGTCAAATTTATCGTGTTAACGGATTGTAATTAATTTTTTAAAGTAAAGTATTTTTTCAGGAATTCATTTTTAAAATTAATTACGTTAAAATATTTGACGGGATTAACGCATGGATGTAATGACCCGTTCATGCGTCGCCTTAAACAGTTTACAATGACGCCATTTTAGCACACTGAGAGCGAAGAGGCGGAGAAATGCGAGTGGACACAGGCATTCATTGGACCGCAACTTTTATTGACTTTCGCAGCCACTACAACAGTCATGGTTGCCCAACTTCCCATCATGCATTTGGGTGGAGCAAGAGATGATCTTGATGACTTTATTGCTTCAAGAAGCCATCACTGTTCCCTTGGGGGAGACAGTCAACCTCTGCTGCAACCTTCTGTTGACTTTTGTCATCCAACATGCCTCTTAGCATGCATTGCAGCGCTACAGATGTAAATAACGATCAAAAATCATGTTCTGTGGCAAATATTTCTTCAGTTACTGTTCCAATTGTTTCATCAATTGCTAGTTATGGTATTTGCTAACACTTTATTTGACAGTGGTGCCATAAGACTGTCATTACACAACCATAATAATGACATGTCTCTGTCCTGACCATTCATGAATGCTTATAACAGATGTCATTAAGTGTTATCCGGCAAATGATCTCACTTTTGAATGGATGCAAAAGATCCAAGATGGATAAAAATTGAGTTAGTGAAATAATTTGCCAAATGACACTTCATGACATAAGCATTCAGTAATGTACATGATAGTGCCATGTCATAATTTGATGATCTTATGACAGTCTTATGACACCGCTGTCAAATAAAGTGTTACCTAAAAAAAATCAACAAATAAGCCGCACTGGACTATAAACCACAGGTATCAAAATGAAGGAAAAAAGTAGTGGCTTATAGTCCGAAAAAATTACGGTAGTCGAATTGTCTCAAAATATGATTCTAATTTATATAATAATGAAATTTAAGTTTTTTTTAATGCTGTCACAGGCACTTTAAAGCATTCAGTAGGGCATTACAATGCAATTTGCAAAGTCCAAGACTGCATATATCGGTATGGGTTTAATATCAGTATCGGATTTTTGGAGTTGGACAATATCGGGATATCAGTTATTGGTTAACAAATCATTATCTAGTACACACAATTAGTATTAACAATATTGTTAAATATTGAGAAATAAGTTTGTTTTACTAAATTTTAAAACATGCACACATCTTTTTTTGGCTTTTTCTTCTGTTTTATTGTTTGCTTACAATGACTCCTCATAGGAGACTGTATGTATGTGGTAAACCGCGGATAAAAAAACAACAGCAGCAGCAATCAAAGCAATTTTACCTTGGGTTAAAGGCTCAGCTGTCGGGGTTTTGTTGACTTTCCCAGGAGGCTTTGCTTGACTGACGTTGGCAGATGCTTTACTGCTGAAGATACTCTTCTTCACGAGTGTCGGTGAGGGAGTGGGGCTGGGGCCCGGGCTCTGAGACGGAGATTGCGTCGGGGTGGTGCCTTTCCGGTAGAAATGAGGGCTACTCGATGGACTTTTCTCCACTTTATTCTCCTCTTGGACATCCTTCACTTCCACTGGTTCGTTGTATTTCTGCCGTACGTAGTCTGGGCCTGCAAGAGTTTATCAGCAAGAGTTCAATCCTTTTCTTTTGCAGATTATACCTTTAACCATAAGCGGAGTTTAAGGGGGGGGCAGCCCCCCCGTGGCTAAAAAGTGTCATTGCATGTACTGTAATTTCCCGAATATAATGCACACTTTTTTCCCCCCAAAATCAACTTGTAAAATCATGGTGCGCATTATAAATGGGTACATGAATGGAGACAGAAAAAAAAAAAAAAAAAAAAAATATATATATATATATATATATATATATATATATATATATATATATATATATATATCAGGGCTGTCAAAATTATCGCGTTAACGGGCGTAAATTAATTTTTAAAATTAATCACGTTAAAATATTTGACGCAATTAACGCATGCACTGAAAGAGCCGCTCTCGCATTGCCTCAAACAGATTTCAATGAGGCCGTTTATGGACATTAAGAGTGAAGAGAATGCCACTGGCCGCATGGGGGCAGCGCAGCGCTGTTCCATACTAATGTTATTCCTTCTAATAGTGGGAGAATTAGTAGTTGTGAGACGTTTTTGCTGTTGCTTTGTGCTCCACACATATTTCGGTAAGTTTGCTTTCTTTTAGTGACAATTATGTGTCTCTTCTTGTATTTTGGGTCAGATATGCTCAGAGGTATATCTGTTATAAAGGCGAGTGGACACAGGCGTTCTTTTGGCTGCGCCGTTTATTGGCATACGCTTCTGCAACTCCTTCACAACAAACAGAAGTATCATTTAGTGAAAGCACAACAAAAATAATATTGCTATCTCTCAAAAAAAAAATAATATTCACAAAAAGAAAAGCACTTCAGTCTGTACTAATGAGGCCCTATTCTGACACAGCTAAACAACAATGCAAAGTGAACTGGCAGAGTTTGGTCACTCAATTCTTATTATTGTTATTTTTATTCTTCTTATTATTATATTAACTCTACTTTTGATTGAAAATTGTATTAAAATGAAAATGTGAAGAGGGGTTTTAATATAAAATTACTATAACTTGTAACTATAACATTTATCTTTTATGAACTACAAGTCTTACTATCCATGGATCACTTAAACAGAAAGAATGTTAATAATGCCATTTGTGGATTTATTGTTATAATAAACAAATACAGCACTTATGTACAGTATGTTGTATGTATATATCCGTCTTGTGTCTTATCTTTCCATTCCAACAATAATTTACAGAAAAATATGGCATACTTTGGAGATGGTTTGAATTGCGATTAATTACGATTATTTTTAAGCTGTAATTAACTCGATTACAAATTTTAATCGTTTGACACCCCTAATATGTATATTATATATATATATATATATATATATATATATATATATATATATGAACCGATTTTTTTTTTAATTGACACAGTGATGGGGGAAAATATTACGTGCCTTAACATTAGCACATTATGTATGATTGCCTCTGCGACCTAGATGCCCTAACATTAGCACATTCACCCTGGGTCCCATAGTTAGAAGGGAATCTCACGAGATAACTTGTTTTGCACCATAGTATTGTTTTATTACACGCCTGGGTCCCATAGTTACACGCCTGGGTCCCATAGCTAGAAGGGAATCTCACGAGCACCCATAATATTTACCATTTGTTGCATCTGTTGCAGCACAGCTCATTTGTCCAATGTGAAAAGCCCTTTTTCAAGGGGGCTGAACCAAAAGTAGCTTTAATCTTTGTCATTGGGCAGGGCCGCGCCGCTCGGAGACGGAGGTTGGCCTCTCCGCCTCCGCGGGGCGCGTCCCTACAAAAACCGGACATTTCCGGGCGACCCGAGAAGTCCGCTGCTGGATTAGACGTACGGATCGCCCAGCTTTGTCCTTTTGCTGCTTTACCGGAGTGTTGGCTTCCCACTCATTTGTCACGGTAAGCGATTTTCATTGCTAAGGGACATCTTGTTGTGCTGTAACGGTAACGCGGGGATTCTGGGATTGACAAACTCAAATCTACCGGCATCGTTAGCGTTTGTTATGCTTGTTTACTTGCTCTTGTGGGATTTTAATCAATAAATCTCATTTATTCTGCATTTTCTAATCAATAAACATCGTCTGTTGAGTAAAAGTGTGCTTGTTACTGACTCACCGCGAACCCGGAAATTTCGGAAAACACACAGCCACGTTGTGTTGAAGAAACGTATGCTGCGATCCGTTGCCGACCACTACGGTACGTGACGTCACCATTTTGTTTCGGTAATACTTCACTCTGATCGGCCGAATGATTTCGTCTGTGTTAAATTCTGTTTTTTTCACTCTTCATAAAGCACAGAATTTAGTTTCTTGAACTCATTTGAGTCAACGTTTATTGCAGCTCCGCAACTCGGACCTTATCAAACATAACAACACAGACTTCCTGTGTGTGTCCGTCAACTATATCTGTCCCTCGGGAAACTCAAACATAAATAACAATAGTTCCTAGTGGTGTCATCAATAATCGATGCGGCGATGCATCCCGATGCAGGCATGGACGATTCGATTCGATGCGGGCAACAAGCGAATTGATTCAGCGCATTTTAAAATATATACAGTGGGGAGAACAAGTATTTGATACACAGTCAATGGGAAAACCCATTGGCAGAGTATCAAATACTCTTTTTCCCCACTGTAAGTATGTTAAAAAATCTTCCCTGCGCAATTCCGGTGATGCAACGGATTTGGTTTCCCCCTTTGTATTATTATTCTCATGTTTCATTTTTTTTTACACACCGCATAACTCTAGTCAAGTTTCCCACCAACCTCGTAGAAGCCAAAATGTCTCCAGATGTCTGCTTTCAATGTTTTAGGTGCATCGATAATCTTTCTCGCTCCCTCTTTCTCCGCTTCAGCCATTGTTGTGTTATGTCTTATCTCTTAGAGGTTAGATCTTGTGCCCGAACCCGATTAACATTTTGGGCCTGACCCGACCCGAAATGTTAGGCATTCACGTTCGGGTCGGGTCGGGCCGCCGCGCCGGACTAATAAATTATTTAAAAAAAAAAAAAAAAAAAAAAGCATAAAACCGAGAACAGGCTCTCGGTATTGTGCATTTGCTTGTGCACGCACATGAACGCCGTGGCCCACGTTTTTTTTTTTTTTTTTTTTTATGAAACTTTCCCAGTGTTATTTCGTTGTGTAAATGCTTTTATAATGATCGTAAAAATATTGAAACATTAAGAAAATTTGCGTTTTTTTCTGCCAACTTAGAATTTGTTATGAAGGACACTTTTATTGATGCACACAAAGGCCACAGAAATGTGATCCTTTTGAATCTTCTCCTCTGTGTGTCTGCAAAACCGTTTTTTTTTTTATATGAAACTTTCCTAGCGTTATTCCGTTGTGTAAATGCTTTTATAATGATCATAAAAATATGTAGACTATTTAAACATTAAGAAAACTTGCGTTTTTTTTTTTGCCAACTGAGAATTCGTTACGAAGGACACTTTTATTTATGCACACAAAGGCAACAGAAATGTGATTCTTTTGAATCTTCTGTGTGTCTGCAAAACCCAAGGGTTTTTTTTTATATTAAACATTTCCAGCGTTATTTTGTTGTGTAAATGCTTTTATAATGATCATAAAAATATTAAACAATAAGAAAACTTGCGTTTTTTTCTGCCAACTCAAAGAAATGAAAATAAATTGCTGCTGCTGCGTTTTTTTTTTGTTTTTTTTTTCCTTTTTGCGGCACTCCAACAAAAAACAAACAAACAAAAAAAAACGGGTTTTTCGGGCTGGGCCTGCAAATCTAGCTAATTGATCGGGCTAGGCCTGGGTCGGGCTTCAGTACTAGCGGGCCGTGTCGGGTCGGGCTGGATTTTTTTAGGCCCGATCTAACCTCTATATATAGTGGGCTAGGCCTACATTTTACTTTTGTTTAGAGCTGCAACGATTAATCGATTAACTCGAGTATTCGATTAGAAAAAGATATTGGAATTAAATTTTGCTGATTCGAGTATTCGTTTAATTAAAGTGACGTTGTAATGGTTTATTTTGAAAATGCTTGCATTTTGTTTTATTGATTTGGGTGGATACACTGCCTTTTATTCGGCCTCAATTCACATGGCTGAATCCAGGTGCTCCCTGTAAAGACCAACATAAGCAAAATTTTGTTTGAGTATTTTTTTAAACATTTTTTTATGCATTCATAATTCAGTTTATAGGTATATTTAGCCTATTTTTGTGGGAACATGTGTCTGAACCCTTTATTAAGAGCCTTGTAAAAAAGTTTTAGCATTTTATAGCATTTGAACTAGCAGACTTTTGCGATGTAAGTTAGCCAATTGTTCTTTTGTTGTACATAGATCCTCATCTAGTTTTTTTTATTATACCGTTTGAGGCTCAGCTCAGTTAATTTAAATTTTCATGTTCCTTATCCGATTACTCGATTATTCGAACTAATGGTTTATTGATTAATCGACTACTAAAATAATCGATAGTTGCAGCCCTACTTTTGTTCTACATTGCAATTTAGTTGATGTTTAGTTTGCAACTGAACTGATCCCTGGATTGATATTGCTATAAAGATGCTGCTGCACTACAATATTTTCTTTGTCGTTTTCTTTAATATTTACTTGAATATTTTTATTGATCGTTGTGACTAAAATACAGTGACTGTTATTACTGATTTTGCACAGGAGTTCAGATGTTGCACTGTGTGAAAGGCTGCTACTGTGTGTAAAAAAAAAAAAAAAAAAGAAGAAGCCCTGGTCTCATTCAAAGCACTAATTAAATGCTGTGATCTTTTTTATCTTTTTTTAAATATATACAGTATATCTGAAAGTATTTTCATTTGACTTCAACCAGGAGTGACACTAGAGCCAATAAAACGTTGTTTAATGTCTGACCGCTTGTGTTGCCTCATGATTCACGAAAAATATGCTTTGCTTTAGAATTTGAATGCATCGCGGTGCATTGCCGAATCGAACCGAATCGAATCGTGGCCCTCCGAATCGTAATCGAATCGAATCGTGAGGGCAGTGCAGATGCACACCTCTACTTTCCAGTGATGTATCGCACATGCATATCGGATAATTTTGAGGTCGGCTAAGTTGGCTAAATTGGGGGTCTCAGAGTGGAACTTCAAGTCACCTGAGTGTTTTCCGCCATGTACTGTGTGTCGAAGGTAGGTGGCTGTTTTGGTTTAGGTCGGTAACAGCTTTGGTTTTGAAAATATTTTTAAGTTTTTGAAAATAGGTTTCCCGTTTCCCGTGTCATGTCATAGGTTATGAAGTCTAGAGTTTGAAAAAAAAAAAAAAATAATAATAATTATTATTGTGCATGAAAGGTTTCAATTGTTGTGCTTATTTGGCCATGATTACCTGGCTGATGGAAACTGGGGGAGAGTTCTCTGGCCACAGCCCTTGCAATATCGGAGTCTTGGCTAGCCGACTGCGCAGCTTGATCTGCTGCCTCTGCTTTGGCCCTTGTGTGAGATGTCCTGCAAAAATCCATCCGTTAAGAAAAAGTCATGATCATATTGCAGTCATATTTATACATACCGTAATTTTCAGACTACAAGGCGCACTT
Source organism: Corythoichthys intestinalis (assembly GCF_030265065.1). Classification (NCBI taxonomy): domain Eukaryota; kingdom Metazoa; phylum Chordata; class Actinopteri; order Syngnathiformes; family Syngnathidae; genus Corythoichthys; species Corythoichthys intestinalis. Next base: position 2,842,446 of record NC_080408.1, on the reverse strand, counting down.
GACTATAAACAGCCAACCACCAAATTTGACACGAATACGGCTGTTACCAGATAAGCCATACCGGACACCAAACTTCAGCTTTCCTTACTGTATTATGGGATATTTACTCCAAAAGATATTAACCGGTAACACTTTATTTGACAGTGGCGTCATAAGACTGTCATAATTATGACATGACACTGTCATGAGCATTATTGAATGCTTATGGCAGTTGTCATTTAGTGTCATGCGGCAAACAGGGGTGGGCAGAGTAGCCAAAAATTTTACTAAAGAGTAGCGTTTCTTCCAAATAATATTACTGAAGTAAAAATTGTCATCCAAAAAATGTACTCAAGTACAAGTAAAAAAGTACGGTATTTGGTGAAAAGAATACCCACGAGTCAAGTCATGAGTAACATTGTGAGTAACTGCTTAATATGTCAGATTTTTTTTCTCAGCACAAAGTTATTTAACGAGCTGTTATTAATATACTGTATGGTAACATATTACAAAACCACATTAAGCCAAAGCAATACCACAACAAAAAAATATTACAGTGAATTACAGTGAGAGAAAAAAAATCTACAGACATTAAGCATTATTCGCCATATTCGATCATATTTCCGGTTTTCCGTGGTCAATCGTCGCCAAATTAAAACATGGAGAGAGACTAAAATCCGCGCTTTCGAGTCATGTTGACGGCAACGCTCTATGTCAAATACTTAATTTTTTACCATGCTATAAAGATGCCACATGATTGAACAGCCGGGGGTGATCATAGACTGGCATGCTTGAGCCTAACTGGTATAATGGAGTCATGTGATTATTATTGCGAAATCTCATTGGTGAAACTAGTTGACGTCTCTGGCAAAAAAAAGAAAAAGTTTTAAAATCTAATATGTCGAATAAAGAGGAAAAATGTAATGACTAGTGTAGCCCAAAGTTGCGGAATAAGAGTAGCGTTCACAAATCTACTCAAGTAAAGGTAAAAAGTATGGCTTGGTACAACTACTCTCAAAAAGTTACTCCAGTAAATGTAACGCCTTATAAACCACCTCTGCCGGCAAATGAGCTCACTTTTGAATGGATGTAGAAGATCCGAGCTGGACATAAATGGAGTATAGACAACATTTTTTAATTAATTAATTACACATAATGCCATCTTAATGAAAGGTTCCCATGTTTCCACTTGACTCTAGGAAAAGTTATGATACTGTTGTAACTTAATTTGACGGCGTAATTACACATTTTTATCTCATGTATGACACGCCAACTGCACCCCCTGCTTTCAACGACCAATCAGATCAAGCGTTTATCATCCAATCACACCAGCTGCCTTTAACAACCTATCAGATCAGCGCCACCTGCTTTCAGTCATCCTAACTGTTATATATCGGAATGAATGGATAGGTTGATAATGAGGGACTTGCCCATAGACGTGTAACACCTTTTAAATAAGAACCTCATTACCCACGATTCATTCTAAATTTAATTAGAGGGGTTTGAGACCTAAACTTAACTTGTCATCCTTATAAATACAAAAATATACATTTATTCAGCCCTAATCTTAACTAGAGGCAATCCCATCAAAAATTTAACCATATTACTTTAAAGTATTAATATACAGTGAGAAAAATAACTATTTGAACACCCTGCAATTATACAAGCTCTCGCTCTTAGAAATGATGGGTGGGTTTGAAATTTTCATGGTCGGTGATTGTCCACTGTAAGAGACAATCTGTAAAAAAAGAGAAAAAATCCAGAAATCACAGTGTATGATTTTTTCAACAATTTATTTGTATCATACTGCTGAAAATAAGTATTTGAACACCTGTCTTTAAGCTAGAATTGTGAGCCTCAAAGACCTGTTAGTCACCTTTAAAAAGTCCACCTCCACTCCACTTATTCTTCCAAATAAGGACTTTTTGAGTCTGACTTTTTCAGGTGGTTAATTGCATATCAACACCTGTCCACCCCATACACCCTAAAATGCTATCCAAAGACACTAGAGACAGAATTGTAGACCTCTACAAGGCTGGAAAGAGTTACGGGGCAATTGCCAAGCAGCTTGGTGATATAAGATCCACCGTTGGAGCAATTATTAGAAAATGGAAGAGAGCTAAAAATGACTGTCAGTCTCCCTCGGACTGGAGCTCCATGCAAGATCGAACTCGTAGGGTCTCAATGATCCTAAGAATGTTCAGGAATTAGCAAAGAACTACACAGGAGGAGATGGTCAATGATCTGAAAGGAACTGGGACCATCTTTTCCAAGGTCCCTGTTGGTAATATACGAAGACATCATGGTTGAAAATCATGCAAGGAATGGAAGGTTCCTTGCTTAAACCAGCACATGTCCAAGCCTGTTTTAGGTTTTCCAATGACCATTTGGATGATCCAGAGTAGTCATGGGAGAAAGTCATGTGGTCGTATGAGACCAAAATGCAAACTTAATTCCACTCATAGTGTTTGAAGGTAGAAGAATGATGAGTACCATCCCAAGAACACCATCCCTGCTGTGAAGTATGGATGTGGTAGCATCATGCTTTGCTTGTGTCTGTCGGTGACACTACACTTGAGCTTTTTCCTCCCTCAAAAAAAGACAAAATCCCTAGTATGGGAGTACTTCAGCTACCGAAAAGAAACAGGGCCACGTCTTAGAGGACGAAGGACAGCCGACATGCTTGCGGAGGGTGGTTGCCAGTGGAAGCAACACCTCCAACATTATTTCGCATTAACTTGACCATCATCCGTCACTTTACTCAAAATTTAAGGTAAGTAAACGCTGTCAAGAACGTTTCCCACCAGCTACGAGAGTTCACTTCAACGTGTGTGTTTAGTGTGTTTAGCGATGGTAAAACAAATACTATAACGTAAGCTTCTTAACTAGGCAGATAACGTGGCTAGTTAGCATGCCAAGACAGCTGATTAGTTTCCTCTCTATCGTTAGCCTACTTTTGTAAAGTCTTTGGGGGTGATTTTCTGCACATGGGACTGGACGACTGCACTGTATTAAGGTGAGGATGATCAGGGCGATGTATTGTGAAATTTTAGGGAATTACCGTCTTCCCTCAGTTAAAGCGTTGAAAATGGGCCATGACTGGGTCTTCCAACATGACAATGCCCCAAAGCAGACAGCCAGAATAACCAAGCAGTGGCTTTGTAAAAAGCATCTCAAGGTTCTAGCCAGTCTCCAGACCTAAACCTAATTGAAAGTCTTTGAAGGAAGCTCAAATTCTGTGTTTCTCAGTGACAAGTCCAGAAACCTGATTTATCTAGAAAAGATCTGTGTGGATCAGTGGTACAAAATCCCTGCTGCAGTCTGTGCAAACCATGTGAAAAGTTACAGGAAACATTTGGCCTCTGTAATTGTAAACAAAGGCAACTGTACCAAATACTGACATTTTCTCATGTGTTCAAATAGTTATTTGCAGCAGTATACAGTGTTATGAAAAAGTATCTGAACCTTTTGGAAGTTCTCACATTTCTACATAAAATCACCATCAAATGTGATCTGATCTTTGTCAAAATCGCACAGATGTTATAACAGTGTGTTTTAACTAAAACCAACCAAATATTTATAGGTTTGTATATTTTAATGAGGATAACATGCAAACAATGACAGAAGGGGGGGAAATAAGTCAGTGAACCCTCTGCTCGAGGGAACTTAAAGAGCAATTGAAACCAATTTTTACCAAACAATTTAAGACAGGTGTGTGCCCAATCAGTGATGAGTGGTTTAAAGCTGCCCTGCCCACTATAAAATACACACCTGGTAAGAATTGTCTTGATGAGAAGCATTGTCTGATGAGCATCATGGCTCGGTCAAAAGAGCTGTCTGAAAACCTGCGATCAAGGTTTGTTGATTTGTACAAAGCTGGGAAAGGATACAAAACCATCTCGAAAAGTCTGGATGTTCGTCAATCAACAGTCAGAGAACTTGTCGCCAAATGGAGAGAATTTGGCACTGTTGCTTCTCTCCCAAGGAGTGGCCATCCACCAAAGATGACACCAAGAGTTCAGCGCAGAATACTCAGAGAGGTAAAAAAAGAACCCTAGAGTGTCTGCTGAATATGTACAGAAATCACTGGGACCAGGGGTCGCGTTAACCGAATATTTTCCATCGTTGACTGGTTTTTTAAAACGGTGACGGGAAAAAACTGAAGTCCGTCCGTCATTTTGACAGGTGTCAATTCACACCCCAGACCACAGGGTGGCGAGTGAGCATATTAATTAGCTATTGTCTCTCTTAATGCATGACGTCGTTGGCTATTCAGTCAGAATATTGTAGCGTCACCGGAGTCTGGCGGCGGCACCGTGATTGACACATCAACGCTAGGTTCTTATTGGTACACCCGGTGTGCCAGCGCGTCATCCAATTGGTGGACTAGATTGCCGCCTGTGTATAGACCCCAATCACATGACGTCACAACTCCGCCCCCCTGACTGGAGCCGCCATATTGTCCGTCAGCTCTTCGTGTTTACACATTACCGCTACATACATGCCTCCTATTACGGCGTGTTTTTCTGCTCGTTAACATTAATAATCAAAATGGTGAAGGCGTGTGTGGCGGTTGGTTGCAGTAACAGAGAAGATAGACGGAGAGACTTGAAGTTCTACCGTATTCTGAGAGACCCGAAGAGGAGGGCGAGATGGACTGCTGTAATTCGACAAGAAATCTGGGCACCAAACGATCACCACAGACTATGTAGTAGTCATTTAATATCTGGTAAGATGCATTTAATATATATTTAGAAGATTTTGGGCTGACAACCACAATTAAGGTCATTGTGTGACGTTGGTGATTGGGGTCTATATAGTTGCCTCTTTTTCTTTGGGGGTGGAGTTGTTGTTTTGTTGGTGTTGTTGGCGGTAAGCAGAGTAAAATGAGGGAGAAAAATACGACTTCCGTGTCTAATTTTTCACCGCCAAGCAAACGTTACAATAATAATTAAAAATGAATGAAAACTAAATACTATTGAATATGTCATCATTATCATTTTAAAAATTTAAGTGACTGGTAAAAATAGATTATGACCGGATTTTTATGACCCTGTCAGTCAAAATGACAGACAACGAAAATGTCTAGCGCAACCTCTGACTGGGACTGTCCAATATTTCTGTGCACACATCAACTATATGTAAATTTGGGCCAAGAATGGTGTTCATGGGAGGACTCCACAGAGGAAGCCACTGCTGTTTAAAAAAAAAAAAAAACATTGTTGCTCGTTTGATGTTCACAAAAAGGCTCTTGGACACTTCACAGACGTTTTGGCAAAATATTTTGTGGACTAATGAAACCAAAGTTAAACTGTTTGGGAGTAACACACAACATCATGTGTGGAGGAAAAATGGAACAGCTCACCAACATCAACACCTCATCCCCACTGTGAAGCATGGTGGAGGGAGCATCATGATTTGGGGTTGTTTTGCTGCCTCAGGGCCTGGACAACTTGCAATCATTAATGAAAGAATGGATTTTGCAGGAAAACCTGAGGCCGTCTTTCAGTAGTTGAAGCTAAAAAGAGGATGAATGCTGCAACAAGACAATGATCCAAAACACAGCAGTAAATCAACTTCAGAAGTTTCAGAAGAACAAAATACAAGTTATGGAGTGGCCAAGTCAAGGTCTAGACGGCCAAGTCAAGGTCTAGACTTGAACCCCATTGAGATGCTGTGGCATGACCTAAAGACAACGATTCATGCCAGACATCCCAGGAATCTGACCGAACCACAATTTAGAAGAGAAGAATGGGCCAAGATTAGTCCTGATCGATGTACTAGACTGATCTGCAGCGTCTGGTTGAACTTATTGCTGCCAAAGGGGGGGGGGCACAAAATATTTAATGTGATGGATCACTTACTTATTTTCCCCCTCCTGTCATTGTTTGCATACTATCCTCATTAAAATATGAAACTCTATGAATGTTTGGGTGGTTTTAGTTCAAGCAGACACTGTTTTTCTCATCTGTGTGATTTTGACAAAGATCAGATCACATTTGATGGTGATTTCATGCAGAAATGTGAGGAATTCCAAAAGATTCAGATACGTTGTCATTAGGGTTGTTCCGATCATGTTTTTTTGCTCCCGATCCGATCCCGATCATTTTAGTTTGAATATCTGCCGATCCCGATATTTCCCGATCCGATTGTTTTTTTTTTTTTTGCTCCCGATTCAATTCCAATCATTCCCGATAATTTTTCCCGATCATATATATTTTGGCAATGCATTAAGAAAAAAATGAATAAAACTCGGACGAATATATACATTCAACATACAGTACATAAGTACTGTATTTGTTTATTATGACAATAAATCCTCAAGATGGCATTTACATTATCAACATTCTTTCTGTGAGAGGGATCCACGGATAGAAAGACTTGTGACTTTGTAGATTGTGACTAAATATTGCCATCTAGTGTATTTTTTTGAGCTTTCAGTAAATGATACTGCAACCATTCAACCCAAATGCATGATGGGAAGTGGAACCATGACTGTGCGTAGTGCTACCAATTGATATATCTAGGTGTTAAGAAAAAGAACAAATGCTACCTTGCTTCCCTACATTGCTTCTCATGATATTTCTAATCGTAGGGAGAGGGATTGTAAGGTTTTAGCCAATTAAAAAAAGGCTCCAAAGGCTGCCAAAATTCCCTCTACTCATTTTACGCTGCCTTTTATCTCTCTAAATGGGTATAAACGGCGCCATTACAGATTGAGCGCGACAATGCGTGAGTGGGTCGTGCAACACATGCATTAATTGCGTTAAACATTTAACGTGATACATTTTTATAAATTAATTACCGCCATTATGGGGATAAATTTGATAACCCTACCTTAAGCCTAAACTAAAGACTCTAGATGAGTGTAACATATTATGTCTGTAACATTAAATACAATTAGAAAACGATTTAATTGAAAAAAAAAAAAATTAAAAAGGCATGGCCGATATTTTTTGCCGATTCAGATACTTTGAAAATGACGTCATCGGACCCGATTGATCCGGATGCCGATCGATCGGGGCATCTCTAGTTTTCATACCACTGTGCCATGAAAATTTCAAACCCGTCCATCATTTCTAAGTGGGAGAACTAGCAAAAACGAGGGTGTTCAAATACTTTTTTTCCTCAATGTATCTACTTCTAAATATAAGCAAGGGACAAGAGCTGTACCTTGCTTTCAACGACCAATCAGATCAAAAGTTTGTCATCCGCCAACTGTGCCCCCTGGTTGAGTACTGTGGACTGCAGCTGGACCTACTTGCTATTGATGGAGCTAGATGTTCACTTCATTTGAAATCAGAGGGTAGGCAGCGAATGAATGAACGTGATAAATTTATTGAAAATTCACCGCAAAAGAATTTCTGTTTATTCACTGTCTCGAAGAACATTGTAAGTCGATTTTCTGACCCACGTATTATTACCTGGAGACGGCGATCTCCACTTTGGTTCTGGCAATGGCCGCGGCTCTCACCGCTCCTTCGATGGCTCGATCCACCTTCTGCTTGGTCTTGGTGTTCTTAAGCGGGATTAGCTGCTTCCTGATACCTTTGGCCAACACGTTATTTTTGTACTTCCCTTCTTCTTTGGTGCCGTTGGGAAAGACGGTGCAGCCGTAACCGTTGCGTTTATTGTTTAACCATTCCCCTTCGTACTTCATGCCGTTGGAACGCTCGGAGACGCCGAAGCCGTTGCGTTTGTCGTTCTTCCACTCGCCCATGTAGGACTCGGTAGTGGTGGCGTCTACATTGTCCTCTAGAGTCAAGTAGTCGTCGGCCGGGTCTCCGTCGCCAAAGCTGATGGTGGAATTAGCGTCACTGGAACTGATACGACTCATGGTGGTTTCGCTACGTGCCGAGCTGCGCTTACTGGAGATGGACGAGCGCGAATCGGATTTGCGCAATCGTTGCAGGCTGCCGAATAGGGATCCGCGGCGGAAGAGACCCTTCTTTTTCTCGCTACCTTCACCGTCCGAGTGGAAGTTGAGCACGAAGCCGCCGCGGGTGCCGGCGGGGCTGTCGGACAGACTGTCTCGCAAAACCGTGCCGTTGCTCTGCTCGCTACGCAGGGAAGCCAGCGAGGTCCGGAGAGGCGAGCGGATGACCGACGCCATGCCATAGGGGACGCTCTGGCGGACGCCGTAGCCGTGGCGCATCCCGCCCGTCCACTGACCCTGGTATGTACCTGCGGGGACAAGAGACGTAAAATTGAGACCAAAAAAAGGGGTAAGAGAAACGAAACCCTTTGATGCTTGAATTTACATTGAATTCTTAAGGTCGAGTTACGCTTCTGCATCAGACCTGTGCCGTCAAGGAAGACCCGCCGTTTAGCTCGACTTTTAAGGTAATGCGCATTGCAGAACCGCAACGTTGTACTTTTTGATGGGTTGCAAAATTTGTCAGAACACCGGTCCGTGAGAAAAAGACCCAACTAACACCAGTCCGTGGTGCAAAAAAGGTTGGGGACCCCTGGCTCAGACGGTTGTTTCCGGTTCAGCGCGAAATCACCACCATTGTCAAACATGATTTTTCTACACGCAAAAATGGATTAAGCCGACGAGAGTATCAACGAAGAGCAAGTACGACAACTTCTACAATGTCTCGGCAAGACTTTATGAAGATTGCCAAATGGCAAGCAATTTGTGGGAGGAGATTGCTGAAAATACAGGGCTGGAGATCAGCCAGCGATTGAATAAAAAAATGGAAGGACAACCGAGACAAGCATGTGTGTGTTCGGAATCGAATGGCCACATGAAGCGATGACTCAGTCGGCCAAAAACTGCCAGCTTTTTATCACTTTATGTCGTATTTTTGATGGGTGCACTTCATCAATTATTCCCATGGACAACCTAACCGGCCACAGAGGGATGGTCCCGAAACAACACTCAGCCACACCTTCGGCCCGGTCTACTCCACCACGGACTTAAAAGACACTGGACACTAAGCTGCTCGGAGACATTTTCTATGTAGCCTTGTTTTGGATCCAGACTTGTTCCCCCGTCGTCTGTTTTTTGCCTTGTTTTTGACCATTGTCGACGAATAAATTGTCAACCTATTTTCGGTGAGCCTTCTTCAAACTTTTGGAATATGGAGTCAGTACAAAGGGTTAACACAAGAGGTGAACGCGCCGAATTCCCTCCTTCCCGGTTGGCACACGGAAGCGGTAAGCAGCGGAGCACCACTTCCGTTCGGTTGTCGCCGTTTCCGTGCGGCCTGGCCGGAGGTCGATTACCAACAGTTGGTGACCCCAAACTGGATAAAGGGCGCTTTCGTCCCAAAATATGTGCTTGTGACACGAAAAATTAAAAAACCCGATTTCACCGGAGAGCTTGGGGAGACTTGAAACAACTGAGTAAACGGTGACGGTCCCTCTTCTAGAACGTAGTGCTCCATTTATGGATTGATATCATGCGCTTGTGATGGGGGAAAATATTACATTATGCCTTTGTGATGTATGATTGCTTCTGTGACCTAGATTGTAACAACTTCTATTGTTTTTTACCTTGAGTTTCATTGTTAGGAGGGAATCTCACGAGATAACTTGTTTTGATTGTTTCTTACACGCCTGGGTTCCATAGTTAGGAGGGAATCTCACGAGATAACTTGTTTTGCACTCATAATATTAACCGTGGGAACACAACATCTGCTACCGGACGGCGCAACCTGAGAACCACGCAAAGAAAAGCCCCTTTTTCGAGGGACTGAACCAAAAGTAGCTTTGTCATTGGACGGGGCCACGCCGCCTGGGAGCGGAGGTTGGCGGTCTCCGCCCCCGTGTGGCGCGTTCCTACAAAGACCGGGCATTTCCGGGCGACCAGTGAAGTCCGCCAGCGGGTCACGTACGCCTGTCTTTGTTCCTTCGCTGCCTTACCGGAGCGTTGGCTCCCACTCATTTGTCACGGTAAGCGATTTTCATTGCTAAGGGACACCTGGTTGTGCTGTAACGTAGCGCGGGGATTCTGGGATTGACAAACTCAAATCTAGCGTCATCGTTACCCTTGTTATGCTTGTTTTTGATGCTTGTTGCTTGCTCTTGTGGGATTGTAATCAATAAATCTCATTTATTCTGCATTTTCAAATCAATAAACCTTGTCTATTGAGCAAAAGTGTGCCTGTTACTGATTCACCGCGAACCTGGAAATTTTGGAAAACAGCTTGTGTGCGCTCGCGCTTCTTCATCTCTATACCCGTGTACCCGCGCTTGGGTGCGCACACGCTCACGCTTTTTTCCTCCCTATCTGCCGCGCACACACACTGGCGCACACACACGCTTGTGCGCGCTCGTGATCGCGCGCACCCGCCCATCTTATTCCTCCCGGACACCCTGGGCGGCACAAACAAAAGATTGTTGTTTCCTGATTTGATTTGGTGGGACACACGTAATATTACACTCGCATACAGTGGGGTAAAAAAGTATTTAGTCATCCACTAATTGTGCAAGTTCTCCCACTTGAAAATATTAGCGAGGCCTGTAATTGTCAACATAGGTAAACCTCAACCATGAGAGACAGAATGTGGGGGGAAAAAACCCAGAAAATCACATTGTTTGATTTTTAAAGAATTTATTTGCAAATCATGGTGAAAAATAAGTATTTGGTCAGTACCAAAAAGTTCATCTCAATACTCTATTATGTACCCTTTGTTGGAAATAACAGAGGCCAAACATTTTCTGTAACTCTTCACAAGCTTTTCACACACTGTTGCTGGTATTTTGGCCCATTCCTCCATGCAGATCTCCTCTAGAGCAGTAATCTTTTGGGGCTGTCGTTGGGCAACACAGACTTTCAACTCCCTCTGCAGATTTTTCTATGGGGTTGAGACCTGAAGACTGGCTAGGCCACTCCAGAACCTTGAAATGCGTCTTATGAAGCCACTCCTTTGTTGCCCTGGCTGTGTGTTTGGGGTCATTGCCATGCTGAAAGACCCAGCCACGTCTCATCTTCAATGCCCTTGCTGATGGAAGGAGATTTTCACTCAAAATCTCTCGATACATGGCCCCCTTCATTCTTTCCTTTACACAGATCAGTCGTCCTGGTCCCTTTGCAGAAAAACAGCCCCAAAGCATGATGTTTCCACCCCCATGCTTTGCAGTGGGTATGGTGCAATTCAGTATTCTTTATCCTCCAAACAAGAGAACCTGTGTTTCTTCCCAAAAAGTTCTATTTGGTTTCATCTGACCATAACACATTCTCCCAGTCCTCTTCTGGATCATCCAAATGCTCTCCAGCGAACCGCAGCCGGGCCTGGACGTGTACTTTCTTCAGCAAGGGGACACGTCTGGCAGTGCAGGATTTCAGTCCCTGGCGGCGCATTGTGTTACTGATAGTAGCCTTCGTAACTGTGGTCCCAGCTCTCTGTAGGTCATTCACTCGGTCCCCCCGTGTGGTTCTGGGATTTTTGCTCCCCGTTCTTGTTATCATTTTGATGCCACGGGGTGAGGAGGGAGTTGAAAGTCCGTGTTGCCCAACGACAGCCCCAAAACATCACTGCTCTAGAGGAGATCTGCACGGAGGAATGGGCGAAAATACCAGCAACAGTGTGTGAAAAACTTGTGAAAAGTTACATTTGGCCTCCGTTAATGCCAACAAAGGGTACATAACAAAGTATTGGGATAAACTTTTGGTATAGACCAAATACTTATTTTCCACCATGATTTGCAAACAAATTCTTTAAAAATCAAACAATGCGATTTTCTGTGTTTTTCCCCCACATTCTGTCTCTCATGGTTGAGGTTTACCCATGTTGCCAATTACAGGCCTCTCTAATATTTTCAAGTGGGAGAACTTGCACAATTAGTGGTTGACTAAATACTTATTTGCCCCACTGTATATGCATATGTATATAAATATATGTGTATGTGATATGTATGGGTATGTATATGTAATTAAGATTAGTTTGCGGGTACCCCCAGGTTTTAGTCAGATTGCGAGGAATTGGCAATTGCAAGCTAATTGTGATAGTTGGTTTCTGATTTGATGAGGGGGCTGTAACACGTAATATGTGTATGCATTTATATGTATATTTAGAAGTGTACATATATATGGATAGGCATATATTTGTCCAAAAGGAAGTGGTTTGACTGGCGGTCAGCGTCAGGCCGGGTCAAATTCACAGGGACTGGGGACGCGGCGGTCCCCCCCCTCTCGTCTGACGAGGCGGCTGTTATAGCTGGGTTGTGGTTCCTGAGGAAATAGTCCTACCTCAAAAGAGGGTTAAAGGCCCGTCGGCGGGGACACCCGGCATCCTTGAGCGACTTTTTGTGGTTCAGGACGACCGTGGGTACAACCGACAACAGGTTAAGGCCGCTGTTGGAGTGACGACCAACAGCATAAAGGGCCTCTTGAGGATGCAGAGTTTGCTTTGGTAGCAAAACATGGCCATGAGTATACATTCGCCCGGCGAAAATATAGGTTAGGGACCCGAGATGGATGGTTGTACAAATGCACTAAAATTGGCCATGACAAGAAAAATGACAATTAAAATGGGGAAGCCGGGGTGGACTGCCACTGTTGTTGTTTCAAAGTTAAGTTGCTATGTTGTCATGTGGTCTCTTGTTAAAGTAAGTGGACGTTTTGTTTTGTTTTGCTTAGTGTTGTGCGAAATAAAGCCGAAAAAATAGGAAGCGCCCCGTTAACGTTAAGGGAAACAGCCGTTGGCACGGCACCTAGAGTCGCGCAGTCTGATTAGAAAAGAACAATGTGTTCAAAATAAGGAGTGCGGGCCTTCGGTGGCCCCTATATGCAACATGGGGTCCTCGACGGCATCCGCGGGGTTTTTGCCAAAATTAATTATTAGAGGAGGTTAGAATTGAAGCTGGGAATTTTCCAGTCCTTTTTTAACTATTTAAGATAAAATTGAGAGTCAAAGAGGGGGGGGGGGGGGGCACATGCTCCTCCGACGTTGGCCGGTTTGTCCGGCAGTAATTCTCAAGCTGCATCCCCGCAGCAGGGTAATGACGAGCTGAAATTTGCTCGCCGCCGGAGGTTGGCCGATCGGTGAAGACAATCAACCCTGCCGCCGTGTGTGATATAAGTCGGGGTAGTTTTGTGTGATTTTTCGTTTTCGAGAGGCGAGAAAAAGATTCCTAAATGTATTCCCTCAATGCTTTTTGAGGTATATTTGTCAAATGTAAATGTCTTACTTTTACCTGCACTACTTTCCAACAAACAATGCTTTCATTACCTTCCATAGACAATGATAGACTTCCAGCTCATTTAAAGCAACACTAGGTAACTTTTTTTTTTTTTGTTGAATAATTTTATTGTCATCATCATCCATATCATTGACAATCATTGACAATTACAAAATGTGATATGATTTGCCCGAAGGAACCGAAGAAGAAGACAAAGGCGAACGGGAAGAAGCATATGCTTATCAGTTTCCCGTCCCCCTTACTACTAAAGACGCACATCCAGACATGGTACATACATCAGATGGCCACAAACTGTACAATAAACAATCTGGGTTTGGTAACTCAGCGTCCAGTCACGCTGCTTGATTAATTTCAGGGCGTACAAGTTTATGGCTTTATCATGTCCCTGACATTTTTGCATCTGTTTGCTGTGGGAACATTTTGTTGTGGCTATGTGTGTGGCAAAAGTGATTATGTGTTATCACAGCTGGTGTGAGTAGCGACTTAAAATGCTTTTCTTATGCAACAATTGGCGCACACAAAGATCACTGTAACAATTTCCTCGGACATGACGTCTCCACAGCGAAAAACATGCTTATTATTCGTTTTATACAATATCTTTTCCATATACTCAGTAAACAAAACATTTGAATCAGGAGCTCGGTAGACACAGCAGATAATTGTGTTTTTACGTGTCATGTTATATCCGTGCAAATTAAAGTCAGAGCCTTTGTTATCTTTAGTAGATAATCCTTAATGTGTTCAAGATTCTTGTAGCGACTCCTGCCGTTGATAAGTTTCAGTTTACCGTCCACATCCACGAGTTGTTATACTGGTCCGCTGTGTAGTACTTACAGTTATCCAGCTACTGTAGAAGTTGTGGTCCAGAAGTGTGGTTTCAGATGTCATCATTAATTTTCGTCAGCTGGTCAAGACTCGTAATAGCTTTAATCTTCATATCTTGCATCTTGACAAGGATCCTGCTATCCGAGACCCAGGTATTGGGTATTTTCCCAGCTTTCTTGAGTTGACGTGCTTTTCTTGCAATTTCGGCATTTCGGCGAGTCAAGTTGTCATTCAAAAAAATCTTCAACCCTTTCAGGTGCCGGCGCTGGTTAAGCAGAGCAGTATTGGTCTTGTGCTCTGCCAGCTTCATGAGCACCGTCGCCGATCCTCTCCCCCCAGATGGGAGCAGAAAGCAGCGACGGATGTCCAGCGGTTCCATGTTTATTCCATACTCTTTCAGCTTAGCAATTGCCAGTTGTGCCACTGCGTCACCTGGGCTAGGCGTCAGTTGTGCAGAAATGATGAGCTCATTTGCGCGTCGGCAAAAAATTTCCAGCCTCTTGATGCAAACATCACTCTCCTCGACCGCCTGCTCGAGTTTCTCGTTTTCAGCGCGAATTAACTGGAGCTCTCTGACGATTTCTTGATTCTGGTTTTGAATCAAGCCAGTCAAGGAGACCTCCCACTTCTGTATGGAGGATTTTATTTCATCCAAGTCTCCAGGTTTCAAATTCTTTGGAGCCATAGTGGGAGTCAAACTTGCTGGCCCTGAGCGCTTATCGGTTAAGATAAGAGAGTGCTTCAGGAGCTCAGAGAGTGCGTCTGTACACGGTGAAGTTCAGCCACGGAACGGAAACTTTTCAACCTTTATAAAATATTTCCATAACATTTGTGATAATATGTCAACTGACAACTAGTTAAATGACACCTCTTTTATATATTGAGGGGGTCTGTTCCTGCCACCCTTCTGAAAGTTAATTAGTGCCGGTGAAAGCGATCACCAGCACTAATTAAATTTCAGAAGGGTGGCAGGAACCCTGCCACATTACAAAACTACAAATGTGCTGACTGTTTTACGCCACACGTCCCTTTTCTCATTCATTATAAAGACATAAGTCAATGCGTACATTTTCGCGCAAATTCTGCAAAGAGGGCAGAGCAACAAAAGAGACAAAAAGTTTTGTCTGAGGACAGAATAACAGGGATGGTAACAGGATATACAGAAAAAAACATTGGCCCGGTGTTCTGCCAAAATATCTGACATCGGCGAAACTACCTCCATTAGTTGAATTTGACACCCAAAGTACTACCGTGCGCTCTAAACGTTTTTTGTTTAGATGCATACAGGCATAACATACTAAAAAAATGCCTGAAGAAAACACTTAAATGTAGTTAGATCAAATAAGGATAGTTTAAATTCGCTACGTGACTAATGTGGTCAACTGCTTCAAAGCTAACACAAAAAAAAAAAACACAATGGTTAAAAGCATTAGAGGGTAATACATGCAAAAAGTATCTTTGAGGCAGTGAAAAGGTTCTAAAAAACGAAATCAAAACAAAAATAGTGAGTACTTGCCGCTTCTAACCGATGTGCGCATGCTTGTTGATGCTTGCGCAAGCGCGCTGAGCATTGTGTAGGACGTTTTGCCGTGTAGTAAGGAATGGCCGAACACCGGCATTCACTTGCTGGTGTGAATACCGCCAGCCCCCCCTTCAGCCGAACTCATCACACTAAACCACAGGTTGCTAACAGTCATATGCTATTGTATAGCTACAACTGGAGTCATTACCTTATCACTAAAGATGTCCGATCACGTCATTTTCAAAGTATCGGAATCGGTAAAAAAATATCAGACATGCCCTTTTTTAATATATATAATTAAATCGTTTTCTAATTGTATTTAACGTTACAGACAAAATGTCTTACATTAATCCACAGTCTTTAGTTTTAGCGTAAAGTAGGGCTATCAAATTTATCGCGTAAACGGCGTTAGTTTTTTAAAAATTAATCACGTTAAAATATTTAATGCAATTAACGCATGCGCTGCACGACCCACTCATGCATTGTCGCGTTCAATCTATAATGGCGCCGTTTTACCTATATATAGAGCTAACAGGCAGCGTAAAATGAGTAGAGAGAATTTTGGCAGTCTTTGGAGCCTCTTTTTAATTGGCTAAAGCCTTAAAATCCCTCTCTCAACAGTTAGAAATATCGTGGGAAGCAATGTGGGGAAGAACGGAAGTGGTTGATCTTTTCCTTAACACCTTATGTTACTTCCCAACGCAGAGAAGGTATATCAATTGGTGCCACTACGCACAGTCATGGTTGCACTTCCCACCATGCATTTGGGCTAAACAGTTAAATGGCTACAGTATCATTTACTGAAAGCTCAACAAATACACTAGATGGCAATATTTAGTCACAATATACAAAGTCACATTTATCCTTTAAGAATTACAAGTCTTTCTATCGGTGGATCCCTCTCACAGAAAGAATGTTAATAATGTAAATGCCATCTTGAGGATTTATTGTCATAATAAACAAATACAGTACTTATGTACTGTATGTTGAATGTATATATTCGTCCGAGTTTTATTCATTTTTTTCTTAATGCATTGCCAAAATGTAGATGATCGGGAAAAATTATCGGGAATGATTGGAATTGAATCGGGAGCAAAAAAAAAGCAATCGGATCGGCAGATACTCAAACTAAAACGATCGGGATCGGATCAGGAGCAAAAAAACATGATCGGAACAACCCTACTTATCACCATTCATCCTTCATACAACCGCTGAAAACAGAAATATTCTTTAATCCATCTGCAGATATATTTTAGATTGATTGACGATTTTACGACACTGAGCATGTGCGCTGGCAAAACACTACCGCTTTTGTCCACCGGCGACCAACCGACCAACACTGAAAAGTTACATAGTGTTGCTTTAAACTCATGTTTCAGTGCCAATGACACCGCTCGACGTCCAATATTCCTGTACGAGTCTAACAATTCTAAGAACACGGTCTAGTGACGAAAAAAGTTGCTTCACAATGTGCTTACGAGAGGTTTGGCCTCGGGCCTTGGCCCTGATGCGTTAGCTGGAGAATGTGAGAATGTGCTATTTTAAAAGATGGAAGTAACTGGAGACACTTGGAAGTCTGTCGGCTTGCCAAAGATATCTCCGAGCAACTATCGCGCTATACGGAATAAGCCTAATCGACTGACTGACAAAACTACAGCAAATACAGCATTAGATAAGGGTGTCTTACTAGCATAAAACCATAAACTTCTAATTACTGACAGCAAGGCTTAAAAACTGCTGCAGAACGCTTTCTGCGGGTATACCGCTTTCCTTGCACGTCCCAAAAACATCCATACTAGGGTAATTGAGGACCCTCGATCTAAGTACAGTGGGGCAAATAAGTATTTCGTCAACCACCAATTGTGCAAGTTCTCCTACTTGAAAAGATTAGAGAGGCCTGTAATTGTCAACATGGGTAAACCTCAACCATGAGAGACAGAATGTAGAAAAAAAACCCAGAAAATCACATTGTTTGATTTTTAAAGAAGTTATTTCCAAATTAGAGTGGAAAATAAGTATTTGGTCACCTACAAACAAGCAAGATTTCCGGATGTCAAAGAGGTCTAACTTCTTTCAACGAGGTCTAACGAGGCTCTTCTCGTTACCTGTATTAATGGCACCTGTTTCAACTCATTATCGGTATTATCAGGGCCGGCCCAGCCTATACGCAGACTATGCAGCTGCTTAGGGCCTCTGACCACTAGGGGGCCCCCAATCTGACAATTGTTTAATTTATATTCTTTTTTTTTTTTAACCACAGTTTGCTTTATTTGACTTTTGTGAGTTTTGATACTTGATTACAAGCTTAAAAAATAAATTCTTCCTTAACTTCGTTTTTTCCTCTTTTAGAAAAAGGTTTGGCGCTATCTACTGTAAGTACTGACAATCATTGGGGGTGAGAAGTTTGAAGAATGCAGTGCAACAAAATCTGATTAATATACAAAATATGGACGTATGGGTTGGATTGCATGTATGGGTTTCACAGTACACTGTGACGAAATGGTGGGCCAAAAATATGGGCTCCTCTGCATTATTTTGCTTAGGGCCCCCAAATGGCCTGGGCCGCCCCTGGGTATAATAGACACCTGTCCACGACCTCAATCAGTCATTGCCTGGTATACCACTCACCGCTGTTCCAGCGATTGAGTCTGGCGACCGTCCGGCGGATCAAATTCCGAGGGCGGAGCAAGCCACAGCAAACAGACAGCGGAGTGGACCAATCGGCGACGGGCAGACGTGACGTTGTTAAAACAAGAAGTAATTAGCGTGAGCGGAGAATAGAGAAGTTTATTCAACATGGCTAGCGCGAGCCATGTTGAATGTTGTCAATGACTTGTTTTGATGTGTTTTTGGTAATTTAAAACTGGTTTTACCGTGGATTGGAACACATTCTTGGCTCTCCCGTTCGCCATCTGTGTTGTTGTAGAGATGACTTTCGGTGTGCAAGAGTGACGTTACTCGTTACGAACACGTCACGCAAATAAACGAATCTGATTGGACGATTGATTTTGTACCTTACTCGAGAGGCCGTTAATGGGCTGGGTCGCAGACTATTTCTGACAGTGTTTGAAAAATACAGGGAGAATAGTTTGGCTGTGCCAGGCAAAGTCAGTCACACTCCAAACTCCACTATGGCCAAGACCAAAGAGCTGTCGAAGGACACCACAGACAAAATTGTAGGCC
The DNA here is from genome assembly GCF_030265065.1 of Corythoichthys intestinalis. Taxonomy (NCBI): domain Eukaryota; kingdom Metazoa; phylum Chordata; class Actinopteri; order Syngnathiformes; family Syngnathidae; genus Corythoichthys; species Corythoichthys intestinalis. Next base: position 2,823,785 of record NC_080408.1, on the reverse strand, counting down.
TGCACCAGGCTGGGAAGACTGAATTTGCAATAGGTAAAGAAAATGGAAGACATACAAGACCACTGATAATATCCCTCGATCTGGGGCTCCATCCAAGATCTCAGCCCGTGGCGTCAAAATGATAACAAGAACAGTGAGCAAAAATCTCAGAACCACACGGGGGACCTAGTGAATGACCTACAGAGAACTGGGACCATAGTAACAAAGGCTGCTATCAGTAACACAATGCGCTGCCGGGGACTCAAATCCTGCACTGCCAGACGTGTCCCCCTGCTGAAGAAAGTACACGTCCAGGCCCATCTGCGGTTCGCCAGAGAGCATTTGGATGATCCATAAGAGGACTGGGAGAATGTGTTATGGTCAGATGAAACCAAAATAGAACTTTTTGGTAGAAAAACAGGTTCTCGTGTTTGGAGGAGAAAGAATACTGAATTGCATCTGAAGAACACCATACCCACTGTGAAGCATGGGGGTGGACACATCATGCTTTGGGGCTGTTTTTCTGCAAAGGGACCAGGACGACTGATCTGTGTAAAGGAAAGAATGAATAACGCCATGTATCGAGAGATTTTGAGTGAAAATCTCCTTCCACCAGCAAGGGCATTGAAGATGAGACGTGGCTGGGTCTTTCAGCATGACAATGATTCCAAACACACAGTCAGGGTAACAAAGGAGTGGCTTCGTGAGAAGCATTTCAAGGTCCTGGAGTGGCCTAGCCACTCTCCAGATCTCAACCCCATAGAAAATCTGTGGAGGGAGTTGAAAGTCCGTGTTGCCCAACGACAGCCCCAAAACATCACTGCTCTAGAGGAGATCTGCATGGAGGAATGGGCCAAAATACCATCAACAGTGTGTGAAAAGCTTGTGAAGAGTTACGTTTGGCCTCTGTTTTTGCCAACAAAGTGTACATAACAAAGTATTGAGATGAACTTTTGGTATTGACCAAATACTTATTTTCCACCATGATTTGCAAATAAATTCTTTAAAAATCAAACAATGTGATTTTCAGTTTTTTTTTTTTTCCCCACATTCTGTCTCTCATGGTTGAGGTTTACCCATGTTGACAATTACAGGCCTCTCTAATGTTTTCAAGTGGGAGAACTTTCACAATTAGTGGTTGACTAAATACTTATTTGCACCACTGTATGTGATATAAGTAGCTGTAATAAACTACGCAGTTCATGTACATGTTGTTATTGGGAAAAAAATAAATGTGGGGAAAAAAATTCATATGAAGCAATTTCGCTGCGGCACGACATGTTGGGACTGTCTGACTCTGATGTAGCCCACCACCACCACAGCTTCAAAAAAATCCTAGGGGAAACCCTGCTTACGTTCAAAACTACACACATTTTAACAATAAAACACTTGACACAAAACAAATGGTGTTCAAACGTCCATCTAGACTGATCAATATGCAAATTTAGTAGATTAAATTAGCCTAATTTGCCTAACAAAAGTCCGCTATCTTACTACGAATGCTAACGTATTGGCAATTGTTATAGCAAAACTCCGCAAACTGTAGCCTTAAACTTAATCAAAAATGCATACACAAACATATATTAGCTGAAACATATTACAGCCTTATGTGGGCCACATCTGAGCGCAGCTATCCTTTATCCATGTCAGACGTCTACTTCTCAGACATGCAAGGGGACAGTCCAGCTAGACCCAACCATACCACCAGAGGGCAGTGTGTCCTCCATCATTAAAAAAAAAATACAATACTTTTTATACAATACTTTTGGACTTTTCGGATAGTTATTTTGAGATTTACTTAGAAGGTTCATCCCGATTCACGCGGAAATTCGGGTTACGTCGTCAGTGTCGCAACGGAACTCGTTCGTAACCCGGGAACTAGCTGTATTTTGGCCCTTCAATTAAAATATCTGACCTACATAATTATTTAAATTAAGTGTAGCTTATTGGCTACCATGATAATTATTAACGTCCAATTCATTTATTCATTTAATTCATGTTTGAGGACAATGACGTCGCTAGACATCCAATCCATTTGACTGGGTTCGTTCATTTGCCCTTCCAGTCAAAATGGATTGGACCTCATTCATTTGCCCCTCTCGGCCAACATGGATTGGACGTCTAGCGCCGTCAATGGCAGCCAATACGTTGACAGGGAAGTGACACGGAAATGCCCCCAAATTAATCGTAAGTAAGCCATAGGATGGCATCAAAACGTACCAGGAGGGACCTCAGAATGCCCTTAAATTAGGGGTGTCAAACGATTAAAAATTTTAATCGTGTTAAATACAGCTTAAAAATTAATTAATCGTAATTGATCGCAATTCAAACCATCCATAAAATATGCCATATTTTTCTGTAAATTATTGTTGGAATGGAAAGATAAGACACAAGATGGATATATACATTCAACATACGGTACATAAGTACTGTATTTGTTTATTATAACAATAAATCAACAAGATGGCATTAAGATTATTAACATTCTGTTAGAGCGATCCATGGATAGAAAGACTTGTAGTTCTTAAAAGATGAATGTTAGTACAAGTTATAGACATTTTATATTAAAACCCCTCTTAATGTTTTCGTTTTAATAAAATTTGTAAAATTTTCATTAGAAAAATAAACTAGTAGCCCGCCATTGTTGATGCCAATAATTACTTACACAATGCTCATGGGTGCTGAAGCCTATAAAATCAGTCGCACACAAGCGCCAGCAGAGGGCGACAAAACTCCGAAAAACACAACAAGTACACATTTCAGTGTGCTGTCATTTTAATCTGAGCGGGGCATGTGCGTTAATTGCGTCAAATATTTTAACGTGATTAATTTTAAAAAATGAATTACCGCCCGTTAACGCGATAATTTTGACAGCCCTACTTAAAATGTACAGGAAATTACTTGTTGCCCTCCCTAGAGGCCGAAAAATTACTTTCCTATGTTTGAATTTAAAATAAAGCAACAAAAATGAATGAAATGAATAAGAATCATACACAGTATTTCATAACGGGTCAAAATTATTTTTCAGACAGATCAAGTCACTAGCACCTAAGAGACTGTAACCCTACTAACAATGCCTATATCTCATTGTCATAAATTTTATTGGTGACACTGCGTTCCGGGGTCAACAACATGTTTAAACTGGGAAGCTCCTCCCACTTGAAATGGATTGGATGTCTAGCGCTGTCAAAGGCAGGTAGTGAGTTAACAAGTAAAATGGAAAAATATCTTCCATTATTATCTAGAAAAGTGCTGGCAAGTGACAAGAAATTTCTCGGTTTGCAATTGGAAATTGTATCCGCATACAACATTTGACTATTGATACTTTTGACAACCTTAATATCAAGTTATTAATCATTACAAATCGAGTGTCTCAAATCATTACCTATATACGTATAGGGCACTAGGGTGTTGATCCACCACACACTGAGAAAAAAAAAAGAAAATTATTTTTATTCACATTGCAAACAATGAATTTACACTGTATTAGCAGTAGAATTTCAGATGTGATTTATTAGCCATTTTTCTTTAAAAATGACCCAATGTTTCATTTTTTCCAGTGTGTGGGGTAGGTCAATGTTTTTTTTTTTCTCAGCACAAAGTTATCAATATGAACAGTTATTATTAAACTCCAATAAAAGCTGTTACATAACCGCATTTTGAAAATTTACTGCTAATACAATGCAAACAAATTAGTTTACTTTTAATATTTATTATTATTATTTTACATTGTATTTTCACTTAAACTTTAGGTGCGATTGATAAGCCAATATATTTTAAATTGAGCCAATGTTTAGTTTTTTCAGTCCACCCGCCATGTCATAGTAACCACTGAGTTATTTTTCCTTAAAACCCACCCACCCCCCAAAATAGACTGGTAGTACAATAAAAACATATTTTCGCATATATATATAATATAATGTATGTGTGTGTACACATAAGAATAGGATAAATAGTATCTATTTATAAGCATGAATCTCCAGTCTATCAACAGTTAAAATGGATTGGACGTCTGTCGCTGTCAATGGCAGCCATAGAGTTGTGTGGTCAAGACAAAAAAAAAATAATCAAAATTCACACAGGCTACGCTTATTTAAATATGTCTTTATTTTTTCTCTTTTTAAAAATCATATTTATTAATTTATTTTTTGAAGTTTTAATTATTAAAATGTATTTATTTAGATGTTATGATCTTTTAAATATATATATATATATATATATATATATTACTATCTAAACAATTGTTTTTCCTCGAAATGGATCCTTCAATCAAAACATTAATTTTTTAATATATATATATTTATATTAATGTCCACCGTAAAATACACGTGGGCAACGATAACACTACATTATGCTCCATGTTAAAATGGATAGGACATCTATTGCTTTTAATGGCAGCCAAAAAGTTAAGCTATGTGACCAAAAAAAGAAAAAAGAATAAAATTCACACAGGCTACACTTTATATTTAATGTGTCTTTATTCTTTTTTTCAGTTTATTATTTGTTTGAATTTATTTTTTGAAGTTTATGTAAGAATGTAAAAATTACTCATTTTATTTAGAATTATATATTTTAGTACTTGTGGCATTTTTTAATACGCGTTTTTTTTTTTTCATAATTCTTTATTATACATCTTGGTTTAAATAATTGTATTTCCCCTAAATGGATCCTTCAATTAATTAATCCATTTTATGAGAATGATTGATATATATTTTTTAATTCAAAATACACACAGGCAAAATTAATACTACATTTGGATGTCAAAAATATCGTCTCGTGGCATCAAGTCTGAGACCCATGTGAATGTTATAAAAACAATAAAGAAAAAAAACTTTTAATTCGGATTCAACCATTTAATGAGCCCTTAAGACGTACCCACCTCCATCAGAGTATGTTTCGACGCCATATCCGTCCTGCAGCCCGTTACTCCAGGTGCCCTCGTACCTGGCTGCCGTGTTGAGGCTCTGCCTTACTCCGTAGCGCCCCTTGAAGCCGTGCGTCCACTCTCCCCGATAAATCCACTTGCCCTTGGTTTCCACGCCGAGCCCGTGGCGTTTCCCTTGCGCCCAGTAGCCTTTATAGAGGTTGCCGCTGGGCCAGGTGTACACGCCGACCACCTCGAAGCCGTTGGACCAGGAGCCCGAATATTCGCCCTGGCCCTTGGGTCCGGTGCACACACCGTGGCCGTGAGCTTTGCCGTCCTCCCAGCCTCCGCAGTAGGTGCCACCATCGTCAAAGTCGAAACGGCCGCCCGTCATTCAGAAAGTATATGAAACTTGGGAGTTCGGAGAGAGTGGATTGCTTTTAAAAGTGAGTCCGGCGGACCTTGGGCGGGGGCGGGGGGCGACGCTGATGCGGGGCGGCCGGGAGCATCGGCAGTTACGGGAGGACGGGACACCGGCACCGGGCCAGTCCAGGGGCGGCAAGCTCACTCCACAGGCACAGCTGACAGCCGCCTGTCACAGTCTCGCTACTTGGAGTGACCGCAATACTATCCTTGGGCTTTCAGCATGCTGCTTCCTCTAAGGATTTTCAAAATAAAACAACCCCAGTCATCCGCTGCCTTAGTAAAGGAGCTATGAAATGCTACAGAAAGTGACTTTAACAATAGCAGCCAAAAGTTTGACGAGAGCAGTGCTTCTCAATTATTTTCTGTTACCCCCCCCCCCCCCCCCCACGAAAGACGTAAACGTTCCGCGCCCCCCCCCAACTCTCTGCCACCACTGTAAACATACTGTAGTATCCTTTGTATATAAAATTCTTATTATTATAAGTAAAGATGTCCCGATCGATCGGGTCCGATCACGTCATTTTCAAAGTATCGGAATCGGCAAAACAATTTGGACATTCCTTTTTTAAATATATATACAGTGCCTTGCAAAAGTATTCGGCCCCCTTGAACCTTGCAACCTTTCGCCACATTTCAGGCTTCAAACATAAGATATAAAATTTTAATTTTTTGTCAAGAATCAACAAGTGGGACACAATCGTGAAGTGGAAGAACATTTGTTGGATAATTTAAACTTTTTTAACAAATAAAAAACTGAAAAGTGGGGCGTGCAATATTATTCAGCCCCCTTGCGTTAATACTTTGTAGCGCCACCTTTTGCTCCAATTACAGTTGCAAGTCGCTTGGGGTATGTTTCTATCAGTTTTGCACATCGAGAGAGTGACATTCTTGCCCATTCTTCCTTGCAAAACAGCTCGAGCTCAGTGAGGTTGGATGGAGAGTGTTTGTGTCTTCAGCTCTTTCCACAGATTCTCCATTGGATTCAGGTCTGGACTTTGACTTGGCCATTCTAACACCTGGATACGTTTATTTTTGAACCATTCCATTGTAGATTTGGCTTTATGTTTTGGATCGTTGTCCTGTTGGAGGATAAATCTCCGTCCCAGTCTCAGGTCTTGTGCAGATACCAACAGGTTTTCTTCCAGAATGTTCCTGTATTTGGCTGCATCCATCTTCCCGTCAATTTTAACCATCTTCCCTGTCCCTGCTGAAGAAAAGCAGGCCCAAACCATGATGCTGCCACCACCATGTTTGACAGTGGGGATGGTGTGTTCAGGGTGATGAGCTGTGTTGCTTTTACGCCAAACATATCGTTTTGCATTGTGGCCAAAAAGTTCAATTTTGGTTTCATCTGACCAGCGCACCTTCTTCCACATGTTTGGTGTGTCTCCCAGGTGGCTTGTGGCAAACTTTAAACGTTGACTTTTTATGGATATCTTTGAGAAATGGCTTTCTTCTTGCCACTCTTCCATTAAGGCCAGATTTGTGCAGTGTACGACTGATTGTTGTCCTATGGACAGACTCTTCCACCTCAGCTGTAGATCTCTGCAGTTCATCCAGAGTGATCATGGGCCTCTTGGCTGCATCTCTGATCAGTTTTCTCCTTGTTTGAGAAGAAAGTTTGGAAGGACGGCCGGGTCTTGGTAGATTTGCAGTGGTCTGATGCTCCTTCCATTTCAATATGATGGCTTGCACAGTGCTCCTTGAGATGTTTAAAGCTTGGGAAATCTTTTTGTATCCAAATCCGGCTTTAAACTTATCCACAACAGTATCTCGGACCTGCCTGGTGTGTTCCTTGGTTTTCATAATGCTCTCTGCACTTTAAACAGAACCCTGAGACTATCACAGAGCAGGTGCATTTATACGGAGACTTGATTACACACAGGTGGATTCTATTTATCATCATCGGTCATTTAGGACAACATTGGATCATTCAGAGATCCTCACTGAACGTCTGGAGTGAGTTTGCTGCACTGAAAGTAAAGGGGCCGAATAATATTGCACGCCCCATTTTTCAGTTTTTTATTTGTTAAAAAAGTTTAAATTATCCAATAAGTGTTGTTCCACTTCACGATTGTGTCCCACTTGTTGTTGATTCTTGACAAAAAAATTAAATTTCATATCTTTATGTTTGAAGCCTGAAATGTGGCGAAAGGTTGCAAGATTCAAGGGGGCCGAATACTTTTGCAAGACACTGTATATGTTTTTTAATTAAATCGTTTCCTAATTGTATTTAACGTTACAGACATAATGTCTTACATTCATCCAGAGTCTATCAAATTTATCGCGTAAACGGCAGTAATGAATGTTTTTTAAATTAATCACGTGAAAATATTTAATGCAAATAACGCATGCGCTGCACGACCCACTCGCGCATTGTCGCGTTCAATCTATAATGGCGCCATTTTACCTATATGTAGAGCTAACAGGAAGCATAAAATGAGTAAAGAGACTTTTGGCAGTCTTTGGAGCCTCTTTTTATTTGGCCAAAGCCTTAAAATCCCTCTGTCAACAATTAGAAATGTCGTGAGAAGCAATGTGGGGAAGAATGGTAGTGGTTGATCTTTTCCTTAACACCCTATGTTACTTCCCAACGCAGAGAAGATACATCAATTGGTGCCACTACGCACAGTAATAGTTGCACTTCCCATAATGCATTTGGGGAGAACAGTCAAATGGCTACAGTATCATTTACTGAAAGCTCAACAAATACACTAGATGGCAATATTTAGTCACAATATACAAAGTCACATTTATTTCTTTAAGAATTACAAGTCTTTCTATCGGTGGATCCCTCTCACAGAAAGAATGTTAATAATGTAAATGCCATCTTGAGGATTTATTGTCATAATAAACAAATACAGTACTTATGTACTGTATGTTGAATGTATACAGGTATATTCGTCCGAGTTTTATTCCTTTTTTTTCTTAATGCATTGCCAAAATGTATATGATCGGGAAAAATTATCGGGAATGATTGGAATTGAATCGGGAGGAAAAAAAAAAAGCAATCGGATTGGGAAATATCAGGATTGGGAGATACTCAAACTAAAACGCTCGGGATCGGATCGGGAGCAAAAAAAACATGATCGGAACAACCCTAATTATAAGCACAACTCTGCATAACATTGTGTTATTTTTAATATTAAAGAAAAATGTAACATAGATCAACTTATAATAAAGGGTAAAAAAAAAAAAAAAAAAACATCCATTCTGTAAAAATACACTCAAGATACATTTTTTGACCGTTTGATGCTGAAAAATAAAATTTTATAAAATCAATAAATAAGAATAAATTCAAATTGATTAGCAACATTAACTCATTGGGACAATATGTCGAACAATTAGACTGAAAAAACAAAAATTAATACAACAACAGGACAGTGTCATTGGACAGAGTTTTTTATTTTTGCTGCAGGCAGTATTAGCTCCTTTGCTATGGTGTGGGGTTATTTTGCACTGAGCAGCTTGGTATGCCACCTTATATGATGCTGATAGTGCTCGCTGGTTTACTGATGTAACACTAACAAAGCGGGAGGATTGTTGGCAATATTTGGCAATCGCTGAAAAAAATAATTCCTGCTGTCCGCTGCGAAAGTAAACAGTCTGGTCTTTCCTTGTCTCCAACTGTCCTAAAAGTCAAATCCAAAAGCTAAATGCTTAGCTAAGGTAAAACGCTTGATGTAAAGAAATCAACTGTGGGAGCAATTATTAGAAAATGGAAGACATACAAGACCACTGATAATCTCCCTCGATCTGGGGCTCCATGCAAGATCTCACCCTGTGGCGTCAAAATGATAACAAGAACGCTGAGCAAAAATCCCAGAATCACACTGGGGGACCTAGTGAATGACCTACAGAGAGCTGGGACCGCAGTAACAAAGGCTACTATCAGTAACACAATGCGCCGCCAGGGACTCAAATCCTGCACTGCCAGACGTGTCTCCCTGCTGAAGCCAGTACACGTCCAGGCCCCTCTGCGGTTCGCTAGAGAGTATTTGGATGATCCAGAAGAGGACTGGGAGAATGTGTTACGGTCAGATGAAACCAAAATAGAACTTTTTGGTAGAAACACAGGTTCTCGTGTTTGGAGGAGAAAGAATACTGAATTCATCCGAAGAACACCATACCCACTGTGAACCACGGGGGTGGAAACATCATGCTTTGGGGCTGTTTTCTGCAAAGGGACCCGGACGACTGATCTGTGTAAAGGAAAGAATGAATGGGGCCATGTATGGAGAGATTTTGAGTGAAAATATCCTTCCATCAGCATGGGCATTGACGATGAGACGTGGCTGGGTCTTTCAGCATGACAATGATCCCAAACACACAGCCGGGGCAACAAAGGAGTGGCTTCTTAAGAAGCATTTCAAGGTCCTGGAGTGGACTAGCCAGTCTCCAGATCACAACCCCATAGAAAATCTGTGGAGGGAGTTGAAAGTCCGTGTTGACCAACGACAGCTCCAAAACATCACTGCTCTAGAGGAGATCTGCATGGAGGAATGGGTCAAAATACCAGCAACAGTGTGTGAAAAGCTTGTGAAGAGTTACAGAAAAAGTTTGGCTTCCGTTATTGCCAACAAAGGGTACATAACAAAGTATTGAGACTAACTTTTGGTATTGACCAAATACTTATTTTCCACCATGATTTGCGAATAAATTCTTTAAAAATCAAACAATGTGTTTTTCTGTTTTTTTTCCACATTCTGTCTCCCATGGTTGAGGTTTACCCATGTTGACAATTACAGGCCTCTCTAATCTTTTCAAGTAGGAGAACTTGCACAATTGGTGGTTGACTAAATACTTATTTGCCCCACTGTAGGTGCCTGTTTTGGGTTTAGGTCGGTAGCAGCTTTGGTTTTGAAATAATTTGAAGTTTTTGAAAATAGGCCCCCTACGAATCGGCCCTGTTTCCCGTGTCATGTCAATAGTTTATGAAGTCTATGACTGATATAAAAAAAGAATATCCTGTAAAAACATTGGAGTAGAGAGATTGAAACAATGACATTTTGCTGCTCTCTTCGTCGCATTTTGCTCGTTCTGAATAATTCCCCCTCAATGGGCCGAATTTTAAATCAGATAAAACCATGACCCTGCTGACGTCATCTTCAATTATGGGACGCTAGTGCGCTATAATGACAGGCAGGGGCGAAACGACAGATTAAAAGACTAATTTCTTGTCATCTGCGCTTTGCCAAATTGTTGTCTATAGTCGAACTGTCTCAAAATATGATCCTAAATCACATAATAATGCTATTTAAGACTTTTTTTTTTAAATCCTGTCATAGGCACTTTAAATTGGGAAACGAGAGTAAGTGGTACGGATAACATATAATTGTCAAAAGATTATTTGACATATACAGTTGTGGTGAAAAGTTTACATACACTTGTGAAGAACATAATGTCATGGCTCTCTTGAGTTTCCAGTTATTTCTACAACTCTGATTTTTCTCCGATAGAGTGATTGGAACAGATACTTCTTTGTCACAAAAAACATTCATGAAGTTTGCTTCTTTTATGGCTTTATTATGGGTTAACAGAAAAAGTGATCAAATCTGCTGGGTCAAAAATATACATACATGGATCTGAAAAAGCGAGTCATTGACTTGAACAAGTCAGGAAAGTCACTTGGAGCCATTTCAAAGCAGCTGCAGGTCCCAAGAGCAACAGTGCAAACAATTGTTTGTAAGTACAAAGTGCATGGCACTGTTTTGTCACTGCCACGATCAGGAAGAAAACGCAAGCTATCACCTGCTGCTGAGAGAAAATTGGTCAGGAGGGTGAAGATTCAACCGAGAATCACCAAAAAGCAGATCTGCCAAGAATTAGAAGCTGCTGGAACACAGGTGTCAGTGTCCACAGTCAAGCGTGTTTTGCATCTCCATGGACTGAGAGGCTGGCGTGCAAGAAGGAAGCCCTTGCTCCAAAAGCGGCACCTTAAGGCTCAACTGAAGTTTGCTGCTGATCACATGGACAAAGATAAAACCTTCTGGAGGAAAGTTCTATGGTCAGATGAAACAAAAATCCAGCTGTTTGGCCACAATGCCCAGCAATATGTTTGGAGGAGAAAAGGTGAGGCCTTTAACCCCAAGTACACCATGCCTACCGTCAAGCACGGTGGTGGTAGTATTATGCTGTGGGGCTGTTTTGCGTCCAACGGAACTGGTGCTTTACAGAGAGTAAATGGGATAATGAAGAAGGAGGATTACCTTCAAATTCTTCAAGATAACCTAACGTCATCATCCCGAAGATTGAGTCTTGGGCGCAGTTGGGTGTTCCAACAGGACAATGACCCAAAACACACATCAAAAGTGGTAATGGAATGGCTAAATCAGGCTGGAATGGCCTTCCCAAAGTCCTGACTTAAACCCCATTGAGAACTTGTGGACAATACTGAAGAAACAAGTCCATGTCAGAAAGCCATCAAATTTAACTGAACTGCACCAATTCTGTCAAGAGGAGTGGTCAAAGATTCAACCAGAAGCTTGCCAGAAGCTTGTGGATGGTTACCAAAAGCGTCTAATTGAAGTGAAAATGGCCAAGGGACATGTTACCAAATATTAGCACTGCTGTATGTATATTTTGGACCCAGCGGATTTGATCACTTTTTTCTGTTCACCCATAATAAAGTCATAAAAGAACCAAACTTCATGAATGTTTTGTGTGACAAAGAAGTATCTGTTCCAATCATTCTATCAGACAAAAATCAGAGTTGTAGAAATAACTGGAAACTCAAGAGAGCCATGACATTGTGTTCTTCACAAGTGTATGTAAACTTTTGACCACAACTGTAAGCGTTAACTTTGAGTTACGAGTCTAGCCGCCACTGAAGGAATGAGCTCTTATCTCAACGTACAGTAAGTTGATATGGACCGCGAACTTATTAGGTGATGCCAACTGCTGGTGAGATGGCAGCGCTGGCTAAAATATCGTCGTCTTTGCAACTTCGGAGAGGTTGACTGAAATATTTCCACCTTAAAAGAAATGATGATTCATTGTCAGCTTTACATGTGGGGTTTCAGCTGCACCAACAGGTGTGGCTGTCGCTAAATTTAGATGTACAGCGACGTTAGCGGAGCAGGACTGGTCTTAACAAGTTAAACAGTAAAATTCACAGTCCTTATATTTGGAATAGAAACTGTAGTCGGCTTGTACGTGTTTTTTTCAGATGACTAAAAAAAAGTATATAATGAGTTAAGCGATTTAAGCATTTATTTACAAGAATTTTCAACTTAAAAAGCTTTATTTTTCGTGACGGCGACCATGTTGGATTACACAATACCGTAACTTTTGCTTGAAATATTTACGTAAAATGAACGATAACTGCCAGGTTTTTTTTTTTTGCTTTTAACCAAGTATCTAGAAGTTTTACATTCATATCTGTAGAAATTCCGTGATTTAAGCATTTATTTACAAGAATTTTCAACTTAAAAAGCTTTATGTTTCGCGACAGCCACCATGATGGATTACACAATACTGTACCTTTTGCTTGAAATATTTACGTAAAATGAACAATAACTGCCCGTTTTTTGCTGTTAACCAAGAATCTAGACTGTATTATGTTCATATTAGGGCTGTAAAATGATTAAAAATTTTAATCGAGTTAATTACAGCTTAAAAATTAAATAATCGTAATTAATCGCAATTCAAACTATCTCTAAAATATGCCATATTTTTCTGTAAATTAGTGTTGGAATGGAAAGATAAGACGGATATACTGTATACATTCAACATACGGTACATACTGTAAGTACTGTATTTGTTTTTTATAACAATAAATCAACAAGATGGCACTAACATTATTAACATTCTGTTAAAGCGATCCATGGATAGAAAGACTTGTAGTTCTTAAAAGATAAATGTTAGTAAAAGTTATAGAAATTTTATATTAAAATCCCTCTTAATGTTTTCGTTGTATTAAAATTTGTAAAATTTTCATTCAAAAAATAAACTGGTAGCTCGCCATTGTTGATGTCAAGAATTACACCATGCTCACTCATGGTACTAACCCATAAAATCAGTTGGACCCAAACTCCAGCAGAGGGCGCCAAACACGAAAAAAAAAAAGTAACAAGCGGAAATTACACTGTACTGTCATTTTAGTCTGTTTGAGCGGTGCATGTGCGTTAATTGCGTCAAATATTTTAACGTGATTAATTTAAAAAAATTAATTACCACCCGTTAACGCGATAATTTTGACAGCCCTAGTTCATATCTATGGAAATTTTACGATTTAAGCATTTATTTATAAGAATGTTCAACTTAAAAAGCTCTTTGTTTTGTGACCGCCGCCATGTTGGATTTTGTATACCTACACAATAACGGAATTCAACCTAAAAAAGTTTTGATTGTACAGGGTGTTCCAAAATGGTTGACCCCATTCTAAATACCCATATCTCGGAAACTACTTGATGGATCTTAATGAAAATAAATACACTTTATGTTGAAGGTCATAAGTTTTATTGGTTAAATTTACAAAGAAAAGTACAAATATTTGTTGGTTCTTTGACAGATTTTCATAAATGTTCAATATGAGCGCCGCTTGCAAAATGCCTTTTCTTTTGAAAGGAACGGCTTTTCTTAACCTGAAAAGATAGAAATGCCAAACGTTACACACAAAAACTTGAAACGTTTCTACACAAGCTGTGAAAATTTGAGGTCATTCCAACGAATATTGTCAAAATTATTGGCCTACGAAATGGGGTCAAACATTTTGGAACACCCTGTGTATAGAAAAATGCAAACTTTGCTTTCGTTGAGTAAAATTGAAATGATTCTGCGTGCTTTACTCATGTATTAAGTTTCTGATGTGAAAATTGAGTTATTTATTAGTTGTTGAAAACTTACACACTAAATTAAAACAAATTAAGTTGCTATTATGGGCAAAAACTGATATATACATATATACAGTGCCTTGCAAAAGTATTCGGCCCCCTTGAATCTTGCAACCTTTCACCACATTTCAGGCTTCAAACATAAAGATATGAAATTTAATTTTTTTGTCAAGAATCAACAACAAGTGGGACACAATCGTGAAGTGGAACAACATTTATCGGATAATTTAAACTTTTTTAACAAATAAAAAACTGAAAAGTGGGGCGTGCAATATTATTCGGCCCCTTTACTTTCAGTGCAGCAAACTCACTCCAGAAGTTCAGTGAGGATCTCTGAATGATCCAATGTTGTCCTAAATGACCGATGATGATAAATAGAATCCACCTGTGTGTAATCAAGTCTCCGTATAAATGCACCTGCTCTGTGATAGTCTCAGGGTTCTGTTTAAAGTGCAGAGAGCATTATGAAAACCAAGGAACACACCAGGCAGGTCCGAGATACTGTTGTGGAGAAGTTTAAAGCCGGATTTGGATACAAAAAGATTTCCCAAGCTTTAAACATCTCAAGGAGCACCGTGCAAGCCATCATATTGAAATGGAAGGAGCATCAGACCACTGCAAATCTACCAAGACCCGGCCGTCCTTCCAAACTTTCTTCTCAAACAAGGAGAAAACTGATCAGAGATGTAGCCAAGAGGCCCATGATCACTCTGGATGAACTGCAGAGATCTACAGCTGAGGTGGGAGAGTCTGTCCATAGTACATCAATCAGTCGTACACTGCACAAATCTGGCCTTTATGGAAGAGTGGCAAGAAGAAAGCCATTTCTCAAAGATATCCATAAAAGTCTCGTTTAAAGTTTGCCACAAGCCACCTGGGAGACACACCAAACATGTGGAAGAAGGTGCTCTGGTCAGATGAAACCAAAATGGAACTTTTTGGCCACAATGCAAAACGATATGTTTGGCGTAAAAGCAACACAGCTCATCACCCTGAACACACCATCCCCACTGTCAAACATGGTGGTGGCAGCATCATGGTTTGGGCCTGCTTTTCTTCAGCAGGGACAGGGAAGATGGTTCAAATTGACGGGAAGATGGATGCAGCCAAATACAGGAACATTCTGGAAGAAAACCTTCACAAGACCTGAGACTGGGACGGAGATTTATCTTCCAACAGGACAATGATCCAAAACATAAAGCCAAATCTACAATGGAATGGTTCAAAAATAAACGTATCCAGGTGTTAGAATGGCCAAGTCAAAGTCCAGACCTGAATCCAATGGAGAATCTGTGGAAAGAGCTGAAGACTGCTGTTCACAAACACTCTCCATCCAACCTCACTGAGCTCGAGCTGTTTTGCAAGGAAGAATGGGCAAGAATGTCAGTCTCTCGATGTGCAAAACTGATAGAAACATACCCCAAGCGACTTGCAGCTGTAATTGGAGAAAAAGGTGGCGCTACAAGGTACTAACGCAAGGGGGCCGAATAATATTGCACGCCCCACTTTTCAGTTTTTTATTTGTTAAAAAAGTTTAAATTATCCAATAAATTTTGTTCCACTTCACGATTGTGTCCCACTTGTTGTTGATTCTTGACAAAAAATTAAAATTTTATATCTTTATGTTTGAAGCCTGAAATGTGGCGAAAGGTTCAAGGGGGCCGAATACTTTTGCAAGGCACTGTATATACATGATATGTTAAATATTGCTATTGATCCTGAAAATGATGTTGAATGTACAAAAATATATTGGTTTCACTTAAAAAAGATTGATAATTTGATGAAGACCAAATTTTGGCAATACAAAAGTTTTGTGGCCTACAGAAAGTAGTGTGAAAATTGAACAAAAAATGTACTTCAAATACAAAAATATGTTACATAACAAGCGAATTAAGTAGTGGTGCTGTGAGATCCAAATTTAATATTTTGTATGACTTCCATGGGCTTCGGCAAGGATTCATACAATTTATTGATGAAGTCATTGGGAACATCAAAAAAAGCATTCTTGCATGCCTCCGAAAGTTCATCAACATTCTTGGGTTTCGTCTTCCATGCTTCCTTTTTTATCCTACCCCAGACATGCTCAATGATGTTCATGTCTGGTGACTGGGCTGACCAGTCCTGGAGGATCTTGATCTTCTTTGCCTTGAGGAACCTTGAGGTAGAGATTGAAGTATGCGATGGAGCACCATCCTGCTGCAGAATTTGTCCCTTTTTATAGTTAGGAATGTAAGAGGCAGCTAAGATTTGTTGATATTTCAGACTATTTATGTTGCCTTCCACCCTGCAGCTCTCTCGCACACCCCCATACTGGATGTAACCCCAGACCATGATTTTGCCACCACCAAACTTCACTGTTTTTGGAGTAAATCTCAGATCCATGCGGGCTCCAGTAGGCCTCCTGCAAATAGTGGCGACTGTGGTGTAATTCAATGGAAGATTCATCTGAAAAATCCACCTTTTGCCACTTTTCCAGCATCCATCCTAATGACAAGCTGTGGGTCTTGGCAAATGCCACAGTTTTTGCCTCTTACATTCCTAACCATAAAAAGGGACAAATTCTGCAGCAGGATGGTGCTCCATCGCATACTTAAGGCTCTACCTCAAAGTTCCTCAAGGTAAAGAAGATCAAGATCTTCCAGGACTGTCCAGCCCAGTCACCAGACATGGGTAGGATGAAAGAGGAAGAATGGAAGACAGAACCGAAGAATGTTGATGAACTCTGGGAGGCATGCAAGACTGCTTTCTTTGATGTTCCTGATGACTTGATCAAAAAATTGTATGAATCGTTGCCGAAGCCCATGGAAGTCATACAAAATATTCAATTTGGATCTCACAGCACCACTACTTAATTCGCTTATGTTATGTAACATGTTTTTGTATTTGAAGTAGGGCTGTCAAACGATTAAAATTTTTTCATCGAGTTAATTACAGCTTAAAAATTAATTAATCGTACTTAATCGCAATACAAACCATCTATAAAATATGCCATATTTTTCTGTAAATTATTGTTGGAACGAAAAGACAAGACACAAGACGGATATATACATTCAACATACGGTACATAAGTACTGTATTTGTTTATTAGAACAATAAATCGACAAGATGGCATTAGAATTATTAACATTCTGTTAAAGCGATCCATGGATAGAAAAACTTGTAGTTCTTAAAAGATAAATGTTAGTACAAGTTATTGAAACTTTAAATTAAAACCCCGCTTAATGTTTTTGTTTTATTAAAATTTGTAAAATTTTCAATCAAAAAATAAACTAGTAGCTCGCCATTGTTAATGTCATTACAACATGCACACTCCCCAAACCCATAAAATCATTTGGACCCAAGCGCCAGCAGAGGGCGCCAAACAACAAAAAACAAGTAACAAGCAGACATTACACTGCTGTCATTTTAATCCGAGTGGGGCATGTGCGTTAATTGCATCAAATATTTTAACGTGATTAATTTAAAAAAATTAATTACCGCCCGTTAACGCGATAATTTTTACAGCCCTAATTTGCAGTACATTTTTTGTTCAATTTTCACACTACTTTCTGTAGGCGACAAAACTTTTGCCTTGCCAAAATTTGACCTTTATGTCTTCATTAAAAGATAAATCTTTTTTCAGTGGAACAAATATATTTCTGTACATTCAACATCATTTGGGAGGGTCTTAGCTTTCATATGAGCCATTTCTGAAACCAATTGAATAATTAAAAGTCAGGTTATTAGCAATTGTTTCTACAAAATGGATAAGCGACAAGACTTTTGTCAGGGACTGTACAACATGCAGTTAGCTAGCTAACATCCTAAAACCACACACATCTAATCTGAATGTCAAGATTTACAGAACATCTCATTGCGGTGATATAAATTTCTAAATGCTATGTATCTCCTGCTATTTATGCTACCCTATTATGTTGAAGCATAAAACATTGTCTCTATAACTAGCAGGAAGCACTAGCTCAAATATCTGTCATGAAGGTAGCGTGAGCCACAGGCAGAATAACGTGTGCCGTGTTTATTAAACCATGAAGTCGCTCTGTTATTTGGACCTACATACCGACATAACACAAACGAGGAGATGAAGTATTAGTGTCTGGAAGCCTGTTAGCTAGCTAGGATGCTAACGCCTCTCGCCGCTGGCCCCGGTGGGATACATTCCAACGACTAGAGGCTTTAAGCGGGTATATTGTCACGGCTCAAACGTATAGGGATTTCAAGGCATGAATGTAATTCAAGCATCCCAAAAATCTGAAGGAATATTTTAATGCTTTCCCTTTTGAAACATGGTACACTGCAATTGTATAATGTCTTAATCAGATTATTTTCTTAAATCTAGTCCAGGGGTCGCCAACACAAAATGTTGAAAAAGCCATATTGGACAAAAAAAAAAAAAAAAAAAATGTCTGGAGCCGCGAAAAATTAAAAGCCTTATAAAGAAGTCAACACATGCTGTATGCATCTACAGTGCTGGCCAAAAGTATTGGCACCGCTGCAATTCTGTCAGATAATGCTCAATTTCTCCCAGAAAATGATTGCAAGTACAAATTTTTTGGTAGTTACAGTATATCTTCATTTTGCTTGCAATGAAAAAATACAAAAGACAATAGATTTTTTTTTTTTTTTAATCATTATCATTTTACACAAAACTCCAAAAATGGGCCGGACAAAAGGCTTGGCACCCTTTGAAAACTCATGTGGTGCTTCTCTAATTTGTGTAATTAGCAGTACCTTTTACTTACCCGTGGCACATAACAGGTGGTGGCAATAAATAAATCACAATTGCAGCCAGTTAAAATGGATTAAAGTTGACTCAACCTCTGTCCTGTGTCCTTGTGTGTACCACATTGTGCATGGAGAAAAGAATGAAGACCAAAGAACTGTCTGAGGACTTGAGAAGCAAAATTGTGAGGAAGCATGGGCAATCTCAAGGCGACAAATCCATTTCCAAAGACCTGAATGTTCCTGTGTCTACCGTGCGACGTGTCATCAATAAGTATAAAAAGCCCATGCCACTGTGGCTAACCTCCCTAGATGTGGGAGGAAAAGAAAAATTGTCGAGAGATTTCAACGAAAAATTGTGCAGATGGTGGATAAAGAACCTCGACTATCATCCAAACAAGTTCAAGCTGTCCTGCAGTCTGAGGGTACAACAGTGTCAACCCGTACTATCCTTCGGTGTCTGAATGAAAAGGGAATCTATGGTAGGATAACCAGGAGGACCCCACTTTTGACCCAGAGACATAAAAAAGCCAGGCCTGAGTTTGCCAAAACTCACCTGAGAAAGCCAAAAACGTTTTGGAAGAATGTTCTCTGGTCAGATGAGACAAAAGTAGAGCTTTTTGGGAAAATGCATCAACATAGAGTTTACAGGGGGGAAAAACAAGGCCTTCAAAGAAAAGAGCATGGTCCCCACAGTCTAACATGGTGGAAGTTCCCTGATGTTTTGGGGTTGCTTTGCTGCTTCTGGCACTGGACTGCTTGACCGTGTGCGTGGCATTATGAAGTCTGAAGACTACCAACAAATTTTGCAGCATAATGTAGGGCGCAGTGTGGGAAAGTTGTGTCTCCCTGAGAGGTCATGGGACTTCCAGCAGGACAATGACCCAAAACCCACTTCAAAAAGTACTAGAAAATGGTTTGAGAGAAAGCACTGGAGATTTCTAAAGTGGCCAGCTATAAGTCCAGACCTGAATCCCATAGAACACCTGTGGAGAGATCTGAAAATGGCACCCTTTAAATCTTAAAGACCTGGAGCTGTTGGCCAAAGAAGAATGGTCTAAAATTCCAGCAGAGCATTGTAAGAAACTAGTTGATGGATACCGGAAGCTGTTGTTCGCAGTTATTTTGTCTAAAGGTTGTGCTACCACGTATTAGGCTGAGGGTGCCAATCCTTTTGTCCGAGTTTTGTGTAAAATGATAATGATTTAATTTTTTTTCATTCCCTTTTGTGTTTTTTTTCATTGCATGCAAAATAAATGAAGATATTGCTACAAAAGCATTTGTAGTTGCAATCATTTTCTGGGACAAATTGAGCATTAACTGACAGAATTGCAGGGGTGCCAATACTTTTGGCCAGAAGTGTACATAATGAATTTTCATGATTTAATGTTTATTTTCCCTGCAGTGCTTGACCACGTGACTACTCTGTTGTATGATGCCACCTCAAGTTGTTCATTACATGTTCATGTTCATTACAATATTAAGGAATTGTTTCATTGCTTTTATTAAATTAAAGAAATGCAATAAACAATCCGATTTCTGATGTCATTTTTAATTTGAGGTTTCGAAAAACAACAAAATGGAATGTGCATAACGTGCCCCTTATCTGGGCATGTCTTTGATTCTCTGTATCTCGGTTTTGTTTTTGAAATCTGCAAATAGCTGTTCTTATATGATGATGAATGTCTGCTTAATGTACTCACCATCTGTGAACAGTTTTCCATGCTTTATTATCTCCCCAGGTTGCAACAAAACTTGCAGCAGTAGTGGAGTTTGGCGATGCAATCCACTTCGTAAATCTATTTTTCTTCAGAGGTAATGCAATCACATTTTTTCTCTCATTGACAACTTCTCGCCACAGAGTAAGCATCCAGGCAATCCTTCCACATTGGCAATGAAGGCTTCATGGCGCCGGTTTGTTTACAATAGCCATTCGCCTGGCATCCCGCCCTGCTGATAGAAACATGTGTCTCAGAGTATGAGGCAAATCTTCGTTGACAGAAAGGTTGAATTTTATATCTTATTTTATATTTTATATCTACACATTTTTACAGCATTCTGTGGCTGGCTTCTCGTCAAACAAAGAATCAACTACAAGATCCTCATCATCACCTTCAAAATACTCCATGGCCTGGCCCTTCCCTACCTTTGAGATCTTCTCCGTCTAAACAACCCAACCCGTTCACTTCGCTCTACTACTATTCTTCCCCTCTCCGTCCCCCGTGTCCGCCTCTCCACCTTTGGTTCCAGAGCTTTTAGTCATTGCGCCCCCAGCTCTGGAACTCCCTACCCCCTGATCTCCGCAGCATATCTACTCTATCACTTTTCAAATCTAGACTGAAAACACACCTGTTCACTCTTTCTTACCCACCATAACCCCTAGCTGTTATATTTTTATTTCTTTTATTGTGCTTTTAATTTTTGATCCTTTTAATACCTTTTTATCGTACTATGATTCCATGTCTCTTGTAAAGCGTCTTTGTGTGTTTTGAAAAGAGCTCTAGAAATAAAATATATTATTATTATTTTTATTATTACTGGAAAACGTTAAAAATGTTTGTGTCATTTTTGTCCTCCTACGGGAACCATATCAAAACAAAAAAATATATCTTCCCAATTTTGTCAAATCGTGCACAATTCGATCACATTAGACAACCATACTGAGCAGCTACCAAACACTAAAACATACTGTAAAAAGGTTGTCCGCCCGATTGCCTGCCGGAGCGGTCCACTGTCCGATAAAGCAAAGACAGCCCTGCCCTGCAAACACTCAAAATGCTAATTGGAGCAATCCAACCCTGTGGTTTTGCGAGTGCAAATGACTAATGAGGACCTCAATGCTTACAAAAGATATGCTGATTAGAGTCAATTGACCCTTCTCTGGATACAAAAGTGATTTGTATTGAAGGGAAAAAGTATGGTTCTCGCACACACCATATAATTGTTTGCATTAGTATAACACATTCATTTAGCTATAGTTTAGGCAGACTTCGCTCAGTGGCCTTGAGCACGGTGAAGTGAATCACCGTATCGGCACTCATGAGGGGGAAAAGGAAAAATGGTACCGTTTCTCGCAGGCACCGTCTAACTGTTTGCATTACTCGAACACACGTAATATAATCAATCAGGGAATAGTATCATTTCTCATATTCACTGTAGGACTGCACTACTGTCACACACCTAATGTAAAATCAATAGTGCACCATAGTTTAAAGAAACAGAATAGATACACAATGCCATCTTATCACAGAAGCCCAACATGTCCATCACGAGCAAGATTGACGCACCAACTCTGGCAATCAGTTCTCCCCACAAACGAACAAGGACAAAGACCAGCGCGTTTTGTCCTAAAACAAGTAGCGCCAGCCCGGATAACAAAGTTGATAGCTGGCGCTTGTGACGTCAAGACCAGTGTCGGTCGCTGTGGCAACCACATCCCATCCACGCACGAACCTAAACAGCCCGAAACCGGCCAGAGAGGGATGATCCCAAAGCAAAAACCTGGACACACCTTCGGCCGGCCCACTACACCACGGACTTAAAAAACACTGGACACTGAAAGACGGATTCGCTGCTCGGAAACTTTTCTATGTAGCCTTGTTTTGGATTCAGAATTGTCCCTCCGTCGTCTGTTTTTGCCTTGTTTTTTGACCATTGTCGAGGAATAAACTGTCAACCTGGTTTCGGTGAGTCTTCTTCAAATTTTTGGAACATGGAGTAAGTACAAAGGGTTGACATAAAAAGAGAACGCGCGGAATTCCGCCTTCGCTGTTGGCGCGCGCGGAGGCAGCATTGGCAAAGCGACACTTTGTTCGCCTGTCGCTGTTTCCGTCTGTCTGGGCCGGGGGGGGGGGGGGGGGGGGGGGGCAATTCCAACAGTATCAACTGAACCATAGGTACTGTAGTCCCCGGGTTATGAATGAGTTCTGTTCATAGGCTGGCGATGTAAAAAAACAAATTTCCGTGTGAATCGGAAATAACCATCAAAGTACCCCAAAATACCCCCGAAACCTCAAAATAAGTGTCTAAAAACCTGTATTATACATTATATTAATAAGATTAAAAAAATAAAAATACTGTGAGGCACATTATGTTAAATGCCGTTATATTGAGTTTCTATTCGAGCTTAAAAAAACACAAAAACTTCTTGGGATTTACTCGTGGGTGAGTCGCCTCGCTGAAAGAAAAGGGCGCTCTGGAAAGAGTAGGAAGGCGAGAAAGGGGTGGATATCACGGCAAGAAGAACAAGAAGAAAAATACAGCACCACCTCCTTGTGTCTAAAATAGTTTGTCCAAGCCATTCACACCCACGTCTCCCAGCGGCGCTCTGAGCATCCATCAATAATGATGTACAGATAGTCATGTACCTGGCTTAAACCTGGATATATTTTCTGCCGGATATCCAGGGTTGAGTCAAGGGATCAGGAGCCATTGTTGGGAAAACGGTACTTGCCTCTCTCCAATCACTTTGTCCAATTTATGGGCGTCTGACGGCCTGTACCACAGGACACTAATAAAAACAAAATCTGAATAATGAAAAATATACAAGGGCTCCCTTGACTTTGCCATACGGAGAACTATTCAATAACCTTTTTAAATCATTTATTAATTATTTTTTAACATTATACTCTGTATCCGCAATAAATATGCTGGTCTCCTGCATAACTAGCAATTTGGCCGTAGGCTACCTTTATTTTGGACCACATAAAGGTTCGTTTTAGTATCATTTTATCTTGGACAGACAGCAGAGAACTACTGCACCTCTTTCAATATTACTATGCTGCCCTCTACTGGAACATATTGTTTCACCATTCATACCCATTGACAAGTTCATATGACAGTGCTTCACATTTACATTTACGGAGCCCCGAAAGGAACACTAACAGAAATAAATTTAAACCATCTGATATGCACCAGATTGTTTCTAGTGCACACCATAAACAATCTGGTAAACATTCACATTATGTAGCATTTAAGTTAGTGGACCTTTGTTAAGCAAGTTGGCCATTTGCTCTTTTGTTGTGCTTTTTAAAAAAATCTGTCATTTATAATAAATTGTCATTTATTCATTTTTTATATAGTTTTAGGCTCAACTCAGGCGCTAGTTGAGTCCGAAATTAAAGTAAAGCTCAATTCAATCTTATACCGTATTATAATTTTTAGCAGGCTGAAACTCCTGGTGTCCGTGGCACGTCAAACGATGTAAAAATAAATTAAACGATTAAAAATTTTCATCGAGTTAATCACAGCTTAAAAATTAATTATTTGTAATTAAGCGCAATTAATCGCAATTCAAACCATCTCTAAAATATGCCATATTTTTCTGTAAATTATTGTTGGAATGGAAAGATAAGACACACGACGGATATATACATACTGTACATAAGTACTGTATTTGTTTATTATAACAATAAATCCACAAGACGGCATTAACATTAACATTCTTTCTGTGAAAGGGATCCACGGATAGAAAGACTTGTAATTCTTAAAAGATAAATGTGAGTACAAGTTATAGTAATTTTGATAGTTTGTATATTGCGACTAAATATTGCCATCTAGTGTATTTGTTGAGCTAAACTTAATGTTTGAATAGAGTATTATTTTGCATAGCTATTTTGATAGGGAATGCCAGATCTCTTTGCATTGAGCGCTTTTCTTTTTGTGAACATGATTTTATTTTTGAGAGATTGGAATATTATTTTTGTTGTGCTTTGACTAAATGATACTGTAGCGACTTAAATGTTCTTAACTGCCCAAATGCATAATGGGAATTTAAGCAACCATGAGTCACAGTGGTAACTGCAAATGATATATCTTCTCTTGGTTGAGTTCAATACATGGTGTTAAAAAAAAAGATCATTTCCAGTTACTCTTCCCCATGTCGCTTGCCACAATAGTTACAACAGTTGCGGAAGAGATGCCACTGTTTTTTCCATTAAATGCCTGCGTTACCAATTCACCCTTCTTGTAAATTGACGGTGCTATGGACCGGCGATTCATGTTGGCTCATTGTCGTCGGTTGACTCGGTTCGTCCGTATTCCTCCTGAGGAAGACGGCGGCGTACATATAAACACCGAGAGGCGTTGGATGGCTTTTTGTGGGTACTTTTATTAACAAAACAAAAGCATGTGACGGACGCAGCACTTGAGCCTGCGCTAACTACGCACTTTCTCTACTCTCTCGCTCCCTCTCTCGCTCGACCACTCTCTTCCTCACTGCTCAATCTGGCAATGCCGGTCACATTGAAAATAACAGCGGCCCCCTTGGCGGGTGCCGGTAACACCTGTGTCCACTCCACTTGCTTCTCTCTGCCCTTAGCTCTCAATATACTTCAAACGGCGCCATTGTAGTCTGTTCGCGGCACTGCTTAAGTGGGTCGTTCCGCGCATGCGTTAATTGCGTTAAATATTTTAATGCGATTGATTTAAAAAATTAATTACCGCCCGTTAACGCGTTAATTTTGACAGCCCTAAAATAAACAAACGAGGATCTAAGTACAACGAAAGAACAATTGACTAACTTGCATAGCAAAAGTCCGTTAGCTTAAATGCTATATAATGCTAATGCTTACCAGATCATTTCTAGTGCGGACCAGATGGTTAGCATTGATTTTATTTCTGTCAATGTCCCTTTAGAGGTCCCCCACATTTTTTTTTCAATTCTGAGATGATACAATATCATGGTTCACGGCTAATGCCTGAGAAATATGATGAAATAGAAATGTTTTGAATATGTAAACCAGATGAAACGAGCACTTTATTCGATTTAAGTGTAAAAAAAACAAGAAACAACGGTTGTAGTAAAACAATACTAACACAAGATGTCAGTATACCCTATCTGAAAGGCCTTAATAAATCTTGAGCATCTCACATGTGCAACAACAAAATATTTGAAAGCAATCGCTGGCTTGCAGAGGACTGTGCTCAGTGCTCACATTTAATTGTCCAGGAAAAATAAGGACAATGACAGTCACACAAGGGCGTATGTTTGCATAGGAGTCGGTAGGGACATAATCAGGGGTGAAAGTGGCTAGAATTTTTTGCCGGAACTCCCCAACGTGAAGGTCACCACTGAGGCAGAAATTGTATTTATTTATTTTCATGGGGGGAATTGGGAATTGTAAACATTTACTTTTGCTTTCCTTTTTTTTCTTTTTTCTTTTTTAATAATAAAGATATAAGTAACATACATTCTGGAAAAAAAAATCCCAAAAGACTTATATTATGCATAGTGAAATGGAATATATTTTGAAGATCGCGCAAACATTGACTTTTTTTTTAATCATAAGGAAATGAATAAGTAGCCTAACATAAATGAACAAATAATAAGTCCAAAGTCCACATTGGCACTAAGATGTTCTAAACCTCCAAATCAGAGCAAATAAAACTAAATATGATAAATAGGCCTCCTCAACTCTTTCCTTGCTCTTAAAGATTTGATCCATTTTCTGTTGCATTGCCCTTTTGTTGTCACATCAATTCAACTTTTTTTTTTTTTTGCTGTTCCAGAAAACATGCACATTTGAACCAATCAGAGCTCACTATCTCTGCTGATCACATGTCAGCATGTCAGCCAATTAAACGGATAGATGAGTCCAGGCGTTTTGCTTCGCATTTGCACATTGACGTGACTCATCATCGTCAGACTCAGATAACTGCAGCAGCTGGGGAAACCTCCATGCCGTCCGTGGAATAAAATAAATAATAAATATCGGTGGAAATGGATTACGCTACACAAGCCCTTTATTATGCTTGTTGTCAACACTTGTGTATGTGAATCTGATGTTGGTAGATTGTTTTCTTCTTGGAGATGAAATGCATGTGTGGCAGTTTAGCATTTTTTTTGGGACATTTGCCGTCATATTTTTGGAATCAAAGCACCGTGTACTGGGACAGCATTCCGGCCCTGAATCTTATACCGTAACTGCGCTCCGGCCCTGAATGTTTTACCGGAACTGTGTTCCTGACCATTCTGGCCCACTTTCACCCCTGGACATAATACTAGCAACTTTTCAGGATGCTCAAATTGTCCCCACCAACTTTTAATCAACCTCATTTGCAGGGTTGTTCCGATCATTTTTTTTTTTGCTCCCGATCCGATCCCAATCGTTTTAGTTTGAGTATCTGCCGATCCCGATATTTCCCGATCAGATTGCTTTTTTTTTTTTGCTCCCGATTCAATTCCACTCATTCCCGATCATTTTTCCCGATCATATACATTTTGGCAATGCATTAAGAAAAAAATGAATAAACTCGGACGAAAATATGCATTCAACATACAGTACGTAAGTACTGTATTTGTTTATTATGACAATAAATCCTCAAGATGGCATTTACATTATAAACATTCTTTCTGTGAGCGGGATCCACGGATAGAAAGACTTGTGACTTTGTATATTGTGACTAAATATTGCCATCTAGTGTATTTGTTGAGCTTTCAGTAAATGATACTGTAGTCATGCCCAAATGCATGATGGGAAGTGGAACCATGACTGTGCGTAGTGCTACCAATAAATATTTTATCGTGATACATTAAAAAAAAAAAAAAAAATTACCGCCGTTATTAGGATAAATTTGATAACCCTACCTTAAGCCTAAACTAAAGACTCTGGAAGAGTGAAACATATGTCGGTAACGTTAAATACAATTAGAAAACGATTTAATTAAAAAAAGGCATGTCCGATATTTTTTTGCCGATTCCGATACTTTGAAAATGACGTGATCGGACCCGACGATCGATCGGGACATCACTACTTATTTGTAATATATAAAGAATTCAGTTACATACACTACCGTTCAAAAGTTTGAACCGGTGTGTATCATATGGGATTCTTCATTATGTACACTAAGGTTCAAAAGTTTGGGTCTTACCATTTGTTGTATGCATAGAATAGATCCTACCATTATTAAGTGAATTATTTTCATTTTGTTAAGACTTACATTTACCTCTTTTCACTTGACCAAAAGCCTTGTTCTGTGATTTTTCAATTAATGTTGAACATGTTCAAACTAACCAAAATATGTGTTTGAATGAAAATGAATTCAACTTGAATGTCATGAACGGAAATCAATGGAGGCAGTGTAACTAAAGTGATTCAAGCAGACTTCTTCTCAACAAATGACGTACACAGTACTAAGCAAACAGTTAAGACTAATAATAATAATGCGTTGAAACTTTTGATCAGGTTTTGATAGAAAAAAGGACTCAGGTGATGATTATGATGACATTTCGGTGAACCAAATTAGAAGTGATACATGAGACTGAACATTGGATTCCAAATGACATACACCCCCTCTTTATTAAAAAGGATTGAGAAATTCAAGAGGCGCGCAGTAATAGTTTTTGTCGGATTCATTCTCGAGTGTCCAATTACAGCCCAGCTGGAAGAGAGGAGACGTATCCTCAAAGGAGTTTTGATTGTCTTTTTAACACAAGAAGATGACGGAAAATAAAAGGATTAGATCGTGAGGAGCGTGCGTTACGATAAAAGAAAGGTGCGACGCTACGTTTCTGAAATTCATCCCTTTTCTCTCTTGGAAGAACAAATGAAAATGCTCACAAAATACAATAGAATCCTTTATTGTCACTGTAAACATGGTCAACCATAGAGTTGTCCGATAATGACATTTTAACCGATATTGTCAAATTCCAAAAATCTGATACCGATATCAAACCCATACTGATACATGCGGTCGTGGACTGGACATAGTATGGCTAATTGTATTGTGATGTAGGCATGCAGCTATCGATTATTTAGGTAATCGATTAATCTATTGATTCGTTAGGTCCAATTATCAAGTCATCAAAAAAGATATAGGATATGTAAAACAAAAGTGTTCATGCTTGCAATAATATTGCACACTAGATAGTTTTTAGTGCGCACCACATATTATCTGTACCTTGTTACTATCTGGTGCCCAGTACATTGTTTCTGGTGCGCACCACATACTATCTGGTGCTCACCAGAAAATATCTGGTACACTAGAAACTAGATAGTTTCTAGTGCACACCACATATTATGATCACATATTATTGAAAACATTAGATTATCTGGTGCACACTAGAAACTATCTAGTGTGCACAGGATTTTTTTTTGGTGCGCACTACATGGTTTCTAATGCACACCACATAGTGTCTGTACCTTGTTACTACCTGGTGCCCACTAGATTGTTTCTTGTGCGCACCATAAACTATCTGTTGCACACCACATACTATCTGGTGTGCACCAGAAACAATCTGGTGCGCACTAGAGAGTTTCTAGTGTGTACCGTATATTATCTGTACCTTGTTACTATCTGTTGCGCACCAGCTTGTATGTGCAGACCAGAAACAATCTAGTGGGCACCAGATAGTAAAAAGATACAGATAATATGTGGTGCACACTAGAAACTATCTGGTACAAACCAGATAGTTTCTACTGTGCACCACATATTATCTGGTGCGCACCAGATAGTTTCTAGTGTGCACCAGAAACAATCTGGTGCGCACTGGATAGTTTCTAGAGCGTACCATATGTTATCTGTACCTTGTTACTATCTGGTGCGCACCAGCTTGTATGTGCGGACCAGAAACAATCTAGTGGGCACCAGATAGTAACAAGATACAGATAATATGTGGTGCACACTAGAAACTATCTGGTACAAACCAGATAGTTTCTACTGTGCACCACATATTATCTGGTGCGCACCAGATAGTTTCTAGTGTGCACCAGAAACAATCTGGTGCGCACTGGATAGTTTCTAGAGCGTACCATATGTTATCTGTACCTTGTTACTATCTGGTGCGCACCAGCTTGTATGTGCGGACCAGAAACAATCTAGTGGGCACCAGATAGTAACAAGATACAGATAACATGTGGTGCACACTAGAAACTATCTGGTGCACACCAGATAGAAACTATCTGGTGCACACCAGATAGTTTCTAGTGTGGACCAAAATGTTTTTAATAATATGCAATAATAATATGTGGTGTGCACTAGAAACTCTTTAGTTTCCAGTGCGCATTAGATATTTTCTGGTCCGCACCAGATAATATGTGGTGTGCACTTGAAACTATCTAGTGTGCACAAAAAAAAAAAAAAAAAAAAAATCCTGTGCGCACCAGATAGTTTGTAGTGTGCACCATATATTATCTGGTGTGCACCAGATACTAAGTGGTGCACTAGAAAAACTATCTGGTGCGCACCAAATAATATAATATATTTTTAATAATATGTGATAATAATATGTGGTGTGCACTAGAAACTAATTTCCAGTGCGCACCAGATTTTTTTGGTGTGCACTATATAGTTTCAAGTGCAAACCACATATTATATGGTGTGCACCAGATAGTTTCTTGTGTTCACGAGATAATTTTTAGTGTGCACCACATATCTGGTTTGCACCAGAAACAATCTGGTGAGCACCATACAGTGTATAGTGTGCACAAGCATCAGATAGTTTCTAGTGCACACCACATATTATCTGGTGCACACCAGATAATGTATGGTGCACACTAACACCAGATAATATGTGGTGTGCACTAGATATTTTTTGGGTGCGCACTAGATAGTTTCTAGTGCACACCACATATTATCTGGTGCGCACCAGACAGTTTCTTGTGTTGACGAGATAATTTTGAGTGTGCACCACATATCTGGTGCGCACCAGAAACAATCTGGTGAGCACCAGATAGTCTCTAGTGTGCACAAGCACCAGTTTTTAGTGTGAACAACATATTATTTTGGTGCGCACCAGATAATATATGCTGCATGATAGAAAATATGTGGTGCGCACCAATTTTTTTTTTTTTTTTTGGTGCGCACCAGATTGTTTAAAGGTATTTCATTTCTGTCGTTGTCCCTTTAGGGTCTCCAATAACAATATTATATGTAGGGAGCTTTAGTGTGCAAAGCATCCCCGCAAATACGACAATTATGTGAAAATGATATTCACGATCTAGTCTCTTAAGTAGCTGTGCTTACCGCTCCTACAAATAAGCCCTTGTTATGTTGCAAATGCTCACTTTCACTTAACTGCCCTAAAACAACTAATTATGTGGTTAGAAAATGACGGCAGCACTTAGAAATAAAGTATCCCCCAAAGGGAAAGCATTAGCGAGCAGTTATGTGTCCATTTTTGTAAACCGGCAGTCCCAATTTGCATATTTTACTTTGGTGCAACAGTGAAATTGGCCATCCCTTGAATTTGAAATCCTTCAAGTCCTTGCAGACGTCACAACGATCACCCGAGCTCCACTTACTCTCGACTGTAAACTGGAGATAGTATCTTTTCTCGTAGGCACCGTCTTACTGTTTGCGTTTTTCTGACACACTTAATATAATCAATCAGGCAATAGTATCGTTTCCCATTTTTACTGTTTGACTGTTTGTATTACTCTCACAAACCCAATATAAAATAAATAGCATTTATACCATAGTTTAAGGAAAACAAGGAAAATATAGGGCATAAAGATACATGACGCCCAACGTGTGTGTCATGTAACTGACTCGCAATCAGTTCTCCCGGACAGTCCAGAACAAATGGCGGGATGCACTGTCCCAACACATGGAAAACTGGCGAATGCCTGATATCCAACGGACAACACGACTAAGAAGACTCTAAGAGCCCCTTGGACGCTGAGGTGGCAAAATCCACAACCCTCGTTGCATGGACAACAGTAACTCTCGAATCTTCCTGTCCAATCCACAAACAGACAATAATCCCAAACACACCCTTCTTCCTGCCCACGGCCCGCCTCGCGAGAGCCTTCAAAAGACTACAAGTCTAACTAATCGTGGTCATTTTTCTCGGGAACCTTTTGTTGACGTGTGATAGGGTGACCTTGCCTCCCCGCCTGAGTGTTTCTGTTTCGCCTTGCCGTTTTGATCGCTGTCGACCTGAAGAAATTGTCAACTTGTTGTCGGTGAGCCTTCTTTAAACCTTTCAAAATGGAGTCAGTACATAGAGTTAAGACTAAGGTGAACGCGCAGAGTTTGGCCTTCTGACCGGATTGTCAGGTCTCGCCTGCCCGGACCGTTGGAGCTGCGATGGAAGGCAATGGAAAGAAATTGAAATTTATACTTTTAAAAGTTAATAAATAAATAGGATTAGGTTTTAAAAGGAAAAAAAAAAACGTATTTATAAATATTCAATTTTAATTTCATGTATTAAAAAAATAGCTTAAAGCAACACTTGGTAACTTTTCAGTTTTGGTCAATTTTAGTGACACTGGTGGACAAAAGCGGTAGTGTTTTTCCTTAAGGAAGCTGCTTGCATGCTTTTCCCATGAAAACCAGCGTACACTCGCATAGTGTCGTAAAATCATGATGTTTGACTGCAGCCGAATTAAAAGAATTTATATTAAAAAAGCTTAATTATAGTAACATATGTTACAGTTTATACTCATATACATATATAGTGGTATGAAAAAGTATCTGAACCTTTTGGAATTTCTCACATTTCTGCAAAAAATCCCCGTCAAATGTGATCGGATCTTTGTCAAAATCACACGGATGGAAAAAAAACAGTGTCTGCTTTAACTAAAACCACCCAAACATTTATAGGTTTTCATATTTTAATGAGGATAGCATGCAAACAATGACAAACGGGAAAAATAAGTGAACCATCAAATTTAATATTAAGTGAACCCTGTGCCTAAGGAGATTTAAGTCAGGTTTGTGCCCAATCACTGATGAGTGGTTTAAAGCTGCCCTGCCCACTATAAAACACACACCTGGTAAGAATTGTCTTAAAGAGAAGCATTGTCTGATGTGCATAACGGCTCGGTCTGAAGAGCTGTCTGAAGACCTGCGATCAAGGATTGTTGATTTGTAAAAAGCTGGGAAAGGATACAAACCCATCTCTAAAAGTCTGGAATTTCATCAATCGATAGTCAGAGAAGTTGTCTACAAATGTAGAGAGTTTGGCACTGTTGCTTCTCTCCCAAGGAGGCCATACAACAAAGATGATGCCAAGAGCTCAGCGCACAATACTCAGAGAGGTAAAAAAGAACCCTAAATTGTCTGCTAAAGACCAACAGAAATCTATGGCCAAAAATGGTGTTCATGGGAGAACTCCACGGAAGAAGCCACTGCTATCTAAAAAACATTGGTGCTCGTTTAATGTTTGCAAAAACGCACTTGGACACTCCACAGAAGTTTTGGCAAAATATTTTTTGGACTGATGAAACCAAAGTTAAATTGTTTGGGAGGAACACACAACGTCACATGTGGAGGAAAAAATTGAACTTCTCACCAACATCAACACCTCAACCCAACCGTGAAGCATGGTGGCGGGAGCATCATGATTTGGGGCTGTTTTGCTGCCTCAGAACCTGGACAACTTGCAATCATTAATGAAAGAATGAATTCATAAGTTTTGCAGGAAAACCTGAGGCCGTCTGTCAGACAGTTGACGCTAAAAAAGAGGATGGACGTTGCAACAAGCCAATGATCCAAAACAGACGTAAATCAACTTCAGAATGCTTTCAGTAGAACAAAATACACGTTCTGGAGTGGCCAAGTCAAAGTCCAGACTTGAGCCCAATTGAGATGCTCTGGCATGACCTAAAGACAGCGATTCATGCCAGACATCCCAGGAATCTGACAGCAGTTTTGTAGAGAAGAATGGGCCAAGATCTGCATCTACATGAAGCGTCTGGTTGAAATTACTGCTGCCAAAGGGGAGCACAAAATATTAAATGTTATGTTTCACATAATTATTTTTCCCCGTTCTGTCATTGTTTGCATACTATCCTCATCAAAATATGAAAACCTATAAATGTTTAGTTGGTTTTAGTTATAGTTCACACTGTTTTTTCATCTGTGTGATTTTGACAAAGATCAGATCACATTTGATGGTGATTTTATGCAGAAATGTGAGAAATTCCAAAAGGTTCAGATACTTTTTCATACCACTGTATGTTAACATCCACATTTGAACGGGTATACAGTACGATCATTATCGTTGTGCGTGATTATTGGGAATGTTTTTTGATTTTTACACTATGAAAATCAAGTACTGAAAAGCAGATGAGTGATTGTGGTTGTTTCAGATAAGTAGGTGGCATGAAAATAGAAGCTCTCCCGTACTTGACCCCGGGACAAGCAGCTAGCGGCGTTCCGCGTATGAGTGCTGACATAACCAGCGCCATTTAGCTCCAACAAACATGACTGCGGCACAGAGCTGGTAAACAAAGTGCTTCAATGTGGATAGTTTAACCTCCAAGCTTGGCTTTGGCATTTTAATATTCGATTTGAACTCATTGACGCCGATAGGCGTCCAATCCATTTGAACTGGGATTATTGGTCGAGATAAACTCATTTAAATTCATAGAAGAAATATGATTGGACGCTTACACTTGATTACATCAACTGTAAAGTTTATGTATTTTATTTCTGATGCGACATACTACACGTTAAACTGTATTTTCCGGACTATGAGTCGCGCTTTCTTCCCATATGTTACTTAGCACGAGCGCTAAGCTAGTTAGCGATTATGCTAATCAGTGTCTTCAGTGTCCGTTTGCAATGTGTTTTCGAGAAGCATACATTCCCTGACAAAAGTCTTGTCGCTTATCCATTTTGTAGAAACAATTGCTAATACTTGACTTTTAATTATTCAATTGGTTTCAGAAATGGCTCATATGAAAGCTAAGACCCTCCCAAATGATGGTAACTGTACAAAAATATATTTGTTTCACTGAAAAAAGATTTATCACTTAAAGAAGACATAGAGGTCAAGTTTTGGTGCGCACTAGATAGTTTCTAGTGCACACCACATATTATCTGGTGTGCACGAGATGGTTTTTAGTGTGCACCATGTATTATCTGGTGCGCACCAGATAATATGTGGTGTGCACTAGATTTTTTTTTTGTGCCCACTAGATAGTTTCTAATGCACACCACGTATTATCTGGTGCGCACCAGACAGTTTCTTGTGTTCACGAGATAATTTTTAGTGTGCACCATATATCTGGTGCGCACCAGAAACAATCTGGTGAGGACCAGATAGTTTCTAGTGTGCACAAGCACCAGATAGTTTTTAGTGTGCGCAACATATTATATGGTGCGCACCAGATAATACAGTTGTGGTGAAAAGTTTACATACACTTGTGAAGAACATAATGTCATGGCTCTCTTGAGTTTCCAGTTATTTCTACAACTCTGATTTTTCTCTGATAGAGTGATTGGAACAGATACTTCTTTGTCACTAAAAACATTCATGAAGTTTGGTTCTTTTATGACTTTATTACGGGTGAACAGAAAAAAGTGATCAAATCTGCTGGGTCAAAAATATACATACAGCAGCGCTAATATTTGGTAACATGTCCCTTGGCCATTTTCACTTCAATTAGGCGCTTTTGGTAGCCATCCACAAGCTTCTGGAAAGCTTTTGGTTGAATCTTTGACCGCTCCTGTTGACAGAATTGGTGCAGTTCAGTTAAATTTGATGGCTTTCTGACATGGACTTGTTTCTTCAGCATTGTCCACAAGTTCTCAATGGGGTTTTGGGAAGGCCATTCGAAAACCTTAATTCTGGCCTGATTTAGCCATTCCATTACCACTTTTGATGTGTGTTTGGGGTCATTGTCCTGTTGGAACACCCAACTGCGCCCAATACCCAATCTTCGGGCTGATGACGTTAGGTTATCTTGAAGAATTTGAAGGTAATCCTCCTTCTTCATGATCCCATTTACTCTCTGTAAAGCACCAGTTCCATTGGCAGCAAAACAGCCCCACAGCATAATACTACCACCACCGTGCTTGACGGTAAGCATGGTGTACTTGGGGTTAAAGGCCTCACCTTTTCTCCTCCAAACATATTGCTGGGCATTGTGGCCAAACAGCTCGATTTTTGCTTCGTCTGACCACAGAACTTTCCTCCAGAAGGTCTTATCTTTGTCTATGTGATCAGCAGCAAACTTCAGTCGAGCCTTAAGGTGCCGCTTTTGGAGCAAGGGCTTCCTTCTTCCACGGCAGCCTCTCAGTCCATGGAGATGCAAAACACGCTTGACTGTGGACACTGACACCTGTGTTCCAGCAGCTTCTAATTCTTGGCAGATCTGCTTTTCGGTGATTCTCGGTTGAATCTTCACCCTCCTGACCAATTTTCTCTCAGCAGCAGGTGATAGCTTGCGTTTTCTTCCTGATCGTGGCAGTGACAAAACAGTGCCATGCACTTCATACTTACAAACAATTGTTTGCACTGTTGCTCTTGGGACCTGCAGCTGCTTTGAAATGGCTCCAAGTGACTTTCCTGACTTGTTCAAGTCAATGACTCGCTTTTTCAGATCCATGTATGTATATTTTTGACCCAGCAGATTTGATCACTTTTTCTGTTAACCCATAATAAAATCATAAAAGAACCAAACTTCTTGAATGTTTTTTGTGACAAAGAAGTATCCGTTCCAATCACTCTATTGGAGAAAAATCAGAGTTGTAGAAATAACTGGAAACTCAAGAGAGCCATGACATTATGTTCTTCACAAGTGTATGTAAACTTTTGACCACAACTGTGTATGGTGCACGCTAGAAAATATGTGGTGCGCACAATTTTTTTTTTTTTTGGTGCGCACCATATAGTTTCTAATGCGCACCAGATTGTTTAAAGGTATTTTATTTCTGTCGTCCCTTTAGGGTCTCCATTGAACAATGAATCTTGTCTGGGGCTTGTCTGGTTGCGTCTGGCTGTGCGGGGGGTCCCGTCGGGCGCGCGCTGGTGTCGTGGGCGGGTGGGGTGGCCGCGCGGGTGCCGGTCCGGGGCCGCGGCCCTTCCCCGGCCGGCCGGGTTGGGGTGGAGTTGGGGTGGGGGCCGGGACCTACCTACCTACCTCTTACATTCCTAACCATAAAAAGGGACAAATTCTGCAGCAGGATGGTGCTCCATCGTATACTTCAATCTCTACCTCAAAGTTTCTCAAGGCAAAGAAGATCAACATCCTCCAGGACTGGCCAGCCCAGTCACCAGACATGAACAGGATGAAAGAGGAAGCATGGAAGACGAAACCCAAGAATGTTGATGAACTCTGGGAGGCCTGCAAGACTGCTTTCCTTGATGTTCCTGATGACTTCATCAATAAATTATATGAATCTTTGCCGAAGCCCATGGAAGTCCTACAAAATATTAAATCTGGATCTCACAGCACCACTACTTATTTCGCTTATGTTATGTAACATATTTTTGTATTTGAAGTACATTTTTTGTTCAATTTTCACACTACTTTCTGTAGGTGACAAATCTTTTGTTTGACCTTTATGTCTTCATTAAATGATCAATCTTTTTTCAGTGAAACCAATATATTTTTTTTACATTCAACATCATTTGGGAGGGTCTTAGCTTTCATATGAGCCATTTCTGAAACCAATTCAATAATCAAAAGTCAGGTTTTTAGTAGGGCTGTCAAAATTATTGCGTTAACGCGCGGTAATCAATTTTTTAAATTAATCACGTTAAAATATTTGACGCAATTAACGCACATGTCCCGCTCAGACAGTATTCTGCCTTTTGGTAAGTTTTACAGCAAGGTTTTTTGTGCTGTCTAACAGCGAAGTCTTGTGGTCGCTTTGCGACATAGTTTATTGCTTTCTTGCCAATTCAATATGGCTGCACGACGTCTCGGGCTGATAATGGTGTGCTTATATTATCCTTGGACAAGATTTGTCCGTAAGTATGGTTGTTGTAAAGAATGTACATATTATGTTAGTAAGCGAAATGTTCTATTTTTTGTATGAGACGCTTTTTGTTTATGTTTAGTGAACCTGTATAGCGTGCTAAGCTAACGTTGTTGCTAATGCAATGCTTGTGTACTTTTTTTTTGTAGTTTTACGACGGTCTAAAGAGGACAATGTTTTGAGGCCATTTTATTAATAAATCAGATGAAAAAGGAAGAAGTCTGATTATTAAGGCGTCGTTCACTAGCTGTCTAGCTTTGGAAAAAGTAGACGCTTCGGAGTGAGGACAGCATAGACAGATTTAAATGACAGTAGAGTGAAATGCCCACTACAGTCCTTATGTACCGTATGTTGAATGTATATATCCATCTTGTGTCTTATCTTTCCATTCCAACAATTTATTTTACAGAATATATTAGAGCTGCAACAATTAATCGATTAACTCGAGTATTCGATTAGTAAAAAATATTCGAATTAAATTTTATTGCTTCGATTATTCGTTTAATTAAAGTGGCGTTGTAATGGTTTATTTTGAAAGTGTTTGC
This sequence comes from Corythoichthys intestinalis, assembly GCF_030265065.1. Taxonomy (NCBI): domain Eukaryota; kingdom Metazoa; phylum Chordata; class Actinopteri; order Syngnathiformes; family Syngnathidae; genus Corythoichthys; species Corythoichthys intestinalis. Next base: position 2,785,764 of record NC_080408.1, on the reverse strand, counting down.
ATTTAGTTGTATTGATTATGGTGGATATGCTTCTCTCTGGTCTGCCTCATTTCACATGGCTGAATCCAACTGCTCCCTGTTAAGACCAACGTAAGCTAAGTTTTTGTTTGAGCTAATGTTTTTTATGCATTCATAATTTAGTTTATAGGCATATTTAGCTGTTTTTTTGTGGGAATATGTGTCTGAACCATTTGTTAAGAGCATTGTAAAAAAAGTTAGCATTTTATAGCATTTAAACTAGCGGACTTTTGCTATGTAAGTTAGCCAGTGTTTTTTATGCATTCATAATTTAGTTTATAGGCATATTTAGCCGGTTTTTGTGGGAATATGTGTCTGAACCGTTTGTTAAGAGCATTGTAAAAAAAGTTAGCATTTTATAGCATTTAAACTAGCGGACTTTTGCTATGTAAGTTAGCCAATTGTTCTTTTGTTGTACATGGATCATCTTTTTTTTTTTATACCGTTTGAGGGTCAGCTCAGGTATTTTAATATTTCATGTTCCTTATCCGATTACTCGATTATTCGAACTAACTAGTTCATCGATTAATCGACTACTAAAATAATCGATAGCTGCAGCCCTAGAATATATATATCATTTACAGAAAAATATGGCATATTTTATAGATGGTTTGAATTGCGATTAATTGCGATTAATTAATTTTTAAGCTGTAATTAACTCGATTAAAAATTTTAATCGTTTGACAGCCCTAGTTTTTAGCAATTGTTTCTACAAAATGGATGAGCGACAAGACTTTTGTCAGAGACTGTATTAGCACTCGGGTTATTGTCTCATTTCGTTACAAGTTCAAAAGCCATATAACAAAGAGTGAATATCCGAGAAATAACCCATGACATTGAAAAGTCTTTACTGTAATGCACAAGTCGGAGAAAATGACATCACTAATGTACATTGTTTTATAGCTGAAGGCAGGGACAAGACACGGGGCGTATATGTGCCACCCGCTGACCCACAGATGGCGATACTAATTGTGAGTGCAGGCCTGAAGCACACAGTCATACATACTGTAGCGTCATTTGCCACCCTTCCGACTCCTTATTTGGGTTTTATCGACAAAAGATTTCTGTTACCTCTTTCTTGTCGAGGTGATTAACCTCCCTGAAGTTGGCCCCCCATCAGACGCAAATTTATATAAAAATTATGTCAATCATTTGTGCTATGATTGTGCTTGTTTTGTGCTGCAAAAAGTTTTGCTAGAAACCGTAGCAGTTCAAACAAAACTTTTTACAGCACAAAACAAGCACAATCATAGCACAAAAGTAAGTTTCGTTTGAAACTGTAGCAGTTCAAACAAAACTTTTTACAGCACAAACCAGCACTAACGACGCAGAAAGAAATGGCATCATCACCGTTCCATTCCGCCGCAGATGGGGGGCTGCGTGTGACGTCATCACTATACATTATCATCAATATCTCTAAAACCGTAGCAGTTCAAACAAATTTTTTTACAGCCCAAACGAGCACTAACGAGGCAGAAAGAAATTACACCATTGGGGTTCCATTCCGCCGCTGTCATATCTGTATGCCTTCTCAGTTGTTTTTTCTTTCCAGCATCTGATTCAGCTGGATGGGCGGGGCCGTGGCCGCACACCTGTGGCGCATTAGGAGCGCTCACTATTTAAGGACTCCTGTCACCGTCTGCGAGTGTCGGACTATTGCATATGCTTGTTCCTGCCTTGCTTACCGCTGTGTGCTCATCGTCATCCTCGGTGCCTTCCGACGTTCTTCGGTCGTGTTCTGGTTTGATCTTATTTACTTTTGTGCTCTTCTGGATTTTGTAGTTAGGATTTTGTACTCTGTTATATTCACGCCATCTTGGGTGCTCTTTTAGTTGTTATATCCGCGTTTTCTAGCGTGCTCCCTAAGTTGTACTTGTTATATCCGCGTTTTCTAGCGTGCGTCCTAAGTTGTACTTGTTATATCCGCGTTTTCTAGCGTGCGTCCTAAATTGTACTTGTTATATCCGCGTTTTCTAGCGTGCGTCCTAAGTTGTACTTGTTATATCCGCGTTTTCTAGCGTGCGTCCTAAGTTGTACTTGTTATATCCGCGTTTTCTAGCGTGCGTCCTAAGTTGTACTTGTTATATCCGCGTTTTCTAGCGTGCGCCCTTTGTTATACTAATTAAACACAAACATTTGCTCTATTGATCTCCTGGTCTGTGTTTTTGGATCCACATTAACGGCTTGCCGTCATAACAGAATAGTCCGACCATGGATCCCACAGACTCGGAGGGTATTCGCCACGCGCTTGCCGGTCATGGTCATATGATCAGCAAGCATGAACAATCGTTAAATGAACTAGTGAACGTGATCACCGCGCTAACCACTAGAATTGAAAATATGGCCCCACCTGCACAGTCCGGTGGCGTAGGTAACGCTGCCGCGGCGCCCGATCACTCCGCCCCGTCTCCGGTTGTTCCACCGGCTGCTTTCCGGGAGCCAGTGTTGCCACACCCCCATCGTTACGAGGGAGAACCCGGCGCTTGTCGACAATTTCTGCACCAGTGCTCCCTTGTATTTGACCAGCAGCCATATACGTTCGCGAGTGACAGGTCCCGTGTAGCGTATACCATGAGTCTACTCGCCGGTAAAGCGGCCACTTGGGCAATGGCGGTAAGCAACGCTAATCCCGCAATCCGTCAGTCATTCGAGACTTTTAAAACAGAGTTTGTGAGAGTATTTGATCACCCGGTTAGAGGCAAGGAGGCAGGCAGCCGCCTGCTGGATTTTTTTCAAGGCGAGCTTAGCGTGGCGGACTACTCCATCCAATTCCGCATTTTGGCCGCGGAGTGCGGTTACGACGAGGCGGCGCTGTGTGGAATTTTTCGGAGGGGGCTGTCGTCTGCGGTGAAGGACGAGTTGGCGGCCCGGGAGGATTCCTCGGGCCTGGAAGACCTTATCTCCTTGTCCGTGAAGTTGGACAATCGACTGAAGGAGCGCGAGAGGGAACGAGCCTTGGAGCAGCGGGGCCATCGTGGGTCGTCATCGCGGTACGGTCCGGCAACGTTACGTGCAGACGGCTTCGTCGAATCACCATCAACCTCTACGCCGACGCGGAGTCCGGTCCTGGCGGGGGAGGAGCCAATGCAACTCGGCAGCGGTCGTCTTTCTACGGAGGAGCGGCGGAGACGGATGAGGGCGGGCTTATGTCTTTACTGTGGCTTGCCGGGGCACCACGTTGCCGCCTGTGACGCGATCTCTTCACGTCGTCCTGGATCTTCGGCCCCTGGGGTTCCTCTCGCCAGAGGGGGGACCAGGTTCGTACATTATGGCAATCAGTCAAATGATTTGCCTCGCAACGAGTCGATTGAACTAAAACAAACTCGAGGTGAAATGAGACTGCAATTGCCGGGAGAGGTTTCGCATGGGGGGGGTTAATTTTAGGTTCACTGCTTTAATAGATTCAGGGGCAGATGAATGTTTTATGGACCAGAGTGTTGTTGATGCTCTTAAATGCCCATTAATAAGACTCTCTACTCCTAAAAAGGTTCTAGATCTCGATGGGCGACCCCTGGCGGACGTAAGGTTTATAACGCCCCCGCTTAAAACAAAGCTGTCCGGGAACCATTTTGAGGTTCGTAGCTTCTTGGTTATGCCATGTAAATCGGCTTCGGTTGTGCTAGGGCTCCCCTGGCTAAAGATGCATAACCCTAATATTGACTGGACTAAAACACAAGTAGTGACTTGGAGTTCCTTCTGTTACGCGCACTGCTTACGCTCGGCGTGCCTACTTCCGGATCAAGCCCAAACAGTTGCCGAGCCTGTAAATTTAGTAAATGTTCCTGCCGAGTACCATGATCTCGAACAGGTTTTTAGTATAGACCAGGCTAAGACCCTGCCTCCGCACCGCCCTTACGACTGCGCCATTGACTTGCAGCCCAATGCCCCACTACCTAGCTCGAGGTTATATCAAATTTCTAAACCTGAGCAGGAGGCTATGAGAGATTATATAACCTCTTCTTTGGCAACTGGCCTAATTCGCCCTTCGTCCTCACCGTTGGGAGCGGGTTTTTTTTTCGTTGGCAAAAAAGATGGGGGTCTTCGGCCGTGCATTGACTACCGGGGCCTTAATGAGATTACTGTTAAAAACAAATATCCGCTGCCATTATTAGATTCGGCCTTCGCACCGTTAAAGTCAGCCACCATATATACCAAGTTAGACTTGCGCAGCGCTTACCACTTGGTTAGGATTCGGGATGGAGATGAGTGGAAAACCGCTTTCAAAACCCCGCTCGGACATTTTGAATACTTAGTCATGCCTTTTGGTCTGACTAATGCACCCGCTGTTTTCCAGAGCCTCATAAATGATGTGCTTCGTGACATGCTAAATGTCTTCTGTTTTGTTTATTTAGATGACATCTTAATATTTTCTAGAAACTTGCAGGAACACCGCCAACATGTCCGCATGGTCCTCCAAAGGCTTCTGGAAAATAGGCTGTTTGTCAAGGCCGAGAAGTGCGAGTTCCACCGCGGGTCAATGCAATTTCTTGGTTTCATCGTCGAAAAAGGGCAATTACGGCCTGACCCAGCCAAAATTCAGGCAGTTGCAGATTGGCCAACCCCCACTTCACGTAAGCAGTTACAAAGGTTCCTCGGGTTTGCCAATTTTTATAGGCGTTTTATCCGGAACTATAGTATGAGGGCCGAGCCCCTTACCAGGTTGACCTCTAATAAACGCCCGTTTGTGTGGTCCTCTGTGGCGGAAGCCGCTTTTGTAGGTCTTAAAAGGGCATTCACTAGCTCACCTGTCCTTGTTCACCCTGACTCAGATCTTCCTTTTGTGGTCGAGGTTGATGCGTCGAGTTCCGGAGTGGGGGCCATCCTATCCCAGAGGTCTGCAGTCGACCAGAGACTACACCCCTGCGCATTCTACTCCCGCCGCCTCACCCCCGCGGAGGCAAATTATGACGTCGGCAACAGGGAGCTGCTCGCTATAGTTCAGGCTTTACAGGAATGGAGGCACTGGTTGGAGGGGACGGAGGTGCCGTTCCAAATACTCACCGACCATAAGAATTTGGAGTACCTCCGGGCTGCCAAGCGCCTCAACACACGCCAGGCCCGTTGGGCGCTGTTCCTGACACGTTTCAACTATGTGATTACTTACCGTCCGGGATCACGCAACGGGAAGCCCGATGCCTTGTCAAGAATTCATGAACCGGTGGAGGAAATGTCTTCAGAGGAGCCTGTTGTTCCAGAGAACCTGATCATCGGCGCACTCCGATGGGAGGTTGAGCGGCTGGTGGAAGACTCTCTACGGGGTGTTAGGGTGCCCGGAGGCTGCCCTGCTGGCAAACTTTTTGTTCCGGACGCTCAGCGTGCAGGAGTGCTAAAGTGGGGGCACACCTCGAAGTTTGCCTGCCACCCGGGTGTGTCCCGCACGTTCTTCCTCATTTCCCAGAGGTTTTGGTGGCCGGGTATGCGAAAGGACGTCATGGACTACATTTCTGCGTGTTCCATCTGCGCTCGGGGCAAATCGGCCCATCAAGCTCCAGCAGGACTTCTGCGTCCGTTGCCTGTTCCATCTCGTCCTTGGTCCCATGTTGCACTCGATTTTATTACTGGCCTTCCACGCTCAAGGGGATATTCCGTCATCTTGACAGTGATTGACCGATTCTCCAAGATGGCGCACTTCGTCGCTCTCCCCAAGTTGCCTTCAGCTCTGGAGACCGCTGACCTGCTGGTAACACACGTTTTTCGAACCCATGGCATTCCGTCTGACCTAGTTTCTGACAGGGGACCCCAGTTTGTGTCTCGGGTTTGGAGAGCATTCTGCAAAGCTCTGGGGGCCACGTCAAGTATGTCTTCCGGCTACCACCCACAGTCCAACGGACAGACAGAACGGGTCAACCAGGAGCTGGAGGCTGCCCTCCGTTGCGTTTGCCAACTGCATCCGGCCTCCTGGGCCTCACACTTGCCTTGGGTGGAATATGCCCACAACACCCTCATTAGCTCAGCCACTGGGAGGTCGCCTTTTATGTCGGCATACGGGTTCCAACCACCACTGTTCCCTTCTCAGGAAGCCGAGGTCGTCGTGCCGTCCGTCCAAGTGCACCTGCGGAGGGCCCATAGAGTCTGGAGGGACGCTAGGGCTGCACTAGTCCGCACTGCAGCCCGCAACCGCCTGATTGCTGACCGCCACAGAAGACCCGCTCTGGTCTATCGTCCGGGCCAGATGGTCTGGTTATCAACACGGGATTTGAACCTTGCTGGGACTTCCAAGAAGTTGGGCCCTAGGTTCGTGGGCCCTTTTGCTGTGGACTCTGTGGTGAACCCCGTCGCGGTCAGGCTACAGCTTCCCGGTTCAATGAAGATCCACCCAGTCTTCCACGTGTCTCTGCTCAAGCCGGTCTCCACTAGCCCCCTGAACCCTCCACCAGTGCCTCCTCCTGCCCCTCGCGTGGTTGACGGTGGGCCGGTATATACGGTGCGTACTATTCTCGATTCTAGGAGGCGGGGAAGGGGGGTGCAGTACCTGGTCGACTGGGAAGGTTATGGCCCTGAGGAGCGCCAATGGGTCCCCCGCTCCTGGATCCTCGATCCATCGCTTTTGCGGGATTTCCACTCCCTTCATCCCTCGAAACCAGGTGGTCCGCCAGGGGGCGTCCGTTGAGGGGGGGGTTCTGTCATATCTGTATGCCTTCTCAGTTGTTTTTTCTTTCCAGCATCTGATTCAGCTGGATGGGCGGGGCCGTGGCCGCACACCTGTGGCGCATTAGGAGCGCTCACTATTTAAGGACTCCTGTCACCGTCTGCGAGTGTCGGACTATTGCATATGCTTGTTCCTGCCTTGCTTACCGCTGTGTGCTCATCGTCATCCTCGGTGCCTTCCGACGTTCTTCGGTCGTGTTCTGGTTTGATCTTATTTACTTTTGTGCTCTTCTGGATTTTGTAGTTAGGATTTTGTACTCTGTTATATTCACGCCATCTTGGGTGCTCTTTTAGTTGTTATATCCGCGTTTTCTAGCGTGCTCCCTAAGTTGTACTTGTTATATCCGCGTTTTCTAGCGTGCGTCCTAAGTTGTACTTGTTATATCCGCGTTTTCTAGCGTGCGTCCTAAGTTGTACTTGTTATATCCGCGTTTTCTAGCGTGCGTCCTAAGTTGTACTTGTTATATCCGCGTTTTCTAGCGTGCGTCCTAAGTTGTACTTGTTATATCCGCGTTTTCTAGCGTGCGCCCTTTGTTATACTAATTAAACACAAACATTTGCTCTATTGATCTCCTGGTCTGTGTTTTTGGATCCACATTAACGGCTTGCCGTCATAACAGCCGCAGACGGGGGGCTGCGTGTGACGTCATCACGATAAATTAGGGCTGTCGAACAATTAAAATTTTTAATCGAGTTAATCACAGCTTAGAAATTAATTAATCGTAATTAATCGTGATTAATCGCAATTCAAACCATCGCTAAAATATGCCATATTTTTCTGTAAATTATTGTTGGAATGGAAAGATAAGACACAAGATGGATATATACATTCAACATAGGGTACATAAGTACTGTATTTGTTTATTATAACAATAAATCAACAAGATGGCATTGACATGAACATTTTGTGAAAGCGATCCATGGATAGAAAGACTTGTAGTTCTTAAAAGATAAATGTTAGTACAAGTTATAGAAATTTCATATTAAAACCCCTCTTAATGTTTTCGTTTTAATAACATTTGTAAAATTTTCAATCAAAAAATAAACTAGTAGCTCGCCATTGTTGATGTCAATAATTACACAATGCTCATGTGCTTAAACCCATAAAATCAGTCGCACCAAAGCGCAAGCAGAGGGAGACAAAAAACACAAGGAACAAGTGGACATGACACTGCTGTCATTTTAATCTGTTTGAGCGGGGCATGTGCGTTAATTGCGTCAACTATTTTAACGTGATTACTGTCAAGTTGAAAAACAGATCCTCACGTAGACATTCATGAAATTACCCAAAAATAAGAAGAGAAGACACTCAGTTTTCTTGGCCAAGGAGAGCAAAGAGGGACTAGACAGAGAGATGCTAGATTTCGCTGTATAGTCACCAAAATTGATCTAAAAAAAAAAAAAAAACCTTGCGCTCTCTTTTAGTAGGGGTTTGTCCTGACACAGACGGGTGTCGCCCTAAAGGGAGGGGGAAAGCAAGCTGGAGACACCCATGTGATTTTGGTTGGCTATGTGTGAGGATGTAGGTGGAACTAACTAAATACACGTGGGTAAGCAAGGGCACTTAGGTAAAGTGGCCAGAATGACCCAGACACTTCAGTTATGCAACGCTGCGGCCATGGTAGATGTCCTCGACTTGACAGTCTGGACAAAAGTCAAGACGTAAGATGCTGAAGATGTCCTAGAAGGTCTAGTTACGCAATGTTGCGGCCATGAAGCAAGGCAGTTGTCACCCTGACCCTTTTTAACACTTTGTAACACTTAAACATTATACTTAGTATAGCAAGCAATAATCATTTACTGGTTATATCAAATAAGAAAAAATATGGCAATATGTATTATGTATGTATTAGGTATATATGAGCACAAGCAGATATTCAATCAATCAAGCAAATATTCAATCAACCCTCGATAATTAACTCAACATTTCCCACCTGTTTATTCAATATTTGCGACAGAAACATTATCAGAAAGAACCTTTTAAAAGGCTTTATTCAATTGAATCATTAGACATGTCGACGTATATTGTCATAACCCGGAGCTGAAGGTGGTGGCGGGGTCTGAAAGAAAGTTTCCGGAATGGAAAAACCATCATCATCATCATCGTCAGGGAGATCGCCATCATTTAAAGCCACTTCGCAAACCACAAACTCCGCATGGGCACCAATATCATACTCCTCTCACAGGGCCAAAAGGGGATATAATTCCTGTAATCTTGGATCTATAGCCGCGGAAACAAACCGGTGAAGTATAGCACGAATGCAGGGAATGCAACAACAACCATATAATCCCAGAGCCACCAGGAACACTGTTACAGAGACCAGAATAGTATATAGCATTGACCTATACTTACCGAACGTTGTTTCCCACCAACGGGACACATCGGGGGTCCACTCCCCAGAGTGACCCTTCATCATTAAAAAAATTAATTAGCACCCGTTAAAGAGCATACGACATGAGAAAAAAAGTCTTAAATGGCATTATTATGTGAATTTGAATCATATTTTGAGACGATTCGACTATATAAAACAATTTAGCAAAGCGCAGATGACGAGAAATTAGTCTTTTGATCTGCTGATTAGCCACGCCTACCATTATAGGGCTTTAGCGTCCCCAACAGGTGGATGACGTCAGCGGTAGACCGGGCTCATCGGTTTTACTATTCAGCCCATTGAGGGGGAATTATTCAGAACGAGGAAAACGCGACGAAGAGAGCCGCAAAACGTCATTGTTTCAGTCTCTCTACTCCAATATTTTTACAGGATATTCTTTTTATCCAAGTATTTATCCCCAATAGCTAAATAAATGGCTTGAGAAGGACCAGTCAGCCCGTCGAGGCGGAACTATTCACAATGAGGAAAATGCGACGAAGAGAGCTGCAAAATGTCATTGTTTCTGTCTCTTTACTTCAATATTTTTACAAGATATTCTTTTTATCCAAGTATTTTCCCCAATTGCTAAATAAACGGCATGGTCATGACACAAATAACAGTCTTGTGCTAAATGGAATATGAAATAATAAAAATGCATTTATTCAAGACGACATGGCAAAATTACTCCATAATGGTCAAAACTGTCGACTTCACCTTTACTGTCGCACCTCCCGAACGATATTTTATGACACCTAAATGGGACATATGTCATTTCCCTTCCCCGGCTTCGGAGAATGTAAACAAACCAAAAGGAGTGACAGCTAGCCGACATGCTAACCCGAACCGAGTGATGTTTCAAAGTCTTCGAAGCGGAAAATCACACATAACTAGCCCGGATTATTTGACATGACGACTGGGTTGTCGATTGTCTCTGCCGATCGGCAAACCGCCCGGCAGAGAGCAATTTACAGTTCGTTCCCCGGAGAAGGGCGGCTGCAGTTGTTGTGCCGCTAACGTGCAGCTAATGTGTATGACGAGAGCTTTTTATATGCCTATCAATGATCAAACGTAAGTAGTCCTTTATTTAAAGAAAGTTTGTAGTGTTTACTTTGAAATCGCTGTATTCATATTTGACATAATACTAAACAAGATGTTTACTCACTTCCTCGTAAGTCCAATGGTCCCACTGTAGTTGGGCTTGTTTTGGCCAATATCCACGGTGAATGGGAACCTTTTGAAACTCCAAAAAGGCGCATACGCCTCTCCCTCATACAGAAGGATTTTTCTGCAGCCGATTGGCTGGCGTGATGCGAAAAATAAACGTATTAATCCGCAAAATCAGCTGAATCCTTCGTCCTCGTACACAGCAGTACACTGTATAGTGAAGAGGACGTCTTCTACCGTATACGTCACAGCGCTCTCCTCCTCAATGCAAGACCGAAGCCGGAAGTCACTCATTTTCATGTCGCGGGATTCAAAAAACTAAATAAATATAGCGATCGCTTCCACACACATCCAAGCGGTCCATATCATTCAGGAGCATAAAATACCGCGTGTATTATGAAATAAACATGCTTTTTCGTGTCACATGCACTTTAACGCGATAATTTTGACAGCCCTAGTAAAAACTTTCTACAACTATTGTGCGCCTTGATTTGCTGAATTTTATAAGATAATACTTTTTTCTTTTTCCCTCGTTTAAGTTATGAGAAGTCCATTCCTGACGTGCGATAGGCTGATTTATCCATTTATGACCTTGACAGCCAACATGTTCTCTGCATGAAGTTAATTAGTCATTACAGTCAGGCTTTAATAAAAAGATTGTTGACTGTTATGCTGTGACACCAGAAGCCATTATCTACGGCCCACCCACACACATGCACGCAGCCTATGCTTGTGTTTTCCCTTCTCTTTATTCCATTCCGCTAATTAGTCCTCCACCCTTCTATATGTCATTTTTCTGGAAACGATTACATGAGAAAATGAACAAATATTTCTCCTTCGCCTCTCAAATCATAAAAGTGTCCCCAAATCATGAGTTTATATATCACAGGTAGTGTTGCACCGTTACTGACAATAGTATCAATGAGTTAATAATTTAACCAAATGTACAAGACATCTTGCTGATCTAGATAAGTTTTAAAGTATACTTTACTCTGGCTGGGTCTCCAAAATATCTTTTCAAGTTTTGGATTTAAAAGCAAAGAGCAATTTTGTCCAAACCACCCGATAGCTGAAAGAACTTCCATTATCAACAATGTATTCTTGTCGTGTTTATAAGATTGCGTCATTACGCTTGATGGCCACCATTCTGAAAAACCATTTGGAAAACTTTGTGTTCATTTTTTTCTTTCTTTACTTTGACTGCTTTGTTCCTAAACGTAGGCAGAAGATAAATAAGCCTGGAGAGAATTGTTGTTTGAAATCATCAACTAGTAAACATGCATTTTGTTCTGATAGGCAAGTACTATAGCAAGGGAATTAAAAAGGCCAAAATGGACTACAGGAGGAAAATAGAGTCCCACTTCAACAGCAACAGGCTGTGGGAGGGGTTGAGGGGCCTGCAGGACATCACCAACTTCCCGGACTTGGACATCACACAAGATTGTCATCCATTGAATATGCCACGCCCGCCGGTGTCGTGCCAATGTAGTTACCCCAGTCAAAAATGGTATCCCCTGGGCAGAGCCATATGGAGGTAGATTTGTGTCTTTATTATTCAACCCCAAAAAATGTCACTTCAATTAAAAAAAAAAGCATTTGAATGCAAAAATGAATTTGAAACTCAAAAAACTCGCCCCCAAAAAATGCACGTCAAAGCTATTTTTCTTTGACTTTTTTTTTTTTTTTCAATTTTTAAGTTTTTTTGATTGAAGCAACTTTATTCATTGATGTAATGTTGATGTGTTTTTGGGCCACATTTTGGCTAGGACATTTGTGTCTATATTATTCAATGAAAAAATAAGTTGCTTAAAAAAATATATAGATTTAAAAAAAAGAAAATCACTTCAATCAAAAAAAAAAGAAAAATTTCAATTGAAAAAATATTTGAGAATGAAAAATTGGCATTTGAACACTTCATTTTTCATTGAAAAAGTTTTCTTTGATTGAAGCAATCCTTTTTGTGTTTGGGCCATGTTAGGATTGGGACATTTGTGTCCAAATCATTAAATCCCCCCAAAAAGTTGCTTCAATCACACAAAATAAAATTTAAAAAAATTCGGTCAAAGAAAAAAATCCTTTTTTAAAATATTTAAAAAAAAAAAAAAAAAAAAATGTTTTAATTAAATGCAAAACAAATGACCATCTAAGGTGCGCGAAAAATAATTTTGACCCATTATAAAAATATTTTTTTGTTCATTTCATTCATTTTTGTTGCAGTTTTATTGCTTTTCAACTTTTATATATAAAGGAAAGTCAATTATATGCAATGACACTTTTCGGACACCCAGGCCCCCCCCTGGCCCCCCCATAAAATCCGGTTATGCATGTGAGGCATGTCTTAAGGCCGAGTTATGCTTCTGCGGCAGACCTGCGCCGTCAAAGCAGACTTTATGACCCTCCGCTGTAGCCTTTCGTGTTCCTCCACAATTTTCTGACTTTTACGGCGTCAACGCATAGTGATGTGGTGTAAATGGACTGTGATTGGTCCATTCAGAATGTTGTTTCCGGTTCAGCGCATAATCACCGCCATTGTCAAACATTATTTTGCTAGGTGCAAAAATGGACCAAGAACGATTGCGGAAGCTGTATTTTGTAGTCCATTGCATAGCTTCCTCCTTCTCCTTGCAAGCTTTTCAACTAAATTGAGAGCCTTCTCTCCTTATTTTGGGTAATATTATGAATGTCTACCAAAGGATTCATATTTGAACTTGACAGTATCAACGAAAAGCAAGTACGACAACTTCTACAATATCTCGTCATGAAGCATAAAGCAAAGGTTTGGTGTCAAAGGAGTTGTTTTGATGTTTAATTTTCAACAACAGACATTTCACACTCGATACATCATCACTTATTGAGAGTGCCTCGGTGCGTTTATGATAACGTTAACATCAAGGCTTCCAACGCAGTTTGGGAAGTGCCATAGCCGCCAGAAATCTGCTATGGCTTCCCAATGGCTGGTTGTTGGACACGGCAAACAAATAGGGCTGGATTGCTTTGCAGACCTCGGACAAAACGCTGGACGTAGTGCTCGACGCCAGTTTGAAGCTAGCCGCCACAGCTTGCCGGTTTCCACCCGAGGCTAGAAGTCTCTGTGTGGCAGCAAAAGTCGAACAAACAGCCTCGAAACAGTCTTCTGCCTCGCCTGCGCCTCAACATTTGTATGCTTTATTCAATGTTGATGAGCTGAAGATCCACATTCCATTTTGCATTGTTTATTGTTTTTTCTCTGTTAAACTAGACTAGAGGAAGTCAACAAGCATGCCCCAGAACCCTACAAACATAACGCCATAACCCTCTAGTGGCTTGGCGGTGAATTACAGAGCAACGCGTTCTCTCACCGCAGAACTATCGAATGCTCATTGACGCCGTCGTCACTTCACCGTCACCGCAACGCAGGAGCATAACTCAGGCTTTACAGTTAGTGAACCCCAGGAAAGCTGCTGGACTGGACAGAGTACCAGGGAAAGTACTCAGAGCATGTGAAGACCAGCTGTCCCACATCTTCTGCAGGATCTTCAACCTCTCCCTGTCCCAAGCAGTCATCCCAACCTGCCTGAAATCCGCTACCATCATCCCGGTTCCCAGAAAGACACCAGTATCTGGCCCAAATGACTACCGCTCCGTTGCCCACACCCCAATAATTATGAAGTGCTTCAAGAGGCTGGTTCTCCGGCACATCAAGGACAGTCCCCTCCCCACACTCAACCCTCACCAGTTCGCATACCGGGTGAACAGATCCACAGGGGACGCGATCAGCTCTGCACGCTGTGCTGAGCATCCTATGCCAGGATGCTCTTTGTGGATTATAGTTCTGGATTTAACACCATCATCCTGGACATTCTCATTATAAAGCTGGACATCCTGGGCATCCCCTCCTCCATCATATACTCCTGGATCAAGGACTTCTTGTCCAACAGACCCCAGACTGTGAGACTTGGCCCCCACCATTCTTCCACCCGCACAGTGAGCACCAGCTCACCACAGGGCTGCGTACTGAGCCCCCTCCTGTACTGCCTCTACACCTACGACTGCAGTCCAATCCACAGGAGCAACACCATCGTCAAGTTTGCTGATGACACCACAGGAAGATGAGGCACCCTACAGAGAGGAAGTCCACAAACTCTCAGTCTGGTGCTCAGACAACAACCTGGCCCTGAACACCCCCAAAACCAAAGAGGTCATCATGGACTTCAGGAGGAACAGCACCGACCCGCCGCCCTTGTACATCAGTGGCAAGTGTATGGAGGCGGTCCACACCTTCAGGTTCCTGGGAGTCCAGATCTCAGATAACCCCTCATGGACAGCAAACATAACAGCTCTCAAAAAGAAAGCTCAGCAGCGTCTACACTTCCTGTGAGTCCACAGGAAGAACGAGCTGCTGCTGGCCTTCTACCACTCATCCATTGAGAGCCGGCTAACATACTGCATTATCTCCTGGTACGGGAGCTGCACTTCCGCAGACAAGGAGAGGCTTCAGAGGACAGTCAAGGCAGCGCAGATGGACATCTACTCCTCTCGGTGTCTCAGCAGAGCTCTAAACATCCTCAAGGAGAGCTCACATCCTGGTTTCCAGCTGTTTGATCTGCTCCCACCTGGGAGACACTATAGGTGTTTAAAAGCAAGAACAAACAGATTGAGGAACAGTTTCTTTGCAACAGCCATATGTAACACCACATCACCCAAGGTCCAATATTCATTTACATGCAATATACTACGTGCAATACTTACTATGTGCAATATCCAGTGCCTCACTGTCAACTGCTGCTACTTAACTTCTATTCACACATATTCTATGTGCAATACTTATTTGCGTGCAATATTAATGTGCAATATTCAGTGCCTTCTCTATCAACTGCTGCTTCTTCAGTTGCACATCACATCACCCAAGGTCCAATATTCCTTTACATGCAATATACTATGTGCAATATTTACTATGTGCAATATCCAATGCCTCACTGTCAACTGCTGCTACTTAACTTCTATTCACACATATTCTATGTGCAATACTTATTTACGTGCAATCACCCAAGGTCCAATATTCATTTACATGCAATATACTACGTGCAATACTTACTATGTGCAATATCCAATGCCTCACTGTCAACTGCTGCTACTTAACTTCTATTGACACATATTCTATGTGCAATACTTATTTACGTGCAATATTAATGTGCAATATTCAGTGCCTTCACTATCAAGTGCTGCTACTTCACTTCAATTATTTGCACTACCTGAACATAGGACTACCTCATACACATTTTATATTTATTTAGATTTCATACTTTCATTCTTGCAAGTCACTTTGGAATTTCTACTTGTCCTGCACTGTAAAGGGCTCCACAATTTCATTGTACAACTGTATAATGACAATAAAGGACTATTCTATTCCATTCTAGTCTTGTTGTGTATGTACTTAATAATTCAATGCTTACCTCTCATGATTGCAGAAAGTATTGATAGCAATACTTTTTAATCTGCCTGATACATTCACTGTGCCGATATACACACCTGTTTGTTGATTGAACTTTAAACGTTGATGTTATTTGTGAAGAAAAATACAATTTTGACTCATACTGGACGGACTCAAATGTCACACAATTAGCCTCCACAATGTCAGGGCAATCCCTAGAGCAAAACACAAGAATGCCAGGCAGTTGTAAGGATGTCTCCGATCAGATCACATGATTGTAAATTGCGCCCGATGAAGTCATTTTCAGAGTATCGGAATTGAGAAAAAAAAAAGTTTCAAAATGACTTTATACAGTGGATTAAGTTGCATTATTACATATAGTGCCGCATGATATTAAGATATATATTGCCAAATCGATATAAAAATTTCTATCGCCCTAAATAGAACTGTTTCCCCAATACACATTTTGACCAGCTGATGGCGCCCAATTTGCACTGACTTGCTACAACGACGAAATTCCGTATGCCATAGAAGTACAGTGATACCTCAAAATACGAAATGAAATTTGTTCCGGAGTGGCTTTCGTATCATGATTTCTTCGTTCCAAGCTCTACTAAAACACCACATTAAATTTGCTGTCATGTCCTCTGAGCACCACCTAGTGGCGCCTAAGTGTAAGTAGTTTTTTTTTAAGGCTTATTCTACAGATGTTATCACATGACCACTCGAGCTCACAGCAAACACGGAGTGCTAAAAGATGGGCTGACTTCAGCAGACATTTCTTGCTTTTTCATCTTGCTGTTTGCCCCTTGTAAGTTATATTCTTCTTTTGTTTCGTATACACAAGTATTATTGTGTTAGCCGCCATAAAGGCCCTTGAAAGAAAAGCAAAACTGCGGCAAACTTGAGTTTGACATTGGTTCATTATGTCTAATTATGTTTCATTCTGATATCACATCAACAAAACGTAGATTATATTAGACACCGGTATCAGAGAAAATGATCCGCTACTTGTACAGCCATTATGACTGACAACAGTTGATACCAGCCTTGAGCAGTGCCTTGTTTACTCAGTTTACAATGGCGTGACGGGAACAGAGAAGATGAATAATAAAATCAGTTTTCTTTAACCTCACACCTTCCCATCCTTGACAGATTGTTGAAAATATCAGCCATGGAGCCTGGTAGAGGAGGCCCACTTGGAAAGCGCGTTATCCTTGTTGTCAAGGACAGCGCAGGTCATTACAGTGGGCAGCTTTTTAAAAGACATTTGAACCTGTTATAGGGCAAATGACTATTTTTGCTCATTGAGAAAAACTATGTACGATACTAGCAACGATTCTCTCTCTCATTCTATTTGTCTGTCAGTCTAACTGTTTCTTTGTCTGTTTGTCTCTCTGTTAGTCTATTGCTCTCTCTCTTTCTCTTTCCATCTCTGTCAGTCTGTCTATCGCTCTGTCTTAATCATACTATCCAACTATGTCTGTCTGCCTCTTTCTCTGTATGTCTGTTTCGCTTTTTCTGTCAGTCGAATTGTTTCTCTCTGTCTGTCTCTTCTTCTCTGTCAGTCTATCTGCCTCTTTTTATCTGTCAATATCTCTATCTGTCTATTTCTCTCTCGCTGTGTCAGTCTAACTGTTCCTCTCTGTCTGTCTCTCTCTTTGTCAGTTTATCGATCAATCTTCCTGTCTATCTCTCTGTCAGTCTATCGCTCTATCAGTCTGTCTGTCTCTGTATCTGTCTGTTTCTCTCTCTCTTTCTGTCAGTCTGTCTGTCTCTCTCTATTTCTCTGTCTATCTCGCTATATGTGTCAATTTCTCTCTCTCTGTGTCAGACTGTCAGTTTGTCTCTTTCCCTCTGTCAGTCTATCTATTGCACTGTCTCTATCTTACTGTCTGTTTTTCTCTCTCTCTGTCAGTCTACTGTCAGTCTATCGCTTTATCAGTCTCTCTCTGTATCTGTCTCTTTCTCACTCGTTCTGTCAGTCTAACTGTTTCTCTCTGTCTGTCTCTCTTCTTCTCTGTCAGTCTATCTGTCTCTCTCTTTCTCTGTCTATCTCTGTATATGTCTATTTCTCTCTGTCAGTCTGTCTCTTTCTCTCTGTCATTTTATCCATCTCTGTCAATCTATCGCGCTGTCTCTATCTTTCTGCCTGTCTGTTTTTCTGTCTCTCTCTCTGTAACTGTCTGTTTCTCCGTCTGTCTGTCTGTCTCTCTCTCTATCGGTATCTGTCTCTCTGTTAGTCTCTGTCTCTCTCTCTCTGTGACAGTCTGTCTCTTTCTGTCTAGCTCTCTGTAAATCTTATTTATCGCTCTGTCCTATCATTCTATCTGTCTGCATGTCTGTCTCTGTCTGTCTATCTTTCTGTATCTGTCTATGTCTCTCTCTCTCTGTCAGTCTATCTGTTTCTCTCTCTGTCAGTCTGTCTCACTATCTCTTAGCATGATAGAAACAGATAGACTGTCTGTATGTCTGTCTCTCTGTCTCTGTATGTCTAGCTTTCTGTATCTGTCTATGTCTCTCTCTCTGTCAGTCTGTCTCACTTTCTCTTAGTCTATCTGTCTCTATCTCTTGCTCTGGCTCTCTTATTATGTATGTCTGTCTGTCTGTCTGTCTGTCTCTCTATCGGTATCTGTCTCTCTGTTAGTCTCTGTCTCTCTCTCTCTGACAGTCTGTCTCTTTCTGTCTAGCTCTCTGTAAATCTTATTTATCGCTCTGTTTCTATCATTATATCTGTCTGTATGTCTGTCTCTGTCTATCTTTCTGTATCTGTCTATGTCTCTCTCTGTCATTCCATCTCACTTTCTCTCTCTGTCAGTCTGGCTCACTATCTCTTAGAATGATAGAAACAGATAGACTGTCTGTATGTCTGTCTCTCTGTCTCTGTATGTCTAGCGTTCTGTATCTGTCTATGTCTCTCTCTCTGTCAGTCTATGTTTATCTCTCTGTCAGTCTGTCTCACTTTCTCTCTCTTAGTCTATATAGCCACGTTTACATGCTGACTTTTATTCATACCGATTCAAATCATTCCGAATGGAAATTTTACATCAGCTGTTTACATGTCACTTCATCTATTCCGATCCAGCGTTTACATGTGTCTGCCTTTATTCCGAAAGGACGTTTGACAACTGCCGTCTGACATGCGCAGATTAATCAAAACAAAGTGTCACATTGCAAAACATGGAGATCGATCGTCAGATCAGCTGCCGTTTTAACTTTTCCAGTGGAAACAAAACTTCAGAATGATATGCCGTTCATTTAAAAAGTTGTGTGGGTGCGCTGTGCGTGTGCTTGGAAGCCATGTTGCAAGTGACGTTACTTACGTCACCAAGTGACGTCACCACGTCAGTATGAAGCATGTGCAGAAAGAACGCAACCAGACACCATTCAGCTTCCCTGTTTACATGATACAATTTTACTTCTAATCGGTTTGGGAAAAGGAATATTCCACCCCTGTGAATCGGAATGAAATTCCATTCGGTTTGGGCCTGTTCATTCCGAATGAGGTGTTTATATGGAACACATTTATTTGGTTTGAACAAATATTCCGATTGTAATTGGAATATTTGGCTCCATGTAAACGTGGCATCTGTCTCTCGCTCTCTATCTCTTGCTCTGGCTCTCTTATTATGTCTGTCTGTCTGTCTGTGTGTGTCTGTCTTTCTCTGTACCTGCCTGTTTCTCTCTTTGTCTTTCTGTTTATCTTTCTGTCAGTCTATTTATCGCTCTATCTCCATCATTTTGTCTGTCTCTCTCTCTCTGTCAGTCTACTGTCAGTCTATCGCTTTATCAGTCTCTCTGTATCTGTCTGTTTCTCACTCGTTCTGTCAGTCTGTTTTTCTCTGTCTGTCTCTCTTCTTCTCTGTCAGTCTATCTGTCTCTTTCTCTGTCTATCTCTCTGTATATGTCAATTTCTTCTCTGTCAGTCTGTTTCTTTCTCCCTCTCTCTCTCTCTCTCTGTGTCTTTCTCTGTCAGTCTATCTATCTTTCTATCTCTTCGTCAGTCCGTCTATCATTCTGTCTCTATCATTCTATCTGTCTGTCTCTCTCTTTGTCTGTTTCTCTCTCTCTGTCTATCTCCGTATCTGTCTATTTCTCTCTCTCTCTCTCTCTCTCTCTCTCTCTCTGCCTAACTGTTTCTGTCTCTCTTCCTCTCTGTCAATCTATCTATTGCTCTGTCTCTATCATTCTGTCTGTCTGTTCGTCCGTCCCGATTTACCTACTTACCCTAACCTACCCTAATTCTACATCGTTTGGAGAAATACTCAGGTATTTTATTTTGTATTCGCATTTAACGCTCTTTTGAAAATGCAATCCTGTAATGTTCCTAATTCGATTACTTGATTATTCAAACTAACTAGTAGATAGATTAATCGACTAATAAAATAATCAATAGTTGCAGCCCTACACTCATACCAAGGGACAATTTGGAGTGTTCAGCCAGCCTATACCACACGTTTTTGGGATGTGGGAGTAAACCTGGAGAAAACCCACGCAGGCATGGGGAGAACGATTGTTCCTTCGCCCCTTCCAGTCAAAATGGATTGGACGTCTAGTGCTGTCATTGGCAGCCAATGAGTCATATAAAAGCGACTTTTTTCAGAACGAGTTCCAGCATGTCTTTTTTTATCCAGAGGCAGTGCGAGTCGTGACCGTCGCTGGCGTCACTCTGGTGCATGAGTAATACAAACAGAAGAGCATCATATGGTGTTGAATTTCCTGAGCCTGCTCGGACGCACAAACTGCACACAAGTCTTCTATGGTTGAGTATAGTCAAAAAGTTCATTTTGATTTTACTGCATTGGAGTACATAAAAAAGGCCTAACAAGGCCACTTCTGTCTGATGATTTTGGGGCAGTGGTTCTTAACTGGGGTTCGATCGAATCATGAAGGTTAAAGAAGGCAAAGCCCTATTTTGTACGCTGACTAAATCTAAATTCCGAAAGGTTTGGTGCATGTACTGTACCTGTGAAACTCATGGGGTTCGGTACCTTTAGCAAGGTTAAGAACCACTGTTTTGGGGCTTCGGAAAGAAATCAGTCAAAGGGTGTGGGCTGAAAAAAGCGGACAGAAAAAAAAACTGTATTATACAACCACAGGCGGATCTACTATTCAGGCGAAGTAGCCGATCGCCTTAGGCCCCCAACCAGTAGGGGGCCCCCCAACCAGCTGCCCTTGCCCCAACAAGCAAGGTCTTGGGCCACCGGAGCCAGCAGCACCCCCAACTATTCGTCATGTATAATTATGTCAGCATACCAAACAAACAAATAACAAAAACAAAAAAGAAAGCCATTTGAATGCTGCATTTATGTTATCTCCCCCACACACACACGCACTGCAATGGACTGTTCCACGATGACGGACTGAGTATCAGTCGCTTAGCTTCATTTAGCGCCGTTTAGCTTCGCTTAGTTCCGTTTAGCATCGCTTAGCTCAGTACTTCTCAAATAGTGGGGCGCGCCCCCCTGGGGGGGCGCAGAGCGATGCCAGGGGGGGCGCATGTGACCTCGGGGAACATGCTTTTTTTTTTTTTTTCCTTTTTTTGCCGTACTGGAATAAAGTGTACTTGCACATCCACTCAGTGGGTGGCAGTGGCGCTCTCATTTTCAGAGTGCGCGCAGTATTTTTGAACTAAGGAAGAGCACTCAGCACACACAGAAAACAGATATGAAGAGCAGTGTGCCGCCGCCGTTTTTGAAAGCCGTTTTCCGACCGGACTCACTCACGCAGCGACCCACTTTATTGTCCAGTTCTCACGTTGCCGCCCGAGAAGTGCCATTTTCGGCTTGGGATCGTCACGACGACCGCCCTCACCTACGGTTCTACCTCGGCCGCCGAGAATGCGCTTTTTTGGTGCCGTTTGCCTTTTAGCTTTGACTTTTAATACAGTGGGTAATGAGGAAAGACCACTGTTTACTGTGTCTAAAAATAATTATAGTGGACAGCCAGAAGCCAAATCAATTAAGACGCCACTTAAAGACATTAGACCCCAATCTCATTGATAAGCCGCTGGATTGTTTTTCAGTGAAAACGTGCCGAATATTGCCAACAATCGTCCTGCTTTGTCAGTGTTATATCAGTAAACCAGTGAGTATTGTTAGCATGCTCATTGCAAAATCACTCCACACCACAAGGAAGTAAATACTGTGAGCAGCAAAAATAAAAACTGTCTTTCTGTCCAAGGACAATCTTTTTTTCTTTTATTCAGTTTTGTTTTTTCGGTCAAATTTTTTTGGCATATTGTCCTCATGAGTGAATGTTTCTAATCAATTTTAATTTATTATTTACTGATTTTATTACAGTTGATTTTTCTGTATCAAATGGTCAAAAATGTACCTTGAGTGTATTCTTTACAGTTTGGATGTGACTTTTTTTAAAAATTTTTTTAATTCAGGCAAATTGATGAGCGTCAAGTCTTCTCTGTTACAAACAAAACAATGCTAATAAAGTTATACTTTATTATAAGTTATCTATGTTACTTTTTTTCTTTATTAGAAAAAAAGGACAATGTTAGGCAGATGTGTATTTATAATAGTAATTTTATAGACAAATGATACTATTTACAGTGGCGGGGCGCGAAACATTTACGTCTTCCTTGGGGGGGCGTAACAGAAAATAATTGAGAAGCACTGGCTTAGCTCCACTTAGCTGTTTGTTAGCCTCACTTAGCTCTCCAGCGTTTTTCATGCCACTAAGCTCGGTATTTTTACAGCATACCTGCTACTTTTCATGTCGGCTATCGTTTATTTCGAACACATGAGCGAACGTGCTCTCCATGAGAGCCAAAGTGCAGTGAGCAAGGGAGAAGTTGAGAACAGGCCGCTAATGCCTCTTTTAACTTTCTTCTTCTTCACACCGAACATAAAATACACGACAGCACACCCTGTGACGAAACAATGCAGTGCAGTTCCAATCAGTCATGCAATAACACTCAACAGCTGGTTAACAGCATATGCTAACGAAAAAAAAAAATCTATTAGTGACACCACAAGCAATGACGAAGAATGTTTTTTTACGGAGTGCAAAGCTTTCGGTTAGCGGTTTAGCGAACGTACCTCCGGTGAACATTTCAGAATAAAAGCATGTCATGTTCGTCATATAAATAACGATTTCTGGAGTTAATCCCACATACCTCAGAATTAATATTAAAATATGTAGAGTAGAGCTGAAACGAATACTCGAGTAACTCGAGTTTAAAAACTCATCCGAGTAATTTTATTCACCTTGCGGAATCATTTAATTTTGCCAGCTCTAAGCATCATGTTTTGCCCGGACTACTTTTAATGCGGGACAACGCGCTGATGTCACGTGCGTAGAGGAAGAAGCAATAAAAAAATATAAAAAACCTTTCTGCAGTTAACAGCCGCTCCAAACTACGTTGCTAAAAACTAGCCCGCATGATGTTACGGTGGTAACAGGTAGCATCTGATGCGTCTCATAGATATCACATGTATGTTGAACTAGATGCGAAATGACAGAGTCAATGGTGTTAGTAAACAGCCGCCATCTTAAAGCAGTACAATTCTCAGCGCTAATAAATAAGATTAAGTTACTATCACTTGCTCACGTAATGTTAGCCCTCCGGAGGGCTAGGTTTCTATTAAGACCACTGTTGATGCGTGGCTAACGAGTCTTACATACAGGCTTTATTTAATCTGTGACAACATAGTGCTGTAGAGTGATGAGGGTGTAAAATGAAAATATGATCAAGCTAACTGTCAATTTTAGCTCAGTAGTCATTGCTGGATAAAACACCAGGTAGCACTGGTCCCTAATGTGCTCCAACACAGCAGGTATCATACTGTAACGTTGACAAAGAGTCACCCGCTTCGTTAGGTTGCAATTATTTCTTTTTTGCGAACTTGTGGAACGACAACAACAACAGGAAGGCACGTCTCTCGCTCTCCCGCACCTCCCTCAGCCCCGCACGTCAGTGCATTCAGGAACGCATGCAAATATCACCGCCATATTTCTAAAAGTACTGTCGTAGCTAAAGCCTTTAGCCACCAAGCCCCTGTTTTACGGAATCAGCTTCCAGCCAATATTAAAGAAGCCGAGACAGTCTGCACATTTAAGATTAGATTGAAAACGTTCCTATTAGGGCTGTCAAAATTATCGCGTTAACGCGCGGTAATTAATTTTTTTAATTAATCACGTTAAAATATTTGAAGCAATTAACGCACATGTCCCGCTCAGAAACTATTCTGCCTTTTGTTAAGTTTTACAGCAAGGCTTTTTATGCTGTCCAACAGCGAACTCTTGTGGCCGCTTTGCGACATGGTTTATTGTTTTCTTACCAGTTCATTATGGCTGCACGACGTCTCGGGCTGATAATGTTGTGCTTATATTATCCTTGGACAAGATTTGTCCGTAAGTATGGTTGTTGTAAAGAATGTACATATTATGTTAGTAAGCGAAATGTTCTATTTTTTGTATGAGACGCTTTTTGTTTATGTTTAGTGAACCTGTATAGTGTGCTAAGCTAACGTTGTTGCTAATGCAATGTTTGTGTACTTTTATTTTGTAGTTTTACGACGGTCTAAAGAGGACAATGGTTTGAGGCCATTTTATTAATAAATCAGATGAAAAAGGAAGAAGAATTATTAAGGCGTCATTCACTAGCTGTCTAGCTTTGGAAAAAATAGACGCTTCGGAGTGAGGACAGCATAGACCGATTTAAATGACAGTAGAGTGAAATGCCCACTACAGTCCTTATGTACCGTATGTTGAATGTATATATCCATCTTGTGTCTTATCTTTCCATTCCAACAATTTATTTTACAGTATATATAATTTACAGAAAAATATGGCATATTTTATAGATGGTTTGAATTGCGATTAATTGCGATTAATTACAATTAATTAATTTTTAAGCTGTAATTAACTCGATTAAAAATTTTAATCGTTTGACAGCCCTAGTTCCTATTCAACAAAGCTTATGGTCATGCTAGTTGAAGTCGGAGTAGACTCAAAGTTTAGTCTAAGCTGCACTAGAAGCTATAAAGCTGGGGGAAGTACAGCCACTGAGTTCTACCTCCTTTTTCTCACTCTACCTACCACTTATCTTACTTTATTTCTATTTTCCAATGTTAATATCTAGTTGTCTAGTCTCTTCATCACTAGTCACCCGGTGTCCCCTTTCCCCCCCTCCCCTCTGGGGAGCGGCTATTTTTCAGCTGCAGCCTCCTGACTTTCCGGACCCAACGCTGGATGGACGTCCTCGTTGCTACCCCCATCTCATCTGGCTAGATGGACCTCTTCTTGTTCCTTTACTCCACTGCATCTTTACGGACCGTAACTTAACCTGCTAATTCCTATTAGCGGTCCTGGGGCTTCCTGTCTATCCGTCCTGGGAGTGGATCTCTCCTGACTGTGGTACTCCCCAAGGTTTCTCAGTTTTCTCCCGAAGACTCTGGAGTTTTTGGAGTTTTTCCTTGCCGACATGGAGGGTCTAAGGATGGGGGAAACCCAGGACTTGAATTCATTTATTCATCTTTGTTGCTTCATTTGCTGTTTCTGATTGTGTTTCATATTGCCTCTGCAAAGCCCTTTGAGACAATGTTGTTGTGATCTAGGGCTATACAAATAAAATTGAATTGAATATTATAACCTGATATGTTACAATACATTTATTTTGAACACTGCAAAAACTCAAAATCCTATCAGGACTTACAGTTTAGACTAGGGCTGTCAAAATTATCGCGTTAACGGGCGGTAATTAATTTTAAAAATTAATCACGTTAAAATATTTGACAAAATTAACGCACACGCCCCGCTCAAACATTAAAATGACAACACAGTGAAATGTGTACTTGTTGTGTTTTTCGGAGTTTTGTCGCCCTCTGCTGGCGCTTGGGTGCGACTGATTTTATAGGCTTCAGCACTCATGACCATTGTGCAAGTAATTATTGGCATCAACAGTGGTGGGCTACTAGTTTATTTTTTGATTGAAAATTTTACACATTTTATTAAAACGAAAACATTAAGAGGGATTTTAATATTAAATTTCTATAACTTGTACTAACTTTTATCTTTTAAGAACTACAAGTCTTTCCATCCATGGATCGCTTTAACAGAATGTTAATGATGGTAATGCCATCTTGTTGATTTATTGTTATAATAAACAAATACAGTACTTATGTACCATATGTTAAATGTATATATCCATCTTGTGTCTCATTTTTCCATTCCGACAATAATTTACAGAAAAATATGGCATATTTTATAGATGGTTTGAATTGCGATTAATTACGATTAATTAATTTTAAGCTGTAATTAACTTGATTTAAAAAATTTAATCGTTTGACACCCCTAGTTTAGACTAACTTAAAACTAAACTAGAATTTAAAAATGGCTTGACACAAATGGAAATTCAATTGAAACACATGGGAAAAACACTTAACTTTTAAGTGATGTGTGTTATCAAGTGTAATGGCATTTTTAGGTGAGCAATATATATATATATATATATATATATATATATATATATATACATATTTTTTTATAAGATCTAAAAGTTTTTGGAGTGAAAGCAGTGAATTGGTCTTTTTTTTTTTATTCTAGTCACATCTGAGAGGCAATTGTTGGCTGTTTTCAACAATGTACATCGAAAATAAAGACATTGATTGACTGAAAATGGTTCAATATTAGATGAAATGTCTTGTTTTCTCATGTATATTTATAATTGCTTTTTACCTAAAAAATATATGTTTTATCCGATTACTCGATGAATCGATAGGATTTTCAGTCGATTACTCAAATATTCGATAGCTGCAGCCCTAATGTAGAGTAAATACTACAGAATACAGATTGTACACTAAGAATAGCTTTCAAAAAACACTATGACAGATTGGCAATGAATAATTGTTATAACTATTATACTACTATTATATGTAGTAGTATACTATAATAATAATGCTAGATTTTTTATGTTTTATAATTGTTTTGAATAATGTTGGAAAGGCAAAGTCAGTGTTCTGAATCTGTTTACTTTCCATTCTTTTGCACTAGTAAATGCTATCAGCATTTAACCTCATTGTTTATTTGTGAGTAGTTATTGTTATTTACATGATCATTTGTACTTTAATAAAGAATTTAAGTGTTCCAAAATAGTTTTGTGAATTAATAAGCGTCAATAAAAATTTCATTGCTAAATTAGTTTTAAAAAAAAGAAAATTATTAGATTAGTCGATTAATCGTAAAACTAGTCGGCTGACTAATCAGGAGAAAATTTGTCGTTTAGGACAGCCCTAGTGTACCGGAACATATTTCCTCCACACCCTTCTCATCTTTTTAACCCCTGACCCATGAAGAGGGCCCCTGGATATGTTCGCCTTAGGCCCCAAAATTGCCAAAGTCCGCCACTGTATACAACAAGATATAATCTAATGAAGCTATTTCTAACGATTGGGTGTGATATCGTTAACCAAATGTATAATCGTATTTTCCGGGCGGGAAATGCAGCAGATATAATAAACTTATAACGTATACAACTGTTGGAAACTGGGTGTGTGAATCCGCTGCCTTTAACAAAGGAAAAAAGATTGTCATAATAGCCTCGATTTGGGAAGCTACACCCCTCAAATTTGAATCAAGTCTTTTCGAGCCTTCATTTACTGCCAGTTGACAGCATTTTCTCCAGGTTGATGCATGTCGCAGCCTTTTACACCATGAAACTTGACTTGATATTAACATGCTAAAGTAGTTTCAACATGTCCTCCATCGAGCAGGTTAGAGCGAAAATAATGGGAAAGGACTCGTAATAGCAGGCAGCTGTTGGCGTCTGGTCTCCCAGCAAGAGCTCGCCACTTCAATCTCTATTGGCAGAGGCAGAAGAATGAACAATTCCACAAAAGAGCCATTCCGCCGAGAAGACAATGGAGTCCTTTTTTTGCACTCCTATTGAACGGAAGAATATTTGATGACAGAAAATGCTAACGCATCCACACACAGTCGCCGCACACTGTTGACCTATTTTTTACAGGCTGAAGGCCTGTCAAGGTGACACTTGGGTTGTTGTTGTTCTTGTGTATACTAATTTCGAGGCCTACTCCTCTTTCATTCTTAAAGCGATCGTCTTGAAACTTGGTAGCTATGTAGCATGGGCTGGTATCTATCAATGCTCGGTGGCTGATTTTCCATTTTTACTATCGGGGCTGATTAATTTGCTGCACAATTATTGTTAGGAGCAGTGTTGTTTTTAGGAGAAGACTTCAATTCATGATTGCTTTACTTGTATTGAATGCATAATTCGCTTTCTCAAAACTCACATTACACAAATGTTTTTTAATTGACCGCATAGTTTTTGAAGTACTGCCTTAGCAACACCTAAGCAACGAGGGATGCGCTTCGCTACCTGAGGACGTCAATTCCCTAAGACCTCGCCAGCGCTGCAATACGAAAGTATAGCACTACGCTATCCTCGCCATATATTGCAAATATTTTCTCGGGGTTTCACTCGCGTGATCTCGAACCTTCTGGAATTTCTTACATTTCTTCACAAAATCACCATCAAAAGTGATCTGCGATCAAAATCACACGGATGAAAAAAAGTCTGCTTGAAATAAAACCACCCAAACATTTATACGTTTTCATATTTTATTGAGGATAGCATGCAAACAATGGAAGAAAGGGGAAAAATAAGTAAGTGAACCCTCTGCCCAAGGAGACTTAAAGAAACCAGTTTTCACCAAACATTTTAAGTCAGGTGTGTGCCCACTCACTTATGAGTGGTTAAAAACTGCCCAGCCCACTATAAAACACACATCTGGTAAGAAATGTCTTGATGTGAAGCATTGTCTGATGTGCATCATGGCTCTGTCACAGGAGCTGTCTGAAGACCTTCAATCAATGGATTGTTGATTTGTATAAAGCTGGGAAAGGATACAAAACCATCTCTAAAAGTCTGGATTTTCATCAATCGACAGTCAGAGAAGTTGTCTACAAATGGAGAGAGTTTGGGACTGTTGCTTCTCTCCCAAGGAGTGGCCGTCCTCCAAAGATGACGCCAAAAGTTCAGTGCAGAATACTCAGGAGGTAACAAAAATAACCCTAGAGAGTCTTCTAAAGACTTACAGAAATCATTGGCACAGTCTAATATCTCTGTGCACACATCAACTATATAAAAAAAAAACAACTATGACCTAGAATGGTGTTCATGGGAGGACTCCACGGAGGAAGCCACTGCTGTCTAAAAAAAAAAAACATTGTTGCTCGCTTGGACACTCCACAGAAGTTTTGGCAAAATATTGTGTGGACTGATGAAACCAGAGTTGAATTGTTTGGGAGTAACACACAATGTCATGTGTGGAGGAAAAATGGATCAGCTCACCAACATCAACATCTCATCCCCACCGTGAAGCAGGGTGGAGGGAGCATCATGATTTGGGACTGTTTTGCTGCCTCGAGGCCTGGACAACTTGCATTAATGGAAGAATCAATTCAAAGGTTTATCAGGATGTTTTGCAGGAAAACCTGAGGCCATCAATCAACTTCTGAATGGTTTCAGAAGAATAAAATACACATTCTGGGGTGGCCAAGTCAACCTCCAGACTTGAACCACATTGAGAGGCTGTGACATGACCTAAAGACAGATATTCATGCCAGGAATCTGACTGAACTACAGCAGTTTTGTGGAGAAGAATGGGCCAAGATTAGTCCTGATCATTGTGTCAGACTCATTTGCAGCTAAAGGAAGTGTCTGGTTGAAGTTATTGCAGCCAAGGGGGGGCACAAAACATTAAATGTGATGGTTCACTTACTTATTTTGCCCCCTTCTGTCATTGTTTGCATACTATCCTCATTAAAATGTGAAAACCTATAAATGTTTGGGTTGTTTTAGTTGAAGCAGACACTGTTTTTTCATCTGTGTGATTTTGAGAAAGATCAGATCACATTTGATGGTCATTTTATGCAGAAATGTGAGAAATTCCAAAAGGTTCAGATACTTTTTCATTCCACTGTAAGTCATTGGCTGCCATTAGCGGCAATAGATTTAACAAAAAAAAAAAAAAAAAAAATAGGAATACAAAACTCTATACAAATCTTGTTAGGAAAAAATACTCAAAAATAAACTGAAAACATTGCTGAAAATGAGAAAATAATGAAACAAAAAAAATATATAAAGATTTTAAAAGCGACATGAAAACAATTCATTCAAAAAATAAAAAGGAAGAATTTATTTTGCATAACTTCCTCTTATATATATATATATATATATATATATATATATATTTTTTTTTAATAAGATCTAAAGGTTTTTTGAGTGAAAGCAGTGAAATAGTCTTTTTTTTTTTAATTCTAGTTACATCTGAGATGCAATTGTTGGCTGTTTTCAACAATATAGTACATCGAAAATAGATCAGATCACATTTGATGGTGATTTAATGCAGAAATGTGAGAAATTCCAAAAGGTTCAGATACTTTTTCATACCACTGTAGTCAGGGGTGAAAGTGGCTAGAATTTCATGCCGGAACTCCCTGACATGAAGTTCGCCACGGAGCCAGACATTTGAATTATTTATTTATTTTAGGGCTGTCAAACGATTACAATTTTTAATCGAGCTAATTACAGCTTAAAAATGAATTAATCGTAATTAATCGCAATTCAAACCATCTATAAAATATGCCATATTTTTCTGTAAATTATTGTTGGAATGGAAAGATAAGACACAAGATGGATATATACATTCAACATATGGTACATAAGGACTGTATTTGTTTATTATAACAATAAATCAACAAGATGACAATAACATTATTAACATTCTGTTAAAGCGATCCATGGATAGAAAGACTTGTAGTTCTTAAAAGAAAAATGTTAGTACAATTTATAGAAATTTTATATTAACACCCCTCTTAATGTTTTCGTTTTAATGAAATTTGTAAAATTTTGATTCAAAAAATAAACTAGCAGCCCGCCATTGTTGATGTCAATAATTACTTACACAATGCTCATGGGTGCTGAAGCCTATCAAATCAGTCGCACCCAAGCGCCAGCAGAGGGCGGCAAAACTCCATAAAACACAACTAACAAGTGAGCGTTTCACTGTACCGTCATTTGAATCTGTCTGAGCGGGGAATCTGCGTTAATTGGGTCAAATATTTTAACGTGATTAATTTAAAAAATTAATTAACGCCCGTTAACGTGATAATTTTGACAGCCCTAATTTATTTATTTTCATTTGTGTGTGTGTGTGTGGGGGGGGGGGGTGCAAACCTTCTCAAACTACTGAAATGCAAAGATATTTCTATAACACAAACAAAAACTGATTTTCATTCAAAATTGTATTTTTTCAATGATTTGCAAAATAAAAGGTAAGAAAAACATCTCCTAATTTTTATTTTTCCTCATTTCCTCAGGTACTAAATGCCAATTCTCAGTTTTAACAAATTAAGAACATAGGATGTATATTAAAATTGAAGTTAATGTAAACATTTCCTTTTGCTTTCTTTTCTTTTTTTTTTTTATAATAAAGTTGTTGTTTTTTATAATAAAGATATAAGTAACATACATTCAGAAAAATAAGTACAAATGACTTATATTATGCAGAATGAAGGAATATATTTTGAAGAGTGCACAAACATTGACTTTTTGAAATCGTAAGGAAATGAATAAGTAGCCTAACATAAATGAACAAATATAAATCCAAAGTGCACATTGACACTAAGAAATAAGCCTCTTCAACTCTTATCTTGGTCTTAAAGATTTGATCCATTTTCTGTTGCATTGCCGTTTTTTTGTCGCATCAATTCAACATTTTTTTTTTTTTTTTGCTGTTCCAGAAAACATGCACATTTGAACCAATCAGAGCTAACTATCTCTGCTGATCACATGTCAGTATGTCAGCCAATTAAACGGATAAATGAGTCCAGCCGTTTTGCTTTGCATTCGCACATTGACGTGACCCATCATCGTCAGACTCAGAAAGCTGCAGCAGATGGGGAAACCTCCATGCTGTCCGTGGAAAAAGATAAAATAATAAATATCGGTGGAAACGGATTACGCTACACAAGCATTTTATTATGCTTGTTGTAAACATTTGTGTATGTAAATCTGATGTTGGTAGAATGTTTTCTTCTTGGAGATGAAATGCATGTTTAGTAGCTTAGCTTTTTTTTTTTTATATATTTGCAGTCATATTTTTTTAATCAAAGCACCGTGTACCGGAACAGCATTCCGGCCCTGAATCTTATACTGGAACTGCGTTCCTGACCGTTCTGGCCGATTTTAACCCCTGACTGTAGTCCAGTTCGGCTCATCTGTGAACAAATGCCGTTTTTATGTCAAATTTGGTGGGTGGCGGCTTTTAGTCAGGTGCGCCTTGTAGTCCGAAAATTGCGGTATATGGAAAGCGTGTCTCTACCAACAAAATTTTCCAATTGCAAAACTACGTCCACAACCAGTTAATTTCGTAAGTAGAGGTACAACCTACCTTTAAAATGAACATGGAAGTGATAAGTAAAGCCAAATTTCGTTCATTGACATCCATTGGATCTAAAGTAGGACTGTCAAATTAATTAATTTTTAAATTAATCACGTTAAAATATTTGACGCAATTAACGCAGATGCCCCGCTCAAACAGATTAAAATGACAGCACAGTGCAATGCCAACTTGTTACTTGTGTTTTTGGGAGTTTTGTCGCCCTCTGCTGGCGCTTGGGTGCAACTGATTTTATGGGCTTAAGCACCCATGAGCATTGTATAATTATTGACATCAACAACGGCGGGCTACTAGTTTATTTTTTGATTGAAAATTTTTCAAATTTTATTAAAACGAAAACATTAAGAGGGGTTTTAATATAAAATTTCTATAACTTTTACTAACATTTGTCTTTTAAAGGGATCCTCTATTTTTAAGACAAGTAATTCTTAAAAGATAAATGTTAGTATGAGTTATAATAATTTGATATTAAAACCCCTCTTAATGTTTTTGTTTTAAAAAAGTTGGTCAAATTATTTTAAGTGATAGGTCGCCATTCTTGTTACGTCGCAGTGAGTGACGTCACTGGCCCCGAATGCCGAAATTCCAGCTTGTCACTCGTTAGCTTTCCCAACATGTCGTCAGTTCTACCCTTCCTATTTGAACCAGATCTGAAAAGTGAAGAGCAGGACAGCAATGTCGGTCGTTCACAAGACGAGCTCCAGGGAAAAATGCGTGCAGCAAATACCTGATAAGACAAAAGTTGGGCAAAACTGGTGATGTGAGAGAGTCCTGTTGGGAAGTTGGGAACTCCGGTTGGGAGCGAGAGTGCATGCTGTTGGGAATCGGGAACTCCGGTTTTATTAGCAGATATTCAAGGTAAGCATATTGCATTTTCAAACGTTTTCCCAATATAATTATGTAGATTGTTAGCATCCAGAGCTGTCGTGTGCTTTACATACAGTACAGGCCAAAGAGCACACCTTGTGTAATCTAGGTCTTGTACATTGTAACGCGTGGTAGCTAGGATACGTGTATAAAAGTACCAGAAAGGGGAGAAGCTTCCACTTATGCACATTTATTCACAAAAAATAATATTTCCACCTTGACCACTTTTCACTCGGGAGCTCAGCAGTACGCAAACACGCGTTCCCTGACGAACTCCAACATTGTTGTAAGGTCCACGTCCGAGTCACTGTCGTCACTGTAGCGTGCCATAGTGCTTTAATTATTTAGTATGATTTGGGGAAAACTCCCACGAAGAATAGTCAACAAAAAAGATAGCAATACTAATCCAAATCCGCGTTTTTTACTCACTCGAAGATCCAGGAATTAGACCGATCCCATGGCAATATCGCAGCCGCGATTAGGCCGTCGATTCCACAAAATAGACTGATCCGAAAAGCCGCTGTGGGACCGACGAATAAAAATAAATGGACAGATCCAAAACCATTATTGCAGACGCGATGGGACTCTTACTTGACTGAGGATCCAGGAAAAATGTTCGGGCACCAGTTGTAACGCGTGGTGGGTAGGATACATGAATACAGGGACCAAAAAGGGGGAGAAGCTTCCACTTATGCACATTTATTCACTAAAAATAATAATTCCACCTTGACCACTGACTTCACTCCCCTTTTTCCATTTGACTGGAAATTGCATCCAAAAGCAGCACATCGTGGCATTTTACTTCGCGAGTTTAGGCAGCAATAAGCAATTGT
This sequence comes from Corythoichthys intestinalis, assembly GCF_030265065.1. Classification (NCBI taxonomy): domain Eukaryota; kingdom Metazoa; phylum Chordata; class Actinopteri; order Syngnathiformes; family Syngnathidae; genus Corythoichthys; species Corythoichthys intestinalis. Next base: position 2,752,010 of record NC_080408.1, on the reverse strand, counting down.
TGAACACGCTACAAATTCAGAAAGATACCAATGACGTCATCACTGCGAGCCCACAAAACATGGCGCCAACTCACGGTCAAAATACGGACTAAATATTCTAAAATATTACCATTGATTTAACATTTTATGTGTTTCTAACAACATATTTTAGTACAAGAGAACAATTGTGGTTTATTAGAGGTATTGTGGTAAATCAGAGGATCACTTTAAGAACTACAAGTCTTTCTATCCATGGATCGCTTTAAGAGAATGTTAATAATGTTAATGCCATCTTGTTGATTTATTGTTATAATAAACAAATACAGTACTTATGTACCGTATGTTGAATGTATATATCCATCTTGTGTCTTATCTTTCCATTCCAACAATAATTTACAGAAAAATATGGAAATTTTTAAAGATGGTTTGAATTGCGATTAATTACGATTAATTAGTTTTTAAGCTGTAATTAACACGAATAAAAATTTTAATCGTTTGACAGCCCTAATTTAAAGTGAAAGGACTAGCTTTGAATTCATAGGTTGCAGTCCAGCCCCGCAATTGATGCTTTATTGTCACAGCTAACAATACAATGAATAGTGTTATTGATGTTTTTTAAATTCCCCTGACAGCTTGCATGTGACTTGTTTTTCCTATAATGCAACAAAGCAGACTTGTCCTTCTGGATTCTAATCAGTATGATAAATGAGTGGGCTAGGTTAATCTCTCACTAACCTATGCAAACACATCCATAAAGTCATGAAATATTAGTATGAAAAAACAAATAAAGTTGTGAAAATACTCCTTAGTAGTATGCAGCACATCCACCTGTTGCTGGTGTGGTTATTTTAATTTTTCTTTCCCATAAGCAAACAGTATATGCAAAGTCCTCCTGACTGCGTAATCTTTATTGCCGCTCCTGTTCCTGACAAATAAGTGCTGAGAACAAACACTGAGGCGACTTAGTGATGTTGCCTAAACACCTTTTCTTAATTAAAACGCTTGTCTTTAGCTTGTTGTTATAGCTACAGCAATGATAACGGATATCTGTGTGAGAGAGATAGGGTAGGAGGAATTCCTTTTTTTAATGGATACACACGGCACGGCAAAAGGAGATGGATGTTTTATGTCTGTATACACTGTAAAAAACATGTATAGATATAAAATATCTAATATACGGTAAAATAAATTTTTTAAAAAGTACTATATACAGTACGATAATTACATTTTGACTTTTTCCATGACTGACATTAGGTCACTTTCTTGTTAAAGGGATCCTCTATTTTTAAGACAAGTAATTCTTAAAAGATAAATGTTAGTATCAGTTATAATAATTTGATATTAAAACCCCTCTTCATGTTTTTGTTTTAATAAAGTTTGTAAAATTATTTCAAGTGATAGGTCGCCATTCTTGTTACGTCGCAGTGCGTGACGTCACTGGTCCCGTTGCCCAAATTCCAGCGTGTCACTGGTTAGGTTTCCCAACATGTCGTCAGTTCTACCCTTCCTATTTTAACCAGATCTAAAAAGTGAAGAGCAGGACAGCACTGTCGGTCATTCACAAGACGAGCTTCTGGGAAATATTGAGTGCAGCAAATACCTGATCAGACAAAAGTTGGGCAAAACTGGTGATGCGAGAGAGTCCTGTTGGGAAGTCCGCTTGGGAGCGAGAGTGTATGCTGTCCGGTTTTTTAGGTGATATTCAAGGTAAGCATATTGCATTTTCAAACTTATCCCAATCTAACTATGTAGATTGATAGCTTTCTCAAAATCACACAGATGAAAAAAACTGTCTACTTTAATTAAAACCACCCAAACATTTATAGGTTTTCATATTTTAATGAGGATAATATGAAAACAATGACAGAAGGGTGAAAATAAGTAAGTGAACCATCACATTTAATATTTTGTGGCACACACTTTGGCAGTAATAACGTCAACCAGACGCTTCCTGTGGCTGCAGATCAATCTGGCACATCGATCAGGATTAATCTTGGCCCATTCTTCTCGACAAAACTGCTGTAGTTCAGTCAGATTTCTGGGATGTTTGGCATGAATCGCTGTCTTTACGTCATGCCACAGTATCTCAACGGGGTTCAAGTCTGGACTTTGACTTGCCCACTCCAGAACGTGTATTTTGTTCTTCTGAAACCATTCTGATGATGATTTACTTCTTTCTGTCCTGTTTGAATTCATTCTTCCATTAATGATTGCAAGTTATCCAGGCCCTGAGGCAGCAAAACAGCCCCAAATCATGATGCTCCCACCACCATGCTTCACGGTGGGGATGAGGTGTTGATTTTGGGGAGCTGTTTCATTTTTCTCCACACATGACAATTCAACTTTGGTTTCATCAGTCCACAAAATATTTTTCCAAAACTTCTGTGGAGTGTCCAAGTGCCTTTTTGCGAACATTAAACGAGCAACAATTTTTTTTTTTAGACAGCATTGCCGTCCTCTGTGGAGTCCTCCTATGAACACCATTTTTGGCCATAGTTTTACATATAGTTGATGTGTGCACAGAAATATTGGACTGTGCCAGTGATTTCTGTAAGTCTTTAGCAGACACTCTAGGGTTGTTTATTTACTTCTCTGACTATTCTGCGCTGATCTCTTGGAGTCATCTTTGGTGGACGGCCACTCGCTGGGAAAGAAGCAACAGTGCCAAACTCTCTCCATTTGTAGACAACGTCTCTGACTGTCGATTGATGAACATCCAGACTTTTAAAGATGAGGAGAGGTTTTGTATCCTTTCCCAGCTTTATACAAATAAACAATTCTCGATCGCAGGTCTTAAAGGGATCCTCTGTTTTTAAGACAAGTAATTCTTAAAAGATACATGTTAGTATGAGTTATAATAATTTGAAATTAAAACCCCTCTTAATGTTTTTGTTTTAATAAAGTTTGTAAAATTATTTTAAGTGATAGGTCGCCGTCCTTGTTATGTCGCAGTGCGTGACGTCATTCCAGCGTGTCACTGGTTAGCTTTCCCAACATATCGTCAGGTCTACCCTCCCTATTCTAACCAGATCTGAAAAGTGAAGAGCAGGACAGCACTGTCGGTCGTTCACAAGATGAGCTTCAGGGAAAAATGCGTGCAGCAAATACCTGATAAGACAAAAGTTGGGCAAAACTGGTGATGTGAGAGAGTCCTGTTGGGAAGTCCGCTTGGAAGCGAGAGTGTATGCTGTCCGGTTTTATTAGCAGATATTCAAGGTAAGCATATTGCGTTTTCAAACTTATCCCTATATAATTATGTAGATTGTTAGCATCCAGAGCTGTCATGTACTTTACATACAGTACAGTCTAAAGAGCACACCTTGTGTAATCCATGTCTTGTACTTTGTAACGCGTGGTAGCTAGGATACGTGTATAAAAGTACCAAAAAGGGGAGAAGCTTCCACTTATGCACATATATTCACAAAAAAATAATATTTCCACCTTGACCACTCTTCACTCGGGAGCTCAGCAGTACGCAAACACGCGTTCCCTGACGAACTCCCAACATTGTTGTAAGGTCAACGTCAGAGTCACTGTCATCACTGTAGCGTGCCATAGTGCTTTAATTATTTAGTATGATTTAGGGAAAATTCCCACAAAGATAAGTCAACAAAAAAGATAGCAATAGTAATCCAAATCTGTTTTTTTTACTCACTCGAAGATCCAGGATTTAGACCGATACCATGGCAATGTCGCAGCCGCGATTAGGCCGTCGATTCCAAAAAATAGACTGATCTGAAAGCCGCTGTGGGACTGACGAATCAAAAAAATGGACAGATCCGAAACCAATATTGCAGACGCGGTGGGACCGTCGGATCCAGAAAATAGACGGATCCCTTACTTGACTGAGGATACAGGAAAAATATTCGGGCGCCAGTTGTAACGTGTGGTGGGTAGGATGCGTGCATACAGGGACCAAAAAGGGGGAGAAGCTTGCACTTATGCACATTTATTCAGTAAAAATAATAATTCCACCTTGACCACTTACTTCATTCCCCTTGTTTCCATTTGACTGGAAATTGCATCCAAAAGCAGCACATCGTGGCATTTTACTTCGCGAGTTTAGGCAGCAATAAGCAATTGTTGAACACGAAAGATACCAATGACGTCATCACTGTGAGCCCGCAAACCATGGCGCCAACTAACGGTCAAAATATGGACTAAATTTTATAAAATATTGCCATTGATTTAACATTTTATGTGTTTCTAACAACATATTTTAGTACAAGAGAACATTTGTGGTTTATTAGAGCCTACATGTATTTAAGTTAGAGGATCACTTTAAGACATCTCTTGACCGAGCCATGATGCACATCAGACAATGCTTCTCATCAAGACATTTCTTACCAGGTGTGTGTTTTATAGTGGGCAGGGCAGCTTTAAACCACTCATCAGTGATTTGGGCACGCACCTGAATTAAAATGTTTGGTAAAAATTGGTTCACTTACATATTTCCCCCCCCTTCTGTCATTGTTTGCATGTTATCCTCAATAAAATATGAAAACTTGTAAATGCTTGGGTGGTTTTAGTTAAAGCAGACACTGTATTTTCATCTGTGTGATTTTGACAAAGCTCACATCACATGTGATGGTGATTCTATGCAGAAATTTGAGAAATTCCAAAAGGTTCAGATACTTTTCCATTCCACTGTATTATGCGGCTCCCTCAAATTTATCAGGGCGGCGTTTTTTCTGTAATGCAATAATACGAAAATTGAGTTGAGACTTGAACAACAATGACTTTACGAGACCACTCAACCAAATTGCCCAAGTTCATTGTAATCTGTAGTCATGGTTTTTCTCTCCACTCTCATGTTATATCAATACATATATCATCACCATAAATAGTATTCATTCCATTTGCTGTTATACTTCTCCCGCTGTGTAATTCAATTTGACTTCTCTGGTGATGTCTGCTGCCTCTCCACCCTTGGACCCAAGATGGAAATTATCTCTATCTTTTCATGCCTTTTGATTTCGATTCGTGTACACGCATAAAAAAATGCAACAACAACAACAACAACAAAAAAAGAGGATGAAATATGTCCAGCTGCAAAGTGACAAGTCACAAATCTTCCCAGAGGATGTCCTATGTACAGTATTGTCCTTCATTACTTTAAGTTTATGATGTACTCCACACGTGTCCACAAGTGCTAGCATCCCTCTGTTAAAGCTAGAAATGATGGCGTCCTGCCAGCCAATCACTTAGCCACAATGGATTCATGAATAAGGTTCTTACAAAGCCTGCCACATGTTAAATTGCCGTTTTATATACAGGTAGACCCTGGGTTACGACTAAGGGCGTAGGTTTGGTCTCAACATTGCTCGGGACGATATAACAGCATAACTCATTTGCTCCCAAAAATGTATAAATACGTTCTATTTTTAATTGTTTCAGTGTCCCAGAGATGTATTTATACGTCTTTTACGTTTTGTAATCATATTTATCTAATAGGTACCATTTTGTCAATGTAAACCAGCAATCATCACCGTACTCTAGAGTTAGTTATGGTGTGCCGCAAGGATCGGTCCTCGGGCCCATCTTGTTTACGCTGTATATGCTTCCTCTAGGTAATATCATCAGAAAACATAGCATTAACTTTCATTGTTACGCTGACGACACAACTGCATAGATCAATTAAACCTGAGCAGATCAGGCAAGTGGACAAACTAAGCACCTGCGTCTGAGATATAAATACCTGGATGAGCATGAACTATCTTCTCCTTAACCCTGAAAAGACAGAAGTCCTTATAATAGACCCGAAAAGTGTGAAAGACTCTTTAGCTGCCCAGATAGTCACTCTGGACAATGTAAGTGTAGCCTCCAGCACCACAGTTAAAAACCTAGGAGTTTTATTCGACCCTGACTTAAACAAACATTAAACAAACCTGCAGAACGGCCTTCTTTCACCTGCGCAACATAGCCAAAATTAGAAATATTTTATCTAAAAGCGATGCAGAAAAATTAATTCTCGCGTTCGTTACATCGAGACTGGATTACTGCAACTCCCTACTTGCAGCTTGTCCTAAAAGTTCTCTAAAAGGTCTTCAGCTTGTCCAAAACGCAGCAGCAAGACTTTTAACAGGAACCAATAGAAGAGAGCACATCACCCCTGTGCTCCAGGCCCTTCACTGGCTTCCAGTCGAGTTTAGAATTAAATTTAAAATCCTCCTTCTTACATTTAAGACCATTAATGGGTTGGGGCCATCTTATCTCACCGATGCTCTGGTTCCATACCGCCCGAACAGAACACTCCGCTCTCAGAATGCAGGTCTACTGGTAGTTCCCAGGGTTTCTAAAAGTACTGTCGGAGCTAGAGCCTTTAGCCACCAAGCCCCTGTTTTATGGAATCAGCTTCCAGCTAATATTAAAGAAGCCGAGACAGTCTGCACATTTAAGATTAGATTAAAAACCTATTCAACAAAGCTTATGGTCAGGCCAGTTGAAGTCGGAGTAGACTCAAAGTTTAGTCTAAGCTGCACTAGAAGCTATAAAGCTGGGGGAAGTACAACCACTGAGTTCTATCTCCTTTTTCTCACTCTACCTACCACTTGTCTTACTTTATTTCTATTTTCCAATGTTAATATCTAGTTGGCTAGTCTCTTCATCACTCGCCACCCAGTGTCCCCTTTCCCCCCTCCCCTCTGGGGAGGGGCTATTTTTCAGCTGCAGCCTCCTGACTGTCCGGACCCCCGGCTGGATGGACGTCCTCATTGCTACCCCTAGATGGACCTCTTCTTGTTCCTTTACGCCACTGCATCTTTACTGACTGTAACTTCGCCTGCTAATTCCCATTAGCAGTCCTGGGGCTTCCTGTCTATCCGTCCTGGGAGTGGATCTCTCCTGACTGTGGTACTCCCCAAGGTTTCTCATTTTCTCCCAAAGACTCTAGCGTTTTTGGAGTTTTTCCTTGCCAACATGGAGGGTCCAAGGATGGGGGATACCCAGGACTTGAATTTATTTATTCATCTTGCTGTTTCTGATTGTGTATCAAATTGCCTCTGCAAAGCCCTTTGAGACAACGTTGTTGTGATCCAGGGCTATACAAATAAAATTGAATTGAGTTGAATTATTAAAAAAAAAAAAAATCTCTGGTTTATGATTCAATTGAGGTCCAAAGCACAAAGCTGAAAATCAATTTTACAGCAATAAAACTGGCCACTGGAGGGCAGTAGCGCATTTAGTAAGACCCGCAACCCTATTCAACGGCAACGAGAGGCCAAGCTGCAAAGCCGGCGCTGGCGGAAGACGACCGAGCAGAACAACCGATAGGACGCCCAGGATGCCAGCCGCTGGACGACCGGGACCACTAGATGCCGTTAAGCCCGTTCTGCTCGTGAGCAGAGCCCGCATAGACTCAAAGAATTTTGGGGAAAAAAACATTTTTGAGACAGGCAACGATGAAGGAAAAGTTTAACCGGCGGTCGCAGCCACAATACCGTCATCTTTCAGTTAGGTGTAAATAAATGTTTACTTTGCTATCAAACGCTCTATTTGTCTTGTTGTTTGTGAAATTTTGTAAAAGGAAAACATTATTCAGATGTTTGGGATGTAACTAAAGCGAAAATAGCTGTGTTAAAGTCAAAGTTATGTTTGAAATATATGCTTTCACAAAAAGCTCAATTTGTCCGTTTTTTCATCAGAAATTGGAAAATTGCTCAAACTAAGCTATTTTCTAATGCTGATTTCTAAAGAATGGAAAAAGATATGAACTCACTTTTTTTTCTGCGGAAAGAAGAGAGTCTAATCTTTCTTTTGGTGGGTTCCATGTTTATATAGCAATAGAACAGAATTTTCTGTGGGCCTTGCAAAATCAGCCAAAATCCAGGAAAACCTTTGCTCCGGTGAAAATGGCTGGGAGTGAATGAGTCAGCATAACTTGCATGTGCACTTTTTGCTTGGAACGGGACATTAATATGACTAAACAGATTACTGAACGGGGGTCAGGGCTACATTTCTCACCAATATGAACCTAATTAATTGATACGCTAAATCAGGGGTGTCCAAACTTTTTGCAAAGTGGGCCAGATTTGGTGTGGTAAAAATGTGGAAGGCCAACCTTGGCTGACATCCTTTACGTAGAACAATATATTTAAGCAAATTTTAGCAAGCCATTCTGTGTGTCACATTTGCTTTATTATTATTAATTTTTAAATTAATTTAGGGCTGTCAAAATTATCGCGTTAACGGGCGGTAATTCATTTTTAAAATTAATTGCGTCAAATATTTTAACGTGATTAACGCACATGCCCTGCTCAAACAGATTAAAATGACAGCACAGTGTCATGTCCACTTGTTACTTGTGTTTTTTGGTGTTTTGTCGCCCTCTGCTGGTGCTTGGGTGCGACTGATTTTATGGGTTTCAGCACCAGTAGCATTGTGTAATTATTGACATCAACAATGGCGAGCTACTAGTTTATTTTTTGATTGAAAATTTTACAAATTTTATTTAAAAAAAAAAAAAAAATATTCAAAACGAAAACATTAAGAAGGGTTTTAAGATAAAATTTCTATAACTTGTATTAACATTTATCTTTTAAGAACTACAAGCCTTTCTATCCATAGATCGCTTTAACAGAATGTTAATGTTAATGCCATCTTGTTGATTTATTGCTATAATAAACAAATACAGTACTTATGTACAGTATGTTGAATGTATATGAATCGTCTTGTCTTATCTTTCCATTCCAACAATAATTTACAGAAAAATATGGCTTATTTTATAGATGGCTTGAATTGCGATTAATTAGGATTAATTAATTTTTAAGCTGTGATTAACTTGATTAAAATCTTTAATTGTTTCACAGCCCAAAATTAATTATTTCAACAATCTCGCAACTAGCCTTTGTGGCGTTCTCTTTCGACTCTCGGGCTCTTGCGAAATACTGCTGCTGTAAAATTAAACTAGTTTCTAGTTGCTTCAATTTCTCGCTACTGCCCTCGCCCTGTAATCTTGTCGTACATGTCAGCGTGTCTTGTTTGGTAATATCGCCTCACATTTAACTCTTTGAAAACAACAACTGTCTCTTTGCAAATGACGCAGACACAGTTGTTGCGTATTTTAGAGAAAAGTCCAATTTCCACCTGTCATTTAAGCGTCGGCCGTCACAGTCAACTTTCCTTTTTTTGTTGCTTGTCGCCATTTTAGAAATGGGGAGTAAAGGGTAACACGGGGTAATGTTGCTTAGAGTGCTGCTGCCTTTTGGTGGGTAAATGAGGAGCAGCATTTAGTGTGTAAGCTACTTCATATGCTGGTAGCAGTACTGCTGACCAATTTATTAAGTCTGTGTGTGGGCCGGACGTTATTAATTTTATGACAGAGGCTGGGGGCCGGATGAAATTTGACCACGGGCCGCATTTGGCCCCCGGGCCGAACCTTGGACATGTCTGCGCTAAATGATTAATGCAAAAATAAATCTGTATTGATTTTTCAAACTTTCATGTGTATTGGTTCAGGTGATAATCTGAGATATCCAAGGATCAATCTACATCTGAGGCATACGAGACTACCCCGAACTAAAGTACTCTCATGAAATTCTGACGTGTGATTTCTCTCACAGATGTTTTTCCCATGTATGTTCATTTTCTTGTCAGTGTCTCCCTGAAGTGGACCCAATCTTGGATAGCTCCACTTTTGTTTTTTGTATAAAGGGACATGCACTTTGAAACCACTGCCTTGCATTATTGTAATGCACATAATGCAAACAAAGATCCAAATGAGGGACGGCTAGCTACAGTCTTCAGAAGAGGCTTCCTCTTGGGGTGACAGCTAGGGTTGTTCCGATCATGTTTTTTTGCTCCCGATCCGATCCCGATCGTTTTAGTTTGAGTATCTGCCGATCCCGATATTTCCCGATCCAATTGCTTTTTTTTGCTCCCGATTCAATTCCAATTATTCCCGATAATTTTTCCCGAGCATATACATTTTGGTAATGCGTTAAGAAAAAAATGAATAAAACTCGGACGAATATATACATTCAACATACAGTACATAAGTACTGTATTTGTTTATTATGACAACAAATCCTCAAGATGGCATTTACATTATTAAAATTCTTTCTGTGAGAGGGATCCACGGCTAGAAAGACTTGTGACTTTGTATATTGTGACTAAATATTGTCATCTAGTGTATTTGTTGAGCTTTCAGTAAATGATACTGTAGCCATTCAACCCAAATGCATGATGGGAAGTGGAACCATGACTGTGCGTAGTGCTACCAATTGATATATCTTCTCTGTGTTGGGAAATAACATAAAATGTTAAGAAAAATATCAACTGCTACCTTGCTTCCCCACATTGCTTCCCATATTTCTAATCGTAGGGAGAGGGATTGTAAGGCTTTAGCCAATTTTAAAAAAAAAAGGCTCCAAAGGCTGCCAAAATTCACTCTACTCATTTTACGTTGCCTATAGGAAAAACGGCACCATTACAGATTGAGCGCAACAATGCGTGAGTGGGTCGTGCAGCGCATGCATTAATTGCGTTAAATATTTTAACATGATACATTTTTTTTAAAAATTCATTACCGCCGTTATCGGGATAAATTTGATAACCCTACCTTAAGCCTAAACTAAAGACTGGATGAGTGTAACATATTATGTCTATAACGTTAAATACAATTAGAAAACAATTTTAAAAATATATATATTTAAAAAAGGCATGGCCGATATTTTTTTGCCGATTCCGATACTTTGAAAATGACGTGATCGGACCCGATCTCTAGTGACAGCCATGCACACCAATTTGATGTAGAGTGCGGCGTATGGTCTGAGCACTAACGGGCCGACCCCCCACCCCTTCAATCTCTGCAGTAATGCTGACAGCACTCCTGTAACGAGTCACATAACATTTTGGAGGGAAAATGACGAGCAGTACTCAATTTGGATACTGTATTTAGGGATGTATGTAGTTCCTATGTGGTGTACTCACTTTTGTTGCCAGGGGTTTAGATATTAACGGCTATATTTTGAGTTATTTTGAGGGGAAAATAAATTATTATATAAGCTGCACACAGACTACTTTTCTTTGTATCAAAGTGTCATTTTTTTCAGTGTTGTCCCATGAAGACATTTACTTAAATATCTGCAGAAATGCGAGGGGTGTACTCACTTTTGTGATACGCTGTATTTCACTGCCATTGATGGTGATTGATGTCCAATACTGTTATGGTGGCTAGACGGTGTGACCCAAAAGCACAGCAAAAAGAAGTTAGAAATCCGAAGTCCAAGATGTGTTTATTAAACAAAGGAAAGTTGGTGAGGAGTGGCGGCTCTGCAGTTTCCTTGAATGTGCTGGAAGGCTGGGTTGGCTCAGTATTGCTGTTGAGAAAAATTAGCACAGATGAGTCGCCAGGTGAGCAAAAGGGTGGCCTGTACTTTTACCATGCGTGGTGAGGTGAAGCTCTGGCGTCAAATGTTGTGCAGACCGGTCTCTTATAGTGGCAGGTGGTTGATTGTGGAGTGGAGGCAGGTGTGGTGATTGGTGACAGGTGTGCAGAGCAGAGTCAGTGGGAAAAATGTGAAGGTGATGAGGAGTGAGCCGTAACAAATACATTTGAAACGAGAGGACAAGTGACAAACTTTAAATAGATTCAACGTCTATCGCCGTCAATGGCAGCCAATGAGTTAATGTATGACACCGCTTTCCAACAAGAACAGTAAGATCCAAACAGTCCCTTTGGGCATCAGTTACGCTGCAGCTTTAATGTGTTTTAAGAACACAAACAGTTTTTATGGTTGGCACCGGGTCATGTTGTTTTCTTGCATTGGAATTACTGGCAGCAGGATGCAACTCCCCCACATGGCACCTCCGGGGCTGTCACACACAGCATTAGAATCTCCATCAACTGCCATCGACGGCAATAGACGTTGAAGCGAGAGGAGTGCGAAATTTCCGATTCTTAGATTATTCGCGATTCGGCCGTGGAAGATTCTAGAACGATTCACAAACATCCAAATTCCGATTATTGAAATATGTCAAGTAAAGTGGAAGTAAAACACACTCAGCGCGCCGCGCGGTCTTCGGGACGCAATGAGGAACGGAGCGAGAGTATATCACTGAAAAAAATAACTCATTGGATGAACACAAATACATTTTGGGTAGGATTTCCATCCATTAAATTTATGTAGCCCCAACTCAAACTAAGAACCTCCTTGTAATATGATAAAAACTGAGTTCGTCAAATTCATTTTTATCAAATACAGCCAAAATAAAATTCGTTCTTTAACTGGCCTCAATTTATCTACATTTGTTTAACTCAATATAGTCTAAAATATTGGCGAGAGCGATAGACGTCTAATCCAATTTGACTGGGAAGCAAATTGCACTGGACGCCTACCTCCGTCAATGGCAGTGAATATAATAAATTCAATTCAGGGGCTATCAAGGGTTAATGCAAGTTTCCCCTCCACGGCTTTTCCGATTGGTTAAAAGGTGACCGCGACGTGACACTCGGTAACGGCGCCCGTATATATTGCGAGCGCTGGCTGAGCTCCGTGCGTCTTTACGCGTGGAAACGGAATTGCGCACAACTACTTACGAACTTCCATCTAAGTTAAGTAAGTAACATTTTCTCATGTTGACTCGATGTTTATACAGATTTTTGATGAGGATGTGGCTTTTTTTCTCTTTATTCGTTGCTTGTCAATTTGTGCTTCGCAGTCCATGGCTTTCCCCGCACACCGCAGCTGCTTTTGGATGTTGCTCGTGGGAACATGCGTGTCGCTGGTAGTTGGAACCGACTGTGGAAAGGAGTGCGCTCTCTGCGTGTACCGTCTGCTTGGACAACAAGTCGCTTCCTCCACTTCGGTAATCTTACTATACATCTTTATTATTATTATTATTATTATTATTATTATTATTATTCATTTAGTATCCCAAAAATTCTACGCAAAAACAATATGTACAGAAGCGCTTTCCTCACATTGACGGAGACTAATTCAGTTTTGACGCAGTCAAAATGGATTGGACGTCTATTGCCGTCAACGGCAGCCGATTAGTCAACAAATAGATATTTTAAAAAAAATAATAAAAAAATAAAGCATGGTTGGGGGGGGGGGGGTGATAGATGAGTACATAAAATAGTAGGAATAATACAAAAGTAGAACATATTTTTAAATAATACAACAACAACAACAACAAATGGGAAAATCTTTAATTAAATAAATCAATAAATATTTTCTGAATAATGAAAAGGAACAAAATCTATTAATAATCTATATAAGTATCTTAAATAATACAAGACAAAAATTTGGAAAATCTTACAACAAAATCAAAAATATTTTTTTTAAATGAAAAGAAATGGAAGAAAATCTATTAATATAATCACAGTGATTGAAATTTTAAAAAAATTAAAGTACAAAAATTTAAAAATGTTATTTGGGGAAAATGGATTGGCCGTCTATCGCCGTCATTGGAAGCTGATGAGTCAACAAATAGACATTTAAAAAAGCATGGGGGGGTGATAGATAAGTTTACATAAAATAATACAAAAGTAGAAAAAGCATTTTAAATAATACAAAAAAAAAAAAAAAAAAAAAAGGAAAATCTTAAATTAAAAACATAAATCAAAAATTTTTTTTTTAAATGAAAAGGAACATCTATTAAAAATCTCTATAAGCATGTTAAATAATACAAAAAAATGGAAAATCTCAAATTATGAAAATATTTTTTTTTTTTCTTAAATGAAAAGGAAAGGAAAAAATCTATTAAAAATCTATTTAAGAATTTTAAATAATACAACAAAAAATTGGAAAATCTTCAATATTTTTTTTAAAGATAAGAAAAGGAAAAATATATATTATTATGACCAATTGAAAATTAAAAAAAAATAAATTACAAAAATAAAACAACAATTTTTTTTTTTATTTGGGGAAAATAATAAACACATGAATAAATAAACGAATAAACAAACTGTAAACGGAGGGCTAATAAATAAATAAATAAATGATAAAATAATAGTAAGAAATTTGGAATTAATTCCTCTCTTGTATTTCTTTTAATTTCAATTTTTTTTTTCTTTACAATTTTTTGAATGATTTTTTTTTTTTTTTTTTTTTTTTAGTATTTTCACATTTTAGCTATATATCTTTTTTTCAAGTTTTTATAACACTGGGGAATGCCCCTTTTATTGCGTTATGTAGACAATTGCCAAATGTTGGTCTTTCAGGTTTGAGCCACTTTCTTGTCAACGCTTTTTTTTTGTGATGGAATGATCTTATTCCACAATTTTGATCTATTCTCACTCCCCACAATATTGTCATCTATACCACAAGAGGGGAGCGTGCCCCCCGCCCCCAACCCCAAAGTGCCAATATGCCCTCAATTCAATTTTCCCGCTCATTAATTCTGTCTTCATAAGCCACCGGCAGTGAAAGCTCAGCAAGAATCCCTTCCCTGCTTTCTAACAGGACTTTCCCGATGCTTGAGATAAGTGAAAACCAATGACACATAGGAGATTTGGAGAATATCATAGGCCACCCGGGGGTCACTGTAGGCGTTCGGATGCATTTGGGAGAGTTTGTGCGGCATTTGTAATCTGGACTGAAAATGGGCTGATTAACTGCTCAGAGTCATGTGTGATGGTGGAGATACATGTTGAGTGCTCATCTATTGTTTTTTGGGAGCAAGATAACAATGTCTCCCTTTCTGCTTTTGACTTGAAGTGCCAATTCAACAACGGCTTGGCATATGGCTCCAGCAGGGGGGTTAATGAAACAAGGATAGATTGAATGGGTCACGTATGATTGAAAATCCCTGAAGGAAGCTGAAAAGAATCAATTCCCATTAAAGCAGTACGGTGCGTGCGTGGCGGCTGCAGGAGGTTGAATAACAAAATGGATTCTTTTAATAAGGCGTGAACAATTTGGGTGGTGAAGACATCAATCTACGTGGATTCTGGACAAAAACATTTTTGTCATTTTAGTTTTTAACTGGAGTTCAGCAATGTAGAATTGTCATTTCTGGAATGTTCCCCTCAACTCATTCATTGCAGCGGTAGACATGAAATCCATTTCAACTCGGAGGGTTGACGTTGAGTGATGATGTTTCACCGCCATTGATGGAGCTAGAACTTCAATCCATTTTGAATGGGAAGGCTGGTTGCGGCTGAAGAAGAAAAAAGTCGATTTTATTTTTTATTTTATACAAGTTCTTTTATTCTCTTAACTCATTCACTGCCAGCCATTTTCACTGGAGCAAGCCCCTTCGCTCCCGGCCGTTTTATTGGATTTTGACTGATTTTGCAAGGCCCACAAAAAATTCTGTTCTTTTCCTATATAAACATGGAACCCACCAAAAGAAAGATTAGACTCTTCTTTCAGCAAGAAAAAAAAGTTAGTTCATATCTTTTTCCATTCTTTAGAAATCAGCTTTAGAAAATAGCTTAGTTTGAGCAATTTTCCAATTTCTGATGAAAAAACTGAGAAATTGAGCTTTTTGTAAAATCATACATTTCAAACATAACTTTGACTTTAACACAGCTATTTTTTGCTTTAGTTACATCCCGAACATCTGAATGATGTTTTACTTTTACAAAATACCATAAACAACAAGACAAATAGAGCTTTTGATAGCAAAGTAAGAATTTATTTACACATAAATAATTGAGCGATGACACTGTTGTGGCCGCGACAGTCGGGGTAAACTTTTCCCTAATCGGCGCCTGTCTCATAAAGATGGATTTTTTTTTAGTCTTTCTTTTGTGGTGACCACTGCCCCGTGGCAGAGTTCGCCTGGTGGAGTCGTGTTCCTGGGGGGGGGGGGGGGGGGGGGGGGACTGGTTTGGCCGTGCGCGTTTACGTGGAGAGTGCGGCGGACGCGAGCGGGCCCTGCTCGGCGAGCAGCACGAACTCAACGGCATCGTCCGCTGCACTGGTGGTCCCGGTCATTCTGCTCGGTCGTCTAATGCCTGGCATCCCGGGCGTCCTCTTGGTTGTTTTGCATGGTTGTCCGCCGCCTGGCATTCTGGACGTCCGTACGGTCGTCTTCCGCCGGCGCCCCGGCCGTGCGGCCCGACCGTTCGTTCCATTGAATCGGGTTGCGGGTCTTACCAAATGCGCTACTGCCCTCCAGTGGCCAGTTTTATTGCTTTAAAATGGATTCTCAGCATTGTGCTTTGGAGCTAAGGTGAAACAGAACCCAGATACTCCTCTTTGAAAAAAAAAAATACGTCTTTGGGACATTGAAACAATTGAAAATAGAACGTATTTATATGTTTTTGGGAGCAAATGAGTTAATGAACAGGAGGTGACGACACACAACTCGGGAACAAAAAGAAAGCAGGAATCACCTAATATATATGGCGGAAAACACTCAGGTGACTTGAAGTTCCGCTCTGAAACCCCAAATTTGGCCAACTTTCAAAATTGTCCGATATGCATGTGTGATACATCATTGGAAACTTAAAGAAAATTTTGGAACAGGAGGGCGTTTTAAAAAAAAAAAAAGTTTTTTAAACAACAAAACCCTATCTGGAAGTGAGAGCACGCGAGAGCAGAATTACAGACGCCATGACTTTAACGAGATATTTTCGCGTACTTACCTTGTTTCGATCCAAAAACTCCATGTTGCATGTACCACTGAGTGCCAAGACACAGCTGTGAATGGCCACAGCTGGATTTTTGGGGGATTTTATGGATGAAACATGGTAATATAACAAGGGTCGTGATGCAGAAATCGCAGACAACAAGGAGTGGTCGAGATTTTATTCCGAGATAGTTATGGGGTAGATATCCGTGACTTTGTTACAGACGCCATTTGTTTCATTGTGACATGATTTGTTTAAAAGTTCAAAATATGTGAGGGAATAATTTTCTAAAGTCGTTTTTTTTTAAGCGAAATGTGAGACATCAATGAATGATTTTAAGCTCAAAACGACAGACATTTTGAATTATAAATATAATTAATTACCGTTGTTTTATGGCTGGGTTGAAACAAAAGCGGTTGTGCGGACGTCTGTAAACAGCGGTTTTCTGGACAAATTAAAAATAGTTCGGGGGGTTAATGCGCCATGAATCTGCTATGGCAGCATATAGACATATTGTTCTATCAAACACAACAGTTGTTTTGGCTGAAAATATAGCCGTTTCTTTTAAAGAGGAGTGCAAGAGCAGAAACTGCTTTTTCAGTCTTGTCTGTGTTTTCCGCCATATACATTTACCGTAATGTTCGGACTATAAGCCGCTACTTTTTTCCCCTCATTTTGAATCCTGCGACTTATACTCCAGTGCGGCTATTTTGTTGATTTATTTGGGTTCATAGTAAACGCTTTATTTGACAGTGGTGTCATAAGACTGTCGTAAGACCGTCATAATAATGACATGACACTGTCATGGGCCATACACTTCATAATGATATTGATGGGTCAGATTCGACCTTCACTGCGGCACGCCTTCAAGTAGGGGGCCATCCCACAATCTGCTTCAGTTATTCACAATCGGTCGCAGCGACACATGCAGCGATCCACGGCGGATTTATGTTGAAAAAGTAGGAATTCCATACCGTATCCAAACAGGTTGGCTTGTCTTATGCGTGATTTGTTCAAGGTTTCAAGGTAATTATTAGATTTTTTTGTTTTTTCACGAACATTTTCAACGTAAAAAGCTCTTTGTTGTAAGGCTGCCGCCACATTGTCTAACAGACTAGCATCATTCGTCGACATATTTACGTACAAAAAAATGCTAACTGCACTTTTTTTTCGCTCGTAAGTAAGAAACGAGACTGTTTTATGTCCATATCTATAAATGATTTAGAGCAGGGGTGTCCAAACTTTTTGCAAAGGGGGCCAGATTTGGTGTGGTAAAAATGTGGGGGGCCAACCTTGGCTGACGTCCTTTACGTAGAACAATATATTTAAGCAAATTTTAGCAAGCCATTCTGTGTGTCACATTTGCTTTATTTATTTATTTTTTTATTAATAATTTCAACAATCGATTAATGCGATTAATTAGGATTAATTCATTTTTAAGCTGTGATTAACTTGATTAAAATCTTTAATCGTTTCACAGCCCAAAATTAATTATTTCAACAATCTCGCAACTAGCCTTTGTGGCGTACTCTTTCGAATGTCGGCCTCTTGCGAAATACTGCTGCTGTGAAATTAAACTAGCTTCAGGTTTCTTCAATTTCTCGCTACGTATCTTCCCTGTAATCTTGTCGTACATGTCAGCGTGTCTTGTTTGGTAATATCGCCTCACATTGAACTCATGAAAAGCAGCGACTGTCTCTTTGCAAATGAGGCAGACACAGTTGTTGTGTATTTAAGAGAAGAAATTGTCCAATTTCCACCTATCCTTTAACTCATTTGCTCCCAAAAACATATAAATACATTCTATTTTTAATTGTTTCAGTGTCCCAAAGACGTAGTTCTACGTCTTTTATGTTTTTTTTTTGTTTTTTTTTAAACAAGAGACATCTCTGGCTTCTGATTCAATTTAGCTCCAAAGCACAAAGCTGAAAATCCATTTTAAAGCTATAAAACTGGCCACCGGAGGGCAGTAGTGCATTTGGTGAGACCCGCAACCCGTTTCAACGGCAACGGACGGCAGGGCCGCACGGCTGGGACGCCGGCGCAAGACGACCGAATGGCATCCAGGATGCCAGGCGGCGGACGACCGAGCAGAACGACCGGGACCACCAGTGCAGCGGACGATGCCGTTGAGTCCGTGCTGCTCGCCGAGCAGACCCAGCAGA
This sequence comes from Corythoichthys intestinalis, assembly GCF_030265065.1. Classification (NCBI taxonomy): domain Eukaryota; kingdom Metazoa; phylum Chordata; class Actinopteri; order Syngnathiformes; family Syngnathidae; genus Corythoichthys; species Corythoichthys intestinalis. The sequence continues at coordinate 2,733,341 of NC_080408.1, read as the reverse complement.
GACTCAAAAAAATCCATCTTTATGAGACAGGCGGCGATGAGGGAGAAGTTTACCCGGCTGTCGCAGCCACAACAGCGTCATCTCTCAGTTATGTGTAAATAAATTGTTACTTTGCTATCAAAATCTCTATTGTCTTGTTTATGTTATTTTGTAAAAGGAAAACATTATTCAGATGTTTGGTATGTAACTAAAGCAAAAAATAGCTGTGTTAAAGTCAAAGTTATGTTTGAAATGTATGCTTTCACAAAAGCTCAATTTCTCTGTTTTTTCATGAAAAATTGGGAAATTGCTCAAATTAAGCTGTTTTCTAATGCTGATTTCTAAAGAATAGAAAAAGACTTATGTTAAAACTTATAACTTATGTTTTTTTCCTGCTGAAAGAAGAAAGTCTAATCTTTCTTTTGGTGGGTTCCATGTTTTATTATAGATGTTGGGGGCTGGATGAAATTTGTCCACGGGCCGCATTTGGCCCCCGGGCCGGACTTTGGACATGTCTGATTTATGGATTCAAGCATTTATTCACAAGAATTTTCACCGGAAAAACTCGGTTTACATATGGCAGCCACCACATTGACTAACAGACTAGCATCGTACTTTGACATATTTACGTAAAATAAATGCTAACTGCATAGTTTTTTAGTTTCTAACCAAGAATCGAGACTGTGTTACGTCCATACCTATAAAGAATTCAGGGACTTAAGCATTTATTCACAAATATTTTCACCGGAAAGGCTCTGTTTACATAAAATGGCCGCCATATTGCCTAACAGACTAGCATTCGTACTTAGAAAAATTTACGTAAAATAAACGTTAACTGCAGTTTTTGTTGTTGTTGTTGCTTTTAACCAAGAATTAAGACTGTTTTACGTCCATATCTATAAAGAATTCAGGGATTTAAGCATTTATTCACAAGAATTTTCACCTGAAAAGCTCTGTTTACATTTGGCGGCTGCTACATTGACTAACAGACTAGCATCGTGCTTGGACATATTTACGTAAAATAAATGCTGACTGCATGTTTTTTTGCTTCTAACCAAGAATCGAGACTGTCTTACGTTCATATCTATAAATAATTCAGGGATTTAAGCATTTATTCACAAATATTTTCACCGGAAAGGCTCTGAGAGATAAGATGGCCGCCATATTGCCTAACAGACTAGCATTCGTACTTAGAAAAATTTACGTAAAACAAACGCTAACTGCACAGTTTTTTTCTTTTAACCAAGAATCGAGACTTTTTTGCGTCCCAATCTCAGGGATTTAAGCATTTATTCACAAGAATTTTCAATCAAAAAAGCTCTTTGTCTATGATTCCACTCGGTCAGCTTTGACGGCCACGCCAACAATTCAGGCCCCCTATTAATCGACCCCACGACTTGTGTCCCGCCAATACCATTATGAAGTCGATGCATGCGCATTCATGAATGCGTATGACAGATGTCATGAAGTGTCATTCGGCATATTATGTCACTAACTCAATTTTTGTCCAGCTCGGATCTTTTACATCCATTCAAAAGTGGGATCATTAGCTGGATAACACAAATAACAAATTCATTATTGCTCATGGCAGTGTCATGTCGTAATAATGATGGTCTTATGACAGTCGTATGGCGCCACTGTCACATAAAGTGTTACCAAATACAATAACTAGCAATTAATGAAACAACTGGGACAGTAACTGTTCGGCCGTTTACGCTTTTTGTGGCGTTTTCCCTGCCGAAAGGGATCCAAAAGAGAACACACTGGATAACTCGGCTTGTGCTCACAGTATATATATTGTTTTTTATTGTGGATTTTTTTGGAGTGGTGAGTAGTAAGCACCAAGTCGTAAATGGCAAACACCAAGCAGGTTAGAAACCTATAAATGCAAACAAAAATGTACATATATATATATGTATAAATACAAATAATCACAATTATATATTAATGCAAATATATAAATGAATTAATATTGTACTGTACATAATATGTATAATTCATTCACAATCAAGATTGCAATAACCAAACATTGTGCATTATTTTAAAATCACATTTTTCCATCATTTCATTAAGGCAGTAATCGAATCATTAAACACTTCACGTTACGAACGCTGACCAATTTTTTAAATTACTAGGAAGAAGTGGCGTCTAACAGTGTGAGGAAATGTAGTTTTTTCACACAATGAACAGATTACAAAGCACCAATACAGTGTTGTCCCGGGACTACATTTCCCATGATTCACTGCGTGACCTGCGCCGCTCGCTGATTCACTGCGAGATTGAGTCAGTGGCTACGCTAACCCAACACGCTAGTTGTCAACTGTCAAAACTCAGCGGACACATACTGGAAGCCCATCGAGCGATCACCGTAAAAGGAACGCCGAACCCTCTAAAAGCAATGCAGTAGGTGAAACTACATAATACAAATACAAGCAAATGAGCACAAACTCACCGGCGGTGCGTGTCTCTTTCGGCAACGTGAACGTGAATGACAGCCACGCCGACCCGGCTTCCGCTTAAATGCAAATCCACACCCCTTTCCCAATTGACAGTGAATTAACCCTTTCTCGGACAAGATCGCAGGTGAGGCACAATTTAAACACATTTAACCTAGTGGACGCAACAGTAACTGAAAAAATAATTAGCACAGAACATGAATTTTGATTGTTATTTACATCTGTAGCGCTGCAATGCATGCTAGGAGGCATTTGGACGACAACAGTGTTGACACCAGGTGGCAGCAGAGGTTGACTGTCTCCCCCAAAAGAGCAGTAATGGCTAAATGAAGCGTCTTGAAGCAATGAATGCTGTCAATCATGGTGGTTAGTTTGGTCTTATGACAGTCTTGTGATGCCACTGTCAAATAAAGTGTTACCAGTTAAATGTTTGTGTTAGTTTGGTGTAAGTATCCCATAATACAGTGAGCTTATCTATGAACAAATGTCGTTTTCGTGTCTTATGGTCAGGTGGCCGGCAAGGACAAACGTTCCCCAAGAGCACCACACATGTACCCCCCAACTAGATCTGCCCTGACCTTCAAGATCATACAGTTTATATTTTCCATAACAGGCACCCGCCCTAGATGAAAACAGTGGAATACTACTAGACTAACATCAGGTGTGAGAACTCCCTGTCCATAACCTTAAATGATAGTCCTTGTACATAAAACAGTACTTGTCTCCGTTATTCACAAAGCAGACAAAAGAAAGCGCTATGGGACAATAAATGGTTATGTGTAACGATGTGAAATGAACAGATATTTATTTAAAGGAAATATCATAGAGTTCACTACTGTACAGCAATGATTAATCGATTACCTTGAATAATTCGATTAGAAAAAAGATTTAAATCAAATTTTGCTGAGAGTATTCGTTTAATAAGAGTGTAATGGTTTGTTTTGAAAGTGTTTGCATTTAGTTTTATTGATTTGGGTGGATACATTGCCCTCTAGTGGCAACAGTGAATATCACATATCTCATTAAACATGGCTGAAACCAGCTGCTCCCTGTTATGACCAATATAGTAAGGTTTTTTTTTTTTTTTTGAGCGAATGTTTTTTTTAATGCATTTGTAATTTAGTTTATACTAGGGTTGTTCTGATCATGTTTTTTTGCTCCCGATCCGATCCCGATCCGATCCTGACTTATAGTACGGGTTGACACTGTTGTACCCTGGAACTGCGGGACAGCTTGAACTTGTTTGGATGTTCGTTGAGGTTCTTTCACCATCCACACAATCTTTCGTTGAAATCTCTCGTCAATTTTTCTTTTCCGTCCACATCTAGGGAGGTTAGCCACATTGTCATGGGCTTTACACTTATTGATGCGCACGGTAGACACAGGAATATTCAGGTCTTTGGAGATGGACTTGTAGTCTTGAGTTTGCCCATGCTTCCACACAATTGTGCTTCTCAAGTCCTGAAACAGTTCTTTGGTCTTCTTTCTTTTCTCCATGCTCAATGTGGTACACACAAGAAAACAGGACAGAGGTTGAGTCAACTTTAATCCATTTAAATTGGCTGCAATCCATTTTAACTGGCTGCAAGTGTGGCCTGTTATGTGCCACAGGTAAGTAACAGGTGCTGCTAATTACAAAAATTAGAGAACCATCACATGATTATTCAAAGGCTGCCAATACTTTTGTCTGGCCCATTTATAGATTTTTGTGTAAAATGATCATGATTAAATTTTTTTCAATTCTCTTTTGTGTTTTTTAATTGCAAGCAAAATAAATGAAAGAATGACTACTAAAGCATTTGTAATTGCAATCATTTTCTGGGTGAAATTGAGCATTATCTGACAGAGTTGCAAGGGTGCCAATACTTTTGGCCAGACGCATATGTGACACTTGACACAAAACAATTGGTGTTCAAACGTCCATCTAATTTGATTAACATGTACATTTAGTAGAATAAATTAGCCCAAATTGCCTAACAAAAGCGCGCTAGCTGCATGTTCCAAGAACAAGAACCAAGCAGGGTGAGGCAGCATTTAGTTATTATGCTCCTCACCTCTGGAACAAGTTACCCGAAGGTCTGAAGTATGCTCAAACCGTTAGCTCATTTAAAACAGGGCTAAAAACGCTTTTGTTTAGCACTGCATATCCATAACTGTCTATATATTTCAATCTACCTGCCTTCTATTCCTCTTGTGCTTATCTCCATTGCTGATTTCAATGATTATTATTAGTAGTAGTTTTTGCTTTATTTCTATTTTTGTTTTATTTTTATTTATTTATTTTTATTCTGTGATTAAATGCGATCTTCTGTCTTGGTTTTTACGTTGTGTTGATTTAAATGTGATTTTTATGGTTTTCATGTGATGTAAAGCACTTTGAATTGCCTTGTGTTGAATTGTGCTATATAAATAAATTTGCCTTGCCTTGCCTTGCCTAGCATAAATGCCAAGAATGCTAACATATTTACAATTCTCATAGCAAATCGCTCACACGTAACTCCACAAACTGTTGCTGCAAACTTAACTACAAATGAATACACCAACATATATTAGCTGAAAGAACTTACAGCCTTATGTTGGCCAAACCAGAGCGGAGCAATTCTTTATCCATGTCAGATGTCTGAGTCTGCTTCTCAATCATACAAGGCGAAAGTCCAGCCAGACCCAACGCTGCCACCAGAGGGCAGTGTATCCTCCATCATTACACAAAATTAATTAAAAAAAAAAAATAATAATAATAATAAATAAAATAAAATAAAAAAAATTCAATACTTTTGGATTTTTGGATAGTTATTTTGGGATACTTAAAGGGTTAATTCCGACTTATACGGAAATTTGTTTTACGTCGCCACTGTATGAAGGGAAGTCGTTCGTAACCCGGGGACTAAGAAAAAAAATGTTCACATGGGGGGGGGGGGCAGAAGCTCAAAATACTTCTTGTAAAAATATTTAGGAACTACTGAAGCTACTGATTTAATTCAAATGTTTCCCATATAAACATGTGATCAAATATACCCAAATAAATTTCTTAAAGATTAAATCCAAACGTATTGAACTCAAAAGTTAAACACAACCGAACTGTACTTGGACACTAATTCTGCCATTCGCCACTAGAGGGAGCCAATGAAACTGAAACATACTCATTCACTTCAAATGCATTCATAAACTATTCATTTATTTCCAGACGTGCTCAGTTGAATGCGATGGGGAGCTGGACAGTGAGAAGCTTCGCCTCTGCTGGGACATCCTGATGGAGGAATCCAACCGCGTCCCTTTTGACGGCAACCGACAGGAAGAAGCGGAGGCGGCGGGCGTCGTCCCGACTAATGACGGTGACGCCAACTCGCCGGAACACCAGCTGGCCAAGAAATACGGCGGCTTCATGAAGCGTTACGGCGGCTTCATGTCTCGCCGCTCTTTTCCGGAAGAGTCGTTAGATGATTCCGTAAACGACGACCGAGAAGAAAAAGTCCGCCTGGAGATCTTGAAGATCCTTAATACGGCGTCTCAGCACGGCGACCGGGTCGACCTCGGAGAGGGCCGAGCGCTCAAGCGCTACGGGGGCTTTTTGCGTCGCGCCGATGACGACGGGGAGGTACGGGGCGACCTGCTGGAGGCGGTCTTAGGCCGCGGGTTGAGAAAGCGTTACGGAGGGTTCATGAGGCGCGTGGGCAGGCCCGAGTGGCTGGTGGACGGTAACAAGAACGGGGGAGTATCAAAGCGGGCCTGGGAAAACGGCCAGCAACAGAAGAGGTACGGCGGATTTATGGACTAGGAGCCCAAAGTTGGGACCAACTACTTGTTCATCTGGCTTTGTAGAAATTGCTGCTCCTGCTGCCTACTTTGTCGCTTCAGTGATGACATGAAATATACTCATTGTGTCAAAATCAATGTCTGGCTGGTTGGAATATATTATTTATTAAAATACTGTGTTGATTGACGTTGTTTGCTTGTGTTCTGTATCCTTTCAGAAACATTCACTTCATTTAATTGGTTTTGTTGGCTTCTGCACTAAATACCAAGGGCGTAGGTTTGGTCTCAACATTGGTAGGGACGCTATTACAGCATAACCTGCATGTACATTTTTTGCTGAAACAAACAGATTGGGTACATTTCTCAAAAAAACAACAGCTGTTTACTACACAAGAATGAAAAAAGTTAAAATGTGTGAAAAATATGTGCATAGGCTGCAAGTACATACAGTGGGGTAAATAAGTATTTAGTCAACCACTCATTATGCAAGTTCTCCCACTTGAAAAGATTAGAGAGGCCTGTAATTGTCAACGTGGGTAAACCTCAACCATGAGAGACAGAATGTGGAAAAAATCACAGTTTGATTTTTAAAGAATTTATTTGCAAATCATGGTGGAAAATAAGTATTTGGTCAATACCAAAAGTTCACAGACGTGACCTACAGCTTCCTGTTGATCTGGGGGCATTTTTGGGTCACTTCCCTGTTGATTTCAGGTCACTTTGGCTAGGTTCAGACCTCAATTCCGATTTTTTCATGTTTTTCCGACTCGAGTCAGGCATTAACTTGACAGTCGGAGCGGGACAAGTCGCATATAGGTGGAACATTTCAAATCCAATCTAGGTCACTTTCGAATGTGGTTTAAATCCGATACGGGCCAATGTGGCGGTGGTTTAAACTGTCAAGTCTGTCACGTCAGCAAACAGCGAGAGCGGTAGACAGGACGTCAGCGATGTAGCCATGGGCGGAGTTTGACTTTTGGGGGATGGGGGGGCACAACATGTTGATGACCCCGAAATGCAGTGTCAACAATAAAATTAACTTATTCATTTTAATATATATTTATATTAATAATAGGGGTGTAACGGTACCCAAAAATCTTGGTTCGGTACGTACCTCGGTTTTCAGGTCACGGTTCGGTTCATTTTCGGTACAGTAAAAAAACAAAATGCAAAATATAAATGTGCTAGTTGTTTATTATAGACTTTTGTGCTTTCAACAATAGGAACATTAGCCTATACAAAGCTAGAATTCTGCTCAAAAAGTAGCGGGTTTTTTAAGATCATCCAACAACAATTTGCCTTTCAGACCCCGCGTATTGGTGAGCTTTCTTTCTAAAAGAAAGACGAAAAAAGAAGTCCTGTGCTAAAGAGAAATCAATCCCAATGACAAAGATTTTAAGTATGTATATACAAATGAAATGCCTCAATGAGTCATTTTTTTTTTCTTATGAACGGTTTTCAAAAGCTTTATTGGTGGATTTTCTCAAGTTAAAGCGCCACACAGAAATTAATAAATTTAATTGTGTAAGCAGGATCTGTGTATTAATCTTATTATTAATCATTTCAATTTATTTTATTCAAATGGGCTATTATTTATTTTATTATGTGTTTATATTTCACAAATGTGATGTAGTATTCATTTATATTGTATATTTTATGTTGTATAACTTTAGTTCCTACGTGAATATTAGTTCCTACTTGTTTTGTTGTGGTAGGAGTGTTTTGTATTGAACACGGGGCAGTGTTGGTTATTATTATAGCAGAGAAGACAGCAGTAAATCAACAAAGACAAGTCAAATGTGCCCCGATCTACCACTCAAGAGATCTGATGGACTCAAAAAGTAGGTTACGATTGCATATTAGTTTGAAAATCGACCGGATCCACTGTATTATTACACGAGTGACTTCCGGCCCGATCCTAGCAAGTAGTATTGACGCAGGAGGGCCGCGTCTCGCGTCAAATAATAAACTCTGCCGTTCTTTTCGCGTGCATCGCGTTGAGCCGCTTCTGGGACGCATCTAACACGCGGCCGAACTGCGACTGGTGTGCATTGGCTGATTGACTCTAACGTCCACGTTTCACTGCGTTCTCACGGCGGCCACGTTGTTGCGCCGTTGACGTTTCTGAGTTATATACTGTCCATGTTGGTCCTCATTATAGTAGAGAAGACGGAGTAAATATAATCTACACAAAGAAACTGTAACCCGATCAACTCACAGCCTCCAAATGTAAGGGTTATATTATGTCAGAAACTCGTTCGGTACGCGTCCGTTCCGAACCGACTACCACATACCGAAGCGGTTCAATACTATTACATGTACCGTTACACCCTTAATTAATAATAATATACACTCACCGGCCACTTTATTAGGTACACCTGTCCAACTGCTCGTTAACACTTTATTTCTAATCAGCCAATCACATGCCGGCGACTCGGTGCGTTTAGGCATGTAGACATGGTTTAAGACAATCCTGCAGTTCAAACCGAGCATCAGTATGGAGAAGAAAGGTGATTTGAGTGACTTTGAACGTGGCATGGTTGTGGGTGCCAGAAGGGCTGGTCTGAGTATTTCAGAAACTGCTGATCTACTGGGATTTTCACGCACAACCATCTCTAGGTTTTACAGAGAATGGTCCGAAAAAGAAAAATTATCCAGTCAGCAGCAGTTCTGTGGGCGGAAATGGCTTGTTGATGCCAGAGGTCAGAGGAGAATGGCCAGACTGGTTTGAGCTGAGAGAAAGGCAACAGTGACTCAAATAACCCCCCGTTACAACCAAGGTAGGCAGAAGAGCATCTCTGAACGCACAGTACGTCGAACTTTGAGGCAGATGGGCTACAGCGGCAGAAGACCACGCCGGGTGCCACTCCTTTCAACTAAGAACAGGAAACTGAGGCTACAATTTGCACAAGCTCATCAAAATTGGACAATAGAAGATTGGAAAAATGTTGCCTGGTCTGATGAGTCTCGATTTCTGCTGCGACATTCGGATGGTAGGGTCAGAATTTGGCGTCAACAATATGAAAGCATGGATCCGTCCTGCCTTGTATCAACGGTTTCAGCAGGATAATGTGCCATTTCATACAGCTGGAATCATCTCAGACTGGTTTCTTGAACATGACAATGAGTTCACTGTACTCAAATGGCCTCCACAGTCACCAGATCTCAATCCAATAGAGCATCTTTGGGATGTAGTGGAACGGAAGATTCACATCACGGATGTGCAGCCGACAAATGTGCACCAACTGTGTGATGCCATCATGTCAATATGGACCAAACTCTCTGAGAAATGCTTCCAGCACCTTGTTCAATATATGCCACGAAGAATTGAGGCAGTTCTGAAGGCAAAAGGGGGTCCAACCCGTTGCTAGCATGGTGTACCTAATAAAGTGGCCGGTGAGTGTATATTTCTAATAATAAGTTGAAAATGAGTGTTTTTTTGTTTCCCATCATTCTTGAGAGGAATTCAAAATCAGGCTGCTTAAGACAGCTATACTTTTCGCCAAGATCGTCATCCATTGAATATGGTAGACCCGCCGGTGTCGTGCCAGTGTAGTTACCCCCGTCAAAAATTTCAAAACATGGCGCATCCATCAAAAAAAATTTTTAAAAAGACTTTTTTTTTCTGTCGTATTACGTGCGTACTGAATAGAGCTGGGAATCTTTGGGCACCTAACGATTCGATTACGGTTATGATTCGGAGGCTCCAATTCGATTATAAAACGATTATTGATGCACCCCCCTCCTTTTTTTTTTTTTATGTTTTGTACATTAGTTCCAAAAATGTTCAAAAATCCTCTCAGGCTAAACCAAACTACTATTTCAGTATCAAGTTAACATATAACAATAAACAAATATACAAAAAGAACAGTAAATAAAAAACTCCAGTCCCCATTCTGTATCAGCAGCTTTAAACAACACTCAATTAATTTAATGTTGTGAATCAACCGTTACATTTGTTAAAATTGCTCCCGTTATTCCATAATTTCCCTTCTGTCTACTTTTGTCAAAGTTTTTAAACTATTTCATCATTTAAAGATAGATTCAAGTAAAGATTCTGCCGATTTAGGAGTATTTTAGATAAAAAGTTAATTAGGTTCGCTACAACAGCGCCTTCTAGAGAGGTCTACTGTTTTAAGATGGCGGCTGTTTACTTACGCCGGAAAGTCTGTCATATCGCATCTCTGTTCAATAATACATGTTCTAATACCGACGTCGTCTGTCATTTTGCATCTAGTTCTACATATACAGTGGGGAGAACAAGTATATGATACACTGCCAATGGGTTTTCCCATCGGCAGTGTAACAAATACTTGTTCTCCCCACTGTATATGATATCTACTGTAGCCGTATGTTTGTAGCAACTAGCAACTGGCGTTGTTTGTAGCAGCTGTCGGCCGCAGTCAGGTATGACTGTTTTTTTTTAATCTAGCGGCATGAGTTGAACAGGATATTTACTCTCGGTCCGTTCCTCATTGCGTCCCAAAGACCACGCTGACTGTGTTTTACTTCCGCTTTACCTGGTATAATTCAATAATCGGAATTTGGATATTTGTGAATCGTTCTCGAATCTTCCACGGCCGAATCGCGAATAATCTAAGAATTGGAAATTTCGCACGCCTTCAGTACTGAACGTAAAAAAAGGCAATGTTTTACTGTTTTACTTAGGCTGACCTATAACTGTTATTACTGTAATTCAAGTTCTGTATGGAGTTTCTCCAGTTTAATGAACATCGATGTTCAAAATACATATCTTTGGTTCTTTTCTGGCTTCAATTAATTGTTTAATTTGACATAACTCATTACAAATGTGTGTGTATGCGCTCCCGCGGCCAGGGGATACAATTTTTGACAGGGGTAACTACATTGGAAAGACACTTGTGTTGGCTCTGTTGTACAAACTTCCCCACCAAACGTCCCTGTTTTGTGGCAAAAGATGGATTTTTCAGATGAATCTTCCATTGAATTACACCACAGTCGCCGCAAATATTGCATGAGACCTACTGCAGGCCGCATGGATCCGAGATTCACTCTGAAAACAGTTTGGTGGTGGCAAAATCATGGTCTGGGGTTACATCCAGTATGGGGGTGTGCAAGAGATCTGCAGGGTGGAAGGGAACATAAATAGCCTGAAATATCAACAAATCTTAGCTGCCTCTTACATTCCTAACCATAAAAAGGGACAAATTCTGCAGCAGGATGGTGCTCCATCCCATACTTCAATCTCTACCTCAAAGTTCCTCAAGGCAAAGAAGATCAAGATCCTCCAGGACTGGCCAGCCCAGTCACCAGACATGAACATCATTGAGCATGTCTGGGGTAGGATGAGAGAGGAAGCATGGAAGACGAAACCCAAGAATGTTGATGAACTCTGGGAGGCATGCAAGACTGCTTTCTTTGATGTTCCTGATGACTTCATCAATAAATTGCATGAATCCTTGCTGAACTGCATGGATGCAGTCCTTCAAGCCCATGGAAATCATACAAAATATCAAATTTGGATCTCACAGCACCATTACTTCATTTGCTTATGTTATGTAACATATTTTTGTATTTGAAGTACATTTTTTGTCCAATTTTCACACGACTTTTGTTTTGGCAAAATTTGACCTTTATGTTTTCATTAAATGATAAATCTTTTTTCAGTGAAACAAATATATTTTTGTACATTCATCATCATTTGGGAGGGTCTTAGCTTTCATATGAGCCATTCCTGAAACCAATTGAATAACTAAGTCAGGTTATTAGCAATTCTTTCTACAAAATGGATAAGCGACAAGACTTTTGTCAGGGACTGTACAGATTAGATTTATGTATTTATTTATTAGTTTTGCTGGCGATGCTATTGCCAAGAGTAGCGCTGGTAATTTCACCAATGAGACGTCGCAACAATAATCACATGACTCCATTACAACAATCAGACGCAAGCTTGACGTTCAATCACGCGTCTTTAAAGCACCATAACGCAGTATCTGAATCGAAATCGCAGAATTAAAACACTCTACCAGTTTTTATTTGGCAACGATTGAACACGGAAAACTTGAGATATGATCCTTTTAATTTCATAGTAGTAACTATGAAGGAACTACAGTATTCACTACTCAAAGTAGGAGCTATTCTCACCACTAGAGGGCAGGGCACTCACGTTCTTTGGACGAATAATGCTTCATTACTGTTTGTTTTTCCATCTCTTTAGTTATTTTTTTGTGTGTGTGGTGTGGTGGGGTTGAGGGTGAAAAATTATGACCACCAATGGAGATTCATGTCCTGTAGATCTTCAGTGATGTCCTATTAATTTCTTGGTCACTTCCTTTTGATTTCAGGTCACTTTTTGTTGGTTTTGGGGTCACATTTTGATATTTTTCAGGCATTCCCAGGTCACTTTCGTGATATTTTGGGTCACTTCTTTTCTTGTAGGCACCGTCTAACTGTTTGCGTTATTCTAACACACTTAATATAATCAATCAGGGAATAGTATCGTTCCTCGTATTAACCGATCGACTGTTTATATTACTCTAACACACCCAATATAAGATAATTAGCACTTATGCCATAATTTAAGAAAAAAAAAGGAGAATATAGGGCATAAGAGATACATGACGCCTTCTTATCACAGAAGCCCAACGTGTGTGTCATTTAACTGACTGAGCAAGATTGACGCTGACATCTACAAGCCCACTTTTGCACAACCAACTCTCGCCATCAGTTCTCCCGGACAGTCCTGAACAAATAGCGGGAGGTCCTGTCCCAACACAAGGTACACTGGAGAACGTCCGATATCCAACTTATAACACGACTGACAAGACTTCAATCCTCCTGTCCAATCCACAAACAAACAATAATCCTAATCAACGCCCAAACACACCCTTCTTCCTGCCCACGGCCTGCCGAGCAAGAGCTTTCAAAAGACTGAATGTTTACCTAAGCATTGTCATTTTTTTATCGGGAATCTTTCGTTGACTTGTGATATGGTGACCTTGGATCCTCGCCTGGGTCCCTCTGTGCTGTATTATCGCTGTCGACTCAGAATAAATTGTCAACTTGTGTTTTGAAGCCTTTTTCCAGCTTTACAAATGGAGTCAGCACAAAGGGTTTAGCTTAACTCATTCACTCCCAGCCATTTTCACTGGTGCAACCCCCTTTGCTCCCGTCCGTTTTACTGGATTTTGACTGATTTTGCAAGGCCCACATAAAATTCTGTTCTATTGCTATATAAACATGAAACCCACCAAAAGAAAGATTAGACTCTCTTCTTTCAGCAGAAAAAAAGTTAGTTCATATCGTTTTCCATTGTTTAGAAATCAGCATTAGAAAATAGCTTAGTTTGAGCAATTTTCCAATTTCTGATGAAAAAACAGAGAAATTGAGCTTTTTGTGAAAGCATACGTTTCAAACATAACTTAGTTACATCCCAAATATCTGAATAATGTTTTCATTTTACAAAATAACATAAACAACAAGACAAATAGAGCTTTTGATAGCAAAGTAACAATTTATTTACACATAACTAACTTAGAGATGACGCTGTTGTGGCCACGATGGCCGGGTAAACTTTTCCCTCATCGCCGCCTGTCTCAATTTTTCCTTCTTTCCAGGACTGACTCAATGGCATCGTCCGCCACCTGGCATCCTGGACGTCCATTCGGTCGTATTCCGCCAGCGCCCTGGCCGTTCGTTCCGTTGAATCGGGTTGTGGGTCTTACCAAATGCGCTACTGCCTTCCAGTGGCCAGTTTTATTGCTCTAAAATGGATTTTCAGCTTTGTGCTTTGGAGCTAAGTTGGATCAGAACCTAGAGATGTGTCTTGGGAAAAAAAAAAATGTTAAAAGACGTATAAATACGTCTTTGGGACACTGAAACAATTAAAAATAGAACATTATTATGATGTGTGTTATCAAGCGCAACGGCATTTTTAGGTAAGATATTTATAATTTTTTTTTTTTTTTTAATAAGATCTAAAAGTTTTTTGAGTGAAAGCAGTGAATTAGTCTTTTTTTAATTCTAGTTACATCTGAGATGCAATTGTTGGCTGTTTTCAACAATATAGTACATCGAAAATAAAGACATTGATTGACTGAAAATGGATCAAGATTAGATGAAATGTCTTGTTTTCTCATGTATATTTATAATTGCTCTTCACCTAAAAATACATTTGTTTTATCCGATTACTCGATTAATCGATAGAATTTTCAGTCGATTACTCGATTACTAAAATATTCGATAGCTGCAGCCCTACTTCCTTTTGATTTCAGGTCACTTTTTGTCGGTTTCAGGTCACTTTAGTTGGTTGTTGGTTTTAGGACGACTGTGTAATCCTTTTGAGGCATTAGTAGGTCACTTCCTTGATATTTGGGTCACTTCTTGTTAGTTTTGGGGTAATTTGATGATTTTTGGGGGGGGTCAAAAATAATGACCACCAATAAAGATTCACTTTCTGTCGGTTTTCAGTCACTTCCTATAAATTTCGGCGACTTTTTGGGTCACTTGTCAATTGACTTAATGGTGAAACGGTCAAATATAACATACAATTCTTCCAATCCACACAAATTTGCTATCTGTTTTTGTCAGCGTGAGCGTGAAGCAAATGCTAGTGGACGTTCCTCGCCATTGGGCATAATATGGCAGACAACCACCCCCGCCCAGGCCTGGTGAGGCATCACATGCTAGCCATAAAAAAACAGTGTGGCGTCAAAATGCATGGTAGGACACAACTACGACGAGTCTGTTTTATTTCTCGGTCAGAATAAATTGAAGTGGTCTGGCCATTGAGGGCAAGCTTGAATTGAAACTCCTTTATACTTGGATTCCTGCTGACAGAATGATGAAAAATTTGCAACTAGCATTGTCAAAAAAGTGCACCTGAAAATATCGAGGGAGGGGCCAGAAGACAACACATTGTTGTCCTAAAGTACCAATATAAGGAAGAAGCTTTTCAGAGACATAAAACACAATATTAGCAACAGCTGGTGCCAGAAAACCTTTGAAATGATGATGCCTGACAAAAAGCGCAGCTTTGAACTGACAGCAAAAAAAAATGGGCGTTCATTATCAGCGGAAGATTGTTGTCCTTTGTGTCTCGGAGAATACGCGTCTTGTCACGCGTAAAGGGCCGTTGGCAGACTTGCTCTACTTTGCCACACATCATTTTTCTCGTTTTTAATTGTCTTTGGCTGAGAAAACTGTTTTTCTTTAAATACAACACTGCTCAATGTACGATATTTTTCGGACAATAAGTCGCAGCTTTTTTTTCATAGGTTCGCTGGGGATGCGACTTATACTCTGCAACGACTTACAGTAGGGAGAACAAGTATTTGATACACTGCCGATTTTGCTGGTTTTCCCACTTGCAAAGCATGTAGAGGTCTGTAATTTGTATCATCAGTTCTCTTCAACTGGGAGGGACGGAATCTAAAACAAAAATCTAGAAAATCACGTTGTATGATTTTTAAACAATAAATTAGCATTTAATTGCATGAAATAAGTATTTGATACGTCACAAAAATAGAACTTAATATTTGGTACAGAAACCTTTGTTTGCTATTACAGATATCAAACCTTTCCTGTAGTCCTTGACAAGGTTTGAGCACACTGCAGCAGGGATTTTGGCCTACTCCTCCATGCAGATCTTCTCCAGAGCCTTCAGGTTTCGGGGCTGCTGCCGGGCAACACGGACTTTCAGCTCTCTCTATAGATTTTCTACCAGGTTCAGATCTGGTGACTGGCAGTTGTTGTGCAGCTAACATGTGCAGCTAATGTGTATGAGGAGAGCTTTTTACATGACCATCCATGATCGAACGTAAGTAGTCCTTTATTTAGAGAAAGTTTGTAGTGTTTACTTCGTAATCGCTGTATTCGCAGCTATTTTTAACACAAAGTCGTCATTTCTGATCGGTTGGAAAATTTGACAGAACACCGGGCACATGAAGAGGGCAATAAGCCGAGTATAGTGCTCTCCCGGCGGGGGGATGTGCGACAAGTCATTGGCTGAGGGGACAAGGAGCATGTCAGCCACAAAATGCAAGCCACCTACATATTAAAATGATCCCAGTATTTGACATAATACAAAACACAATGTTTACTCACTTCCTCGTAAGTCCCATGGTCCCACAGTAGTAGGGCTTGTTTTGACCAATATCCAAGGTGAATGGTAACCTTTTGAAACCCCAAAAAGGCTCACACGCCTCTCCCTCAGACAGCAAGATTTTTCTACAGCCGTTTGGCTGGAGTGATGCGAAAAATAAACGAATTAATCCGCAAAATCAGCTGAATCCTTTGTCCTTCTCATACAACAGTGAAGAGGACTCCTTCTCCCGTACACATCACAGCGCCCTCTTCCTCAATGCAAGACCGAAGCCGAGAGTCTGTCATTTTCGTAGCGCGGGATTCAAAAAATTGAATAAATATATTGATCTCTTCACACACCCAAGTGGTCCATTGCATTCAGGAGCATAAAATACCGCGTGTATTATGAAATAAACATGTTTTTTCGTGTCACAGGCACTCCTTAGGTAGAGGGTTCACTTACTTAGTTTTCCCCCTTTTGTCATTGCTTGTATGCTATCTTCATTAAAATATGGAAACCTATAAATGTTTGGGGTGTTTTAGTTAAAGCGCACACTGTTTTTACATCTGTGTGATTTTGACAAAGATCATCACATTTGATGGTGATTTTATGCAGTAATATGAGAAATTCCAAAAGGTTCAGATATTTTTTCATACCAAGTAGTACATTTGTTTTTATGT
This sequence comes from Corythoichthys intestinalis, assembly GCF_030265065.1. Taxonomy (NCBI): domain Eukaryota; kingdom Metazoa; phylum Chordata; class Actinopteri; order Syngnathiformes; family Syngnathidae; genus Corythoichthys; species Corythoichthys intestinalis. Next base: position 2,716,410 of record NC_080408.1, on the reverse strand, counting down.
TTTTCCATCTCTCTTCACAAGCTCTCCACAAGTACTTCACTTTATGTTTCCCTATTGGGAAATATCAGCTCTGACGATCTTTCTCCCTGCTTGTAGTGCCTCTCTAGTATCTGTTTTGTACCTGTTGTTGGAGTGTTATGATTGTGAATTTTGTATGAGCTCACGTATGATTTTATTTAAGTGCCTGCTTTCCTGCTTGAGTGTATTTTGAAATGTCTGGCTTAGTATTCTTCTTCTGTGTTACATTTTAACTCTTCGGCTGCTATTGATGGAGCTAGATGTCCGATCTATTTGAAGTGGGAGGGTTGGCAACCTCCAAGTTGAATTGGATCGGACGTCTCCTGGTGATGAACTCTGAAGACGGATGAAAAAGCAACGTTCTGGATCAGCTTCCTGATTGATTTTTCTTTCTTTTTTTTTTTTTTTTTTAAATTAAAACTTGTGAACATGGCATTGCGATAATCCAATGGATAAAAATCTACAAAAGAAATTGTTCATACACAAAGTAGGTAATTTTGGGGGGGTATGGGAAAAGGTCAAATTAGAACACTAGAGACCATTTGTGTTCAATATAAAAAATTGTGCTTGTGAAAATAATCGGTGCTCATAAAAAAAAAATAAAAGAAGTTACATTGTGAATGTGGATTTAAAAAAAAAATAAAAAAAATAAAATATATATATATATATATATATATATATATTTTTTTTTTAATTGTAGTTGTTAAAATATTTTTGGGGATATGAATTTATTTTTTGCTAAATTATTTTTGTGATGTTTATTTATTTTTGCTTGAAAAGAAATATGGGTGGTTGAACATATCTTTTCATTTCTTGTAAAATTATTTTATAAGCGTGTTTTTTTGTGTGTATGTTGTTGTGAAATTTTTTTTTTTGTCACTTGCAAAAAAATTTTGGTGAGAGTGGATTTTTAAAAAAATTGTGCATGAAAATATTTTAATAAATGTTTTTTAATTATGATATAAATGAGTGAATTGTACATGTATATATGCATATATTTTAACATTTTTAAATCAAATATTGTAAATTTTTAAGTAAAAAAATAATGCGATGTAAAAATGATTTATTTATTTATTCTTATTGTAGTTGTAAAAATATTTTTTGTGATGTGATTTTTTTTTTTTTTTTTTGCCAAATTATTTTTGTGATAGTTTCTTCAGTTGTGCTTGAAAAAAAAAAATGGGGTGGTTGAAAATATTTGTTAATTTCTTGTAAAATTATTTTATGAGTGTTTTTTTTTTTTTTTTTTTATGTGTGTTGCTGTGAAAAAGTTTTTTTTATCACTTGCAAAATTATGATAATAAATGAGTGAATGGTACACGTATACGTGCATATATTTTAACATTTTAAACAAAATATTGTAATTTTTTTAAGTTAAAAAAAACGCGATGGACTGAGGGCGCCAAGTTTGAAGCGTGAATTAGCGAGGGATCACTGTAATAATAACGAGAAATTTATGAGTTTTATCACAGCACGGAGGAGAGCTCCGCCCTTAGCGTCCAGCTACATGACAATGAATTATGGGACTTGTAGTACCGTGTATTAATTTAACCAGTTTAAACATTCAAAGGCTTGAACCGCATAGGTGAATTTTCCACGTTTGTCCAGAAGCCTAATAATTGGTGCTCTTTTAGGAAATACATAGGTTTTAGAACGTGTCACGTGACCTATCCCTTGGTTTCCGAGTTGCGCTAGCTTGCTAGCCGACTACAACACGTAACATCCTCCTAAAGTTGGGTGGTTTACTCCCCGAGGCTATATAAACAAACGACAAGCGTGTTCGGGGCAAGCAGCCAGCCGGACCAGAAGTATTCAGTTAGACGCCGCCACGCCAACCGTTGTACTCAGAACCACAACGGTACGTCCACACATTTCCGCGTTCTAAGCTCTTTATGTATTTATTTTTGCTCAGAAAGGCATCACATTTATATACAGTGTCCTACTAGTACCAGCGGGGCAAAGGTAGCGGTGGGAGGGTGGTGTGCCCTGATTATGTAATTTAGTCGTATTATGATTAAATTGTGCAACAAAAGTGGCAACTGCTAAACTTTCATTGATATTTCAACAGTATTCGACTTTTTAAAAATAGTTTAGAAGCGAATAGGTTAAATCAGGATCCCTATGAAAACTCTTATGTGTTTCACTAATTGGCTACCATTGACTGAGTTGAAGTGGGAGTTCAAAGGGATTGGACGTCAAATTAATGTTATATTTTAAGTCCTATACTGCCATTGACGGTGATAGGTGTCCAAACAGGTGGGTACTTACCAATCTTCTCTCGTGAATTTCAATGAGTTTGTAAAACGGTCTCGAATCTTGGTTAAAAGCAAAAAAACCGTGCAGGTAGCATTTATTTTACGTAAATATTGCGAACTACGAGGCAAGTAGTCAGTAAGGCAATGAGCGGCTGCCATATGTAAATAAAGAGCTTTTTCCGTTGAAAATGCTTGTGAGTAAATGCTTAAATCCCTGAAATCTTTATAGATCTGGACGTAAAACAGTCTCAATTCATGGTTAAAAGCACACACACAAAAAAACGTGCAGTTAGCATTTATTTTTACGTAAATATTGTGAACTGTAATGATAATCAGTAAGCAAATTAGCGGCCATCATATTTAAACGTAGAGCTTTTTCCATTGAAAATTCATGTGAATAAATGCTTAAATCCCTGAATTCTTTTTAGATATGGAAGTAAAACCGTCTCGATTCATGGTTAAAAGCAAAAAACAAAAAAACGTGCAGGTAGCATATTTTTTACGTAAATATTGCAAACTATGATGCTAGTTAGTAAGCAAGTTAGCGGCCGCCATATGTAAACAAAGAGATTTTTCCATTGAAAATTCTTTATAGATATGGATGTAAAAGTCTTGATTCTTGGTTAAATCACAAATATTTTTTTACGATGAAAATTCTGTGAACCAATGCTTAACCCTTTAACACCTAAGCCTATTTTGGCCGAATTTGCATGCATTTGATGTTGCCTTTATATTTCAAAGAAAAAAATGTTCACAATGGCCAAGTTGGGTCCCTTTTTTAAGGACACCTTGAACTTCATGTCCAAACTGTTGTTTTCTTCACTGACCAATTATAATCCACATTTTGGACCCAAAAAGACAAAAAAATCCCAAAATCTTTTTTCTAAATTAGTAATGTTGATGTCCCATTGACAACCAAACATGCTCGACCAACCGTTTTGAAGCTTGATTATATTTATTCAACTTGTTAGGATAAACATTCAATATAAAAAAATAAGATTGAATAGTTTTATGTTTGACAATTCAACACAAACAGCAAGTATGGTCATAGGCGTTTTTGGCCTTTACACATACTATGGTCAAAACAGGTTATACACAGTGCAAAATAGTGAGAGAAAATAATATATATCATCTAACACAAAAAGGGTTTGGAGGATATCTCTTTGTGAAGTTAGGTATTATACCCATCGCTTTATCTAAAGTATATACGTACATGCAATCAAGCTTCTCGAACACTCATCTTTATAAAAATTGAAAAGATTATAGTGAAGAAAAAATATATATAACATTGAAAAAAAAAAAAGTATTTTCAAAAATATTGACAAGTAGTTCAATTCAAATTTTTCAGGCATGCGACCCAATAAAGTTTTTTTTTTTTTTTTTTTTTTTTTTTTTTTGCGGACTCAATAAAGCTGCTTCTTGAACAGGTCACGGAGCTGCGTCACACACAACGTCACACAGCCTACTCTTTCCCCGTTTGCGCTCGACTGTCACTTCTACTCGCCGAGACGCCGATTCATCAGAGGAAAACAACGACAAATACGACTCATCTTCTTCCTTGAGTTAATGAAATGATGCATTAGCTTGCGCTAAATTTAGTTTTAGATTCATTCTGCACGTTTCAAATTCGCTCGCCCAATCCAACCGGTACAACACCGGCCGTTGCTTGCTTCGCATGCCTCCTTTTCCTTAGTTGGCGCCTCGCTCGGAAATTTATTAAAAATGTCCACATTCGCTTCGTCCTTGTTGACATCACAACGGCTGTTGTCTTTTGTGCTGCTTTCGGTTTTGAAAAAGGACAAGAAATGATGGAATTATGGAGATAGATACATGGTCCATGCAGCGTTTTAATGCATATTTATGAGTGCACTAAAACTATAAAACTAAAATGACATTATCTCCCGTTTTTCTTGGTCGATTGACTTCAAACAAAAACTGGTGTGGACATCAACTTCCGCACTTTCAAATGAGACCAACCAGCGGCACGTGGGTGACGTAATTACAGCGTGACGAATCTTCAAAGACGACATGCGTAAACGCGTCGCTGCCGACACGTTCGGTGTCAAAGGGTTAAATCCCTGAATTCTTTTTAGATATGGACGTAAAACTGTCTCGATTTATGGTTAAAAGCAACAACAACAAAAAACAACGTGCAGTTAGCGTTTATTTTACGTAAATATTGCGAACTATAATGCTAATCAGGAAGCAAATTAGCGGCCATCATATGTAAACAAAGAGCTATTTCCGTTGAAAATTCTTGTGAATAAATGCTTAAATCCCTGAATTCTTTATAGATATGATGTAAAAGTCTCGATTCTTGGTTAAAAGCAAAAAAAAAAAAAAAGTGCAGTTAGCATTTATTATATGTAAACGTGTCGAATGTACTCCTAGTCTTTAGGTCACTGTGGCGGCCTCCCGAGTGCAACAAATATTTTTTTACGAGGAAAATTCTTGTGAACCAATGCATAAATCCCTGACTTCTTTTTTAGATATGGATGTAAAACCGTCTCGATTCAGGGTTAAAAGCAAAAAAAAAAAAAGGTGCAGTTTGCATTTATTTTACGTAAATATTGCGAACTATAATGCTAATCAGTAAGCAAATTAGTGGCCATCATATGTAAAGAAATAGATTTTTCTGTTTAAAATTCTTGTGAATAAATGCTTAACCCCCCGAATTCTTTATAGATATGGACGTAAAACAGTCTCGATTCTTGGTTAAGAGCAAAAAAAATTTGCAGTTAGCTTGAATTATGACGCTAGTCTGTAAGCAAATTAGTGGCCGCCAAATGTAAACAGAGCTTTTTCTGTTAAAAAATCTTGTGAATAAATGCTTAAATCCCTGAATTCTTTATAGATATGGACGCAAAAGTCTCGATTCTTGGTTAAAAGCAAAAAAAACAAAAACGTGCAGTTAGCATTTATTTTGCGTAAATATATCGAATGTGCTGCTAGTCTTTAAGTCACTGTGGCGGCCCCCCTAGTACAACAAAGAGCTTTTTACCTTGAAAATTCTTGTGAATAAATGCTCTAATCCCTGAATTATTTATATAGACGTAAAACAGTCTCGATTCTTGGTTAAAAACAAAAAAACCAGGCTGTTAGCATTTATTTTACGTAAATATTGCTAAGTAGTACGCCAATGTTGTAGCGGCTAATTCTTCCCATTGATTTTTTTTCACAATGTTTCAAAATGCCTGCATGATACAAAAAATATAATAATTACCTTGAATGCTCGAACAAATCACTCCTGAGACAATCCTTCCTGTTTGTATGCAGTTTAGCTTTTGTACTTTTTCAATCTAAATCCAGCGTTAGATTGCTACATGTAACCAACTGCTAATAAATTAAGTAGCGCTGTCAAACGATACAAATTTTTAATCGAGTTAATCACAGCTTAAAAATTAATTAATCGTAATTAATCGTAATTAATCGCAATTCAAACCATCTATAAAATATGCCCTATTTTTCTGTAAATTATTGTTGGAATGGAAAGATAAGACACAAGATGGATATATACAACATACGGTACATAAGTACTGTATTTGTTTATTATAACAATAAATAGACAAGATGGCATTAACATTCTCTTAAAGCGGTCCATGGATAGAAAGACTTGTGGTTCTTAAAAGATAAATGTTAGTACAAGTTAAGAAATGTTATATTAAAACCCCTCTTAATGTTTTCGTTTTATTAAAATTTGTAACATTTTCAATCAAAAAATAAACTTGTAGCTCGCCATCGTTGATAATTACAATAATCAATCAATACAACAACAATCAATAATTACACCATGCTCACTCATGGTACTAACCCATAAAATCAGTTGAACCCAAACGCCAGCAGAGGGCACCAAAAAACAAGTAACAAGCGGAGATTACACTGTACTGTCATTTTAGTCAGTTTGAGTGGGGCATGTGCGTTAATGGCGTGAAAAATTTTAATGTGATTAATTAAAAAAAATTTAATTACCGCCCGTTAACGCGATAATTTTGACAGCCCTAAAATTAAGCGGATTGTGGGACGGCCCCCTTCGGGAAGGCGTAACACAGTGAATGGGGAATGTGTCACGTCAATACATTATGAAGTCTGTGCTTCTGTTGTGAATTTAAATTGGTTTATCACCTGTAGAAGTCCAATCCATTTGAAGTGGGAGGGTGGCAGTGAATGAATGCCTATCTTGGATGTTAATAACACTAAAAGAGTTTAAAAAAATAAATAAATAAATGAAGTAGTTTAATCATGGTGTGATTATACTGTACATCTTTTTGTTTCCTCTTTTAATCTTAGGTGTATAAATTCATGCCGGTGCGTCACTGAACAATGAATTTTTTCCTGGAAACCCTGCGAGTCATCCTGTTGTCCATCTGGTACAATGTGGAGTCCTTCATTTACTGCTTTGTACCCAAGAGACGGAAGAACATAACTGGTGAGGTAGTTCTAATCACAGGCTCGGGCAGCGGAATCGGCCGTCTGATGGCCCTGGAGTTTGCAAGCCTTAGCACCACTGTGGTATTGTGGGACATTAACCAGGAAGGCATGAAAGAAACTGCCAGATTGGCCAAGGAGAAAGGAGCCATTCGAGTTCACTGCTATCTTTGTGACTGTAGTGACAAAAATGAAGTTTACAGGGTGGCTGACCAGGTAAGAAATGTTTTAGCAGTGCTTTTTTAAAATTCCTTACATTTAAAATGATAACTTCTTTTGTATTGTTTTACATTAACAAATGCATTTACTGTGGTAACTGATGAGATAATTATTAAATGGTTATTAAATATTTGCTTTTATCAATGAAGGCTCATAATAAAGTATTAATTGCTATTAGAGCTGAAACGAATACTCGAGTAACTCGAGTTTAAAAACTGATCCGAGTAATTTTATTCACTGCGAGGAATCGTTTAATTTTGCCAGCTCTAAGCATCACGTTTTGCCCGGACTACTTTTAATGCGGGACAACACGCTGATGTCACGTGCGTAGAGGAAGAAGCAATAAAAAAATATACAAAAAAACCTTTCTGCAGCCTACAGCCGCTACAAACTACGCCGATGTTGCTAAAAACTAGCCTGCATGATGCTACGGCAGTAGCAAATTGCATCTGATGTGTCTCGTAGATATCACATGTTTGTTGAACTTGATGCGAAATGACAGAGTCAGCGGTGTTAGTAAAGAGCCACCATCTTAAAGCAGTACACTTCTCAGCGCTAATAAATAAGATTAACGTTACTCGCTCACGTAACGTTAGCCCTGCGCGTGGCTAAAGTGTCATACATACAGGCTTTATTTAATCTGTGAAAACATAGCGTTGTAGAGTGATGAGGGTGTAAAATTTTTAAATATGATAAAGCTAACTGTCAATTTTAGCTCAGTAGTCATTGCTGGATAAAACACCAAGTAGCACTGGTCCCTAATGTGCTCCAATACGGCAGGTATCATACTTTAACGTTGACAAAGAGTCACCCGCTTCGTTAGGTTGCAATTATTTATTTTTTGGGAACTTGTGGAATGACAACAACAACAGGAAGGCATGTCTCCCGCACCTCCCTCACCCCCGCACGTCACGCGGTCCATTCAGGATCGCATGCAAATATCCCAGCCATATTATAACCTGATATGTCCAACGACGTCATGCATCAAGAGAGATAATAGCTAATTAATATGCTCACTCGCCACCCTGTGGTCTGAGGTGTGAATTGCAACCTGTCAAAATGACAGATGGACTTCAGTTTTTTCCGTCACCGTTGTAAAAAACCGGTCAACGACAGAAAATATTCGGTTAACGCGACCCCTGATATATATACAGTGCCTTGCAAAAGTATTCGGCCCCCTTGAATCTTGCAACCTTTCGCCACATTTCAGGCTTCAAACATAAAGATATGAAATTTAATTTTTTTGTCAAGAATCAACAACAAGTGGGACACAATCGTGAAGTGGAACAACATTTATTGGATAAATTAAACTTTTTTAACAAATAAAAAACTGAAAAGTGGGGCGTGCAATATTATTCGCCCCCTTTACTTTCAGTGCAGCAAACTCACTCCAGAAGTTCAGTGAGGATCTCTGAATGATCCAATGTTGTCCTAAATGACCGATGATGATAAATAGACTCCACCTGTGTGTAAGCAAGTCTCCGTATAAATGCACCTGCTCTGTGATAGTCTCAGGGTTCTGTTTAAAGTGCAGAGAGCATTATGGAAACCAAGGAACACACCAGGCAGGTCCGAGATACTGTTGTGGAGAAGTTTAAAGCCGGATTTGGATACAAAAAGATTTCCCAAGCTTTAAACATCTCAAGGAGCACTGTGCAAGCCATCATATTGAAATGGAAGGAGCATCAGACCACTGCAAATCTACCAAGACCCGGCCGTCCTTCCAAATGTTCTTCTCAGACAAGGAGAAAACTGATCAGAGATGCAGCCAAGAGGCCCATGATCACTCTGGATGAACTGCAGAGATCTACAGCTGAGGTGGGAGAGTCTGTACATAGGACAACAATCACTGCATAAATCTGGCCTTTATGGAAGAGTGGCAAGAAGAAAGCCATTTCTCAAAGATATCCATAAAAAGTCTCGTTTAAAGTTTGCCACAAGCCACCTGGGAGACACAAGAAGGTGCTCTGGTCAGATGAAACCAAAATTGAACTTTTTGGCCACAATGCAAAACGATATGTTTGGCGTAAAAGCAACACGGCTCATCACCCTGAACACACCATCCCCACTGTCAAACATGGTGGTGGCAGCATCATGGTTTGGGCCTGCTTTTCTTCAGCAGGGACAGGAAAGATGGTTAAAATTGACGGGAAGATGGATGCAGCCAAATACAGGAACATTCTGGAAGAAAACCTGTTGGTATCTGCACAAGACCTGAGACTGGGATGGAGATTTATCTTCCAACAGGACAATGATCCAAAACATAAAGCCAAATCCACAATGGAATGGTTAAAAAATAAACGTATCCCGGTGTTAGAATGGCCAAGTCAAAGTCCAGACCTGAATCCAATCGAGAATCTGTGGAAAGAGCTGAAGACTGCTGTTCACAAACACTCTCCATCCAACCTCACTGAGCTCGAGCTGTTTTGCAAGGAAGAATGGGCAAGAATGTCAGTCTCTCGATGTGCAAAACTGATAGAAACATACCCCAAGCGACTTGCAGCTGTAATTGGAGCAAAAGGTGGCGCTACTAAGTATTAACGCAAGGGGGCCGAATAATATTGCACGCCCCACTTTTCAGTTTTATATTTGTTAAAAAAGTTTAAATTATCCAATAAATGTTGTTCCACTTCACGATTGTCTTGTTGATTCTTGACAAAAAATTAAAATTTTATATCTTTATGTTTGAAGCCTGAAATGTGGCGAAAGGTTGCAAGGTTCAAGGGGGCCGAATACTTTTGCAAGGCACTGTATATTAAGATCTAAAAGTTTTTCTGAGTGAAAGCAGTGAATTGGTCTTTTTTTTTTTTTTTTTTTTTAATTCTAGTCACATCTGAGAGGCAGTTGTTGGCTGTTTTCAACAATGTACATCGAAAATAAAGACAGATTGACTGAAAATGGTTCAATATTAGATGAAATGTCTTGTTTTCTCATGTATATTTCTAATTGATCTTTACCTAAAAAAATGTTTTATCCGATTACTCGATTAATCGATAGAATTTTCAGTCGATTACTCGATTACTAAAATATTCGATAGCTGCAGCCCTAATTGCTATAATGGGATGTTGTTGTAATGGGATGAGAGACATTTTTGGAATTGATAACTGTAGACATGTTTAGCTCTTGATAATACTGCCTTGTCATTCTGACCGGTTTAAACCGGCCTAGGTCCACAGGTCAACTTCAATACATTTAAGGAATCATATTGTTGCATTTTATTACTTACCAAATGCTATTGCTTCATGAAATGTCTTTGAAGAGATGGTTATTAAGTTATTATATATTTGCTTTTATCACTTGCTGGGCGCAATGAAGAAATGAATGAATGAATGAATGAATTTATTGTCATTGTCATCATCATCATCATCATCAAATCATCATAAAACAAAAAAAAAATCAAAAAAAAAAAAATATCAAGAAATCATTAACAGTTTCAGAGTGTGGAACATTATCAGAGTGTGAATTTGTTTACCCAAAGGAAGACAAAGATGAAGACAGACAAGGAAGACGGGAAAAGCAAAAGCTTATCGGAAACCCGTCCCCCATGAAATGCTTTTGCTTATTGCTGCCCGCATTGAAGAAATGCTTTTGCTTATTATTATTATTGTTCACAAAGAAAGAATGTTTTGTCTTGCCTGGTCAAGGTCAGAAGAGGCCACTTTGCTTTGCTGAAATGTGCTGACACATAAGTATATAATTCCACATACATACACACACATAGCTAAACAAAGACAAGAGGTGTCACCAGCTTGCTTCCCCTTTTTACGTTTTCGGGCAAGACACCCGTCTGTTGCTAGGGCCATCCCAAATAAAAAGCGCGGTGAAGGAGGGCCAAGTTCGATCGATTGCGGAAGCTGAATAGTTTCCCCTCTTTCTCCTTGCAAGCTTTTCAACTAAATTGAGTGCCTTCTCTTCTTATTTTAGATAATATAATAAATGTCTACCTAAGGATTCGTATTTGAACTTGACGGTCACTCTGGATACGAAAAGAATTTGTTCCACAGTGGCTTTCTTATCAGGATTTTTTTCAGGTATTGAAGCGCATTTTACATGTAAATCGCCTAATTCGTTCCGAGTGTTATAAAACACCACATAGTTTGCATTCATTTCCTAACATTCTTTATTTGTAATGCTTTGTCGCCCCCTAGTGGCGCTTAAGCGGAACTAGTTTGGTAGGCTCGTTCTACAGACGTTCTCACGTGACTGCTCGAGCTCATAGTAAACACAGAGTACTCAAAGATGAGCTAATTTCGGTAGTCTTGTTGGCTAGTTCATCTTGCAGTTTGTGCTTTGAAAAGTAAGGAGTTTGTTAAGCTCATTCTACAGACGTTATAACTAGGGCTGTCAAAATTATCGCGTTAACGCGCGGTAATTAATTTTTTAAATTAATCACGTTAAAATATTTGACGCAATTAACGCACATGTCCCGCTCAGAAAGTATTCTGCCTTTTGGTAAGTTTTACAGCAAGGCTTTTTATGCTGTCCAACAGCGAACTCTTGTGGTCGCTTTGCGACATGGTTTATTGTTTTCTTACCAGTTCATTATGGCTGCACAACGTCTCGGGCTGATAATGTTATATGATCCTTGGACAAGATTTGTCCGTAAGTATGGTTGTTGTAAAGAATGTACATATTATGTTAGTAAGCGAAATGTTCTATTTTTTGTATGAGACGCTTTTTGTTTATGTTTAGTGAACCTGTATAGCGTGCTAAGCTAACGTTGTTGCTAATGCAATGCCTATGTACTTTTATTTTGTAGTTTTACGACGGTCTAAACAGGACAATGGTTTGAGGCCATTTTATTAATAAATCAGATGAAAAAGGAAGAAGAATTATTAAGGCGTCATTCACTAGCTGTCTAGCTTTGGAAAAAGTAGACGCTTCGGAGTGAGGACAGCATAGACAGATTTAAATGACAGTAGAGTGAAATGCCCACTACAGTCCTTATGTACCGTATGTTGAATGTATATATCCATCTTGTGTCTTATCTTTCCCTTCCAACAATTTATTTCACAGAATATATTTATAATTTACAGAAAAATATGGCATATTTTATAGACGGTTTGAATTGCGATTAATTGCGATTAATTACGATTAATTAATTTTTAAGCTGTAATTAACTCGATTAAAAATTTTAATCGTTTGACAACCCTAGTTATGACATGACTACTCGAGATCATAGCAAACGCAGATTGCTGTAAGACGAGCAATACTTCGGCAGCCCATGCTTGCTAGTTATTTCATCTCGCTGTTTGTGCCTTGTAAGTTCAATTCCATGTTCAAGAGACTATGGCAAGCTTCACATGATTTTTTTCAGCTTATGTAAAATGACAAGCCGTGTGACGTGTAGAAAAAGTAAACGAGCAACACCTTAAGGGCGTCGCTACACACACACGGAAAACTGTCATATGCATCAAGGAAGAAAAGAACATTTTTGCAACATTTACCAATGCCTCTACTTCCCTACAGGTAAAGCGGGAGGTGGGTGATGTCAGCATTTTGGTCAATAATGCCGGCATCGTGACTGGAAAAAAGTTCATGGATGCTCCCGATTCCCTTATTGAAAAGACGATGGAAGTCAACACAATGGCACACTTCTGGGTCAGTTTTGATTTTTATTGAGATTTACATTTTCAATGCGGAATGATGACTTTTTTTAGTTTGCACAATTGTGATCGATCTAGAAAGAAATTGCACTTACAGTAAAACAGCGATTGTTTTGCGTGCGTATTTTCCAACAGACTTACAAGGCCTTCCTTCCTGCCATGATTGCAAACAATCATGGCCATCTCGTCAGCATTGCCAGCTCTGCGGGACTCATAGGTGTCAATGGATTGGCAGGTACTAGCTTTTAATTTCTGGAAAAGTGCAACAGCAGTAGCTTGTGTTTGTAAAAAAACGAAGGATATACCCGACAGGGTTTCTCCCAGTGTTTTATAAGCCTGGTGGGCTGCCAGTTTTTAAGTGTTTTAATTTAAAAAAAAAAAAAAAAAAAAAAGTTTTTGGATACCATTAAAGTGCCAGCTAATGCTTCTGCGACCCGACCCCGGACTAAGCGGTAGGTGATGGATGGATACATGGATGGATGGATAAAAGTACCGTGCTATTAACTGAACCCATAGACTTCATAATTGTATTGACGGGTCACAACCATCAGACACTGCACAACGCCTTCAAGTAGGGGGCTGTCCTGCAGTCCGCTTCAATTACTCGCCGTCGGTCGCAGTTAGTCAACACATGCAGGGATCCAACGCCTGATTTAGGTTGAAAAAGTAGGACAGCTGTACCGCAAACAAACAGGAAGGATTGTCTCAGGAGCGATTTGTAATTATTATATTTTTCGTACCATGCATTTTAAACGTGAAAAAAAAATCAATGGGAGAAATTAGCCGCTACGGCATTGGCGTCATAGTTCGACATATTTACGTAAAATGAATGCTAACTGCACTTTTTTTTTGTTTGTTTTGCTTTTAACCAAGAATAGAGACTGTTTTACATCCATATCTATAAAGAATTCAGGGATTTAAGCATTTATTCACAAGAATTTTACGGGAAAAGCTTTGTTCACATATGGCGGCCGGCACATTGACTAACAGACTAGCATCGTACTTCGACATATTTACGTAAAATAAATGCCAACTGCTCATTTTTTTTTTTTTTTATTTATTTTTTTTTTTTTTTGCTTTTAACCAAGAATTGAGACTGTTTTACGTCCATATCTATAAAGAATTCAGGGATGTAAATATTAATTGACAAGAATTTTCAACGCAAAAAGCTTTTTGTTGTACTAAGAGGGCCCACACATTAGGTAACAGACAAGCACCACATTTGACATTTATGTAAAATAGATGCTAACTGCACTTTTTTTGCTTTTAACCAAGAATCACGACTGTTTTACGTCCATATCTATGAAGAATTCAGAGATTTAAGCATTTGTTCACAAAAATTTCAACGTAAGCTCTTTGTGGTGACAAGACAGTGCAACAATGATTTAAAGACAAGCAGCACATTCGACATATTTATGTAAAATAAATGCTAACTGCCTGTTTTTTGCTTTTAACAAAGAATCGAGACTGTTTACATCCATATCTGTAAAGAATTTAGGGATTTAAGCGTTCATTCACAAGAATTTCAACGTAAAAAGCTCTTTGTGGTGATAAGGTGGCGCCACAGTGACTTAAACACTAGCAGAACATTCGACATAGTTACGTAAAATAAATGCTAACTGCATGCTTTTTTTTTTATTTTTATTTTTTTTTTTATTTTGACAAAGAATGGAGAATGTTTTACGTCCATATCTATAAAGAATTAGGGGATTTAAGCATTTGTTCACAAGAATTTTGACCGGAAAAGCTCTGTTGACATCAGGCGGCCACTAGCTACATCCACTAACAAACTAGTACTGTAATTTAACATATTTACGAAAAATAAATGCTAACTGCACGTTTTTTTTGCTTTTAACCAATAATCGAGACTGTTTACGTCCATATCTGTAAAGAATTTAGTGATTTAAGAGTTCATTCACAAGAATTTCAACGTAAAAGCTCTTTGTGGTGATAAGGTGGCGCCACAGTGACTTGAACACTAGCAGAACATTGCTAACGACCTGTTTTTTGCTTTTGACCAAGAATCAAGACATTTTACGTCCATATCTATAAAAAAATTCAGGGATTTAAGCATCTATTCACGTAATATAAATGCTAATTGCCCGTTTTTACATTTGACCAACAATCGAGACATTTTACGTCCATATCTATAAAAAAAATTCAGGGATTTAAGCACTTATTCACAAGAATTTCAACGTAAAAAGCTCTTTGTCTGTGTTTCTACTTGGTCAGCTTTGACGGAGATATGCCCCCTATTAACTGGCCCTGTGTCATGTCAACATCATTATAAGGTCTACACAATAGTAATAATAAGACTTTATCATTTTTAACCATGTTTTGGATTTTTTTCCTCTCCGAAACATGGTGGACAGCTGGTACTACTACTTTACTACTAGTTTTATTCTAGTTTTCCTCTAAAGGAATATTTTGAAAAGCTAACAAATGCATTGATGTGAAAAGCTTTGTAAATGCCTCTTTAACTAGTGTTTCCATCGATACTAGTCACTAAGTCAATATGACATCCATAATCACAGCAACTGCACACAATCTCTTCTTTTGCACTTTGCCCCCATTTTCCAATCGTTCTTTAGATAGACTCTGCCAGTCTACCCTTTGACCAATACTGAAGTGCATTATCCAATTCTTTGAAATGACTCCTAATGCAACAACAAAGTCCAATTTAGTAAATACAACAGCATTCAGCTTTGTTTTTTTTTTTTTTTTTTTTTTTTTTTTTTTTTTTTTTTTTTTTTAATTGACAAAGCACTGTCAATAAACATAAAATTTACGATCCAGATTTCATTTTATAAACACAGATGTCCGTACTAAAGCTTTCTGGTAACTGTGCTAGTTCATCAAACGGCTCATGGCATCAGTTTGTCTGTTTACGTCAACAAAACATCGTGATCATAAACTGGCTGCATCTGTTCAATACCTCCATTGAAATTGAGTGAACATTTGATGGAAATCATTGTTTTTATTTCAATGGTCATTTAGGGGCCATTAGCTTTAGCTTGTGCACGTTTCAATAATGTATAATGAAATAATCATATAACTTTAAGAGCACCTTTCCAGGGACTCAATGATTTGTTACAGTACTTCATGGGGTAATATTTTGTTTCGAATGCATAAAACTGTAAAAGATGAACCAAAACAAAACTACTTAGTTATCTAGGGATTTGCCTTGCAAAGGCCAAGATTATGTGGTTCTGCAACTTTATCGTTTTTTTTTTTTTTTTAATTATCATTATCATTATTCAATAAATTCTCAGCGTTTTTTCGGCGCGCCGCACAGCCCAAACCATTTCCCCGATCGCCAAAGTTCAAGTATTTAAACGTCCAGAATTTTCGCATGACGCAGGCTTTTTTTCGAACGGCCCCAAAAAATTTTCCGTTTGCCGGTAAACGCCGATTTTTCCAAAAACAAAACAAAAAAGTTTCAAAATGTATCCAGATGTAGCTACAATTTTTGATCAAATCACGTAATTTGGGCATCAAAAATTCTGGGACGGTGAGGGGCATAAAAGTTGTATGCAGAATTTGGAAAAAAATTTACGGTTCCCCAGAAATTTGCCAAAAACTTTCCCATTCATTTGTCCCCCAAAACACCTGATATGACCAGGACACGGCCCCCAAATGTCCCCAAATGACCTGATATGACTAGGACACCCCCCCCAAAAGACCTGATATGACCAGGACACGCCCCACCAAATATCCCCAAATGACCTGATTTGACCAGGACGCACCCCCCTAATTTCCCCAAGTGACCGGATATTACCAGGACGCGCCCCCCAAATGTCCCCAAATGGCCTGATATGACCAGGACGTGCCCCCAAATGTCCCCAAATGACCTGATATGACGAGAACACAGCCCTCAAATGACCTGACATGACCAGGACGCGCCCCCCAAATGTCACGAAATGACCTGATGTGACCAGGACGTGCCCCCCAAATGTCCCCAAATGGCCTGATATGACCAGGACGTGCCCCCAAATGTCCCCAAATGACCTGATATGACGAGAACACAGCCCTCAAATGACCTGACATGACCAGGACGCGCCCCCCAAATGTCACGAAATGACCTGATGTGACCAGGACGTGCCCCCCAAATTTCCCCAAATGACCTGATATGACCAGGACGCGCCCTCCAAATGTCATGAAAATGACCTGATATGACCAGGACGCGCCCCCCAAATGTCCCCAAATGGCCTTATTTGACCAGGACCCGCCCCCCAAATGTCCCCAAATGACCTGATTTGACCATGACATGCCCCCCAAATGTCCCCAAATGACCTGATAAGACCAGGAGGCGCCCACCAAATGTCACGAAATGACCTGATATGACCAGGACGCGCCACCAAATGTCCCCAAATGACCTGATTTTGCCAGGACGCGGTCCCCAAATGACTTGATTTGTCCAGGATGCGCCCCCCAAATGTCCCCAAATGACCTGATACATAAATGATTCATTTGAGAGAAAGCACAGGAGACTTCTAAAGTGAGTCCAGACCTGAAGCCCATAGAACACCTGTGGAGAGATCTGAAAATGGCACCATTCAAATGTCAGTCTTTGAGCAGTTGGCCAAAGAAGAATGGTCTAAAATTCCAGCAGAGCATTGTAAGAAACTCATTGATGGAACCCGGAAGCAGTTGCTCCCAATGTTTTCGTCTAGAAGGTTGTGCTACCAAGTATTAGGCTGAGGGTGCCAATACTTTTGTCCGGCCCATATTTTTTAGTTTTGTGTAAAATTATCATGTTTTTTTTTTCCCATTATAAGCAAAATAAACAAAGACATTACTACAAAAGCATTGGTAATTGCAGTCATTTTCTGGGAGAAATTGAGCATTATCTGACAGAATTGCAGGGGGGGCTAATACTTTTGGCCAGCACTGGTTGTACAAGGTTTGGTCACAGTTTAGCACATTAGTTATGCTTATTGACCTTTAGATGTCTCCATACTAAGACCTGCGAGCTGACTATTTGTATTCATGTTTCAAAAATTCAATGAACAATAAATGACTTGAGTGAATGTAAAGTCCACTACCGCATTTCGGTATCGCATCGATATCTGATTTTTGGAGTTGGACAATGTCGGGTTAAAATGTCATTATCATTCATTGCCAACCATCCCAGTTCAAACGGATTTGACATCTACCAATGTCAACAAATGTCTATTAAATTCACTATTTTCTTCTGTTTTGTTCTGAATTTTCTTTTTGCGTTCCTTGTTTTACACCCCATCCCTTGCAGACTACTGCGCCAGCAAGTTCGGAGCCGTCGGCTTTGCAGAATCTGTGGGACTGGAACTCCTCGCCACTGGCAAAGACGGCATCAAAACCACCATTGTTTGTCCGTACTTCATTAATACCGGAATGTTCGACGGATGTCAAACTAAGTAGGTGCCTTTACTGTCGGTGACGGGTTCTTCCTTTCAACCTATTAGGTGCAATTTTGCCTTTTGTTTAAGTCAATGCGCTTCCCACAAAATGGCCATCCGGTCAGCATTGCCGGCTTAATGTTCCAAATCACAATTAGGACTAATATTGTGGAGTGTACGTCTTTCCCGTGGTGAAATTGAGCAGCGCTCATTTAGGAAGGCGCTCATGATCTCACTGTGAGCTCTTAGCGTAATTGCTGATGGTTATGAAATTTACTTTAAACATTGTACAAGCCACAGAATAATCCAACTTAATTGTATTTTGCAGCTAATGATCTAATGGCTCAAAATACAGTTTAATGATAAATAATTATGTTCAAATATAGACTTTTGGAAAAATTGTCAGAATAAAAATTGTAGGGATTATTATGATACATTAGCCTTGCAAGCAAGACTGAACTTCCTGATGGATTGATCGTGCAGTAGCGTCTTGCAAACGTCAATTGTCCGACCACTTCTTCTGTCATCTGCTGTTCCGACCAATCAGGAGAAACAGGCAGGAGCTACAGACGTGACCAAGCAACTATCTGCTTGAATACAATGTCGCAGAGCAAAGCGGTTCTTGTAGATAGTTCCGTTTTTGAGGATTTGTCGGAAATAAGCCGCTTATGGACTGTAGGACTGTATTTGATAGAACGTGAAACATAGGCTAGGTTCATACTACAGGTCTTAATGCACAAATCCGATTTTTTGCCATATCTGTTTTTTGGGCGTGCCCGTTCAGACTAGAGCTGTCCCGACTAGTCGACACTGTCGACGACGTAAATCCGTCGATGAGCACAACATCCCGTCGACGGTTAATGAAGTGTTAAAAAAATATATGCGTGGAAAGTTCAGAATGTCGGACGCTTGGTATGCAAGCGGGGAAATCGGCACAAAGCCAAAAAAAGCGCACCAGAGTGTCCAAAACATTGACTTATTTTTAAAAGAAAGGAGGGTACACTGTTGTGTCCTGTCTCTTCAATGCCAAGCTTGGCTGCACGTCGGCCGTGAATGATAACGACAGGAGATTGTAAGTCCATCTAACTAACTAATGACATGTTTATAGAAGTTGCTAAGCCTGTCCCGATATGCAATGATTCCATTTATCGCGTGGTAAATAAAAATGAGGGCGGTCATTTTCACGGCTGCGTTTTATCGCTGCGCGCGCGTGCGTATGTACATTTGTGCGTGCGTGCTGATGGCATATGAAACTCCAGTTCTTTTCTGTCATCAACACGCTGTAGAATTAAAGTTCAGACATACAAAATAAGAAAACACATCTATATTAAACACTATATACGTTAGCATTGCTACATTGAAGTGAATGGGGAAAAAATACGACCTACTTTAGCCGGCTATAAAACAGGCACTTCAAACATGAAAAATCGCTGGTTAACAGCATTTGCAAAGGACAAAAAAATCTATTACTGACGCCACGTGCAATGACAAAAAGTGATTTTTTTTTTTTTTTGTGGACTGTACAGCATAAATTAGCGGTTTAGCGAGCGTACTTCCGGTGAACATTTCAAAATAAAAGCATGTCATGTTCGTCATATAAATAACGATTTCTGGAGTTAATCCCACATACTTCAGATTCTACACTAAGAATGCCTTTAAAATTTATGAAAAATCTGGCAATGAATAATTATTATAATACTATAGTACATATATAGTACTACAGTATACTATAATATTAATGCTAGGTATTTTTTTAAGAATTGTTTTGAATCATGTTGGAAAGGTGAAGTCAGTGTTCTGAATCTGTTTACATTCTATTCTTTTGCACAAGTTAATTCTATCAGCATTTGAACTCATTGTTTGTGATTTATTATTGTTATTTATGTTTATTTGTACTTTAATAAAGAATTTAAG
Organism: Corythoichthys intestinalis; assembly: GCF_030265065.1. Classification (NCBI taxonomy): domain Eukaryota; kingdom Metazoa; phylum Chordata; class Actinopteri; order Syngnathiformes; family Syngnathidae; genus Corythoichthys; species Corythoichthys intestinalis. The sequence continues at coordinate 2,696,595 of NC_080408.1, read as the reverse complement.
TGTTCCAAAATGTTTTTGTGAATTGATAAGCGTCAACAAAAATTTCATTGCTAAATTAGTAAAAAAAAAAAAAAAAAAAAATTAATAAATTTTTTTTTTGAAGATTAGTCGACTAATCGTAAAAATAGTCGGCTGATTTATCGGGAGAAAATTAGTCGTTTGGGACAGCCCTAGTTCAGACCTTTCAAGTATCACGCATGCGCACTAATTCGCAGTCCGAGATGCGCTCAGCAAAGAGACCTGCATGCGCAGACGCATCAAAACAAATTACACATGCTAGCTATATGTCATTCCAGAGTGATCATATTTTGATTTCCTAAAAGAGGACACAAATAACAGACATTAATAATCCCCGTTAAGTCTTATATTCAAAGTTTGGACTGATAGAACGCATACCGCACACACATGAGCCTTGACGTGTGTGCGTGAAATGACGTGGGTGTGTCAGTTTGCCCCGATTCGGCCATGTGTGCAATAATGAAATATTGCTCATTCGGCGCACAGAATGAAAATCGAAAATTGTAAGTCTTATTCTCTTCTTCATTTTATTTTTTTTTTATGACTGTGGTCAAGCTAGGCATACATGGCTGCCGTCCTCCATGCCTCTTGCTCTTTGCTGACGCGTAATTGCTGCATGAATTCCGATTTGGGAGTCTTGACAATTCAGACCGCCATTCACGTTTTGAAAAAATGTGGCCCAGATCGGATTTGAACCACATACGAAAGTGACTCAGATCGGATTTGAAATGGTCCGCTTCTATGCGACTTGTCCCGTTCAGACCGTCAAGTTAATGCCTGACTCGAGTCGGGAAAAACACGAAAAAATCGGATTCGTGCATTAAGATTTTTGGTTTAAGGTTTTGTTTCATCCCCGGTGAAAGTAAATCCGAACGAAACGTAGTTTTCATCGATTTTTTTTTTTTTTTTTTTTTTTTTACTAGGGCCTTTTATTTGGGTCAGAATCTTGTCCAGGATTTCGAAGTTGTCCTTTTTAAAAACGTATCCATGACTGCTACCACAACTTCATATGCATCACATTCGTTCATGGTTGCGAGTGGGGTAATTGGTCATCTTGCTCGGAATTATACCCATCAGCCACCTTGCTGTCCGCCACAATGGGGACTAGAGGTGGGAATCTTTTTGGCACCTAATGATTCGATTACGATTCAGAGGCTCCGATTCGATTATAAATCGATTATTGATGTTACCCCCCCCCGCGCTTTTCATGTTTTGTACATTAGTTTCAAAAGTGTTCAAAAATCCTCTCAGGCTAAACCAAACTAATATTTCAGTATCATGTTAACAGTTTAAAACAGTAAATAAAATACTAAGTCCCATTCTGTGTCAGCAGCTTTAAGCTACATTCAATTAATTTAATGATGTGAATCAACCGTTAAAGTTGTTAAAATTCTCCCGTTATTCCATAATTTCCCTTCCGTCTACTTTTGACATGTCAAACTTTTAAAACTGTTTCATCATTTAAAGATGGATTCAAGTTAAGATTTTGCTGATTTAGGAGTATTTTAGATAAAAAGTTAATTAGGTTCGCTCCAACAGAGCCTTCTAAAGAAGTCTACTGCTTTAAGATGGCAGCTGTTAACAATGCGGCAACTACTAAACGGCAAGTCTGTCACTTTGCATCTAGCTCTACATATATGTGATATCTACTATAGCCGTATGTGGCCGTATGTTTGTAGCAACTAGCAACTGGGCGTTGTTTGAAGCAGCCGTCGGCCGCAGTCAGGTATTTTTTTTTTTTTTTTATCTAGCGGCATGAGTTGAACATGATATTTACTCTCTGTCTGTTCCTCATTGCGTCCCGAGGACTGCGCTGACTGTGTTTTAGGTCTGCTTTACCTGGTATAATTCAATAATCAGAATTTGGATTTTTGTGAATCGTTCTCGAATCTTTCACGGCCGAATCGCCAATAATCTCAGAATTGGGAATTTTGCACGCCTCTAATGGGGATCCCGGCACGTCTACTGTACATCATTTGATTGGACTCGTCAAGCGTCGATACAGGTATTCCCCGGGTTACGACGTACTTGACATACGCGATTTCGACTTTACGACACTGGAGTCTCGGCCGCCATTTCACAAATGTGAAGTTGTTCATCTTGACAGACGGTAAACAAGGCAGTTTCGCTTTTTGAAGCTTTTTGCTTCACTTTTGACAATTTGTTTAACTGTAACACACATATGTGCACATATACTCAAAACGACACTCATTTTGACAATAAAACAGTTGACACTGAATGAATGTGACCTTCTAGCCAGACCGCCGGAATCATGCCAGCTGAACCGCAGTACCCGCGCTGGCGCAGCTCCAACGAGACCCCAACAATCCGGGCAGAAAGCCAAACTCCCGTGCATTCACCTTAGTCTTAACCCTTTGTTCTGAATCCAGTTTGAAAGGTTTAAAGAAGGCTCACCGAGAACAGGTTGACAATTTATTCGGATCGACAGCAATCAAACAGGAAGGCGAAACAGACTCAGGCGAGGAGGCAAACTAGTCCCAAGGTCACCATATCACACGTCAACAAAAGGTTCCCGAGAAAAAATGACCACGATTAGTTAAACATTCAGTCTTTTGAAAGGTCTCGCGGGGTGGGATGTGGGCAAGAAGAAGGGTTTGTTTAGAATTATTGTCTGTTTGTGGATTGGACAGGAGGATTCGGGAGTGACTGTTGTCCGGGCAACGAGAGTTGTGGATTTTGCCACCTCAGCATCAAAGGGGCTCTTGGAGTCTTGTCAGTCGTGTGATCAATTGGATATCGGGCGTTTTCCGGTGTTCCTGGGACAGGACGTTTGTTCTGGACTATCCGGGAGAACAGATTGCGAGAGCTGGTGGTGCAGACGTGGGCTTGTCTGCGTCAATGTTGCTCAGTCAGTTGTATGACGCGCACGTTGGACTTGCGTGATAAGAAGGTGTTGTTTATCTCTTATGCCCTGTATTCTGCTTGTTTTCCTTAAACTATGGTATAGGTGCTATTTATTTTATATTGGGTGTGTTACAGTAATACAGTCAAACAGTAAATACGAGAAACCATACTATTCCCTGATTGATTATATTAAGTGTGTTAAAATAATGCAAACAGTTAGCTATGCTTACGGGGAAAGGTACTATCTCCTCCAACACAGAACAATTGGTTCAAACCATCAAGTTCAGTCTGCTAGCTTAAATGCTACGAATGCTAATGTAGTTACAATTCTCAAAGCAAATTGCTCACAGTGAACTCCACAAACTGTAGCCGTAAACTTAATTAAAAATGCATACACAAACATATATTAGCGGAAACAACTTACAGCCTTATGTGGGCCAAACCAGAGCGCAGCTGTCTGTAATCCATGTCAGACAAGAGTTTGTTCCTCAGTAATAAGGCGACAGTCCAGCCAGTCCCATCGCTGCCACCAGAGGGCAGTGTGTCCTCCATCATTAAGGAAATTACAATACTTTTGAAATTTTTGGATAGTTATTCTGGGGTACTCTAATGGGTTAATTCCGACTTGGAAATTCGGGCTACGCTGCCAGTGTAGGAACTCCCTGTATACGTCTCCGTTTTATCCGTACGACCGTCAATCCTCCCCCTGGGTTTTATTCCAACACATTGTCGTGGACAGCAAGGTGGCTGATGGCTAGAAATTCAACAGTTCTTGAACGCGACACGAGCAACACAAATGCTATGCTAATGTTAGGCGTTACATTTAGTGTGTGATGATCACTTAGCACAGACCTTTAAAGCTAAAATAACATTGTATATTCTCTCTGGCCAAGATAAGAAAACAAATCTTACCGTGTCTGCAAGCTGGAGTGACTGGAGACGACACTAGTAAGTCTGAGGGGGTTGCGTAGCACGTCAGGAGCAGTAATGGATATAAAGTAATTAGTTATAGTTACTCACTACTTCTTCCAAAAAGTAACTGAGTTAGTAACTGAATTACTCTATCGTAAAAGTAACTAGTTACCAGGGAAAGTAACTATTTCCGTTACTTTAAAAAGAAGTTGTTGTATGTCAAAGCATTTGAAATTTTCTGAGCAGTATTCGAGTCAGTTGAATAGAGAAGAACAGACCGGTAGTTGTGTTATAGAACCTTGTAATATTTATTGCACCGCACCAGCAACGGATTTATCCTACACTTGAAGTGCAACAAAAATAAACGATTAGATTTTTCGCCACTAGCTTTGTGGTAGCGTGTGTAGTTGTTAGGTGCTTCAGCAGATTTGAATTGCTTATCACAGATGTCGACAAAAGCTTTGCCCCGGGACATAAATTACACTTTACATGCACGTTCTTTCCTTTAATTTCGATCAACTTGAAATAGTTTTATATCTCCACCTCGTAAAGGACACTCTGCCATCATATCCCTCTGCATCTTTTTTTCGTGTGTGTGTTTGCCGCACACGCTGTTCCGGTTTGTGTGTTAAAACACCGGCTCTGATTGGCTTACCAGGACACATGACTCTAACCCACAGCCAATCACAATATCTTCCATCGCATCTATCCAGGGGGTGCATTCAGGTAGCCTCGTCCCACTACTCCTCCAGTCACCCTCAAAGCTTCTGCCGTCCTCAAGACGGAAGCGGCATTCTTGCTATCTGACGGTGGGGGATGGGAACGAGGCTAGCATTCAGGTGTAGCAAACACAGAAACTAGCAAGCTTTGGAAATCATTGTCTAATTGAATGAGCAGGGACAAACAGCCTGGAGTCATAAGAAATACGTGCACTATTCTCGAACCTGAACACACCCCAAGTCTTGGATGACAAATAAACAGAGCAGACTCGCTACGGTTGGTAGTTTCTTCAATTTATTCAGAGTAAGGAACGCACCGTTTTTGACCGTCAGTAACGGTAACGGCGGAAAAAATAATTAGTTAGATTACCTAGTTACTGAAAAAAATAACGCCGTTACATAACAGCGTTATTCCCAACACTGGTCAGGAGTGACACAACCAAACACTGCTACGATGTAGGCTAACTACACATAAAATGTCACGCATTGGGAACATGTGACCGAAACTATTGGGCATTTTCATCTTGTTCTCTGCTTGTCAGATGAAAACTGGCATTTAGCTCGTTATGTTTTAGTCTCCCAAAATATGTTTTTAGTTTGTTATTGTCTCGTCATTGTCATGAAAAAAGTGTTAGTTGACGTAAGCAACTGACAACCAATTCGGGTTGTACCCCGCTTAGTGTTAGTTAGCTAGGATCGGCTCCAGCACCCCCATGACCCTCGTGAGGATAGCCGGCATGAAAGTTGGATGGATGACGGCAAAAAATCTCAATTGCGTGAAAGTTTTTACATACACAAAGCATCCAACGCAATACAGAGACCTCAATCTTTAAAAACCAACTGCCTTCGGGATCTGTGCTGATGTTTAGCACATTTGACTGACCATGTCTCACTTCACCTACCCCCAAGCCAAAATACCTGCCGTAAAATACAGCAGCTGCTGCAAGATGTCAGTTTGTACGTCGACCGACCTTCAAACGTCTGAAACCCCAAAGTCATGCTTTATGGCAGCTCCTAACATGTCACTTTCTGTTTCTAGTTTGGCTCCACTACTAAAATAAGCCCCTCATTTCAACAGTAAAAATCTTTGAGCATTCCACCAGTCAAAAGTCTTGACCTGAGTGATAAATTTGGTTTCCGTGAACTGTGTCTGTTTTGGTGTATTTTTAGCTTTGACGACAATAGATGTTAGATATGTGTAGAGGTGGGCAGAGTAGCCAAATTTTTACTCCAAAGTAGCATTACTTCAAAATATTTACTCAAGTGAGAGTAAAAGTAGTCATCCAAAAAATGTACTTGAGTACAAATAAAAAGTATTTGATGAAAGGAATACTCAAGTCATGAGTAACATTGTGAGTAACTGATTACGATGTTAGATATTTTTTATTTATTAAACAATGTTTTTTTTTCCCTTCAGCACAACGTTATCTATATGAACCCTTATTATTATACTGTACTATAACCTCTTTCATTACCCCATTAAGCTAAAGAAATTCAAATAAAATCATTGAATTCTGGCGAGAGGGAAAAAAACTGCAGAACTGAAGCATCATTTGTCCAAAGAGCATGAGTGACCTCTAGTGGAGAAAATAGTTCCTATAAAAATCATACATCGTTCCTAGAGAAATCAACAGGGATTCCAACAAAGTTAGTGCAGGTGATGGAAAAAAAGGTGATGCTTACCATTGAAATGATAGAAAAATATGAGCTCGGGGTGCGGTTTCTAATCATTTATTCGATCAACTAGTGCAACGCCTCGGGCTCTGTCGAGTCAGCCACGTGATGTGTTCAGGTACACCACGAAAACACTTTCGCCCCATTAGAACCAGATTCGTTACATTATTATAGGTATTTTTATTCTTCTTATAGTATTATTCCAATTTTTATTCATAATGTATTTGTTTTGCTCTGTGTAATTGCTATTTCCTATAGTACTGGCTAGGCATGTGCCGGTTACCGTTTTTTTTACCGTGGTGTGAAAACGGCGCAGTCTCAATACCACTAAAATTTTCCGTCAGACCGTTGTACGGTATTCGCTATTTTTCATGTGTTAAAAATGCAGCCAGAAATGGCGTGGCGCGGCAGCGCTCAACCCTCCCGTTTGTTGCTGTGCGTGAAAGTGACGCTAACGGCTAGACAGCCAGCGAACCCAAAAACAAATACTCCAGACATAAGGTGTTCTTTTCTTCAATTTATTGAGCTCTCAAATCGTGGTAAGTGGAATATACAAAATGAATACATTTAAAACGTTGTACAATTGTATTTTTCCATGTGTGAGTAGCTTCAATTGATTAGCACCATGAAAAAGTTCGCCAAAAACAAAACACACATTTTCCTTTCAAATTCAATATACAAGCTAACTAAAAGCTTACAAAGACGAATGTTAGCCTAGGCTTAGCTGGGAGAGCAACTTCGTCGAGTGTTACAGCCACAGAGTGAGAAAACAAGCTTGATTCGCTTTAATGAAGGGGGAAAAGACATAGCGTTAAAGATCGTTTAATTGAGAAAGATGCTCTTGCCCTAAGCACAAATCCACGTTCGCTGGATCAAGAAGAGGTCTCACTCCCAATGTTTTTTTTTAATTTTCTTTTTATTTATTTATTTATTAGATGAAACCTTTCCACAACAATATTTTACATTTTAACTAACTAATACATTTTGAACTAACTTATTAACTTATGAATTCTTTATGTTCTTTTTAACACAAAGGCATGACATCATGTAGACTAGAGTTGACACAGTGGCTGAAAATGGCGAAACTTCACTGGAGCATTTCCATCCTCATAAAAAAGTCATGCAGTATAATTTTTTAAAAATTTTATTCATAATTGTTTTACTTTTTTGTAGAAATTATTAGAGCTGGGAATCTTTGGGCACCTAACGATTCGATTACGATTACGATTCAGAGGCTCCGATTCGATTATCAAACGATTATTGATGCACCCCCCCTCCTTTTTTTTTTTTTCTCTTTTTTTTTTTTAATGTTTTGTACATTAGTTCCAAAATTGTTCAAAAGTACTCTCAGGCTAAACCACACTACTATTTCAGTATCAAGTTAACATGTAGCAGTAAACAAATATACAAAAATAACATTAAATAAAAAACTCCAGTCCCCATTCTGTATCAGCAACTTTAAACTACATTCAATTAATTTAATGTTATGAATCAACCGTTAAATTTATTAAAATTGCTCCCGTTATTCCATAATTTCCCTTTTGTCTACTTTCGACATGTGAAAGTTTTAAAACTATTTTAAAGATGGATTCAAGTTAATATTTTACCGATTTAGGAGTATTTCGGATAAAAAGTTAATTAGGTTTGCTTGGAAGGTTCGCTACAACAGCCTTGCAGGGAAGTGTACTGCTTTAAGATGGCAGCCGTTTATAACGTCCGCATCTAGCTTTTTGTAGATGTGCTGCTAACACTACCAAATCTATATATCATCTAGTCCTATATAAATGATATCCACCGTAACATATGGATGTACTTTGCAGCAGCTTTTCGGCAGCAGTCAGGTATGTTGTTGTGTTTTTTTTTTTATCTTGTTGCATGAGTTGAGCTAGAGCCGTGAGTTGAGCATTGGCATTACCCGAGGGGCCGGGTAATGGGAAGCATGATGTTTAGCTACTCTCGCTCCGTTCCGTCCTGAAGACCGCGCGGCGCACTGAGTGTTGTGTACTTCCGCTTTACTTGGCATATTTCAATAATCGGAATTTAGATGTTTGTGAATCGTTCTCGAATCTTCCACGGCCGAATCGCGAATAATCTAAGAATCGGAAATTTTGCACACCTCTAGAAATTATTTTGTTCTAGCTCTAATCTTGAGCAACTTTAGCGGTGGCTGTGGGTATAGTCTATAGGTTATATTTTAATTTTAAAAAATATTTTTTTTTATTGATCATTTATTTTAACAATATATTCATGTTCCAATTTGTAACTATGTTCTGAAAAATAAAAAAATCCTGTTCAATGGAATTTTTTTTTTTAACCCATACATCTCAAAATAACACATTTTGGAGCTATAATTGCAATACTGTGAAACCGTGGTATTTTTGCTCACGGTTATCATACCGTCAAAATCTCATACCGGCACATGCCTAGTAACGGCAGTATTTATTAAGAATTTAGTGTAGGTTTTCGGGCTGTGGAAAGAATTAATGGAATAATAATGTACAGTATTGTTATGGGAAAATCCTGATCGACATACGACCATTTCGACTTCAAATTTTCCACTGGAACAGTAATGTTACCTCAGTAGCTATGACTGACGGTGCTAGACGTACAATTAATTTTGACATACTATTTTAGTCTTCCACTACTAACGTTAAACCTGATGTTGTTCACGTCTGTTACAGATGGCCCCGACTGCTCCCGATCCTCGACCCAAATTACGTCGCAAAGAAGATCATCCACGCTGTACTCACGGACGAAGTCTTTCTTCTGTTGCCCAAGAGCATGTACTACATCGCTGCGCTCAAGAAGTTAGTCCCTACCCTTTTTTTTAACCAAAGTATACGTAACGTTCATTTACAGTGCTGGCCAAAAATATTGGCACCCCTGCAATTCTGTCAGCTATCAGTTTCTCCCAGAAAATGATTGCAATTACAAATGTTTTGGTAGTAATAGCTTCATTTATTTTGCTTGCAATGAAAAAACATAAAAGAGAAAGAAAATAATTATCATTTTACTAGGTCAAAATTATCGCGTTAACGAGCGGTAATTAATTTTTTTAATTAATCCCGTTAAAATATTTGACGCAATTAACGCACAAATGCCCCGCTCAAACAGATTAAAATGACAGCAGAGTGAAAGGTGTACTTGTTGTGTTTTTCGGAGTTTTGCCGCCCTCTGCTGGCGCTTGGGTACGACTGATTTTATAGGCTTCAGCACCCATGAGCATTGTGTAAGTAATTATTGACATCAACAATGGCGGGCTACTAGTTTATTTTTTGATTGAAAATTTTACAAATTTAAATAAAACGAAAACATGAAGAGCGGTTTTAATATAAAATTTCTATAACTTGTACTAACATTTATCTTTTAAGAACTACAAGTCTTTCTATCCATGGATCGCTTTAACATAATGTTAATAATGGTAATGCCATCTTGTTGATTTATTGTTATAATAAAGAAATACAGTACTTATGTACCATATGTTGAATGTATATATCCATCTTGTGTCTTATCTTTCCATTCCAACAATAATTTACAGAAAAATATGGCATATTTTATAGAAGGTTTGAATTGCGATTAATAACGATTAATTAATTTTTAAGCTGTAATTAACGCGATCAAAAATGTTAATCGTTTGACACCCCTACATTTTACACAAAACTCCAAAAATGGGCCTCACAAAATTATTGACACCCTCAGCTTAATACTTGGTTGCACAACCTGTAGACAAAATGACTGCGAACAACCGCTTCTGGTATCCATCAATGAGATTCTTACAAAGCACTGCTGGAATTCTAGACCAGTTTTAGGCCAAATATTCCAGGTCTGAGATTTGAAGCGTGCCATTTTCAGATCTCTCCACAGGTGTTCTATGGGATTCAGGTCTGGACTCACTTTAGAAGTCTCCAGTGCTTTCTCTCAAACCATTTTCTAGTGCTTTATCAAGTGTGTTTTGGGTTATTGTCCTGCTGGAAGACCCATGAACTCTGAGATAGAACCATCTTTCTCACACTGGGCCCGACATCTTCAGACTTCATAATGCCATGCACACGGTCAAGCAGTCCAGTGCCAGAGGTAGCAAAGCAACAACAACATCAGGGAACCTCCGCTATGTTTGACTGTGAGGACCGTGTTTTCTTTTGAAGGCCTCGTTTTTTTCCTGTGAATTCAATGTTGATGCCTTTTCCCAAAAAGCTCTACTTTTGTCTCATCTGACAAGAGAATATTCTTACAAAACGTTTTTGGCTTTCTCAGGTAAGTTTTGGCAAACTCTAGCCTGGCTTTTTTATGTCTCTGGGTCAGAAGTGGTGTCTTCCTGGGTATCCTACCATAGAGTCCCTTTTGTTTCAGACGCCAATGGATAGTACAGGTTGACACTGTTGTACCTTCGGACTGCGGGACAGTTTGAACTTGTTTGGATGTTAGTTGAGGTCCTTCCACCATCCGCGCAATCTTTCGTTGAAATCTCTCGTCAATTTTTCATTTCCGTCCACATCTAGGGAGGTTAGCCAAAGTGCCGTGGGCTTTACACTGATTGTTGACACTGCGCACGGTGGACACAGGAACATTCAGGTCTTTGGAGATGGACTTGTAGCCCTGAGATTCCTTACAATTTTGCTTCTCAAGTCCTCAGACAGTTCTTTGGTCTTCTTTCTCTTCTCCATGCTCAATGTGGTACACACAAGGACACAGGACAGAGGTTGAGTCAACTTTAATCCATTTTAACTGGCTGCAAGTGTGATTTAGTTATTGCTTCCACCTGTTACAGGTGTTGTTAATTACAAGCATCGCATGATTTTTCAATGGGTGCCAATACATTTGTCTGGCCCATTTTTGGAGTTTTGTGTAAAATGATGATGATTTATTATTTTTTTCCCCATTCTCTTTTGTGTTTTTTCATTGCAAGCAAAATAAATGAAGATATTACTACCGAAGCATTTGTAATTGCGATCATTTTCTGGGAGAAATTTAGCATTATCTGAAAGAATTGAAGGCTGACAATACTTTTGTCCAGCACTGTATTTGCAGATCATCTTTAAAGACCCATATTATGGTTTTTCAACCTATTAAACCTAGATAAATGGCATTGTCAACAAAGAGTTAACCTGTAGAAGAAGCTATTAAGGAGCTCCGGCCTCCAACTGTATGGTCCTCCCTTCTCTCCATTTTGAACTTTGGCTTTAGTTTCTTTCAATCGCATTTGGCGAACCAACCAATTGGTGCGTTACCTAATTAGCAAGCATTTATCAAGCGCCGCTCTGGCCGAAAACGCAGCATGCCTAGCTGGTGTTGATGCTAAGCTGCGCTGTGGGCTAAGGCCGTCGGACGTCGGCTTCAGTCGCATGTCTCCAAAAAAGGTTTCATGATGGTAATCCTGTAATCTCATGGTCAAACTCTTTGAGTAGTCCGCTGCAGTGAATATTTTGTTCAAGTGTGAACTGTATCTGACCATCAGGTTTACAGTGCATCGCCATTTTCTTTCTCCTCTCTGTGATCAAAGCTGATCAGATCCAAAATATCTGTATTGCTGCCATCTGCCGAGCACCAGTTATCATTTTGTTATTTTCCCTATTTGAAGTCTCTCTCCCCCACTCATCCCTAAAAAAAACGTTGCTGTTTTCAACCATGATAATGGATGACTCGTTGAACCTATTCGGATCCACCACGTGGCTGTAATTGGTGGTGTAATGGCGACCCTACACATGAAATTGTTCTGTTCGTGATGCACAAAAAGGGGTTAGAGAGGAGCCAGATCAGTGCAATGGTCATTTTCAACAGTGCCTTGAAAAATGTTCATGCCCCTTGATGTTGCGGTCTCGCAAAAAAACACACCAAACTCATTGGCTGCCATTGACTGTGACATACGTCCCAAATTCAATCCATTTAAAATGGGACGGTTGGATTGGATGTCTACTAGTGATGAACCACCCAAGCATTTATAGGTTTTCATATTTTAATGAGGATAGTATGCAAACAATAACCAAAGGGGGAAAAATGAGTAAGTGAACCATCACATTTATTATTTTGTGGACCACCTTTGGCAGTAATAACTTCAACCAGACGCTTCCTGTAGCTGCATATCAGTCTGGTACCTCGATCAGGACTAATCTTTGCCCATTCTTCTCACAAAACTGCTGTAGTTCAGTCAGATTCCTGGGATGTCTGGCATGAATCACTGTCTATAGGTCATGCCACAGCATCTCAATGGTGTTCAAGTCTGGACTTTGACTTAGCCACTCTAGAATGGTTTCGGAAGAACAAAATACACATTCTGAAGTTGATTTACTTCTGTGTTTGGGATCATTGTCTTGTTGCAGCATCCATCCTCTTTTTAGCTTCAACTGTCTGACAGACGTCCTCAGGTTTTCCTGCAAAACTTTTGAATTCATTCTTCCATCAATGATTGCAAGTTGTCCAGGCCCTGAGGAAGCAAAACGTCCATGCTTCACAGTGGGGATGAGGTGTTGATGTTGGTTCCATTTTTCTTCCACACATGACAATTCAACTTTGGTTTCATCAGAAAATATTTTTCCAAAACTTTTGTTGACTGTCTGTCAAGGAAGTTCAGTTTGAACTCCAAGACAAGTGTGACCTCGATAGCTTGATTAGAGAAACAAATACGACCACAACCATGGATTGATCTTATCGAAGTCTTTATAAGCAAGAGCTCTTGGGTACAGAATGATGTGACCCAGCCAGAAGCTGTGATCACCCAGAAAGTACAAAGCAGTACAATAAAGGCTGGAATTTATACTGTTGTAAAGGCCGGTGCCGAAGGCCACAGAAAAACGAGACTAAGAAACGAAACTCATTCTCACAAAGCTGGGTATTTTTCCATACATCTTTGAGCTGAGACCTTGAGCACCGGTCCCAACTGGAACAACGATAAGAAACCACAGTCCTCCTTTGTATTCATTCAGGGCATATTGAAAAACAACGAAACATAACCGTCCATATTTGGGAGTATTGATACAGTCTACAATCGTCAAGGCCATGAGAAGGCCCACTCAACAAGATTACAACAGATTATTATAACAATGATACTCTATGCTATAATGTTCTCATGCAAGCATAACAAAAGCATTCAACATATAATGTATAATGGTTGTGTTTTAAGCATGAATAAATTCTCTCACACTGTCCAAGTGCTTTTTTGCAAACTTTAAACGAGCAACGTTTTTTTTAGACAGCAGTGGCTTCCTCCGTGGAGTCCTTCCGTGAACACCATTCTTGGCCATAGTTTTACATGTCCAGGCCCTGAGGGAGCAAAACAGCCCCAATTCATGATGCTCCCTCCACAGTGGGGATGAGGTGTTGATGTTGGACAACTGTTCCTTTTTTCCTCCATACATGACGTTGTGTGTTACTCCCAAACAATTTGACATTGACTTTCACAAAATAACTTCTGTGGAGTCTCCAAGGGCCTTTTTTAAACAAGCGAGAAGGTTTTTTTAGACAGCAGTGGCTTCCTCTGTGGAGTCCTCCCCTGAATATCAATCTTGGCCATAGTTTTACATAAGGTTGATGAGTGCACAGAGATATTGGACTGTGTGCCGGTGATTTCCGTAAGTCTTTTGCAGACACTCTAGGGTTCTTTTTTTTTTTTTTTTACCTCTCTGGATATTCTGCGCTGAACTCATAGCATCATCTTTGGTGGATGGCCACTCCCTGGGAGAAAAGCAACAGTGCCAAACTCTCTCCACTTGTAGACAAGTTCTCTGACTGTCGATTGATGAACATCCAGACTTTTAGAGATGGTTTTGTATCCTTTCCCAGCTTTATACAAATCAACAATCCGTGATCGTAGGTCTTCAGACAGCTCTTTTGACCGAGCTGTGATGCACATGGGACAATGCTTCTCATCTAGAAATTTCTTACCCAAGTTTTATAGTGGTCACGGCAGCTTTAAACCACTCATCAGTGATTGGGCACACACCTGACTTAAATTGTTTGGTAAAAATTGATTTCAGTTGCTCTTTAAGTGTCCTTAGGCAGAGGGTTCACTTACTTATTTTTCCCCCTTCTGTCATTGTTTGCATGCTATCCTCATTAAGATATGAAAACCTATAAATGTTTTGGTGGTTTTAGTTCAGGCATACACTGTTTTTTCATCTGTGTGATTTTGACAAAGAAGAGAAATTCCCAAAGGTTCAGATAGTTTTTTATACCACTGTACGTGAAGTGCGAAGCGGTTTACAGCTACATTACCCCTACATAATAACTTTTTTCTCGTAGCAATTGTACTTTATTTTCCTATTCTTTATTGGACCCTAATACTCCATTGTAATAGTCTAAAACCAAGTTTGGAAGTAAATTCTTCGTTTCCAATTTGAGGAAATTACGTCGCTAGATGGAATCTAACTCTTGATTGGATGGGATTTGGGAAACTGCTTCCACTTTAAGGTCTGGCATTGTTAAGAATGTACTTAAAAATGGAATGGATGTGGTTGCAGATACTGTTTAAAAAAAAAAACCTTGTAGGTGTAGACATGGCATAAGTGTTTGTAGTGTTCTCTCATCATTTGAGTCTGAGGAAGCCAGTGTAACCATTTCATTACCGGTATAATATGGTCCAGTTTCCTTGCATTTTTTTTTGGGTCTCTTGAGTTCTTTATCCCCAACATGCATCCTTCTTCTAACATCCTCTTCAGTACCGTTCAGTGGAAGGTGACCTCACTCCTCGGATCATACCTGGGATTTTCATTGGAAGTAGACTGCCGCTCGACTTGCACTGCAGAAGGCACTCGGAGATATTATTAACTCATTGGCTGCCAAACTCATGACCAAATCATTTACTGTATTCACAGAAGAATGAAAAGAGCCATTAAAGATTACTTCGCAACTGATCTAGTAGGTTGTTGTGATGGACTTTAAGGTGTACGCTTGAACAATTACAGTGATCCCTCGCTACTTCGCACCCACAATGCATCATTCTGGCTCTAAGGTTTTAATTATTTTGGGGGTTTTTTCCAATGAGAAGCATTGGTGTGTGACATGGTCAATAAGGAGAAGCAAACGTGCGTGAAGATGTTAAAGTTTTACCACAGATGTCAATTGAGTTGACAAATTCCATGAATGGAAACACATTTCAACTGATTTTTGCAGCCATTGCACCTGCTAATTTCCTTTAACTTTATCCTTAAAATATGTTGACTCATAGACTTCATAACGATATTGACGGTGCGCGGGGCCGATTAATAGGGGGCCTGCATTGTTCGCGTGGTTGTCAAAGCTGACCGAGTGAAATTACAGACAAAGACCTTTTTTCGGTGAAAATTATTGTGAATACATACTTAAATCCCTGAATTCTTCATGCATATGGACGTAAAACAGTCTCAATTTTTGTTAAAAATAAAAAAAACAAACAAAAAAAACATGCGATTAGCATTTATTTTACGTAAATATGTCGAAGTATGATGCTAGTCTGTTAGTCAATGTGGCGGCTGCCATATGTAAACCGAGCTTTAGCGGTGAAAATTATTGTGAATAAATGCTTAAATCCCTGAATTCTTCATGCATATGGACGTAAAACAGTCTCAATTTTTGTTAAAAATCAACAACAACAAAAAAACAACAACAAAAAACATGCAGTTAGCATTTATTTTATGTAAATATGTCGAAGTACGATGCTAGTCTGTTAGACGATGTGGCGGCCGCCATATGTAAACAGCTTATCGCTGAAAAGTCTTGTAAATAAATGCATAAATCCCTGAATTCTTCATGCATATGGACGTAAAACCGTCTCGATTCTTGGTAAAAGGCAAAAAAAGTGTGCGGTTAGCATTTATTTTACGTAAATATGTCAAACTACAATGCTAGTCTGTCAGTCAATGTGGTAGCTGCCATATGTAAGCAGAGCTTTTCCGGTGAAAATTCTTGTGAATAAATGCTTAAATCCTTGAATTTTTCATGCATATGGACGTGAAACAGTCTCGATTCTTGGTAAAAAAGCAAAAAAAATGTGCGGTAAGCATTTATTTTACGTAACCATGTTGAAGTATGATGCTAGTCTGTCAGTCAATGTGGTGGCTGCCATATGTAAACAGAGCTTTTCCGGTGAAGATTATTGGGAATACAGTGGTACCTCGACATACGATCGCTTCGACACCCGATCTTTTCGACATCCGACGTAAAATTTGACTCGTCATTTGTTTCTACATCCGACGACATGCTCCAAATACGACGACTTGACAGCACCGCAAACGAACGCATGGCGGATTTTCATGTGTGAGAAATCAACACAGATTTTCAAAACGTTGGTACAGTTGGTCAAACAAGGAAAAAAGTGATGCTTACCTTTGAAATGAAAATGCAAATTATATAAAAATATGAGCGCTGGGGTGCGCATCCATGAGCTGGCTCAACAATACAGCTCCACGGTCCTCTTCCGACCACCGTTCGCCAGTCTTTCTAAGTTAAGGTGACAATATTATTGTGGTAACGTCGCCAAGGAAATCGCCAGCTTTGTCACGTTTTTATCATTTATTTAAGAACTTATTCAACACAAAACGTCCATTTCCCTCCGCGGTTGACTGTGCTCTTGAGAAAACGAAAGTATTATCTCTACCGCACTAACCTCTCTCACTGTGACGTCAGCCCTGCGGTGCGTTCAGGTACAGCAAAAAGTGTCCGCCACATTAGAATCCGATTCGTTACATTATTTACAGGAATGATTATTAATTATTATTATTATTATTATATTATTCCGATTTTTATTCATAATTTATTTGTTTTGCTATGTTTAATTGCCATTTTTAATAGTACCAGCAGTATTTATTAAGGATTTACTGTAGGTTTTTGGGCTGTGGAACGAATTAATAGACTTATAATGTATTCCTATGGGAAAATCCTGCTCGACATACGACCATTTCGACTTACAAACAAGGTCCTGGAACGAATTAACTTCGTATGTAGAGGTACCACTGTAATTGCTTAAATCCCTGAATTCGTCATGCATATGGATGTAAAATACTCTTGATTCTTGGTTAAATAGCAAAAAAAAAAAAAACAATGCAGTTAGCATTTATTTTACGTAAATATGTCGAAGTACGATGCTATTCTTTTAGTCAATGTGGCGGTCGCCTTATGTAAGCAGCTTATCGCTGAAAATTCTTGTAAATAAATGCTTAAATCCCTGAATTCTGTATAGATAGATATGGACGTAAAACAGTCTCGATTCTTGGTTAAAAGCAAAAAAAAAAAAAAACGTGCAGTCGAAGAATGATGCCAGTCTTTTAGACATTGTGGCAGCAGCCTTACAACAAAGAGCTTTTTACGTTGAAAATTCTTGTGAACAAACAAAAAATATAATAATTACCTTGAATCCTCGAACAAATCACTCCTGAGACAATCCTTCCTGTTTGTATCCTGACACCTGGCTGGATGGACGTCCTTGTTGCCTCCCCTGTCTCATCTGGCTAGATGGACCCCCTCATGTTCCCTCACTCTATTGCATCTCTACAACTGGAACTCCTTCTGCTAATACCCATCATCAGCCCTGGTGCATCTATAGCCTGTCCGTCCTGTGAGTGGATCTCTGACAGTCCTGACAGTGGATCTCTCCTGACTGTGGTTCTCCCCAAGGTTTCTCTTTTCCCACTGGGTTTTTGGAGTTTTTCTTTGCCGCCATGGAGGGTCTAAGAATGGGGGATGCCCAGGACATGAACTCATCTCATTCATTCTACTGTATCTCACTGTGTATAAAATTGACTCTGTAAAGCCCTCTGAGACAACCATATTGTGATATAGGGCTGTACAAATAAAATTGAATTGTATGTGGTACAGATTTCATACTTTTTCAACATAAATCCGGCATTGGATCGCCACATGTGGCCGACAGCGAATAACTGAAGCGGGTTGTGGGATAGCCCCCTACTTGAAGGCGTGGCGCAATGAAGATCGAATCTGACCTGTGAATATCATTATGAAGTGTATGGCTGACGAATGATTCATTAGCCCTGGATGCCTTGATACAGTGGGGCAAATAAGTATTTGGTCAACCATCAATTGTGCAAGTTCTCCTACTTGAAAAGATTAGAGAGGCCTGTAATTGTCAACATGGGTAAACCACAACCATGAGAGACAGAATGTGGGGGGAAAAAATCACATTGTTTGATTTTTAAAGAATTTATTTCCAAATTAGAGTGGGGAAAAAAGGTATTTGGTCACCTACAAACAAGATTTCTGGCAGTCAAAGAGATCTAACTTCTAACGAGGCTGCACTCGTTACCTGTGTTAATGGCACCTGTTTTTACTCATTATCGGTATAAAAGACACCTGTCCACAAGCTCAGTCAGTCACACTCCAAACTCCACTATGGCCAAGACCAAAGAGCTGTCGAAGGACACCAGAGACAAAATTGTAGACCTGCACCAGGCTGGGAAGACTGAATCTGCAAAAGATAAAACGCTTGGTGTAAAGAAATCAACTGTCGGAGCAATTATTAGAAAATGGAAGACATACAAGACCACTGATAATCTCCCTCGATCTGGGGCTCCATGCAAGATCTCACCCCGTGGCGTCAGAATGATAGCAAGAACGGTGAGCAAAAATCCCAGAACCACACGGGGGGGACCTAGTGAATGACCGACAGGGAGCTGGGACCACAGTATCACCATCAGTAACACAATGCGCCAGGGACTCAAATCCTGCACTGCCAGACGTGTGCCCCTGCCGAAGCCAGTACACGTCCAAGCCCGTCTGCGGTTCGCTAGAGAGCATTTGGATGATCCAGAAGAGGACTGGGAGAATGTGTTATGGTCAGATGAAACCAAAATAGAACATTTTGGTAGAAACACAGGTTGTCTTGTTTGGAGGGAAAAGAATACTGAATTGCACCATAACCACTGTGAAGCATGGGGGTGGAAACATCATGCTTTGGGGCTGTTCTTCTGCAAAGGGACCAGGACGACTGATCTGTGTAAAGGAAAGAAGTAATGGGGCCATTTATCGAGAGATTTTGAGTGAAAATCTCCTTCCATCAGCAAGGGCATTGAAGATTAGACGTGGCTGGGTCTTTCAGCATGACAATAATCCCAGACACACAGCCAGGGCAACAAAGGAGTGGCTTCGTAAGAAGCATTTTAAGGTGCTGGAGTGGCCAAGCCAGTTTCCAGATCTCAACCCCGTAGAAAATCTTTGGAGGGAGTTGAAAGTCAGTGTTGCCCAACGACAGCCCCAAAACATCACTGCTCTAGAGGAGATCTGCATGGAGGAATGGGCCAAAATACCAGCAATAGTGTGTGAAAAGCTTGTGAAGAGTTACAGAAAATGTTTGGCCTCCGCTATTGCCAACAAAGGGTACATAACAAACTTTTGGTATTGACCAAATACTTATTTTCCACCATCATTTGCGAATAAATTCTTTAAAAATCAAACAATGTGATTTTCTGTTTTTTTTCTTTTCCATGTTCTGTCTTTCATGGTTACAGGCCTCTGTAATATTTTCAAGTGGGGGAACTTGCACAATTAGTGGTTGACTAAATACTTATTTGCCCCACTATATATGTTTAACAATATTACATCAAAAAGCATCAGGGGAAATGCATAAGTACATGAAAATAATAATGATTGTAATAGATGTAATATACTTTGTGCAATACTTAGTAAGTGCGATATTCAATGCCTCACTGTCAACTTCTGCAACTTCTATTCACACATATTCTTTGTGCAATACTTATTTACGTGCAATATTAATCTGCAATATTCAATTCCTTCACCGTCAACTGCTGCTACTTCAATTATTTACAACTGCCTGTACATAGGACTACCACATACATATTTTATATTTATTTAGATTTTATACTTTATTCTTGCAAGCCACTTAGGAGGTTTTTTTTTACTTGTCCTGCACTGTAAAGGGAGATGCTCCACAATTTCATTGTTCAAACGTATAATTACAATAAAGGGCTATTCTATTCTATTCTATTCTATTCTATTCTATTCTATTCTATTCTATGTAAACATATATATGTATACAAAATTAACCTTTTGATGCCTGAATTTACATGCAACAAATATCCATCAAAAAGCATCGGAGAAATACAGAAGTACATGAAAAGTAATAAAAATGAAAAAAATATAAAAAATAAACTGAAAAACTACAGAATGAAATTGGGAGAAAAAAAAAAATAGGGCTGTCAAAATTATCGCGTTAATGGGTGTTAATTAATTTTTTTAATTAATCACGTTAAAATATTTGACGCAATTAATGCACGTGCCCCGCTCAAACAGATTGAAACGACAGCACAATGTCCAAGTGTCCATGTGCAATGTTTTGGGAGTTTTGTCGCCCTCTGCTGACGCTTGGGTGCGGCTGATTTTATGGGCTTAAGCACCCATGAGCATTGTGTAATTATTGACATCAACAATGGCGGGCTACTAGTTTATTTTTTGATTGAAAATTTTACTAATTTTATTAAAACGAAAACATTAAGAGGGGTTTTAATATAAAATTTCTATAACTTGTACTAACATTTATCCTTTAAGAACTACAAGTCTTTTTATCCATGGATCGCTTTAACAGAATGTTAATGATGTTAATGCCGTCTTGCTGATTTATTGTTATAATTAACAAATATAGTACTTATGTAACATATGTTGAATGTATATATCCATCTTGTGTCTTATCTTTCCATTCCAACAATAATTTACAGAAAAATATGGCATATTTTATAGATGGTTTGAATTGCGATTAATTAATTTTTAAGATGTAATTAACTTGATTAAAAAAATATATATAATGCATATAGAAAATGGGGGGGGGGAATAAAATACAGTAACATTTTTAAAAATTATTTGGGAATTATAAAGTATTTTAAATGTTTATTAATTTTCTGCATTTTTATCTTTTTTTTTTTTTTTTATTCTATTGTCATTTCGATTCACAGCAGAAGGATGATTAGCCACTGAATGATTAGACACGAGTGGCTCAGGAGTAGAGTGGTTGCTCCCTAACACAGAAGTTGTGGGTTCGATTCCCAGCCATTGGTCACCTTGGGAAAGATTCTAAGATTTAGGTTGTTCATGCGTCATCCATTGGTAAATTAGCATATAGTGTCATTTTTACAATCGTAATTTTGCATGGTTAGATGGATTTTTTTTTCATTATAGTCAAAGAGTAATTACCTGAGGTTTTGGAATCTATCATTTCACCACAAATATAATATTCCCAATCGTAGGTTTTCTCAACAGCTCTTAATGATTCTCTGTCAAGTCCTTGTGGATTCTTCCATTTTTCACTTGGATTTTGAAAGCATCCGCTTTTGCCTTGTGAGAGCCCTTCATTTGTTTTCCTCATTACCTTCATACTCATTCGGCACGGACCCTGCTTATTACATTAAGTGTTGCAATTGAGTTCACATCTACATTTTTTCAGCAAAACAAAAAATAAACAACTAGAGAATCCATCATACATCATTTAGGATTTTTATAATGGTAATAAGTAACAATCGAAGTGTATTTCTATGGATGCAAGAAACACAACATACACAAATATGTTTCCTCAGTTGTACAAGTTTATCTTCTTTCCACATAAGCAACACACTGCCGAATCCTGCAGAACTTGCCACTATAACGAGACTAATACTCAATCAAATCTTCATTCGAGGCAGTTTTGTTTTCATCCGACTGCATTTCATTTGGACGACGTACGGAGGTGTATCAGGTTTTTCCAATAACTCGGACGTAATTCAGCCAAGACACTCGAGACAAGTTTAATGGCAGCAGATCAAAAGAAGTTTTTCTGTAAGGTGGCACTCACAAAAACAATACGCGCAGCTTTTGGATGACTGACATTTTCTGACTAACAATGACTTCCTTCAAAGTGAAGAAAGACAATCATGGTTGATACAACAACACATTAGAAGCCTAAATACAATGGCTTTTATGTGAAATTAACAGAGGTGACAGGCGAGGGACCAGATCCATTTGTGTTCCAGAGAGCTTTGGAATATAGAATAATGGCTCTGTCGTCGGATAAATGGACCCGAAAAGAAAAAGAAGAACAAGGCAAAAAGAGGACTCTTAAAAAGTGTGATCAGATTTAATTCAACAGAAAAACAGTGGGGATAAATGTTTTATGGGTGCAGTCAGTCACATGGAAGTAATTTTGTGCTAATGTGTTTTTTTATGATGAGTAATGGTTTTAAAGTGCCTGCGACAGCATGAAAAAAAAATCTTGAATAGCATTATTTTCTGAATTAGAATCATATTTCGAGACAGTTCGACTATATACAACAATTGGGCAAAGCGCAGATGATGAGAAATTCGTTTTTTAATCTGCTGTTTAGCCACGCCTATCATTATAGCGCTCTAGTGTCCGCAGCTGGAGGATGACGTCGGCAGGGTCACTATTTCAAGATATTACTACCAAAGCATTTGTAATTGCAATCATTTTCTGGGAGAAATTGAGCATTTTCTGTTAGAATTGCAGGGGTGCCAATACTTTTGGCCAGCACTGTATATCCCGATCGATCGGGTCCGATCACGTCATTTTCAAAGTATCGGAATAGGCAAAAAAAATATCAGACATGCCTTTTTTTAATATATATATATATATATTATTTATTTAAATTGTTTTGTAATTGTATTTAACGTTACAGACAAAATGTCTTACACTCATCCAGAGTAGTTTTGGCTTAAAGTAGGGCTATCAAATTTATTGTGTTAACGGCGGCAATTAATTTTTTAAAATTAATCACGTTAAGTAATTGTCGCATGCGCTGCACGAAGTTAATCTTACTGAAAAAAAGTAATTAATTATAGTTACAAATTACTTCTCCCAAAAAGTAATTGCGTTAGTAACTCAATTACCTGAATGTAAGAGTAATTAGTTACTTGGCAAAGTAATTGGTGATAATTACTATTTTTTTTTCCCTCAAAAAAAAAAAAAAAACATTGGCCAGACTATGTGAAGTTTTTTGTGAAGGTTTTTGGTACAATTGGCCCGAGCCCAATTCTTTACCCTAATTTACCCTTTACCCTGAATCAACTGTTAAAAGTTGTTAAAATTGCTCCCATTATTGCATTAGTTCCCTTCTCTCTACTTTCGACATATGAAAATTTAAAAACTGTTTCATCATTTAAAGATGGATTCAAGTCAAGATTTTGCCGATTTAGAATTATTTTAGATAAAAAGTTACTTAGGTTCGCTAGGAAGGTTCTCTACAACAGAGCCGTCCTAAAAAGTCTACTGCTTTAAGATGGCGGCTGTCTACTAACTCATTTAGTGCCATGTCTGTCATTTTGCATCTAGTTATATCTATGTACAGTACATATGATATCTACCATGTCTACCATATCTACCATAACATGCGGGCGTAGTTTGTGCTAGCTATCGGCTACAACATGTATTATTGGAGCTACCTAGCATCGGGTTTGCTCGGCGTCACAACTTTCTTGCCTCCTCCCTACTCCTGCTCTGCTCTGTCGTCTCGGTGAGTCCGTCTCCCTCAGACTTTTCGACCAATATAGTAACGCATGCCTTTCTGTCCTCAGTAACGGTAACGGCGTTGCCAAGATGAGAAAAGTAATTAATTAGATTACCCACTACTGAAAAAAATAACGCCGTTAGTAACGCCGTTATATTGTAACGCCGTTATTAACAACACTGATAAAGACACCGTTTTACTTATAGATAGCGTTAAAAATATATCATATTCACTGTTGCCACTAGAGGGCAGTGTATCCACCCAAATAAAAAAACTAAACGTAAACGCTTCCAAAACAAACCATTACATTGCCGCTCTACTGTAATTAAACCCATCCTCTAAGCTGCAAAATTTGATTCTTTTTCCCCCATCAAATTACTCGAGTTAATCGATTAATCGTTGCAGCACTAAATATAAATATCGACACAGATATTTGGGGATCTCTACTATTCTTTTATGTCCATATTTATTGAATTGTTTGTTTTTTGCTATCTCCACACAGTATCCTCCCCATGAAGCAAGGCATTCTGCTTGGTCACTACTTGGGAGCCTTTAATCTGATGGATACATTTCAGGGAAGAAACAGAAAACGGGATTAATGGACACACGAGATGGTAAAAAAGAGAAGGACGGCAGAAATGAAATGATTGAAAGGGGACTAAATCATGAACTCATTGGCTGCGATTGACGATTGCCATTTGAGGGTTTTCATATTCGTGGTTCCAGATGTGGTAAAAATAAGTTTCACTGTGTATACTGTATCTAATCCCTGGCATAATCTAGGTTTTAAACAATATATGATATGTTTGCTTACTTAATTTAAGTAATTATGTATTGAGAAGATTGAAATGTCCATTTGTTCTACTTTATCATTCCAATGTCAATGCAAAGGGTTAACGCTCAGGAACTCTTGACTTTATTAACTCATTGGCTGCTACAATGGCAGCTCTAATTTTATACTTTTGCCATTTTTAATTTTGTCACGATACGTTTTGTGCATCTTGTCTATTTAGACACATGGGGCGAGTCATGGGACGATGCGTTCCAAAGAGGATGCCTCGCAAGCTCGCTACGTACAGCGGTACCTCGAGATGCGAAAGCTGAGGTACACGGAAAATTCATTCAACGCAAAGTTTTCTCTAGGCGTTTTCGCCTAATATTTCGAAAAATATCATCAAAAAAACCTACGGAAGATAATACAAACTGTTATAGGTCATTCCCGCTCGCAGCCATACAATAATAAGTGGGGCTGCAGCAGGGCCGGCCCAGGCCATTTGGGGGCCCTAAGCAAAATAATGCAAAGGGGCCCATATTTTTGGCCCACCAGTTCGTCACAGTGTACAATGAAACCCATGCATGCAATCCAACCCATACGTCCATATTTTTTAAGCTTGTAATCTAGTATCAAAACTCAAAAGTCAAATAAAGCCAACTGCAGGAAACAAAATAGAATATAAATTAAACAATTGCCAAATTGGGGGCCTCCTAGTGGTCAGGGGCCCTAAGCAGCTGCATAGTCTGCGTATAGGCTGGGCCGGCTCTGGGCTGCAGCTATTGATTATTTAAGTACCGTATTGGCCCGAATATAATACGGCCCTGATTATAAGACGACCCCCTCTTTTTCAAGACTCAAGTTTGAAAAAAGACTTTTTGAACACCAAATTAATTTTATACAGAAAATAATTACAGTACATTCAAAACAAATGATTAGAACAATATATTTGAGAGAAAAAGCATGTTATTTTGCCTCATTCAAATCTTTTGAATTTAAATTTAAATTCACATTTATATTTACATTTAAATATGTAAACTTAAGTGGAATCACATTTGTAAATGAATGACTTCTGGTTTTTGAACTGTAAATAAACCAATCTATTGTGATAAAACACCAAAATTGCAATGACTGCATTAACCATCAAAGTGAAGTCTAACTGTAACTGTAGTCTTGAAACAAATCTGAATGAGGAAAAACTTTGCAGTAAAATAATGCCAACTGGTTAATTTTGAGATATCTGAGCTCTGTCATGACAGAACATCGCTTCAATGATATCTGGCGCCATCTAGCGTCGTGAATGCGTATAATGTCTAGACCGCTAATATAAGACGACCCCCTCTTCTTCAATCTTATTTCAATGCAAAAAAAACCGTCTTACATTCGGGCCAATACGGTAATCGATTAATCTATTACTTAGTTCGAATAATCAAGTAATCAGATTATGACATTTAATGCATATTTAGGATACGTAAATAATATTTGGATTGGCTTACTAAGATTACTTTAAAAGGAGCATTAAATGTGAATGCAAAATAAAATTCCTGAGTATTTCTTCAAACTGTGCAGAATTGCACTTTCATTTCACATCAGTCAATGCATTTAAAAATAAAAATACCTAACCTTAGCCTCAAACGACATAAAAATACAAAAAAAAAAAATCTAAGTACAACAAAAGAACAATTGGCTAAATTGCATTGCAAAAGTCTGCTAGCTTAAATGCTATAAAATGCTAACTTTTTTTTTTTTTTTTTACAATGCTCTTAACAAATCATTCAAACACATATGCCCACAAATACCTGCTAAATATACTTCTAAACTAAATAACGAATGTTTAAACAAACATCTTAGCGCAAACAAAAACATACCTTATGTTAGTCTTAACAGGGAGCAGCTGGATTCAGCCATGTAAGACGAGTTACGGCGTATTCACTGTTTCCACTAGAGGGTGGTGTATTCACCCAAATCCATCCATCCATCATCTTCCGCTTGCTCTGGGGTCGGGTCGCGGGAGCAGCAGCTTTTACAGGGAAGCCCAGACTTGCCTCTCCCCAGCCACTTCAACCAGCTCCTCCGGCGGGATCCCAAGGCGTTCCCAGGCCAGCCGAGAGACGTAGTCTATCCAGGCTGTCCATGCCGGTGGGACATGCCCGGAACACCTCTACGGGGAGGCGTCCAGGAGGCATCCGAACCAGATGCCCGAGCCACCTCGGCTATCTCCTCTCAATGTGTAGGAGTAGCGGCTCAATGCTGAGTCCCTCCCGGATGACCGAGCTTCTCACCCTATCTCAAAGTGAGTGCCCGGACACCGTGTGGAGGAAACTCGTTTCGGTTGTTTGTATCCGGGATCTTGTTCTTTCGGTCATGACCCACAGCCCGTGACCATAGGTGAGGGTAGGAACGTAGATCGACTGCTAAATCGAGAGCTTCGCCTTTCAGCTCCTTCTTCACCACTATGGACCGGTGCAGAGTCCACATTACTTCAGACGCTGCACAGATTCGCCTGTCGATCTCCCGCTCCCTCCGACCCTCACTCGTGAACAAGACCCCAAGATACTTGAACTTCTCCACTTGGGGAAGGACCACCTTTTCCGACTGAGGACCATGGTCTCGGATTTGGAGGTGCTAGTCTTCATCCCAACCGCTTCACACTAACCTGCGAACTGCTCCAGTGAGAGTTGGAGGTCACGGCTTGATGAAGCCAACAGCACCACATCATGTGCAAAAAGCAGAGATGCAATGATGAGGTCTCCAAACCGGACCCCCTCAACGCTTCGGCTGCACCTAGAAATTCTGTCCATAAAAATTATGAACAGAATTGATGATGAACGCAGCCTTGGCGGAGTCCAACCCTCACTAGGAACGAATTCGACTTACTGCCTGCAATGCGGACCAAACTCTGACACCGGTCGTACAGGGACCGAACAGCCCTTACCAAGAGGCTCGGTACCCCGTACTCCTGGAGCACCCCCCACTGGACTCCCCGAGGCACACGATCGAATGCCTTCTCCAAATGCACAAAGCACATGTAGACTGGTTGGGCGAACTCCCATGAACCCTCGAGGACCCTGCCGAGGGTGTAAAGCTGGTCTACGGTTCCATGGCCGGGACGAAAACCACACTGCTCCTCCTGAATCAGAGATTCAACTTCCCGAGGGAACTTTCTCTCCAGCACCCCTGAGTAGACTTTACTGGAGAGGCTGAGGTGTGTGATCCTTCTATAATTGGAACATACTCTAAGGGGGGACCACCACCCTGGTCTGTCAATCCAGAGGTACTGTCGCTGATATCCACGCAATGTTGTAGAAGCGTGTCAGCCACGACAGCCCCACAACATCCAGAGCCTTTAGGAAATCCGGGTGGATCTCATCCACCCTCGGGGCCTTGCCACCAAGGAGCTTTCCAACCACCTCAGTTACTTCGACACCAGAGATCGAAGAGCCCACCTCGGAGTCCCCAGGCTCACTATACACAGTGTTAATGGCGCACTGCTTTCCTTTCCTCAGACGCCAGATGGTAGACCAGAATTTCCTCGAAGCCGTCCGGAAGTCGTTTTTCAGGGCCTCGCCAAACTCCTCCCATGTCCGAGTTTTTGCCTTGGCGAACGCCAGAGCTGCAGTCCGCTTGGCCAGCTGGTACCTGTCAGCTGCCTCTGGAGTCCCACTGGCCAAAAAGGCCTTGTAGGCCTCCTTCAGCTTGACGGCATCCCTTACCGCTGGTGTCCACCAGCAGGTTCGGGGATTGCCGTCACAACCTTATGGCCACAGCTCCGACTGGCCGCCTCAACAATGGAGGTGCGGAACATGGCCCACTCGGACTCAATGTCCCCAACCTCCCCCAGGAGAAGTTCTTTCGGAGGTGGGTGTTGAAGCTCGTTCCCAGCAGACCCTCACGATACGTTTTGGCCTGTCAGGTCTGGCCAGCATCTTCCCCCGCCATTGGAGCCAAAACACCACCAGGTGGTGATCAGTTGACAGTTCCGCCCCTCTCTTCACCCGAGTGTCCAAAACATGCGACCGCAAGTCCAATGACACGATTACCACGTTGATCATCGAACTGCGGCCTAGGGTGTCCGGGTGCCAAGTGCACACATGGACACCCCTATGTTTGAACATTCTGTTTGTTATGGACATACCGTGACGAGCACAGAAGTCCAATAACAGAACACAACTCGGGTTCTGATTGGGGGGGGGGGGGGGGCGTTCCTCCCACTCACGCCCCTCCAGGTCTTACTATCATTGCCCACCTAAATCAATAAAACTAAGTGCAACACTTTCAAAACAAACCATTACAACGTCACTCTTTTTAAACGAATCCTCGAAGCAGCAAAATTTTGATCCGAAGCTTTTCCTAGTCGAATTACTCGAATTAATCGATTAATCGTTGCGGCACTAAATTTAAGTACGTTTGACTATAAATGTAAACAAACAAAATATACACAGAACTGCAATGGCTGCCAAAATTAGCTCGTCTTTTAGCACTCCGTGTTTGCTATGAGCTCGAGCAGTCATGTTATAACGTCTGTAGAATAAACCAAACAAACTAGTTACGCTTAAGCGCCACTAGGGGGGCAAAAAGGCATTACAAATAAATGCAGGCAATCAGAGGGCATGACAGCAAATTTAATGTGGCGTTTCGGAACAGACAAATTCAATTCGTATCTTGAGGTACCTCTGTACTTTGTGGCTTTCCATTTAAAGGTATTTAGGAGAATTTCTTAGCCCGGGTGCAATTAAGCTACGATTTCCTGGTATATCGTACAATGTTTTTTGTATCATTCTCAGCTTTATGAGCATTCCTATCATTTCTTAATCGTCCACTCATATTCACATATTGATAAGCACATACTTTTTTAAAACTCACTGAATGTCTTCTTAAAAATCGAGTATGATTTTTGTATCCTCGCCTATTTTCAATGTAATGACTGAGATGGTGATGCAATATAAGCAAATAATATAAATGACAGATTAAGCAAGTGTACTTTAAGCAGAAATCCGGCCTTTTAGCTGGATCATATTTGTCAACATTCATTTCAATAAATACTTTCCATTGGAATGGGTTTTTTCCTCCTTTTGTTTTTGTTTCTTGCTTAGCGTTATGACTGCGGTGGCTGAAATACAGTATATAAGAAGCACTAAGGTGCTACTACTCATTGTTTAACTATAAAGAAATAACCAAGGTTCAATGGGCATTGGCCCATAGAATACAGCTAACATGTTTCATGAAGATCTTTTTACAAATAACAGAGGAATAAACAAGACATTTTTGGATTGAATGTGAAATTTATATCCAGTTACAGGGTGCACATCTGA
The DNA here is from genome assembly GCF_030265065.1 of Corythoichthys intestinalis. Classification (NCBI taxonomy): domain Eukaryota; kingdom Metazoa; phylum Chordata; class Actinopteri; order Syngnathiformes; family Syngnathidae; genus Corythoichthys; species Corythoichthys intestinalis. Next base: position 2,666,894 of record NC_080408.1, on the reverse strand, counting down.
GACCTTGGCACCTGGGGAGTTAGTTGGATCCTCTTCAAAATTGGTGAGACTGTTCATGAGACTTATGAGATCTTAAGTTACCAAAATGAGTTTTCATTCACGGGCCTGACCTGGACGGGGTGCCAAACTCGGCCATTTTTTGGCAACACGCCAAATTCAGTAATGACTAATAACTTCCTGATCCAAGGTTCAGTCTTTTTCATATCCGGCATGTATGAGAGGTATCCCAGCTTGAACACGACTGCATTGAAATATTACCCACTCGGCCCTTTTTTATGAGACAGGCTCCTCCTCCAAGCGAAAAAAAATCAATTGACCTCAAACCTGCATCTGGGAGCCTTAAGACATGTGTTCAGGAGCCAAATAAAAAATATTGAGGTTTCGTTGAAGCAGAGGGGTCCAAACAGTAAAGTGAAAATGACCGTCGCCATTTTGTCACGCCACAAGTTTTGAACAGTCATAACTTTGCAGATATACAAACTATTTGCACCAAACTTCCCGTGCTTGGTGAGAGTTGTACCCTGAAGGGTCCTGTATAGGCCATTTGCATCCACCCTACTGCGCCAACTAGTGGCAACAAAAAGTTACTCATTTTACTTATACATGTCAAGTTCTTTTCAGATTGGTCATTGTTATTACAAGACCTTTTGTAACACTACATTTAAAGGCCCATGTCCACATGTCTGTGACAACCCTTTGTTCGCCATTAAAATGAAGTAGATTTTTTCAGGGACTTCAGCGAAATTTGGCACACTTGGTCGAATTGTCCCAATTAGAAGATTGATTTTGAATAAGGGCGTGGCTGTACAACTCCGTAGTGCCTACTTTTTTTAAAGGACCCTCTTCATTAGGGTTTTTTTCTCCTAGGTGTGTGAATGTATTTCTAATCCCCAAAAAAAGATACGAGTTTCGAGCATATTAGGTTCTCATCAGATGATGAGAAGGGGACGATCTGCCACCACCCCGACCTGCGTGCCATCCGAGTTGCGCCAAACCGCAAGGGCCCGTTCAGTCCTGCTTACAGCCCTAGTTTGTTTTGTACTTTTTTGATTATTTCAAAAATTGTTTCGTTTTCACAATGTGCATAAAATATTCATATTTTTTCCAGGCTTTTTTTTTTATTTTGTAGGGTCAATTCACGCTGTTCCAACTTTGAAACATTCCAAGGAGTCTACCTGCCAAATAAAGCTAACATCACAATTTCTCCAGGGATTTTCTAGGTTGTAAATTTGGAATGAGACTCCTGTGATTTTAATTCCAACAAAAACATGCAGTTTAGTCAGATATTTTAAATGGAAAACTTAGTTAACTGAATGGTAGGCAGAAGCGTACTAAATGGTCCCACGATAACGTGAACAAACATTGGTTTCAACACTTCATTATCCTGCACTGTTGTCAAATAACTGAAGTCATAAATGCAATTATAGAACAGATGGTTTGTGCACATGACTAGTTTCCGCAATATGTCACTTCAGTATTAACCGCAGTCAAGTGAAAGTGATACTGAAAACTGCCCTAAGTGCATTTTGGGATACCCAGTGGGAAGCGGCAGACATTTTGACCTTCCTAACTCAGTGGAAGAAACATCTGTAAGACGACGGGGAGCAACATGTGCCAGCTCTGAGCAATATTACGACTCTCAGCTGGATTGTAAAATTTTGCTACTTACGGGGGGAGCGCTGCATGCATCTGCCAGCTAAAATGTTACACAACATCGTGACTGCGCTTCCTTTTTTTGTTGTTTTAATAGCTGCCATTGATAGACGTCCACTATATTTGAAGTGGGAGGGTGGCAGTGAATCATTAGCTGCAACCTTCTCACTTCAAATGGATTGGATGTCTCATAGTGATAACGAAATGAGCTACATGATTGGACTTGTATTGATGTCAGTGGCAGATGAATATACATGAAGCATTGGAGGATTATATTGTGTTTTCTGAAATTTCCAGGTTCGCGGTGAATCAGTAACAGGCACACTTTTGCTCAATAGACAATGTTTATTGATTAGAAAATGCTGAATAAATGAGATTTATTGATTACACTCCCACAAGAGCAAGCAACAAGCATAAAAAACAAGCATAACAAGGGTAACGATGACGCTAGATTTGAGTTTGTCAATTCCAGAATCCACGTGCTACGTTACAGCACAACCAGGTGTCCCTTAGCAATGAAAATCGCTTACCGTGACAAATGAGCGGGAGCCAATGCTACGGGAAGGCAGCGAAGGAACAAAGCCAGGCTCTGTACATGACCCGCTGGCGGACTTCACTGGTAGCCCGGAAATGCCCGTTTTTTGCAGGAGTGCGCCACACGGGGGCGGAGAAGGCCAACCTCCGCTCCCAGGCGGCGCGGCCCCGTCCAATGACAAAGCTACTTTTGGTTCAGCCCCTCGAAAAAGGGGCTTTTCTTTGCGTGGTTCCCAGGTTGCGCCGTCCGGCAGCAGATTTTGTGTTCCCACGGTAAATATTATGAGTGCAAAACAAGTTATCTTGTGAGATTCCCTCCTAACTATGGAACCCAGGCGTGTAAGAAACAATCAAAACAAGTTATCTCGTAAGATTCCCTCCTAACTATGAAACTCAAGGTAAAAAACAATAGAAGTTGTTACAATCTAGGTCACAGAAGCAACCATATATCACAAAGGCATAATGTAATATTTTCCCCCATCATATTGGCACATTAAAAAATAGCAGTGATCAAAAAAACAAAACAAAAAAACCACGCTAAAAATGAGAAATCCTTTAATAAAAACGTTTAAAAATCATTGAAAGATAAAAAATCATCTGATATAACTGAAAATTTTAAAAACTAATAATAAATGACAAAAGAAGGAATTTATCAATAAATTTTCCTTTTTTTAATAGTTAAAATATTTTTGCCCCCCCATTTTTAGTTGTGGTTTTTTTTTTGTGTTCTTATACAGGGGGGAGAACAAGTATTTGATACACTGCCGATTTTGCTGGTTTTCCCACTTGCAAAGCATGTAGAGGTCTGTAATTTGTCTCATAAGTTATCTTCAACTTTGACGGACGGAATCTAATACAAAAAAACAGAAAATCACGGTGTATGATTTTTAAATAATAAATTTGCATTTAATTGCATGAAATAAGTATTTGATACATCACAAAAATCAAACTTAATATTTGGTACAGAAGCCTTTGTTTGCTATTACAGATACCAAACGTTTCCTGTAGTCCTTGACAAGGTTTGCACACACTGCAGCAGGGATTTTGGCCCACTCCTCCATGCAGATCTTCTCCAGAGCCTTCAGGTTTCGGAGCTGCTTTTCTATCAGGTTGAGATCTGGTGACTGGCTAGGCCACTCCAGGACCTTAAGATGCTTCTTACGGAGCCACTCTTTAGTTGCCTTGGCTGTGCGCTTTGGGTCATTGTCATGCTGGAAGACCCAGCCACCAACCATCTTCAGGGCTCTCACTGAAGGAAGGCGGTTGTCAGCCAAGATTTAGCGATACATCCATCCTCCCCTCAATACAGTGCAGTCGTCCTGTACCCTTGGCAGAGAAGCAGCCCCAAAAAATGATGTTTCCTCCTCCATGTTTCACGGTTGGGATGGTGTTCTTGGGGTTGTACTCATCCTTCTTTTTCCTCCAAACAGAACGAGCTGAGTTTAGACCAAAAAGTTCATCCGACCACATGACCTTCTCCTATTGCTCCTTTGGATCATCCAGATGGTCAGTGGCAAACTTCAGACGTGTCTTGACATGCACTGGCTTCAGCAGCGGGACCTTGCGTGCGCTGTAGGATGTTAATCCATGACGGCGTAATGTATTTCCGATGGTTTTTCTTCGAGACTGTGGTTCCAGCTCTCTTCAGGTCATTGACCAGGTCCTGCCGTGTAGTTCTGGGCTGATCCCTCACCTTTCTCATGATCAGTGATGCCCCACGAGGTGAGACCTCGCATGGAGCCCCAGAACGAGGCAGATTGACCGTCAACTTGAACTTCTTCCTTTTTTTAATAATCGCTCCAACAGTTATTACCTTCTCACCAAGCTGCTTGCTTATTTTCCTGTAGCCCATCCCAGCCTTGTGCAGGTCTATTATTTTATCCCTGATGTCCTTACACAGCTCTTTGGTCTTGGCCATTGTGGAGAGGTTGGAGTTTTTTTGTTTGAGCATGTGAACAGGTGTCTTTTATACAGGTAACAACTTCAAACAGGTGCAGTTACTTCAGGTAATGAGTGGAGAACAGGAGGGGTTCTTAAAAAAGAACTAAGAGCCGAAATATTTACTAGTTGGTAATGTATTAAATACTTATTTCATGCAGTTAAATACAAATTTATTATTTAAAAATTATACAATGTGATTTTCTGGATTTTTGTATTCGATTCCGTCCCTCCCAGTTGAAGAGAACTTGTGATATAAATTACAGACCTCTACATGGCTTGCAAGTGGGAAAACCAGCAAAATCGGCAGTGTATCAAATACTTGTTCTGCCCACTGTATATATACTTTATGGATATATATTTGTGTGTGTATATACACATATAAAGTGTATATATATATGGCAGAAAACACTGACAAGTCTGAAAAAGCAGTTTCTGCTCTTGCACGCCTCTTTAAAATAAACTGCTGTATTTTAAGCCAAAAAACTGTTGTGTTTGATATAACAATATGTCTGTATGCTGCCATAGCAGATTCGTGGCGCATTAAGCCCCCGAAGTATTTTTAATTTGTCCGTTTTACCCTGGAAACCCCCGTTTACAGATGTCGCGCAACCGCTTTTGTTTCATCCCAGCCATAAAACAAAGGTAATTAATTATATGTATTATTGAAAATGTCATTTTTAGCTTAGAATCATTAATTGATGTATAATACTTCGTTAACAAAACAAAACAAAAATATTCACTCGCATATTTTAAACTTTTAAACAAATGATGTCACAATGAAAAAATTGGTGTCTGTAAAAGTCACTGATATCTACTACATAATCATAACAATCGCTTAATTGTATCTTTTTCGTTACTGTCGCATTTTCCCCAATATTTTAGATAATAAATAATGGATCCAAACATTAAAAAAAAAAAAAAAATTAAAAGGGTAAATATATGAAAATGAAAATCAATTACTCAATGATGTCTGCGATTTCTGCATCGCGACCCTTGTTATATTACCATGTTTTGCCCTTAAAATCCCCAAAAATCCAGCTCTGGCCATTCACGGCTGTGTCTTGACACTCGGTGATACATGCTACATGGAGTTTTTGGATCGAAACAAGGTCAGTACGCGATTATATCTCGTTAAAGTCATGGCGTCTGAAATTCTGCTCTCGCGTGCTCTCACCTCCAGATAGGGTTTTGCTGTTTATTTATTTATTCTTTTAAACGACCTCCTGTTCAAAATTTTTCTTCCCCCAGAAAATTGAGATTTTAAGATTTCCAATGATGTATCACACATGCAAATAGGACGGGTGGGTCAGTGATGCTGTGGGGCTGTTTCGCTTCCAAAGGCCCTGGGAACCTTGTTAGGGTGCATGGCATCATAAATGCTTTGAAATACCAGGACATTTTAAATCAAAATCTCTTGCCCGAAAGCTGAAGATGGGTCGTCACTGGGTCTTTCAGCAAGACGATGACCCTAAACATATGGCCAAATCTACACAGAAATGGTTCTCCAGACACAAAATCAAGCTCCTCCCATTGCCATCTCAGTCCCCAGACCTTGTTTGTTGGCAAAAGGGGGTTGTACAGAGTATTAACACCAGGGATGCTAATAATTGTGACACAAATTATTTGATGTCAATTTTTTTCTTTTAATATATGTGGGATTTTTCCCCCACTGAATGAATGCACTTGTATTGAAGGTTGGATTGTTCTCTTTTTTTCCATTAAGGTCCCACATTATTTGGATAAAAAAAAAATTATTAGAAGCCAAAAAACACATCTTTTTCAGGGGTCCCAGTAATTATGGAGGGCACTGTATGTGTACACACACATATAGGTGTGTATATGTGTGTGTCTATGCAAAAATTATTATTAATTCCTTTTTTTATGTATTCCCCCAATGTTCTAATGTATATTTGTTCAATGTAAATTCAGGGGGTTCAATCCAATTCACAACCTTTTTTCACAGTTTGAAACAATATCTGTTAATGACTTTAAATGAATGAAATTCTAGTCAGAGAAAATACTCTGCATTTGCATATTCCGACCTACAGTGGAACACAAACGCGGATTTCATTTTGCAAATAGACTTATGATGACATCAGGCTAATTAATTTAAAAACAAATTCAAATTACACACATAGGCGCCACTTATTAATCAGGGTGGGCTGCTACTGCCATCGCGTGTCGGTTTATTGTACGACACCCATGAAACATTTAAAGATAAGGTTTATGTTTTTTTGTTGTTTTTTTTTGCATTTAAAATGTAGTTACAGTGCCCTCCATAGTTATTGGATTTATAATAATTATGTGTTTTTTTAGCTTCTAATATATATTTTTTTCTTCTAAATAATATGGGGCCTTAATGGAAAAAAAGAGAAACATCCAACCTTCAATACAAGTGCATTTATTCAGTGGGGGAAAAATCCCACATAAAGAAAAAAATATTTGACATCAAATAACGTGTGTCACAATTATTAGCACCCCTGGTGTTAATACTTTGTGCAACCCTCTTTTGCCAACAAAACAGCACCTAATCTTCTCCTATAATGTTTCACAAGATGGGAAAAGACAGAAAGAGGGATCTTCAGCCTATCCTCTTTGCAGAATCTCTCTAAATCATCCAGAGACCTGGGTCCTCTCCTCTGTACTCTTCTCTTCAGCTCACCCCACAGGTTTTCAATGGGGTTGAGGTCTGGGGACTGAGATGGCCATGGGAGGAGCTTGATTTTGTGTCTGGTGAACCATTTCTGTGTAGATTTTGCCATATGTTTAGGGTCATTGTCTTGCTGCCATGCACCCTAACAAGGTTCCCAGGGCCTTTGGAAGCGAAGTGAGGCCCTGGGAACCTTGTCAGGGTGCATGGCATCATGAATGCTTTGAAATGCCAGGACATTTTAAATCTAAATCTCTTGCCCTCTGCCCGAAAGCTGAAGATGGGTCGTCACTGGGTCTTTCAGCAAGACAATGACCCTAAACATATGGCCAAATCTACACAGAAATGGTTCACCAGACACAAAATCAAGCTCCTCCCATGGCCATCTCAGTCCCCAGACCTTTTTTTGTTGGCAAAAGGGGGTTTACAAAGTATTAACACCAGGGGTGCTAATAATTGTGACACACATTATTTGATGTCAAATAATTCTTTCTTTATGTGGGATTTTTCCCCACAAAATAAATGCACTTGTATTGAAGGTTGGATTTTTCTCTTTTTTTCCCATTAACATCCCATAATATTTAGGGGGGGAAATTATTCGAAGCTAAAAAACACATAATTATTATAGATCCAATAATTATGGAGGGCACTGTATGATTGAATCAGTAGTAATTTTAGGGAAATTCACACACAAAAAAACAACAAAAAACGGATGCCAACAATTAGTTTATCACTGGTAGACGTCCAATCTACTGTATCTGAAGTGGGAGAGTGGCAATGTATGTTCGAGGGTTCTTTCGCTGCCATCCCTACCACTTCAATTGGATTGGACGTCTAGCACCGTTATTGGCCACCAGTGAGTTAATTGGCATATGTGCAAAACATCATTTATGAGACTAATGGATTTGCCTATATTGTTTCCCATCTACTCACAAGTGTCAAACCGGTGGCCATGGGGCCAGATCCAGCCCTCCACGTCATTTTGAGTGGCCCACAGAAGGAAATCGTATGACGCGATTTCATGCTTAGAAAATATGTACTCTTTAACCTTTAAAATATAATGTATACAGGAGTTGGACAAAATAATGGAAACACCATAAAAAATCAACAAAAACTCATTTAATATGGTGTAGGTCCGCCTTTTGCGGCAATTACAGACTCGTTTCTCAGAGGTATTGATTCATACAACTTGTGAATTGTTTCCAAAGGAATTTTCAGTTTGAATAACCTCTTTTAGAGACAATGGTGGTGGAAATTGACAAGAAGAGAACCTGTGTTTCTACCAAAAAGTTCGATTTTGGTTTCATCTGACCATAACACATTCTCCCAGTTCTCTCTAGCGAACCGCAGACGGGCCTGGACGTGTACTTTCTTCAGCAGGGGGACATGTTTGGTAGTGCACGATTTGAGTCCCTGGTGGCGCTTTGTGTTACTGATAGTAGCCTTTGTTACTGTGGTCCCAGCTCTCTGTAGGCCATTCACTAAGTCCCCCCAATGTGGTTCTGGGATTTTTGCTCACCATTCTTGTTATCATTTTGACGCCACGGGGTGAGATCTTGCATGGAGCCCCAGATCGAGGGAGATTGTCAGTGGTCCTGTATGTCTTCCATTTTCTAATAATTGCTACCACAGTCGATTTCTTAACACCAAGCGTTTTACCTATTGCAGATTCAGTCTTCCCAGCCTGGTGCAGGTCTACAATTTTGTCTCTGGTGTCCTTCGACAGCTCTTTGGTCGTGGCCATAGTGGAGTTTGGAGTGTGACTGACTGAGGTTGTGGACAGGTGTCTTTTATACCGATAATGGAATGGAATTTTATTGTCATCATCATCGGTATCATTGACAATTACAAAATTTGATATGATTTGCCCGAAGGAACCGAAGAGAGGACAAAGGCAGACTGGATGAAGCATATGCTTATCAGTTTCCCGTCCCCCATACAACTAATGACGCACATTCAGGCATGGAACATACATCAAAACTGTACAATAACACAATCAACAATCTGAGTTTAGTAACTTAGCGTCCAGTCAAGCAGCTCAATTAGTTTCAAGGGGTGCTTAGTCATGTCCCTGACATTTTTGCATCTGTTTGCTGTGGAACATTTTGTTGTGGCTATGTGTGTGGCAAAAGTGATTATGTGTTATCACAGCTGGTGTGCGTAGCAATAATTGGCGCACATAAAGGTCAATGTAACAGTTTCATCAGACATGAATGTATAAAATCAAACAACATGCTGTACATATTTTATCCCAAGATTAATGTCTCCACAACCAAAACATGCTTATTATTTGTTTTATACAGTATATTTTCCATATACTAGACATTTGAATCAGGAGCTCGGTAGACACAGCAGATAATTATGTTCATACAATTGGGGATTAGGAGCTAAATTGTAATACATTCCAGGAGATTGTCAATCATAATTGCAACACCCCCCCCTCAGATGCCCGATTCATTCGTGTCATGTTATGTCCGTGCAAATTAAAGTCAGAGCCTTTGTTATCTTTAGTAGATAATCCTTAGTGTGTTCGAGATTCTTGTAGAGACTCCTGCCATTGATAGGTTTCAGTTTACCGTCCACTATTGAGTTAAAACAAGTGCCATTGATACAGGTAACGAGTGGAGCCTCGTTAGACCTCGTTAGAAGAAGTTAGACCTCTTTGACAGCCAGAAATCTTTCCTGTTTGTAGGTGACCAAATACTGATTTCCCACCATGATTTGCAAATAAATTCTTTAAAAATCAAACAATGTGATTTTTTTTCCCCACATTCTGTCTGTCATGGTTGAGGTTTACCCATGTTGACAATTACAGGCCTCTCTAATATTTTCAAGTGGGAGAACTTGCTCAATTGGTGGTTGACTAAATACTTATTTGCCCCACTGTAGGATGAATGCTCATTACGGGATTTCCAATTTTCAAATTCTTGTCTGTTTTGATCAGACATTTGCAACGTATCCGTTCCTATGGCACGATACCCTCATGTCACATAGAATAGTGTACATAATCACAAAGCCTTGTAATATGCAAAAGCATGTCAACATCGATCAAAGCTAATACACTTTATTTTCCTTGAGTCTGAGCCACCATCAGGTATGCGATCTTAATACATAGTATTAAAATCGTTTCATTTATGAATTTAGATTACTAATGGTGTGTGCCGTGAATGTAGTATCAAGCAGGTTAAGAGCGAGCGAGAGAGCAAGAGAGAGAGAGTGCTAGTAAAGAATAACAGGAGGGATAAAGTGAATCGGGCTGCACCAGCACTTGGTGTAGTCTAAATGCAACCTCATTGATTCTTTCCAATGTCTTCAGGCAGTTGAAGCACTATGGCACCAAACCGCTCCACCAGAAAAATCTCGGCAGTCAGTAGTGAAGCGACACACTTTTATGGTGAGTAACAGACCTCTTTTTATATTAAGATTCAATGAGTGATGATATGAAAAGACAAAATGTAAAATTTGTTGAATTCTCATTCAAAGTTGTATGACAAACTGGAAAGAATGTATTTATTTTGTTTTATTTGCAATGTTCAGAGCTGTCTCGTAGTGTTATGTTGTTAAGAAATAAGGTTTTGAAGCTACTTTTCATTCTGAAGTCATTGTGTTGTAAAAATTTTTGGGTTTTTTTACCTAAAAAAGCGAGTTAAAAATGCCAAATTATATCGCAAATGACCACAACAACATTGTCCTGCTAAGTCCAGTTGGCCCTACTTTAGTCATCAATAGGATCAAGATTAACGCAAGGGAGTCTTCACTAATGCTATCAGATTAACTGTGGTCGGTCTATTTCAACATGGTGCTGACGCCTATTATTTTGTACTAGTTGTAGTTGTTGGCTGTTATATCCTGCTGCTTCGAATTTCAAATTCACTCCAAAGAATTTTGCCTTTGGCTGTAGACTTTTACGTTGGAAAAAGAAATGAACTCATTTCACTTCACACTGTTCCGGTTTTGATTTCATGTCTACATTCTCGTTTTATTGTCACATCATGTACTATTTTGAGGGCATGAAATGATGAAGTCTATTATACTTCCTAATACCAAGTACGTGAGAGTCAACCTTCCACTGAGCAAACCTGTTTCTCCTCCCATTAGATCAGGGGTGTCCAAACTATTCCACATCGGGCAGCTGTGGATGCTGGATTTCTTTCCAACAAAACAGGACGACAAATGTGTACCAATCTGGTGTTTTACAAGTGTAATCAGTTGATTGTAGTCAGGTGCTGCTTGTTTTAGCAGAAACCTCATCGGTTAAACGGTCTGTGCTCGATCGGTAGAAACAAAAACCAGGACCCACAGGGTTCCTTGAGGACCAATTTGGGAACCACTGCATTAGATTGAGAGCTAGCAATTGAAAGAAATTGAATACAACTTGTCAATTGGGGGCAAACTAGTCTAAAACCTAGTCTAAAATGACAGTTTGTCTTATGTCAGCAGATGAAAATCAGTCAACCTTCGCCTTTTTTCCTAATTTTGACTCATGTTTTTTTTTTTTTTTTTTTCAACAACTCAACAATTATGAATCACTACCAGGATTTGAGCTGTTTCCTTCTTGGAATGATTCAATTCGTCTGACACATTTTCCCTCCCCCTATTCACCAGGTGAACCACACAAGTATGATCCTTCTTTCAGAGGTCCAGTCCACAGAAGGTCAGCTTCATTTTGTTGTTCAACACTTAGAAGCAAAAGTGGGGAACTCAAATGACAAGACTTCATTCCAATCAGACAGCTTGGCTAAAACTCCTCTGCTCCATACCTTTCTATGCACTTTTTTTGTACTGTGATGCACATATTTATAACCCTTGATTATATTTGGTTTATACTGATTTTCATAAGCCTTTATACTTTAATTTATAAGTGTTATGCTGTTAAGTGGAGCTCTCAATCTATTATATTTTCCGCATTATCAGGCGCACCTAAAAGCAACAGGGCCGACCGAGAATGAAGAGTGATATTTGGTATGTGGCAAAATGGATTTTGCCATGTGGCATTTATTTATTTATTTGTATGTGGCAAAATGTATTTTGGCATGTGGCATTTTTATTTTTGCCATGTGACACTTTTTTTTTTTTTTTTTTTTTTTGGTATGTGGCAAAATGGATTCTGGCCTGTGGCCTTTTTTTTTGGTATGTGGCAAAATGGATTTTGTCATATGGCAAAATGGATTTTGGCCTGAGGCATTTTTTGGCATGTGGCACTTTTTTTGGTATGTGGCAAAATGGGTTTTGGCCTGTGGCATTTTTGGGGGTTATGTGGCAAACTGGATTTTGCCAAGTGGCAACATGTTTTTTGGCCTGGGGCATTTTTTATGCCATGTGGCATTTTTTTGGTATGTGGCAAAATTGATTTTGGCATGTGGCATTTTTTGCCATGTGGCTCTTTTTTTGTTTGTGGCAAAATGGATTTTGGCATGTGGCAAAATGGATATTGGCCTGTGGCATTTTTTTGGCATGTGGCACTTTTTTTTTGGTATGTGTCAAAATGGATTATGGCGTGTGGCATTTTTTATGCAATGTGGCAATTTTTGGTGTGTGGCAAAATGGATTTTGGCATGTGGCATTTTTTGCCATGTGGAATTTCCTTGGTATGTGGCAAAATTGATTTTGGCATCTGACATTTTTTATGCCATGTGACATTTTTATGGGTATGTGGCAAACTGGATTTTGCCATGTGACAAACTGGATTTTGGCCTGTGGCATTTTTTTATGCCATGTGGCAATTTTTGGTGTGTGGCAAAATGGATTTTGGCATGTGGGATTTTTTTTGCCATGTAGAATTTGTTGGTATGTGGCAAAATGGATTTTGGCATGTGGCATTTAAAAAAAAATTTTTTTTTGCCATGTGGCTTTTTTGTGTGTGTGTGTGTGGCAAAATGGATTTTGGCATGTGACATTTTTTTGCCATGTGCCACTTTATTGCTATGTGGCAAAATGGATTTTGGTGTGTGGCAAATGGATTTTGGCCTGTGGCATTTTTTATGCCATGTGGCATTTTTTTGGGTATGAGGCAATGTGGCAAAATGGATTTTGGCATGTGCCATTTTTTTTTTTTTTTTTTTTTTTTTTTTTTTGCCATGTGGCCTTTTTTTTTTTTTTTTTTTTTTTTTTTTTTTTTTTTTTTTGCCATGTGGCCTTTTTTTTTTTTTTTTTTTTTTTTTTTTTTTTTTTACAATGTGGCAAAATGTATTTTGGCATGTGGCATTTTTATTTTGGCATCTGGCAAAATTGATTTTGCCATGTGGCAAAATGGGTTTTGGTACGTGGCTTTTTTTTTTTTTTTTTTTTTTTTTTTTTTGTATATGGCATTTTTGCAGGCCATGCACGTCCATGCCATTGATGGCAATGGACGTCCAAATTTTACATTCATTTTAAATGGCAGAAAAACATGTGTTTTTTGACCATGCACCTACCATTACAGCGCATTGACATTTAGCTGGCACCCAAGTCAGGCTATGCCACCGACGGCTATGAACATCCAAATTCCCACCTTTAATTTTCTGAAAAGCCAACAGTGCATAGTGGAACAGTCAATCTTGGTTGGTCGTGGCATGGCATTCCTTTGGCTCAGCTCCATCTAGTGGATACAAACTCAACCCCAACCACTACTATTACGGGGCCTTATAATGCAGTGCCCCCTATCCATGAAAACAGCTTTAAAATAGGACATTCATTGAAAGTGTGTCAAATACTCCGGTGCACTTTATATTGCGGAAAATACGGTTATTTTCATGGTGACTGTGTTTACAGTGACAATAAAAGGATTCTATTCTCGTTAGTCAGAAGTATTTTTTTTTTCAATTAGTCCGAACTCTACCATTGATGCAACAATGTTTTTTATCTCGCTCCGTCAAGTTGAACAGAGATAGTTTTTAACTGTTGTGTCAACAGAAGCTGCACAGATATCTTGTGCTGTCTGATCTTCATCCTCGCCATTCTTTCCTACGTTGCCCTCGGAATAGTAGGTGAGCCCTTTTGTCATAGACCCAAGTGTTTGAATGTGTATTTTGCCGCCAAATATTTTGAATCATAAAATTTTGCAATTGTCTCCATATTGGTCGATGTTTTTGCCAAACTATTTCTCCAGCCTGGTTCCACGGTGACCCCAGGAAGGTGCTCCACCCAACAAACAGCTATGGGGAGTTTTGCGGTCAACCGGGAACCCCCAATGCGTGAGTCATTCGAGCTTCATCAATAAAGACAAATCACAAACCACCATGAAGCTTTGAAAAAATTGGCTGCAAAGCTTCATTGCTTCAAGAAGCTTCATTTGGCCATGACTGCTCCCTTGGGGGAGACCGTCAACTTCTTTTACCTCTGGTGTCAACACTGTTGTCATCCAACATGCCACCTAACATGCATTGCGGCGCTACAATATTAATCAAAATTCAGGGTCTCTGCTAATTATTTCTTCAGTTACTTTTCCAGTTGTTTCCTTAATTGCTAGTTATGGTATTGTCCCCATAAAACTGTCATGAAGCAATCATAATTATCACATGACAATGTCATGAGCATTAATGAATGCTTATAACAGAGGTAATTTAGTGTCATCTGACAAATGATCTCTCTTTTGAATGGATGTAAAAGATCCGAGCTGGACATAAATGGAATTAGTGACATAATTTGCCGGATGACACTTATTGACAAGCATTCAGTAATGCCCATGATAGTGTCATGCCATTATTATGACGTTCTTATGACACCACAGCCAAATAAAGTATTACCTATGTGCCCAAATAAATCAACAAATAAGCCGCACTGGACTATAAGGCGCAGAAAATGAGGGGAAAAAAGTAGCGGCTTATAGCCCGAAAATTACGGTAATTTTGAGCTGTTGTTGTTGTTTTTTTTGTTCAACTGCTGTTGTTTTTAACGTTGAGTTCAGAATTTTTTTATTTAAATATTTGAAATTGTATTATTTTATTTATTTATTTATTATTTACTTAATCCTTTTAATAATATGAATTTAGAGTTGTTGTATTTTTAAACCTAACAATATAAATTGGATCTTTTTACAGGAAGAGGCCCATTCTCTTCTATTTCAACATCTTGAAATGTGCCAATCCTTCTATTCTGATCAACCTACAGTGCCCAACAACTCAGGTAATACATATATTTTTTTTAAAAATGTGCAGACAGATAGTGTTACTCTCTTTTTTTTTTTTTTTTTTAAATGGGATTTCTTCGGCGCAGCACACAGCCCGAACCGTTTGACCGATCGGCACCGTTCGAATAGCGAAACGACCAGAATTTTTGGAATGACTCCAAAAAGTTTTTCACCGATTTTTGGGGAAAAAAAACTAATTTTCAAAATGTATCTAGTCTTACCATTTTTGACCAAATCACATAATTTGGACATGAAAAATTCCAGGACAGTGAGGGGCATACAAGTTGTATACAGAATTTGGGAAAAAAATTTACGGTTCCCCAGAAATTTGCCAAAAACTTTCCCATTCATTTTTAACGGGATGTAACATTGGTTCAAATTTCCCCTTCACTTCCATTGGAATTTCGAATGGAATTTACAGTGCATTGATGCCGATGACGGCCAATGATGTCGAATCTATTGATGCCAATGTACTTGGATTCCATTGACACATATATGTAAGTCGTTGCCATTGACGGCCATGGACGTCCAAATTTCTCATTCATTTTCAATGGCATTTACATTGTTTAATTGCATTGACGGCCATGTTTGTTGAGTCTATTGATGGTACTGTACTTAGATTCCATTGACGCAAATGTAAGTCGATGCCATTGACGGCCATGGACGTCCAAATTTCCCCATTCATTTTCAATGTCAAATAAACAAATGTCCTCAAATCAGCAGGAAACGACAACATATAAATGGGACATCTCCCCCAAATGTCCCCAAATGACCTGATATGACAAGGACACGCCCCCCCCAAATGTCCCCAAATGATCCCATATGACCAGAACACGCCCCAAATGACCTGATATGACCAGGACACGCCCCCAAATGTCCCCAAATGACCTAATATGACTAGGACACGCCTCGGATCCGGACATGTCCCCGAAATGTCCCCAAATCAACAGGAAGTGACCTGTTATGACCAGGACGTGTCCCCCAAATGTCCCCAAATCAACAGGAAGTGACCTGATATTGTCCCCGAAATGTCCCCAAACCAACCTGGGCGGGGCTAAGAGCTATATCTCCTCACAGCAAAGACCCAGAGTAATTTCTCCAGAAATTTCAGTTTCTAGTACATAGATATGTTATTTTCTTTAACTTCTTCAGTATCATAGACGATGCTAATCTTGACACTTTTCCTCCTTCTGCAGTGAATTTAAATGATTTGATCACTAGTTTATCACTTATAAACGTCCAATCCATTTGAAGTGGGAGGGTCCCACTTCAAACAGGTTAGACGTAAAGCTCCATCATTGGCAGCCATTTATGTAAATCAAACGTCGTGTTTTTTCCAGATGTGTGTGTCAAAGTGCCCTGACAAATTTGCCACTTATGCTGAGATGCAGCTGGAGCACAAACTCGGGAGCAGTTCCTGGCAGTATTACAGACAGTTTTGCAAACCTGGCTTCGACAATCCCAACAAGGTATTGATTTTCCCTTATTTTGAACTCTGCGGCTTATAGTCCAGTGTGCATTATTTGTTTATTTATTTGGGTTAATAGGTAACACTTCATTTGACAGCTGCATCATGATAAGAATGTCATAATTATGACATAGCACTGCCATAAGCAATGCTTATGACAGATGTCATTAAGTGTTATCTGGCAAATTTTGTCACTAACTCCATTCATGTCCACCTCACTTTTACATCCATTCAAAAGTGAGATCATTTTCCGGCACTTAATGAAATCTGTCATAAGCATTTGTTGTATGAAATTTCAGGTTCGCGGTGAATCAGTAACGGAAACACTTTTGCTCAATAGACAATGTTTATTTATGATAATTGCAGAATATATGTGATTTATTGATTACAATCCCACAAGAGCAAGCAAGCAGGTATCAAAAACAAGCACAGCAACCTCATGCTAAGAGTTTGCCAACCTCACACCCCCGCGTTACTGTTACAGCACATCTGAGTGTCCCTTAGAAATGAAAATCGCTTACCGTGACAAAAGAGTGGGAAGCCAGGTCAACACTCCAGTAAGGCGAAAAAAAAGGAAGTCTGCTGCGGATCTGGTACCCATCGCACAGCGCGTCCTCTTTTTTCGCCTTACCGGAGTGTTGACCTGGCTTCCCACTCTTTTGTCACGGTAAGCGATTTTCATTTCTAATGGACACTGATGTGCTGTAACAGTAACACGGGCGTGTGAGGTTGGCAAACTCTTAGCATGAGGTTGCTGTGCTTGTTTTTGATACCTGTTTGCTTGCTCTTGTGGGATTGTAATCAATAAATCACATATATTCTGCAATTTTCATAAATAAACATTGTCTATTGAGCAAAAGTGTGTCCGTTACTGATTCGCCGCGAACCTGAAATTTCATACAACAGCATTTTTTAATGCTCAAATGCTCATTATTTAGTTTTAAAAACTGAGCCGTAGACCCATTATTTAGATGAAGCACATTAAAAAATGGATTCATTCACAAAAAAAGTTTCTCCTCCTGCTTCTGGGTCTTCTAGCCAGTTTCTCAGGTCCTACGAGACGAAGATTGCCCTTCAATGATTGTGCCAAGTAGACCAAGTAAGTTTGACACTTGTTATCAAATGAAAAACTGATTAAGAAGTCCCAGCAAATTTTTTTTTTTTTTTTTAATGACATTACGTGTATATATGTGTGTGTTAGTTCTACACAGATGCCTACCGGATGTCATGACTCTTAACGGGACAGTAACAGTAGCAAATAAGACGAAGTTCCAAGACGCTCTCCAAAAGGCTCACAATGTCACGGAACTCCACGATGCTGCCAAGTATTGCCACTTTTTTTTTTTTTAAACTGCATTTACTTTAGAGTTTTGTCTTTTCACGTTTATTCCAAATTATTTTTTGGATCATTTTGCTTAATTTAGAGTTAAGACAATTCACACATTTTTTTTTAGTTCTTTCAATATCATCGACGATAATAAACAGCCAATCATGTGGCACTAGTGGACATTCATCCAATCCATTCAAAGTGGTCAAGCTTCACCCTCCAACCAATGGCGTACTGCAACACGTCACTTTCGCTCATCAATATTCATGACATTAGCTACTGTTGCTAAGTAGGGACAAGGCACCGTTTGTCCCTAATAGGAAATGAATGGAAATCGTGTACGAAGGAGATGTTTACAGAGCTAAACCTACCAATTCTCTCCGAAAATGATGTGCCTGGTGCCAAATTGACTGGCAAAGATGTGGAAGAACATAAAAATGTTCAGTTAAAGAGATGGCTTTAGCGTCGGGGGCTGAAAAAGACGCTAAAAACGAGCCGACCTAAGCATAGCTTTAGCTTTTTTATCAACGCGACTGACAATGACATTCTCCTGTTTCTACAGTGCCTTGCAAAAGTATTCGGCCCCCTTGAACCTTGCAACCTTTCGCCACATTTCAGGCTTCAAACATAAAGATATAAAATTTTAATTTTTTGTCAAGAATCAACAACAAGTGGGACACAATCGTGAAGTGGAACAACATTTATTGGATAATTTAAACTTTTTTAACAAATAAAAAACTGAAAAGTGGGGTGTGCAATATTATTCGGCCCCCTTGCGTTAATACTTTGTAGCGCCACCTTTTGCTCCAATTACAGCTGCAAGTCGCTTGGGGTATGTTTCTATCAGTTTTGCACATGGAGAGACTGACATTCCTGCCCATTCTTCCTTGCAAAACAGCTCGAGCTCAGTGAGGTTGGATGGAGAGTGTTTGTGAACAGCAGTCTTCAGCTCTTTCCACAGATTCTCGATTGGATTCAGGTCTGGACTTTGACTTGGCCATTCTAACACCTGGATACGTTTATTTTTGAACCATTCCATTGTAGATTTGGCTTTATGTTTTGGATCATTGTCCTGTTGGAAGATAAATCTCCGTCCCAGTCTCAGGTCTTGTGCAGATAACCAACAGGTTTTCTTCCAGAATGTTCCTGTATTTGGCTGCATCCATCTTCCCATCAATTTTAACCATCTTCCCTGTCCCTGCTGAAGAAAAGCAGGCCCAAACCATGATGCTGCCACCACCATGTTTGACAGTGGGGATGGTGTGTTCAGGGTGATGAGCTGTGTTGCTTTTACACCAAACATATCGTTTTGCATTGTGGCCAAAAAGTTCTATTTTGGTTTCATCTGACCAGAGCACCTTCTTCCACGTGTTTGGTGTGTCTCCCAGGTGGCTTGTGGCAAACTTTAAACGAGACTTTTTATGGATATCTTTGAGAAATGGCTTTCTTCTTGCCACTCTTCCATAAAGGCCAGATTTGTGCAGTGTACGACTGATTGTTGTCCTATGGACAGACTGTCCCACCTCAGCTGTAGATCTCTGCAGTTCATCCAGAGTGATCATGGGCCTCTTGGCTGCATCTCTGATCAGTTTTCTCCTTGTTTGAGAAGAAAGTTTGGAAGGACGGCCAGGTCTTGGTAGATTTGCAGTGGTCTGATGCTCCTTCCATTTCAAATATGATGGCTTGCACAGTGCTCCTTGAGATGTTTAAAGTTTGGGAAATCTTTTTGTATCCAAATCCGGCTTTAAACCTCTCCACAACAGTATCTCGGACCTGCCTGGTGTGTTCCTTGGTTTCCATAATGCTCTCTGCACTTTAAACAGAACCCTGAGACTATCACAGAGCAGGTGCATTTATACGGAGACTTGATTACACACAGGGGGATTCTATTTATCATCATCGGTCATTTAGGACAACATTGGATCATTCAGAGATCCTCACTGAACTTCTGGAGTGAGTTTGCTGCACTGAAAGTAAAGGGGCCGAATAATATTGCACGCCCCACTTTTCAGTTTTTTATTTGTTAAAAAAGTTTAAATTATCCAATAAATGTTGTTCCACTTCACGATTGTGTCCCACTTGTTGAAGATTCTTGACAAAAAAATTAAATTTCATATCTTTATGTTTGAAGCCTGAAATGTGGCGAAAGGTTGCAAGATTCAAGGGGGCCGAATACTTTTGCAAGGCACTGTACCTAATTATTCTTAATGCCTTCTCTCTCTTTGCAGAGTATTACGACGACAAATGGATGCTCGGGAGCTGGGCTTGAAGATAGTGGAAGACTATGCTAAATCATGGCCTTGGATTATTTTGTAATTACAAACACACACTTTTGCACACTGGATAGTTGCACAAAATTTTGACTGACTGTATTTTCAAGACGGTCATAGCATAGACTTCATAATTGACGAGAGAGAGGGCGTGAGGCCAATTAATAGGGGCCCTATCTCCATCAAAGCTGACCGAGTGGAAACAATGACAAAGAGCTTTTTTTGTTAAAAAATCTTGTGAATAAATGCTTACATCCCTGAATTCTTTATAGATATGGACGTAAAACAGTCTCGATTCTTGGTTAAAAGCACACAAAAAAAACTGCTGGTCACATTTATTTTAGGGCTGTCAAACGATTCAAATTTTTAATCGAGTTAATCAAAGCTTAAAAATGACTTAATCGTAATTAATCGCAATTCAAACCATCTTTAAAATATGCCATATTTTTCTGTAAATTATTGTTGAAAGATAAGACACAAGATGGATATATACATTCAACATACGGTAGATAAGTACTGTATTTGTTTATTATAACAATAAATCAACAAGATGGCATTAACATTATTAACATCCTCTTAAAGATATTAAGAAAGACTTGTAGTTCTTAAAAGATAAATGCTAGTACAAATTATAGAAATTTTATATTAAAACCCCTCTTAATGTTTTCGTTTTAATAAAATTTTTAAAATTTTCAATCAAAAAATAAACTAGTAGCCCGCCATTGTTGATGTCAATAATTACACAATGCTCATGGGTGCTTAAGCACAGTCGCTCTACCAGATTCACCAACGAGACGTCGCAACAATAATCACATGACTCAATTATACCAATCAGAGGATAATCACGCCGGCCTATTCAATCACGTGGCGTCTTTAAAGCACTGTAAAAAATAAAGTATTTGACATAAAGCGCGGCCCTCAACATGACTCAAAAGCGCGGATTTTAACCTATGTCCCAGTTTTTATTTGGCACCGACTGACCACCGAAAACCGGAGATATGATCCTTTTAATTTCATAATAAGAACTATGAAGGAACTAGTCAACTATTAAAACTAGAAACTATTTTTCCACTAGAGGGCAGTCATGCTCTTTGGACGAATGATGCTTCATTTCTGTAGTTTTTTTTTTCCTCTCGATTTTTTTTTTGTATTTCTTTAGTTTAAAGTGGTTATTATTGGGTTATTTACAGTATAATAATAACAACAGTTCATATAACTTTGTGCTAAGAAAGAAAAGCCATCATTAAAAAAAAAAAAAAAAGATTAGCATTTACTCACAATGTTACTTATGACTTTAGTATTCTTTTCATCAAATACTTTTTTTACTTTTTGGGATGACTAATTTTACTTGAGTACTATTACAGTGGTACCTCTACATACGATCACTTCGACACACGATCTTTTCGACATCCGACGTAAAATTTGAGCCGCCATTTGTTTCTACATCCGACGAGTTGCTCGAAATACGACGACATGACAGCATTGCAAACGAACGCACGGTGGATTTTCTTGTGTGAGAAATCAACACAGTTTTCAAAAAAAGTTGATACAGTTGGAGAAACAAGGAAAAAAGTGATGCTTACCTTTGAAATGAAGATGCAAGTTATAGAAAAATATGAGCTTGGGGTGCGCGTCCCTGAACTGGCTCAACAATAGCTCCATGGTCCTCTTCCGACCACCGTTCGCCACTATTTATAAGTTAAGGTGACAATTATTATTGTGGTAACATTGCCAAGGAAATCGCCAGCTTCGTCACGTTTTTATCATTTATTTAAGAACTTATCCAACACAAAACGCCCATTGTCTTAAGCAGTTGACTGCTCTCAAGAAAAGGAAAGTATTATCTCTACCGCACCGACCTATCTCACTGAGACGTCACCTTCGCGGTGCGTTCAGGGACAGTAAAAAGTGTCCGCCATATTAGAATCCGATTCGTTACATTATTTACAGGAATAATTATTAATTCTTCTTCTTATTATTATATTATTCAGAATTATTTATTTATAACTTATTTGTTTTTCTATGTTTAATTGCCATTTGTAACAGTGCCAGCAGTATTTATTAAGAATTTAGTGTATTTTTTTAGGCTTTGGAACGAATTAATGGAATTATAATGTATTCCCATGGGAAAATCCTGCTCGACATACGACCATTTCGACTTACAAACAAGGTCCTGGAACGAATTAAATTCGTATGTAGAGGTACCACTGTATTTTTAAAGTAACGCTACTCTTACTTGAGTCAAATTTTTGCCTAGACTACCCACCTCTGATGATTGGACGCCGCATGATTGAATGCATGCTTTTATCGTCAGTGCAAAACTGCTGAATAATGACTTTTTTAAATGTTATTCCGCATTTGTACAAGATCACTGTTCTATGACGAAAAAAAAAAATAATCTGAGCAGTGTTTTTGGTTTTAAATGACAATAAACGAGTGATTTGTTGATCTAAATGTGGCAAATTATAGTCAAAGTTCGATTTTTTTCCCCCACAGAGGTCTGCTGATAGCCATGCTGTTTAGTTTGATCTTTATAGTGCTCCTCAGATTCACAGCCGGGCTGATGTTGTGGATTACCATCATCACTGTCCTGCTACTCTTGTCATACGGTACAATTTTTTATCCATACAAATGCTGTACGATATGACCATGAAATTGCCACAACGATTTATGTTTATGCAACAAAATGTCTATCTATTGTCGTTATTGCCATAAATAGACCGGTTCTAGCAAGGTACATTTTGGCCAGAAGGGGTATGGGGGCAACAGGTTCAGCAGAGAAGCCCAGACTTCCCTCTTCCCAGCCACTTCATCCAGCTCTTCTTGGGTGTCCTGGGTCGGCCCCACAGCCGCCTCCCAGTGGGACATGCCTGGAACACCTCACCTGGGAGGCGTCCAGGAGGCACCCTAATTACATGCCCGAGCCACCTCATCTGGCTCCTCTCGATGCTGAGACACCGAGGCCCTCCCGGATGACCGAGCTTCTCGCCTTATCTCTACGTGAGAGCCCAGACACCATATACCTTATATCCGGGATCTTGTTCTTTTGATCACGACGCACAGCTTGTGGCCATAGGTGAGGGTAGGAATGAACATTGCCCGATAAATTTTATGCCATGAAAATAGTATGTGACGCGAGGATGCGGCAATAAAATGAGAATATAGACATGAAGACGACAAACAGGAACTGTTTAAATGAGTTTCGCTTTATTTTCCGACATGAAAATCAAACACGAAAGGCAAAATTATTAGTATACATTTGAAATTTGAAGGAATTTGAACGGGGAGGAGTTTCCTCTGTCCGGGCTCTCCTTTGGAGATAGGGTGAGAAGCTCAGTCATCTGGGAGGGACTCGATGTCGAGCCGCCACTCCTCCGTGTTGAAAGGAGCCGTTCGGTGCCCCCTGGATGCCTCCCTGGAAAGGTGTTCCGTGCATGTCCCACCGGTGAGAGGCCCAAGGGACGACCCAGAGATTCTCGGCTCTCTCGGCTGGTCTGGGAACATCATTTGATGCGGAATTGCGAGATTGGTCGAATGGAGACGGAACCATTTTTCGACTTCTCAGAGTGTCACCATGTAAACTGCCCCTTAGACTAACCCAGGAGTTAACAAGTCTGGATTTGCCAATATTCAAGATGCTAAGTGCAGCTATCCAGAGTGAAACCCCCCCTTCACACCTCGGCTGCTTGATTGCTTGTTTGAGTGGTCTATTATTGTTTGACAAAGCCAAGTAGTCAGTTTGGTATCAGGGTCATTTGATGCCTTTCTTAAAGCCAAAAAACACCCCAGGACTTCCAGTGTTAAGCAGTAGATTATGGATGCTTGGCTATATCGGTTTTGAATTGAAAAAAATTGCTTTTTTATTAAGTTAACTAAGGGCTCGGTGAATGCACATGTGGAACTAGAAGTCCACTAGAAGTCCCAGACAATTCTGGTACTCCTAATAGTCCCAAGCAATGGCCGATTGGGCCTCTCCTCCAAAAAAAACCATGAGGTGGCCCAAATGACCCAAGTGGTTTTGAATTAGCAAGTCGTTGTTCGGCAGAAAATGCAACCACTAGACATACATTGTGTTGGTATGCAGCCCTAACGGAGGGGAACACACCACAATTGAACTATTCATGTGATAGTTTGTGTCAGTTCAAGTGAAGCTACATTTATGGGGTTTTCCACATTTTATTAACGGTACAGTACATACCTCCTTCATAATAATTAGGACTTTTAGGACATTCTGTCATTGTTTCAGGGTGTTCCAAGAAACTCTTCAGGGCAGCTCCCTTCCCCCTTCTCATGACACAAATTCAGTCTGTCTCTGTTCTGAGACAAAATGACTCCAATTCATGCTCCATGCCGATGATCCAGTCAGTCTAAACTATAAACACAATTCCTGCTTAAACTGAAATTGCACTTCTAAAACTTTTTTTGCAATACAATGTACAGATTTGGGCCATTTTTTTTCTGTTGTTCTGTGTTGGAGTATTTGAGAAGTGAATTAAAAATGGGTTAAAAGTGTAAAACTCCATGAATAAATGTAAATAAATTAAATGTAGCTTGACTTGAACCAACACTAACTATCACATGAATTGTGCAACCATGGTGTGTTCCCCTCCATTTGGGCCGCATACCAACACAATGTATGTTTAGTGGCTGCATTTACATTTGAATGGTTGCTGTCTGTCGGAAAACGACTTGCTAATTCAAAAGCACTTGGGTCACTTCGGCCACCTCTGGGTTTTTTCGGAGGAGAGGCCAAATCGGCCATTGCTTGGGAATGTTAGGAGTATTTGTCTCGGGAAAAGGCCGAGTCGGCCTCTGCTGGGTTTTGTAGTGTTAAGAAACAATGCTTTAGAGTCTCGTTCAACAACTTACTCAATGTGTATGCACAATTGAACCGTAGGTATGTGGTACTGTTCGATGGCGTTAACCACCCTGAAACAGAATCAAGGTTCCGACGTATCCATTGTGGAAGTTGGATTGCAGACTGATCTGAAAGTCTACCTGCAGCTCAGACAAACATGGATGATTTTATGTAAGTACTATGCAAAATGACAAGAATATTAAGAAAATATTTAGTCGTAATATTTGTCATCATTGGCAGTGGCGACTCTGGGAGTGGCAGCACTATTGATATTGTTGATACTTGCCATCATGAGGCGGAGGATTACGTTGGCGATTGCCTTGCTTAAAGAAGCCAGCAAGTATGTATTCACACAGTTTAAAAGGTTTTATCATTGATCTTTATTGTCTTTTTTTTTTTCTTTTGCAGAGCCACCGGTCACATGATGTCAACCCTCTTGTACCCGCTCATAACATTTCTTTTGCTGTTAATTTGCATTTCCTATTGGGCTGTTACTGCATTGTACTTAGCAACTTCAGGTGAAGCTATCTATAAAGTCATGTCCCCTAATGCCAGCTGTCCTAATTCCAACAGCACTTGCAATCCTGAGGTAACAATATTGTGTTTTTCGCTCAAAGGTGTTGGAAATTGAGATGACAACACAAAATGTTGTCTTTCCCTCACATTTTAGACTTTCAACAGATCTGAAGAAACCTCCTGCGTGGGTTCTCAGTGCCTGTTTGCATTTTATGGTGGAGAGACACCTTACCACCAGTACCTGTTTGTACTCCAAATCTCCAATTTGCTAATCTTTCTCTGGCTGGTAAACTTCAGCCTGGCCCTGGGACAATGCACTCTTTCTGGAGCTTTTTCCAGCTACTATTGGGCCAAGAGCAAGCCTCAGGATGTGCCCGCCTATCCGCTAAGCTCATCCTTCAGTAGGGCACTCAGGTAAGAACAACTAACACGATAGGGGACACGATGTAAGAAAACACAAATTTCCTAAAACTGACCAGCACCAAATATCAATAAATGTTAGGAATCATGGAACTGAGGGGATCCAAATGCAGACAACTACGGTACATGAGTGACTGTGCTCAACAACAATTTACAGTGCCCTCCATAATTATTGGCACACTTGAAAAAGATGTGTTTTTTTAGCTTCTAATATTTTTTTTTTAATTCAAATAATATGGGACCTTAACTCTTTAACACCTAAGCCTATTTTGGCCGAATTTGCATGCATTTGATGTTGCCTTTATATTTCAAAGAAAAAATTGTTCACAATGGCCAAGTTGGGTCCCTTTTTTCAGGACACCTTGAACTTCCTGTCCAAACTGTTGTTTTCTTCACTGACCAATTATAATCCACATTTTGGACCCAAAAAGACAAAAAAATCCCAAAATATTTTTTCAAAATTTGTAATGTTGGTGTCCCATTGACAGCCAAACATGCTCGACCAACCGTTTTGAAGCTTGATAATATTTATTCAACTTGTTATGATAAACATTCAATAGAAAAAAATAAGATTGAATAGTTTTATGTTTGACTATTCCACACAAACAGCGGGTATGGTCATAGGCGTTTTTGGCCTTTACACATACTATGGTCAAAACAGGTTATATACTGTGCAAAATAGTGAGGGAAAAAAATTATATTATCCAACACAAAAAGGGTTTGGAGGATATCTCTTTGTGAAGTTAGGTATTATACCCATCACCTTATCTAAAGTATACGCACATGCAATCAAGCTTCTCGAACACACATCTATATAAAAATTGAAAAGATTCATAGTGAAGAAAAAAATATATATAACATTGAAAAAAAGTATTTTCAAAAATATTGTCAAGTAGTTCAGTTCAATTCATTTTTTTCAGGCATGCGACCCGATAGTTTTTTTTTTTTTTTTTTTTTGCGCACTCAATAAAGTTTGTTTTTGAACAGGTCACTGAGCTGCGTCACATAGAACGTCACACAGCCTACTCTTCTGCCGTTTGAGCGCTGCTGTCACTTCTACTCGCCGAGACGCCGACTAATCCGAGAAAAACGACAAATACAGCTCATCCTATTCCTTGAGGTGATGAAAAAAATGCATTAGCTTGCGCTAAATTTAGTTTTCGATTTCATTCTGCATGTCTCAAAGTCGCTCGCGCAATCCAACAGGTGTTCATGCCTCCTTTTCCTTAGTTGGCGCCTAGCTCGGCAATTTATTAAAAATGTTCACATTCGGTTCGTCCTTCTTGACATCACAACGGATCTTGGGATATGCAATCTTTTGTGCTGCATTCGGTTTTGAAAAAGGACAAGAAATGATGGAAATATGGAGATAGATACATGGTACATGCAGCGTTTTAATGCATATTTATGAGTGCAATAAAACTATAAAACTCAAACGACATTATCTCCTGTTTTTCTTGGTCGATTGACTTCAAATAAAAACTGGTGTGGACATCAACTTCCATACTTTCAAATGAGACCAACCAGCGGCACGTGGGTGACGTAATTACAGCGTGACGAAGCTTCAAAGACGACATGCGTAAACGCGTCGCTGCCGACACGTTCGGTGTTAAAGGCGACACGTTTACGCATATCA
Organism: Corythoichthys intestinalis; assembly: GCF_030265065.1. NCBI lineage: Eukaryota > Metazoa > Chordata > Actinopteri > Syngnathiformes > Syngnathidae > Corythoichthys > Corythoichthys intestinalis. The sequence goes on along the minus strand of NC_080408.1, from coordinate 2,639,514 downwards.
TCTTTGAAGCCTCGTAACGTAACATATTTCCATCATTTCTTGTCCTTTTTTCAAAACCGAAAGCAGCACAAAAGATTACATATCCCAATAGCCGTTGTGATGTCAAGAAGGAAGAACCTAATGTGAACATTTTTAATAAATTGACGAGCAAGGCGCCAACTAAGGGAAAGGAGACACGCGTAGCAATCAACGGCCGGTTGGATTCAGCGAGCGACTTTGAAACGTGCAGAATGAATCGAAAACTAAATTTAGCGCAAGCTAATGTATTATTTCATTAACTCAAGGAATAGGATGAGCTGCATTTGTCATTGTTTTCCTCGGCTCTGTCGGCGTCTCGGCGAGTAGAAGTGACAGCTGCGCGCAAACGGCGGATGAGTAGGCTGTGTGACGTTGTATGTGACGCAATTTAGTGACATGTTCAAAAACAAACTTTACTGAGTGCGCAAAAAAAAAAAAAAAAAAAAAACTTTATTGGGTCGCATGCCTAAAAAAAATGAGAGGGGTCTGGAAAAAAATTGAACTGAACTACTTGTCAATATTTTTGAAAATACTTTTTTTCAATGTTATATATATTTTTTTCTTCACTATGAATCTTTTCAATTTTTATATAGATGTGTGTTCGAGAAGCTTGATTGCATGTGCGTATACTTTAGATAAGGTGATGGGTATAATACCTAACTTCACAAAGAGATATCCTCCAAACCCTTTTTGTGTTGGATAATATAATTTTTTTCCCTCACTATTTTGCACTGTATATAACCTGTTTTGACCATAGTATGTGTGAAGGCCAAAAACGCCTATGACCATAGCTGCTGTTTGTGTTGAATTGTCAAACATAAAACTATTCAATCTTATTTTTTTCTATTGAATGTTTATCCTAGCAAGTTAAATAAAAAATACCAAGCTTCAAAACGGTTGGTCGAGCATATTTGGTTGTCAGTGGGACTTCAACATTACAAATTTTGAAAAAAGATTTTGGGATTTTTTTGTCTTTTTGGGTCCAAAATGTGGATTAAAGTTGGTCAGTGAAGAAAACAACAGTTCAAACATGAAGTTCAAGCTATCCTGAAAAAAGGGACCCAACTTGGCCATTGTGAACAGTTTTTTCTTTGAAATATAAAGGCAACATCAAAGGCATGCAAATTCAGCCAAAATAGGCTTAGGTGTTAAAGGGTTAATGGGGGAAAAAAAGAGAAAAATCCAACCTCCAATACAAGTGCATTCATTTAGTGGGGAAGAAATCCCACATAAAGAAAAATTATTTGACATCAAATTTTGCATATCACAATTAGCACCCCTTGTGTTAATACTTTGTACAACCCCCTTTCGCCAACAAAACAAGGTCAGGGGACTGAGATGGCCATGGGAGGAGCTTGATTTTGTGTCTGGTGAACCATTTCTGTGTAGATTTGGCCATATGTTTAGGGTCATTGTCTTGCTGAAAGACCCAATGACGATCCATCTTCAGCTTTCGGGCAGAGGGCAACAGATTTTGATTTGAAATGTCCTGGTATTTCAAAGCATTCGTGATGCCATTGCACCCTAACAAGGTTCCCAGGGCCTTTGGAAGCGAAACAGCCCCACGGCATCACTGACCCACCCCCATACTTCACAGTGGGTATGAGGTGCTTTTCAGCATGCGCATCTTTGGTGGCACGCCAGACCCACTTAGAGTGTTTGTTGCCAAAAAGCTCAATCTTGGTCTCATCTGACCAAAGCACACGGTCCCAGTTGAAGCCCCAATACCGCTTGCGAACTCCAGACGTTGGCGTTTATGATTGTGAGTGAGGAAAGGTTTTCTTCGTGCATGCCTCCCAAACAGCTTGTTGGCATGTAGACAGCACTTCATAGCACAAGTTTAACCTTCATGGGAGGCGTGCAAGGAGGAAACCTTTGCTCTCCAAGAAGAACATGAAGGCCATACTGAAGTTTGCCAGAGTGAATCTAGACAAAGACCAGGACTTCTGGAATAATGTTCTTTGGACAGATGAGTCTAAAATGGAATTATTTGGACACCAGAACAGAGGACATGTTTGGCGTAAACCCATTGCAGCTTTCCAGGAAAAGAACCTCATACCAACTGTGAAGCATGGAGGTGGAAGTGTCATGGTTTGGGGATGCTTTTATTCTATCATGTATCAGAAGGTGCTTGTACGATCATCTGTGAAAACTAGAACTACCAAGGGTGGATCAGTTGATACAAATCCCCTTTGTCCCTTTTGCAGAAAAGGGTCATCTGACCCTAATCAGCATATCTTTTGTGAGCATTAAGGTCCTCATTAGTCATTCCCATTCAGACTCGCAAAATCACAGGGGTGGATTGCTCCAATTAGCACCTTGAGTGTTTGCAGGGCAAGGCTGCCTTGGGTTTGTCGGACAGTGGACCGCTCAGACAGGCAATCGGGCAGACAACCTTTTTTACATATTCCAAAAGCTGCAGTTTGCCTACAGTAGAATCCACCGTGAATTCTATCATGTATCAGAGGGTGCTTGAGGAACATGTGAGATCATCTGTGAAAAAGTTTAAGCTGAAGCCAAACTGGACCCTGCAACATGTCAATGACCCAAAACATGCTAGTAAATCCACCAAGGACTGGATGAAAAGAAACAAATGAGTCCTGGAATGGCAGAGTCAAAGCTCAGATCTTAATCCCAATGAGATGCTGTGGGGTGACTTGAAACGGGCTGAACATGCAATAAACCCCTCAAACATCTCACTGTTGAAAAAGTATTCTGCGTTGAGGAATAGGGCAAACTTTTCTTCAGACCGATGTTAAAGATTGGTAGATGGCAACAAAGACGCGTCTCACTGAAGTTAAGGGGATAAAAGGGAGTAACACTAGCTATTAGGTGGTAGGGTGTCCTAACTTTTTCTTCAGTTAGAATATGCATTTTTGTTGATATATTTGGTTTGATGAGTAAAACAATGTTAGAACTCAATATTTCATTGGGGGTGTCCTAATTGTTTTCACAAGACTGCATTTTTGTTATCATTGATGATAACAACAATGCTTACTTAACTGCATTTTTATGTTGACATCACACTTGATTATGACCATAAACAAGAGATATCAGTAACCCATCTGTTGTCATTTCCAACAGGTTTCACACAGGGTCTTTAGCATTCGGGGCTCTGGTTCTCTCTGTGGTGCAGCTATTCCGGATCGTTCTGAAATACTTGGAAAATAAACTCAAAGGTTTTCGTATTATACGCAATGACACAATTAGCTATAACGTTGCCAATGATTGTGTTTGTGTCTGTTTAGGGTTCGACAACAGCTTCTCCAGGTTCATACTATGTTGTCTTACATGCTGTTTTTGGTGTTTGGAAAAATTCATTCGTTACATGAACACAAATGCTTATATCATGGTAAGTTTCATCGATTGTACAGTCGGACAAATAAGTATTTAGTCAACCACTAATTGTGTAAGTTCTCCCACTTGAAAATATTAGCGAGGCCTGTCATTGTCAACATGGGTAAACCTCAACCATGAGAGAAAGAATGTGGGAAAAAAAAAACCTGAAAATCACATTGTTTGATTTTTAAAGAATTTGTTTGCAAATCATGGTGGAAAATAAGAGGTCAATACCAAAAGTTCATCTCAATACTTTGAGGCCAAATGTTTTCTGTAACTCTTCACAAGCTTTTCACACACAGTTGCTGGTATTTTGGCCCATTTCTCCATGCAGATCTCCTCTAGAGCAATGATGTTTTGGGCATGGCTGTCGTTGGGCAACACGGACTTTCAACTCCCTCCACAGATTTTCGATGGGGTTGAGATCTGGAGACTGGCTAGGGCACTCCAGGACCTTGAAATGGTACTTACGGAGCCACTCCTTTGTTGCCTCGGCTGTGTGTTTGGGATCATTGTCATGCTGAAAGACCCAGCCATGTCTCATCTTCAATGCCCTTGCTGACGGAAGGAGATTTTCACTCAAAATCTCTCGATACATGATCCCATTCATTCTTTCCTTTACACAGATCAGTTGTCCTGGTCCCTTTGCAGAAAAACAGCCCCATGATGTTTTCACCTTGCCTGGCACGGCCAGAGTGTTCTCCCTGTATTTTTCAAACACTGAGAGAAAGGTCTGGGAACCAGCCCATTAACGGCCTCTCGAGCAGGTACAAAATCAATCGACAAATCAGATTCGTTTATTTGCGTGACGTGTTCTTAACAAGCAACGTCACTCTTGCGCGTCGGCAGTCGTCTCCACAACAACACAGATGGTGAACGGGAGAGCCGAGAATGTTCCAATCCACGGTAAAATCAGTTTTAAATGACCAAAAACACATCGACACGAGTCATTGACAAGTCTGTCTCGCGCTAGCCATGTTGAATAAACTCCGCTCTCCTCATATGTTTACTTCCGCGCGCAAGTCCCTCGTCCTGCCCTCGTCGTTTTACTAACGTCACGTCTGCCCGTCGCTGATTGGTCCACTCCGCTGTCTGTTTGCTGTGGCTTCCGCCGCCCTGGAAATTTTATCCGCTGAATGGTGGCCAGACTCAATAGCTGGAACAGCGGTGAGTCTGGTGTACCAGGCAAGTTTCCACCCCCATGCTTCACATTGGGTATGGTGTTCTTCGGATTCAATTCAGAATTCTTTCTCCTCCAAACACGAGAACCTGTGCTTCTACCAAAAAGTTCTATTTTGGTTTCATCTGACCATAACACATTCTCCCAGTCCTCTTCTGGATCACCCAAATGCTCTCTAGTGAACCGCAGACGGGCCTGGACATGTACTTTCTTTAGCAGGGGGACACGTCTGGCAGTGCAAGATTTGAGTCACTGGCGGCGTATTGTGTTACTGATAGTAGCTTTTGTTACTGTGGTCCTAGCTCTCTGTAGGTCATTCATTAGGGGGCCCAGTGTGGTTCTGGGATTTTTGCTCACCGTTTCTTGTTATCATTTTGACGCCACGGGGTGAGACCTTGCATGGAGCCCCAGATCGAGGGAGATTATCAGTGGTCTTGTATGTCTTCCATTTTCTAATAATTGCTCCCACAGTTGATTTCTTTACACCAAGTGTTTTACCTATTGCAGATTCAGTCTTCCCAGCCTGGTGCAGGTCTACAATTTTGTCTTTGGTTTCCTTCGACAGCTCTTTGGTCTTGCCCATAGTGGAGTATGGAGTGTGACAGACTGAGGTTGTGGACAGGTGTCTTTTATACCGGGTTAAAACAGGTGCCATTAATAGAGGTAACAAGTGGAGCCTTGTTAGAATAAGTTAGACCGCTTTGACAGCCAGAAATTTTGCTTGTTTTTAGGTGACCAAATACTTATTTTCCACTCTAATTTGGAAATAAATTCTTTTAAAAAAATGAAACGATGTGATTTTCTGTTTTTTTTTCCACATTCCGTCTCTCATGGTTGAGGTTTACCCATGTTGACAATCACAGGCCTCTCTCATCTTTTCAAGTTGGAAAACTTGCACAATTGGTGGTTGACTAAATACTTATTTGCCCCACTGTATGTGTTTGGAACACCGTCCAAACACATAATTATCATTGTGTTTTTTCTTCTAGATAGCAATCTATGGCAAGAACTTCTTCAGGTCTGCTCAAGATGCATTCTTTCTTCTCATGAGGAACATGGTCAGGTCAGTTCCATTTACACACACAAATAAACACCACTAGTGGCTCAATGATTAATCGATTAACTCGAGTAATTCGATAAGCTGCTTCGAGTATTCTTTAAATTAAGGTGGCGTTCTAATGGTTTGTTATGAAAGTGTTTGCATGTAGTTTTGTTGATTTTATTGGATACACTGCCTTCTCGTGGCAACAGTGAGTATGACATAACTCAAAATGAAATGGACGTCAATGTCAACCGTCAATGGCAGTTAATGAGAATTACATTTTTTTTTTTTTTTTTGAAATCTGTCTTTTATAGGGTTGCAGTCGTGGACAGAGTGACGGATTTTCTTTTGTTTTTGGGGAAAATCATGGTAGCCGGAGGAGTTGGTAAGCCAAAACTAATGTTTGGAAAGCAATCACAGAAGTCAATTTTTCATGTTTTACGTGAAGCATTACACCAAACTGTGTACTTTATCCATCTATCTTTCAGCTGTGCTAGCGTTACTTTTCTTTATGAAGAAAATCGTTCCTTTACAAGAGGAAGTCCCCGATCTCAACTTTTATGAAGTTCCTGTCATGGTAGTAACATGAGAAATGCACTGTGTTACTTTATTCAGTTTGGAGCGTTTTCAAAAATAATTAACACAGTTTTTGTTCCCTTTCTTAATTAGACGATTGTGGTTGGCTCCTACCTGATTGCGCATGGTTTCTTCAGCGTTTATGCCATGTGTGTCGACACTTTTTTCCTCTGCTTCTGTAAGTACTGAGCTTTATTTTCGAGTTGAAATGTTCCCCTAACAGTGCTGCTACTAGTAACGCATCACTAAGGCCTTGTTCAGACTGACAGCCAAGATCTGATTTTTAGCTGCTCCAACGACCTGGGCCAGCGACAATTCGACAACCAGGCCAAAAGGCCAAGCTCTGCGCCTTAACCTTAGTCATAACCCCTTGTACTGACTCCCATTTTGAAAGCTGGACAATGACAATTTATTCAGGTCGACAGCAATCAAACAGCAAGGCAAAACAGCACCATATTAAACAGTCATATTAAAGTTAGTATTTGGCTGTATTATTATTAGGGCTGTCAAAATTATCGCGTTAACGGGCGGTAATTAATTTTTTTAATTAATCACGTTAAAATATTTGACGCAATTAACGCACATGCCCCACTCAGACTAAAATGACAGTACAGTGTAATGTATGCTTGTAACTTTTTTTTTGGTGTTTGGCTTCCTCTGCTGGCGCTTAAGTCCAACTGATTTTATGTGTTAGTACTAAAGATGTTCCGATCGATCGGGTCCAATCATGTCATTTTCAAAGTATTGGAATCGGCAAATAAATATCGGACATGCCTTTTTTTAATATATATATTTTTTAATTAAACCGTTTTCTAATTGTATTTAACATTACAGACAAAATGTCTTAAACTCATCCAGAGTCTTTAATTTTGGCTTAAAGTAGGGCTATCAAATTTATCGCGTTAACGGCAGTAATTAACTTTTTTTAAATTAATCACGTTTAACGCAATTAACGCATGCGCTGCATGACCCACTCACGCATTGTCGCGTTCAATCTAAAGAGGCGCCGTTTTACCCGTATATAGAGCTAAAAGGCAGCGTAAAATGAGTAGAGTGAATTTTGGCAGTCTCTGGAGCCTTTTTTTAATTGGCTAAAGCCTCACAATCCCTCTCTCAACAAGAAGAAATTTCGTGAGAAGCAATGTGGGAAAGAAAGGTTGTAATTGATCTTTTTCTGAACACCCTATGTTATTTCCCAATGCAGAGAAGATATATTAATTGGTGCCACTACGCACAGTCATGGGTGCACTTCCGATCATGCATTTGGGCAGAACAGTTAAATGGCTACAGTATCATTTTCTGAAAGCTCAACAAATACACTAGATGGCAATATTTAGTCACAATATACAAAGTCACATTTATCCTTTAAGAATTACAAGTCTTTCTATCCGTGGACCCCTCTCACAGAAAGAATGTTAATAATGTAAATGCCATCTTGCGGATTTATTGTCATAATAAACAAATACAGTACTTAAGTACTGTATGTGTATATTCGTCCGAATTTTATTCATGTTTTTCTTAATGCATTGCCAAAATGTATATGATCGGAAAAAGTTATCGAGAATGATTGGAATTGAAAAGGGAGCAAAAAAAAAAGCAATCGGATCGGGAAATATCGGGATCGGCAGATACTCAAACTAAAACGATCGGGATCGGATCGGGAGCAAAAAAACATGATCGGAACAACCCTAGTAGTACCATGAGTGAGCACGGTGTAATTATTGACATCAACAATGGCGAGCTACTAGTTTATTTTTTGATGGAAAATTTTACAAATTTTAATGAAACAAAAACATTAAGAGGGGTTTTATATAAAATTTCTATAACTTGTACTAACATTTATCTTTTAAGAACTACAAGTCTTTCTATCCATGGATCACTTTAACAGTATGTTAATGTTAATGCCATGTTGTCGATTTATTGTTATAATAAACAAATACAGTACTTATGTACCGTATGTTGAATGTATATATATACAGAAAAATATGCCGTATTTTATAGATGGTTTGAATTGCGATTAATTATGATTAATCAATTTTTAAGTTGTAATTAACTCGATAAAAATTTTCAATTGTTCGACAGCCCTAATTATTATTACTATTATTATTGCAATGGCGTATTTACAGTTCTCAACAAAAAATCAGTCAGGTAGATTCCATTCGTGTGGCTTTATCTTATCAAATATTTGAACTTTTTTTTTTCTATCAATCAGGTGACGATTTGGAGAGAAATGACGGAAGTGCTGAAAAACCTTTCTTCATGTCACCGGCGTTGCGCAGAATTCTGGGAAAATCCCAGTCCCATTGAGTCAAGACATTGCCTCTGCTGACTTTTGGATGATGCTCAATGCACTTTGCAACAAGGACACAAAGCAAATTTGATCCCTTTTTTTTACTCAGTCATGACATGATGGTGGTGCGTGTATGCAAGCCTATGGCAACCTTTCTACACGATGTACTTTTGCTCTGTTTAACTGTACTAATAAAAAAAATTTAAAAACTGCTTGTGGAATAGTCACTGATTTTTGTGTAAATCAGTAGCTCATTCACTGCCACACAGTAATGTTTATAGTTTTCACAGAGTACGTGTGGTGGTAGTTAGTCAAATGTATTTTAACCAAGGGCACAGGGATGGTAGGGACATAACACTAGCATTTTTTCAGGATGATCAAGTTGTCCGCATCAACTTTTAAGCAACCTTATTTGCATTAAATAGAGAGTTCAGTTATATAGGTAATTTAAATTGTCTTACCATATGTTGTAAGGATAGATTAGATTATTAAGTTAAAAATTTTCAATGTTACATTTATTCCTTTTCACTTGCCGAATATGCCGGTCCAACCCCCCCCCCCCCCCCAACACACTTTTTATTGGCTTATGACTTGATGCACACTAACACAGCTCTGACAGATTCATTTCGACAACATGCGAAGAGGAGGAAGATTAGAAGTTTTTTTTCGCCCAGCAACAGCCACTGTAATTAATGTTAAAAAACGGCAATATTGTGGAGGTAGGGGAAACACCACTAATTTTGCTACTACATCAGAGTTAGCGTAACATTAAACTGTGTGAACTTGTTAACCTTTAAAACTACTGCGGTCAGGCCAGCCTTCAAAAGGAACAACTAAGTCAAGCTAGCCGTCCCTTATTTGGAACATTGTTTGCATTATGTGCATTACGGTAATGCAACTCGGTGGCTTCAGTCACAAGCAGAGGTTGCGCTAGACATTTTCGTTGTCTGTCATTTTGACTGACAGGGTCATAAAAATCCGGTCATAGTCTATTTTTACCCGTCACTTAAATTTTTAAAATGATAATGATGACATATTCAATAGTATTTAGTTTTCATTCATTTTTAATTAATATTGTAACGCTTGCTTGGTGGCGAAAAATTAGACGGAAGTTGTATTTTTCTCCCTCTTTTTACTCTGCTTACCGCCAACAACACCAACAAAACAACTCTACTCCAAAGAAAAAGAGGCAACTACAGTGCCTTGCAAAAGTATTCGGCCCCCTTGAATCTTGCAACCTTTCGCCACATTTCAGGCTTCAAACATAAAGATATGAAATTTAATTTTTTTGTCAAGAATCAACAACAAGTGGGACCCAATCGTGAAGTGAAACAACATTTATTCGATAATTTAAACTTTTTTAACAAATAAAAAACTGAAAAGTGGGGCGTGCAATATTATTCAGCCCCTTTACTTTCAGTGCAGCAAACTCACTCCAGAAAATCAGTGAGGATCTCTGAATGATCCAATGTTGTCCTAAATGACCGATGATGATAAATAGAATCCACCTGTGTGTAATCAAGTCTCCGTATAAATGCACCTGCTCTGTGATAGTCTCAGGGTTCTGTTTAAAGTGCATAGAGCATTATGAAAACCAAGGAACACACCAGGTAGGTCCGAGATACTGTTGTGGAGAAGTTTAAAGCCGGATTTGGATACAAAAAGATTTCCCAAGCTTTAAACATCTCAAGGAGCACTGTGCAAGCCATCATATTGAAATGGAAGGAGCATCAGACCACTGCAAATCTACCAAGACCCGGCCGTCCTTCCAAACTTTCTTCTCAAACAAGGAGAAAACTGATCAGAGATGCAGCCAAGAGGCCCATGATCACTCTGGATGAACTGCAGAGATCTACAGCTGAGGTGGGAGAGTCTTTCCATAGGACAACAATCAGTCGTACACTGCACAAATCTGGCCTTTATGGAAGAGTGGCAAAAAGAAAGCCATTTCTCAAAGATATCCATAAAAAGTCGCGTTTAAAGTTTGCCACAAGCCACCTGGGAGACACACCAAACATGTGGAAGAAGGTGCTCTGGTCAGATGAAACCAAAATGGAACTTTTTGGCCACAATGCAAAACGATATGTTTGGCGTAAAAGCAACACAGCTCATCACCCTGAACACACCATCCCCACTGTCAAACATGGTGGTGGCAGCATCATGGTTTGGGCCTGCTTTTCTTCAGCAGGGACAGGGAAGATGGTTAAAATTGACGGGAAGATGGATGCAGCCAAATACAGGAACATTCTGGAAGAAAACCTGTTGGTATCTGCACAAGACCTGAAACTGGGACGGAGATTTATCTTCCAACAGGACAATGATCCAAAACATAAAGCCAAATCTACAATGGAATGCTTCAAAAATAAACGCATCCAGGTGTTAGAATGGCCAAGTCAAAGTCCAGACCTGAATCCAATCGAGAATCTGTGGAAAGAGCTGAAGACTGCTGTTCACAAACACTCTCCATCCAACTTCACTGAGCTTGAGCTGTTTTGCAAGGAAGAATGGGCAAGAATGTCAGTCTCTCGATGTGCAAAACTGATAGAAACATACCCCAAGCGACTTGCAGCTGTAATTGGAGTGAAAGGTGGCGCTACAAAGTATTAACGCAAGGGGGCCGAATAATATTGCACGCCCCACTTTTCAGTTTTTTATTTGTTAAAAAAGTTTAAATTATCCAATAAATTTTGTTCCACTTCACGATTGTGTCCCACTTGTTGTTGATTCTTGACAAAAAATTAAAATTTTATACCTTTATGTTTGAAGCCTGAAATGTGGCGAAAGGTTGCAAGGTTAAAGGGGGCCGAATACTTTTGCAAGGCTCTGTATAACAATAAGTTGAAGATGAGCATTTTTTGTTTCCCATCATTCTTGAGGGGAATTCTAAATCAGGCTGCTTAGGAAAACTATACTTTTCGCCAAGATCATCATCCATTGAATATGGTACGCCCGCCAGTGCCGTGCCAATGTAGTTACCCCAGTCAAAAATTGTATCACCTGGGCGGAACCATATGGAGGTAGATTTGTGTCTTCATTATTGGATCCCCAAAAAAGTTGCTTCAATTAAAAAAAAATTTAAAAAAAAAAGTTCAATCAAAATATATATTTTCAATTTAAAAAAAAGTTAAATTTGAAACCAAAAAAAATGCATTTGAAAGCTATTTTTCTTTGGATTTTTTTTTTGTTTTTGTTTTTGTTTTGTTTTTTTGATTGAAGTTAATAAAAAAGGTTCATTCAAAATATATATTTTCGAATTAAAAAAGTTAAATTTGAAACTAAAAAAAAAATGCATTTAATGCATCCATTTTTCTTTGGATTTTTTTTTTGTTTTTTTTTTGATTGAAGAAACATTTTTTTGGTTGAAGCAACTTTTTTGATTGAAGTAATGTTTTTTTGCGTTTGGGCCGCATTTTGGCTTGGACATTTGTGTGTTTATTATTCAATCAAAAAATAAGTTGCTTCAAACAAAAAATACAGTGGGGCAAATAAGTATTTAATCAACCACTAATTGTGCAAGTTCTCCCACTTGAAAATATTAGAGAGGCCTGTAATTGTCAACATGGGTAAACTTCAACCACAAGAGGCAGAATGTGGAAAAAAAACAGAAAATCACATTGTTTGATTTTTAAAGAATATTTGCAAATCATGGTGGAAAATAAGTATTTGGTCAATACCAAAAGTTCATCTCAATACTTTGTTATGTACCCTTTGTTGGCAATAATGGAGGCCAAACGTTTTCTGTAACTCTTCACAAGCTTTTCACACACTGTTGCTGGTATTTTGGCCCATTCTTCCGTCCAGATCTCCTCTAGAGCAGTGGTGTTTTGGGGCTGTCGTTGGGCAACACAGACTTTCAACTCCCTCCACAGATTTTCTATGGGGTTGAGATCTGGAGACTGGCTGGGCCACTCCAGGACCTTGAAATACTTCTTACGAAGCCACTGCTTTGTTGCCCTGGCTGTGTGTCTGGGATCATTGTTATGCTGAAAGACCCTGCCACGTCTCACCTTCAATGCCCTTGCTAATGGAAGGTGATTTTCACTCAAAATCTCTCGATACATGGCCCCATTCATTCTTTCCTTTACACGGATCAGTCGTTTGCAGAAAAACAGCCCCAAAGCATGATGTTTCCACCCCCATGCTTCACAGTGGGTATGGTGTTCTTCGGATGCAATTCAGTTTTCTTTCTCCTCCAAACACGAGAACCTGTGTTTCCACCAAAAAGTTGTATTTTGGTTTCATCTTACAATAACACATTCTCCCAGTCCTCTTTTGGATCATCCACATGCTCTCTAGCGAACCGCAGACGGGCCTGGACGTGTACTTTCTTCTGCAGGGGGACACGTCTGGCAGTGCAGGATTTGAGTCCCTGGCGGCGCATAGTGTTACTGATAGTAGCCTTTGTTACTGTGGTCCCAGCTCTCTGTAGGTCATTCACTAGGTCCCCCCGTGTTGTTCATGTTTTTCCTTACCGTTCTTGTTATCATTTTGACGCCACGGGGTGAGATCTTGAACGGAGCCCCAGATCGAGGGAGATTATCAGTGGTCTTGTATGTCTTCCATTTTCTAATAATTGCTCCCACAGTTGATTTCTTTACACCAAGCGTTTTACCTATTTCAGATTCAGTCTTCCCAGCCTGGTGCAGGTCTACAATTTTGTCTCTGGTGTCCTTCGACAGCTCATTGGTCTTGGCCATAGTGGAGTTTGGAGTGTAACTGACTGAAATTGTGGACAGGTGTCTTTTATACCGATAATGAGTTAAAACAGGTGCCATTAATACAGGTAACGAGTGGAGCCTCATTAGACCTCGTTAGAAGAAGTTAGACCTCTTTTACAGCCAGAAATCTTGCTGGTGACCAAATACTTATTTTCCACTCTAATCTGGAAATAAATTCGTTAAAAATCAAACAATGTGATTTTCTGTAATTTTTCTTCTCCATATTCTGTCTGTCGTGGTTGAGGTTTACCCATGTTGACCATTACAGGCCTCTCTAATCTTTTCAAGTAGGAGAACTTGCACAATTGGTGGTTGACTAAATACTTATTTGCCCCACTGTATTTGTGTGAAATGTTTCCCTGACCCTAAAAATAATAAATAAACCCATGAGCATTGTCTAAGTAATTATTGACATCAACAATGGCGGGCTACTAGTTTATTTTTTGATTGAAAATTTTACAAATTTTATCAAAACGAAAACATGAAGAGGGGTTTTAATATAACATTTCTATAACTTGTACTAAAATTGATCTTTTAAGAACTACAAGTCTTTCTATCCATGGATCGCTTTAACAGAATGTTAATAATGGTAATGCCATCTTGTTGATTTATTGTTATAATAAAGAAATACAGTACTTATGTACCGTTTGTTGAATGTATATATCCATCTTGTGTCTTATCTTTCCATTCCAACAATAATTTACAGAAAAATATGGCATATTTTATAGATGGTTTGAATTGCGATTAATTACGATTCATTAATTTTTAAGCTGTAATTAACTCGATTAAAAATTGTAATTGTTTGACAGCCCTAAATAAATGTGAACTGCCAAGTTTTTTTGCTTTTAACCAAGAATCGAGACTATTTTATGCCCATCTCTATAAAGAATTCAGGGATTTAAGCATTTATTCACAAGAATTTTCAACAGAAAAAGCTCTTTGTCTGTGTTTCGAATCAGTCAGCTTTGACGTAGATTCAATTCAATTCAAATTCACTTTATTTGTCCCCGAGGGGCAATTAAGAAGGCATAACCAGCAGCATTGCAGGACAAACACACCAATAACAATATAAAAACACACATAAGGTGCTACAGTAAAAATATCAAGTTACTGCCAAATAAAAAGTGCTCTATGCATGAGGTTAAAGTGCTATGTGCATTCAGTCCGTCAGTGGCAGTTGGGACAAGGCGGGGTCATTGTTCAGGAGCATGACTGCTCTGGGGACAAAGGTGGCCCTTCTCCCTTGTGTTCTGCAGCGTGGCCCCCCTAGTAATCGGCCCCGCACCCTGTGTCCCGTCAATCTATTATGAAGTCTATGGCAAAAGGCAAAACACTGCCGCTTTTGTCCACCGGCAGCGCTAAAATCAAACAAAACTCAAAAGTTACATAGTGTTGCTTTAATTAAAAAAATATCAATGTGCATGCAAAAAAATTCTTTACCCAATTTCCACCGAAAATGCTAAAATATAAGTTAAGCAATTATGCTGTTAAGCTAACGATTTATCAAATATGCGTAAAGCATTGGAGGAATACATAAGTACATGAAAATAGTATTAATTAAAAACAACAACTAAATATAGAACATTACATTGAAATTACTGCAAAAATTTAGAAAGTCCTAAAAGACATTAAAAAAACAAATACAATAAATAAATAAATATTTTCAAAAAGAAAATTACAAAAAAACAATAAAAATAAAAATGTTCAGTAATATTTTAAAAATAAATCTCATTTTTGTAAAAGAAAGGATTTAGATTTATTTTTCAATTTTACATGTTTTTTTTCTCTTTCATTTTTTGTTTAACACTGATTATTTTGTAGTATTTATCCATTTAATTTTCTGTGTTTCCTTTTAAATAGCAAATGCAAATGTTTTTCACAGCACATTCACCAATGTCTATATATTTCAAATTATTTGCGTTTCATTCTTTTGTTTTGTTTTACTTCCATTTAATTCTCTTGAAGATTGAATATGTTTATGTATAATTCAATATACTGTTTCAACTGTCTTTTTTTTTTTTTAACTTTCTTTTTTATTTAATGTGAGTTTTACAAATAGGATTCCTGCCACCCTCCTCAAAGTTAGTGTCTGTGAAAGCCATAGAGATATGAGCGGCCAGGCCCCCCCCGGTGGCCGAAAAGTGTCATTGCATGAAATTGACTTTCTTATATATAAAAAAGTTGTAAAGCAATAAAACCGCAACAAAAATGAATGAAATAAACCAAAAAAAAAGTTTTTATAATGGGTCAATTTTTTTTAACTGATCATGTGACTAGGACCTTAGGCGGTCATTTGCTTTCAATATAATAAAAAAAAAAAAAAAATAGGGGAGGGCAATCTTATTTTTCAAATGATTTTTTACTTTGATTGAATTTTTTTTTTTTTGATTGAAGCAACTTTTATTGGGTGATGATTTAGACACAAATGTCCTACCCATAATATGGCCCAAACATAAAAAGGATTGCTTCAATCAAAGAAAACTGTTTCAATGGAACATTAAGTGTTCAAATGCAAATTTTTCAATCTCAAATATTTTTTCACATTCAAAAACTTTTTCTGTGATTGAATTTTTTTCTTTTTTTGATTGAAGTGATTTTTCTTTTTGAAAAGATATATTTTTTTGAAGCAAATTATTTTTTGATTGAATAGTAAAGACAAAAATGTCCTAGCCAAAATGTGGCCCAAACACAAATCCACATGACTTCAATCAAAAAAGTTGCTTCAATCAAAAAAAAAAAAAAAAAAAAAGGACTCCAATCAAAAAAAAATTCAAAGAAAATAGTTTTGTTTTTGGTTTCAAATTTATTTTTGCATTTAAACACATTTGTTTTTTTGATTGAAGCGACTTTTTTTTAATTGAAAATAAACTGTATATTTTGATTGAAGCAACTTTTTTTTCTTTTATTGAAGCAACATTTTTGGGTTGAAAAATAAAGACACAAATCTACCACCATATGGCTCCACCCAGGGGATACAATTTTTGACTAGGGTAACTACATTGGCACGACACCGGCGGGCGAACCATATTCAATGGTTGACCATCTTGGTGAAAAGTATTGCCTAAGCAGCCTGATTTAGAATTCCCCTCAAGAATGATGGGAAACAAAAAACGCTCATCGTCAACTTATTATTATAAATATTCTTGTAAGTTAATTTTATTGCTGACACTGCGTTTCGGGGTCATTAACATGTTGTGCCCCCCCTGCCCCAAAGTCAAACTCTGCCGATGGATAGAGACCCCCTCAAGATATAAAAGAGGTTTAATTCAACTAGTTGTCAGGTGACATATCATCATAAAAGTTATGAAAATATTTCATAAAGGTTGAAAAGTTACGTAGTGTTGCTTTAAGGCAGATTGTTTTTGAACAGTTCTGATTGGCTTAGGGGAAAAGCAGGAAAGCTGCCAGGTTAGGAGCACATTATGCAGAAATCTAAATTTTGGCAAAAAACATAATTGAAACAATTATGCTGTTAGGCCAACAAAATGTATATGCCTTTTTTCACCTGCGCAACATAGCCAAAATTAGAAATATTTTATCTAAAAACAATGCAGAAAAGTTAATTCACGCGTTCGTTACATCTAGATTGGATTACTGTAACTCCCTACTTGCAGCTTGTCCTAAAAGTTCTCTAAAAGGTCTTCAGCTGGTCCAAAATGCAGCAGCAAGACTTTTAACAGGAACTAATAGAAGAGAGCACATCACCCCTGTGCTCCAGGCCCTTCACTGGCTTCCAGTCGAGTTTAGAATTAAATTAAAAATCCTCCTTCTTGCATTTAAGACCATTAATGGGTTGGGGCCATCTTATCTCACCGATGCTCTGGTTCCATACCGCCCCAACAGAACACTCCGCTCTCAGAATGCAGGTCTACTGGTAGTTCCCAGGGTTTCTAAAAGTACTGTCGGAGCTAGAGCCTTTAGCCACTAAGCCCCTGTTTTATGGAATCAGCTTCCAGCTAATATTAAAGAAGCCGAGACAGTCTGCACATTTAAGATTAGATTAAAAACGTTCCTATTCGACAAAGCTTATGGTCAGGCTAGTTGAAGTCGGATTAGACTCACAGTTCAGTCTAAGCTGCACTAGAAGCTATCATGCTGGGGGAAGTACAGCCACTGAGTTCTATCTCCTTTTTCTCACTTACCTACCACTTGTCTTACTTTATTTCTATTTTCCAATGTTAATATCTAGTTAACTAGTCTCTTCATCACTAGTCATCCGATGTCCCCTTTCCCCCCTCTGGGGTTGGGCTATTTTTCAGCTGCAGCCTCCTGACTATCCGGACCCCTGGCTGGATGGACGTCCTCGTTGCCACCCCCGTCTTATCTGGCTAGATGGACCTCTTCTTGTTCCTTTACTCTACTGAATCTTTACAGACTCTAGCCCCGTCTGCTAATTCCAATTAGCAGGGCCGGCCCAGGCCATTTGGGGGCCCTAAACAAAATAATGCAAAGGGGCCCATATTTTTGGCCCACCATTTCGTCACAGTGTACTGTGAAACCCATACATGCAATCCAACCCGTATGTCCATATTTTGTATATTAATCAGATTTTGTTGCACTGCATACTTCAAACTTTTCACCCTAAATGATTGTCAGTACTTACAGTAGATAGCGCCAAACCTTTTTTCTAAAAGAGGACAGAAAGAAGTTAAGGAAGAACTTTTATTTTTTTAAGCTTGTAATCAAGTCTCAAAACTCACAAAAGTCAAATAAAGCAAACTGTAGTAAACAAAATAGAACACAAATTAAACAATTGCCAGATTGTGGGCCCCTGGTGGTCAGGGGCCCTAAGCAGCTGCAGAGTCTGCGTATAGGCTGGGCCGGCCCCGCCATTAGCAGTCCTGGTGCATCCTGTCTATCTGTCCTGCGAGTGGATCTCTCCTGACTGTGGTACTCCCCAAAGTTTCTCAGAGCTTGGAGTTTTTGGAGTTTTTCCTTGCCGACATGGAGGGTCCAAGGATGGGGGATGCCCAGGATTTGAACTTTATTTATTCATCTCTGTTTACTTCATTTGCTGTTTCTGACTGTGCATCATATTGCCTCTGCAAAGCCCGTTGAAACAACCTTGTTGTGATTTAGAGCTATACAAATAAAATTGAATTGAATAAATCCAGACATTGAGGGGTTAAGATAAAGTCAAATGTTTTGATTACAATGTTACAAAGATAATTGAGCCGCCCATATCACCTTGAACTGTTTTTTGTTTTTGTTTGTTTGTTTGTTTAATTGTTTGATTAACTTTTTCAAACAATGAATACGTCTTTTCCAAATGTATTAACGCGAGTTAAGTGTCATAAAAAGATCAAATACCCGAAATCGTCAGCATCCAGCCTACCTGTCGGGCGGACCAATCAACGAAAGCGGGCGGGGCCGTGTTGTTTTGATGGCGAGTTGAACAAGTCAAACATACACCGAATCGCCAGGGAGCTCTTTCATCATCATCTCTCAGCTGCCGACATTTTTTTTTAAATAGAGCAACTTGGATTTGATCCAGAAGAAGTTGAAACCATGCCGGTGAGAAGGGGCCATATGGCGCCCCAAAACACTTTTTTGGACACCATCATTCGAAAGTTCGAGAGCCAGAGTAAGTAGATAATCATCGCCAGCGCTTGCGTATTACCTGCAAGGATGAGGTTAACATAACGCTGGAAATCAGGAAAGCTTTGTGCTACGTTTTGTGAAGTCAATAATACAAACAGAAATGTTGAATTAGAAACACGCAAAGGCAGATTGTCGTCCGAGCTTGATCCGGTTTTAAACGTAACAAAGTGCATTGATAATTCGTCCATTTTACTATTATTTTTGTTTTGTTTGTTTTTGTAATGTTACTGTTTGATATGTAGTTTTAATGAACATGGCATTCACTCAATGAGTTAAAATTAGTAAGGAATTGTATGGAGAGGAGAATAATGTTCTCTCGTAATTAATACAGTATTAATCCAGAATTTGTTTATTTAGGATCTTTTATTTTCTATTTTAATTTACTATTTATATGTATTCATGTATACCCTCAACGCTCAATATATATACATATATATATATATATAAATATATATATATATATGTGTGTGTGTGTGTGTGTATATATATATGTGTTAAATGTAAATTCTGGCATGTGGTTAACTCATTGGCTGCCATTAATGATTACAGACATCCAATCCATTTGTACCGAGTGTAAATAGATTGGACGTCTATCGCCGTCAATGGCAGTCATTTGATTTGATTTGATAATGAAGCATTCAATTTATTTAAGTTTGATCACTTACAAATGTAATCATCACCATTGATAATTCGGCCGTTTGACTATTTTTTAAATGTTTTTTTCTCGTATGTCCTTTTAATGAATGAACATGGCAGCCAATGAGTTAAAATTACTAAACAATTTTATGGGGAGAATTTATCAAATCAAAATTATTATATGAATTAGGATTATTATTTTTTAAAAATTATTATTAAATTGTTGAAAATAAATATTAAAGTTATGAAAATATTGATTATTTAAATATTATGAGTGTTATTTTATTTTTTGTTGATTTATGATTTTCTATTTTGTTGTTGTCTAATTTTTTTTTATCTAGTTTCCGTAAACATTTTTTAATGACAATTTTTATGATTTTCCCCCAATGCTTTTTGACATACATGTTAAATGTAAATTCAAGCAACTCACTGTACGAAGTGCAAATACATTGGACGTCTAGTGTCATCGACGGCAGGGGCGGACCCACCAGGGTGGAATGTGGGAGCAACTGCCACCCTAAAAGATAGGCTTGCCAATGAAAAAAAAACCTTCAATTTGACATAAACTGCCATCAGTTAAGTAGTGGTGCCAATGAGGATTATAATAACAATAATATGAGAAAAAATATTGTAGGGAGCTAAATTTTTCGATATTAGTTGTAAATGTCACTTTTGCCTTTTTGCGGTGTGGACATACGATTTCATAGCAAACTACAGTGGTATGAAAAAGTATCTGAAGGATATCACGATATATCACCATTTCGATATTTTTTCACACCCCTAGTTATATCATCATGAAATATTTGCAACCGTAGATGAGTAGAGTTTTAAACCAAGAACCGATGTTCCGATATCAACCAACTCCAAAAATTCAATACCAATATTCAACTGATACTGATATACAGTGGAATGAAAAAGTGCCTGAACCTTTTGGAATTTCTCACATTTCTGCATAACATCACCATCAAATGTCATCTGATCTTTGTCAAAATCACACAGATGAAAATACAATGTCTGCTTTAACTAAAACCACCCAAAACATTTATAGGCTTTCATATTTCAATGAGGCTAGTTGCAAACAATGATAGAAGGGGGGGAAATAAGTAAGTGAACCAATTATTACCAAACATTTGAAGTCAGGTGTGTGCCCAATCACTGATGAGTGATTAAATGCTGCCCTGCCCACTATAAAACACACACCTGGTAAGAAATGTCTTGATGAGAAGCATTATCTGATGTGCATCATGGCTCGGTCAAATGAGCTGTCTGACGACCTGTGATCTAGGATTGTTGATTTGTATAAAGCTGGGACAGGATACAAAACCATCTCGAAAAGTCTGGATGTTCATCAGGTCTGCAAAAGGAGAGAGTTTGGCGCTGTTCCTTCTCTCCCAAGGAGTGACCGTCCACCAAAGATGACGCCAAGAATTGAGCGCAGAATACTCATCGAGGTAAAAAAGAACCCTAGAGTGTCTGCTAAAGACTTACAGAAATCACTGGCACACTCCAATATCTATTTGCACACATCAATTATATGTAAAACTATGGCCAAGTATGGTGTTCATGGGAGGACGTCACGGAAGAAGCCACTGCTGTCTAAAAAAACCCACTGTTGCTTGTTTAATGTTCGCAAAAAGGCACTTGGACACTCCACAAAAGTTTTGGCAAAAAACTTTGTGGAATGATGAAACCAAAGTTGAATTGTTTGGGAGTAACACACAACGTCATGTGTGGAGGAAAAATAGAACATCTCACCAACATCAACACCTCATCCCCACCGTGAAGAAAGGTGAAGGGAGCGTCATGATTTTTGGCTGTTTTGCTGCCTCAGGGCCAGGACAACTTGCAATCATTTATGGAAGAATGAATTCAAAAGTTTAGCAGGAAAACCAGAGCCGTCTGTCAGACAGTTGAAGCTAAAAAAGAGGATGGATGCTGCAACAAGACAATGATCCAAAACACAGAAGTAAACTAACTTCAGAATGGTTTCAGAAGAACAAAATACACATTCTGGAGGGGCCAAGTCAGAGTCCAGACTTGAACCCCATTGAGATGCTGTGGCATGACCTAAAGACAGCAATTCATGCCAGACATCCCAGGAATCTGCAGTTTTGTAGAGAAGAATGGACCAAGATTTGTCCTGATCGATGTGCCAGACTGATCTGCAGCTACAGGAAGCGTCTGGTTAAAATTATTGCTGCCAAAGGGGGGGAGGCACATAATATTAAATGTGATGGTTCACTTACTTATTTTACCCCTTTCTGTCATTGTTTGCATACTATCCTCTTTAAAATATGAAAACTAGGGCTGTCAAATGATTCAAAATTTTAATCGAGTTAATTACAGCTTAAAAATTAATTAATCGCAATTCAAACCATCTATAAAAGATGCCATATTTTTCTGTAAATTATTGCTGGAATGGAAAGATAAGACACAAGACGGATATATACATTCAACATTCGGTACATAATTACTGTATTTGTTTATTATAACAATAAATCAACAAGATGGCATTAACATTATTAACATTCTGTTAAAGCAATCCATGGACAGAAAGACTTGTAGTTCTTAAAAGATAAATGTTAGTACAAGTTATAGAAATTTTGTATTAAAACCTCTGTTAAGGTTTTCTTTTTAATAAAATTTGTAAAATTTTCAATCAAAAAATAAACTAGTAGCTCGCCGTTGTTGATGTCAATAATTACACAATGCTCATGTGGTGATGAAACCCATAAAATCAGTCGCACCCAAGCACCAGCAGAGGGCAACAAAACACCGAAAAACACAAGTAACAAGTGGACATTACACTGTGCTGTCATTTTATTCTGTTTGAGCGGGGAATGTGCGTTAAATGCGTCAAATATTTCAACGTGATTAATTTTTAAAAATAATTACCGCCCGTTAACGCGATCATTTCGACAGCCCTAATGAAAACCTATAATTGTTTGGGTGGTTTTAGTTAAAGCAGACACTGCTTTTTTCATCAGTGTGAGTTTGGCTAAAATCAGATCACATTTGATGGTGATTTTATGCAGAAATGTGACAAATTCCAAAAGGTTCGGATACTTTTTCATACCACTGTATGCGATCTTGAACTTGTGATGCCCTGCCAGATGCTTTAATAATGATAAATGTAACAACTTTAAGGTTTTCCAAATAAACATTATGTGAAAAATAATACAGCAACTTCAACTGAAGTTATGGAAAAAGTGCCTATATTGCACCCCTTTATCAATCAGCAAAACTGATGTGTAAAACAAGGCAAACTCCCTGGCACACTTTTTAATGACTTGTATGCGGGATATTGTATGGCTTCAGATGAAAACTTTCATCCTTTTCACCCCTCTTCCTTCCCCGACAGACAGAAAATTCATCATTGCCAACGCCCAGGTGGAGAATTGTGCCATCATCTTCTGTAACGATGCCTTCTGCGAGCTGTGCGGATACACTCGAGCGGAGGTGATGCAAAAGGCCTGCACCTGCAGCTTTTTGTACGGACCCCTCACCAGAAGACCGGCCGTGGCCCAGATGGCGAAAGCTCTACTCGGAGCCGAGGAAAGAAAGGTGGACATCACGCTCTACAACAAAGAAGGTTTGCATCATCAATCCTTGCAAGTAGTGCTGTGCGATATGGAATAAAATCTCCCGTTATGATACACCACAATAAGATACATTTTTGATTATTTAGTGCAAAATGACACAACAATTAGAACAGTTTATCTCCTACTCACGTCAACGCACACGCTCGGTAAATGTAACGAGTATTAATGATGCCACTTTATGGAACAAAAATAAATACAAGGACTAAAAATAATATTTCCAGCAATAAAAAAAAGTCACCTCCACACTCAATCCTGCATGGGCATGCAATGTATTTGTCCTTTAATTAATGGGGTTGCTCCTCTCCGCAGTTAGTCAAGATAAGCGCCACCTTGCAAAAATCCTCAGTGGGACAACACAACACAATCCGGTCAGAAAAGTCAATACACAGTCACACATGGGTACATGCAAGCACAATGTACCATGATTCATGTGATCGCTTGTATTACACGTTTTGTAACCCTTTCACTGTTGAATTTATCCACAAATTGCATTTTGTAGTTAAAAAAAAAAAAAAAAAAAACACATTTGATTTTCTTGTCTTTAAAAAAAAAAAAAAAAGTACAGTGGGGCAAATAAGCATTTAGTCAACTACCATTTGTGCAAGTTCTCCTACTTGAAAAGATTGGAGAAGCCTGTAATTATCAACATGGGTAAACCTCAACCATGAGAGACTGAATGTGGAAAGAAAAACACAAAATCACATTGTTTGATTTTTAAAGAATTTCTTTCCAAATTAGAGTGGAAAATAAGTATTTGGTCACCTACAAACAAGCAAGATTTCTGGCTGTCAAAGAGGTCTAACTGTTAACAAGGTCTAATGAGGCTCCACTCGTTACCTATATTAATTGCACCTGTTTTAACTCATTATCGGTATAAAAGACACCTGTCCACAAACTCAGTCAGTCACACTCCAAACTCCACTATGGCCAAGACTAAAGAGCTGTCGAAGGACACCAGAGACAAAATTGTAGACCTGCACCAGGCTGGGAAGACTGAATCTGCAATAAGTAAAAGGCTTGGTGTAAAGAAATCAACTGTGGGAGCAATTATTATGAAATGGAAGACATACAAGACTACTGATAATCTCCCTCGCTCTGGGGCTCCATGCAAGATCTGGCATGGCGTCAAAATGATAACAAGAACGGTGAGCAAAAATCCCAGAACCACACGGGGGGACCTAGTGAATGACCTACAGAGAGCTGGGACAACAGTAACAAAGGCTACTATCAGGAACACAATGTGCCGCCAGGGACTCAAATCCTGCACTGCCAGACGTGTCCCCCTGTTGAAGCCAGTACACGCCCAGGCCCACCTGCGGTTCACTAGAGAGCATTTGGATGATCTAGAAGAGGACTGGGAGAATGTGTTATGGTCAGATGAAACCAAAATGGAACTTTTTGGTAGAAACACAGGTTCTCGTGTTTGGAGGAGAAAGAACACTGAATTGCATCTGAAGAACACCATACCCACTGTGAAGCATGCGGCTGGAAACATCATGCTTTGGGACTGTTTTTCTGCAGACGACTGATTTGTGTAAAGGAAAGAATGAATGGGGCCATGTATCGAGAGATTGTGAGTGAAAATCTCCTTCCATCAGCAAGGGCATTAAAGATGAGACGTGGCTTTGTCTTTCAGCATGACAATGATCCCAAACACACAGCCAGGGCAACAATAGAGTGGCTTCTTAAGAAGCATTTCAAGGTCCTGGAGTGGCCTAGCCAGTCTCCAGATCTCAACCCCATAGAAAATCTGTGGAGGGAGTTGAAAGTCGGTGTTGTCCAACGACAGCCCCAAAACATCACTGCTTTAGAGGAGATCTGCATGGAGGAATGGGCCAAAATAAGAGCAACAGTGTGTGAAAAGCTTGTGAAGAGTTACAGAAAACGTTTGGCCTCCGTTATTGCTAACAAAGGATACATAATAAAGTATTGAGATGAACTTTTGGTATTGACCAAATACTTATTTTCCACCATGATTTGGAAATAAAGTCTTTAAAAATCAAACGTGATTTTCAGTTTTTTTTTTCCACATTCTCTCTCATGGTTGAGGTTTACCCATGTTGACAATTACAGGCCACTCTAATATTTTCACGTGGGAGAACTTGCACAAATAGTGGTTGACTAAATACTTATTTGCCCCACTGTATTTGATGCAGGATCAAAAAAGGTACCAAGATTTTTTTTCAAGTTGAAAAGTTATTATCCTAACAACAGTAGTGTAGACAAATTACTCAATACATTTAAATCCATCTGTCTTGCCAAGGGAACAGGATATTAAAGTAAGTATTAATTATTAACCTCTGGTGAAATTCACCTTTATTATTGCCTATTTTTATTTTCCCCCCACATTTATTGCTTGTGCCTGGAGACAAGGCAGAGGGTAAATACATACTGTATGACTGTGCCGTCGTAAAGGAGCTGATGCTGGACTTTTGATAGCCATTTCTGCTGAATTTTTCTCATTTTGGTTCTTGTAATAACTGTGAAATTGGAGTCTTTCAAGCACAAGGAACACAACAAAAACATATAAAGCAATTAAAAATACAGTCTGATGGAGTTCAATACACTTTGACGGCTTTTGGCTTGTGCGCGCAATAAATTATGCAAAGAAGCCCATGCTAAATACAAGCTTTACGAGTACCAAAATACGGTACATGGGAATGGAGGGAAGGTTAAAGGGGAGCTGCTCCTGCCTGCTTTAATTAGAAAAGTCAGGTCGGCGAGAACATAGGAGGATTAGTTTCATGCAAAAATGTAATTAGTCAAGAAAATATGCAATGAAAGATTGATTTTCTCCTGTGTTGTCATTTTTACATTCATCTTGGGTCTTTTAACTCATTCGCTGCTATTAGCCGCATTTGCACTGTAGGAAATATCCGCAGTTCCAAGAAGCTTTTGGGGGACGATGTCGCCATTTTGCGTTTTCGCGGACCAGGAACTCGAGTTTTGAGAACAGTTTTAGTCCCTACTCTGAGGTAGGGACTTTCAGTGGGGCCGTAGCAACTCGATTACATAGGTCAGGTGTGCCCAAACCAGTCCTCAAGTCCTGGTTTTTGTTCCTACTGTTGAAATGTATTATTTAAAAATAATTAATTAAATTACATTCAAAAATACAATTAAAAATTGAAAAAATACACTACCCGTAAAGGGACATTGACAGACAAAAATAAATTTAAGCAATCTGAATCTGGTGAGCACTAGATTGTTTCTCGTGCACACGAGATACTATCTAGCAAACATTAGCATTATATAGCATTTAAGCTAGCGGATTTTTGCTATGCAAGTTAGCAATTTGCTGTAAACACTACCATTATATATAGGGTGGCCATGTTTGGATTTCCGAAATGTGGACACTCCGACCGGCCTCGAGATTTTTGAATTTTACTCAAAGTTCACTCAAAGATGCCGATATCACTTTAATTTATTTAAGGTGTGCCTCCTCTGTCTGGATTGAAAAATTCTGTTTTATAAAAACGAAAAACAAAAAAATTATAGCCATGTAGTATATAACCAAAGACACAATTAAAATTCTCAGAAACAAATTAAATAATGCTAAAATAATAACTAGAAACTGCAAATTCTGGAGAAATTACTAAGGGGTTTTGCATCGGGAGATACAGATCTTGGCCTCGCCCTTGTTGATTTAATGACATTTTGGATACAATATCAGGTCACTTCCTGTTGATTTGGGGACATTTCGAGGACATTTGATGGTCATATCAGGTCACATCCTGTTGATTTGGGGACATTTGGGGGATGTGTCCTGGTCATATCAGGTCATTTGGGGACATATTGGGGGGTGTCCTGGTCATATATGGTCATTTGGGAACTTTTGAGGGACGTGTCCTGGTCATATCAGGTCATTTGGGGGGCGTGTCCTGGTCATATGAGGTCATTTGGGGACATTTTGGGGGGTGTCCTGGTTATATATGGTCATTTAGGGACACTGGGGGGCGTGTCCTGGTCATATAAGGTCATTGGGGGGGGGGGGGGGTGCTAGTCATATCAGGTCATTTAGGGGGGCGTGTCCTGATCATATCAGGTCATTTGGGGACATTTGGGGGGGTGTCCTGGTCATATATGGTCATTTGGGGACATTTGGGGGACGTCTCCTGGTCATATCAGGTCATTTGGGGGGCGTGTCCTGGTCATATCAGGTCAGTTTGGGACATTTGGGGGGTGTCCTGGTCATATCCGGTCATTTGGGGGGCGTGTGCTAGTCATATCAGGTCATTTGGGGGGAGCGTGTCCTGATCATATCAGGTCATTTGGGGACATTTGGGGGGTGTCCTGGTCATATATGGTCATTTGGGAACATTTGGGGGACGTGTCCTGGTCATATCAGGTCAGTTTGGGACATTTGGGAGGTGTCCTGGTCATATGTGGTCACTTGGGGGGCGTGTGCTTGTCATATCAGGTCATTTGGGGACATTTGGGGGGGCGTGTCCTGATCATATCAGGTCATTTGGGGACTTTTGGGGGACACGTCCTATTGATATCTGGTCATTTTCTGGTGATTTGGGGACATTTGTTTTTTTTTTGCAATTGAAAATGAATGGGAAATTTGGACGTCCATGGCCATCAATGGCATCGACTTACATTTGCGTCAAAGAAATCCAAGTACATTGGCTTCAATAGAATCAACAAACATAGCCGTCAATGGCATTAAACAAAGTACATGCCATTGAAATTGAATGGGAAATTTGGACATCCATGGGCGTCAATGGAATCCAAGTAAATTGGTATCAATAGAATTGATATACATGGCCATCTGGCATCTGTCTAAATTGGCCTCAATGCAATGTTAATGCCATTAAAAATGGCCTGATGACCAAGGAGAAAAAGGAAGGGGAGGTATGTGATTGGGAGGGGTGAAGTTTACAAAAGTCAACCATTTGATGTGTAGAACCCATTATTATGAGAATCACTTGTGAGCGTTGACATCCTATTCTATGCTGCCTGATCCCTAATCCTGACACCGATAGTTTCTCTTTGAGTGCGTCTAATTGTCCATCAGACATGTGATAGTCCTTCGGGGGGTAGCGCAGCGCAGCCCACCCCTCCTCCTGCAGCTCCAGCAAGGGGGCAGCTGTCATCCCCCCCGGGATAAACATTAGCATTATATAGCATTCAAGCAAGTGGACTTTTGCTACGCAAGTTAGCGACTAACTTGCATAGCAAAAGTCTGCTAGCTTAAATGCTAATAATGCTAATGCATACCAGATTGTTTCTGGTGCGCACGAGAAACCATCTGGTGGGCGCCAAATTATCGTAAATAAAATTTACAAAAAAATTGGAAGAATATATAAAAATTAGGGCTGTCAAACGATTAAAATTTTTAATCGAGTTTATCACAGCTTAAAAATTAATTAATCATAATTAATCGTATCCCATCTCTAAAATATGCCATATTTTTCTGTAAATTATTGTCAGAATGGAAAGATTCAACATACTGTACATGAATACTGTATTTGTTTATTATAACAATAGATCAACAAGGTGGCATTAACATTATTAACATTCTGTCAAAGCGATCCATGGATAGAAAGACTTGTAGTTCTTAAAAGATAAATGTTAGTACAAGTTATAGAAATTTTGTATTAAAACCCCTTTTAATGTTTTCGTTTTAATAAAATTTGTAAAATTTTCAATCAAAAATAAGCTAGTAGCTCACCATTGTTGATGTCAATAATTATGCTCATGGTGCTGAAACCCATCAAATCAGTCGCACCCAAGCGCCAACAGAGGGCGACAAAACACCTAAAACAACAAAAAAAACACAAATAACAAGTGGACATGACACTGTGCTGTCATTTTAATCTGTTTGAGCGGGGCATGAGCATTAAATGCGTCAAATATTTTAAAATGATTAATTTAAAAAATTAATTACTGACCATTAACGCGATAATTTTGACAGCCCTAATAAAAATGGATATTCAAAGAATGGTTTTTAAAATGAATTCATTCTTCTTATTATTATTTTTTTTTTATTCATTACCATATTTTTCGGAATGTAAGTCGCAGTTTTTTTTCATAGTTTGGCTAGGGGTGCGACTTATACTCTTGAGCGACTTATGTGTGAAATTGTTAACACATTATTGTATCATTTCACATGTTATTTTGGTGTGTTGGAGTGACACTGATGGTTTGGTAAACTTGTTAGCATGTTCTTTATGCTATAGCTATCTGACTAACTCTTAATATCTATGTTACGTTAACATACCGGCCACGTTCGTATTTCGTTGTTCATGCATCATGTGACATTATCTTACTGTACGCTTATTCAGCATGTTGTTCTCTATTGTATTTTTTATTTTAAATTGCCTTTCAAGATGACATATCTGTTCTATGTGTTGGATTTTATCAAGTAAATTTCCCCCCAAAAATGCAACTTATACTCCAGTGTAACTTATGTTTTTTTCCTCCGAAAAATACGGTATTTATCCATTTTAAATTCAATTAAAATTAAAACTCCCACTAAAGCCTTTTTAGTAGTGATAAAATAAAGAAGACAATATAGAAAATGTATCATAATTACAACTTTCTCAATAAAACTTTAAGCAGTTATTCGCAATCAATACTCCCACATTAAATGAACTGGACAATGGCAGCCACAATACAACACGTGGTAGTGCCCATCACTCGAAAGTAAAAAAAAAAAAAAAAATTAAACAACATAACGATTGGATGCTTGTATATGTGAGAGGGAGGGGGCGTGTGAATGAGATAATCTTTTTGCTCCGCTCATTAATCTTTAATCTTTTCCGACGTATATTGCTTGATACGCTTATAATGAAAACTGTGATCCTTTCGTCCTTCCGCATCACCTTTCCTTTGACCTCCCTATATTAACTCATCGGCTGCCGCTGTAGCATATGAGCCGGCTTTCAAATCTTGCACCGTTTGCTCCAATCTTATCCAGCGTAATAGCTCCGCGAATGCCTATTCGGGTTTAGGTTTGGAGGTGGTTAGTCTCAATGTCGGTTATTTAACCGGGGAGGATTATTGGCGCGACAAAAAGCCGACCTTGAGTTTGAATCATTGTGATATCATTATGAGAGGAAATAAGATTGCATGTAGCTACTCTAATCCATTCTGCAGATGTAATGCGACCTCCCTCCTCTCTTAATGCCCTTCACACATTTACCAGCACACACACACAGTGTGTGGTACAGTTTGGGTCATTTCATGCTGATTTATGCTAACCGTAAACGTAAAGAGCTGCCAAATTAATTCTCGTTTAAATTGAATAGTTGAAGAGGCGTGCGTGTTAAATGCGAGATATGGATTTTGTGGGTTTTGTGTACTAGCGGTGGTGGACAAGCAACCAAGCTCATGGCAGCTTTGGATATCAGAGATGATGATGCAAGAACCGCTTGATTCAAACATGGGAATTCAACTCATTTCACTAAAATGATTGCTGACAGTCCTGCCAGTTCAAATGGATTGGACCAGGGGCGGAACTTAGGGAAGTACTGGGGGTGCGACCGCACCCGGCACGGCCCTCTAAGGGGCCCGGTTTGCGGGCGTAAAGTGGGAGTGGTTGGGTGCAGTGGCGGACTTGGCAATTTTGGGGCCTAAGGCGAACATATCCAGGGGCCCTTTTCATGGGTCAGGGGTTAAAAAGGTGAGAAGGGTGTGGAGGAAATATGTTCTGGTACACTAGGGCTGTCCTAAACGACAAATTTTCTCCTGATTAGTCAGCCGACTAGTTTTACGATTAATCGACTAATCTAATAATTTTCTTTTTTTTTTAAACTAATTTAGCAATGACATTTTTGTTGACGCTTATTAATTCACAAAACTATTTTGGAACACTTAAATTCTTTATTCAAGTACAAATAATCATGTAAATAAGAATAATTAATCACAAATAAACAATGAGGTTAAATGCCGATAGCATTTACTAGTGCAAAAGAAAGGAAAGTAAACAGATTCGGAACACTGACTTTGCCTTTCGAACATTATTCAAAACAATTCTTAAAAAAAATTCTAGCAATATTATTCTAGTATACTTCTATATGTAATAGTAGTACAATAATTATAATAATTATTCATTGCCAATCATATTTGTCTTGAAGAGTGTCATTTGAAAGCTATTCTTAGTGTAGAGTCTGTATTGTGTAGTATTTACTCAACATATTATAATATTAATTCTGAAGTATGTGTAATTAACTCCAGAAATCATAATTTATATGACGAACATGACGTGCTTTTTGCTGTTAACCAGCTGTTGAGTGTTATTGTATGACTGATTGGAACTGTACTACATTGTTTCGCCACAGGGTGTGCTGTCGTGTATTTTATGTTCGGTGTGAAGAAGAAGAAAGTTTAAAGAGGCATTAGAGGCCTGTTCTCAACTTCTCCCTCACTGCACTTTGGCTCTCATGGAGAGCACGTTCGCTCATGTGTTCGAAATAAACGATAGGCGACGTGCAAAGTAGAAAGTGAGCTGTAAAAATAGCGAGCTTAGTGGCGTGAAAACAACGGGAAAGCTAAGCGAAGCTAACGAACAGCTAAGCGGAGCTAAGCTAAAGCTAAACGGCGGTAAATGAAGCTAAGCAACTGATACTCAGACCGTCGTCGTGGAACAGTCAATTGTAGTGTACGTGTGTGTGTGGGGGGGGGATAATATAAATGGAGCATTCAAATGGCTTTCTTTTTTGTTTTTGTTATTTGTTTGTTTGGTATGCTGACATAATTATACATGACGAATAGTTGGTGGTGCTGCTGGCTCCGGTGGCCCAAGCCGTTGCTCGTTGGGGCAAGGGCAGCTTGTTGGGGGCCCCCTACTGGTTGGGGGCCTAAGGCGATCGTCTACTTCGCCTGAATAATAGATCCGCCAATGGTTGGGTGTGGGGAGGGGAGGGTCAATCAAAAAAGTAAGATGATCAGCCGAGCTGTAATATACGGTGCTGGCCAAAAGTATTGTCCCCTCTGCAGTTTTGTCATATAATGCTCAATTCCTCCCAGAAAATGATTGCAATTACAAATGCTTTGGTAATATTGTCTTCGTTTATTTTGCTTGCAATGTAAAAACACAAAAGAGAATAGAAAAAAAAAATTAAATCATTATTATTTTACACAAAACTCAAAAAAATGGGCCGGACAAATGTATTGGCACCCTTTGAAAAATCATGTGATGCTTCTCTAATTTTTGTAATTAACAACACCTCTTACTTATCTGTGGGACATAACAGGTTGTGGCAATAACAAAATCACATGTGCAGCCAGTTAAAATGGATTAAAGTTGATTCAACCTCTGTCCTGTGTCCTTGTGTGTACAACATCTAGCATGGAGAAAAGAAAGAAGACCAAAGAACTGTCTGAGGACTTGAGAAGCAAAATTGTGAGGAAGCATGGGCAATCTCAAGGCTACAAGTCCATCTCCAAAGAGTTACTTTGTCTACCGTGCGCAGTGTCATCAATAAGTGTAAAGCCCATGGCACTGTGGCTAACCTCCCTAGATGGGGACGGAAAAGAAAAATACAACGAAAGCTTGTACGGATGGTGGATAACCTAAAGAACCTCGACGAACATCCAAACAAGTTCAAGCTGCCCCACAGTCCGAGGGTTCAACAGTGTCAACCAGTTCTGTCCGTCGGCATCTGTATGAAAAGGGACTCGATACTAGGATACCCAGGAAGACCCTACTTTTGACCCAGAGACATAAAAAAGCCAGGCTGGAGTTTGCCAAAACTTACCTGAGAAAGCCAAAAATGTCTTGGAAGAATGTTCTCAAGTCAGATGAGACAAAAATAGAGCTTTTTGGGAAAAGGCATCAACATAGGAGTTTACAGGGGAAAAAACGAGGCCTTCAAAGAAAAAAACCACGGTCCCCACAGTCAAACATAGCGGAGGTTCCCTGATGTTTTGGGGTTGCTTTGCTTCCTCTGGGACTGGACTGCTTGACGGTGTGCATGGCATTATGAAGTCTGAAGACTACCAACAACATTTTGCAGCATTAGAGGTCATGGGTCTTTCAGCAGGACAATGACCCAAAACACACTTCAAAAAGCACCAGAAAATGGTATGAGAGAAAGCACTGGAGACTTCTAAAGTGGCCAGACCTGAATCCAAAACACCTGTGGAGAGATATGAAAATAGTACCCTTCAAATCTCAGAGACCTGGAGCAGTTGGCTAAAAACAGAATGGTCTAAAATTTCAGCAGAGCATGTAAGAAACTCATTGATGGATTCCGGAAGCAGTTGTTCGCAGTTATTTTGTCTAAAGGTTGAGCTACCAAGTATTAGGCTAAGGGTGCCAATACGTTTGTCTGGCCCATTTTTAAGGTTTTGTGTAAAATAATAATGACTCCCCCCCCCCCCCCCCCCCCCCCCCCCTCATTCTCGTTTGTGTTTTTTTTTGCAAACAAAATAAATGAAGATATTACAACCAAAGCATTTGTAAATGCAATCATTTTCTGGGAGCAATTGAGCAATTATCTGACAGAATTGCAGGGGTGCCAATACTTTTGGCCAGCATTGTAAATAGCTCTCATCTGTCTGTCAGTCCGTCTGAGTATCTATCTATCCAGTTTATTTATTAATAAAAAATATATATGTTTTAAATATCTAGCCATCCAGTTTATTCATTAATAGAAAATATGAATTTTTATAATTGTATTAGTTTGTTTATTTATTTATAGTGAGTCAGAAAGGAGAATCCATTGCAGTTCGGCTGTGTATTTGCGTCATCTAGCGGAGAAAAAAGGAATACCGTAGTTATTGGCCACAGTTTTCAGTCACAAACAAGCAACTTTATTTTATTTCTATTAAAAATCTTTGAATTAAAATAATTCACAAATTTTTCACATTTTTAAATAGCTAGCTCACGGTTATTCTCAAGATTTGTTGCTTTTTTTTTTTTTTTTTTAAATAGTTAACTCATGAATAATCACAAACTTGTCACATTTTTAAAATTATTTACTCAGGATTCATTTAAACTGTGAATGCAGTCCTTTGAATCCTTTTGTTCATTCGCCCCTCCCAGTCAAATTGGTTTGGACATCCAGTGCTGTTGAAAAATCCTACTGACATTTTTTCCATCCACTGTCCGTCCTCCTGTGTTTGTGCAGGAATGTCTTTTCCCTGTTTAATCGACGTGGTCCCCGTAAAGAACGAAGACGGTCGGGTCATCATGTTCATTCTGAATTTTGAGCTCCCGACGGACAGCCACCCAGTCAACAGCTCTCCGTCCAGAGATCTCAGCCGAGCGCTGCGAATCCCTTGGCTGACTTTGGGTGAGAACCGTCAACTTTCACATCAGTGACCTGTGGGAAGTCGGCCTCCCATCAGACGCAAATTTATATCAAAATGATGTCAATAGTTTGTGCTTTTATATTCTTTTTATTCTTTTATAGGTCAATATGAGGTCAACCAGCCCCTAGTTTTCATCTGAACTAGCTAAAAATTGTGTCAAATGTTTGTGCTTCATTTATGCTGTAAAAATAATGGTTTGTGCATCAACGTTTTTGTAGATATTCAACTTTATCAATTGTGGTGATGACATTATGCTGCCCCCCATCTACGGCAGGACGGAACCGCAATGGTGCCGTTTGGGTGTGCTACAGTGGTATAAAAAAGTATCTGAGCCTTTTGGAATTTCTCAGATTTCTGCAAAAAAATCACCATCAAACGTGATCTGATCTTTGTCAAAATCACACAGATGAAAATACAGCATCTGCCTTAACTAAGACCACCCAAACATTTATAGGTTGTCATATTTTAATGAGGATAGCATGCAAACCATGTCAGAAGGGGGAGAAATAAGTAAGTGAACCCTCTGCCTAAGGAGACTTAAAGAGCAATTGAAACCAATTTTTACTAAACATTTTAAGTCAGGTGTGTGCCCAATCACTGATGAGTGGTTAAAAGCTGCCCTGCCCACTATAAAACACACACCTGATAAGAATTGTCTCGATGAGAAGCATTGTCTGATGTGCCTCATGGCTCGGTCAGAAGAGCTGTCTGAAGACCTGCAATCAAATATTGTTGATTTGTATAAAGCTGGGAAAGGATACAAAACCAACTCTAGAAGTCTGGATGTTCATCAATCGACAGTGACAGTCAGAGAAGTTGTCTACAAATGGAGAGAGTTTGGCAATGTTGCTTCTCTCCCAAGGAGTGGCCGTCCACCAAAGATGATGCCAAGAGTTCAGCACATAATACTCAGAGAGGTAAAAAAGAACCTGCTAAAGACCTGCCGATATCTCTGTGCACACATCAACTATATAAAACACTATGACCTACAATGGTGTTCATCGGAGGACTCCATGGAGGAAGCCATTGCTGTCTAAAAAAACATTGTTGCTCGTTTAATGTTTGCAAAAAAAGGCACTTGGACACTCCACAGACGTTTGGCAAAATATTTTGTGGACTGGTGAAACCGAAGTTGAATTTTTTTGGGAGTAACACACAATGTCATGTGTGGAGGAAAAATGGAACAGCTCCCCAACATCAACACCTCATCCCCACTGTGCAACATGGTAGAGGGAGCATGATGATTTGGGGCTGTTTCGCTAATTCAAAAGTTTGGCAGGAAAACCTGAGGCTGTCTGTCAGACGGTTGAAGCTAAAAAGAGGATGGATGCTGCAACAAGACAATGATCCCAAACACAGATGTAAATCAAGTTAAGAATGGTTTCATACTGTACGAACAAAATACACGTTCTGGAGTGGCCAAGTCAAAGTCCAGACTTGAACCTCATTGAGATCCTGTGGCATGACCTGAAGATTGCAATTCATGCCAGACATCCCAGGAATCTGACTGAACTACAGCCATTTTGTAGAGAAGAATGGGCCAAGATTACTCCTGATCGATGTGCCGGACGGATCTACAGCTACAGGAAGTGTCTGGTTGTAGTTATTGCTGCCCAAGGAGGGGCCATTAAATATTAAATGTGATAGTTCACTTACTTATTTTCCCCCTTCTGTCATTGTTTGCATAATGTTCTCATTAAAATATGAAAACCGAAAAAGATTGAGTGGTTTTAGTTAAAGCAGATACTGTGTTTTCATCTGTGTGATTTTGACAAAGATCAGATCACATTTGATGGTGAAATTACTTTTTTGGGTCATCCAGAATTCAATAGCACTGTTTGCAACGTACACTGTTGTTACCAGGTAAGATTATGCTGCTTAAACTTACCTTTTTTTGTGGTGGTAACACAGTTTTTACAGGACACACGAAAGGTAACATTTCTGGGTCAATTGGTGTGGACACTGGATGACCTAAAACTCTTAAACCGCTGGAGCACACACACGATTGACATCAATTTTATATAAATTTGTGTCGGATGGGGGGCCAACTTCATGGAGGTTTAACTTTTGTGCCTTTACTCGCAAGCTCAAGGTGTTTCCTCTTCATTTAGCTCGAAGGCAACGCCTCCATGTCCTCCTTCGCTCCTTCAAACCCGGCGTGAGCGTCCTGACGCAGGACGCAGAACTCAGCGACATTCCTCCCCTGGGGCACGAGTCGGTGGCCCTGGAAAAACTGCTGTCCCTCCCCGAAAGGCAGCAGCTTCAGGAGGCTGGATCCCAGTTGCTGCTGTGGGATGAAGAAGAGGCTGAAGAGGAAGGAAGATGGCAAAGAGCAGCGGGAGGAGATACGGACAACTTCGTGACCGCTAGGCAACAAAGTGAGGGGGACACCGAGATGAGAGAAGGCGATATTTTGGCCTCAAAATGGGAAATGAGAGCAGAAGGTGAAAGAAGGGGTAGACGCCCCCACGCTGGAACTTTGGCACCGCTAACACCAGCTGAGCTGCCCGTGGGGTCTCCATGTGCCACCACAAGGTAAAAACTAGGGTCGTCACTAGGCATGTGCCAGTATGAGATTTTGACGGTATGATAACCTTAAGCAAAATTACCACTGTATCACGGTATTGCAATTATGGCTCTTAAATGTGTTATTTTGAGGTGTATGGGTTAAAAAAAAAAATCCCATTTAACAGGATGGGTTTTATTTTTTTCAAAACATATTTGGGAATTGGAACATCAACATGTATAATGTTAATATTAGGATTATTGTCTGTTT
Source organism: Corythoichthys intestinalis (assembly GCF_030265065.1). NCBI lineage: Eukaryota > Metazoa > Chordata > Actinopteri > Syngnathiformes > Syngnathidae > Corythoichthys > Corythoichthys intestinalis. The sequence continues at coordinate 2,602,474 of NC_080408.1, read as the reverse complement.
GTGGATTGGACAGGAGGATTTGGGAGTTACTGTTGTCAGGGCAGCGAGGGTTGTGGATTTTGCCACCTCTGCGTCAAAGGGGCTCTTGGAATCTTGTCAGTCGTGCAAGCAGTTGGATATCGGGCATTCTCTGGTGTTCCTTGTGTTGGGACAGGTCGCCCCGCCATTTGTTCTGGAATGTCTGGGAGAACTGATTGCGAGTTGGTAGTGCAGACGTGGGCTTGTAGATGTCGGCGTCAATCTTGCTCAGTCAGTTACATGACGCACACGTTGGGCTTCCATGATAAGAAGGTGACATGAATTTCTTCATGCATATATACATTTATATAGAATAGTAACACAAGCAACTTCACATTAAAGATAGCCCATTTTCAGACTGTAAACAACATTTTGTATTTGTTAAGGTTCTGGGGTGACAAGGGACCTAAGCAGAGAAACAGATGAAAACTGGCAGTGGTAACAAGAGTTTATTCACGATGAGAGGGAGTGGCAGATAGTGTCTGAAGAATCTGGTGAGCAGTTTGGTGATTAAACCGGTGTTCTGGCAGGCAAGCAGTGCAGGATCAAGAGGGAAATAAAACAAAATGAGCTCAGTAAGATTCTTTGTTAGCTGAAAGTCACGTAGTTGAGTTGTTGATTTGGATATGATGTGAGGCCAAGGACCGGTTTAAGTGAGCTGCTGACGTTAGTCAGCGGCACCTGGTCCCAGGCTCACCCATATGTGCAATCAAGGCAGTGACATACACACACAAACACAAGGAGGACGAGCAGGGCTAAAGGGACAGAGACCCTAACAGTATTCAAACACTGAAACATTTACAGCGACAAAGAGTAACTGCTTTCTCCCTCCATATGTTGGTATGCAACAAATTTTGAATTACTTGCACACATGGCAGATCACTTGAATACACTGGCCATTTTATTAACGCTGGATTGAATAACTTGTTTAACAGTCAAGCAGTGACTTTAAAAGTCAATTATGACTTTGAATAAAGCCCTTACCATAAAAATTTGCTGTACGCCGAGATGATGTGTCATGAATCCTGCGTGTTCTCCTGTTTAGTGTTGAAGCTGACGCCCGATTTCAGGGTGCGCACTGTTTTGACGTCACACGCCGACCTTTAAAAATTTCAGATTTTTAGCGCGTCTTGTTTACACGGTCCGCCCCAGACCAGTGCGTAACCTATCATTTGGACCAGGGGTGCTCAAAGTTTTTTGCTCCAAGATCTACTTTTAAATGAGACAACCTCTTGCGATCTACCTTAAGAGAGGAGGGTGAACTAAAAGAAAAAAAATTAAATGTACAGTTACAGTAATTATGCTTTGTGAGCAACATATGAGGTTATGTTGCTCACAAAACACAAATAACTGTGTACATTTAAAAAAATATAAATAAAAAATGGACGGTAAATTATGTTTGCTCACATAACATAATTAACTATGTATGTAGAAGATTTCTACTCTTTACTGGTTGATCGGAAGTTGTTGACCATCAGAGGTGGCTCCGATTAGAGAGCACAGGAGTCGTCGGATGAACTGAACTTCTTTAATGGCTCACGTGCAGATGTGTATAAACGTACACAAGCAGTTTCTATTGAATAAAATAAAATATCTGATTAACATCCACAGTCCTACCAATATTATCCATATTAAATCAAAACTCCATCATTTCCACATTAAATCACCACCTGCATCATTTAACTATAATAAACGAATTATATTGAACATTAGCATATTCACTCTCATCAAATGACAACATTCACCACTCACATCAATTATCCTAATGCTACATAATGAGCTATGATAGCATGCTAACGTTCGTTAGCCGCTAAAACGAGCTAACAGCTACAAAACTACGAGTGAAAACGAATGGCAAAAACGAACATAAAACCACATTTATTATAACTATTCCGTCACTTAGGTTTGTGGGGAATGTGCACAAACTATGTGCAGCGCCTACTATTTAGTCTAAATGCATACTCACATCATCATTGACTTCTGCACTGCGTGTAAGAGCCGACTAAAGAAACCGGAAGCGCGAAACTGCGCATCGTCACCAAAATAAAAGCGCGACTCTACACGTTAAATAAATGAATCAAACGGCGAAATTACTGAACTATTTGAAGAATTCTTAACAATGTACATTTTAAAAAAAATTTAAAAAAAAATTTTTTTTTTTTTTTGATGCTGCGAGCTACCCACACTAGCGTTGCGATCGACTGGTCGATCGCGATCAACGTAATGCCCACCCCTGATTTGGACTGTCAGATTGATGACTTTGGCCGCATCTGGCGCACTGACGTTCAGAGGGTGTGATTGCTATGTGAATCTGGCGAGCTGACACCGGATCCGGGCACAGTGAATGAAAAGCAAGCCGCATCGTAACCAGTGATAAGCTAATTCTGAACAAAAGTTGAGCGCGATGTAGCACATATTTAGTAAATGACACACACAAGAGTATACATTTGATCGCTTACGCTTTGACATTTTGGAGGAAGCTGAGCTTCCCTTGTAGTCTTAGCAATCACCACTGCTATGAACATAGTGGTGCTATTGTTAGCAAATGTTGAAATGTTGAAATTGGACCCCCTGGCCAAGACGCACGGAAACAGCGACAGCCAAAACAAGTGCCGCTCGGCAGATGCTGCCTCCGCTCGCGCCAACCGGGAAGGCAGAACTTTGCGCGTTCTCTTCTTATTTTTAACCCTTTTTACTGACTCCATGTTTCAAAAGTTTGAAAAAGACTCGCCGAAAGCAGGTTGACAATTTATTCGTCGACAATGGTCAAAAACAAGGCAAAAAACAGACGACGGAGGGACAATTCTGGATCCAAAACAAGGATACATGTTTCCGAGCAGCAAAATCTGTGTTATCTCAGTGTCCAGTCTTTTTAAAGTCCTTGATAAAGCGGGCCATACTGAAGGTGTGTCCGAAGGTGTGTCTGGGCGTTGCTTTTGGGTTTTCCCCTCTGTGGCCGGTTTTGGGCGGCTTAGGTTCGTGCGCGGATGGGACGCCCACTATCAACTTTGTTGTCCGGGCTGGCTTGTACTTGTTTTAGGACAAAGTGCTTTGTCCTTGGAGTTTGCTGGGAGAGCTGATTGCAAGAGTTGGTGCATCAATCTTGTTCATGACGCACGCGTTGGGCTTCTGTGATAAGACGGCGTTGTGTATCTCTTCTATTTCTTCTCATTAAACTATGGTGTGCTATTTATTTTATATTAGTAGTGCAGTCCTACTGTAGATATGAAAATGATACTATTTCCTGATAAATTATATTACGTGTGTTAGAGTAATGCAAACAGTTAGACGGTGCCTACGAGAACCTGTACCATTCTTTCTCATCTCCCCCTCATTAGCCCGGATAAGGTGATTCACTTTACTGTGTCAAAGGGCATGTAGTGGAGTCTGCTTAAACAACAGTTAGATGAATGTGTTAGACTAATGCAAACAATTATATGGAGTGTGCGATGATGGTATCTTTTCCCTTCACCAAGGAGAAAGAAGCAACGTGAGGTGGGGAACTCAGTGCTATGTGACGGACGCCCAATCCATTGGAACAGACAGTAACTACTTGCTTATTTGATTCCGCAGCTGTGGGAGTTTAAAACTTTCCTCCTCGCTGGATGATATCAAGAATGAGCAAAGTTACTGTGAAAAGTCGCTCCAGTTTCGACACAGCTTTTCAGGTGAGAAAAATACAAATTTTATGCTTTGCACCGCTGTCAATCATCACAAACAGCCACAAGAGGGCACTAATGATTAAAGCAGCACTTTGGAAGTCTCTTCTGCTTATTAATTGATTTCGCTCTCCCATCTTTGTTTTTTCCAACTAAAGCAACCAATAGAAAGAGCAGTGCACCTGCTGGGACATCTGACACTGATGTAGGTTGTAGGACCAATAGTCAGGTAATGAAAGAAGACTGTGCATGTGGGAAAAAGTTGATGGTCAATCATTCACAAGGCATGATTTGATTTTAAAATAGTGTCATCAATTAACCTTAAAGTACCTGTGACACAAAAAAGCATGTTTATTTCATATTACACACAGTATTTTATGCTCCTGAAAGAACTGGACCATTTGGATGTGTGCAGAAGCGATCGATAAATTTATTTTTTATATCCCGCGCTACGAAAATAAGAGACTTCCGGCAACGGTCTTGGATTTTGGAAGAAGGCGAATGTGACGTTAACCGGAGACATCATCTTCACTATACAGCCATACTAGTGTATGCAAAAGGACTGCGGCTCCATCTGATTTTGTGGATTAATTTGTTTATTTTTCGCGTCACGCCAGCCAAGTATGCTGCAGGCTTTTGTTGCTACACCAGGGAGAGTGGCGGGAGCCTTTCTGGGTTTCATAAAGATGAATGGGCAAAACAAGTATGACAATGGAGTGACCATTGGACAGACAAGGAAGTGATTAAACTATGTGTTTTATATGATGTCAAATACTGGGATCATAGCACACGTTTTAACAAGGAGGTGGCTTCCATTAGCCGACGCTCTCATCTATGTGTTGGTTACCTCCTAGTGTGTCCCTGTGATTGCACATTGATTTCACCTGTTGTGACTGCTCATAGTGTATCCTCCAACCTGCATCCCCCTGTGCCGCTCACCTGTTCCTCGTTGTCTGTTACCCCTTGTCTGTGTGTGTATATTTCTTTTCACTCCTTGTTGCATCATTGTCAAAGTGCATGTTCACGTCAACGTTAATTCTTGTCCGTTCCTACGTCGCAGCCCTCTTGTTCCTCAGCCTTAGTAAGTTTTTGATACCAGTCTTTTGTTAGTACCCTGACTTTTGTTTGACTTAAGAGTTGTTGGAGTCCCCGGTCGTTTTGCTTATACTTTGTTTTTTTGGCTTTAATTTACTCATTTGCTCAAAAAAAGTATAAATACATTCTATTTTGAGTTGCTTCAGTGTCCCAAAACAATGTTTATACATCTTTTGCCTTTTTTTTTTTTTTTTACAAGAGGCATCTATAGGTTCCTATGATTCTAAGATACAAAGCTCAAAACCCATTTTAAAGCAAAAAAACTGGCCACTAGAGGTCAGTAGCGCATTTGGTAAGAACTCATCTCGGGCCAAGAAAGGAAGTGAAGTAAAATAGTCAGGAAACGGAAGTTCTTGTGAAGACACTTGAGAAAAAGGTGGGGAGCAATCGGAATAAAAAGGCAAACAACACTGGAGGACTGTTTTGAAAATAAAACAAAACCATCGTCAAAGAAGGATTAAAAAAAATCTCTTGATGAGACGCACGGTGACGTCCACAACAGCGTCAGGTTCCACACGCGTTCTGCGGAGCTCACGTTGCGTTGTTCCTTAGCCCGAGGTTGAAACCAATGATGAAGATGATGAAAAAAGTGAGACCGATCTTGATCCAGATTCATCAGATTACTGGGAGCCACCTCATTCAACCGGGAGCAGCCGAGAGCCTTCTCCGTTGTTATGTGTGCAAATAGTTCAACAGTTCAATAGTTTAGTTATGTGTAAATAAATTGTTACTTTGCGATCAAAAGCTCTATTTGTCTTGTTGTTTGTTATTTTGGAGAACGAAAACATTATTCAGATGCTTGGGATGTCACATAAGCGAAAAATAGCTGTTTTCAAGTCAAAGTTATGTTTGATATGTATGCTTTCACAAAAAGCTCAATTTCTGTTTTTTCATCAGAAATTGGAAAATTGTTCAAACTAAGCTATTTTCTAATGCTGATTTCTAAAGAATGGAAAAAGATATGAACTAAAAAAAAATTTTCTGCAGAAGAGAGTCTAATCTTTCTTTTGGTGGGTTCCATGTTTATATACAGTAGCAATAGAACAGAATTTTCTGTGGGCCTTGCAAAATCAGTCAAAATCCATTAAAACGGCCGGGAGTGAAGGGTGAAAATGGCTGGGAGTTAATGAGTTAAATACTTTTTGCGTGGTGTATCTGCCTCGCTTCCCTTTTCCTGCATTTGGGTCCATACCTCCTGCCTCCTCAGAGGTTGGTTGCGCTAGACATTTTCGTTGTCTGTCATTTTGACTGACAGGGTCATAAAAATCCGGTCATAATCTATTTTTACCCGTCACTTAAATTTTTAAAATGACTATATCTTGATGCAGTCACTATATGTATATAAACAATAATACTTTATAATATAAAGTAACGAACATTAATGCAGTCATGGATTACAGTAACCAGGCCAGTACTGTGTTTCCATATATATTTTTATTATATTATGTATATACAGGATGTATATATATATATTTTTTTCTTTTCTTCCATGATCCTAATACATTTAATAATAATAAAATATTATATAATTCCATTTTATATATATATATATATATATGTGTATATATATATATATATATATAAATATATATGCAATTTTTTAAATTTATTATTATTAAATAAAAATGCACGTTGATACGACGCACATAAAGGCAACTTCCAAATTTTTAAAAAATCGTTAGAAGGTTGTATGGACTTACAATCCGCTAGCTTGTTGTTTCCTGTTGTCTTCCGAAATACACCTGGGTGACGGCGCGTCAAGTGTTTGTTCATAGCCGACGTGCTACTGTGGTATGCGAGCTCAGCTTAGCAAAAAGAGTACACACTGTGGTGGCACCCTCCATATTTTCCTTGAAATAATTTCAGGCTCTGGCTAGTCTGGTCCGCTTTTTTTGCTTTATCCCGCTTTCACCGTGTTACCAATTCTGTCCTTCTTGGTAATTGGCGGCGTTTTCAACTGCTCGCCGCGGTGAGGAGTGAACCGGCGATTGACTTGATTCGTTGTCATCCTTCACTGCATCAGTCCCTCTTTTTTCACCTCTTTTATCAACACCATCGTCGTTTTGGGGCTTTTTGAAGAAACTTCGGACACTGAGTTGCCTTGATATTTTTCCGAGTAAGGCCAACGACGTCATGCATCAAGAGAGACAATAGCTAATTAATATGCTCACTCGCCACCCTGTGGTCTGAGGTGTGAGTTGCAACCTGTCAAAATGACAGATGAACTTTAGTTTTTTCCGTCACCGTTGCAAAAAAACGGGCAACAATGGAAAATATTCGGTTAACGCGACCCCTGCTGCCCGCAAACCCTGGCATTATGGTTCTCGAATGTGTCGAGACTTCCACCCCCCTCGGCCCTCTTCGCGTACCCGCCGAGAGAGCACTATCTGCGGCTTGGGCTCGGCCGGTTTGTCCACCGAGAATGTGCCATTTCGGCGTTCATTCCCAGCTGCGTCTCGGCGACAAGCACTCCTGCCGGTGCCTAAGCAGGGTAGTGACAAGCCAAAACCTGCTCGCCACTGGGGACTGGCCGATCGGTGAAGGCTATCACCCCAGCCACCATGTGTGATATAAGCCAGGGTAGTTTTGTGTGATTTTTCGTTTTCAGGTTTCAGGTTAGCATGTAGCCTAGCTCTCACACTCCTCTTTTGTTTACACTCTTTCCTCCGTCTCTGAGTTGCCGGGAGGGAAACGACAACTAACTCCAGTGGCATAAAATAACGTTCGGGAGGTTTAAGAAGTCAGCAGTTTTGACCATTATGCAGTAATTTAGCCGTGCTGAATGAATGAATGTACTGAATAAATGCCTTTTTAAAATTTCATATTCCATTTAGCACAAGACTGTTTTTGTCATGACCATAGCATTTATTTAGCAATCGAGGTAAAAGACTTAGATACAAAGAATATCTTGTAAATATATTGGAATAGAGAGAAAAAACAATGATGACATTTTACAGTATGCTCTAGTCATCAACCTCGTGTTTGTTGTCGTTCTGAATTTTCCTGCTCCAAATATGACTGAAACATATAAGGCTGGATGCCACAGGCTTGCTCTGGTTAGACAATATCGTTTGAAAGATCCACACTTGAACCAAAATCACAGAAAAACGCTTCATCTTCCATTGGGCTGAATTCTGAAATCACTACTCCGCCGACGTCATGACGCAGATGGAGGCGCTAGAGCGCTATAATGACAAGAGGAGCTAAACAGCAAATTAAAAGACTAATTTCTTGCCAAATTGTTCTATATAGTCGAATCGTCTCAAAATATGATTTTAATTCCAATAATAATGCAAAAAAAGTTTTTTTTAATCGTGTCACAGGCACTTTAACAATAACCATAACACATTACTAACATTGTTTGCACACTCACACTTTTACACACTCTTATCTGTCCTATCTTCCCTCTTCCTCTTTGGGTGACTAAGTATTCCCTCCCCACATGGTGTCCCCTCGGTAAGGGTAGACAGCAATGCTACTTGCATAAGGTAGCTAACTCAGACACTATTCCAATGGATGATTTTTTTTTCTTTTAAAACAGTGACACTATTTTAAAACGTGATGGACGATGGTCGCATTAATGTGAAATCATGTTGGAGGTCCTGCTGTCCTTCTTCCTCGAAACAGTAGCCAAAGTACTCCCATACTAGGGACTTTATCTTTTTTGAGGGGAGAAAAAGCTCAGGTGTAGTTTCACCACCTTCAGCCATTGTGTCTACTCGACAGCACAACGACAGAGAAGTGTCACCGATAGAGACTGGACAGAGCAACAACCGGAGGGGGAGGGATGAGCGCTGCCGCTCAAATCCACGGATTTTTCACAACATTTTTGGGACATAAAAAATAGCTCATAACATACTACGGTATGGTGGAAAATTATAGTGTTTTTGAAACTGTGACCTTTTCATACCACCGTAAACCTTGAAACCGGTAACCGGCACACGCCTAATTGTCGCACCCGTAGTTTGGAGTGGCTCTAATGTCATGATTTTTTTTTTTGTATAGTCATGTCAAATGTCTTTCATGTGTTTGTTGTTTGTGCCCGCACAACAGGTGAGCCACAGTTTACTGGACTCCAAATCAGATGCTTTTATGTCACTTCCTCCGGGAGAAATCCTGCCTCCGTGCAAATTGATGGGCAGAACGCACCATGTCACTGAGAAAGTAACTCAGGTTAGTAGAACAGACTTTTTCCAAATTTATGCAGCAGGGATGTCAAACTCATTTTTGTCGTGGGCCACAATCCATTTTGATTGGGAGTGCCGAACGAATGTTCAATCACACTAAAAAATGAGCATTCATAGTCAATTGTGAGTTATTGTTTAAAGAAATATCACAAATATGTGCTTAATCATTAATTAACCATTTAAAAATGTACCAAATTTGCAATTTGTGGCAAGTTCATCATTTTTTTTTAAAATGGTACAAACAGTGGTAGTCCCCGGTTCACAAACAAGCTCCGTTCCTGGGCTAGCGATGAAACCCGGATTTCCGCATAAGTCAGAATTCACCCTTTAAGTACCTCAAAACACCCTCTAAATCAGGGGTGGCCAACCCTGGTCCTCGAGAGCCGCAATCCAGCTTGTTTTCCTTTTCCATGTCTCCCTCCTTTAACACACCTGAATCAAATGATCAGCTCATCAGCAAGCTCTGCAGTTGCCTGATTACAATCCTGATCATTTGCAACAGCATAAACGTCTCACAACAACTAATTCTCCCACTATTAGAAGGAATAACCTTAGTATGGAACGGCGCTGCCCCCAAGCGGCTGGTGCCATTCTCTTCACTCTTAATGTGCATAAACGGCGTCATTGTAATCTGTTAGAGGCAATGCGTGAGCGGGTCATTCCGTGCATGCGTTAATTGCGTCAAATATTTTAATGTGATTAATTTAAAAAATTAGTTACCGCCCGTTAACGCGATAAATTTGACAGCCCTAGTTCATTTTTGTCCATATGGCTGTGAAATGCACATTAAGTTTTTAGAAAATGGTCTTGATTAGGTCTTAAAGAGTCTTAATTTTAACTTGAGAAAACCTCTACGAACCCTGCTTTGTCATAATTTTAAATGGTCTTATGACAGTCTTATAAACCCAATGTCAAATAAAGAGTTAGCTAGCAAGTTTCTAGACAATTGATTCACGAATGACAGATGAGTAGGAATTCAAAGTTCGTGTGCACAAGAGTAGGGGTGCAACGGTTCAGTTAGCCCATCGTTCGGTTTGAACCTCGGTTTTGGGATCACAGTTTCTGTTCGGTTTCGGTTTGCGTTTTGCTTTTTTAATTTTTTTTTTTAAACTGCTTTTATTTTGCTTTTTAAAAAATGAAATAAACACTTAAAATGTAAACATTTTCGACTGTTAAAATGCCTCTTAGCTCTTTGGCAAATGTAGTGACTGACTACTGAAATACACACACAGTAGTAAAAAAGTTACTTGACAAAGTAACTGGTGATACCTTTCATGTTTTTTTTTTCCATAAAAACAAAAAAACAAAAAAAAAACTATTGCTATGTTTGGAGGTCATTTAATGTTGTGAATCAACCATTAAAGTTGATAAAATTACTCCCGTTTTTGCCTTAGTTCCCTTTCGTCTACTTTGGACAGGTGAAAATTTTAAAACTGTTTCATCCTTTAAAGATAGACTCAAGTCAAGATTTTGCCGATTTAGGAGTATTATGGATTAAAAGTTGCTTAGGTTCGCTCGTAAGGTTTACTACAACAGAGCCTTTATGAGAAGTTTACTGCTCTAAAATGGCGGCTGTTTACTAACGCTACCGAGTCTGTCATTTCGCATGTAGTTCTATATGCATTAGCTATCTAGGCGTAGATTGTATGCTGTCTGCTAAGTCAGGAAATATTGGAGCCACCTAGCATCGCGTTTGCTACAGCGTCTCAACAAACACTCTTCCCTCTCCGTGTCTGACTTTTCTCGTGGCATTCATCCAACGTATTAAAAACATTGTCTCGTTGCAGAAACGGTGACCAAATCCGAACGGATGAAAAAAAAAAAAACGTAATGCACGAAAAACGTGCAGATTTTGAACGTAACGTACGGCGTACACATTTTAAAATGAGTGCTCACGTGTACAAATTACGACGAGACCGGACAACTTGACAGGTATGAATTATAGTGGACCGTCACAGTTAGGTAGTAGCACTCTGTAGCACGGGACGTCCAACTATCAGTGGTTAGGGCGAAACTATGTGCTTTAGCGAAATCATCCTCGATGGCTTTGCGTGCCATTTCATAAATGTCGGGGATTATGTTGTTGGCGAAATATGTCCGCGAGGGAACAATATAACGCTGGTCAAGCGTTGCAATTAAATTAACGAAGCCCGCATTTTCAACCACGGAATATGGTTGCATGTCTTTTGCAATGCACATGCCCACTGCGTGGGTTATTTTCTTGTGTTTTTCTGACCTGATATTGTAAGGCTTTTGGAACACCTCTTCTATAGACCCGTGTGTTTTCACTGGTGTCATCTTCGGGGTTGTCCTGCTCTGAGAAAGCGATGTCTGTGGGTGATCCCGGCTGAGGTGCCGAGTCATGTTAGAAGTGTTGCCGTTAGCATAGGGAACAAGCGCTGAGCAATGCTTGCAAATTGTTTTATTTATTTTTTTCAATATTTTCTCTCCGTCTGCATTGTAGTCCACGGGGAAACCGAAATGTTGCCACACCGCAGATTTGAAAGAAGCCGGTGCTTCCTCAAAATTCGGTCTGTCGACTCCTCCGCTCACCATAACTTTTTTTGTTTTCTTTCTTGTTTCACTTTCACCTCGCTCGTAAGCGAGAGAGGTGCGTTACTCGCCTCCTATTACACAGGTGCTTGACAGCGATTGGACATTTACTCGCGGGGCGGGAATTTCTCCACAGCGGCGCTTCACGTCACACACAGGCACACAGTTTGACCAATCCATTCCACAAGCGTTCGGAATAAATTACTGTAATTGCAAAACCAAAAAGGAGCGGTTCATAAAGGCGTATTGAACCGTACAGGGCGAACCGTACGGTTCGGTTTTGAACCGCAAACCGTTGCACTGTTACACAAGAGCAACGACAACCTGAGTGGCTACCTGGAATAAGGAGGGAGAGTGTTATTTGCGGAAAGCTGCAATCAATGTCGTCCTCCACGGAGACCCTGGAGTTCACCAAAACGAGACCGGGAGAGTGATGAATGAAAGGCTAGAACACATGGCGAGGTACAGAACAGATACAATGACTCACTATCACCTCAACAGACACTTATGCAAGCAATTGCTATAAACAGCGGAGGAATCAATAGAAAAATGGATGGAACTCATCATTATTATGGGTACTTACTTTTTTTAAGGCCTGACAGCTGCTTATTTATGGGTGTGGAATTCATAACGGAGCTCAAATTTTTTTTTATCATGGAAAATGTTTAACTATAGGATCCCTATTCTGACCTAGTCTCACCAATCAGACGCAGCAACAATAATCACATGACTCCATTATACCAATTAGACGATGATTCAATGATTCTGGTATATTTTTGGCCTAATATGGTCATCTAATAGGTTATAGTATATTAAAGTATGAAAAAGTATCTGAATGTTTTGGAATTTCTCACATTTCTGCAAAAAATCAACATCTAATTTTATCTGATCTTTGTCAAAATCACACAGATAAAAAAAACTGCTTTAACTAAAACCACCCAAACATTTATAGGTTTTCATATTTTAATGGGGATACCATGCAAACAATGATAGAAGTGGGAAAATAAGTGAACCCTCTGCCTAAGGGGACTTAAAGAGCAATTGATACCAATTTTACCAAACAATTTAAGTCAGTTGTGTGCCCAATCACTGGTGAGTGATATAAAGCTGCCCTGCCCACTATAAAACACAAACTGTTAAGTATTGTCTTGATGACAAGCTTTGTCTGATGTGCCTCATGGCTCAGTCAAAAGAGCTATCTGAAGACCTGCAATCAAGGATTGTTGATTTGTATAAAAGTAAAGTATAGCGTATAAAGAAAGGATGTAAAACCATCTCTAAAAGTCTGGATGTTCATCAATCAACAGTCAGAGAAGTTGTCTACAAATGGAAAGGGTTTAGCACTGTTTCTTCTCTCCCAAGAAGTGGCCATCCACCAAAGATGACGCCAAGAGTTCAGCGCAGAATACTCAGAGAGCTTAACAAAAAAAAACCTAGAGTGTCTGCTAAAGACTTATAGAAATCACTGGCCATAGACTTAATGTACATTATCAAGTCCATGCACTGGCACAGTCCAATATCTATGTGCACACATCAACTATATGTAGAACTATGGCCAAGAATGGTGTTCATTGGAGGACTCCGCGGAGGAACCCGCTACTGTCCAAAAAAATTGTTGCTCATTTAATGTTCGCAAAAAGGCACTTGGACACGCCACAGACGTTTTAGCAAAATATTTTGTGTACTGATGAAACCAAAGTCGAATTGTTTGGGAGTATCACACAATGTCATGTGTGGAGGAAAATGGAACAGCTCACCAATATCAACACCTCATCTCCACAGTGAAGCATGTTGGAGGGAGCATTATGATTTGGGGCTGTTTAGCTGCCTCAGGGCCCGGAAAACTTGCAGTCATTAATGGAAGAATGAATTCAAAGGTTTATCAGGATGTTTTGCAGGAAAACCTGAGGCTGTCTGCCAGAGAGTTGAAGCTAAAAAGAGGATTGATGCTGCACCAAAACAATGATCCAAAACACAGAAGTAAACCAACTTCATAATGGTTTCAGAAGAGCAAAATGCACGTTCTGGAGTGGCCAAGTCAAAGTCCAGACTTGAACCATATTGAGATGTTGTGGCATGACCTAAAGACAGCGATTCATGCCAGACATCCCAGGAATCTGACTGAACTACAGCAGTTTTGTAGAAAAGAATTAGGAAGCGTCTGGATGAAGTTATTGCTGCCAAAGGGGGAGCACAAAATATTAAATGTGATGGTTCACTTACTTAATTTCCTCCCCTTCTGTCATTGTTTGCATACTATCCTCAATAAAATATGAACCCTATAAATGTTTGGGTGGTTTTAGTTCAAGCTGACACTGTATCTTCATCTGTGGATTTTGATAAAGATCAGATCACATTTAATGATGATTTTATGCAGAAATCTAAGAAATTCCAAAAGGTTCAGATACTTTTTCATACCACTGTAACTAGTTTTAAGGAGGTGTGTTTTTTCAGTGTAGGTAATCTGTGCAGAAAAACAACTTGATATAAAAGAGGAAAAACTGAGATCAGCTTTATTGCCTTGTGCTAGTAGTAGTATTTCAAAATAGGTAGACAGAGGTGGGAGGAGATAGAGACAGAGGTGAGAGAGGCTGGTTGTCGTCATTTGTCGACTGAGGAGAATACGAGAACTACTAAGCCCAGCCGAGACAAAACATGCTTGCAGAGATCTTGATAGCTGAAGTTTATATTTTCGTCTTGCTTGAACTTTAAAGCATGTTAAAAAGGATTCTAGTCGCTTCATCAAGGAGAAGAATAAGGACCAATGACTTCACATGGTTATGGTTTATCCGCACGACTTGGATGATGTTTTGTTTGCAGACTGCCCAGATGAGGATTGAAGACAGCTGGAATGTATGGTGTTGCAGCAAAATTATAGAAGGATCATTAGTGAGTTATATAAAAACTGATTAATTGTGTATACTTCACTTGGATGGCAGTGGAATGGACTGGCAACACATCCCAAGAAAGTTGATTTTGGTGTTAACATGAAAATTCACTTGAGAGAAGACGACCACCAAGCTTGAGAAGAGGACGGGCGGCGGCGGCGACCATGTCGTCAGTCAGTGTCAGGGAGAACAGTCTATCTCAGGACGGCACGTCAACTTTGGGAAGCGAACGTCGAAACACCCGAGTCAAACGAGTTGTCCGCTTATCTTCTATAGTAGCTCATGAGGTAAGGGCGACCTACGAGAATCACACAAATACATCCTGCATGCGTACTCTCGTGTAGAGCACCTACATTTATTTCTCCTTGACCTTCGGGTGCCACTAGCCCCACCCCCGTCACTAACACCTTTACTGGGAACGCTGGTGTCAGGCCTCTGTGGAATTCGGAGCCACGAATGATTGATTGCACCGTTCACGGCTCCCGCTCCCAAGTCCGTGGATGTATATTTATGTCGGAATCCCACAATAGCACAAACATGGCCCAGTTTTTCTCGGCGGGAATTTGCATTCATCTGTCAGAAGTAATTAAAGCGCCCTTTCTGTGTCGACCGATCGCACCTATAACGAAATCATTTTCTGTGATAGCAATTTATTACAGGCTTGGAAAACCTTAGCCACCTTATTAATGTAATTGATTTGAGTATTCAAAATGGATGCTGAAGGAATCTGACCTTTTAGCCAGATTGCCGGAATCGCACCAGCCGAACCGCTGGACCCAAGCTGGCGCAGCTCCAACGATCCGGCCGGCGGAACCCCGACAACCCGGCCAAAAGGCCAAACTCCGCGCGTTCGCCTTATTCTTAACCCCTTGTACTGACCCAATTTAGAAAGCTGGAAAAAGGCTTCGAAGCACAATTTACTTGATTAAATTTGCCAGATTGGCCAAACAAAAGTCCGCTATCTTAAATGCTAACGTATTTAAAATTCTCATAGAAAACTGCTCACACATAACTCAACAAACTGTAGCTGTAAACAAATGCATACACAAACATATGTTAGCTGAAACAACTTACAGCCTTATATGGGCCAAACCAGAGCCCAGCTATCCTTTATCCACACTGTTGGGCACGTTACTTTAAAAAGGTAATTAGTTACATTACTCACTACTTCTTCCAAAAAGTAACTGAGTTAGTAACTGAATTACTCTATAGTAAAAGTAACTAGTTACCAGGGAAAGTAACTGTTTCCGTTACTTTAAAAAGAACTTGTTGTATGTCAAAGAATGTGAAATTTTCTGAGCAGTATTCGAGTCAGTGGAATAGAGAAGAACAGACAGGTAGTTAACTTGTTAGGTGCTTCAGCAGATTTGAATTGCTTACCACAGATGTCGACAAAAGCTTTGCCCCGCGACATAAATTACACATTACATGCAGGTTCTTTCCTTTAATTTCGACAAACTTGAAATAGTGTCTATATTTCCACCTCTTAAAGGACAATTTTTCTTCTGAATGCTCTGCCAACCCGACCCTGTGCATCTTTTTTGCGCGTGTGTGTTTGCCGCACGCGCTGTTCCGGTTTGCTTGTGAAATCACCGGCTCTGATTGGCTTACCACGACACATGACTCTTACCCTCAGCCAATCACAATCACTTCCATCGCATCTCTCGAGGGGCTACATTCAGGTAGGCTCGTTTCCCGACAATTCACGTCACCTTCAAGCGTCTGCCGTCCTCAAGATGGAAGCAGAATTATTGCTGGCTGACAGTGTGAGATGGGAACGAGGCTAGCATCATGTGTAGCAAGCACAGAAACGTTACCAAACTTTGGAAAGCATTGTCTAATTGAATGAGCAGGGACAAACAGCTTGGAGTCAGAAGTACGTGCGCTATTCTCGAACCTGAACGCACCCCAAGTCTTGGATGACAAATCAACAGAGCAGAGAGTCGACTCGACACGGCTGGTAGTTTCTTCAATTTATTCAGAGTAAGTAACGCACCGCTTTTGACCGTCAGTAACGGTAACGGCGTTGTAACGGCGGAAAAAGTAATTAGTTAGATTACCCCGTTACTGAAAAAAATAACGCCGTTACTCCCAACACTATTTATCCATGATAGACCAGTCTGCTTCTCAATCATACAAGGACACAGTCAAGCCAGACCCAACGCTGCCACAAGAGCGTAGTGTATCCTCCATCATTAAACAAAATACAATCCTTTTGGACTTTTTGAATAATTAATTTGGGGTACTTCAAGGCTTAACTCCAATTTATGCGGAAATTCAGGTTACGTCGCTAGGGTTGGAACAGAACTCGTTCGTAACCTGGGGACAACCTGTAATATGAAATCCATCTGTTCTGTAGGTGCTCTCTCTGGGTGCTGATGTGTTACCCGAGTACAAATTGCAGACTCCCCGGATCCAGAAGTGGACCATCCTCCACTATAGTCCATTCAAAGCTGTTTGGGACTGGGTCATCCTACTCCTAGTCATTTACACAGCAATATTCACTCCTTACTCAGCGACTTTTTTACTCAGGCAAGTTATCAGCCACTCTCGTCTCTCGTTTTGACCCTGATGTATTAAGACTACTTTGAAATATGTCACCCTAGCGACCAGGAAGAAGCAGCCATGCAAACGTGCGGTTACTCCTGTTCTCCACTCAATGTCGTGGATCTTATTGTGGATATCATGTTCATCGTTGACATTATAATCAACTTCAGGACCACCTACGTTAACTCCAATGATGAGGTGAGTAATTACAGACTCAAAAGTGGCTTCGGTGATTAGGTTTGAGTTTTTTAACTCATTGGCTGCCATCGACGGCGTTGGAGATCCAATCCATTTTGACTTGGAGGGACGAATGAGCGTCCGTCAATGGTGCTTAAAGATGAACATTCACAGCCAGCTTAAATTTGTCTTTAATCATGAGTTTATATTTAAAGTAGGGCTGTCAAACGATTAAAATTTTTAATTGAGTTAATTACAGCTTAAAAATTAATTATCGCAATTCATCGCAATTCAAACCATCTATAAAATATGCCATATTTTTCTGTAAATTATATATATATTCTGTAAAATAAATTGTTGGAATGGAAAGATAAGACACAAGATGGATATATACATTCAACATACGGTACATAGGGACTGTAGTGGGCATTTCACTCTACTGTCATTTAAATCTGTCTATGCTGTCCTCACTCCGAAGTGTCTACTTTTTCCAAAGCTAGACAGCTAGTGAACGACGCCTTAATAATCAGACTTCTTCCTTTTTCATCTGATTTATCAATAAAATAGCCTCAAACCATTGTCCTCTTTAGACCGTCATAAAACTACAAAAAAAAAAGTACACAAGCATTGCATTAGCAACAACGTTAGCTTAGCACGCTATACAGGTTCACTAAACATAAACAAAAAGCGTCTCATACAAAAAATATAACATTTCGCTTACTAACATAATATGTACATTCTTTACAACAACCATACTTACGGACAAATCTTGTCCAAGGATCATATAAGCACAACATTACAACGTAGGCGTCAGCCCGAGACGTCGTGCAGCCATATTGAACTGGCAAGAAAAAAATAAACCATGTCGCAAAGCGACCACAAGAGTTCGCTGTTAGACAGCGCAAAAAGCCTTGCTGTAAAACTTACCAAAAGGCAGAATACTGTCTGAGCGGGACATGTGCGTTAATTGCGTCAAATATTTTAACGTGATTGATTAAAAACATTAATTACCGCGCGTCAACGCGATAATTTTGACAGCCCTAATTTAAAGCAACACTTTTTTCAGTTTTGGTCGATTTTAGTGATGCCGGTGGACAAAAGCGGTAGTGTTTTGCCTTAAGAAAGACCGCATTTCCCATGAGGACCAGCGCATCCCCTACCCTACCCTACCCCAACTATGTCTTAAGTTGATCTTTCGACATGGGGGTGCCATCGAGATTTAACAAACCTACCCTAGCACTACCCCTACCGCTTCCACTTGCTCTGAGTTTAGGTCGCTTCCGACCTCTTCCCAGCCACTTCAACCAGCTCCTCCAGTGGGACCACAAGGCATTCCCAGGCCAGCCGAGAGACATAGTCTCTCTAGCGTGTCCTGGGTCGTCCCTTGGGCCTCCCGTTAAGCCTGTCGCAATATGCAATAATTCCATTTATCGCACGATAAATAAAAATGAAGGCGGTAATTTTTCCACTGCGATATATCGCCTCACGTGCACGTGCGTGCGCGCGTGCAGCAGACGTGCTGTTAAAAGTTCGGATTCCTTGTTACCAACTGCACAAAATGTATCTTCGTTCCAGGTCTGGCAAAAACTAGCGCCGGAGCCAATCGTTCCCAGTATATCCTATTGTTCAACGTATACTGGCCGCGTCAGTGCTCCGGATTGACTGCGGATCATCTCCGGTGTGCCGGTGTTGTTCAGGGATGACATTTCACGCGGGGCGGCTATTTTTCGGCACAACACCGGCTATTTGGGTGGCAAATTAAGAGCGCTGTGCTTCAAACTCGTCCTGTTTATGAAAGTCGATTGTCATATGCTGGTGTTGTGCAGTAATGAGCAGACGTGACTTCTGTGGCGTTTGCTAACTTTTTTAATGCGCGCACACACTAGAAATCATGAAATAGCGAACTAGATGTGCTAAGTCCCATGCCATTAGCTACGTGAGCCTAGAGTGATTGTGGGACACGTTCCATATACTACATCGATGAAGTATAAACCGCCATGACTGAATGGAAGTTAAGAAGGCCAAATCAATCCATACCAGTGACCAGGGGTGGACTGGTAATCTGTGGCTTCTGGAGGATCACAGAACGGCCGGTGCCCTGGACGGCCGGCGGCTGCCATTCATTATACATCACTGTTTTTATCCCCCCATCCTCTGATTATCTACAGTTCGTATCCAATCCGACAGGTGGCAGCAATGCGCCTGGCTGTTCACCGCCAATCTGATAGAAGAACGAAGAAAGCACAGAGTAGCCTTTGGTTCCTTGTGGAAGCAAAATAGCGACAAGCGTTAATGCACAATATGGATGGTGGTGGCAATAAAAGAAAAGAGAAGGGTGGTGCGGAGAAGGTTTGGGAGAAAAAAGTAAAGAAACTGGAGAGCGAAGCATTAAAATGTCATAAGTTGACAAATATTTTCGCAAGCAGCAGTCTGGCTGCAACGGCCACGTCGGGTAACAACTGCCCAGCCCCTGGTGATGGTGAGAGTGGGAGCGGCAGCCGCTCTGACGTGCAGCCGGTGCAGGGAGGGAGAAAAGAAGAGGGAGGGGGTAATGATAAACTGGTGGAAGTTCCCCAGACAAGCACAGAGCAAGTAAGTAGGGATGAAGAGGGTTACTTGCTTGGTATACTGGCAATTGTTATCCACCAGGTAGCTACATTTTAAATGAAATAAATGACAATTAAAGGGTTAGTGCCATCTAGTCCATGTACCCGTTTGAAATCGGTTCAAGTTACAGTATGCTAGTCCTACAGAAAAAATATTTTAGCTGCATTTAGCGGCAATTTTAATTCAGAAGAAATATAAAATATTAATGAAATTAATGGTTTTACTTTAAAGTTTAGGTAGTTAAATTGATATGATATATGTTTTTAATCATTTATATATCGTGTTGTTTTCTGGTTAATACTTTCCAATGAAGGTTATGTATAAAGGATTTGTCTTGAAATGATTATTGTATTTTCATTGAAATGTATTACCGTATTTTTCCAACTACAAGTCGCTCCTGAGTATAAGTCGATCCAGCCATAAAATGCCAAACGAAGAGAAAAAAAAACATATATGTACAAGTCGCACCGGAGTATAAGTCGAATTTTTGGGGGAAATTTACTTGATAAAATCCAACACATAGAACAGACATGTCATCTTGAAAGGCAATTTAATATAAAAATACAATAGAGAACAACATGCTAAATAAATGTACAGTGTACAGTGTATGAACAACGAAATGTGAATATACTGTCCTACGTTACGGCTCGGTCCTGGCTATACAGCGAACTCCCAAAAGACAATGCTGGACGTCCGTATAATTTGCTGAATCAATTTGGTCCTCGATAGAAAACAGGTTCGCATCAACGTAAATAAATGATAATTAGGTACTATTAGTAATAAGTAACAGGTTAGCATGCGTTCGCTATCATTAGCACGTCGTTCAAACAACCACACAACTGGCTCTAAGTGTCCGATCGCGGGTGTAAAACACACAACAACAACAGAAAAGATGATACACGCAGGCGTTGCCTCAGTAGAGATGATTTAAAAGCAAAAATAATGAAAGTAGGTTCGCAGCCGTCTATTCTCTCTCGCTAACTCGCCCACTCACTCACTTACTCACTCAGAGCTACGTAGCTGTCCGTCTTCTTCTGGCGTGTGTTCACGTAAACAAGTGCGATTACCGCCCTCACGTGGGCGTGAAAGCCCCACAAACTAAATGCATCCATTTCAAGATAAAAAAAGTCAATAATACAATTGAACATACACTGCCAAAGGCAGAACGCGAACGTGGCCATAGCTATAAAGAGTTATTCAGATAACTATAGCATAAGAACATGCCAACAACTTTACAAAACCATCAGTGTCACTGCAAAACACCAAAATAACATGTGAAATTATATCATAATGTGTTAATAATTCCACACATAAGTCGCTCCTGAGTATAAGTCGCACCCCCAGCTAAAATATAAAAAAAAAACGCGACTTATAGTCCGAAAAATACGGTATTTGTGTGGCAAGATTAATTATGGCATAAAGAATGAAGTCATTTTATAGACACAGGGTATAATTGCTATTATAATCAATTGGATACATAAAACTTGCTTTAAAAAAATAAATTCTTTAATTTGTTAATTCAGGTTGATCATAGAGCTTGGGCAGAAGATGAATCCAATTCCAGTTCAGCCTTGCAGTACTTTGAGCGCCCCAAGTCAGACAGTCACAGTCTAGACACATTTTTTACTTACCACCCTCAGAAGACAAAACACCTGACTGTACAAAGAGTATTCATACGCAAAGATGGCACAGATAGAAAATGGCTAACATACTTTGAAGAAAATCGTAAACTATATTGTACAGTGGGGAGAACAAGAAATTGATGCATTTTACATTAAAACGTTAAAAAAAAAAAAAAAAAAAAAAAAACTACCAGGGGGCATGCCCCCGGACCCCCTTAGAGGGTCTGTGTTTCCCTTCGTACAGCGATTCTTGTGGGCTGGGCTGAGTCGAAGTCCAGGGCTGCTTTTTGGTCCCAGTCCGCCCCTGCCATTGACTATAGATAATGCTGCAAATATTGTTAATTCACTACGTGACACAGATGGATTCGAACCACAAATAGGATGTCTTGCTCATTTAGTAAACCTAGCTGCTAAGAGAGCTGTAGCAATCAACAGTGTGCCCCGCCTCACTTTACAAACAATAAAGATTATTCTCAGTACTTTTATACAAAATTTCTTCAGATCTGTAAGAAGTAAACACATAGATATTATGCACTAAAATGCATGTTTATATGATGTCAATTAAATTTTTGCTGGTTTGCAAAAAAAAAGAAACAAAAATTAGTTTTTTTTTTCTTTTCTTTTTTTCAGAGCATTAAATGTATTGAATCAGATGGAAAATCTTTTCCCCAGTATCGATTTTATACTTTTATATTTTATTCACATAATTCATTCATGTCATTTTTTTCAACGAACAATTGTTTATTTGTCAAAATGGATTGGACGTGTATTGCTGTCAATGGTGGCCAATTAGTTAACAGTATTTGAAAAATGTTAAATTGTAAACATTACTAGTCAGTAATACCGTATTGGCCTGAATATAAGACGACCCCGATTATAAGACGACCCCCTCTTTTTCAAGACTCAAGTTTGAAAAAAGACTTTTTGAACACCAAATTAATTTTTATACAGAAAATAATTACAATACATCTGAAACAAATGATTATAACAATATATTTGAGAGAAAAAGCATTTAATTTCGCATTCAAAACTTAATATGTGAACATTTAAACATTTAACATTTAAATATGTAAACTAAAGTGCAATCAAATTCATAAATGAATGGCTTCTGGTTTTTGAAATATAAATAAGAAAAAAATATTGTGATAAAACAAAATTGCAATAACTGCATTAATTATCAAAGTGAAGTCTAACTGTAACTGTCTAACTGTCAGGGGTTCGCTTTGGCTGCCGGAGTCGCGTTCAGCATTCGATTCATTGATGACTGGCGCCATCCAGCGTCGTGAATGGGTATATGTCTAGGCCGCAGTTTTTTTGTTTGTTTGTCTGTTTTTTTTAGGCCGCAGTTATAAGACGTCCCCCAGGTTTTCATTCTTACTTTAATGCAAAAAACACCGTCTTATATTCGGGCCAATACGGTATGTGCTTTAGAAATTTTAATGATGGAATCAAAGATGTTATTGAATTTTAAAAGTAAACATTATAAAAAATAGACCATAGACAACTACACTCTGTAATGTTTACATTTTCTTTCATTCATCGGTCAGTACGTTCACATCAAATTTATAACGTCTTAAGCGGATTGTTTTTCTTAAATCTTGTCTAAATAATTTTCTCCATCTTGTTTTGAGTGTTAAAGACTAGTTAAGAGATTAATGCGTCAGATTATTCCATTTACTTGAAGTAAATATGATTTTTTTTTCTTATTAAGCCCCAAATTTCTTTCAAATAATGTTTTGAACAATTGCTATTCCTTAATTAAGAACATTTATGACATTTCAAAGGTTTTTTAAAAATTAAATAGACTAATTTATTGCTTACAATAAGTCTATTGATCTTATTTTCAGCAAGCACTGGCAGATAATTTCACTTATTAGTAGTAGATTTAAACTGAAAACAAGGGAATTTAACTAGTTATAAGGCAGTACAGTGGTACCTCTACATACGATCACTTCGACACACGATCTTTTCGACATCCGACGTAAAATTTGAGCCGCCATTTGTTTCTACATCCGACGAGTTGCTCGAAATGCGACGACATGACAGCACTGCAAACGAACGCACGGTGGATTTTCTTGTGTGAGAAATCAACACAGTTTTCAAAAAAAGTTGATACAGTTGGAGAAACAAGGAAAAAAGTGATGCTTACCTTTGAAATGAAGATGCAAGTTATAGAAAAATATGAGCTTGGTGTGCGCGTCCCTGAACTGGCTCAACAATACAGCTCCATGGTCCTCTTCCGACCACCGTTCGCCACTATTTATAAGTTAAGGTGACAATTATTATTGTGGTAACATTGCCAAGGAAATCGCCAGCTTCGTCACGTTTTTATCATTTATTTAAGAACTTATCCAACACAAAACGCCCATTGTCTTAAGCAGTTGACTGCTCTCAAGAAAACGAAAGTATTATCTCTACCGCACCGACCTATCTCACTGAGACGTCAGCTTCGCGGTGCGTTCAGGGACAGTAAAAAGTGTCCGCCATATTAGAATCCGATTCGTTACATTATTTACAGGAATAATTATTAATTATTCTTCTTATTATTATATTATTCTGAATTATTTATTTATAACTTATTTGTTTTTCTATGTTTAATTGCCATTTGTAACAGTGCCAGCAGTATTTATTAGGAATTTAGTGTATGTTTTTAGGCTTTGGAACGAATTAATGGAATTATAATTTATTCCTATGGGAAAATCCTGCTCGACATACGACCATTTCGACTTACAAACAAGGTCCTGGAACGAATTAAATTCGTATGTAGAGGTACCACTGTACTTCTCAAATAGTGCCCCCCCACCCCACGTGACCTTGGGGAACATACTTTTTTGCCGTACTAGAATAAAAGTGTAATTGCAGACCCACTCAGTGGGTGGCAGTGCCGCTCTCTTTTTTTTTTTCCCAGACTGTGCCCAGTATTTTTGAACCAAACAAGAGGACACAGTAAAGAGCACTGGAGATATGAACAGCTAAGACAAGGAAGTATGACGAAGCAGTTAGCTTTTGGCTTTAACTTTTAGTACAGTGCGAGACGAGGAAAGACCAGTCTGTTTATACTTTGTCTAAAAATGTTCGCAGCAGACAGCAGGATTTTTTTTTTTTTTCCAGCAAGAGCCAAATATTGCCAACAATCCTCCCGCTTTGTCAGTGTTACATCAGTAAACCAGCCAGCACTGTCAGCATTATATAAGGTGGCATACCAAGTTGCTCAGTGCAAAATAACCCCACACCATAGCAAAGGAGCCGATACTGCCTGCAGCAAAAATAAAATGACACTGTTGTTTTGTTCTATTTTTGTTTTTTCGGTCTAATTGTTCGACATATTGTCCTCATAAGTTAATGTTACTAATCAATTTGAATTGATTATTACTTTTTAATTTTATTAAATTTTATTTGTCATTATAAAACAATCAAATAATGTATCTTGAGTGTTATTTTTACAGAATTAATGTGTTTTTTAATGTTTTTTTTTTTTTTTTTACACTTTATTGTAAGTTCATCTATAATACTTTTTTCTTTGATTTTAAAAAGAACAATGTTATGCAGAGGTGTACTTATAATAATAACAATTTTATATACAAATGTTACTACAGTATATTTACAGTGGCGGCAGAGAGTTGGGGGGAGGGCGCGGAACGTTTACATTTTCCTGCAGGGGGGCGTAACAGAAAATAATTGAGAAGCACTGTTATACTGTATGATAAAAGAAAATTGCACATACAGTGGTACTAAAAATGTGTATTTCTGAATCCTGCGTTGATGAAGTCAATTAAATTGAATGCTTGATGTACTCAGGTGGTGAGCCAGTCTGCACGGATCGCAGTGCACTACTTCAAGGGCTGGTTCCTCATCGATATGGTGGCAGCCATTCCCTTTGACCTCCTCATCTACCGCTCAGGAGAGGAGGTGGTTAGGGGAGAGGGAGAGGTAGGGTGGAGGGAGGGAGAGCAAGGAGACCATATGGAGTGGGCGGGATTGATTTCAAAGTATATCATGGATGAAATACATGGTTTGATCCTGGGCTCTGGTTTACATGTGCAGAGTTTGTACAGCGCCTTGCAAAAGTATTGGGCCCCCTTGAACCTTGCAACCTTTCGCCACATTTCAGGCTTCAAACATAAAGATATCAAATTTTAATTTTTTGTCAAGAATCAACAACAAGTGGGACACAATCGTGAAGTGGAACAACATTTATTATATAATTTAAACTTTTTTAACAAATACAAAACTGAAAAGTGTGGCGTGCAATATTATTCGACCCCCTTGCATTAATACTTTGTAGCACCACCTTTTGCTCCAATTACAGCTGCAAGTCGCTTGGGGTATGTTTCTATCAGTTTTGCACATCGAGAGACTGACATTCTTGCCCATTCTTCCTTGCAAAACAGCTCGAGCTCAGTGAGGTTGGATGGAGAGTGTTTGTGAACAGCAGTCTTCAGCTCTTTCCACAGATTCTCCATTGGATTCAGGTCTGGACTTTGACTTGGCCATTCTAACACCTGGATACGTTTATTTTTTAACCATTCCATTGTAGATTTGGCTTTATGTTTTGGATCATTGTCCTGTTGGAAGATAAATCTCCGTCCCAGTCTCAGGTCTTGTGCAGATACCAACAGGTTTTCTTCCAGAATGTTCCTGTATTTGGCTGCATCCATCTTCCCGTCAATTTTAACCATCTTCCCTGTCCCTGCTGAAGAAAAGCAGGCCCAAACCATGATGCTGCCACCACCATGTTTGACAGTGGGGATGGTGTGTTCAGGGTGATGAGCTGTGTTGCTTTTACGCCAAACATATCGTTTTGCATTGTGGCCAAAAAGTTCAATTTTGGTTTCATCTGACCAGAGCACCTTCTTCCACATGTTTGGTGTGTCTCCCAGGTGGCTTGTGGCAAACTTTAAACGAGAGTTTTTATGGATATCTTGAAATGGCTTTCTTCTTGCCACTCTTCCATAAAGGCCAGATTTGTGCAGTGTACGACTGATTGTTGTCCTATGGACAGACTCTCCCACCTCAGCTGTAGATCTCTGCAGTTCATCCAGAGTGATCATGGGCCTCTTGGCTGCATCTCTGATCAGTTTTCTCCTTGTTTGAGAAGAAAGTTTGGAAGGACGGCCGGGTCTTGGTAGATTTGCAGTGGTCTGATGCTCCTTCCATTTCAATATGATGGCTTGCACAGTGCTCCTTGAGATGTTTAAAGCTTGGGAAATCTTTTTGTATCCAAATCCGGCTTTAAACTTCTCCACAACAGTATCTCGGACCTGCCTGGTGTGTTCCTTGGTTTTCATAATGCTCTCTGCACTTTAAACAGAACCCTAAGACTATCACAGAGCAGGTGCATTTATACGGAGACTTGATTACACACAGGTGGATTCTATTTATCATCATCGGTCATTTAAGACAACATTGGATCATTCAGAGATCCTCACTGAACTTCTGGAGTGAGTTTGCTGCACTGAAAGTAAAGGGGCCGAATAATATTGCACGCCCCACTTTTCAGTTTTTTATTTGTTAAAAAAGTTTAAATTATCCAATAAATGTTGTTCCACTTCACGATTGTGTCCCACTTGTTGTTGATTCTTGACAAAAAAATTAAATTTCATATCTTTATGTTTGAAGCCTGAAATGTGGCGTAAGGTTGCAAGATTCAAGGGGCCCAATACTTTTGCAAGGCAATGTAAGTTCTCCCTGTGACTGCATAGGTTTTCTCTGTGTACTCTGGTGCTCTCTCACATCCCAAAAACACACCTGGTAGCACAGCATTTATGCTAATTGACCACCAAATATCTAAAATGCTTGGGATTTGTTATGTGAGCAGACAATTTGCATTCATGGTGCAAAAATTAAATGAACAATAAATGATTCAAAAATAATCTATTATAAACTCATTACCTATAAATACTGTGTTACCAGAATGAAATAGTCACTAAGAAAACTAGAAAAATAATAAGATACAAAATTCTGTGGCACAGCCCAGCAAAATGCATCTTGGGGATTGTCATTGCATTGGCGTGTATTACGATTGCCTGCCCGTATTTGTAATGCTTTACTCGCCCCTTAGCTGCTCTTTGGCGTGACTGTTGTAAACGTGATTTAATCGCGAATGATTCTTTTTATTTAATGATGGATTTTTGGCTCAATTCAATTTATATTTTTCATGTGGGACATTTTTTCCCGTAAAATTTCAGTTGAAGTTGTTCTCTTCATTTTCATGGAATGCGTTTTTTTTTTTTTTTTTTTTTTGAAAACCTGGAAGTTGTTACATTTCTCATTGTTAAAGCATCCAGTGGGGCATCACAATACCATTAGCAATAACACGTTAAGTGCACAGCCTCATATATAGGAATCGGTTTAATATCAGTATCGGATTTTTGGAGTTGGACAATATCAAGATATTGGTTTAAAAGTCATTATTGGTCAACTCCAATTGTTGCACACAGTGGTATGAAAAAGTATCTGAACCTTTTTGAATTTCTGCATAAGATCACCATCAAATGTGATCTGCTCTTTGTCAAAATCACACAGAGGAAAAAAGTGTCTGCTTAAACTAAAACCACCCAAACATTTATAGTTTTTAGATTGACATGGGGATAGTGTGCAAACAATGACAGAAGAGGAAAAATAAGTGAACCATCACATTTAATATTTTGCACATCAGACAATGCTTCTCATCAAGACAATTATTACCATGCGTGTGTTTTATTCACACACCTGAGTTAAATTGTTAGGTAAAAATTGGTTTCAATTGCTCTTTAAGTCTCCTTAGGCAGGTGTTCACTTCCTTATTTCATTGTTTGCATGCTATCCTCATTAAAATATGAAAACATAAGATGTTTGGGTG
This sequence comes from Corythoichthys intestinalis, assembly GCF_030265065.1. Taxonomy (NCBI): domain Eukaryota; kingdom Metazoa; phylum Chordata; class Actinopteri; order Syngnathiformes; family Syngnathidae; genus Corythoichthys; species Corythoichthys intestinalis. The sequence goes on along the minus strand of NC_080408.1, from coordinate 2,574,280 downwards.
GTTTTAGTTAAAACACTTTTTTTTCCATCTGTGTTATTTTGACAAAGATCAGATCACATTTGATGGTGATTTTATGCAGAATTGTGAGAAATTCCAAGAAGTTCAGATAGTTTTCATACCACTGTATATCCGCTACGAATATATTCCACATACCAATCTAGGAAAGATGGATTAAATCGAGACCTCTTTCATGGGAGGAACCTTCAAAAAGTACAGCTGCTGATTGGACGACCGCTCTTCTCGTCACGCTTGCGAAAACATTTTCCCCACTCCCCAAAAAACAGCTTTTAGAGATATTCTTTCCTCTTATTTTAATGAGGAAATCAAATGTATTTCAGACAAAACTTTACAAATTAAACAGTCTACTTCGCAGTTCAACATTGAATTCAGGCAGAGAGTTTCTTCCTAGTCCCGCCTCTTTCTCCTGATTGGCTGGAACATCAGATGCCCAAAGCAATGGTTGCACAGTTGAGTTTTGCATGAGGGTTTTCTGTAAGATGAATCAACGAATTAGGAAGTACTGTCTTGCGCTCATAGTAAGATAGGCTCATTAATGAGAACAAGCAGTATGGAAAATAATGAATCATAAATCGGATAGGTAGTGGAGTGCATGAGTGCGCACGCAGCTCATCCAGTCAAGTCAAAGGACAATATTGAATAATATTCTGACCATCACAGACAAATAAAATCTTGGTTTTTTTTCTGTTTCTGACAGACGACCACCCTCATTGGCTTACTGAAGACAGCTCGCTTACTGCGATTGGTCCGCGTGGCCAGGAAGTTGGATCGTTACTCCGAGTATGGTGCGGCTGTCCTCTTTCTCCTCATGTGCACTTTTGCGCTCATCGCTCACTGGCTCGCCTGCATCTGGTAATGGAGCGTCTTGTCAATAGAAATGATGGCAAATTGTTGTTTGCTTTATTTCACAGTCAAAATGGATTGGCGGCTAGCATCACCAATGGCAGCCAATGAGTTAATTAAAAAATAATTTAATTTACAATATCTTTTCAATTTAATGTAAAATTGGAAAAAACATTAAAAATGGATTGGATGTCTAATCTCTGTCAATGGCAGACAATAAATAAAAATGCTAGCGTTGTTCCGATCATGTTTTTTTGCTCCCGATCCGATCCCAATCGTTTTAGTTTAAGTATCTGCCGATCCCGATATTTCCCGATCCGATTGCTTTTTTTTGCTCCCGATTCAATTCCAATCATTCCCGATAATTTTTCCCGATCATATACATTTTGGCAATGCGTTAAGAAAAAAATGAATAAAACTCGGACGAATATATACATTCAACATGCAGTACATAAGTACTGTATTATGACAATAAATCCTCAAGATGGCATTTACATTATTAACATTCTTTCTGTGAGAGGGATCCACGGATAGAAAGACTTGTGACTTTGTATATTGTGACTAAATATTGCCATCTAGTGCATTTGTTGAGCTTTCAGTTAATGATACTGTAGCCATGCCCAAATGCATGATGGGAAGTGGAACCATGACTGTGCGTAGTGCTACCAATTGATATCTTCTCTGCGTTGGGAAATAACATAAGGTGTTATGAAAAAGATCAATTGCTACCTTGCTTCCCCACATTGCTTCCCGTGATATTTCTAATCGTAGGGAGAGGGATTGTAAGGCTTTAGCCAAATAAAAAAAGGCTCCAAAGGGTGCCAAAATTCACTCTACTCATTTTACGCGGCCTTTTATCTCTATATAGGTAAAACGGCGCCATTGCAGATTGAGCGCGACAATGCGTGAGTGGGTCGTGCAGTGCATGCATTAATTGCGTTAAATATTTTAACGTGAGACATTTTTTTAAAAAATTAATTACCGCCGTTATTGGGATAAATTTGATAACCCTACCTTAAGCCTAAACTAAAGACTCTGGATGAGTGTAACATATTATGTCTGCAACGTTAAATACAATTAGAAAACGATTTAATTATAAACGATTTAATTAAAAAATATATATATATTAAAAAAAGGCATGGCCGATATTTTTTTTCTGATTCCGATACTTTGAAAATGACGTGATCGGCATCCCGATCGATCCGGACATCTCTAAAAAATTTATTTTGTTATTATGTTTTTACACACGATTCCACGTTTTTTGCGGTTAATGGGGACCAGAAGCTGCTGCGATAAGTGAAAAACCACGAACTAGCGGGGGAAAAAAATGGTAATTTTTTGTGTGTTCAATGTATTTATTCAGGTTTTAGCATTGGAAAAAGACATATAACCAGGGGTGCACATAAGTGGTCCGCATGCACGCATGTGTACTGGACGTAGACAAACGCGCTGGCCCTCAACGGCTTCCATACGCTTTTGCGTACCGATGGCTGACCACTGCATTTGCGGCGGACACGACAAAATAACTTCTCAAAATGTCGAAGAGGCAGGCCACACTGAGTAATTACTTCCGTGTTCCCCCACCCCCGTCAAAAGACAGACAGACGACAGAGACGTCACCGGAGCTACCGAAAAAAAGGACTTTAGCTGAAAAGTGGCTACAGGAGGTACCATGGCGAGAAGCAAATGATGCCCGCACGGAAATGCGGTACAAAATGTGCCGTGAAAATCCCAATGTCGCCGATAAGAGCAGCGCATTTTATGTAGGGTCAAAGAATTTCAGCCATCCAAACTTTGAAAAGCACGAAAAAAACAGAGAGCATGTGGCAATTAAGCAAACTATCGATGTCAAACAGGACCCCACTCGTCCTATGGACAAGTGGCGGAATAAAGGTAATGAACAGCGACATGCACTGACAAACGTGTTTTTGCTCGCATTTTACAAAGCTAAACATGCACGTTCAATGAGGTCTTATGAGGAGGACATCCCACTTTTAAAAAGGCTTGGAGTTATTGTGGGAGCTGCATAATGCCCTTTATTTTGAATTGGTGCTTTTTATTTCTTTACATTTCACTTCAAAGTAATGGCAATTTTGTTGTGCCAGTTGATGTTAATCAAGCATTAATTGTTGATATAATTAATGAAAGTTAATTGGCTCTAAGTAAAGCTTGTCATAAATTTATCGCATCAGGCGGGTCGGCTCTCAAGCTCAATGAGGACCAAGTCACATCTGCAGGTCCTCCTCTGAGAACCTGGGCAAAAAATTATGTGCACCCCTGCATATAACACAACATATGACTATAAGATGTTTTTTTTCACTTTTTTTCCCCCAAAGTATAATAATAACAAAAAAAAACATGTTACTGTCCCACCGACTCTGTGCTCCCCTGTGTCCACGTCACCTGGGCCTTTTATTGACAAGTGGCACTGCTTTTGTCCCGCCCCCGTCAGCCTCTTATTGGCTTAGTCCTCCGTCTTGTCATATTGGCCAGAGTGTTACAGGTGTCCTGCATAAGTGTTCTGATTGGTGTCAATTAGGTTGGAAGTTAAAACTACAAGCAATGAATCTAAAAGCAAACCACAGCACACAAAATTCAAAAAACAAATCAAATTATTAAAACTAGGGTTGTTCCGATCATGTTTTTTTGCTCTCGATCCGATCCGGATCGTTTTAGTTTGAGTATCTGCCGATCCAGATATTTCCCGATCCGATTGCTTTTTTTTTGCTCCAGATTCAATTCCAATCATTCCCGATAATTTTTCCCGATCATTTACATTTTGGCAATGCATTAAGAAAAAAATGAATAAAACTTGGACGAATATATACATTCAACATACAGTACATAAGTACTGTATTTGTTTATTATGACAAATCCTCAAGATGGCATTTACAATATTAACATTCTTTCTGTGAAAGACTTGTAATTCTTAAAGGATAAATGTGACTTTGTATATTGTGACTAAATATTGCCATCTAGTGTATTTGTTGAGCTTTCAGTAAATGATACTGCAGCCGTTTAACTTCTGCCCAAATGCATGATGGGAGGTGCGTAGGGTCACCAATTGATATATCTTCTCTGCGCTGGGAAAGAACATAGAGTGTTAAGAAAATGATGGACTACTATCTTTCTGCCCCACATTGCCTCCCACGTTATTTTTAATTGCTGAGAGAGGTATTGTAAGGCTTTAGCCACATAAAAAATGGTTCCAAAGGCTGTCAAAATTCTCTCTACTCATAATATGCTGCCTTTTAGCGCTATCTATAGATGAAACGGCGTCTTTATAGATTGAACGTGACAATGCGGGAGTGGGTCGTGCAGCGCATGCGTTAATTACTTAACGTGATTAATTTTAAAAAATTAATTACCGTCGTTAACGCAATAAATTTGATAGCCCTTCTTTAAGCCAAAATTACTCTAGATGAGTATAAGACATTTTGTCTGTAACGTTAAATACAACTAGAAAATGATTTAAAAAATATATATATATATATATATATATATACAGTATATTAAAAAAAGGCATGTCCGATATTTTTTTGCCGATTCCGATACTTTGAAAATGACGTGATCGGATGCCGATCGATCGGGACATCTTTAATTAAAACACTTCCACCCTGTGACATAATGACAGGTACGCCATCGGAAACGTGGAGCGCTCGACTTCCGCCGGGATCGGCTGGTTGGACACTCTGGCCGAGCAGCTGGGAAGGCCGTACAACGACTCGGTGGAGGGATCGGGTCCCTCCATACGGGATAAATACGTGACGGCGCTTTATTTCACCTTCAGCAGCCTGACCAGCGTGGGCTTCGGGAACGTGTCTCCCAACACCAACTCGGAGAAGATCTTCTCCATCTCTGTCATGCTTATTGGCGGTGAGTCCCATACGACGTGCGGTCTAATCTCTCTTTATGGATTAATGCAGATTCTCTGGCTGTGTCTCCTCAATAGCTCTAATGTATGCGAGCATCTTTGGCAACGTGTCAGCCATTATTCAGCGCCTTTACTCCGGTACGGCGCGCTATCACGCTCAGATGATGAGAGTTCGAGAGTTTATCCGCTTCCACCAGATTCCCAACCCTCTGAGACAGAGGCTAGAGGAATACTTCCAACACGCCTGGTCCTATACGAACGGAATAGACATGAATGCCGTAAGTACTCCCGAGTTGAACTCATCTTGTCTCTTGGCTGTTGTTGACGGCAATAGACGTCGAATCAGTGCTTTTTTTTTGGCAGCTCTTTAAATTTTCGTCTTAGTCTTTTGGACAATAATACAGGTCCTTCACGGGTTGTGACATAACCAACTTATGTGATTTTGAATTTATGACGCCGAAATCTCGTCTGCCATTTTTCCGTTTTGGGCCGTAATTTGGACACCACTGCGCTAAGACTGGCAGTCTTAATGCTGTCAATGGCAGCCAAGAAGTAAACTGTCCCATCACCCTACCCTGTCTTACCCTCGTCTAGAACCTAGAACCTTTTTGGCTGAGAGAGCCATGAACACCACATATTTTTAAAGGTGATTCAGTGAGAGCCATACAAAATGTTTAAAAGTAAAAATACAAGTAATGTTTGCATTTTATGTAATTTCAACACTTTTAAAGTACAATAAGTCTCTGAATTCTTTTTAATAACATTGTTATGTTGTTGCATAGACTTCATAACGTATTAATGAGACAAGGGGGGCGGGGCCGATTCATGGGGGGGCGATCTCCGTCAAAAAAATGTTCCGTGAAAATGTTCTTCCGCAGGTTCTAAAAGGATTCCCAGAGTGTCTTCAGGCAGATATTTGCCTCCACCTCAATAGATCTCTGCTGCAGAACTGTAAAGCGTTCCAAGGTATTTCTTCTTTCTGTTTACAAAACATCACAAACGACATGATTTTTACGCCAATTTTAAACATGACGTTCTCATTGTCTAAATTTCTGGGTTGAAGGATCCACTCAGGGCTGCCTGAGGGCCTTGGCCATGAGATTCAAGACCACCCACGCTCCACCTGGTGATACCCTTGTACACGCTGGAGACCTGATATCAGCCTTATACTTCATCTCAAGAGGATCTATAGAGATTCTGAGAGGAGATGTCGTGGTTGCTATTCTCGGTATGATGAATACAGGATGTTTACAGTCCACGATGCAGTATACAGTGGTATGAAAAAGTATCTGAACCTTTTAGAATTTCTCACATTTCTGCATAAAATCACCATCAAATGTGATCTGATTTTTGTCAAAATCATACAGATGAAAAAACAGTGTCTGCTTTAACTAAAACAACCCAAATATTGATAGGTTTTCATAGGTTTTATTTAAAATAATACTACAACAGCTGTCAGTGGTAGTGAATGATTTATCTCATTGGCTGCCATTGACGGGGATAGACGTCCAATCCATTTGATCGTTCAGTCCCTCCCGGTGTAAGGCTCGATTTAGACCGCAGGGCTTAATGCACGAATTCGATTATTTGTTGTGTTTTCCGACTCGAGTGAAGCATAGACTTCATAATGATATTGACGGGGCGCAGGGCTGATTAATAACGGGCCTGCATTCTTGGCGTGTCAGTCAAAGCTGACCGAGTGGAATCACAGACAAAGACCTTTTTTTCGTTTAAAATTCTTGTGAATAAATGCTTAAATCCCTGAATGCTTTGTAGATATGGACGTAAAAAAATGTCTTGATTCTTGGTTAAAAGCAAAAAAGAAAAAAAAATGTGCTGTGAGCATTTATTTTACGTAAATATGTCGAAGTACGATGCTAGTCTGTTAGTCGGTGTGGCGGCCGCCATATGTAAACAGAGCTGTTCTGGTGAAAATTCTTGTGAACAAATGCTTTTAAATCCCTGAATTCCTTATACTGTAGATATGGACGTAAAACAGTCTTGATTCTTGGGTAACAGCAAAAAAAAAGTGCATTCAGCGTTTATTTTACGTAAATATGTCGAAGTCCGATGCTAGTCAGTGAATATAGCTAGTGGCCGCCTGATGTTAACAGAGCTTTTCCGGAGAAAATTCTTTTGAATAAATGCTTAAATCCCAGCATTCTTTATAGATTTGGACGTAAAACAGTCTCAATTCTTGGTTAAAAAGCAAAAAAAAAACACGACGTTAGCATTTATTTTGCGTAAATATGTCAAAGTATGATGCTAGTCTCAGTCAATATGGCGGTCACCATATGTAAAGAGAGCTTTTCTGGTGAAAATTCTTGTGAATAAATGCTTAAATCCCTGAATTCTTTATAGATATGGACGTAAAACAGTCTTGATTCTTGGGTAACAGCAAAAAAAAAAAAAAAAAAAAAAAAGTGCAGTTAGGATTTCTGTTATGTAAATAAGTCGATGAATGATGCTAGTCCGTAGCGGTTAATTACTCCCATTGATTTTTTTTCATAACGTTTGAAAATGCATGCATGGTACGAAAAATATAATAATTACCTTGAATCCTTGAACAAAACCATCCTGAGAGAATACTTTCTATTTGTATGCAGTCCAGCTTTCATACTTTTTCAACCTAAATCCACCGTTGGACCGCTGCATGTGTTGACTAACTGTGACCGACTGCGAATAACTGAAGCGGACTGTAGGACGGCCCCCTACTTGAAGGCGTTGCGCAGTGGCTGACGGTTGTGATCCGTCAATACAATTATGACGTCTAAGCGTTAAGTTGACTGTCTGAACGGGACAAGTCGCATAGAAGTGGACTATTTTAAATCCGATCTGGGTCACTTTCGTATGTGGCTTAAATCCAATCTGGGCCACATTTCTCCCGAATGTGGCGGCGGTCTGAACTGTCAAGTCTCCCAAATCGGAATTCATGCAGCAATTACGTCAGCAAAGAGTGAGGGGCAGGCAGCACGGCAGCGATAGCTGTGCATTTGCGTTAGCGCCTAGCTTGAACTCGGCTTTTACGCAGTAGGCGGGCTTGACCACAGTCATAAAAAAAAAAAAAAAAGTAAAGAATAAGCCTGATAATGCGTGGTTTGGTATTATTGGATCTTCCTTTCCAGGAAAGAACGATATATTTGGGGAGCCAATCAATCTTAGTGCTCTACCAGGAAAATCCAGTGCAGATGTCCGAGCTTTGACCTACTGTGATCTTCACAAAATACGCCGAGATGATATGCTGGAGGTGAATATATTTCAAGTCTCGTCGGTTCTTTTTAATGCCGAGTCGATACAAAAAAAAAATTGAACCGTAATGCCTTTTGTGTTTGTAGGTTTTGGACATGTATCCAGAATTCTGTGAATATTTCTGGTCCAACTTGGAGATCACATTCAACCTCAGAGATGTACGAATCTTTGTCATTCTAAAACTATGAGTAGATACTGTATCACTGCTGGTAACTATTAAAGATGCACCGATACTGATACTAGTATCGGCAGGGGGCGCCGATCCGGCCCGAAATGGTGGTATCGGTATCGGCGAGTACCAACAAAGACGGCGCCGATACCATTTACTGGTCCATTATTATAACATTTGACCACAGCCTTTTTCTCCTCCTGGCGCTCACTACACTCTGTCTCTGTGTTGTGTGATGACACGTGAACACCAAGCAGCTATCGCTATTGGCCTGCTCCAGACCAATGAGAGCGGGCCAATAGCCACTCCTGACCAATCAAAAGGGGGCTTTTTCATATAGACGAAGAACAAACCAGGAAATATGGCGGCGGTAGGGAAATATTTCCAAATAGAAATCCCGTCGATTAAAATCAATGGCTGCATGCAAGATTTGCGGCCTGAAACTTTGGAGATGTGGAGTTAAATCGGCCAGTTTCAATACCTCGAACTTGATAAAACATTTGAAGACGAAACGTGAACGAACACAACGAGTTTGAGCCTGCAAGCGCAGGACTGCTATCCAGAGGAAGAAGGCCGCTGGACCGGAGCAACAATCTCTGGTCAGTTCACTTCGTCTACTTTACTTTTATTGTCTTTTACTGAAAGATATGCCGCAGTAATTTGGGAAGTGTTACCAAAGTATTGTTGCCACCTTTCAGAAATAGAAATAAGGGACTCCCACCTCCCGAAAAAAAGGAGAGACGGGATGCTGTGGTCAATTATTATTACTTATAATTGTTAGCGTCCGCAAATGCGGAAACAAGGTTGAACCTCGAAGCAGACAACAAGCGAGGGATACATAAAAGGGTTTAATGATTGCAAACAAAAAATAACACGCGATCGCGGGATAGTAGAAATAACAAAAAGAGTCCGTGACAGCAGGTCGACGGACAAACTAAGACGATAGGCAGCGGTTACAAACAAGAGCAGCACACTAACAAAAAAACCCAATGCAGGGGCATAACAAGCAAATGTAGCGAGATTATTGTGCCAGATGTCAAATAGCGATCAGCAAGGCAAATATCTCGTCAGCCTTCTCTGAGATCACCCGTGCTTAAATGCTGCGTTAATGAGCCTGCATTGGATTCAAGTGCCACGCCCCTACGCCCAGCAACAAAACACAATCTAACCAGCAGCAGAATGTGACAATAATTTCATGAAAGTTGCATTGTTTGGACTTTGAGAGGTTTAAAAAAGTTTATTCAGTTCATTCAGAGTTTATTATTATTAATTTATTTTTACTTTCTTACTGTTGGGCTAGTATTATACATGTTTTATTAATTTCACAAATTTAGCACTATTTTGGCCTTTGAGAGCCAAAGGTTTATTCAACTATTGTCTACTAGGGTTTAGTGTACTTTTTCCTATTTTGCAAAGGTAAGCAACAGCCTGACAAAGCCTTGATAGCAATGATTTCACATCCAATTATGTAGCTCTTTGGAAAAAAAATAAAATAAAAAATTAAGGAAAAAAAAATATATATATATATATAAACGGGGTGGTATCGGTATGGTATCGGTATCGGCCGATACTGCACAGCCAGGTATCGGGGCCAAAAAATGGTATCGGTGCAACACTAGTAACTATATGTAGATATCACTTCTGGTAGTTTTGTGAGCTTTAGACAAAGTACACAAGAGAAAGAACATTTTTGTGAGTCACGAGTGCACAAACAAAAGCTAGAGTCAATTTTTTCACAGCGTGTTTGATGGTCTCTTTGCTGTTTTTCTGTCTGTACAGGTGAATAATGAACCTGCTGGATTATTGAGTGGAGAAGACTCAGACTGTGAGGGCAAAGCACAATGGAGAAAACACAGCCATTATTCCATTCATTCAGGTCTGTAGAGAAAATGTTCAGTACAGTAAATGCAGTGGTACCTAAAGATACAAAATTCCAGAGTGGCTTTCGCATCATGATTTTTTTCGAATAAAGAATTGCGTTTTACATGTAAATGGCCTAATTTGTTGTAAAATCTACTAAAACACCACACATTAAATTGACTGTCATGTTCTCTGCAAAAATACCCCTCCCCTCAAAAAAAAAAAAAAATCTTTTTATTTTTATTTTTAATTTTTTTTTTTTTTTTTTTAGATTTGAATTTTTTTTCATTGAAGTGAAAAAAGTTTTGAAGTATGCTTTTTTTGACTGAAGTTGTAAACTTTTATTTTTTATTTTTTATTTTTTTTCTAATCCCACTTCGCTACTGGGCAGACATGTTTGATTGACAAGTGGCTACACCAATGGCGTATTTTGTTTTTGTTTTTGACTGAAGTGAAAAAAGTTTTGAACTCCCTTTTTAGTTTATTGAATCATTTTGACACAAATGCAGCGCTTCGCTATTGATCAGACATGTTTGAGTGACAAGTGGCTACACCAATGGCGCATTTCTGAAAAGCATGAAGAAGCAAGAGTCATGGCCACCACTCGCCAGCCCAACAAGCCGTCGAGCAGTGGGGGACTTTAAAGACACAAATGTCCTCCCTAAAATGTGGCCGAAACGCAAAACAACATAACTTCAATCAAAACATTGTTTCAATCAAAAAAAAAAATCTAGTCAAAGTAAAGCAGTGTTCAAATGCATTGTTTGAGTCTCAAATTTATTTTTGCATTGAAACATTTTTTCTTTATTATTTTTTATTTTTTTTATTTTTTTATTTTTTATGATTGAAGTGAAAAAAGTTTTGAAGTCTTTTTTAATTCAATTCAATTCGATTTTATTTGTATAGCCCAACAACAAACAAAGTTGTCTCAAAGGGTTTTGCAGAGGCAATATGATACACAGTCAGAAACAGCAAATGAAGTAAACAACTTTGGGACAATTTTTTTTAATTGGAAATATATATTTTGATTTAAGCTACTTTTTTTGATTGAATAACAGAGACACATCTGTCGCCCTCGAGTGACACTCAAGTGTAACTAGTTTGTTAGCCTCATTCTACAGACGTTATCACATTACAACTCAAGCTCTTAGCAAGCACGGAGTACTAAAAGACAAGTGAACTTGGGCAGCCATTGCTTGCTATTTCATCTCACTGTCTGTTATATTCTTTTGTTTCATATGCATGAAACTGTGGTGTGAATATTTAGAGTCAAACACAGTAACATTATTGCATTGCTGCGAATTGGAATTCTTACTAGGGTTGTTCCGATCATGTTTTTTAGCTCTGATCCAATCCCAATCGTTTTAGTTTGAGTATCTGCCGATCCGGATATTTCCCGATCCGATTGCTTTTTTTTTTTTGCTCCCGATTCAATTCCAATCATTCCCGATAATTTTTCCTGATCATATACATTTTGGCAGTGCATTACGAAAAAAATGAATAAAACTCGGACAAATATATTCATTCAACATACAGTACATACAGTAAGTACTGTATTTGTTTATTATGACAATAAATCCTCAAGATGGCATTTACATTATTAACATTCTTTCTGTGAGAGGGATCCACGGATAGAAAGACTTGTAATTCTTAAAGGATAAATGTGACTTTGTATATTGTGACTAACTATTGCCATCTAGTGTATTTGTCGAGCTTTCAGTAAATGATACTGTAGCCATCTGTTCTGCCCAAATGCATGATGGGAAGTGCACCCATGACTGTGCGTAGTGGTACCAATTGATATATCTTCTCTGCGTTGGGAAATAACATAGGGTGTTAAGAAAAAGATCAACTACTACCTTTCTTCCCCACATTGCTTCCCACGATGTTTCTAATCGTAGGGAAAGGGATTGTAAGGCTTTAGCCAATTAAATAAAGGCTCCAAAGACTGCCAAAATCCACTCTACTAATTTTATGCTGCTTTTTAGCTCTATATATAGGTAAAACGGCGCCATTACAGATTGAACGCGACAATGCGTGAGTGGGCCGTGCAGCACAAGCATTAATTGCGTTAAATATTTTAACGTGATAAATTAAAAATAAAAATTTCCGCCGTTAATGGGATAAATTTGATAACCCTACCTTGAGCCTAAACTAAAGACTCTGGATGAGTGTAACATATTATGTCTGTAACATTAAGGCAAATTTGGCAAGGCAAATTTATATAGCACAATTCAACACAAGGCAATTCAAAGTGCTTTACATCACATGAAGACCATAAAAATCCCATTTAAATCAACACAACGTAAAAACCAAGACAAAAGATCACATTTTAATCACAGAATAAAAATAAATAAATAAAAATAAAACAAAAATAAAAATAAAGCAAAAACTACTACTACTAATAATCATTGAAATCAGCAATGAAGATAAGCACAAGAGGAATAGAAGGCAGGTAGATTGAAATATATAGACAGTTATGGATATGCAGTGCTAAACAAAAGCGTTTTTAGCCCTGATTTAAAGGAGCTAACAGTTTGAGCATACTTCAGACGTTCGGGTAACTTGTTCCAGAGGTGAGGAGCATAATAACTAAATGCTGCCTCACCCTGCTTGGTTCTTGTTCTTGGAACATGCAGAAGACCCGTTCCAGACGACCTTAGGGGTCTAGATGTCTCATAGGAATCTAACAAGTCAAGCATGTATTTTGGTCCAAGGCCATTAAGTGTTTTGTAGTATTTTATAGTCTATCCTTTGACTCACTGGAAGCCAGTGTAGCGATTTCAAAACCGGTGTAATGTGGTCCAGCTTCCTTGTATTTGTGAGGACTCTGGCTGCAGCGTTCTGTACTAGCTGCAGCTTCCTGACTGATTTTTTATCAAGACCTGTAAATATACCGTTGCAGTAGTCCAATCTGCTGAAAATGAATGCATGCATAAGTTTTTCCATGTCTTGTTGAGTCAGAAGCCCCTTAATTCTGGTTATATTTTTTAGGTGGTAATAAGCGGATTTAGTGACGGACTTTAGATGGCTATCAAATTTTAGGTCTGAATCAATAATTACGCCAAGGTTTCTGACTTGATTTGTAGCTGTAAGTGACATTGTGCTAAGTTGCCTGCTTATCTTTCCTTTTTTGGCCCAAAAATGATCACCTCTGTCTTCTCCACATTTAACTGGAGAAAATTCTGCCGCATCCATTCATTGATTTGATGAATGCATTTACTCAGGGAGACTAAGGGACTATAATCATGTGGGGACACAGAAATGTACAGTTGTGTGTCATCTGCATAGGCGTGATAGGAGATGTCATACTGTTCCATTATCTGAGCTAACGGAAGCATATAGATGTTAAATAAGAGTGGTCCAAGAATTGACCCTTGAGGGACTCCACACGTGAATTTGGTTCGTTCTGACTGATAGTTTCCAATTGACACAAAGAAATCCCTATCATGTAAATAGGATGTGAACCACTGAAGAATAGTGTCAGTAAGCCCTACCCACTGTTCCAATCTGCTGAGTAGTATGTTGTGATCAACAAATACAATTTGAAAACGATTTATTTAAAAAAAAAGAAAAAAAAAAAGGCATGTCCGATATTTTTTTGCCGATTCCGATACTTTGAAAATGACGTGATCGGACCCGATCGACCACATCTCTAATTCTTACGGTTCTGGGTGAGCGGTGGACCCAAGCGCAGAGAAGGCAGGCAAGGTGGCAGTAGTAACAATAGTTTATTGCATAATACAAAAGTAGTCTGTGTCCAAATGATCAGGCGGGCATTTGGTGAATGAGCAGGTGAGCTGTCAAGGCAGGCAAGCAATGCAGGATCTGTAAACAAAGACACAGTGAGCTGAATAGAAGCAATACAAATCTTGGATCAATGTGAACACTAGAGTCACCAACTCGTGGAGTAGAGTTGTTGATTGAGCAAGGCTCAGGGAACAGGTGCCCTAACAGGGAATTACCTATTCCAGTACGCATTATCTTATGTATGATGAATATTTTTTCATAATATGAAGCGAAAAACCTTCTAAAAAAAAGTTTTGTAAAATGAATTTTTCGTGTACTGAGCTTTCGTATATCAAGGTACCACTGTACCTGTAATACAACCACTTAAACTGAGAGGTGAGGGATTACTTTTCAGAGCTGTTTCCATCTAATTTGTTTCCTCTTTAAGACATGATGCTAAAATAATGGCATTAATTTGGCACTATTGTCAGTTTAGAATGCCTGCACTATATTCATTGTTTTTGTGGCGAATTCATACTGCTGTTGACCTGCTCGTAGGTGACCCCAGGAGACCCCAAACTTCCTACAGATGCATTCGAAGACACAGTAATATGGACCACTACGAACCTGGCCACAGCAAAGACGATCAGAAACAGACACTGTAAGATTTGAAGTCAAATTTTCCAATAGATTTATTTTTCTTACAAACATGAGTCGTGGTATGATTTTTTTTTTTTTCAATAGAAAACAAAAACTGTCAAGCTTATCCTCTGTTAAGCAGAGCAGTCATGCTCACATCCAAAAGAATATTATTTCATTTTCCAAGTTTAAAGCTGACCCCACCAACATGGCCCCCACAGCATAGCCGAGTTAGGCAGTTGGCTAGGGCGCCGTCTAGAGGAGGGGGTGCCAAATTGCTTTGAGAGGGAAAAAAATTCTTATGCTTCGCTTCTAGAACGTTTCCTAACAGATCAAGGGGTAGGGGCTGCGCATCATCTCACTGGTTTAGCAGCTAGCACTATAAAGAAATGAATGTCTCACTTATGCTGCTGTCAATGTGACATTTAAGGAGGTGGATCAAAAACGGGCATTGTATATGGGACTTGTAAGTTTTGAAAATACAATATTTATAACATACCATCTTTTAAAAAACATCCATCCATTATCTACCGCTGGGTCGGGTCGCGTCGCAGGGGCAGCAGCTTTAGCAGGAAAGCCCAAACTTCCCTCTCCCCAGCCACTTCAACCAGCTCCTCTGGAGGGATCCCAAGCCAGCCAAGAGACAGTCTCTCTAGCGCATCCTGTGTCGTCCCCGAGGGTCCCTCCTGCCGGTTGGACATGCCTGGAACACCTCTCCAGAGAGGCGTCCATGAGGCATCCAAACCAGATGCCCCATTTTCCATGTATAGAGATGCCACCACCAACATGGCTGCCACATATACACACGTTGCTTAGTTATGCTTGAAGGAGATGTACCTTTTCTCATAGTCACCGTCTAACTGATAGCACTTATACCATAGTTTAAGGAAAACAAGCAGAATATAAGGCAAAACAGATACATGACGCCTTCTTATCACAGTAGCCCAAAGTGTGCGTCATGCAACTGACTGAGCAAGATTGACACCGACATCGACAAGCCCACGTCTGCAAATATATATTTCGATTTAAGCTACTTTTTTTGATTGAATAACAGAGACAAATCTGTCGCCCTCTAGTGACACTCAAGTGTAACTAGTTTGTTAGCCTCATTCTACAGACGTTATCACATTACAACTCAAGCTCTTAGCAAGCACGGAGTACGAAAAGACAAGTGAACTTGGGCAGCCATTGCTTGCTATTTCATCTCACTGTCTGTTATATTCTTTTGTTTCATATGCATGAAACTGTGGTGTGAATATTTAGAGTCAAACACAGTAACATTATTGCATTGCTGCGAATGGGAATTCTTACTAGGGTTGTTCCGATCATGTTTTTTTGCTCTGATCCAATCCCAATCGTTTTAGTTTGAGTATCTGCCGATCCGGATATTTCCCGATCCGATTGCTTTTTTTTTTTTGCTCCCGATTCAATTCCAATCATTCCCGATAATTTTTCCTGATCATACACATTTTGGCAATGCATTACGAAAAAAATGAATAAAACTCGGACAAATATATTCATTCAACATACAGTACATACAGTAAGTACTGTATTTGTTTATTATGACAATAAATCCTCAAGATGGCATTTACATTATTAATTCTTTCTATGAGAGGGATCCATGGATAGAAAGACTTGTAATTCTTAAACGATAAATGTGACTTTGTATATTGTGACTAAATATTGCCATCTAGTGTATTTGTTGCGCTTTCAGTAAATGATACTGAAGCCATTTAACTTCTGCCCAAATGCATGATGGGAAGTGCAACCATGACTGTGCGTCGTGGTACCAATTGATATATCTTCTCTGCGTTGGGAAATAACATATGGTGTTAAGAAAAAGATCAACTACTACCTTTCTTCCCCACATTGCTTCCCACGATTATTCTAATCGTTGGGAGAGGGATTGAAAGGCTTTAGCCATTTAAAAAAAAGCTTCAAAGGCTGCTAAAATTCACTCTGCTCATTTTACGCTGCCTTTTAGCTGTATATACTGTATGGGTAAAACGGCGCCATTATAGATTGAATGCGACAATGCGTGAGTGGGTCGTGCAGCGCATGCGTTAATTGCGTTAAATATTGTAATGTGATAAATGTAAAAAATATTCTCGCCGTTAACGCGATAAATTTGATAACCCTACCTTAAGCTTAAACTAAAGACTCTGGAAGGGTGTAACACATTGTGTCTGTAACGTTAAATACAATTAGAAAACAATTTCATTAAAAAATATATATATACTGTATATTTAAAAAAGGCATGTCTGGTATTTTTTTGCCGATTCTGATACTTTGAAAATGACGTGATCGGACCCGATTGGGACATCTCTAGTGACCATGGATCCTCGCCTGGCTCCCTCTGTGCTGTATGATTGCTGTCGACTCAGAATAAATTGTCAACTTATGTTTTGAAGCCTTTTTCCAGCTTTCGAAATGGAGTTAGTTCAAGGGGTTAAGACTAATGGGAATTGCGCGGAGTTTGGCCATTTGGCCGGGTTGTCGGGGTCTTGCCGGCCCAGGTCGTTAGAGCTGCGCCAGCGCGGGTGGTTCGGCTAGCGTGATTCCAGCAATCTGACTAGGAGGTCAGATTCCTTCATGCTGCTTCAGTGCGCTGCCACTACTAGCCATCTACTTACAGTGGGGCAAATAAGTATTTAGTCAACCACCGATTGTGCAAGTTCTACTTGAAAAGATTAGAGAGGCCTGTAATTGTCAACATGGGTAAGCCTCAACCATGAGAAACAGAATGTGAAAAAAAACAAAATCACGTTGTTTGATTTTTTAAGAATTTATTTCCAAATTAGAGTGGAAAATAAGCATTTGGTCACCTACAAACAAACAAGATTTCTGGCTGTCAAAGAAGTCTAACTTCTTCTAACGAGGTCTAACGAGGCTCCACTCGTTACCTGTATTAATGGCACCTGTTTTAACTCATTATCGGTATAAAAGACACCTGTCCACAACCTCAGTCAGTCACACTCCAAACTCCACTATGGCCATGACAAAAGAGCTGTCGATGGACACCAGAGACAAAATTGTAGACCTGCACCAGGCTGGGAAGACTGAATCTGCAAGAGGTAAAACGCTTGGTGTAAAGAAATCAACTGTGGGAGCAATTATTAAAAAATGGAGGACATACAAGACCACTGATAATCTCCCTCGATCTGGGGCTTCATGCAAGATCTCACCCCGTGGTGTCAAAATGATAACAAGAACGGTGAGCAAAAATCCCAGAACCACATTGGGGGACCTAGTGAATGACCTACAGAGAGCTGGGACCACAGTAACAAAGGCTACTATCAGTAACACAATGCGCCGCCAGGGACTCAAATCCTGCACTGCCGGACGTCTCCCCCTGCTGAAGAAAGTACACATCCAGGCCCGTCTGGGGTACGCTAGAGAGCATTTGGATGATCCAGAAGAGGACTGGGAGAATGTGTTATGGTCAGATGAAACCAAAATAGAACTTTTTGGTAGAAACACAGGTTCTCTTGTTTGGAGGAAAAAGAATACTGAATTGCACCATACCCACTGTGAAGCATGGGGGTGGAAACATCATGCTTCCGGGCTGTTTTTCTGCAAAGGGACCAGGACGACTGATCTGTGTAAAGGAAAGAATGAATGGGGCCATGTATAGAGAGATTTTGAGTGAAAATCTTCTTCCGTCAGCAAGGGCATTGAAGATGAGACGTCCTGGGTCTTTCAGCATGACAATGATCCCAAACACACAGCCAGGGCAACAAAAGAGTGGCTTCGTAAGAAGCATTTCAATGTCCTGGGGAGTGGCCTAGCCAGTCTCCAGATCTCAACCCTATAGAAAATCTGTGGAGGGAGTTGAAAGTCCGTGTTGCCCAACGACAGCCCCAAAACATCACTGCTCTAGACGAGACCTGCGTGGTGGAATGGGCCAAAATACCAGCAACAGTGTGTGAAAAGCTTGTGAAGAGTTACAGAAAATGTTTGGCCTCCGTTATTGCCAACGAAGGGTACATAACAAAGTATTGAGATGAACTTTTGGTATTGACCAAATACTTATTTTTCCAAACAAATTCTTTAAAAATCAAAAATTGTGATTTTCTAGGTTTTTTTTCCACATTCTGTCTCTCATGGTTGAGGTTTACCCATGTTGACAATTACAGGCCTCTCTAATATTTTCAAGTGGGACAACTTGCACAATTAGTAGTTGACTAAATACTTATTTGCCACACTGTACGTATACAATATAAGCTTAGAGTTTAAACGAAATGTATTCATTTTTCAAATGACAAAGGTTTCAAGCAATTCCAACCAGGTCATTAGCTATTTCATCTTGCATCTGTTGATAACTGTGTTTCACGGAGTTTCTTCTTTTTTCAAAAATATGGAATTTGTCATTCCGTTACTTGGCAGACACTGTCATTTATCTTGCTGTAGATTTGGTCCAGGATTCTCCAGTGAGGAGGTGGAAGATTCTGAACTTGCCAGCCCAGTTCAAATCTCCATGGCTGACGCCGGACCCTCAAAAACCATGAGGTGTCCAGAACTTGACAGGAGTGACAAGGCCCATAATCCTTTAAGAGGCAAGATTTTACTTCATAGACGTCTTTCTTAATGTGAATTGAAATGAGTTTGTCATTACTAAACCTCTAATCCATTTGAACTTTATAGTTTGGTTTAGTACCGTGTTGTGTTGTCTACTACTGTATGTGATGTCATGATTACGCACTGATGCTCTGCACGACCGTAGTTCCGAACTGACTAATCAAGTTCTTTGAAGTTGAATGTCCTAAATACATGTTCAACGCTTTCTCAGGAGTTTCCACCATCTTTCCGTTCTGGGGAAGCGAAGATCCAAAAGAGCAACAATATGAGGAGGTCCCCTGCATCCGCAGTCCCCCGTCGCCACCTCCACAACCTCGCTGCTATCAGACATCCGAGGCGCCTTCTTCTTCTCACTGGGGTACCTCCGCACCGCCTTCTCCGCCCCTTCGCATCTGTGACAGACGGAAGAAGGAGTTGGAGAACAAACTGGAGACGTTGCAGCAACAACTCACCAGGTACGTTTCGGGATTCAGCGCTCGGTTTTTCAAGTTGGCACAAGCAACTCGACATAGGTTGAACTGAATGTAGAAATTATGAATGGATCGCATTGACATAACATGCCATCTGATGATGAAGTAGTATTTAGCACACTTTTATTACTAAGGCTAATGGAAATACCGTATTGGCCGGAATATAAGACGGTGTTTTTTGCATTGAAATAAGACTGAAAAAGTGGGGGTTGTCTTATATTCGCGGTCTAGACATTATACCCATTCACGACGCTAGATGGCACCAGATATCATTGAGGCGATGTTCTGTCATGACAAATCTCAGCTACTCTCAAGTTTAACCAGTTTGCATTATTTTATTGCAATATTTTTCCTTATTCAGATTTGTTTCAAGACTACAGTTACAGTTAGACTTCACTTTGATGGTTAATGCAGTTATTGCAATTTTGTTGTTTTATCACAATAGATTGGTTTATTTACATTTCCAAAACCAGAAGCCATTCATTTATGAATGTGATTGCACTTTAGTTTACATATTTAAATGTTCAGATATTAAGATTTGAATGAGGGGAAAATAACATTTTTTTTCTCTCAAATAAATTGTTATAATCTTTTGTTTCGGATGTACTGTAATTTCTGTATAAAATTTAATTTGGTGTTCAAAAAGTCTTTTTTTCAAACTTGAAGTCTCGAAAAAGAGGGGGTCGTCTTATAATCAGGGCCATCTTATATTCAGGCTAACACGGTATGTATTCTAAATTGTATGTACACAGGAAATAATGCTACTTCTAAAAAGAGTTTTAAAAATTACTTAAAATGAGATAGGATTTGCTTATAAAATTCTGCCAATGGAAAAAGCGATTATTTTTTTCCCTAGTAAAAATTATAAAAATAAAGACATCCATTCAAGATGAAGGATCTTGAAACTAGGTATGTTTAACTAGTTTTAGGAAGTCAATGGTCCAATTGTAAGCCTAAAAGTAGTATTAGCTGCTCATTTTAAGCCATATGACAAGCCAGTAATGCCTAAAATTAGTATTTTAGGAATAAGATTGATACTTACATTATATTTAGAATTACAGGATTATTATGAGCCTCATAACAAGCTTGTAACACGATGTTTTAACTTTGCAGGTCTAATATTAGAGTCATAATAGTCATAATGTATTATTATTATTATCATAACAAGCTGTTAAAACTTTAATGTGTAGTACAAGTACACACACTTGTAGTGCATGTGCTTGAAGTATAGTACATGTACCTGTAGTACCCGTCGTACAAGTGCCTGTTGTACCAGTTGTACACCAGATGACATCCACCTTTCTCCATCCTTTCTCGGACTGAACCTTGCGTCCACGGAGGGAGTTCTCAAGCCAAGCATCGACTCGGTCTTGCAAAGCCTTGAGTTGCACCGCTTGATCCACGGTCAATTTGTCGATTTCCTTGAAAGCTGCCGTCTTAGAACCTTTCCAGTAGAGCAGTGCATCTCCCAAGCCAAGCAGAAGGAACCCCATGACCGCCACGCCAAACAGCCAAATATCCTCGCTATCTTCCATGGGTGGGGCATTGAGTCAGGCGGTCTTCCAGTGATCCCATGAATCTTTCACGTAGCCCGCCGCAAAGAGAGAGACCAACTAATCAAATCAATTTTCGTATGGGAGTACAGCAAACAGTTGATCCCCAGGGGGAAAAAATACAGTTGGGCAAATAAGTATTTAGAAAATCACATTGTTTGATTTTTTTAAAATAATTTCTTTCCAAATTAGAGTGGAAAATAAGTATTTGGTCACCTACAAACAAGCAAGATTTCTGGCTGTCAAAGAAGTCTAACTTCTTCTAACGAGGTCTAACGAGGCTCCACTCGTTAACCTGTTTTAACTCATGATCGGTATAAAAGACACCTGTCCACAACCTCAGTCAGTCACACTCCAAACTCCACTATGGCCAAGACCAAAGAGCTGTCGAAGGACACCAGAGACAAAATTCTAGACCTGCACCAAGCTGAATCTGCAATAGGTCAAACGCTTGGTGTAAAGAAATCAACTGTGGGAGCAATTATTAGAAAATGGAAGACATACAAGACCACTGATAATCTCCCTCGATCTGGGGCTCCATGCAAGATCTCACCCCGTGGCGTCAAAATGATGACAAGAATGGTGAGCATAAATCCCAGAACCACATGGGGGGACCTAGAGGATCACCTACTGAGAGCTGGGACCACAGTAACAAAGGCTACTATCAGTAACACAATGCGCCACCAGGGACTCAAATCCTGCACTGCCAGACGTGTACCCCTGCTGAAGCCAGTACACGTCCAAGCCCGTCTGCGGTTCGCTAGAGAGCATTTGGATGATCCAGAAGAGGACTGGGAGAATGTGTTATGGTCAGATGAAACCAAAATAGAACTTTTTGGTAGAAACACAGGTTCTCGTGTTTGGAGGAGAAAGAATACTGAATTGCATCTGAAGAACACCATACCCACTATGAAGCACGGGGGTGGAAACATAATGCTTTGGGGCTGTTTTTCTGCAAAGGGACCAGGACGACTGATCTGTGTAAAGGAAAGAATGAATGGAACCATGTATCGAGAGATTTCAAGTAAAAATCTCCTTCCGCCCTCCGTGGCGCAGTTGGTAGCTGGAGTTGTACTTGGACCGAAGGGTCAGTGGTTCGATTCCCGGCTACGACTGCCCACTCGAAGTGCTCTTTGGCAAGGCACTCAACCCTCCAATGGGTTGACAGCTGCCTTGCATGGCAGCAGCCCGATTGGTGTGTGAATGTGTGCGTGAACGGGTAAATGTGTGCTAATGTAAAGCGCTTTGGCATGGTAACCATCCCAAACATACAGTCAGAGCAACAAAGGGGTGGCTTTGTATGAAGGGCCTGGAGTGGCCTAGCCAATCTCCAGACCTCAACCCCATAGAAAATCTGTGGAGGGAGTTGAAAGTCTGTGTTGTCCAACGACAGCCCCAAAACATCACTGCTCTAGAGGAGATCTGCATGGAAGAATGGGCCAAAATACCAGCAACAGTGTGTGCAAAAAGCTTTTGAAGAGTTACAGAAAACATTTTCCCTCCATTATTTCCAACAAAGGGTACATAGCAAAGTATTGAGATGAACTTTTGGTTTTGACCAAATACTTATTTTCCACCATGATTTGCAAATAAATTCTCTAAAAATCAAACAATGTGATTTTCAGTTTTTTTTTTTCCACATTCTGTCTCTCACGGTTGAGGTTTACCCGTGTTGACAATCACAGGCCTCTCTAATATTTTCAAGTGGGAGAACTTGCACAATTAGTGGTTGACTAAATATTTATTTACCCCACTGTACAAAAAAAGCAGACAGACGCGGACTGACGAAGATAGCAGATAGCAACAGGAGCAGGGAGGAAACACGTTCACCCCCCGTCGAAGGCAGGAACAATGATAGAGATCAAATGATCACTGATATGCTTGAGTTGAGGATTTCTCCTCATCATTCAACTCCTATTTTATTTACGGCTATTTCTGTTCCAGGTTGGAATTACGCATGTCAGCAGACATCGCGGTCATCACGCAGCTTCTACAGAGAAATCTTTCAGCAGTCCCAGCCTTCTACAATACATCACCCGCAACATCCATTTCTTCTCCCAATGAATCTGCTCCTCGACCATTTCCAGGATTGTGACTTCACAGAGGATCAGTTAGCCCAACATCAACCAATGCTCCCCTGTTTCTTCACCATCAGTCAGAAAGCATGCCTCCGTAGGCCGGGAAAGAAAAATGTTGGCAAACGGGCAGTTTTTCATTCATTTACTTCAAAAATGAAATTGTATAGCAAGTATGTGACAATAGTTACAAATGGCTTGTTAATCACTTCATCCATTTCTCATTCTGGTTTGTCAAAACCAATGGTTCTTAACCTGGGAAATTTGATCTTATGTGGCCTGGACCAGTTTATTTTGAGCCAGCTATAACTCACTGGCTGGCATTGACGGCGCTTGACGTCCAATCCATTTTGACTGGGATCGGGCAAATGAACATTCGTTCATTTGTGCTGTCTTCCTGTATAGATGTATTTTTTTTAACCTGTCCTGTTCAGCTGCTTGACATGGAGAATGGGAACAACAACAACAAGAAATACATTGAACACCTACACTAACTATGAATATGTTAGTGCTATCGTTAGCTAATTGTATTTCCGGTTGACACCACGTCGGGGGAAAAAATGTGGTTGGATGGGTTGGAGTGTACACAAATCGGCAATGTAAGGTGTAGAACCCGGTATTGTGTGATTCACTTGTAATTGTGGATATGTTGACATCCTATTCTTGGCTGCCTGATCGCTAATTCTTCACCGAAAGTTTCTCAACTTGAGTGTGTCTAATTGGACCCAGTCATGCGTGAATCCCATCAGGCGTGTGGTAGTCCTGCAGACAAGTGGAAATGCTGTGCGACGGCCCCTCCCCAGCCAATTGGGGGGGTTGGCCAGTGCAGCCAGCCCCTCCTCCCACAGCTCCAGCAAGGAGGCCGCCGTCGTCCTCCTGGGACCCAGGGTAGTCCTCCGGACCTCCTGCGCCCCCATTAACTGGCCTTCAGGGAAAGGATGAGGGGACGCACCATCGCCCACCCACCCGGCTGACCAGCAACTGCAGCAAGCCTCCAACTGACACGGCACACCGCTAGACCCCCACGGCCTACTATACCCGCGGCAGGACAGGGTCTCCACCCGGAGTAAGCGACACACCGTCGAACCACCACCGACCCACGCCGGAGCCCAAGGAGCCACCATGGGGTGGAGCTTGACTGTTGCCTCAATTCCTCCTCCACCCCCCCCACCCTATTTTTGGGGGGCATTTTCAGTTCACTTCATTTTTAACTCCGTTGCTGCCATGGACGGTAAAGACGTCCAATCCATTTTGACTGTTTCGGGAAAAAAATCAATGGGAATTCAATTAGATATTAGCTTGCTAGCTTAGCTTTATGGATTTCGAATTTGAAAAAAAAAAAAAAAAAAGATTGTTCCTCAATTATTTTGGGTTTGCTGAATACGCATGTGAAACTCATTGGGTTTAGTACCTTTAGCAAGGTTAAGAACCAGTAACTTAGATGTTAGCTTGCTAGCTTAGCTATATGGGTTATGAATTTGGAAACAAAAACAAATTTATTACTCAATTCTGAAGGGTTTGATGAATTTGCATGTGAAACTCACTGGGGTTTAGTACATATGCGGAGATTAAGTTATGGGGGCCCTGGTGGCCGAAAATGTCATTGCATGTATTTGACTTTCCTATATATGAATTTAAAATTAAGACTGCTGGTAAAATGTTGTCTATAAAAGTTGTAAAGCAATAAAATTAACGACAAAAATGAATGAAATGAACAAAAAAAAATAGGTCAAAATTATTTTCCGAACACATCATGTGACTACCACAGTGGTTCTCAACTTGGGTTCAATCAATGTGAAACTTGTAGCGTTCGGTACCTTTAGCAAGGTTAAGAACCACTGGACTAGCACCTTAGAGACGGCCATTTGCTTTGCTTTGCTTCTGAAGGCTTTGGTGATTGCACATGTTCAACCACTAACTTAGGTATTAGCTTTCTAGCTTAGCTATATTAGGGTGCCCAAACGTCCTCTTTTGCCCGGACAAGTCCTACTTTCACCTACTATCTTCGTGGTCCGGGCGGGTTTTATAAATTCATAAAAATGTCCGGTTTTCATGATTTTTCACGGGACCAATTTGAAGAGAATCCCTCCGGCCGCTGGGTGGCAGCGCCTGCCTGCGATGACATGGCTCCGAGTAGAAGGGAGGGAAGGAGTAGTTCTTGTTTTTGTTGGCAGTTTACCCCTATCATGGGGCATTACCGCCATCTACTGGGTTGACGATTTGGCCACAACGCCTGCCCAATTATTACGTTTTTTACGATAAATACGTATATAATGGCAACTGTTGACTTCTGTCGGAGCTTTGACTGTAAAATCCCGTTTGGTATCGCATCGTTGCGCTGCCGATGATTGTAAACTTTTATAGCAAAGTTTGATTTTTGCCACAGCTATCTGTAAGCTAAACCGCGCTAGGCATTATGGGAAACGTAGTTTTTAACTGCTACGTTTGGAAACATGCTGGTTGAATAGTTTGTCAGTTTATTTCGGTTTTTGTTTGTGTGCAATCTAGAACATTGAATGATAATATCAATTTGTCAAGGACAATTGTCGTGATAGTAATTTATAAAAATGTTTACTTGGCACATAGCCTACTCTGTGTATTTGTATTGACTGGACTACATTTCTATGGGTCTGCATTATATATTATACGTATACATATATACTGTATATATATATATATATGTATATATATATATGTATATATATATATATATATATATATTTTTTTTTTTTTTTAATTTTTTTTTTTACTGTGTATATATATATATATATATATATATATATATATATATATATATATATATATATATATATATATATATATATATTTTTTTTTTTTTAGAAGTCATTATTTATTTATTTTTTTTCAAACTGCATTTTTCCATCCAGAGTGAGGGGGCACACTTTAAATATATTAAAGTGATATAGACATCTTGGAGTGAACTTGGAGTAAAATTCAAGCATCTTCAGGCCGGGCTGAGTGTCCTCTTTTTTGGAAATCAAAATATGGTCACCCTAAGCTATATCGGTTTTGTATTTTAAAAAAAAAAAAAAAAAAAAAAAGCTTAGGCACATGTGAAAGTCATGGGGTTCGGTACCTTAAGAACCACTGGTCTACACCCTTGTTTTTTACCAGCAGGTCTCCACAGACTCTTCAAAGGGATTTAGTTGCTTAGTGTGGGGCCATTGCCTAACTGCTAAATGCAACCCTTGAGATTTGGTTCACTTCCTCTCATTCTCACTTTCTACTTGTAATTATGCACAGCTACTCACACCGCACTGCCCTAGTCCTGTTCCATTTGTCCTTTCCTTACACATTTCAAAAGCCGTGTACTGTCATAGAACATCTAGTATGCAAAAGTATCTGAACCTTTTGGAATTTCTTACATTTCTGCATAAAATCCCCATCAAATGTGATCTTTGTCAAAATCACACAGATGGAAAAAAAAAGTGTCTTAAACTAAAACCACCCAAACTTTTATAGGTTTTCATATTTTAATGAGGATAGTATGTAAACAATGACATAAGGGTGAAAATTAAGTAAGTGAACAATCACATTTAATATTTTGTGGGCCCCCCTTTGGCAGCAATAACTTCAAACAAACGCTTCCTGTCGCTTCAGATCAGTCTGGCACATCAATCAGGACTAATCTTGACCCATTCTTCTCTACAAATCTGCTGTAGTTCAGTCAGATTCCTGGGATGTCTGAAATGAATCGCTATCTTTAGGTCATGCCACAGCTTCTCAATGGGGTTCAAGTCTGGACTTTGACTTGGCCACTCCAGAACTTGTATTTTGTTCTTCTGAAACCATTCTGAAGTTGATTTAAGTCTTATGTTTTTGATCATTGTCTTGTGTCTGACAGACAGCCTCAGGTTTTCCTGCAAAACAGCCAGCAAAACTTTTGAAATCATTCTTCCATTAATAATTGCAAGTTGTCCAGGCCCCGAGGCAGCAAAACAGCCCCAAATCATGACGCTCCCTCCACCATGCTTCGCGGTTGGGATGAGTTGATATTGGTGAGCTGTTCCATTTTTCATCCACACATTACGTTGTGTGTTACTCCCAAACAATTCAACTTTGGTTTCATCAGTCCACAAAATATTTTGCCAAAACGTCTGTGGGGTGTTCAACTGCCTTTTTGCAAATATTAAACGAGCAACAATGTTTTTTTAAGACAGCAGTGGCCTTCTCCGAGGAGTCCTCCAATGAACACCATTCTTGGCCATATAGTTGATGTGTGCTCAGAGATATTGGACTGTGCCAGTGATTTCTGTAAGTCTTTAGCTGACACTCTAGGGTTCTTATTTTACTTCTCTGAGTATTCTGCGCTGAACTCTTGGCATCATCTTTGGTGAACGGCTACTCCTACTACTACCAGGTGTGTGTTTTATAGTGGGCAGGGCAGCTTTTAACCACTCATCAGTGATTGGGCACACACCTGACTTTTTAAATGTATGGTAAAAAATGGTTCCAATTGCTCTTTAAGTCTCCTTACAAACTTATTCCACCCCCCCTTCTGTCATTGCTTGCATGCTATCCGCATTAAAATATGAAAACCTATAAATGTTGGGTTGGTTTTAGTTAAAGCAGACACTGTATTTTCATCTGTATGATTTTGACAAAGATCAGATAACATTTGATGGAGATTTTATGCAGAAATGTGAGAAATTCTACAAGGTTCAGATACTTTTTCATACCACTGTATGTTATTGACAGAGCAAGGAATTGCATCAGTCCAAATCATTTAACCCCTTGATGTCTGAATTTACATTTAGCAGACGTAAAGCATTGGAGGAATACATACGACTACATTAAAATTGTATTGATAAAAATTAAAATGCTAAATATGGAATACGATATTGGAAATCCTTATCACCACTCAATAACTAGAAACTGCAATTTCGAGAAATTACTTCTGGTCTTTGCCATGTGGAGATACAGATCTTAGCCCCAGCCTAGGTTTGTTTGGGGACAATATTAGGTCACTTCCTGTCTATTTGGGGACATTTTATGGGGCCTGCGATAATGATATCAGGTAATTTGGGAACGTTTGGGAGGCGTGGCCTATTCATATCACATAGCCGTCAATGGCATCCAAGTACATTGGCATCTATAGAATGGACAAACATGCCCGTCAATGGCATTAAACAGAGGAAATGCCATTGGAAATGAATGGCAAATTTGGACCTCCATGTCCGTCGATGGCAGCACCCTCTATATCCGTCAATGGAAGCGGGGAAGTTTGGGGGACACGTCCTGTTGATATCTGGTCATTTTCTGTTGATTTGGGGAAATTTAGTTTTTTCCCCATTGAAAATTAATGGGAAAATTTTTGGACGTCCATGGCTGTCAATGGCATCGACTTACATAGGCGTCAATGGAAAGCAAGAACATTGGCATCAATGGGGAAACATGCCCGTCAATGGCATTAAACAAAGTAAATGCCATGAGAAATGATCAATAATTAGCCAACTGGCTCCCCCTGCCAACCATACGTGAGTCATGCAAAACAATTGCAAGTAGCAAAACACAATCCGCACAGAATACAGACAACTCAATTAGTTCCAATGTCCATATGCTATTTAAGAAAAATACAGTATATACAATTCGTGCATGAAAGGGTTTATTCATTGAAATGAAAATAATAATACTACTTTGAACCTTTTCTAAGAACTACATCTCCCATGATGCTATCGGCAAAACTGCAATGTTTCCTCTACAACATGTCATCCACTGTTGATTTTGTTTTCTGGTTATAATTTTTTTGTAAGTGACATCTTTGTAACATCATCTTGAACGTGGGGTTGTCATTTGGTCTGGTTTTATTCAACTGGCAACCCTGGTCACACGCCTCTTCGGCGAAAGCTATTATTTTGAAGGTTCATAAAGGATGTTGATGTTTTTCTCGGTGGACTTGTCGCCGCTGCGTCCCAAGTATTTCGGTTGTAGTGGCAGGGAAAGCAGCGAGTCGGAGCGGAGGTCGCCTTGCCATCATTCCAGCTGAAGGGAAGCGACGGTCGGAGGATGACAGCGCGAGCACTGCAGTAATGATGCGTTTTGTTCTGGACTGCCTGAGGACATCGACTGCAAGAAACCAAAAGGATGAAGGGTACACCCAAGTCTCTCTCCTCTGTAGGATATTACGTCACGATTGATTTACGTCAAATTTAGAGGACTGCATTTGATTGGGACTTAAGTTGTCATTTCTACACAGTGGCGCCACCAGCGGGTGGCCAGGGGTGGCCACGGCCACCCCTATAAATTGGTTCGCCACCCCACTGGCCACCCCGCTTGCCAGGATATCGTTAGATTGTTGTAGCATCAATTATGCATTTCATCCCAAATGAATGCATTTACAGTGGTACCTCTACATACGAAGTTAATTCCTTCCAAGACCTTGTTTGTAAGTCGAAATGGTCGTATGTCGAGCAGGATTTTCCCATAGGAATACATTAAAATTCCATTAATTCGTTCCACACCCAAAAACCTACACTAAATCCATAATAAATACTGCTGGTACAATTATTATAAATGGCAATGAAACATAGCAAAAATAAATAAGTTATTTATAAAAATCAGAATAATATAATATTGATAATAATAATAAAATAAAAATGATTCCGTTAATAATGTAACAAATTGGATTCTAATGTGGCGGACACTTTTTGCTGTACCTGAATGCACCGCGGGGCTGACGTCACAGTGAGATAGGTCAGTGCGGTAGAGATAATACTTTCGTTTTCTTGAGAGCACAGTCAACTGCAGAGGGCAATGGGCGTTTTGTGTTGAATAAGTTCTGTAATAAATTATAAAAACGTGACGAAGCTGGCGATTTCTTTGGCGATGTTACCACTATAATAATTGTCACCTTAACTTGTAAAGACTGGCGAACGATGGTCGGAAGAGGACCGTGGAGCTGTATTGTTGATCCAGCTCACGGATGCGCACCCCACGCTCATATTTTTCTATAATTTGCATCTTCATTTCAAAGGTAAGCATCACTTTTTTCCTTGTTTCACCAACTGTACCAACTTTTTGGAAACCTGTGTTGATTTCTCACACAAGAAAATCCGCCGTGAGTTCGTTTGCGTTGCTGTCGTGTCGTCGTATTTCGAGCATGTCGTCGGATGTAGAAACAAATGGCGCGTCAAATTTTACGTCGGATGTCGAAAAGATCGTGTGTCGAAGCGATCGTATGTCGAGGTACCACTGTATTTTGTTTTGTTAAATGTAGGGCTGTCAAATTTATCGCGTTAACAGGCGGTAATTAATTTTTAAAATTAATTACGTGAAAATATCGCAATTAACGCATTCACAGTTCGACTTATTCACGCATTGCCGCAAACAGCCTACAATGGCGCCGTTTTACTTCTTTACAGAGATAAGAGGCAGTGTCAAGTGAGTGGAGTAGATAAAAGCATTCATTGGGGCCATGCTTTTAATTGGCAAAAGCTTTGTCATCTCTCCCACAGCAACTATAAATATTGTGGGAAGCGACGTGGGGAAGAATGACAGAAGTTGATCTTTTTCTTAACACCCTGTAGTGTACCCAACAAAGAGAAGATTTAGCATTTGCAGCCACCACACACAGTCATGGTTGCACCACTTCCCATCATGCATTTGGGCAGAACAGTTAAGTCGCTACAGTATTATTTACTGAAAGTTCAACAAAGACACGAGATGGCAATATTTAGTCACAATATACAAACTCACATTTATCCTTTAAGAATTGTTAAGAAGTCTTTCTATCCGTGGATCCCTTTCGCAGAAAGAATGTTAATAATGCCATCTTGTGGATTTATTGTTATAATAAACAAATACAGTACTTATGTACAGTATGTTGAATTCATATATCATCTTGTCTTATTTTTCCATTACAACAATAATTTACAGAAAAATATGGCATATTTTAGAGATGGTTTGAATTGCGATTAATTACGACTAATTAATTTTTAAGCTGTGATTAACTCGATTCAAATTTTGAATCGTTTGACTGCTCTAGTACACCTTATGCGTAATATATACATAACACAATAAAACAGAATTGTTGTGGAACTCAAAATGTTGACTGGACAGTTATGGACTATGCACATTAAATCATGAGTATCATCAAATATTACCCAATACACCAAAGTATATCAGAAGCCGTGTACTTGAGTCTTTCTGATAGTTTTCCCCTGACCTTTTTTACTGCAATAATATAATGAAAACCTGAAATTATGGCTTTTAGTTTTGGCCACCCCAAGATTTTAAGTGGCCCCATCTGGCCACCCCAGTGAAAAATTTCTGGAGGCACCACTGTTTCTACACACGTCCAATTTACACATTGCAATCTAATGTGAACTGATAATAACCAGTGAAGGGTTTGGATAGCGACTATGGTAACCCGTTGGTTGCCATTGACGGCGCCACACGTCCAATCCGTTTGAAGTAGGAAGGTTGACGTAGATTGAATGAATGTTCAAGTGGATTGGACGTCTACTAACGATAAACTCATTTGGAAAATTAATGTTGCAAAAAAATTAGATTTGAAGCAACATCCATCCATCCATTATCTTCCGCTTAGTCCGGGGTCGGGTCGCGGGGGCAGCAGCTTTAGCAGGGAAGCCCAGACTTTCCTCTCCCCAGCCACTTCATCCAGCTCCTCCAGCGGGATTCAAAGGCGTTCCCAGGCCAGCCGAGTGACATAGTCTCTCCAGCGTGTCTTAGGTCGACCCCGGGGCCTCCCTCCGGTGGGACACGCGGAGGAGTAGCGGCTCGACACCAAGCCCCTCCCGGATGACCGGGCTTCTCACCCTATCTCCAAGGGAGAGCCCGGACACCCTGCGGAGGAAACTCATTTCGGCCGCTTGTATCCGGGATCTTGTTCTTTCGGTCACGACCCACAGCTCGTGACCATAGGTGAAGGTAGGAACGTAGATTGACCGGTAAATCGAGAGCTTCGCCATCCCAACAGCTTCACACTCGGCTGCGAACCACCCCAGTGAGAGTTGGAGGTCACGGCTTGATGAAGCCAACAGCACCAAATCATCTGCAAAAAGCAGAGATGCAATGCTGAGGCCAACAAACCGGACACTCTCAATGCTTTGGCTGCGCCTAGAAATTCTGTCCATAAAAATTATGAACAGAATTGGTGACAAAGGGCAGCCTTGGCGGAGTCCAATCCTCACTGGGAACAAATTCAATTTACTGCCGTCAATGCGGACCAGACTCTGACACCGGTCGTGCAGGGACCGAACAGCCCTTACCAAGGAGCTCGGTACCCCGTACTCCCGGAGCACCCTCCACAGGCGTCTCCTAGGCACACGGTCGAACGCCTTCTCCAAATCCACAAAACACATGTAGACTGGTTGGGCGAACTCCCATGCACCCTCGAGGATCCTGCCGAGGGTGTAGAGCTGGTCCACTGCTCCACGGCCAGGACGAAAACCATACTGCTCCTCCTGAATCCGAGATTCAACTTCCCGGCGGACTCTCCTCTCCAGCACCCCTGAATAGACTTTACCGGGGAGGCTGAGGAGTGTGATCCCTCTATAATTGGAACACACCCTCCGGTCCCCCTTATTAAAAAGGAGGACCACCACCCCGGTCTGCCAATCCCGAGGCACTGTCCCCGATGTCCACGCGATGTTGTAGAGGCGTGTCAGCCACGACAGCCCCACAACATCCAGAGCCTTTAGGAACTCCGGGCAGATCTCATCGACCCCCGGGGCCTTGCCACCGAGGAGCTTTCCAACAACCTCAGTGACTTCAACCCCAGAGCTTGGAGAGCCCACCTCAGAGTTCCCAGACTCTGCTCCCTCCGAGGGAGGCGTGTCGGTGGAATTGAGGAGGTCTTCAAAGTATTCTCCCCACCGACTCGCGACGTCACGAGTCAAGGTCAGCAGTACCCCATCTTCACTATACACAGTGTTAATGGTGCACTGCTTTCCTCTCCTCAGACGCCGGATGGTAGACCAGAATTTCCTCAAAGCCGTCCGGAAGTTGTTTTCCATGGCCTCGCCAAACTCCTCCCATGTCCGAGTTTATGCCTCAGCGACCGCCGAAGCTACAGTCCGCTTGGCCAGCCGGTACCTGTCAGCTGCCTCCAGAGTCCCACAGGCCAAAAAGGCCCGGTAGGCCTCCTTCTTCAGCTTGAGGGCATCCCTTACCGCTGGTGTCCACCAGCGGGTTCAGGGATTGCCGCCACGACAGGCACCAACTACCTTACGGCCACAGCTCCGATCGGCCGCCTGAACAATGGAGATGTGGAACATGGCCCACTCAGACTCAATGTCCCCAAACTCCCCCGGGACAAGGGAGAAGTTCTGCCGGAGGTGTGTGTTAAAGCTCTTTCTGACAAGGGATTCTGCCAGACGTTCCCAGCAGACCCTCACAATACGTTTGGGCCTACCAGGGCTGGCCAGCATCTTCCCCTACCATCGGAGCCAACACACCACCAGGTGGTGATCAGTTGACAGCTCCGCCCCTCTCTTCACCCGAGTGTCCAAAACATGCAGCCGCAAGTCCGATGACAAAATTGCAAAGTCGATCATCGAACTGCGGCCTAGGGTGTCCTGGTGCCAAGTCCACATATGGACACCCCTATGTTTGAACAAGGTGTTCGTTATGGACAAGCCGTGACGAGCACAGAAGTCTAATAACAGAACACCACTCGGGTTCTGATCGGGGGGGACGTTCCTCTTAATCACGCCCCTCCAGGTCCCACTGTCATTGCCCACGTGAGCGTTGAAGTCCTCCAGAAGAACAAGGGAGTCGCCAGAGGGGGCGCTCTCCAGCACACCCTCCAAGGACTCCAAAATGGGGGGGTATTCTGAGCTGCTGTTCGGTGCATAAGACCATCGGAACCAAACAAATTAATCTTGTCTCATCAGACAATAGGACATGGTTCCTGCAATCCGTGTGCTTTGTTGACATGTCTTCAGCAAACTGTTTATGGACTTTCTTGTGTACTGTCTTCAGAAGAGGCTTCCTCCTGGGGTGACACACCAATTTGATGGAGAGTGCGGCGTATGGTCTGAGCACTAACAGACTGACCCCCCCACCTCTTCAATCTCTGCAGCAATGCTGACAGCACTCCTGCGACAATCTTTCAAAGAAAGCATTTGGATCAGCACGTGCGCTCAGCTTCTTTGGACAACCAACCCGAGGCCTGTTCTGTGTGGGCCCTGCTCCTTGTTGATCTTAGCCATTATGCTGCGGCTGAGTTTCAGGGTGTTGGCAATCTCCTTGTAGCCTTGGCCATCTTCATTTGGGTGCAACAATAGGTATTTTAAGATCCTCAGAGAGTTCTTTGCCATGCGGTGCCATGTAGGAACTTTCAGTGACCAGTGTGAGAGCTGCAATACAAATTTCAACGCACCTGCTCCCTATGCACACCTGGCCCTAGTAACACTAGTTAGTAACATGACATTTTGGAGGGAAAATGAAGCAGTACTCAATTTGGACATTTAGGGGTGTAGTTTCAAAGGGGTGTACTCACTTTTGTTGCCAGGGGTTTAGATATTGATGGCTGTATTTTGAGGGGAAAATAAATGTATTATATAAGCTGCACACGGACTACTTTTCATTGGGTCAAAGTGTCATTTTTAGGGCTGTCAAACGATTAAAATTTTTAATCGAGTTAATTACAGCTTAAAGATTAATTAGCAATTCAAACCGTCTATAAAATATGCCATATTTTTCTGTAAATTATTGTTAGAATGGAAAGATAAGACACAAGACGGATATATACATTCAACATACGGTACATAAGTACTGTATCTGTTTATTATAACAATAAATAGACAAGATGGCATTAACATTATTAACATTCTCTTAAAGCGATCCATGGATAGAAAGACTTGTAGTTCTTAAAAGATAAATGTTATAGTAATTTTATATCAAAATCAATCAAAAATATTAATCAAAAAATAAACTATTAGCTCCCCATTTTTGATGTCAATAATTACACCATGCTCACTCATGGTACTAACCCATAAAATCAGCTGGACCCAAGCGCCAGCAGAGGGCGTCAAACACCAAAAAGCAAGTAACAAGCTGACATTACACTGTACTGTCATTTTAATCTGTTTGAGCGGGGCGTGTGCGTTAATTGCGTAAAATATTTTAACGTGATTAATTAAAAAACATAATTACCGCCCGTTAACGCAATATTTTTGACAGCCCTTGTCATTTTGTCAGTGTTGTCCCATGAAAAGATATACTTAAATATCTGCAGAAATGTGAGGGGTGTACTCACTTTTCTGATACACTGTATATAGTACAGGTAAAAAAATTAAAACAGCCTTACCCTGGGCTTTTTATGAATGACTGTTCTTATGCTGAGCACTGCAGCAGCTAGTAATGGAGGGGGGTAGGTGTGACAACAGAAGGATTGTGATAAAGTGAGATTGAATCGAAAGAAAACAATGGCAACGCCCACTCTATCTAGGCTCCTTCCCATTTCTCCCCCTCTTCCGTCTCACATTGGTGCAGTGTGGCTCCTGGCTTTGACGAGCGCGGGCGCACGCGTTCCGTCACGTTCGCAGATGTAACTCCGCCTCCTCTGCAGTGTAGCTACTGCCAGCAATGGAGGAGCCAGCAGTGCAGCAGGAGAAATTAGAGGGCTCGTGGGAAGGAGCTCACGATGTAGGGAAGGCTAACTGGAAGAAAGACTGCTCCCTCTCTTCCCTGCTCAAACACTCTTGTCTCCTCTGCTGGTCGTCTCCCAGGGACGGGGACGTCGTGGAAACGGATGAGAGGGTCCTCAGCAAGGCATCTGAGATCAGAGTAAGAAGACCGCAGCACCTTGCGCTGGTGTGTGTGTGTTGTTTTTGCATGTTCCTTTTTTGCATGCTATTAATTGTTCATTTTGTCTCATTTTTTGCCGCACGGGTAGCATTTTTAGTTGACTTCATTTCCCATGATGCTCTTGTCTGAGGGTATGATGTCAAGTGACGTGGTTGTACGTATTGAGAAAAATCTGCAAATCCTTCCTCCTCGGGCCAAGATGCACGTTCCCATCAATGAGTTTATTACGAGTAGACGTCCAATCCATTTGAAGCGGGAGGCTAACATATTACGGCTACCGAAATTTTCGGACAATAAGCTGCTATGTTTTTCCCTCATTTTTTAATCCTTATTGTCCAGTGCGGCTTACATGTTGATTTGTTTGTGTTCATAAGTAACACTTTATTTAGTGTTACCAAATAGCATAACTAGCAATTAATGAAACAACTAGAACAGTAACTGAAGAAATTTTAGCACAGAACAGGGATTTTTATTGTTATTTACATCTGTAGCGGTGTAATGCATGCTAAGAGGCATATTAGATGACAACAGTGTTGACAGCAGGTGGCAGCAGAGGTTGATTGTCTCCCCAAATGGTCTTATGACCGTCTTATGATGCCGCGGACAAATAATGTGTTACCAAATACCATAACTAGCATTAATGAAACAATCGGAGAAGTAACTGAAGAAATAATTAGCACAGAACATGAATTTTGATTGTTATTTACATTTGTATTGATTCAATGCATGCTAAGAGGCGTGTTGGACGACAACATTGTTGACAGCAGAGGTTAACTGTCTCCCCCAAGGGACCACTGCTGGCCAAATGAAGCTTCTTGAAGCAATGAAGCTTTGCAACAAATTGGTTCAAAGCTTCATGGTGGTCCATTTGGTCTTATGACAGTGTTATGATCCCGCTGTCAAAGAAAGTGTTACCAAATATCATAACTAGCAATTGATGACACAACTGCAGCAGTAACTGAAGAAATAATTAGCGCAGAACATTCATTTTGCTTGTAAAATACAGCTGTAGTGATGCAATGCATGCTAGGAAGCATGTTGGACGACAACGGTGTTGACAGCAGTCTCCCCCAAGGGGGCACTAATTGGCCAAATGAAGCTTCTTGAAGCAATGAAGCTTTGCAACCAATTGGTACAAAGGTTCTTTGTCGTTTATTTGGTCTTATGACAGTCTTATGATGACGCTGTCAAATAAAGTGCTACCAAATAGCATAACTAGCAATTAATGAAACAACTGGAACAGTAACTGAAGAAATAATTGGCACAGAACATAAATTTTGATCGTTATTTACATCTGTAGCGCTGCAATGCATGCTAGGAGGCATATTGGACAGCAACAGTATTGACAGCAAGTGGCGGCAGAGGTTGACTGTCTCCCCCAAGGGAGCAGTCATGGCCAAACGAAGCTTCTTGAAGCAATGAAGCTTTGCAACCAATTGGTTCAAAGCTTCATGGTGGTTCATTTGGGCTTATGACCGTCTTATGATGACGCTGTCAAATAAAGTGTTACCAAATACCATAACTAGCAATTAATGAAACAACTGGAGCAGTAAGTGAAGAAATAATTTCCACAGGACATGAATTCAGATTGTTATTTAAATCTGTAGTGATGCAATGCATGCTAGGAGGCATGTTGGACGGCAGCCGTGTTGACAGCAGATGTCAGCAGAGGTTAACTGTCACCCCCAAGGCAGCAGTAATGGAAAAGTGAAGCATCTTGACACAATAAAGCTTTGCAACCAATTGGTTCAAAGCGTCATGGTGGTTCATTTGGTCTTATGACAGTCTTATGATGCCGCTTATGAATAAAGTGTTGCCAAATACCATAACTAGCATTAATGAAACAACTGGAACAGTAACTGAAGAAATAATTAGCATAGAACATGAATTTTAATTGCTATTTACATCTGTAGTGATGTAATGCATGCTAGGAGGCATGTTGGATGACAACAGTGTTGAAAGCAAGTGGCAGCAGAGGTTGACTGTCTCCCCCAAGGGAGCAGTGATGTCCAAATTAAGCTTCTTGAAGCAATGAAGCTTTGCAACCAATTGGCTCAAAGCTTGATGGTGGTTCATTTGGTCAAAAAAAAGTGTTACCAAATAGCATAACTAGCAATTAATGAAACAACTGGAACAGTAACTGAAGAAATAATCGGCGCAGAACATGAATTTTGATTGTTATTTACATCTGTAGCGCTGCAATGCATGCTAGGAGGCATGTTGAACGACAACAGTTTTGACAGCAGGTGGCAGCAAAGGTTAACTGTCAACCCCAAGGCAGCAGTGATGGCCAAGTGAAGTGTCTTGAAACAATGAAGCTTTGCAACCAATTGGTTCAAAGCGTCATGGTGGTTCATTTTGGCCTTATGACAGTCTTTTGATGCCGCCGTCAAATAAAATATTACCTAATAGCATAACTAGCAATTAATGAAACAACTGGAACCGTAACTGAAGAAATAATTAGCACAGAACATGAATTTTAGTGTTATTTACGTCTGTAGTGATGCAACGCATGGTAGGAGGCATGTTAGACGACAACAGTGTTGACAGAAGGTGGCAGCAGAGGTTGACTGTTTTCGCTAAGGGAGCAAATGAAGCTTCTTGAAGCAATGAAGCTTTGCAACCATAGTGCTGGTAGTGCTTCATGGTGGTTCATTTGGTTTTATGGCAGTATTATGATGCTTCTGTCAAATAAAGTGTTACCAGTTAATATCCTTTGGTGTAAATATTCCACAATACAGTGAGGACAGCTGCGGTTTATAGTCCAGTTCGGCTTATCTATGAACAAATGTCGTTTTCATGTCAAATTTGGTGGGTGGCGGCTTATAGTCAGATGGGCCTTATAGTCCAAAAATTATGGTAATTGTTTAGGATGCCCCACTGGATTCTTTATTATTGATAAGGCTTAGTTTAGAGACCTCTAATGGGCAATGAGCATAACTGCTGTGCTATGCTGTGACCAGCCCTTGTAAAAAGGCAAAGGGCTTCTACATTCACTTTGAGGGCAACATGCATATTGGCCCAAAACCAATTATGAAATACCAATGGCGATGTCAATCAATATCATTTTAAAATCTAGTCATAGCCAAACCTTCATATGTCCTTTTCAATAAATATTTTCTTATTTAATGTGACGATTCCAAAAGGCTCCAAATTTCCATTTGCAGGAACTTGAGAATGCGGTAACGGTGGAGAACCTGGAACTGCAGGAACAGCAGTCAGACCGAAATGAGTTGGAGGAGACGCTGGTCAAATTGGAGAAGCATAAAGAAAAGCTTATTCAGCAAATCAAAGTCACCAGACAACTCTGCTATGAAGAAAGCCAACAGGTTGGTCAAACCAAAGGCAGACTTTTTTTCATCTTTTTCATTTAAAAAAAAACAACAACAAAAACATAGTAACCTTTGCTATGTTTGGAAATCGTTTAATGTTGTGAATCAACTGTTAAAGTTGTTAAAATTGCTACCGTTTTTGCATTAGTTCCCTCCTGTCTACTTTTGACATGTTAAAGTTAAAACTGTTTCATCATTTAAAGATCGATTCAAGTCAAGATGTTGCCGATTTAGGAGTATTTTAGATAAAAAGTTACTTAAGTTCGCGAGGAAGGTTCACTACAACAGAGCCTTTCTGAGAAGTCTACTGCTTCAAAATGGTGGCTGTTTATTAACACCGCCGTCTGCCATTTTGCATGTAGTTCTATAAGCATTTGATATCTAGGCGTCGAGTGTAGGCTGTCGGCTACAGTCAGGAAATATTGAAGCCACCTAGCCTAGCATCGCGTTCGCTACAGCGTCAAAACACTCTTCTCTCTCAGTGTCTCTGACTTTTCTAGTGTCATTCAACCAACGTAGTAACGGGGACGCACATTGTCTCGGTGCCGAAACGGTGACAAAATCCGAACGGAGAAAAAAAAACGTAATGCACAAAAAACGTACAGATTTTGAACGTATGGCGTACCCATTTAAAATCAGTTGTCACTTGTACAAATTACGCCGAAACCGTACAACTTGACAGGTATGAAAACCAATGCTGTAGCGGCTAATTTCTCCCATTGACTTTTTTTCACGTTTCAAAATGAATGCACAGTACGAAAAATATAATAATTACCTTGAATCCTCGAACAAATCACTCCCGAGACAATCCTTCCTCTTTGTATGCGGTACAGCTTTCGTACTTTTTCAACCTAAAGCCGGCATTAGATCGCTGCGTGCGTGTGTTTGGCTAATTTAATCTACTAAATTTACATGTTGATCAGACTAGATGGATATTTGAACACCAATTGTTTTGTGTCAAGTGTTTTATTGTTAAAATGTGTGTCTTTTTGAACATATGTGTGATACAGCTTTACAAATTGTCAAAAGTCAAGGAAGTAAAAAGCTTCAAAAAGCATAATTGCCTTGTTTGCTGTCTGTCAAGCTGAACAACTTCACGTTCAGTGAGGACAGAACACGTCATATTAATATAATAGTGTAAAAAAAAAGATTCCGTGAGGTACAATAAGGTACTGTTTATGTGACTAAAAAAAAAAACGGCTGGAGACAAAATGGCGGTGCTTCGTGAAGTCGAAATCGTGTTAGTTCAGTACGTCGTAACCCGGGGACTACATGTAATTCATATCATGGAAATTACTCAGCAAACAAGAGTCTTGCTGACCATTGATGTGTCCTTTAGATCCTTTCCCTGCAGGCCGAAGAGGTTAAGAGAGAGAGCCAGGTTGAAGAGTACGAACAGGAGCTTGCCAGAGCCAGATGGAGGCTGCGAAAGCTCAAGGAGGAGGTCAAACTGGCCAAGAGGAAGATGGAGGAGGCTGGAGAGAGAAACTGTCCCCTCCAGGACTCGATTAGACAGTCCTATGAAGAAATCTTGCAGGTCAGGAGAGTAATCATGTTTCAGTACCACTGACGTCTATCACCGTTAATTACCGTTATCGAAATCAATTTTTTCACTCACTACCACAGCACGTACGTACTCAATGAAAACTGGATTTTGGAGCATGGATTTTCTTTGTAGTAATAAACTCGCAATTAATTGCAACTTTGTTGCCCTTTTTTAATAGTTAACTCATAATTAATCGCAAATTTGTCACATTTTTAAATAGTTAACTCATAGCGAGAACAAAAAGTGGTATTTGCCATGTGTTTTTTGTTGTTGTTGTTGCCATGTGGCATTTTTTTTTTTTTTGCAATGCCGCAAAATTGGTTTTTTCCCACATGGCCAAAACATGGCAAAAAAATACCACAAACTAAAAATCCATTTTGGCCACATCCCCACCAAAAATGCCACATGGCAAAATCCATTTTTTCACATGGCAAAATCTGTTTTGTCACATGGCAAAATCTATTTTGCCACAAGGGGAAAAAAAATGCCACATGGCAAAATTCATTTTGACACATGACAACAACAAAAAAATGACACATGGCAAAATCCATTTTGCCACATACCCAAAAAATGCCACATGGCAAAATCCATATTGTCACATGGCAAAATTTTGCCACATGGTAAAAAAAAATGCCACAACCCAAAATCCATCTTGGCCACATGGCCAAAAAAAAAGCCACAAACCAAAATCCATTTTACCACATACCCCCCAAAAAATTCACATGGCAAAATCCATTTTGTCACACGGCAAAATGACACATGGCAAAAAAAAATGGCACATGGCAAAATCAATGGCAAAAAACAACATGCCACATGGCAAAATCCATTTTTTCACATGGCAAAATCCGTTTTGTCACATGGCAAAATCTATTTTGCCACAAGGGGGGAAAAAAATGCCACATGGCAAAATCCATTTTGACACATGGCAAAAAAAATGACACATGGCAAAATCCATTGTGCCACATACCAAAAAAATGCCACATAGCAAAATCCATATTGTCACATGGCAAAATTTTGCCACATGGCCCAAAAAAAGTGCCACAAACCAAAATCCATTTTACCACATACCCCCAAAAAATTTCACATGGCAAAATCCATTTTGTCACACGGCAAAATGACACAAGGCAAAAAAAAATGACACATGGCAAAATCAATGGCAAAAAACAACATGCCACATGGCAAAATCCATTTTGCCACATGGCAAATACCACTTTTCATTCTTGGCCCTGCAGCCTTTTTTCGATAATAAACTCACAGTTGATCTTAAGTAATTGCATTTTTGTAATAGTTAACTCGCGATTAATCGCAAATTTGTCATGTTTTCAAATAGTTGAGTCACAATTAATCGCAATATTGCCGCTTTGCTACATTTTTAACTAGCCATTTAATGCAAATTTGTCACATATATAAACAGTTAACTCATGATAATCACAAATTTGCAGCAGGGCCGAGAACGAAAATTGGTATTTGCCATGTGGCAAAATTGATTTTGCCATGTGGCATTTTTTTTTTGTATGTGGCAAAATGGACTTTGCCATGTTGCTTTTTTTTTTTTTTTTTTTTTTTTTTTTTTTGCTATGTGGCAAAATGGATTTTGCACGTAGCTTTTTTTGCCATGTGGCAAAATTGATTTGCCATGTGACAAAATGGATTTTGCCATGCGGCATTTTTTTTGTATGTGGCAAAATGGATTTTGGTTTGTGGCATTTTTTTAGGCCATGTGGCCAAAATGGATTTTGGTTTGTGGCTTTTTTTGCCATGTTATGGCTATGGGGCAAAAAAAAAATGCCACACGGCAAAATCCATTTTTCCACATGCCAAATACCACTTTTGGTTGTCGCTGTCTCTCCAAATTTGTCACATTTTTCAATAGTTAAATGAATTGCAACTTTGTTGCCATTTTTATTTGTTAACTTGCGATTAATCGAAAACTTGTCATCATGTTTTTTAATAAAAAGTTCACGGTTAATCGCAAATTCGTTGCTTTTTTAAAACTCATGATTATTTGCAAATTGGCCGCATATTCCGTT
The DNA here is from genome assembly GCF_030265065.1 of Corythoichthys intestinalis. Lineage (NCBI taxonomy): Eukaryota > Metazoa > Chordata > Actinopteri > Syngnathiformes > Syngnathidae > Corythoichthys > Corythoichthys intestinalis. The sequence continues at coordinate 2,531,520 of NC_080408.1, read as the reverse complement.
TGTAAATAACCATGGTAAAAAAAATAAATTAAAAAAAAAAAGAATGAACTTACGATTAATCGCAAGTAATTGCATTTTTTAAATAGGTACCTCACAAATAATCACAAATTTGTCATGTTATAAAATAGTTAACTCACAATGATTAGCAAATTTGTCATGTTTTAAAATAGTTAACTCGATTAATGGCAAAATTGCTGCTTTATCAAACAATTATTAACAAGTTTTATGTACTTAAAACAGTAGTTGTAGATTAGTCAGGAGGCTGTATTGTATTATTTTTGAAGGAAATCGATTTTGTCGTCATTGCCTAAAACACCTTCAAGTTAAATTGTGAAGGTAATTGAAAAAAGTTACATTTATCCGATTAATCGATTACAAAAATATTCGTTAGTTTCAGCCCTAGTTTAAGTGTTGTTTTGTTTTGAATGATTGTGTCATATTGGTCAACCCCAAATGTCGTCCATGCAGGAAGAGCACACGCTTTGTTCTGTGTCAGGTGGTGCGGTCACTCCGGAGAGCCAGCTGGACGGCTCAACATCTCCTGCTGACACCACCGAGGATGAACCGCTTCCAATGAGACCATGGGGAAGGAGCCAGTCGCTGCCTGCATATGCGGATCTCATCATGGTAATGCCCTTTTTTGGGAGGGGATTTCTTCTTCAATCCTACAAATCTGCTGACCCACCAAACAAACTAACAGAGTCTAGTAGCATATTTTTATTTTATTTATTAGAGTTGTCCAACAATGACTTTTTTACCGATATCCATAAATCCGATAGTGATATCCGTGAATGAAGAAATCTTGCAGGTCAGGAGAGTAATCATGTTTCTGTACCACTGACGTCTATCACCGTTAATTACCGTTATCGAAATCAATTTTTTCACTCACTACCACAGAGGAGTGGGAACCTCAGGGCACCTCACGAAATGATACGATTCGCGATACAAGGCTCACGATAACGATTATGTCACGATACAGCGATTATCGATATATTGGTCAGAAATTGGATACATGACATTCTACGATACAACTGTTGAAACGAAGAAAAAAAAAAGATATTTAAAAATAGAAAAAAATACTGTTTGTCATTTATTGAACAGTGACATCTTTTCTGTGCAACATTGCTGTAAAATATAAATCTACTGCAAATTGTGCCCCTGCACATATAGAGGAAACCAACCACGACCACTGATATCGCTTTCTTTAAAGTTTTAAATCTTTAAAAAAAAAAATAAATAAAAAGTGACGTAGGTGTCAGCAGTTGAGCTTGGAGTGGGGCAATGATCAAATTGGTGGGTCTTTTCTTCGTATATGACCTTTGTTGCTTGGTTTGAGCACTTCCGCTATCTGCTTCAGCATTTAAGATGTCAGATTTGCTCAGTCACAGTCTTCCTCACCTTAAAAACAACAAAATAAAACAAAAAATATTAGCTACTTCATAGCGTTTGAGTTGAAATCCTGATTTTTTTTGTGTTGGAAGTATTGAATTAAAAAAAATATGAATTGAATGTATAGAAATTAAAAATTCAATAATTCCCTATTTTTAATATGTAGGCTACATTAATTATCATGCACATCACTTTATATATCTTGGAACCTATTCAAACCACTTTTATAGCTTATTGTAACAAAATGACAGTAATAACAGTTTGTGTAGTAAACTAGATGGAAATTGGTTCTCATATAAATCTGTAAATTCATGTGGGCTTGTTCGATATTCATTTTCATCCAGTTTAGGGTCCTGGTTTATTTTATATCATTCAACACCAAATGTCATCAAAATCATACATGTAAATTAAAAAGTCAATTCCATTGCAAAACTTTCTTACCTCAAGTGATGAAAGCGAAGCTCACAAACTCCGGTGTCCACTACGTCACCAGCTCCCAGTGAAACTTATTTTTCTTAGACAATTCTTGCATACAGCAAAGTCCTTGTTCACCTTACTTACTTTCTTGTTGGTGTAAAATCTAAACTGTGTCCCCATGTGTGATTTGTAGCAATATTTTTCTCATTTTTTCCCTCCACCGTTTTCACTGAGCTTTTTTATTTTTTCAACCCACTTGGAGCTTCCTCTCTTCTTCTCTAGACAACTTGTGCGCACTTTACCCTCACCGCCACTCCCGAGCGCCCCTAGTGGAACGCCAAGGAATTGCTCAACAAACATTGAGCAGTTTACAGCATCCATACTCCATTGTATGGCCAATATGTCAAATAAAAGTATCGATACTTGGCGGGAGCATATCGATAACCCATCGGGTTGCAAAATATCGCGGTATATCGCTGTATCGAGATATTGTCACACTCTTACGACCACAGCACGTACGTACTCAATGAGAACTGGATTTTGGAGCGTGGCCTTTCTTTGTAGTAATAAACTTCCAATTAATTGCAACTTTGTTGCCATTTTTTAATAGTTAGCTCATAATTAATCGCAAATTTGTCACATTTTTAAATAGTTAACTCATAATGAGAAGAAAAAGTGGTATTTGCCATGTGTTGTTTTTTTTTTTTTTAATTTTTGCCATCTGGCATATTTTTTGCAATGCGGCAAAATGGATTCTGCCATGTGGCATTTTTTTGCCACATGGCCAAGACATGGCAAAAAAATGCCACAAACTGAAAATCCATTTTGGCCACATGGCCCCAAAAAACATGCCACAAACCAAAATCCATTTTGCCACATCACCCCCAAAAATGCCACATGGCAAAATCCGTTTTGTCACATGGCAAAATCGATTTTGCCACATGGCAAAAAAAAAAAAAAAAAAATGCCACATGGCAAAATCCATTTTGACACATGGCAAAAAAAATGACACATCGCAAAATCCATATTGACACATACCAAAAAATGCCACATAGTGATATCCATTGGTGTCGTTCAGTCTATTTTAGGGGGTCTTCAGCTTCAGTTTCTTTTAAAGAGGAACTGAAGTGCATTTCCGACAAAACATTAGAAATCAAACTATCTACTTTGCGCTCCGACACTGTATTGAAGTTGCTTTCTGGTCCTGCCTCTAATGAATTAAAAAGTTTTATATACATAAAGTATATAATAAAAAGTTATTTTATTACCGTATTGGCCCGAATATAATACGGTGTTTTTTGCAGTGAAATAAGACTGAAAAAGTGAGGGTCGTCTTATAGTCGCGGTCTAGACATTATACCCATTCATGACGCTAGATGGCGCCAGATATCATTGAAGCGATGTTCTGTCATGACAGATCTCAACTACTCACAACACAAGTTTAACCAGTTTGCATTATTGTATTGCAATGTTTTTCCTTATTCAAATTTGTTTCAAGACTACAGTTACAATTAAGACTTCACTTTGAAAGTTAATGCAGTTATTGATATTTTGTTGTTTTATCACAATAGATTGGTTTATTTACATTTCAAAACTTTAGTATACATATTTAAATGTTCAGATATTAAGATTTGAATGAGGCAAAAAAACATGCTTTTTCTCTGAAATATATTGTTATAATCATTTGTTTCAGATGTACTGTAATTTTTGAGTAAAAATTATTTTGGTGTTCAAAAAGTCTTTTTTCAAACAAGTCTTGATAATGAGGGGGTCGTCTTATAATCAGGGCCGTCTTATATTCGGGCTAATGCGGTATTTCTTTATCAGAGCGACGTATATTACCTATTTTTATTTGTAATGTTTGTATTTGTTTGTGCATCCAGGTCGCAAATAGCGCCCCCTTCTGCAATAATTTGGCAGATACCAGAGAAGAAGTAGATGACAGTAGCAGCAGCTCACCAAAGGTTATTGCATGGATTCTATCATTGTTCTTCATTCATAAATACAATTGAAGGAATACTAAGCTAAAATATCCCAATACATGTTCCCTAGATGGACCGATCCAACATGGAAGACGATCCAGAGGAGGATGAACTGAAGGAACAGTCCATTCTGAACAAACTGGACTTCTATCAAGCTGATCCTTTTGCACATTGTCAGATAGGCCGTATGTTTTTGCTTGTTTTTAAATTTATGTAAAAAAAAAAAAAAAAAAAAAGATCTGAACCCTTTGTAGATCACTCATAGGCTGCCATTGACAGCGCTAGACCAGTGCTTCTCAATTATTTTCTGTCACGCCCCCCCTAAGGAAGACGTAAATGTTTCGCACCCCCCCAAACTCTCTGCCGCCACTGTAAATAGTATCATTTGTCTATAAAATTACTATTATAAATACGCATCTGCCTAACATTGTGTCCTTTTTTTCTAATAAAGAAAAAAAGTAACATAGATCAACTTATAATAAAGTATAACTTTATTAACATTGTTTTGTTTGTAACAGAGAAGACTTGACGTGCATCAATTTGCCTGAATTAAAAAAAAATAAAAAAAATTCACATCCAAACTAAAAAATACACTCAAGGTACATTTTTGACCATTTGATACAGAAAAATAAAATGTAATAAAATCAGTAAATAATACCAAATTAAAATTGATTAGAAACATTCACTCATGAGGACAATGTGCCAAAAAATTTGACCGAAAAAACAAATCTGAATAAAAGGGGGAAAAAAGTGTCCTTGAACAGGACAGTTTTTATTTTTGCTGCTCACAGTATTTACCTCCTTTGCAATGGTGTGGAGTTATTTTGCAATTAGCATGCTAACAATGCTCACTGGCTTACTGATATAACACTGACAAAGCAGGACGATTGTTGGCAATATTCGGCACGTTTTCACTGAAAAAATCAAGCGGCTTAACAATGAGATTGGGGTCTGATGTCTTTAAGTGGCGTCTTAATTGATTTGGCTTCTTGCTGTCTGCTATAATTATTTTTAGACACAGTAAACAGTGGTCTTTCATCATCACCCACTATATTAAAAGTCAAAGCTAAAAGGCAAACGGCACGAAAAAAAAGCGCACTCACGGCAGCCGAGGTAGAACCGTAGGTGAGGGCAGTCGTCGTGACGATCCCAAGCCGAAAATGGCACTTCTCGGGCGGCGACGTGAGAACCGGACAAGACAGTGGGTCGCTGCGTGAGTGAGTCCGGTCGGAAAACGGCTTTCGAAAACGGCGGTGGCACACTGCTCTTCATATCTGTTGTCTGTGTGTGCTGAGTGCTCTTCCTTAGTTCAAAAATACTGCGCGCACTCTGAAAATGAGAGCGCCACTGCCACCTACTGAGTGGATGTGCAAGTACACTTTATTCCAGTACGGCAAAAAAAAAAAAAAAAAAAACTAAAAAAAACATGTTCCCCGAGGTCACATGCGCCCCCCCTGGCATTGCTCTGCGCCCCCCCAGGGGGGCGCGCCCCACTATTTGAGAAGTACTGCGCTAGACGTCCAATCCATTTTGATCGAGAGGGGCGAAAGAACGGATGCACTGAAATATGTCATTTTCGGCCAGTCCTCCCAGTTTGAATGGACGTTTGCCAAGGTCAATTGCAGGCAATGAGTTAATTGTAAATATATTCCTAAATTCAGATTTCTTACATCCTCAAACTTTTTTTAAAAATGTTATTTTTAAAAATGGTTCTTTTTCACAAATTTAATTGTTGTTTTAATTTTTCAAACATTTTTTTTTTATTACAAAAGGAAAAAAACAGTAAATATTGTCTTTTTTTTTCAAATTATCTAATTTAAAAAACAGCAATCATTTTTCTTTTTTTTTTTTTAATCAAAACACAAAAGGCAATGAGTTAGTAATAAATACTATGTGATTTAATTAAGATTTTTAAAACTTGTTTTCTTTTTTTTTTTTAAGAAAAAAAGGGTCGAAAATATTGTCTTTATTCTTTATGATTAAAAAATATATTGAATGATTTTAAAATTAATTAAAAAATGGGGAAAAAAGAGTAAAAATTATTTTTCATATTTTTTTTTCATATTATTTTTTTTTCAAAAATATCTTAAAAGATAAAAATGGCAATTTTCTTTTCTTTGCAAAACGCAAAAAAACTAATAGTAAATATTCTGTGATCAAGACTTTTTAAAACTTTTTTTTTCTTCATTTTTTTAAAGAAAACAAAAGAAGTGGTAAAAATCTTTAAAATTCTCTTTATTCAAATTCTAATGAAAGTTTATTTAATTATTTTTAATTTAATTACTAAAGGGGAAAAAACGGTAAATATTCTCTTTTTTATATTTATTTTTTTCAGACTATCTTAATTAAAAAAGATAAAACTCCAATTTTCTGTTCCCAGCAAAACACAAGAAGCAATGAGTTGATATTAAATATTCTGTGATTAAATTAAGATTTTTTTTTCATTTTTTTCTTTAAATTTAAAAAAGGATTAAAAATCAGTCCATATTCTGATATAGTATAATTTATGTAGTGTTTTTTTTTTTTGTTTTGTTTTTTTATGTGTCATTTAAGACAAGCCAGATATGTTAAAAAATGTGACAAAAAATATCTCTAGCATCATAAATAATGCCACATTTTCACATTTTTAACTTTTAATTTTCAATTCATTTCCAGATGACCTATTTAATGAAGACCTTTTCCCAAAAACAGACTCGTCAGGCGAGTATTAACTATATATTACTATATATTATATTATTATATATATACTGTATTTTATATTATAGTCACTGCCAACCATGTATGTGTTATAGTGTTCACAAAGTACAGTATGTGCTGTGGTAGTTAGAAAAACTTGACCTTGATATTGGCCATTTACGGCAATAGACGACAGATCCATTTGGAACGAATGAATGTAAAGTACTTGCTGATTATGATGCTGATTCAGATTCTGACCCGATCTTATTTTCAGACGGCTTCACATCCGATCCTTTCAAAGGCAGCGATCCCTTCGCGGCGGACATGTTTTTCCCCGAGGCCAACGCGGGATGCGAGGAAGGAGCGCCCGTTAATTGCGAGGAGGCCGACACCAGTCTATCCTGTGCCGAAAATAAAGCGTCCGCCGGCACGCAGTGCTTTGAATCCGAGTTTCCGGATGAAGACAGCGACATCGAGATCAGTTACAGTCAAGAGGATCTCAACGCTATCCCCGGGGCGGACGACGACCTCGGGTTTAAGCCCATCCAAAGTTCGTCCGAGGAACTGGGCCCGGAGCCCGTACGGGGCTGGCGTTCCCAGGGACAGTATTCGGTGGAATCCGATCCCAATGGGTACGAATTGGATTTAACCGCCGTCTCGCCACCTTCGGACATAGAGGAGCACAGTCTTGGATCGCTCGCCGGAGAAATAAGCGATGTTGCAGTGGCAAAAGTTGAGGAAGGTAAATTTTCACATATTTCAAAACAATTTTTATCAAGTCAATTTTTAATCAAAAATCACACTCAAAATAAGTCAAATCCCTTCAAAAGTTTAAAATTTATTTGGGATGTGCCGGGTTACGATGTACTCGACTTACGCGATTTCGACTTTACGACATCGGAGTCTCTTTCCACCATTTTGTCTCCAGTCATTTTTTAAAAATCTAATCTAATAGGCAGGTGTTCAAATAATTTGCAGCAGTAAAATACATTTAAAAAAAACAGTGGACAAGCACCTATTATGCAAATTTCAAACCCACTCATCATTTCTGATTTGGATAACTTGCAAAATCGCAGGGTGTTCAATTACTTATTTTCCTCGCTATACTGTATATATTCGTTATACGTCTATTCACAATGAGTTTGCATCGACATATGATGACGTCAGCAGAAAGTGCTGGAACTTATCTAATGTATTTACTTCTAAGCGCCAGCAGGGGGTGACAAAACACCAGAAACACAGGCAGGCAATAAGTGGGTATGACAGCACTGATAAAACAGTCTGGGCTCTTGGTTAAAAGGGAAAAAAAATATGCAGTTAGCATTTATTTTACGTAAATATGTCGAAGTACAATGCTAGTCTGTTAGTAAATGTTGCTAGCAGCCGCCTTAGGTAAATAGAGCTTTTCTGGTGAAAATTCTTGTGAATAAATGCTTAAATCCCCGAATTCTTCATAAATATGGATGTAAAACAGTCTCAATTCTTGGTTTAAAGCAAAATAAACATGCAGTTAGCATTTACTTTACGTAAATATGTCGAAGTACAATGCTAGTCTGTTAGTAAATGTAGCTAGCAGCAGCCTTATCTGAACAGAGCTTTTGCGGTGAAAATTCTTGTGAATAAATGCTTAAATCCCTGAATTCTTTAGCAATATGGACGTAAAACAGTTTCGATTTTTGGTTAACAGCACAAAACCGTGCAGTTAGCATTTATTTTATGGAAATATGTTGAAGTACCATGCTAGTCTGTTATTAACTGTAGCTAGCGGCCACCGTAATTAAACAGAGCTTTTACGGTGAATATTCTTGTGAATAAATGCTAAATCTCTGCATTCTTTATAGATTTGGAAGCGTGCAGTTAACATTTATGTTATGTAAATATGTCTAAGTGTGATGCTAGTCTGTCAGTCAATGTGGTAGCCGCCATATGTAAACAGAGCTTTTCCGGTGAAAATTCTTGTGAACAAATGCTTAAATCCCTGAAGTTTTTATAGATATGGACGTAAAACATTCTCGATTCTTGGTTAAAAGCAAAGGAAAAAAAACCAAAAAAAACAAAACAGGCGGGTAGCATTTATTTTACGTAAATATGTCGAAGTATAATGCTAGTCTGTTAGTAAATGTAGCTAGCAACCGCCTTATGTAAACAGAGCTTTTCCAGTGAAAATTGTTGTGAATAAATGCTTAAATCCCCGAATTCTTTATAGATATGGATGTAAAACGGTCTTGATTCTTTGTTTAAAGCAAATTTAAAAAAAAAACGTGCAGGTAGCATTTATTTTACGTAAATATTGCGAACTAAGTCTGTAAGGAAATTAGCAGCCGCCATATGTTAACAAAGAGCTTTTTCCGTTGAAAATTCTTGTGAATAAATGCTGAAATCCCTGAAATCTTTATAGATATGGATGTAAAATGAGTCTCGATTCTTGGTAAAAGCTAAAAAAAACGGAAAAATTGCATTTATTTTACATAAATATTGCAATGTATAATACCAATGCTGTAGCGGCTAATTTGTCCTATTGATTTATTTTCACGTTTCAAAAGGCATGCATGGTACGAAAAATAAAATTATTACATTGAATGCTCGAATAAATCACTCCTGAGACAATCCTTGTTGTTAGTATGTAGTCCAGATTTCGTACATTTGAAGGTGATTTCCCAGTTCAGTTCAAAAGTATGTGTGAGAGTCATTCCCATCGACTTCTAATAAAGGAAGTTGACTCACACAGCCCCCTACGGGCCCGGCCTTGCACAGACAATACCTCATCTGACCCATCAAGTATCTTGTAGTCTATGATACATGTGATTTTCCGGAAATTTGCCAAAAACTTTCCCATTCATTTCTAATGGGAACGTTTCCCATTCACTTCCAATAGGATTTCCAATGGAATTTAAATTGCATTGATGCCATTGACGACCATGCATGTCGAATCTATTGATGCCAATGTACTTCGATTCAATTGACTATACGGATGTCGATGCCATTGACGGCCATGGACGTCCAAAATTTTTCCCATTCATTTTCAACGGGGAAAAAACAAAATTTCCCCAAATCAACAGAAAATGACCAGATATCAATAGGACGTGTCCCTCAAACGTCCCCGATTCCATTGACGCTTATAGGGGGTGCTGCCATTGACGGACATGGACGTCCAAATTTCCCATTCATTTGTCATGGCATTTACTTTGTTTAATGCCATTGACGGGCATGTTTGTCCATTCTATAGATGCCAATGCACTTGGATGCCATTGACGGCTATGAACGTCCAAATTTTTTCCCATTCATTTTCAATGGCAAAAAAAAACAATGTCCCCAAATCAACAGGAAATAACCAGATATCAATAGGACACACCCCTAAATGACTTGATATGATCAGGCCACGCCCCCCAAATGTTCCCAAATGACCTTATATGATCAGGCGACACCCCCAAATGTTCCCAAATGACCTGATATGATCAGGCCACGCCCCCTAAATGTTCCCAAATGACCTGATATGACTAGGCCACGCCCCCAAATGCTCCCAAATGACCTGATAAGAATAGGGCACGCCTCCCAAATGTTCCCAAATGACCTTATATCATTATTCCAGGCCCCATAAATGTCCTCAAATAGACAGGAAGTGACCTGATATTGTCCCCGAATTGTCCCCAAACCAACCTAGGCTGGGGCTAAGATCTGTATCTCCAAATGGCAAAGACCAGAAGTAATTTCTCCCGAAATTGCGGTTTCTAGTTTTTAATTGCCTTTCAGAAAACAGAAATCTGTGTGACTACTCACATACAATTCCTCTTAGAAATACAGTCACACAATGTGTTCAAGTTCCAGGGGTAAGAATACTTTAGAAAGCTCGGGGGAAACTGACATAGCACTACGCCCTTTTACGGCGAAAACGACAAATGTTTTTGCCACTTGCCATCAGAGCAGTAATAGTCCTCTTTCCCACCGTTCTTGCTTATATAATTCAGATTCTAATTTTATCTTCTTCCTTTCAGCAAGGACCGTGCTCGGCGATCAAACATCGTTCGTGGCGGACACAACGAGCCGGAAAGACAGCGCTTTAGAAGCTGCGGATTGGATTGAAAGCCTGAAAGAAGAAGCAACAAAGCCTCCATCACCTCCAAACTCCGCCGACTCTCACAACCTTCACACTGAACCCGAGTCTCTTGAGACTAACTTGAGCTTTGACTATGAACCGACCGGTCAGACTTCCTTCGATCCTTACGGGTTTAAACTCAGTCCCGAACATTCCAGTCACACTCTCTTAGATCCCGACGAGGAGCTGAGCCCGGCGCCCAGTGATCAAGATCTTCCTTTTGACCCTGAGGACCTTTCTTCCCAGCCGGAGCCTCTGAACTTTTATTCCTACCAGTATGAAATCCCCTCTTCCCAGATGGTCCAGGACTCCGATCCTTACGGCTTCAAGCTCAGCCTCGAAGAAGAAAATCAGGAGGTGCCAGAACCGTGTCGCCACGATAACGTGGAAAACGTGTCACCCGCTGCATTTGAAAATAAGGACCAAGAAGAAGCATTGAACGACAGCGACCGAGAAGCACTGGAACTTCTGCACCACGAAAACCAGGAAGTGCTCGATCCTCGTAGCGACAATGATCGAGAACTGCTTCAAAACAGAAACCAGGAAGGACTGGAAATATCATATCTGGACAGCGAAGAAAATCAAGAATTCCTAAATCTCTGTAGCCCGGAAAACCGAGAAGTGGTGGAACCATGTGAGAACGATAACCGAGAAGTGCTGGAATTTTGTAGCCACGCTAATCCGGAACAACTGGATTTCTCCTGTATGGAAAATCAGGAAGTCTTAGATTCGGATTTCTTCGGCAACCGAGAAGTGCTCGAAAATCAGGAAGTGCTAGTTTCACCTACCCGCGAAAAACGGGAAATACCGAATCCAGACGAAGTTCGATTAGGTGAATTGCTCGATTTGGATGACCATAATAACCAGGAAGTGCTGGACTTGGTAAAAGAGGACGTTCCGACCGAAACTAACAACAATCGGTGCATACTGAAAGCAGAGTTGAATAGCTCAGACAGCGACGCGACTTCAGAAGAAGCGCTAGGATTTGAAGCCGGTGTGACCACCCACCAGACTTGCAGCACGTTAAATCGTCCGGCTGGTCACGATATGCTAGAGGGCGATCTCGGCTCTGTGTTCGGGGCCGGGGGGTACATCGGCGTTCCCGATGTAGCGGATGATCTGGAACCTATGTACCGCAGACAAGTTAACACTGTAGCAGAGCCAGTGCGACCGGTAAGACCAGTAAGACCTCCCCGGCCTTCACTCAGGGTAAGTTCCTCTATATTGGTATCAGGTATGGGCCGAAATCAACACGCTAATATGAGAAAACTGTATCACATATTCGTACACCCAGTGTTTTCCGAATTTTCCAGGTTCGCGGTGAATCAGTAACAGGCACACTTTTGCTCAATTGACAATGTTTTTTGATTAGAAAATGCAGAATAAATGAGATTTATTGATTACAATCCCACAAGAGCAAGCAAACAAGTATCAACAAATGTCAACGATGACGCGAGACTTGAGTTTGTCAACCCCAGAATCCCCGCACTATCGTTACAGCACAACAAAATGTCCCTTTAGCAATGAAAATCGCTTACCGTGACAAGTGAGTGGAAAGCCAGCAACACTCCAGTAAAGCGGCAAAAGGTCAAAGCTGGGCAATGCGTACGCTTCATCCACCAGCGGATTTCACTGGTCGCCCGGAAATATTCGGTTTTGTAGGGACGCACCCCTCGGAGGCGGAGGCCAACTTCCGCCCCCGAGCGGCGCGGCCCCGTCCAATCACAAACATTTAAGCTACTTTTGGTTCAGCCCCCTTGAAAAAGGGCTTTTCACATGGGACAAATAAGCTGTGCTGCAACAGATGCCAACAAATGGTAAATATTATTGCCGCAAAACAAGTTATCTCAATGGGACCCAGGCGTGTAACTATGGGACCCAGGCGTGTAGTAAAACAATACTATGGTGCAAAACAAGTTATCTCGTGAGATTCTAAAGCGCGTCTCCTAACTATGGGAACAAGGTGAAAGACAATAGAAGTTGTTACAATCTATGTCACAGAAGCAATCATTCATCACAAAAGCATAATGTAATATTTTCCCCCATCACCCAGGTTCAAGTTCGAGTCATCTGATTTTGATTGACGGTCCTAGTCTATCCCAAATGTATAGTGGTATGAAATCTGAACCTTTCGGATTTTCTTAATTTCTGAATAAAATCACCATCAAATGTGATCTGATTTTTGTCCAAATCACACAGATGAAAATACAGTGTCTGCTTTACCTAAAACCACCCAAACATTTATAGGTTTGCATTAGATGTGATCGGGTCACGTCATTTTCAAAGTATCGGAATCGGCAAAAAAATATCAGACATGCCTTTTGTTAATATACATATATATTTTATAATTAAATAGTTTTCTAATTGTATTTAACGTTACAGACATAATATGTTACCCTCATCCAGAGTCTTTAGTTTAGGCTTAAGGTAGGGTTATCAAATTTATCCCGTTAACGGCGGTAATTAATTTTTTAAAAAATTTATGACGTTAAAATATTTAACGCAATTAACGCATGCGCTGCACGACCCACTCTCGCATTGTCGCGTTCAATCTGTAATGGCGCCGTTTTACCTATATATACAGCTAAAAGGCAGTGTAAAATGAGTAGAGTGAATTTTGGCAACTTTTCGGGCCTTTTATTAATTGGCTAAAGCCTTACAATCCCTCTCCCTACGATTAGAAATTGTCAAGTTCAAAAATAGACCCCTAGGTAGACATTTGTAAAATTACCCAAAAATAAGGAGAGAAGACACTCAGTTTTCTTGGCCAAGGAGAGCAAAGAGGGACTAAGACAGAGGAATGCTAGATTACGCTGTATCGTCACCAAAATTGATGTAAGGAAAAACCCTCCTTGCTCTTTTTATTTAGGGGTTGGTCCTAAAACAGAAAGGGTGCCGCCCTGAAGGGAGGGGGAAGCAAGCTGGAGACACCCATGTGATTTTGGTTGGCTCTGTGTGAGCATGTAGGTGGAACTAACTAAATACACGTGTGTAAGCAAGGGCACAGGTAAAGAGGTCAAAATGACCCAGACACTTCAGTTATGCAATGCTGCGGCCATGGAAGATGTCCTCGAATGGGAAATTATCCTCGAAAGTCTAGACGAAAGTCTAGACGAAAGTCTAGACGTCAGGTGCTGAAGACGTCCCGGAAGGTCTAGTTATGCAATGATGCGGCCATGAAGCAAGGCAGTTGTCATCCCGACCCTTTTTTAACACTTTGTAACACTTAAACATTATACCTAGTATAGCAAGCAATAATCATTAACTGGTTATATCAAATAAGAAAAAACATGGCAATATGTATTATGTATGCTATATATGAGCACAAGCAAATATTCAATCAATCAAGCAAATATTCAATCAATTAAGCAAGTATTCAATCAACCCTTGATAATTACCTCAACAGAAATATTGTGGGAAGAAATGTGGGGAAGAAAGGTAGTAATTGATCTTTTTCTTAACACCATATGTTATTTCCCAACGCAGAGAAGATATATCAATTGGTACCAGTACGCACAGTCATGGTTGCACTTCCCATCATGCATTTGGGCAGAACAGTTAAACGGCTACAGTATCATTTCTTGAAAGCTCAACAAATACACTAGATGGCAATATTTAGTCACAATATACAAAGTCACATTTATCCTTTAAGAAGTACAAGTCTTTCTATCCGTGGATCCCTCTCACAGAAAGAATGTTAATAATGTAAATGCCATCTTGAGGATTTATCGTCATAATAAACAAATACAGTACTTACGTACTGTATGTTGTATGTATATATTCGTCCGAGTTTTATTCATTTTTTTCTTAATGCATTGCCAAAATGTATATGATCAGGAAAAATGATCGGGAATTATTGGAATTGAATCGGGAGCAAAAAAAAAAGCAATCGGATCAGGAAATATCGGGATCGGCAGATACTCAAACTAAAACGATCGGGATCGGATCGGGAGCAAAAACACATAATCAGAACAACCCTAGTTTTCATATTTTTAATGAGGATAGCATGCAAACAATGACAGAATGGGGAAAAATAAGTAAGTGAACCCTCTGCCTAAGGAGACTTAAAAAGCAATTGGAACTGATTTTTACCAAACATTTTAAGTCAGGTGTGTGCCCAATCACTGATGATGTTAGGTTTTGTGCTGGTTACTGTTACGTCCCACGGACGGCTCGCTAAGGGCGCAACATAAAACGAGCCATACAAGGTACGAGTGGACACAAATGTATCTACAGTAATAAAATTCGCAATAAATATATACAGAATGCCAAAGAAGCGTGACTTCAGGGTAAGCCCAGGCCAAAACAACAAACAAAAGGAACTACACTTAAACCCCACCCGCTAACTAAACCCTGATCATATAAAAGGAACAAAGAAAAGACAGCCACTAACCTAACTTCCTATGCTATACAAAACAGGAGAAAACGGGTTGAACAGAAATGGCTACTTACCCCTACTTGCTTCATTGCTCTTATTTACAGTGGTGAACAAAAACGATCCAATAACGAATAAACACAAAAGACCTCACCGAAAAAGCGGGAGTGTAATAAACTAGCGATCAAACGCACACGAGAGTGAATGGCGAGCAAACAGCTGGCGAGGAGGACCGCGGCAGAATGCTGTCAAATGCGACCTCCTAGAGCATTGACAGCGGCAGGTTTAAGAAGCTTGGCGCCTTTTTTCGTGGCCAATCAGCAGCAGCGACGTCGTGGGTCCGTCCAGCGTCGATCAGCTTTCGTCATAGTGGGTGGGGAAGCAGCCAGCTGGTGGAGGCGACGATCAGCTGACAGGAAGAGTCTCAAAAAAATAACAATTCAAACGGCCAATGCCGTCACAGTTACCTCCTAGTGTGTCCCTGTGATTGCCCATTGATTCCACCTGTTGTACCTATTCCTAGTGTATCCTCCAACCTGCATCCTCCTGTGTCACTCACCTTTTCCTCGCTGTCTCATTACCCCTTGTCTGTGTGTGTATATAAGCTCCCAGTTAGTTCACGCCAATGTTGATTCTTGTCCGTTTCTACGTCCCAGCCATTGTGTTCCTCTGCCTCATAAGTTTTTAAGACCAGTCTTTTGTCAATACCCTGGGTTTTGTTTGCTACTGTGTTTTATGGGATCACCTCAGTTTTGGTTTGTACTTTGTTTTTCTGTCGGCTTTAATAAAATTACTTTTGTATCGCCTTTCTGCCTCGATTCCCTTTCCCTGCACTTGGGTCCACACACCACCTGCCTGCCCACATTCCATGATAGATGAGTGGTTTAAAGCTGCACTGCTCACTATAAAACACACACCTGGTAAGAAATGTCTTGATGAGAAGCATTGTCTGGCAGAGAAGTTGTCTACAAATGGAGAGGGTTTGGCACTGTTGCTTCTCTCCCGAGGAGTGGCTGTCCACCATAGATGACGTCAAGAGTTCAACGCAGAATACTCAGAGATGTAAAAAAAGAACCCTAGGATCTCTGCTAAAGACTGACAGAAATCACTGGCACAGTCCAATATCTCTGTGCACACATCAACTATATGGCCAAGAATGGTGTTCATGGGAGGACTCCACGGAAGAAGCCACTGCTGTCTAAAAAAAACCAAAAACAAAAACATTGTTGCTCGTTTAATGTTCACAAAAAGGCACTTGGACACTCCACAGAAGTTTTGGCAAAATATTTTGTTGACTGATGAAACCAAAGTTGTATTGTTTGGATGTCATGTGTGGAGGAAAAATGGAATTGCTCACCAACACCAACATCAACACCTCATCCCCACTGTGAAGCATGGTGGAGGGAGCATCATGATTTGGAGCTGTTTTGCTGCCTCAGGGCCTGGACCACTTGCAACCATTAATGGAAGCATGAATTCAAACGTTTATCAGGATGTTTTGCAGAAAAAGCTGTGACTGTCTGTCAGACAGTTGAAGCTAAAAAGAGGATGGATGTTGCAACGAGACAATGATCCAAAACACAGACGTAAATAAACTTCAGAATGGTTTCAGAAGAACAAAACACACGTTCTGGAGTGGCCAAGTCAAAGTCCAGACTTGAACCCAATTGAGATGCTTGGCATGACCTAAAGACAGTGATTCATGCCAGACAACCCGGGAAGCGTCTGGTTATTATATATTATATTATAAGTTATTGCTGCCAAAAGAGAGGGCCACTCAATATTAAATGTGATGGTTCACTTATTTTCCCCTTCTGTCATTTTTAGCATACTATCCTCATCAAAATATGAAAACTTATAAATTTTTGGGTGGTTTAAGTTAAAGCAGACACTGTTTTTCCATCTGTGTGATTTTGACAAAGATCAGCTCACATTTGACGGTGATGTGATGCAGAAATGTAAGAAATTCCAAAAGGTTTAGATACTTTTTCATACCACTGTGTATTGTTACTACTGTGTCTGTATGTGAACTAATGTGTGGTATGTGTGTTTTAGGTTAAAGAGAAGGCTGTGTCCCCAACTCAGGGAATCGACTTGAAATGATCCATCAGTAGTCAACCCCGGTCTTCTTATCCCAATAATGAGCCAACAAATCTAAGAGGAGAGGAATAAGATGATGAGTGATTCATTTATTTGTACGTTCAGGGTTTCCATTTGACTATTTTCACTTCACTCTGATGATAAAATCATTTCTTTTCCTACATGATCTGCAGCGAGAACATCATTTTTCGACAAGTGTTCTCGGTTCAACATTAGGCCATGTTTCAAAATGAAAATGTATATAGAGTACAGTAGTGGTCATTTTATCTGCTGTCGATACACCTAGTTAGCTAGCTAGTTAGCACTTTCAGTGCCATTGATGATGATAGACATGCATAGCAGGAATCCGTCCCATGCCGGTCGATTTGCAATGAATTTAATTAATTTATTTATTTAAAAGCTAAAACAAATTGTAAGTAGTCAATTGCAGCGTGAAACTGCCTCTATTATAAACCTGTTTACTGTATTAAACTTTACAGACCTTTTTTTTTTTTTGGAAGTAACATTTTGCTTTATTAACTGTTATAGCAGTTAACCGTGAGCATATTGTTAATATCTTAAAACAATTCACATCCAAAAAGGTAATAAAACACATACTGCATAATTGTTTGACTCTTTATAGGGCGACTTGCTATTTTTGGTTATGAAGAAAACAATGTACGTCACATTATTAACATTTGTGTGGCTTACTTGACCTAATATATGATGAGGTCCACATATACGGACGACATGTGAAAATTGTATTTATATGTATATGTATATGTGTACATATGTATAGATACATGTACTGTGTGTATATATATATACATACATACAGTATATATATTATATATTATATATTATATATACTGTATGTATGTATGTATGTATGTATGTATGTATATATATATATATATATATATATATATATATATATATATATATATATATATATATATATATATATATATATATATATATACATACAGTATATATATTAGGGCTGCCAAACGATTAAAATTTTTAATCGAGTTAATCACAGCTTAAAAATGAATTAATCGTAATTAATCGCAATTCAAACCATCTCTAAAATATGCCATATTTTTCAGTAAATTATTGTTGGAATGGAAAGACAAGACGAATATATACATTCAACATACAGTACAAAAGTACTTTATTTGTTTATTATGACTATAAATCCCCAAGATGGCATTTACATTATTAACATACTTTCTGTGAGAAGGATCCACGGATAGAAAGACTTGTAATTCTTAAAGGATAAATCTGACTTTGTATATTTTGACTAAATATTGGCATCTAGTGTATTTGTTGAGCTTTCAGTAAATGATATTGTAGCAATTTAACTGTTCTGCCCAAATGCATGATGGGAAGTGCAACCATGACTGTGCGTGGTGGCACCAATTGATATATCTTCTCTGTGTTGGAAACAACACAGTGTGGTAAGAAAAGTACAGCTGCTGTCATTCTTCCCCATGCTACACCCACATTATTTCTAATTGCAAAGGGAGGAATGTTAAAGCTTTAGACAGTTAATAGCACGGCTCCAAATGCTACAAGTGTCCATTCCTTTCATTTGATGCGACTTTCTAGCTCTGTATATAAGTAAAACGGTGCCATGATAGGTTGAATGTGACAATGCGTGAGTGGGTCGTGCCGCGCATGCGTTAATTGCGTTAAGTATTTTCACGTGATTATTTTTTAAAAATTATTACCGCCCGTTAACGCGATAAATTTGACAGCCCCAATATATCTATATGTGAATATGTGTATGTATATATATATATATATATATATATATATATATATATATATATATATATATATATATATATATATATATATATATATATATATATATATATATATACAAGCACTTTCTGCTCTTGCACTCCTCTTCAAAATAAACTGCTGTATTTTAAGCAAAAAGAAGTGTTATGTTTGATAGAACAATATGTCTATATGCTGCCATAGCAGATTCATGGCGCAATAAGCCCCCAAACTATTTTTAATTTGTCCCTTTTACCCTGGAAATCTCCGTTTACAGACGTCACGCAACCGCTTTTGTTTCAACCCAGCCATAAAACAAAGGTAATTGATTATATTTATTATTCAAAATGTCTGTCATTTTTTTATGATTAATTAATGATTCAAAGCTAAAAATGACAGGCATTTCGAATAATAAATGTAATTACTGAGTTTTTATGGCTGGGTTTAAACAAAATTGCGCGACATCGGTAAACGGGGGTTTCCAGGGTAAAACGGACAAATTAAAAATAGCCTGGGGGCTTAATGCGCCATGAATCTGCTATGCTAGCATATAGAGTAGATTGTTCTATCAAAAACAACAGTTCTTTTGGCTGAAAGTACAGCAGTTTATTTTTAAGAGGGGTCCAAGAGCAGAAACTGCTTTTTCAGTCTTGTCTGTTTTTTCTGCCATATATATCTATATGTACATATATATACACACACACACATGTATGTATATATAACTCACGATTAATAGCAATTCAGTTGCTTTTTAAAATACTTCACCCACGATTAATGCGAAATTTGTCACATTTTTAATACTTAACTCATGACAAATTGTTAATTTGTCGCTTTTTAACTCACAATTAATCACAAATTTGTCGCTTTTTAAAAAATGTTTTACACCCAATTAATCGCAAATTTGTTACATTTTTTAACTAGTTAACTCACGGTTAAAATTTTTAAATCGTTAACTTACGATTAATCACGGATTTGCTGTTTTTTTAAATAGTCTAATGCAAATTTGTGACACATTTGTCACATTCTTTAAATTGTTTCATCACGGATCACTGATTTGTCGCGTTTTTAAATAGCTAACTCACAATTAATCTCAACATTGTCACATTAATAGTCGGCTAACGATTCATTTAAAGTTGGACCTTCGTCTCTGCCGTAAAGAACGTTTGTGCGCAAAAACGCTATCAAGATCTTTAGGTGCTAGCTAGTTTCGCTGGATATGTAGTAGGCCTGTCTTTAAGGGAGTAGCAAGGATATATTATTTTTGTAATGACTTTTCTTAATGACTTCTTACTTTTGAAGTATAATTTGCCTTTCAGCCACAAGATAATGGACATATGAACACAAAGAGGTTGTTTGTAGCCAAAGTACTGTAGGCCTACTTAAAAAAAGATCCCAATATGTTTGCTAACATTAAGTCCAGACATCAGGCCCAAAGTATTTATGCAATCATCCTGACTCGTGCAATACTGTGTAATAATATATCCACTGACTTTTTGAACCCTGAACGTACCCCAGAGTCATTTAACTCATTGGCTTCCACTGGCAGTCCAAGTGGTCGATTCTCCGTCAGTAGGCAGCAAATGAGTTAACTGCTTCAAAAATGTCTTTTTACAAATGAATAGTGTACACGTCATATTCATGTAGCCAGGTCACAGGATGCACTGTATGTATTTAGGACAACTATTCATCTACCGTTTCCTTTAAACATAGTTAATTTATTGTCTGCCTTTGACAAACACGTCCAATCCGTTTCAACTCTTTGGGTGCCACTGACCGCGTTAGACACGCAATCCGTTTTGAGGCAAATCGTTGAATATTGATCAATCACAAATTTCTCGCATGTTGAAATTGTTAGCTCACGATACATCAAAAATTTGTTGCATTTTTCGAATGCCTAACTCACAATTAATCTCAAATTTGTTACCTTTTTTAGGTAGTTAACTCATAATTAATTACAAATTTGTCACATCTTTAAAGCGTTAAAACACGATTAATTGATAATTTAGCGCTTTTTTTTATAGTTAACTCACGATTAATCGCACATTTGTCACATTTTCATTACTTATCTCATGATTAATTGCAAATTTGTTGCTTTTTTTTTTAATAGTGAGCTAGTGTTTAATCGCAGATTTATTAGTTTTTAAAGTAGTTAATCCACAAATGCAAATTTGTTGCATTTTTTTAATCATTAACTCACAATTATCTCAAATTTGTTAAATTTTTCTACTAGTGAGCTAACAATCACAAATTTCTTATTTTTTAAGCAGTTAACTCACAATTAATCGCAAATTTCTTATTGCTTTTTTAATAGTTAACTCATGATTAATTGCAAATTTGTTGCATTTTTTATGTAGTTAACTCATAATTGCATGCAAATGTGTCACATCTTTAAATAGTTAAATCACAATTAATTGGCAAAAAAAAAAATCGTTCACTCGCGATTAATTGTAAACGTGTCATAAATTTTTTACAATTCATGATTGATTGCAAATTTTTTGAATCGTTAACTCACAATTAATTTCAAATTTGTTTTCTTTTAATAGTGAGCTAACGATTGATCGGAAATGTGCTACTTTTTTTATTAAGTAGTTAACGCACCGTTAATCTAAAATTTGTTGCATTTCTTATGTAGCTAAGGCACGATTACTTGCAAATTTGTTGCTTTTTTTTTTTTTTTAATAGTGAGCTAAAAATCGCATAATCGTTTTAAAAAAAATTTAATTCACAATTAATCACAAATTTGTGACTGTTTTTAAGTAGTTAACTCACAATTAATCGCAAATTTGTTGCACTTTTTTGAAGCGTTAACTCATAATTGATGGCATTGTTGCTTTTTTTTTAATAGTGAGCTAATAATTGCAAATTTGTTAATTTTTTTTTAAAGTAGTGAATTCACACTCAATTGCAAATTTGTAGCATTTTTTTTAGTTAACTCAAAATTAACCTCAAATTTGTTTCTTTTTTTTAAGTAGTTATCTCACCATTACTTGCAAATTTGTCAAGTTAAAACACTTATCGCCACTTAATCACTTGTTTAATGTTTAACCGATGATTAATCGCAAATTTGTCGCATTTTCAAAAGTTAACTCATGATTGATCACAAATTTGTTTATTTTTTTTAATAGCTAACTCACAATCGCACATTTGTTACTGTTTTTAAGTAGTTAACTCACAATTAATCGCAAATTTGTTGCATTTTTTTTTTAAAATTGTTAACTCATAATTGATGCAAATTTGTTGCTTTTTTTTAACAGTGAGCTAACAATTGCAAATTTGTTAAAAAATTTTTTAGTGAATTCACACTCAATTGCAAATTTGTAGCATTATTTTAAGTTAACTCATAATTAACCTCAAATTTGTTGCTTTTTTAAAGTAGTTAACTCACCATTACTTGCAAATTTGTCAAGTTAAATCACAACTAATCACCAATTAGTCACTTTTTTAATAGTTAACCCATGAGTTAATCGCAAATTTGTCGCATTTTCAAAAGGCAGCTCACGATTGATCACAAATGTTTTTTTCTTTCAAATAGCTAACCCACAATTAATAGCATTTTTTTTGCCTATTTTTAATGCTAAACTCCCAATTCATCGAAAAAAGTTAACTATTTAAAGTTAACTATTAAAAAAAAAAAATTGTAATTTTTTAAAAAATAGTTAACTCAGGATAAATCGCAAATTGGTCACATTTTCAGCAGTTAGCTCATGATTCATCGCAAATTTGTTGTTCTTAATCATTAACTCGCAATGAATCGTAAATTTGTCGTTTGTTTTTAATACTTAATTCAAGATTAAAAGCAATTTTTTTGGCATATTCTTAATGCTAAACTCACGATTCAGCGGAATTTTTTTCTTTTAAGAGTTAACTCTTGATAAATCGCAAATTTGCCTCATTTTTTTAATAGTTAGCTCACGACTCATTTAGACTGGCTGTCACAGCACTGTCAATGGCAGCCAATGAGTTGAAAGAATGCAGCGGAAATATTTGTGTTACCTCATTTTAGTTGATGCCTACCTCATTGCTACTTTGTCATGACTGCATGATAACACCGCGAACCCTGTGACGGCACACATTCTGTGATGTAAACCTGTATTCTCCCATCAAAAATGCATGCCATACTAACAGTCATCGCCACTGGACATTTCTCATCATACGAGTCATCAGTCTTTCACAGATCAGTGATGCTGTGTCTAGGCCTAGGGGTGATAATGTCCTTGTGAATGCTTGGTATTTGTCTAGTTATGAACTACTGTATCTAGGAACAGAACATATCCTGCATATCATCCACGCCGACACTTAGTTTTGTTACAATATCTGGTCTGGAGTAAAATGTGCCTGTCATGTAACGCAATTCACAGAGTCATCATTAAAATGTGTCAGTAGAGCAGAAATCGTCTCAAGTGTGTTGTGTCCTGAGCTTTCATTGTTATACACACAATTTGGAAAAAATATACGGTTCCCCGGAAATTTGCCAAAAACCTGCCCATTCATTTTTAATGGGAAAAAAAGACCATTTTCAAAGTGTATCTACTCCTTCCATTTTTGAACACAATGTGGGCATCAAAAATTCCGGGACGGCGAGGGGAATAAGAAAGACCGTGGAAAATTTTTTGAAAAAATGTACGGTTTCCCGGATATTTGACAAAAACGTGCCCATTCATTTTTAATGGGAAAAAAGGAAAGTTTCAAAATGTATCTAGTCCTTCAGTTTTTCACCAAATCACAGAATTTGGGCATCAAAAATTCCGGGACGATGAGGGGCATAAAAGTTGTATGCAGAATTTGGAAAAAAAATACGGTTCCCAGGAAATTTGCCGAAAATGTTCCTATTCATTTTTAATGAAAAAAAAAGCCTAAACCGTTTGACCGATCAGCACCGTTCAAGTATCAGCACGATCGGAATTTTCCTTATGGAGGGTGGTGCCATTGACATCCATGGACGTCCAAATTTTTCCCATTCATTTTCAATGGGAATTTTTTTTTTCCCAAAAATCAACAGATAATGACCAGATATCAATAGGACATGTCCCCCAAACTTCCCCAATTCCATTGACGCTTATTAAGGTTGCCG
Source organism: Corythoichthys intestinalis (assembly GCF_030265065.1). NCBI lineage: Eukaryota > Metazoa > Chordata > Actinopteri > Syngnathiformes > Syngnathidae > Corythoichthys > Corythoichthys intestinalis. Next base: position 2,507,650 of record NC_080408.1, on the reverse strand, counting down.
CCATTGGCGGCCATGGACGTCCAAATTTCCCATTCATTTCTAATGGGATTTAATTTGTTTAATGCCATTGATAGGCATGTTTGTCCATTCTATTGATAGCCTTGGGCGGGGCTAGGATCTGTATAGCCACACAGGAAAGACCAGGTCTAATTTCTCCAGAAATTGCAGTTTCTAGTTGCATTTAAAGTACTGTATATATGACTGTACCAACAATCATGTTTATTTCATATAACAAGCGGTATTTTATTGGTCTTGCAAGCAAAACGTTACTTCCTTATTCACTATCTAAGTTTATGTGGACACTGTTTTTATGATTAGAGGCCTGGTCGAAATAATGATTCATATGCAATGGTATGAATTTCTCACATTTCTGCTTAAAATCACCATCAAATGTGATCTGATCTTTGTCAAAATCACACAGATGAAAAAAAACAGTTGCTGCTTTAACTAAAACCACCCAAACATTTGTAGGTTTTCATATTTTAATGAGGATAGCATGCAAACAATGACAGAATGGGGAAAAATAAGTAAGCGAACCCTCTGCCTAACGAGACTTCAAGAGCAATTGAAACCAATTTATACCAAACAATTTAACTCAGGTGTGTGCCGAATTACTGATGAGTGGTTTAAACCTGCCCTGCCCACTATGAAACACACACCTGGTAAGAATTGTCTTGATGAGAAGCATTGTCTGATGTGCATTATGGCTCGGTCAAAACCCTGAAGACCTGCGATCAACGATTGTTGATTCGTATAAAACTGGGAAAGGATACAAAACCATCTCTAAAAGTCTGGATGTTCATCAATCGACAGTCACAGAAGTTGTCTAGAGTTTGACACTGTTGCTGCTCTCCCAAGGAGTGGCCGTCCACCAAAGATGATGCAAAGAGTTCAGCGCAGAATACTCAGAGAGGTCAAAAAGAACCCTAGAGTGTCTGCAAAAGACTTACAGAAATCACTGGCACAGTCCAATATCTCTGCACACATCAACTATATGTAAAACTATGGCCAAGAATGGTGTTCATGGGAGGACTCCACCAAGGAAGCCACTGCTGTCTAAAAAAAAAAAAAACATTGTTGCTCGTTTAATGTTCGCCAAAAGGCACTTGGACACTCCACAGAAGTTTTGGCAAAATATTTTGTGGACGGATGAAACCAATGTTGAATTGTCTCGGAGTAACACACACGTCATGTGTGGAGGAAAGTTGGAAGAGCTCACCAACATCAACACCTCATCCCTACCATGAAGCATGATGGAGGGAGCATCATGATTTGGGGCTGTTTTGCTGCCTCAGGGCCTGGGCAACTTGCAATCATTAATGGAAGAATGAATTCAAAAGGTTTACCGGAAAACCTGAGGCTGTCACGTTCTGGAATGGCCAAGTCAAAGTCCAGACTTCAACCCCATTGAGATGCTGTGGCATGACCTAAAGACAGTCATTCATGCCAGACATCCCAGGAATGTGACTGAAATACAGCAGTTTTGTCGAGAAGAATGGGCCCAGATTAGTCTTGATCACTGTGCTAGACTGATCTGCAGCTACAGAAAGTGTCTGGTTGAAGTTATTGCTGCCAAAATATTAAATGTCACGGTTCACTGACTTATTTTCCCCCCTTTCCATATCCATAACTGTCTATATATTTCAATCTACCTGCTTTCTATTCCTCTTGTGCTTATCTCCATTGCTGATTTCAATTATTATTATTAATAGTAGTTTTTGTTTTATTTTTATTTATTTATTTTTATTCTGTGATTAAATGCGATTTTTTGTCTTGGTTTTTACGTTGTGTTGATTTAAATGTGATTTTTATGATCTTCATGTGATGTAAAGCACTTTAAATTGCCTTGTGTTGAATTGTGCTATATAAATAAATTTGCCTTGCCTTGCCTTCTGTCATTGTTTGCATACTATCCTCATTAAAATATGAAAACTTACAAATGTTTGGGTGGTTTTAGTTCAACCGGACACTGTTTTTTCATCTGTGTGATTTTGACAAAGATCAGATCACATTTGATGGTGATTTTATGCAGAAATTTGAAAAAATTCAAAAGGTTCAGATACTTTTTCTTACCACTGTGCACACCCCATTTGGAATATTCTAACCCAAAACAGCCCATAATTTTAATTCGAACGCTGATTGAAGAAATTTTTGTTCATGTAAACATACCACTTGAGTCATCATACGTCTCAACATCTGCACTATGCCCAATTGTTGTTTATAGATGGTTTCAATTTATGATTTTAATTCCTATAAAAATACTATTTAAAAAAAACATTTCATATCCCCTTTAAGCCAAGGTTGACAGAAATATGATTTAAATCCACTTTTATTTTTGTAGTTTATGTGTTGCAATGTCAATGCATTAGTCTGTGCTTGAAATATCAATACAATAAAACAACAGGTATTGAAGCCAACTTCTTGGTCAAAAAGGTTCGAGACACTTCACCATTCAGTTGCAAAAGTCACACTTTTGATCAACAAAAGTCACAGAAACAACGCGAGGTGACTCAAAGTACGAGTACCTTTACACAGGTTAGTACATATTGTGAATCTTAAATATTTCATACACATATATATTTGTGCGCCTAGGTGAGAATGTACAAACACAGGGCTTCAGAAGATACTGTTAGTAGTACTACCACAGAGCAATTCAACATGAGATTTGATACATTTTAACTTGGAAGGTGACATAGAGTACAACAATAGAGTACTGTAGAGGCCCACCCATGACTAGCCTGGCATGCTCGCTGGACTTTGTCCAGCCCTCCTGCTTCAAATGAATTGGACGTTTATTGGTGTCAATGGCAATGAGGTAAAAAAAAAAAAAAAGATGCACCTTCCCTCCCATTAATGAATGGTGTAATGATTCGCTGAGGCGAGTGATTCGCTGCCAGGCCTCCCGCTTCAAATGGATTGGATGTCTACCACCATCAATGTCAGCAGTTTATCGGTCTATTAACTAAGCCTTAAGTCTTAAAGTGCGTTCGGGTCGGGTCGGGTCGGGCCGCCCCGCGCCGACTAATAAATTATAAAAAAATAAAATTAAAAAAAAAAGAGATAAAACCGAGAGCAGGCTCTCTGTATTGTGCATATGCTTGTGCACTCACATGAAGCAGTGACGCCGCCCGCTTTTTCTTCTTCTCTGCTGTGGCGCTTGCGATTCGTTACGAAAAACTCTTTTATTTATGCACATAAAGGCAACACAAATGTGACCCTTTTGAATCATCTCCTCTGCGTGTCTGCAAAATCGCATGTTTTTTTTTAATATTAAACTTTCCCAGCGTTATTTCGTTGTGTAAATGCTTCTATAATGATCACAAAAATATGTAGACTATTTAAACATTAAGAAAACCTGCGTTTTTTTTCTGCCAACTGAGAATTCGTTACGAAAGACACTTTTTTATGCACACAAAGGCAACACAAATGTGATCCTTTTGAATCTTCTCCTCTGCGTGTCTGCAAAATCGCATGTTTTTTTTATAATATTAAACTTTCCCAGCGTTATTTCGTTGTGTAAATGCTTCTATAATGATCACAAAAATATGTAGACTATTTAAACATTAAGAAACATGTGTTTTTTCTGCCATCTCGAAGAAATGAAAATAAATTGCTGCTGCTGCTGCGTTTTTTTTTTTCGCGTCACTCCAAGCCGGGTCGGGCTTCAATACCAGCGGGCCGTGTCGGGTCGGGCTGGATTTTTTAGGCCCCATCTAACCTCTACTATCTCTCTGCTCTCTCAATTGCAAAAAAAAAATGATATTTCCTCATGTTGAAACAGATTGTTATGGCTGCTAAAATGCTGCTGCACTTCATTTTAATTCATTATTTTCTATTGTTATGTGGTAGTTACTGATTGCATTTCTAAGTTGATTGCACATATATAGTGGGCTAGGCCTACATTTTACTTTTGTTCTACATTGCAATTTAGTTGGATGTTTTGTTTGCAACTGAACTGATCCCTGGATTGATATTGCGATAAAGATGCTGCTGCGCTACAATATTTTCTTTGTCGCTTTCTTTAATATTTACTTGAATATTTTTATCGATGGGTTGTTGTGACTAAAATACAGTGACTGTTACTGATTTTGCACAGGAGTTCAGATGTTGCACTGTGTGAAAGGCCGCTACTGTGTGTAAAAAAAAAAGAGAAAGCCCTGGTCTCATTCAAAGCACCAATTAAATGCTGTGATCTTTTTTTTTTTTTTTTTTTTTTTTTTTTTTAAATATATATCTCAAAGTATTTTCATTTGACTTCAACCAGGAGTGACACAAGAGCCAATAAAAAGTTGTTTAATGTCTGACCGCTTGTGTTGCCTCATGATTCACGAAAAATATGCTTTGCTTTAGAATTTTAATGCATCCCAGGCTTTAAGGCATCGCGATGCATTGCCAAATCGAACCGAATCGAATCGTGACCCTCTGAATCGAATTGAATCGAATCGTGGCCCTCCGAATCGTAATCGAATCGAATCGTGAGGGCAGTACCGATGCACACCTCTACTCTTTAACAACTTCACAAATCAAGTGAGAATGCAGAAAATTAACATTGAAAAAAGACAAAATTGTTCTTTCGAAAAACGTGATATCCGCACTGTATCAGCATTGCTATTTGTTTGTGACACATCGTAAAGTGGAAATGCAAGAAAAAAATAAACCCACAGTAAACCAGACTAACTTGCCATGTAACTTGTCCTTGGCCAAAGTCAAGCTCGATTGCCAGGCTAACTCATGACAGAGGCTGAAGGTGAAGTCAATTCTGGTCACAATATATCTATATTATAGATAGAACATGTATTAAATGCTTAAGTAAACACATAAAATAAGAGGGAAACCAGCTCCCTCAAAGAAAAAACGTGGCATTAACCGCTGAAAAAGTCAGTGAAATACACACATTGACAGTGATTAAACCAGTGGTGTCAAACTCAATTTAGTTCACAGGCCACATTCATGCTAATTAAATCTCATGTGAAAGTCTCAATTAACTCACGGACAGCGCTAGACGTTAGCACCATTAATGGTATTGAATCAGGGAACGAACAGCGGCGTTGAGGATGTGAAGAGTCCTCTGAATAGCGTACAGCACGAATGCTATTTATAGACCGTGACGTCTTCATCGTAACCCGGAAGTCGGTCAACATAGACACGCCCTTGCATACACGTACACACGTACATACTCATGCTATTACTACTTGTTTTCTGCCGGTAATCTTTCAAAAAAAGAACATGCCGAGTAAACACTGCTGCTATGTAACTTGTAGAAACGACTCTAGACATTATGACATGTTTTCCTGAAGCCAAAAACTCAGAGGGAAAAAATGTGAACAATGGATCCAATTGTGCGGACGTCAAAAGAGCAGTTTAACGCCTTCATATGCAGTAAACATTTTGTTGGGGGCCATGGTCCTACAGAAGACGAAGAGGTAAGCCATTTTGATATTTTTACTGATTTTTTAGCGTGGCGTTTTGCCGTGCTGCTTCTGTCTGACGATGAATGACCTGAAAAAAATTAAAATGGTGTCCGACTGCCACTGTTGTTACCTTTTCCACACAAAAATAGCAATATAAACTAGCCCTGCAAGCAGGACTCAACAGGCCCGTGGTCGAGCGTATTTCTCCAATTTCTTTTCGGTGATTTTTTTGGGGGGGATGCTAAATACATTTTGCCTACGCTTCGACATAATGTCAAAAAAGCAAGGGTCATTTTCATTTGCCATGAAAAAAGAATAATACAAGAAAATAAGACATAACAAACACCTAATAATAATAATTTCTCCATTTTTTTTCAGCAATTTTTTTTTGGGGGGGGGGGCTCATTAGGTTTTTTTTCCCTTCCAGGAGGAGTCGGTCTCATAAAAAAGGCCATTTTCTGTTTCCAGCAGGGGGCGCCAGGCCAAATGGGTGATATTTCAATGAAGTACATCACGTACATGCCAAATATGAAAAAGATTGAACGTTGTGTCTTGGAGTTATTAGTCATTTTCTGAATTTGGTGTTTCGTTAAAAAAAAAAGTACAACTTTGACCTCCCATCGACTTTGGCATGATGAAAAATACATTGTATCTTTTCTCTCCTACAGATGAAGTAGCAGAGTGTGAAGCAACAGTTTTAATGAGTCACAGCAGTTCTTCACTGCTGTCATCAGATGAACCAATTTATCCCTTTATCCCTAATTTATTTCATTGAAAAGTACATAGTATTTTTTTCACCCACAGAAGAAGTAGCAGAGTGTGACGCTAACCCTAACCCTAACACACACAAAAAAAAAAAAAAAAAGGTCAGGCCCGTGAATGAAAAGTCACCATTTTGATATGTGCAAATTTTGGTGAGTTTTCAAGCATGTTCAGAACTTCAAATTGGGCATTTTCATTTGCCCTGAAGAAGCCCCAACCCTAAACCCTAACCCTAATCCCCAAATAAACCCGACTTTGGTACTCCGCCCAGGTCAGGCCCGTGAACAAAAACGCACCATTTTGATAACTTAACATCTCATATGTCTCATGAAGAGTCTCACCAATTTTGAGGAGGATCCAACTAACTGCCTTGATGCAATGGTCTCAAACGTGCACCCTGGTTTACGACAAAAATGGCATGTTTTTCAATATTTAATCCAAAATATCCGATTTCCTGTTGGGTTTGGAATATGGGTGCAAGAAACTTTTCGAAGCATTTTTACACAAGATATCGACTTCCCAAATTACATCACTCTACGTTGAAAAAACCTCAATGGAGAGGCCTTTTTTCAAAATTCCAGGGGGCGCCACTGAGCCATTTTGGGACATTTTTTCACAACGTTGCCAAATTATCGAAATTTTCGTGAATCCGCATGTTTGTGCAAATTTTGGTGAGTTTTTTAGCATGTTGAGACCTCCAAATTGGCGATTTTCATTTGCCATTATAAAAAGAACTAGGCCCTCGCACTTTGGCGCAACTCGGACGTCACGCAGGTCGGGGTGGTGGCAGACAGCCCCCCTCTAATCATCTAATGAGAACCTAACATGCTTTAAACTCACTTCTTTTTTTGGGATGAAAAATTGTTTTTCAGTGTTCGAGCATGCAATGGCCACAAATTCTGCTGCCACTAGTTGGCGCTACAGAGTCGATGCAAATGACCACTACTGGACTCTTCAGGGTAAGACTTTCACCAAGCATGGGAAGTTTGGAGCAGATATCATGTATATCTACCAAGTTATGACTGTTCAAAATGTGTGGAGAGACAGAATGGTGACAGTCATTATCACTTTCCTGTTGGACCCCTCTGCTTCAACCAAACCTCAATCATTTTCATCAGGCATCTGAACACATGTCTTAAGGCTCCCCTTATGCAGGTTTGAGGTACATTGATTTTTTTTCCCTTTAGAGGAGGAGTGTGTCCCGTAAAAAAGGGCATTTCCTGTTCCCACTAGGAGGCGCCAGGCACAAATGGTAAATTTTAAATCCAGTCCTGCTCAGGCTGGGATACCTCACACACATGCCAGATTTAAAATAGATTGAACAATGTATGAGGGAGTTATCAGTAATTTTTTGAATTCGGTGTTTTGCCGAAAAAATGGCCGACTTTGGCACCCCGCCCAGGTCAGGCGCGTGAATGAAAACACACCATTTTAATAACTTAAGATTTCATATCCCTCATGAACAGTCTCGTCAATTTTGAGGATGATCAAACAAATTCCCTAGGTGCCAAGGTCTCAAATGTGCACACTGTAAATCGATAAAAATTTCACATTCAATCCAAAATACCCGATTTCCTGTTGGGTTTGGAATGCACGCGCAAGAGACTTTTTGGAGCAGTTTTGTACAAGGTAACGACTCTCCGAATTTCATCCCGCTACGTTGAAAAAACCTAAATGGAGAGGCCTTTTTGAAAAATTCAAGGGGGCGCCACTGAGCCATTTTGTTACATGTTTTAGTAACGTTGCAAGATTATTGAACGTTACGCAAAGCCGCATGTATGTGCAAATTTTGGTGAGTTTTCGTGCATGTTCAAGTTCCACATCTTTACCAGTGAATTTGGCACCGGGGACATCATTTTCGGACAGAATTGGTAGGTTTACCTCAGTAAACATCCATTTGTACACTATTTACATGCATCTAGCATGACGGACAAACGCGAGTTGATTTCTCGGGCATTTCTGCTTCCTGTTTATTTTGTTTTTGAGGATGGCCTGGCTCAGTGGTGGAGTAGTTGCAGTGACGTGCGGTCCGGGGAGGCAGGTGAGGCAGAGCCTCAGCTGTCATCATGACAAAAAAATAATTATAGCATCAAATTTATATTAATATTTGTTCATTGCTCTTAATGTATGACTCATTTCAAACATTTTTTATAGTCAAAATCGCTGAATTTGCCCATTTCCTGTTCAAATAACGAAATGAAACGAGAGGTGCGGCAGCAACGAGTAAAGCCTCACCTCTGATTTCGCAATCCATAACAAACTGGGTTGATACATGGAATTGGAGTGTGCTGGTTGCCGTACATCTGCATGTCGCCATTATAATGTTTCCAGATACGTTTATTTGACCTGATTTTCCACAGTCTGGCTAATGTCTTTAACCCTTAAAGTTTAATGTTTGTTAGCGACATATTTAGTTTTGCTGATGGGAAATAAAACAGCAGTGAAAAGGCACAGGTTGCGGCAGATAGTACTCTGCCGCACTGAATGGGGGCGTACGTGAAACTGGACTTTCCGTCAAAAGTGGACGCGATTAACAACACCGGAGCTAAAAGGTTTGCTTCAAACTACGGGACAGAAGATAACTCGCGCTTTTCAAACGGACTGGTACACCCGAAAAGACTGGCTATGTGGCTGTCCTTCGAAAAATCGCCTTTGCTGCTTTCCCTGCCTTTTCTTCTCAACTTGTGCCAATGTCTGGACTAACACGAGATATTGTGACATTAAAAATCTACCACGAAGCCTCAGCAAACATGAGAGCTCGACCACTCACATTTAAAGCCTGATTGCTTTAAAAACTTTTGGAAGCTCAAGAATCGATTTGGCTTTGACGGACAGCGGAAGCTCAACGGTAGCATTCACAACGCCCAAGGTAAAGGAAAACCGAAAGAGTTTGAAAGACCTCATTAATGCAACCTGCATCCTAAGCTAAACTGGAGTTAACATTTCGTGGTAACGATGAGCGTGTAAGCTCTTCTAAACGTGGCATATATGTAGAACGATTTCATGGTTTTGCTGAGAAAGATGAAAATTTAGCTAGACATTTGGACACATCCACTGTGTTTTCTGGCTTGTCAAATAGAACACAGAACGATCTAATTGAAGCAATCCTCTCCATTGAGGGGGAGAGATTTTTTAAAGTAAAGGAAAATAAGGAGGACTTTTACAAAAAGGGCGTAGGTTTGCATAGGGACGGTAGGGACATAACACTACCAACTTTTCAGGATGCTAAAATTGTCCCCACCAACTTTTAAGCAACCTTACCTTTTTTGCTTGATATAATGTTCAGTTATATAGAGAATTTAGATCTTTCAATAGTTCCATATGTTGCGAGGATAGAATTGACCCTACCATTATTAAGTGAATTATTTTCCTTATGTTTATGTTTGCTAATAAAAACCAGACATTTATTCAGGAAGTTTTCAAAATGTTTCTTTAGTATTTTTTGAAAACAAAGGTTTGAATCGAACAGTGTGTCATCTGAATCAATGCACGTAAAAGTTATTATCAGTAGATAAGGATTTATTTTGCATTGATCATTTTTGCCTATTAATTATTTAGGTTCATATACATGAGAAATGTGGCCCTTTGCCCCCTTCATCCAATCTGTTTGGTCTTATTAATGTCCCGTCCCCAGCAAAAAGTGTACCTATATGCAGGTGATGCTGTTATATCGTCCCTACGAATGTTGAGACCAAACCTATGCCCTTCCAAAGTAACGGTGGTTTTTGTGGTGAAGGACAGGCGCAAGACCACAAACAGTTTTCATTTCAATCTTATTAAAAAATTTAAAAAAAAAAAAAAAAAAAGCTTAGACCAAGAAAAATACAATAGAATATTTAAAAACTAAATTTTGGACTTAAATAAAATATCCTTTGTTTTTCTTTTCACACTTTTTGTTTAGCAATCTGTAATAAATTGATTAAAGTATCAGAATTAAAAGTTTTAAAAACAACTGAATATTTCACTAAAGGTCAGAATTGAATTCTGTGGTTTTGTACACCACTCTTTACTCTCATTTATGTTGCATGAATTATAGAATTGCGACGGCCAACACATTGAGGGTGTAGCGCAAATGCATGATATTTTCTTACTTTTACGTATAGATAATATGTACCGTGTGCGCGTGTTTTGTGAAGAATGCTGATGAGATATGAAATAACCAGTAGCCAATTGAATAAGCTACCCTTTTTGGTTTATATATTTGGAAATCTGACACTAAAGGAGTCAGTGCCTCACCAACCATGAACCTTACCGCATGTCACTGAGTAGTTGTCCTCCAACCCAGAGGTTGCGGGTTCGATTCCCCACCCTGATGAACTCGTATAAGTATCCTTGAGCAAGATACTGAACCCTGCATTGCGCCTGGTGCTGTGTCACCAGTAGGTAGATGGCAATGTAGTGTAAAGCGCTTTGAGTACCTTGAGAGGTAGAAAAGCACTATACAAGTATAACACCATTTGTTGTGCTTCCATTTGGTTTTAGGTCACTTTGGTGTTAACTCGTCGGCTGCTATTGCTATTGGCTTTAATGCATCGCGATGCATTGCCGAATCGAACAGAATCGAATCGTGACCCTCTGAATAGAATCGAATCGTGAGGGCAGTGCCGATGCACACCTCTACTATATCTGGCCACCCCTATGAAAAAATTTCTGGAGGCGCCACTGCATACAAAACGACAGTCCAGCCAGACCTAACCCTGCCACCAGAGGTCAGTGTATCCTCTATCATTACTTTGACTTTTTGGATAGTTATTTTGAAATTTAGGCGTACTTAAAGGGTTATATCCGACTTAAGCGGAAATTTGGGTTACGGTGCCAGCGTAGGAATGGAATTCGTTCATAACCCGGGGACTGACTACCTGTAAAAGCACGCGATTCTGTATGTACAGTATGAATGAGCGACAAGGTGCTTGTCAGGCAGATAAACGTTTGACACCCCTGGATTAAACAACAGTAGACGACTGATATGTTTGTGAGCTTCTGTTTCTTCGTTTGCAGCATAGAACGGTCACCGTGATGATGGTTATTAGGACAATTACCAGGATGAAAAGTCCGCCGACCAAAGCTCCAAGACTCAGTTCTAGGAGAAAAAAAAAACGACGGTTGTAGTTGGAGCGGACGCAGTTTCCGGGCTGCATTGCGTACCTTGGAAGACGTTGGTCTGTCCAGGAGTGCACTGCTGGATGCTCCAGGCTCCTTGTTGGTAGGGTTTGGATCTTGATGGGATGTAAGCCGCCACCATGAAGCAGTAACTCTGACCGGCATCCAACCCTGCCACTTCTCCTCTATTGGACTTGGTGATGATGTCACGCTGCAATGGAGAAATCAACAACAGCAAAATCAGAAATATTTGATAAATGCAAATTTAGTATGTGATTTGGATAAGAATTGCAGGACAAGACACATTTTGAAATGTTCCTTTTTTTTTTTAAAAAACACAATTTTTAAGCTTTTGAATTACATGCATAGCTACAGTGGTATGAAAAAGTATCTGGACCTTTTGGAATTTCTCACATTTCTGCAAAAAATCACCATCAAATGTGATCTGATTAAGGCAAAATCACACAGATGTAAAAACAGCGTCTGCTTTAACTAAAAGCACCCAAACATTTATAGGTTTTCATTAGGGCTGTCAAATGATTACAATTTTTAATCGAGTGAATTACAGCTTAAAAATTAATTCATCGTAATTAATCGCAATTCAAACCATCTATAAAATATCCCATATTTTTCTGTAAATTATTGTTGGAATGGAAACAAGACACAAGATGGATATATACATTCATAATACAGTACATAAGGACTATTTGTTTATTATAATAATAAATCAACAAGATGGCATTAACATTATTAACATTCTGTTAAAGTGATCCATGGATAGAAGACTTGTAGTTCTTAAAAGATAAATGTCAGTACAAGTTATAGAAATTTTATATTAAAACCCCTCTTAATGTTTTCGTTTTATTAAAATTTGTAAAAATTTCAATCCAAAAATAAACTAGTAGCTCGCCATTGTTGATGTCAATAATTACACCATGCTCACTCCCCAAACCGGCCCGCCTCCACATTTGGTCCGGCCCCCTGAACAATACCAGAGAGTAGTTTTTGTTTTTTTTTTCCCTCTCAATAGTGTTATTTATTTCCTGGCTTTTTTCTGTGAAGAACCCAGATAGGGTTATTTGGTTATTATCTATTTAATTAATAGTGTTATTATTATTTATTATTTTTATATTATATTATATTATGTTATATTATATTATTATTTTATTTACTTTTGTTCCGTGAAGAATCCAGAAAGGGTTATTTGATTGTGGCTTTCTGAAAAACAATAAATTTTTACATTTAGGAATATATAAAATATATACAAATATTTTAACGTGATCAATTTTAAAAAATTAATTACCGCCCGTTAACGCGATAATTTTGACAGCCCTAGTTTTCATACTTTAATGAAGGTGGTATGCAAACAATGACAGAAGGGGGAAAAATAGTAAGAGAACCATCACATTTAATATTTTGTGCCATCACCCCCTTTGGCAGCAATAACTTCAACCAGACGCTTCCTGCAGCTGCAGATCAGTCTGGCACATCGATCTTGGCCCATTTTTCTGGACAAAACTGCTGTCAGATTTCTGGGATGTCTGGCATGAATCGTGTCTTTAGGTCATGCCACAGCATCTCAATGTGGTTCAAGTCTGGACTTTGACTTGACCACTCCAGAACGTGTATTTTGTTCTTCTGAAACCATTCTTAAGTTGATTTACTTCTGTTTTGCAGCATCCATCCTCTTTTTCGCTTCAACTGTCTGACGGACGGGCTCAGGTTTTCCTGCAAAACATTCTGATAAACTTTTGAATTCATTCTCCCATTAATGATTGCAACTTGTCCAGGCCCTGAGGCAGCAAAACAGCCCCAAATCACTTGACTCCCTCCACCATGCTTCACGGTAGGGATGAGGTGTTGATGTTGGTGAGCTGTTCTATTTTTCAACTTCGGTTTCATCAGTCCTCAAAATATTTTGCCAAAACTTCTTTGGAGTGTCCAAGTTCCTTTTAGCGGACATTAAACGAGCAAAAATGTTTTGTTTTTTTGACAGCAGTGGCTTCCTCTATGGAGTCCTCCCATGAACCCCATTCTAGGTCATAGTTTTTTATATAGTTGATGTGTGCACAAAGATATTGGACTGTGCCAGTGGTTTCTGTAAGTCTTTAGCACACACGCTAGGGTTGTTTTTTACCTCTCTTAGGATTCTGCGCTGAACTCTTGGCGTCCTCTTTGGTGGACGGCCACTCCTTGAGAGAGAATCAACAATGCCAAACTCGCTCCATTTGTAGACAACTTCTCTGACTGTTGATTGATGAACATCCAGACTTTTAGAGATGGTTTTGTATCCTTTCCCAGCTTTATACAAATCAACAATCCATGATGGCAGGTCTTCAGATAGCTCTTTTGACCGAGCCATGATACACATCAGACAATGCTTCTCATTAAGACAATTCTTACCAGGTGTGTGTTTTATAGTTGGTAGGGCAACTTTAAACCACTCATTGGTAATTGGGAACACACCTAACTTAAATTGTTTGGTAAAAAATGCTTTCAATTGCTCTTTAAGTCTCCTTAGGCAGAGGGTTCACTTACTTATTTTTCTCCCCAACTATCATTGTTTGCATGCCATCCCCAGTAAAATATGGAAACTTATAAATGTTTGGGTGGTTTTAGTTAAAGCAGACACTGTTTTTTCATCTGTGTGATTTTGACAAAGATCAGATCACATTTGATGGTGATTTTATGCAGAAATGTGAGAATTCCCAAGAGATTCAGATACTTTTTCATTCCACTGTACCATTTAATATTCTAGTTATATCAGTTCACTTTTCCTTGTAGGTCATAGTCATTACTTTTCCTGTACTTCCAGACTTGTAATAGCTGATCTTGTACTGGAGGTCATTCTTCAGAATATCCCGAATGCTGAGTTGATTTTCATTCTTATGGAAACTGGTTAGCGGATCTTCAATGGTCACACTGGCTTTGCCCTCTTCCACCACCTCCACTGTGAATTCCGGAGCACTGATCTCACCTGAAATAACAGTGATTGTAAAGTTGAGTCTGACACTTCTTGTTCAAACGTCAGTAGAACTTACTCTGTTGATAGGGGTTGAAGGATGGCGACAAAGTGTGAGGAAACTCGTCCAGACCATAGTCAACGTCATCGTCTGATTCGGTTAGGATGTCAGCTGTATACTCCCTGTCAAAGTAGAACATTCATTAAATTGACAGCACCCGACGTCCAATCCATTTGAAGCGGGCGGGATGGCAGCTAACGTCAAACCTGTTGCGGGGTTGAAGTTCGTTGGACAGATCGCACTCGGTCTCCGTTATTTGGATGCAGTTGGGACTTTTCATCCACTGATCGCTGTGTTCCCTGATATTCAAATGAGATCATTTCAATTTACGGTTACATTTTCTATTTGCTATCATTTGCTATCATTTGAGCAACAATGTATGGAGTCCCTAAAGGGACATCGACGGAAATAAAATAAATTTAAATCACATGGGGCGCACTAGATAGTCGTAGGTTTGATCTCAACATTGGAAGGGACGATGGAACAGCATAACCTGCATGTACACTTTTTGCTGGGGACGGGACATTCATAATGATCAAAGCAAAATAAATCTGTATTGATTAATACTAACTTTTATGTGTATTGGTTCAGCCGACACTGTTCAGTTCAAACCTTTGCTTTCATAAAGTACTAAAGAAACATTTTTTAAAAATCCCAGAAAAATGTCCGGCTTTTAAGAGCACATTTAAATTGCATTATTTGAACATAACTTAAATTACATTAACATACAAAATATATTATATTATATATATTATATATATATATATATTATATATATATATATATATATATATATTATATAATATATATTTACCCCTTTTTCACTTGCTGAATGTGCCATTTCATTTTTTTTCTCCTCAAACGCACGTTTGATTGACTGATGACTTGGACACCCCCCCCCCCTCCACACATAGACACGCAACTCTCACAGTACAGAATTACATTACATGGGAGGGATATTAGAAGTTTTTTCGGCCAGCAGCCCGCTGTAAGTAATGGAAAATGTAGTTGTTGTGAAACGCACCACTAATTTTGCTACTGAAAGTCCGACCTGCATCACAGTTTAGCATTGACATTACATTAAACTGTGTAAACTTGCTAATGGAGTAGGAAGCTGCTTAGGAGAAGTGTCCTTCTGTATGTGTTTTCTACTATGTTAACGTTAATTAAACTGTGAGAAATATAGTAAACTCTGCTCAGCTGTAAGAAATTTAGTGTACCAAGGTTTACCCCCTTCTCCCCAGTTTTAATTTTTATTTTGCTTATGTTGTCTTAAAGCAGCCCAAAGGAGCTTTCATTTTTTTGTCGAGTTTGGCTGTGCTTGTGGACAAAAGCAGTAGTGTTTTTCCTGAAAGAAGGTTCCATTTTTATTTATTTTTGTCATTCCCTGACGAAGTTTTTCCGTTGTTATATTTCATTTATTTAGACAGACAATTTTGAGTGCCATTAAGACAAATGTTTATTTATTTATTTATTTATTTAGTCATTTATTTATTAATTTAGTCATTTATTTATTTTTGCATACCTGGATACTTAAGAGATGTTTAACAAGTTTGTGTATGTTAATATAATTTGTGTTGAAATAATGCAATTTAAATTTCCTAATAAAATCCAGACCTTTATTCTGGAAGTTTTCAAACTTTCTTTGGCAGTTTTTGAAAACAAAGGTTTGAATCAAATGGTGTATCACCTGAACCAATAGATATGCACTGCAAAAAAACCACCACCTTAAAATGTAAGAAAAAAATTAAATTCCCTTGTTTTCAGTGTAAATCTACTAGAAATAATTGAAATTATCTGCTAGTGCTTCAAGTAAATTTTACTCCGATTTTTTTGAAATAAAACAAAATAGCTAGCTGAAAAATAAACTTAACAGACTCATTTTGAATAAAAAATCTTGAATATTTAATCTTTAAAAATTGTTTGCAAGAAATGTTCTTAATTTGATAATACAACTAGCTAATGATAGCACCAACATATTCATAATTAGTGTTGGTGTTCAATGTATCTGTTGTTCACCCGACCGCCGTTCACCCAATCTGTTTAGCTTTATAAATGTCCCGTCCCCAGCAAAATGTGTACATGCAGGTTATGATTGAGGTTATATTGTCCCTACCAACACTGAGACCAAACCTAAACCCTTGGTCCACAAGCACAGTCAAACTCAACAAAAAATATGAAAGCTCATGTGGGCTGCTTTAAGTATTAGCACCGCTGGTGTTAATACTTTGTACAACCCCCTTTTGCCAACAAAACAAGGTCTGGGGACTGAGATGGCCATGGGAGGAGTTTGATTTTGTGCCTGGTGAACCATTTCTGTGTAGATTTGGCCATATGTTTAGGGTCATTGTCTTGCTGAAAGTCCTGGTGACGACCCATCTCCAGCTTTCGGGCAACAGATTTTGATTTAAAATGTCCTGGTATTTCAAAGCATTCATGATGCCATGCACCCTAACAAGGTTCCCAGGGCCTTTGGAAGCGAAACAGCCCCACAGCATCATTGACCCACCCCCATACTTCACAGTGGGTATGAGGTGCTTTTCAGCACGCGCATCTTTCGTGGCACGTCAGACCCACTTAGAGTGTTCGTTGCCAAAAAGCTCCATCTTGGTCTCATTTGACCAAAGCACACGGTCCCAGTTGAAGCCATTTTAAATCAAAATCTGTTGCCCTCTGCCCGAAAGCTGAAGATGGGTCGTCACTGGGTCTTTTAGCAAGACAATGACCCTAAACATATGGCCAAATCTACACGGAAATGGTTTACCAGACACAAAATCAAGCTTGTGAAACATTATAGGAGAAGATAAGGTGCTGTTTTGATGGCAAAAGGGGGTTGTACAAAGTATTAACACCAGGGGTGCTAATAATTGTGACACACATTATTTGATGTCAAATAATTATTTCTTTATGTGGGATTTTTCCCCACTGAATAAATGCACTTGTATTGAAGGTTGAATTTTTCTCTTTTTTTCCATTAAGGTCCCATATTATTTGAATTTAAAAAAAAAAATATTAGAAGCTAAAAAACACATCTTAACCAGGGGTGCCAATAATTATGGAGGGCACTGTACAGGAGGACCCTTCTCTCTAAGCAGCTTCCTACTTGAGTTTTGCAGGTTAGCAAACAGTTTAATGTTATGCTAACTCTGATGCAGGTCAGACTTTCAGTAGCAAAATTAGTGGTGTGTTCCCCATTTCCACAACATTGATGTCTTTTTACATTTCTTACAGTGGCTGCTACTAGCTGGGAAAAAAAACTTTTAATATCCCTGATATCTAATGTGTGTGTGTGTTTGTTGGGGGGGTCAAGTCATCAGCCAATCAAATAATCGTTTCGGCGGGGAGGGGGGAATGGACCGGCACATTCAGCAAGTGAAAAGAGGTACATGTAAGTCTGAACATAATAAAAATAGTTCACTTAATAATGGTGGGGTCAAATACAACAGTTAAACCATATGGGGAGACAATCTAAATCAGGGGTCCCCATCTGCCGGGCCGCGGACTGGTACCGGTCCGTGGCGCATTTGTGACTGGGCCGCAAAGAAAAAATAATTTAATAACGACCGCATTCTGGCCAAATTAACCCTGTGCCCCTGCTTAACACACCAATATCTCTGTCTACTCTAGATATAATACTACGGGATAGATTACAATGATGTCATAGAAGTCCATTCATTGGACTGCTAGCAGTACATCTTGTTTGTGTATATAATATATCTATGTGCGCTTGTCCTCGATAATAGCGTATTACAAGGCCGCGGCGCAGCACATTTGTTCCCGGAAATAATTAGCCCCCACACGAGCGAAGATAACAGGAAAACAGACGTCTTTGGAAATATTTTTACGGCGAAAAGGATATTTTTACGGCGAAAAGGGCACCTGACGAGCCTACAACCTCGAAGACCCACGAACTGCGAAGGAGTGGATTCGTGACCCGTTTGTGAATAAACAGAGATCGCAAATGACGGCGACCTTATTAAACGTACATTTGAGACAACAACTCTACCAAGGTTCTGGATTAAAGTCATTCTGGAATATCCTGACATCGTGACAAGAGCGTTGAAAACCTTGCTACAATTTCCAACATCGTATCTTTGTGAAGCGGGCTTCTTAACTAATGTTTAACGACAAGGCGAAGTCGTTAATGGTGAGCGCAGTGTGCAGCTGTTGTTTGAAGCTTACATGGCAGGATGAATCTGAGGAGAACTTTTCTACAAGTCCTTCCATAGTCAAACGTAAGTTAATATTCCTTTCTTTCAAGAAAGTTTGTAGTGTTAACTTTGGAATCGCTGCATTTGCGCATTTTGCGGCTATGTTTAACGTTATGCGCATGCGCAGAACCGCATCGTTGCAGTTTTTGATGGGTTGCAAAATTTGTCAGAACACCGGTCCGTGGAAAAAAAGACCCAAATAACACCGGTCCGTGGTGCAAAAAAGGTTGGGGACCCCTGATCTAAATGAAATATAACTGAAGTCATTATATAACGCAAATAAGGTTTCTTAAAAGTTGGTGGGGACAATTTGAGCATCCTGAAAAGTTGGTAGTGTTTTGTCCCTACCGTCCCTATGCAAACCTACGCCCTTGTTAGAAACTACTGTATCTGGTGTGCACCAGAAAAAGTCTGGTAAACATTAGCATTATATTGCATTTAGGCTAGTGGACTTTTTCTATGCAAGTTAGCCAATTGTTCTTCTGTTGTACTTAAATCCTCATGTATTTGTTTGTTTTTTTTAAATCTTTTGAGGCTAAACTCAGGTGCTAGTTGAGTCCAAGACTGAAGTAAAGCTCAACTAAATCCTGTATTATCATTTTTAGCGTGCTGAAACTGCCGGTGTCCGATGCGCGCCTGAGCTTAGCCACAAACGATTAAAACATTTTTTATTAAATGAGGATCTTACAAAAGAACATTTGACTAAGTTGCATAGCAAAAGTTTGCTCGCTTAAATGCTATATTATGCTAATGTTTACCAGATTGATTCTGGTTCACACCACATACCATCTGCTGCGCACTAGATGGTTTAAATTTATTTTATTTCTCTCGATGCCCCTTTACCCAGATAGCAGACTTATATTTAATAAACGCTGATTTTCCATCAAAATCATCAGTATGGTTGACATCGAAATTTTCGACGTCAAGTGACGTTGAAGCAACGTTGCTCTATGGTACTATGTCAGGCAATGGTTGGGTTAACATTGTTTTATAGTTGATGAATTAATGTTGACAAATAGTTGATTTATGATTGAATGGGAAATAAGATTGAAAAGTCATTGAATTATGGATGAGGGGGAGTCTTGGTTGAAAACATAACATTGATTCAGCGTTGTTCCAATATTACTCATAATCGAAATGACGTTTAGGTTTTGTAAGGATTTCAAGGTTGAAACAACATTAATTGAGGGTGCAAAAGTGACGTTGATTCAACGATACAAGATAGACAGCAGAATGTTGATCCAACATCTTTTTAACGTCGGTCTGCTATCTGGGTAGGGGCTCCGTACAGGTAGTTACAAGTTGCTGTTTTCTACGAGCACAGAAAAGATCATTATTATCACGATTTTGGATTTCAAGATCTCATCAAAGTCATAAAATGGATACTTCTTCATTATTTGTTACGTTACGTTATGGGACTTTAAAGTATTCATTTCGATAAATTAATTACAAAAGATTCACGAATTAAAAAGATTAAAAAAAAAACTGCAATGGTCTGGCAACCCCGCCTACTACCAATAGATAGCTGTACTTAGATTACTGACTCCAAACATGGCCACCACAATGTTTTGAAAATCTACAAAATAACTACAAACATGGCCAACATATCACATGACTTATGGCCAGCACGTCACGTGTTACGGTCATAAACTACTAAATGTCTACAAACATGGCACCGCAACACAAGTTGCAGTCACTGCTATACAAATAAAGGGTGGACGATACACAGAGTAAGCAAATTAACAGGGAAAAAAATATTACAATAAAAAATATAATAAGGAGGGCTGTCAAACAATTAAAATTTTTAATCGAGTTAATTACAGCTTAAAAATTAATTCATCGTAATTAATCGCAATTCAAACCATCTATAAAATATGCCATATTTTTCAGTAAATTATTGTTGGAATGGAAAGAGAAGACACAAGACTGATATATACATTCAACATATGGTACATAAGTACTGTATTTGTCTATTATAATAATAAATCAACAAGATGGCATTAACATTATTAACATTCTTTTAAAGCGATCCATGGATAGACTTGTAGTTCTTAAAAGATAAATGTTAGTACAAGTTATAGACATTTTATATTAAAACTAGGGCTGTCAAACAATTACAATTTTTAATCGAGTTAATTACAGCTTAATCGATCGAAACTCCTAGTTTTTTGTGATATCTACAAAGAGAGTCTTCGCAAATACAACCAGGAACTGAAAAATGCTAGACAATCATATTTTTCAGAGATCATTAGTAGAAACACCAACAATACTCGCACACTATTTTCTGTTGTTGACAAACTGACAAACCCACAAGCATCAATACCTCAGGAATTGGCATCTGAGGTGTCCTGTAATAATTTGGCAGCATTCTTTACACACAAAGTACTAAAGATTAGACAGACTGTGTGCAACTCCGGATTAACAAATGTTACACTAAATGCCTCCCAAAATGTCCCTCACGTCAATCTTAGACAGTTTAGCCTCTTGGACCATGCCACTTTAACAAAAATTGTGTCGAAATTAAAGCCCACAACATGCTGCCTTGACATCCTTCCTTCAAACTTTTTCAAAACTGTTTTTCATTGCATAGCCCCAGACATACTTTAGATTATAAATACTTCTCTCCAAACAGGAGAGTTTCCTCAGACTTTAAAAACTGCAGTAATAAAACCTCCCCTAAAAAAAAAAAACCTAATCTGGATGCCTCAACCATTAGTAATTACAGGCCAATATCAAATCTGACATTCCTGGGGAAAATTATCGAAAGGGTTGTGTTTGAACAGATCCAGACTTTTATGATGCAAAACAATCTTTTTAACTCATTTCAGTCTGGATTTCGGCCACAACACAGCACCGAGACCGTGCTTATCAAATTCCTAAATGATATTCGTCGGAATACCGATGCAGGCAAATCATCTGTTCTGCTACTATTGGATCCCAGCGCCGCATTTGACACGGTTGATCACAACATACTACTCAGTAGATTGGAACAGTGGGTAGGGCTTACTGACACTATTCTTCAGTGGTTCACATCCTATTTACATGATAGGGATTTCTTTGTGTCAATTGGAAACTATCAGTCAGAACGAACCAAATTCACATGTGGAGTCCCTCAAGGGTCAATTCTTGGACCATTCTTATTTAACATCTACATGCTTCCGTTAGCTCAGATAATGGAACAGTATGACATCTCCTATCACGCCTATGCAGATGACACACAACTGTACATTTCTGTCCCCACATAATTATAGTCCCTTAGTCTCCCTGAGTAAATGCACTCATCAAATCAATGAATGGATGTGCCAGAATTTTCTCCAGTTAAATGTGGAGAAGACAGAGGTGATCATTTTTGGGTCAAAAAAGGAAAGGTCAAAGATAAGCAGCCAACTTAGCACAATGTCACTTACAGCTACAAATCAAGTCAGAAACCTTGGCGTAATTATTGACTCAGACCTAAAATTTGATAGCCATCTAAAGTCCGTCACTAAATCCGCTTATTACCACCTAAAAAATATAACCAGAATTAAGGGGCTTCTGACTCAACAAGACATGGAAAAACGTATGCATGCATTCATTTTCAGCAGATTGGACTACTGCAACGGTATATTTACAGGTCTTGATAAAAAATCAGTCAGGAAGCTGCAGCTAGTACAGAATGATGTAAAGCACTTTGAATTGCCTTGTATTGAATTGTGCTATATAAATAAATTTGCCTTGCCTTGCCTTAAAAATTAATTCATCGTAATTAATCGCAATTCAAACCATTTATAAAATATGCCATATTTATCTGTAAATTATTGTTGGAATGGAAAGATAAGACACAAGACGGATATATACATTCAACATACGGTACATAAGTACTGCATTTGTTTATTATAACAATAAATCAACAAGATGGCATTAACATTATTAACATTCTCTTAAAGCGATCCAAGGATACAAAGACTTGTAGTTCTTAAAAGATAAATGTTAGTACAAGTTATAGAAATTTTATATTAAAACCCCTCTTAATGTCTTTGTTTTATTAAAATTTGTTAAATTTTCAATCAAAAAATAAACTAGTAGCTCGCCATTGTTGATGTCAATAATTACACCATGCTCACTCATGTTACTAACCCATAAAATCAGCTGGACCCAAGCGCCAGCAGAGGGCGCCAAACACCAAAAAACAAGCAGACATTACATTTTAATCTGTTTGAGCAGGGCATGTGCGTTAATTGCATCAAATATTTTAATGTGATTAATTTAAAAAATTAATTACCGCCCGTTAACGCGATAATTTTAACAGCCCTAATTAAAACCCCTCTTAATGTTTTCGTTTTAATAAAATTTGTAAAATTTTCAATCAAAAATAAACTAGTAGCTCACCATTGTTGATGTCAATAATTACACAATGCTCATGGGTGCTGAAGCCCATAAAGTCAGTCACACCCAAGCGCCAGCAGAGGGCGACAAAACTCCAAAAAACACAAGTAACAAGTGGACATTGCACTGTGCTGTCATTTTAATCTGTTTGAGCGGGGCATGTGCATTAATTGCGTCAAATATTTTAACGTGATTAATTTACAAAATTAATTACCGCCCGTTAATGCGATCATTTTGATCGCTCTAATAATAATAATACAAGCAGTCCCTGGGTTGCGAACGAGTGCCATTCCTACACTGACAACGTAAACAGAACTTTTGCGTAAACCGGAATCAACCCCTTAAGTACCCCAAAATAACTATCCAAAAAGCCCAAAAGTATTATTTTGTTTGATGATGGAGGATACAATGCCCTCTGGTGGACTGTCGCCTTGTATGATTGCGAAGCAGACTCAGACGTCTGATAATAAGGATAGCTGCGCTCTGGTTTGGCCCACATAAGGCCGTAAGTTGTCTCAGCTAATATATGTTTGTGTATACATTTGTAATTAAGGCTATAGCTACAGTTTATGGATTTAGGTGTGAGCGATTTGCTATAAGAATTGTAAATACGTTAGCATTCATATTTCGTAGCATTTAAGCAAGTGGACTTTTGTTATGCAAATGTATTCTACTAAATGTATATTGATCAGTAAAGTAAAAAATAAGATACTGTGAGATACAATAAGGTACTGTTTATCGCCTAAGTCGAGTATGTCGTAGCCCAGGGACTACCTGTAATAATAAATAAAAAGGTCATTTCCAAAACAGGCTGTATTTTTTTTTTTTTTTTTAATGCAAAGACTCTTGGTCCCTATAGCCTTAGGGTTCGAAGAGAAACTTAAATCATTCACGCGTAAAGAATGTTTTTTTTTTCAGAAAAACATGAAAATTTGGTCTTTTATTTACATATTTTGCACAGTGAATGTGGAATTTTGACAAAATTAAGATACGGTGGTATGAAAAAGTATCTGAACCTTTTGGAATTTCTCACATTTCTGCATAAAATCACCATCAAATGTGATCTGATCTTTGTCAAAATCACACCGATGTAAAAACAGTGTATGCTTTAACTAAAACCACCCAAACATGCCCGATATTCCAGGACTCTGACTGAACTACAGCAGTTTTGCAGAGAAGAATGGTCCAAGATTAGTCAAGATCGATGTGCCAGACTGATCTGCAGCTACAGGAAGCGTCTGGCTGAAGTTATTGCTGCCAAACTGGGGGCCACAAAATATTAAATATCATCGTTCACTTATTTATTCTATTGTTTGCATACTATCCTCACTATAATATGAAAACCTATAAAGTTTTTTTCATCTGTGTGATTTTGACAAAGATCAGCTCACATTTGATGGTGATTTTATGCAGAAATTGCAAAAGGCTCAAATACTTTTTCATATCACTGTAATTTAAAAACTATAAAACATCTATGTCGGTGGGTCAGCTGTTTTGGCTTGGAAGAAATGCCATTGAAAATAACAAGAGAAGTATTATACTGTAGATGGTAAGCAACCATCATTCATTCATTCATTTTGTCAGGGCACAGGTATTATTTCAAGACACTGATTAAATTGACCACCTAACCATTAAAAATAGATACCTTAATTTTAAAAAAAAAAGTGCAAATATACATGATATAATAATGTATTTTTTTTTCACGTGTTTAAGTGTGTGCCGACTCACCAAGTGAATTGGACAGTAAATGTGTACTTTGATGGCGCTGCGGTCCATTTCAGAAGGGTTTTAAAATCCAGAGACACCCAACGTACGTTCTCTGCTCTGGGTGAGTCTTCGACTGTGAAAAAAAAAAAAAAATTCATAGAGGCAACATTAAAAACCTCATGGTTTACTGTATGTCAATGTATTTACTTTATTCTACAACAAATATAAACAATAGCATATGACGGTTAGCAACCGTGTGGTTTAGCGTGGTTAACTTCTCCACCCCATCCGAACTCGTCAGCGCAAACCAAAAAATGAAATATATTTTTCATCAATCACGCATGTCGGAAGAAATACCGTTAGGTAATATCTGACTTTGGGTCAGAATTGTTTACAGATGATGTCACTTTAGAGGAATTTTGGTGACGGTGTGAAAATAAGCTCGACAGCTGACGTGATTGTCAGTGAGCATTCATTCATGATAAGAAAAACAATGAGACACCAAAACCTCAATTCCCAACTGTTTTTGTGTTGCAACACCATAAACTCCCTCTTACATACGTCATACAATTACTATATAAAGATGACTTAGATGTGGGCGGTTGGTTGGCCCACATTATTGTCACTCTAGAAACACGGATCGCAAACTAGCGGCTCAGTATCATTTTGTACAGTAAATCACATGCATCGACCGCATGTTTTTCGCTAAAATAAAATTTCCACTGCCCAAAAATTGGAATATATTTACTGTTCTTTTCTGCTTTTAAACAAAATCAAGAGAATATTTACTTATCCTTGTTCCTTTTTTAATCAAAAAAATTAAAAAGGAATGTTTATTGATAAATTTCCCCTTTTTGTCTGTTAAAAATTGAAGATAAAAAATGGAAAAATTAATATATATATAAAAATAGAATACTTTTGTTTTGCTACGGAGCATTAGAGGATTTCTGGTGCGCCTCAGATTGTTTCTGGTTTCAATTGTTGTAAACATTAGCATGATATAGCATTTAAGCTAGCGAACTTTTGCTATGCAAGTTAGACAATTGCAGAAATTGACTAACTTGCATAGCAAAAGTTCGCTAGCTCAAATGCAATATCATGCTAATGTTTACCAGAAACAATGTGGTGCATACCAGATTGATTAAATGTATTTTATTTCTGTTGATGTCCTTTTAGGGGCTCCGTATTTAGCCCCTTTAATTAATTTTTTTTTTTAAATAAAAAAAATTAAAAAACAAGAATATTTACAATTTTTTTCTTTGCATTATTATTATTTTTTTTCTTTAAACCCAAAAATGAAAAGGGAACGTTTACTAATTATTTTCTTTTTTATTTCTTAAAATTCAAAGTTTTTTTTTTCAATTATACATCGATAAATATATGAAAAGAGAATATTTTTGCTTAGCCCCGTTAATTAAAAAAAAATGTATACATGAATATAATTTTTTTTTTTTTTTTAAAGGAATATTTATGATTTTTTTCTTTGTATTATTTCTTATTACTTTAATTAAACCCAAAAATGAGAAGGTAATGTTAACCAATTATTTTCTTCTTTTTTATTTCTTAGTATTCAAAGATAAAAACGAAAAAAATAATACAGGGATAAATATATGGAATGATATTTTGTTTAGCCACTCTAATTAAAAAAAGAAAGAAAGAAAAAAAAACATTTGATGAAAAATAAGAATATTTACAATTTTTTTCTTTTTCTTTAACCCAATGATGAAAAGAAAAAAGGAATATTTACCAATTATTTTCTCCTTTGGTATTTCTTAAAATTCAAAGATAAAAATGAAAAAAAAATACATAAATAAATATATGGAAAAAATAATATTTTTTTATCCTATCCTTTTTTATTTAAAAATGAATTGTAAATAATCGAATATTTTTCCTGTTTTTCTATTTTAATTCAAGCCGAAAATGAAAAGGGAATGTTTACCGATTATTTTCCCTTTTTTTGTTTATTAAAAATCAAAGATGGAAATGGAAAAATAAATGATTAAGTAAATATGTGTAAGGGTCAGGGTTAGGATATATGTATATATCTATAGATATAAATTATAAACAGTATATACATACATACCCAGTATAGTTACGTATATTCATCCTTTTTTTTATAATAAAAAAATTACAAAGCAATAATAAAGAATATTTACTATTTCTCATCCTTTTTAAAGGAAAATAAAAATGAACAAAACATAATAAAAATGTACTAAGATGCTAAAAGATTTGGCTCAACAATTTTATGTTCCACAATCTCTCTAAATAAATTGTCAACTATCAAAATGACGTTTCATTTGCTAACCGATTAGTCGGTTAATCGCATCACCCCTGCCATTGACGCCTTGATACGTCCAATCCATTTTGACTGGATCGATCGCCGCCGACCCCTACTTGTCTTTTGTCATCAAATCGTGATCATTCAATGCCATCTAAGTCCAAAAAACACAAAAGTACAAAAAACCTAAATAAAAATAAGTCAAGTTCAACCAAAGTAAACAAATCAACCTCTTATTTCCCTGAACGGCACCAGCACAATTGTGCATTTTGTGCCTTCCAGATTATCCAAAGGAATGTAAATTAGAAGCACATGAGAGTCGGTGATCGTGTGCCAAAATGCCCGAATCTGGTGAAACATTTACCTGCAATAACGATCATCCAAGAAGCCATGTAGACTCCAAGATAAAGAACCTTTCTCAAAGAGGTCATGTTGCGACACGTAAATTCCTTTCTCCTTAAAGCCGAGATATTATTAAAGAGTGACGAGCTTCCTCCTTGTTTAAACTGCAGTGTCTCCAAGAGTGTGGGATCTGAATTTGGGGGGACTGAGGGGTCTGATCAGGGTTCCGCCCCTCTGCTCCACTGACTGATCCCTCCCTCCCTCCTTCTCACATGCCTGCTCTCTCTTAGAACATTCCCATAAAACTTCTTTTAGCCAAACAGACGCTGCCCTTAATCTGCCATCTCAGAAATACAGGAATCTACATGCAAAACTCACCACCTTGACAAAAAACCAACGGTGTAATCTCAGAAAGGAAAATACTTCATGTTACCATGACAACAAATGGGCACTATTCCAAATGGTTCGCATTCTTTTCAGGAAAGTTTTTGGATTTCTCCCCAGTGAGGAGTGAGCGCTAGGGTCCAGAGAAGTGGACGATGATAGATAGATAGATAGATAGATAGATAGATAGATAGATAGATAGATAGATAGATAGATAGATAGATAGATAGATAGATAGATAGATAGATAGATAGATAGATAGATAGATAGATAGATAGATAGATAGATAGATAGATAGATAGATAGATAGATAGATAGATAGATAGATAGATAGATAGATAGAGTGCCTTGCAAAAGTATTCGGCCCCCTTGAACCTTGCAACCTTTCGCCACATTTCAGGCTTCAAACATAAAGATATAAAATTTTAATTTTTTTGTCAAGAATCAACAACAAGTGGGACACAATCGTGAAGTGGAACCAAATTTATTGGATAATTGAAACTTTTTTAACAAATAAAAAACTGAAAAGTGGGGCGTGCAATATTATTCGGCCCCCTTGCGTTTATACTTTGTAGCGCCACCTTTTGCTCCAATTACAGCTGCAAGTCGCTTGGGGTATGTTTCTATCAGTTTTGCACATCGAGAGACTGACATTCTTGCCCATTCTTCCTTGCAAAACAGCTCGAGCTCAGTGAGGTTGGATGGAGAGTGTTTGTGAACTGCAGTCTTCATCTCTTTCCACAGATTCTCGATTGGATTCAGGTCTGGACTTTGACTTGGCCATTCCAACACCTGGATACATTTATTTTTGAACCATTCCATTGTAGATTTGGCTTTATGTTTTGGATCATTGTCCTGTTGGAAGATAAATCTCCGTCCCAGTCTCAGGTCTTGTGCAGATACCAACAGGTTTTCTTCCAGAATGTTCCTGTATTTGGCTGCATCCATCTTCCCGTCATTTTTAACCATCTTCCCTGTCCCTGCTGAAGAAAAGCAGGCCCAAACCATGATGCTGCCACCACCATGTTTGACAGTGGGGATGGTGTGTTCAGGGTGATGAGCTGTGTTGCTTTTACGCCAAACATATCATTTTGCATTGTGACCAAAAAGTTCAATTTTGGTTTCATCTGACCAGAACAACTTCTTCCACATGTTTGGTGTGTCTCCCAGGTGGCTTGTGGCAAACATTAAACGATACTTTTTATGGATATCTTTGAGAAATGGCTTTCTTCTTGCCACTCTTCCATAAAGGCCAGATTTGTGCAGTGTACGACTGATTGTTGTCCTATGGACAGACTCTCCCACCTCAGCTGTAGATCTCTGCAGTTCATCCAGAGTGATCATGGGCCTCTTGGCTGCATCTCTGATCAGTTTTCTCCTTGTTTGAGAAGAAAGTTTGGAAGGATGGCCGGGTCTTGGTAGATTTGCAGTGGTCTGATGCTCCTTCCATTTCAATATGATGGCTTGCACAGTGCTCCTTGAGATGTTTAAAGGTTGGGAAATCTTTTTGTATCCAAATCCGGCTTTAAACTTCTCCACAACAGTATCTCGGACCTGCGGTGTATCTCGGTGTGTTCCTTGGTTTTCATAATGCTCTCTGCACTATAAACAGAACCCTGAGACTATCACAGAGCAGGTGCATTTATACGGGGACTTGATTACACACAGGTGGATTCTATTTATCATCATCGGTCATTTAGGACAACATTGGCTCATTCAGAGATCCTCACTGAACGTCTGGAGTGAGTTTGCTGCACTGAAAGGAAAGGGGCCGAATAATATTGCACGCCCCACTTTTCAGTTTTTTATTTGTTAAAAAAGTTTAAATTATCCGATAAATGTTGTTCCACTTCACGATTGTGTCCCACTTGTTGTTGATTCTTGACAAAAAAATTAAATTTCATATCTTTATGTTTGAAGCCTGAAATGTGGCGAAAGGTTGCAAGATTCAAGGGGGCCGAATACTTTTGCAAGGCACTGTACCTACATGCAATCAAGCTTCTCGAACACACATCTACATAAAAATTGAAAAGATTACAGTAAAGAAAAAATATATATAACATTGAAAAAAAAGTATTTTAAAAAATATTGACGAGTAGTTCAGTTCAATTCAAAATTTTCAGGCATGCGAC
Source organism: Corythoichthys intestinalis (assembly GCF_030265065.1). Classification (NCBI taxonomy): domain Eukaryota; kingdom Metazoa; phylum Chordata; class Actinopteri; order Syngnathiformes; family Syngnathidae; genus Corythoichthys; species Corythoichthys intestinalis. Next base: position 2,477,935 of record NC_080408.1, on the reverse strand, counting down.
CCAATAAAGTTTTTTTTTTTTTGCTCACTCAATAAAGCTTGAACAGGTCACGGAGCTACGTCACACACAACGTCACACAGCCTACTCTTCGCCGTTTACGCGCTGCCGTCACTTCTATTCACCGAGACGCCGTCTCATGCAAAGAAAAAGACAACAAATACGGCTCATCTTCTTCCTTGAGTTAATGAAATATGCATTAGCTTGCGTTAAATGTAGTTTTATATTTATTCTACACGTTTCAAAGTCGCTCGCTCAAACCAACCAGCCGTTGCTTGCGTCGCATGTCTCCCTTTCATTAGTTGGTGCCTCGTTCGGAAATTTATTAAAAATGATCACATTCGGTTCGTCTTTCTTGACATCAGAACAGCTCTTGGGATATGTAGTCTTTTGTGCTGCTTTCGGTTTTGAAAAAGGACAAGAAATGATGGAAATATGGAGATAGATACATGGTCCATGCAGCGTTTTAATGCATATTTATGAGTGGAATAAAACTATAAAACTCAAATGACATTATCTCCCGTTTTTCTTGGTCGATTGACTTCAAATAAAAACTGGTGTGGACATCAACTTCCGCACTTTCAAATGAGACCAATCAGCGGCACGTGGGTGACGTAATTACAGCGTGACGAAGCTTCAAAGACGATATGCGTAAACGCGTCGCTGCCGTCACGTTCGGTGTTAAAGGGTTAATCTGAGCGGGGCATGTGCGTTAATTGCCTCAAATATTTTAACGTAATTAATTAAAAAATTAATTACCGCCCGTTGACGCGATAATTTTGACAGCCCTACTATAAATGTTTGGGTGGTTTTAGTTAAAGCAGACACTGTTTTTTCATCTGTGTGATTTTGACAAAGACCAGATTACATTTGATAGTGATTTAATGCAGAAATGTGAGAAATTACAGAAGGTTCAGATACTTTTTCATACCACTGTATATGAATGAAGGAATCAATGCCTGCCCAACCTAACCTAACCTAACCTAACCTAACCTAACCTAACCTAATCTAACCTAACCTAACCTAAGTTTTTTATTTGTTTGTAAGTTTAAATTATCCAATAAATGTTGTTCCACTTCACGATTATGTCCCACTTGTTGTTGATTCTTGACAAAAAATTAAAATTTTATATCTTTATGTTTGAAGCCTGAAATGTGGCGAAAGGTTGCAAGGTTCAAGGGGGCCGAATACTTTTGCAAGGCACTGTATATACTTTTGATAAGGTGATGGGCACAACACCTAACTTCACAAAGAGATATCCTCCAAACCCTTTTTGTGTTAGATGATATATATAAATTTTTTTCTCACTATTTTGCACTGTATATAACCTGTTTTGACCATAGTATGTGTAAAGGCCAAAAACGCCTATGACCATACCTGCTGTTAGTGTTGAATTGTCAAACATAAAACAATATTCAATCTTGTTTTTTTCTATTGAATGTTTATCCTAACAAGTTGAATAAATATGATCAAGCTTCAAAACGGTTGGTCGAGCGTGTTTGGTTGTCAGTGGGACGTCAACATTACACATTTTGAAAAAAGATTTTGGGATTTTTTTGTCTTTTTGGGTCCAAAATGTGGATTAAAATTGGTCAGTGAAGAAAACAACAGTTCGGACATGAAGTTCAAGGTGTCCTGAAAAAAGGGACCCGACTTGGCCATTGTAAACAATGTTTTCTTTGAAATATAAAGGCAACATCAAATGCATGCAAATTCGGCCAAAATAGGCTTAGGTGTTAAAGGGTTAAAAAGACAGCAGTGTAATGTCCGCTTGTTACTTGTTTTTGTGTTGTTTGGCGCTCTCTGCTGGCGCTTGGGTCCAAATAATTTTATGGGTTTGGGGAATGAGCATGGTGTAATGACATCAACAATGGCGAGATACTAGTTTATTTTTTGATTGAAAATTTTACAAATTTTAATAAAACGAAAACATTAAGAGGGGTTTTAATATAGAATTTCTATAACTTGTACTAACATTTATCTTCTAAGAACTACAAGTTTTTTTTTTTAATCCATGGATCGCTTTAAGAGAATGTTAATAATGTTCAGTCAGATTCCTGGTATGTCTGGCATGAATCTCTGGCTTTAGGTCATGCCACAGCATCTCAATGGGGTTCAAGTCTGGACATAGATTTGGCCACTCCAGAACGTTTATTTTGTTGTTCTGCAACCATTCTTAAGTTGATCTACTTCCGTGTTTTATTGTCTTGTTGCAGCATCCATCCTCGTTTTAGCTTCAACTGTCTGACAGGCGGCCTCAGGTTTGCCTGCAAAACTTTTGAATTCATTCATCCATTAAGGATTGCAAGGCCTGTGAGGTAGCGAAACAGCCCCAAATCATGATGCTCCCTCCACCATGCTTCACATTGGGGATGAGGTGTTGATGTTGGTGAGCTGTTCTATTTTTCCTCCATACATGACATTGTGTGCTACTCCCAAACAATTCAACTTTGGTTTTATCAGTCCACAAAATATTTTGCCGATAAGTCTGTGCAGTGTCCAAGTGCCTTTTTTTAACATTAAATGAGCAACAATGTTTTCTTTAGACAGCAATGTATTCCTTGGCCATAGTTTTACATACAGTATAACTGATGTGTAGACAGAGATATTGGACTGCGCCAGTGATTTCTGTAAGTCTTTACCAGACTCTCTAGAGTTCTTTTTTACCTCTCTGAGTATTCTGCACTGAACTCCTGGCGTCATCTTTGGTGGACGACCACTCCTTAGGGGGGAAGCAACAGTGCCAAACTCTCTCCATTTGCAGACATCTTCTCTGACTGTCGACTGATGAACATCCAGACTTTTTAAAATGGTTTTGTATCCTTTTCCAGCTTTATACAAATCAACAATTCTCAATCGCTGGTCTTGAGACAGCTCTTTTAACCGGGCCATGATGCACATCAGACAATGCTTCTCATCAAGACATTTCTTACCAGGTGTGTGTTTTATAGTGGGCAGGGCAGCTTTAAACCACTCATCAGTGATTGGGCACACACTTGACTCAAATTGTTTGATAAAAATTGGTTGCAATTGCTCTTTAGGTCTCCATAGGCAGAGGGTTCACTTACTTATTTTTCCCCTGTTTGTCATTGCTTGCATGCTATTCTCATTAAAATATGAAAACCTATAACTGTTTGAATGGTTTTAGTTAAAGTGGACACTGTTTTTTCATCTGCGTGATTTTGACAAAGATCACATCACATTTGATGGTGATTTTATGAAGAAATGTGAGAAATTCCAAAAGGTTCAGATACTTTTTTTATACCACCTTAGATAATTGTGATGGATGGATGGATGGATGGATGGATGGATGGATGGATGGATGGATGGATGGATGGATGGATGGATGGATGGATGGATGGATGGATGGATGGCTGGCTGGCTGGCTGGCTGGCTGGCTGGCTGGCTGGCTGGCTGGCTGGCTGGCTGGCTGGCTGGCTGGCTGGCTGGCTGGCTGGCTGGCTGGCTGGCTGGATCCATGGATGGATGGATGGATCCATGGATGGATGGATGGATGGATAGATGGATCCATGGATGGATGGATGGATCCATGGGTGGATGGATGGATCCATGGATGGATGGTTGGGATTGTGTGTTGTCATCTGTTTGGTTGTTCTCAATTGCTTATGTACATTTCTCAGATCAGAATTAAAATTGTCAAAACAGCAAAACAACATGGATTACATGCAAAATCCTTAGTCTGTCGCTCAAAAGGACACAGACTTGTTTTGTCCATTTTTCGCAGTGAACAGGATGTTTTGGAAAGCCAAAAAGGCTCACACCACTCTCTCTGGTGTAGCCCCAAAACCCTCCAGCACATTGGGCCGGCGTGACGCGAAAAATAAACGAATTAATCCGCAAAATCAGCTGAATCTGCAGTCCTTTTCCATACAATAGTATGGTTGTATAGTGAAGATGATCTCATTCTCTGACTTCACATTGGCCTTCTTCCTCAACCCTAGACTCTGGCCGGAAGTCACTCATTTACTGTGTATCTTAATTTTGTACATGATGCACAGCGAGAAGACCACTTAAATGAATATGTTTTATGCAATGTTTCTGTTTTAACCCTGCTCATATGATTCACTTTTACACGTACTGGTTCAAAATACAGTCCCTGACAAAAGTCTTGTCGCTTATCCATTTTGTAGAAAGAATTGCTAATAACTAGGGCTGTCAAACGATTAAAAATTTTAATCGAGTTAATTACAGCTTAAAAATGAATTAATCGTAATTAATCGTAATTAATCGCAATTCAAACCATCTATAAAATATGCCATATTTTTCTGTAAATTATTGTTGGAATGGAAAGATAAGACACAAGATGGGTACATACATTCAACATACGGTACATAAGTACTGTATTTGTTTATTATAACAATAAATCAACAAGATGGCATTAACATTATTAACATTCTCTTAAAGCGATCCATGGATAGAAAGACTTGTAGTTCTTAAAAGATAAATGTTCGTACAAGTTATAGAAATTGTATATTAAAAACCATTCTTAATGTTTTTGTTGTATTAAAATTTGTAAAAATTTCAATCAAAAAATAAACTAGTAGCTCGCCATTGTTGATGTCAATAATTACACCATGCTCACTCATGGTACTAAGCCATAAAATCAGTTGGACCCAAGCGCCAGCAGAGGGCGCCAAACACCAAAAACCAAGTAACAAGCAGACATTACATTGTACTGTCATTTTAATCTGTTTGAGCAGGGCATGTGCGTTAATTGCGTCAAATATTTTAACGAGATTAATTTTTAAAAAATTAAATACCGCCCGTTAATGCGATAATTTTGACAGCCCTATTAATAACCTGACTTTTAATGATCAATTGGTTTCAGAAATGGCTCATATGAAAGCTAAGACCCTCCCAAATGATGTTGAATGTACAAAAATATATTTGTTTCACTGAAAAAAGATTGATCATTTAATGAAGACATAAAGGTCAAATTTTGGCAAGACAAAAGTTTTGGCGCCTACAGAAAGTAGTTTGAAAATTGAACAAAAAATGTACTTCAAATACAAAAAATAAGTTACATAGCATAAGCGAATGAAGTAGTGGTGCTGTGAGATCCAAATTTCTTATTTTGTATGACTTCCATAGGCTTCGGCAAGGATTCATGAGAGATTCGTTTAAAGCTTGAAATTTGGAAGTATGTGCATCCAATGAACCGGAATCAATTGGGATCCACCACTTACGGCTTTTTGCTATGGTCCATCCAGACCAGAAAACCAAAAGTACAAGTGGGAACACTCATCACTGTAAGAGGAAGTGCACACTAAGCTGCTTTTTGGTGACGCACATTTTCAGAAGTATTTTTTTTTTCCCCATTCATGAACAAACTGGAGGCGCTCACTCGGGACCCCCCTGAGAGCGGGATGGAGACAAGGAATGTGGGGCCAAAAGAGACATGTCAACATAACGCACAACTGTTTGAGTAAGATTTTCTGGAATTATGTGTAACTCGTTTTCATCACCGTTTATTGGAATTTAGGAGTAAACATCTGGAACCCATTTGGAGAGAACAACAGTCATTGAGAAAATATGACAACGTGGGAGCAGCGTTATAGGTTTTTGTGGGAAGGACGTTTATAGTCTTTCCAGGACATTGACGCTGATATGCGTTCAATCGCGGTGTCCGATCATCTTTCTGCTGTGCATTTAAATGTGTTTATCGCTACGAGACGTCCAATGCACATGAGGTTCATTTGAATGCATTACATCAAGTGGATTGAACATCTAGTGCTGTCCGGTGTTGTTTTTGTCAACAATGATTATAACAAAAAATATATATATATAAATATATATATATATATTTTTTTTTTTCATGACGATAACGAGCTAAAAACGTGTTTCTGGCCAGTTTTCATCAGACGAGACGACAACGCACAAAAGTTTCCGTCACATATTCACAGGGGTGGAAAAGGCTTGAATTTCTTGCCGGAACTCCCCCTCGTGAAGGTCACCACGGAGTCAGAAATTATATTTATTTATTTATTTATTTTCCCCCAGGGTTTTTTTTTTTTGGGGGGGGGGGGGGGTCAAACCTCTTAAACTACTGAAATGCAAAGAAAACTGTTTTAGCACAGTTATTTCTATAACACATACAAAAATTGATTTTCATTCAAAATTGTATTTTTTCAGTGATTTGCAGGATAAAAGTTAACAAAAACAGCAATAACCCCAACCTCCATCTCCTAATTTTTATTTTCCCTCATTTCCTCACACATTAAATGCCAAATCTAAATTTTAACTACTTAAAAACATAGGATATATATTGAAATTGAAGTTAATGTAAACATTTTTAATTAAAAAAAAAAAAATTATAATAAAGATATAAGTAACATACATTGAAAAAAATAAGTGCAAATGACTTATATTATGCAGAGTGAAATGGAATATATTTTGAAGACTGCGCAAACATCGACTTTTTTAAATCATAAGGAAATGAATAAGTAGCCTAACATAAATGAACAAATATAAGTCCAAAGTGCACATTGACAGCTAAGATGTTCTGAACCTCTCCATCTGAGTAAATCAGAGTAAATATGCCTCCTCAACTCTTTCGTTGCTCTTAAATGGTAAATGGACAGTACTTATTTAGCGCGTGTATCTACATGGTTACCATGCCCAAAGCGCTTTACATTAGCACACATTTACCCATTCATGCACACATTCCCACGCCAATGGTGCTGCTGCCATCCCATTCAGAGAAAATTAGGGTTCAGTGCCTTGCCAAGTGGGCAGTCGTAGCCGGGAATCAAACCACTGACCCTTTGGTCCAAGGACAACTCCAGCTACCAACTGCGCCACGGCCGCCCGATAAAGATTTGATTCATTTTATGTTGCATTGCCCTTTTTTTTTTTTTTTTTTTTTTAAACATCAATTCAACAAGCTTTTTTTTTTTCTTGCTGTTCCAGAAAACATGCACATTTGAACCAATCAGACCTAACCATCTCTGGTGATCACATGTCAGCCAATTGAACGGATAAATGAGTCCAGTTGTTTTGCTGCGTGCATTCGCACATTGACGTGACTCATCATCGTCAGACTCGGATAACTGCAGCAGCTGAGGAAACCTCCATGCCGTCCGTGGAATAAAATCAATAATAAATATTGGTGGAAACGGATTACGCTACTCAAGCACTTTATTATGCTTGTTCTTAACACTTGTGTATGTAAATCTGATGTTGGTAGATTGTTTTATTCTTGGAGTTGAAATGCATTTGTGGCAGCTTAGCATTTTTTTTTATTTTTTATTTTTTACATAGCGTTTTGACAGTTGCTGTCATAATTTCGGAATCAAAGCACCGTGTACCGGAACAGCATTCCGGCCCTGAATCTTATACCAGAACTGCGTTCCTGACCGTTCTGGCCCACTTTCACCCCTGGTTATGTGCCATAGGTAAGTAACAGGTTCTGTTAATTACACAAATTAGAGAAGTGTCACATGATTTTTCAAAGGGTGCCAATACTTTTTTCCGACCCATTTTTGGAGTTTTGTGTAAAATGACAATGATTTTTTTTTTTTTTTTCCCATTTTCTTTTGCGTATTAAGATATTACTACCAAAGCATTTGTAATTGCGATCCTTTTCTGGAAGAAATTGAGCATTATGTGACAGAATTGCAGGGGTGCCAATACTTTTGGCCAGCAGTGTATCTCATATGATGGACACTTTATATCAGGGGTGTCCAAACCTTTTGCAAAGGGGGCCAGATTTGGTGTGGTAAAAATGTGGGGGGCCGACCTTGGCTGACATCCTTCACGTAGAACAATATAATTAAGCTAATTTTAGCAAGCCATTCTGTGTGTCACATTTGCTTTATTATTTTTTTTAAATTGAAAATTTCAACAATCTCGCAAATAGCCTTTGTGGTGTTCTCATTCGACTCTCAGGCTCTTGCGAAATACTGCTGCTGTGAAATTAAACTAGCTTCAAGTTGCTTCAATTTCACTCTGCGTTTCTTCCCTGTAATCTTATCGTACATGTCGGCGTGTCTTTTTTGGGAATATCGCCTTACATTGAAATCTTTAAAAACAGCGACTGTCTCTTTGCAAATGAGGCAGACACAGTTGTTGCCTATTTTAGTGAAGAAATAGTCCTATTTCCACCTAACCTTGAGGCCGTCGCAGTCAACTTTTTTTCAGTTGTCGCCATTTTAGAAAATTGGAAGTTAAGGTCACAAGGGGTAATGTTGCTTAGAGTGCTGCTGCCTTTTAGTGGGTAAATGAGGAGCAGCATTTAGTGTGTAAGCTACTTCATATGCTAGTAGCAGTACTGCTGACCAATTTATTAAGTCTGTGTGCGGGCCAGACAGATGCTGGGGGGCCGGATGAAATTTGACCACGGGCCGCATTTGGCCCCCGGGCCGGACTTTGGACATGTCTGCTTTATATATTTCACTAACTACTCGTATTGGTATAGGCGCCCGATATGGCTGTTTCTGGACTATAGGACAGTATCAGGTTTGGTTACTAGATCGGATCCGATCCAGTGGTCGCTTGTTTTCAGTACTATGATGTTTTTCGGCTTTTTTAAATCAAACCACTAGGACAAATATGTCAGCTGAGTGCTACTACTGCTCTTTAGAAAGTAACGATAGTATCAGAGCATCATGTAATATTTGTAAACAGAGCATTTTTGAGGCGGTACCAGAAAAAAAAATGTTTTTTTTTTCCCCTTTACTGAATACATTATTTTTTGGGGCATACTTTTTTTACTGGTCCAAAAAGATCAATATCGGTAAAACAGATCATGAAAAAAATGAGATCAGAAATTTAAAAAAAAAAATGTGCATCAGGACATCCCTAACTCAGTACTTGTATAAATACAGCACTCTACATTTTTATGTACTGGCTACGAATGAGTTCATGTATTTGTATGTCAGTAGGAAGGAAAGCAAAGAATCCTCTGAGTGAGCCCACGGTAACCTGATCTGAATGTTATGAAAGTTCGGCTCATCTAAACCGTGCCTCTTTCCAGTTTAAACAGCACACATCTGTTCCTACGACGCTACAATGTCATTGTTACATGTATCACAGATAAATAAGCGTGCAGGCCTACATTCTGTGTTGGATTTCATTATTTTACTTGTTTAGTCATAGTAAAACAGAAATTGGGCGCACCCAGAAATACGTCGTTTTACAACTTTTTAATATGTTTTGTGTGGTGGGGTTTTTAGTCGTGTCAATAAAATGGTAAATGCTATCAGTGGAATTTAAAGTTTGAAGGAAAACATATTTTTTCAGTGTGTACTGGCAATGGTAGAAAAAACAAAGTTTTTGATGACCGTTTCACTGATAACCATGTCAATCCATTTTCTGCACTCTGGTGGTTAATCAGGGAACTGCATTGGTAACATAACCAAGGGGTTACATTAAAAGAATAATTGAAAAAAAGTTGAATAAATGAAACAAATCATTAAAATGACCTATAAGAAAGGGGGTGATGAACTAGCTTGCCGGTTACCCAATGTGTAAATGCAATGTCCTCTGTAATCTTTAGAGGGCGCTAGAAACCCGCGAAACAGCCACCCACAGTGAACACCACATATTATATGACCACCCTCTCTTGAAAAAGCTATCGTATATTCCGATGTAAAGCAATAACGACATGTCATGAATTTTTGATGTGTAAATTATAAGATTTGGTCAAAAATTGTAGGACTAGATACATTTTGATTTTTTTTTTTTAAATAAACGTTTACGGGCAAATGGAAAATTTGGGGGGGTCATTTTGATATTTAAACGGTGACGGTCGGTCAAACAGTTGCGACTGTGAGGCTTACCCAAGAAACACCATTTTTAAAAAAAAAAGGGAGAAACTGCAATTTCTGGAGAAATTAAGATGGGGCCAGAGGCGTCGCGTCCCATTAGGCAAACCAGGCAATTGCCTAGGGCCCCCAGCCAGCAGGGGCCCCCAGATGGCCAACAGATTTAGCTCATGCAGCTTTACCGTACTGTCAGTCAAAGCCTTGTGTCTGAGTTCCCTGAAGGGGCCCCTTCACTCGCTCTACACCCCCCCCCCCCCCCCCTTCACGTGACTCAGAGTGAGAGTGAGCGGAGAGTTGGCTTTTTTTTAATTGGCGTATATCCAAAATGAAGAGAAGTTATCCTTCTAGAAGCAACAAAAGAAAGAAAAATAAGCAGAAGAGGAGAAAAGGAAGCAAGACAGCGGTGAGTGTACTATGTTACAGTAGTTTTATGTCCTAATGTAGTAGAAGCCGGGCACTTTGAGTGTCCTAAAAAGCGCTCTATGAGACCAGAGCGTTATTATAATTTTGTTAAATATGCTATTGCTCCAACTGTCCTTGCTTGTTGCCTAAGGCCCCTGGAGACCCTTGCTACGCCTCTGGATGGGGCTTTGCTGTGCTAGGTACAGCTCTATCAGGTCACCTCTTGTTGATTTGGGGACATTTGGGGGATACGTCCATTTGAATGGCTGTCAATGGCATCGACTTACTTGGGCGCCAGTTGAATGTCAATGAGCTGTAATGGTAAGTTTTTGGTGAAAAATCACATCCACACAGATTTTTCTGCCATTGAAAATGAATGGGAAATTTCGACGTACATTGTCGTCAATGGTATCCACTTACTTGGGTGGCAGTTGAATGTCAATGGACTGTCATGGTAAATGGTCAAAAATCACAAGGACTTATGTTTTCCAGTCATTGAAAATGAATGGGAAATTTGGACGGACATGGCTGTCAATGGCATCCCATTAGAAATGAATAGTTTTTGCCAAATTCTGTATACATCATTTATGCCACTTACTGTCCTGGAATTTTTGCACAAAAATTCTGATTATTTCAATTTTCGTATGGTGTCAATCAGTTAAACGGTTCGGGTTGTGCGGCGTGCCAAAGAAACGCCATTAAAAATAAAAAAGGAATTTTACTATTTGAGCCTTTGCCTTGAGTTTGAGGGGGAAATGGACTGGCATACTCAACAAGGGAAAAAGGGTAAATAAAATGTCTGAACATAATGAAAAACTTTCACTTAGTAATTGGTAGGGTCGATTCTATCCTTACAACACATGGCCAACAAATGATCTATATATATACTGAATTCCTTATACAGTGTATCACAAAAGTTAGTACACCCCTCACATTTCTGCAGATATTTAAGTAATCGTTTCATGGGACACTGACAAAATGACACTTTGACACAATGAAAAGTAATCTGTGTGCAGATATATAATAGTGTTCATTTATTTTCCCCTCAAAATAACTCAAAATATAGCCATTAATATCTAAACCCTGGCAACAAAAGTTAGTACACCACATGGGAACTACGTACATCCCTAAATGTCCCAATTGAGTACTGCTTGTCATTTTCCCTCCAAAATGTCATGTGACTCGTTACAGGCATAGGCGGATTTACTATTCAGGCAAAGTAGACGATCGCCTTATTCATTCACCTCTGGAACAAATTACCTGAAGTTTTGAAGTGTGCTTAAACGTTAGCTCCTTTAAATCTGAGCAGAAAAACACTATTGTTTAGCCCAGCATATTCATAACTGTGTATATATTTCAAATTTCAAGCTATTTGCTTTTATTCATTTTTTAAATTTGTATTTCCGATTTCATTGTTTTAATTCTCTGGACGATTTAAAGCAATCCTAGGTAACATTCCAATTTTGGTCGATTTTAGCAGACAAAAGCGGTAGTGTTTTGTCTTAAGGAAGACTGTGTTTCCCATTAAGACCAGCGCACACCCGCACAGTGTCGTAAAATCATGATCTCCCTGTTATGAATCCAGTTGTTGCTAAAGTAAACGTTAGCATATGACCATTAGCAACCGTGTGGCTAACCCCAACTCCATACCAACCGAACTCGTCAGCATTGACGAGTTGGTTAGGGGTGGGGGGGTGGGGTCTCATGCCATTGAGTTAAAGCCGGGCCATTTTTTTTTTTCAAAAAGTTACTCATGTAACGGAGTAAATATAACACATTACTACCCATTTCTGGCTGTTGCTAGTGTGAAACAGCCTTAAGCCGCAGGTTTCCATGTCGTATATCGGGATATTTACACTAATAGACATGCAGCTCATTAGCCTGTAAAATCCATTAAAAAAAAAAACTGCACACCAGGGTTCAAAGTAGCGTCTTATAGACTGAAAATGACCGTACTCACGAGATAAAATGCTGTACATGTGGTGCTCCTCTGGGTAGTACTCGCACCTTGGACACCACCAAGTAGCAAGACCTCACCACTGGCTTCCAGTGATCAATCAAATCTACCCAAACACTAGAAAAATGAAACTGGCAGACTAGAAGTAGTAGTGGAATGTGAGGGACAATCCCAGTCTGTGCACGCGTGCCAAGAACTAGCACAACCTGAGTAGCCATTATATTTGTGACCTAAATACAGTATTGATCACAGAATAATTCTCCATTTACACTTATTCCGATACATCACATCATCGGATGACACAACAAAACTAAGCGTGCGTACATATCCATTTGGAGTATCTGTGATGACCCCCCATCCTAAAAAAAACATCGACATAGCCTGGTTTCTTCCTGTTGCTAGGTAACCGTGAAAGGGTTCGCACACATAATACAGAG